>NC_136061.1:1796666895-1798071133 GCF_964261635.1 Lissotriton helveticus | reverse complement strand
AGGTCTCAGTTGCTTTTCTCCACATGATAAATGCGCCTTCCTTCCCATGATTTCCAATCTTTCCCATCCCCTCCTGTGATTTAACCTCTCAGTTCCCAGGTCACCCAATACCTGAAAAGTGGAACTGGGCCCCAGGACATGTATTAAATAGCCCCACATCCTCCACTGTCTCTCATACTCAGGTACTTATGAAGTATTTGGTGACCTAAACATGGCCACCAAGATGGACATTAGCCATGTTGAAGTACATGGCTTTGAAATCAGGCACAAGTCAAGGGTGCACATGGGTCAACAACAGACCAATTCGGTTAGCTGAAAGCCCCAATAGGTAAGTATAATGTATACAATTTTAGGAAAATCAAAATGTCTTGGCTACCACAAGACCTAAAAACATCCTTGTCAAAGTCAAATTGTGGACCGCTGTTCCTGAGTCTCTGAGAAAGTGTACCTCATTTCTTTAATTTCAGAAAAAGCTGAAGACATGGTTATTTTAAACAGCGGCTATGTCACCTTAGCTTATTGATGCGCGTATTAATAACGCTCATATACTTAATAACGGTCATATACTTAATGCCAGTTGACTGAATTGCTTGTAATGCATTCATTAATACTGCAAACGCTCAACAAAGCTACAAATAACGTAAATCGTGCGCAATGTCACTATCATCATTCCTTTGTTAATGCGATGGGTGGATTGATGGGGAGAGGGTGGGTGGATGGATGAAGGGTGTATGGTAGGACTGGTGAAAGGCTGGCTGGATGGATGAAAGGGTGGGTGGATGACGGATGGCTTGCTGGCTGAATGAAAGGGTGGCTGGATGCATGGACGGATGAAAGGGTGGGTGAGTGAAGGATTGGTGGATGGCTAAATGAAATGGTGCATGGATGAATGGATGTTTCAAAGGGTGGATGGGTGAAGGATGGCTGGATGGGTATGTGGATGGATCAAAGGGTGGGTGGATGGATGAATGGGTGGATAGTTCGCAAACAAGTACTTAATAATTGCTTCATGTAAGTCTGTAGAGGGTGGATGGATGGAATTGCAGGCATAATTATTTCAGGGGCTTTTGTAGACGGGAGGAGCGAGCTGCAATAAATGTATTCACAAATACCTCTGTCGTTCCATTACGTACATGAACTAGGTTTAAAAAGAAAAAATAGCCATGTTTAAAGAATCAGGTCGTAAATCATGTACAGTCAGTGCCAGTTTGCGTTCCCATAGAAAACACTGTGCCTTAAAAATGTAATTGCAAGCGAAAGAAACGTACACAGCAGAAAAGAAAAATGCACGTTAGAAATCAGATTATAAAGCTGATCACATTTTATGCACAGCGAACCAGACTATCCCGAACACTAATGGTATTTACATAGCGCTTCGTACCGCTTTGGGTGGCGTACAGGTGCCTTATCGAACGGGTAGCAAGCGCAATCTGCGAAATGCGTGGCTGGCTAAATACGGACCGATATGGGATATGTATTCTTGTCTTTTTTACAACAATTTCATTTCAGTGGGATAAAAGAGCAGTTCATACATGAAACAGAGGGGTACAAAAAACAAAACGCTTTGTCGGGGCGTGCGATTTTGTGGTCTGCAAAGTTAAGTACTGCCCAATAGCAATCAACGTATTGGCGTTGCAACAACTGCCTCTCCCTCCCTCTGTGTCACTCCATCCCTCACTCCCTCCCTCTGTGTCACTCCATCCCTGTGTGTCACCCCCTCCCTCTGTGTCACCCCCTCCTTCTGTGTCACCCCCTCCTTCTCTGTGTCACCCCTCCTTCTGTGTCACTCCCTCCCTCTGTGTCACCCCCTCCCTCTGTGTCACTCCCTCCTTCTCAGTCACCCCCTCCTTCTGTGTCACTCCCTCCCTCTGTGTCACCCCCTCCCTCTGTGTCACCCCCTCCTTCTATGTCACTCCCTCCTTCTCTGTCACCCCTTCCCTCTGTGTCACCCCCTCCTTCTGTGTCACTCCCTCCCTCCCTCCCTCTGTGTCTCCCCCTCCGTCTGTGTCACTCCCCCCTCTGTGTCACTCCCTCCCTCTGTGTCACTCCCTCCCTCTGTGTCACCCCTCCCTCTGTGTCACCCCTCCCTCTGTGTCACCCCTCCCTCTGTGTCACCCCCTCCTTCTGTGTCACTACCTCCCTCTGTGTCACCCCTCCCTCTGTGTCACTCACTCCTTCTGTGTCACTCCCCCCTCTGTGTCACTCCCTCCCTCTGTGTCACTCCCTCCCTCTGTGTCACCCCTCCCTCTGTGTCACCCCCTCCTTCTGTGTCACTACCTCCCTCTGTGTCACCCCTACCTCTGTGTCACCCCCTCCTTCTGTGTCACTCACTCCTTCTGTGTCACCCTCTCCCTCTGTGTCACTCCCTCCCACGTTCTGTCCCCTCTTCCCTCACTTCCTCCTACTGTCCTTCACCTCACACGTTTCTCTTCCACCCAGCTATCTCTTCTCCCTTGCTTGGGTCACTCTTTCCCTCAACCCTCCCCCCCTATGTTTCACATGCTCTTCCTCTTCCTTCGTGCCTGCCCTCCCCTCTCAGCAGTGACCTAGCTTCTCTCCTCACCCCCTCTCTCTCTCTCTCCCTCTCTCTTACATTCTCTTATCTTCTCTCTTCTTGTCCCCTTCTCTGCACGTCGCCCCCGTCTCCCTTTCTGCGTCTCGTTCTCTCCTCTCACTTTCTTACGCTCCGTTTCATTGAGTACCTAACCCCAAGGCTATGTTGTATAACGATGTGTTCTTTTATGTAGTTTGAAGTTTATGAAGTACCGCAAGGCCATTCGGATCAGGAGAGCTATACAAACAGAGGTAATCAAAAGATAAAAGACCAACAATCACGCTTAATAAATAAAAATACGGGAGAACGAAAAGTTGAGTTGGATTGCTATGGAAGGGAAAGAAAAAACTTACAGGCATGCGAAATACGGCGTACGAGTCTAGGCAAGGAACAAGAGAGATGCGTTCAGCCAGGGCTTTATAAAACAGTAAGAGGGTGAGGGAAACCAGAATCGGGCACCGCCGGCGCCAACAACCAGTCCTCCTTAGCTTGCGAGACGAATGCTGCCGGGCCACCCCCACGCGCGGCATCCAATGGGATGCTGCGCCGGTGGACCAGCCAATCCTGGCGCTGCATGCAGCGCCAGGATTGGCTAGTTGGTCACATTTGCTGCTCGCCCTGTCGCCCTTAGGAAACCCGGGCTGTGGCAGGCGAACAGCACTGTGAAGCACCCCTGGGTCCCACTGGGGAACTTACAGTGCGCATGCTTGAGAAAGTTTTCAACTTTCTCAAGCATGCGCACTGGAAGTTCCCCAGCGGGACTGCGCACTACGGTCTGCTGCAGCCTGAGTGTGTGGACCGTCACTCAAGCTGCAGCAGGCCACCCCCTTGCGCAATTTTTAAGATACGGCCGGCAGCCGCGATGCGGGTCCATGGTGGCTGGTGGGGCTCCGCCCCTACGCCTCAATGGACGCACCGCTGCTGGGTTTGACGTCTCTACACATCACAACATGTATGTCTTCCTTACCTAAACATGTTGCCTATCAATATGTCAGCACACGGAAGACATGAATACACACAGAGGGGCTCTTTTGACAATGACAATCAACACATCAGAAGATGTCGAGCCTGTCAGGTGAGACAAGAGGACCAAGGTGAGTTAGGCCCAAGCTGTGTTCACCTGCATGTACAAATCAGTACAGTGCTATAGACAATAGGCCAGTTGCGTGGGTCAGAACCCACACATTTACCCATTTGCATGTTTCATAGCCACTGTAGTGTTACTCGTAATCTGTGCATTAGCGCAATGCGTTAAAAAAACGCAATGGGGTCAATAAGTCATGCATCAAGCAAGCTTTGGCAATTTCTACACCGATGCATCAAAAAAAACAACGCATTTGTGAGATACAGGCATGATACAGAAAGGAAATGATGCATTGGGCATAGCATAGCAGGCATAGCAGGCTGCAAATTAGGAAGTATGAAATTTCTTTTGCAGTTACGTACTGTCTGTTAGTCTGTGCTAAGTGGAGCGAGTTGATTGAGATTGTCTGTGCGAGATTGGTGTCTAGTGCTACTGTGAGTGTGTGTTTTGTCCATATCATTTCCCTGTTGCTTTCCTATATTGTGTTTTGTCATTGAATTGTATTTTTGGAGTAATTGTACTGTTGGGATTTTGTCTTTTAAGGGTAATTTTTCTGGGGTAGGTATAGTGTTTAAGGGATTTAGAATTTGATATAGATTTCTTTTGGGGATTGTTTGGTGTTTGCACTATGTCCAGGAGGGGAAGACATTTTTGAGAGCCACAGATTGTTGATTTACCACTATCTACCATGGATGCTAGAGGCTCGTGCCAGGGTTAGCCAAGGCTACCCTGGAAAGGACAAATATGACAGGTGGGAACAAATGCACTGGCACCATTAGAATGCATTCAAAGTGCCAAGGTGAAGCACCAATGGGCAGACATCATCTCCTGGGAGGCTGAAGTCATCGAACTCCTGGGGCTGGAGACTGGTGGATCTGTTGGTATGTATGTCATGTCTGCATATTGTAAAGTAAAGTCCACATTTGTAAAGCGCACAATCACCCGTAAGGGTCTCTAGGCGCTGGGGGCCGTAGGGAAAATTAAGCGAGCTATTGCCCAGAGTCACATGGTGCTGGGCTAACCTGCCGCCGGAGCCGGGGATCGAACCGTGGTCCCCAGATTCCAGTGTCAGTCGCCCTGGCCGCGGCGCCACAATCATTATCTGGAATTTTACATTTATACATGATTTGTGCTTCATTTGTATTTTCAACAATATAGGGACGTGAAACAGTTATATCTGCATACAAATATATAGGGAGATGATGTAACTAAGGTAACCTTTGTATTCAACAATGTTGATTTCTGACTTGCTGTGCTGACCAACACCAAAGTGTAAGGGTAGAAATACACCATATTCATTCAAGATGGTGCATTCCCGTTCGTTCACCCTGCTCTGTTGCCATTTTGACATACTAGCCCCAAATGCAGGCACCCTTCCACCACGGTGCAAGGGTGCTTGTGTTGTAAGGATTCTTTTCATGCAGCATACAGTGGACAATTAAACAACAATAAATAGTTACACTTAAAATATGCATGGCTGCATGGTTAAATCTTTTGTATGAGATTCAAATTAATAGTCGCACCAACCATAATTGGTTAAAAGCAGAGAGCAGTCAACCAGCAAGGCCAATCCATGTGCAAATAATCATACTCAGGACAAGGTCTCTCTCCTATGGCAGTTTCCTAGATTAACCTTACATATATAATTAAATAAATACATCATATTCAACAATTATAAAAAAGACGAGAAAAACTACCTACATCTTACAGTCACAGTACAGTGCAAGTGCAGATTGAAATTAAAAGAATATCCACTGGTCATTAAAACCATGTGAAATCATTAAGTTATGTGATCTCCAGCGTCTAGCGTACTGTGGGATTTGAAAAGACATCCTATTATGTATGTTGTTTTGATTGAGAAAACGATTGGAGAAAGGCAACAATTGATGACCTGTTGATTGGAAAAATAAGGTCATTACAATAATTAACACATAGTAATTAAGCTTTTTACGCTTCGCTGTTCTCAACGCAGGCGAAAAAACATACATATATAACATTTGTATATTAATATATACACTGGGTAGGAATCCCTTCTAAAAACGAGATAACCATCTTATAGAAGTAGAAGCAGAGTTACTCTAAATTGCGTACGTGTTCACAGTCCAGGAGGAACAGAGAGTTGAATTGTTGAGAAGCTTAAAATCAACTTGCCTGTCTGTTTCTTAGGCAAGCGGGAAATGGTAAGCTATTGAGTGCTCTGATTTATAGAGGTTGTGGCGTGCAGCTCATATTGAGGTCAGGCGTCAACCACGTGCATTAGTAAACATACGGAAACCGAAGCATGATTCCACTCCAGATTGAACGCAATGCTTAATTCAAGTAGCATGACAAAGTTATGCCAAATTCATCCAAATTTCTTCAGTTTTATTGAAGTATTCCAAAAATAAATTTCCATTCATCGTGTTACGTGTTGAGCACTTATGGATAACAAACCTTCGAAACGGCAGACATGTCTCTTTGTTAGAAGGAGAAAACTTGTTTGGAGAAAGATCATAATAAGAGAGGATAAAGTGAACCCCTGAAGAAGAGCTAATAAAAGCTTGAAATGCATTGGGTCGAAAAGAACAATCACTATGGATGAATTTATGTATATGGCACGTGACAGAAAAAGGCCTGGAGGCATATATGGCTCTTTGCATGTTCCTATGTGTTGATACTTCATATGCCCCACAGCTGACACCTTCTCTCAGGTGAGGAGTTTATCTTTTGATAAGTTCATTCCTTTCCATTTCAGTGCTTTACATTCCTGATTTGGGTGCATGGGCCCAAGTAAGACACGCTAGCCTCATGACACAAGGTGGCCTGCATTGTCACAGTCTGTTTGGGCAGTGTTTAAATATCCATGCATGATGTGCTGTTCCAGTCCATGTTTTTTGCTTTGCATAGTGGGACTTCTAGTTCTGGTAACTCATCTGATACATTCCACTGCAAGTCCCAGTATACAAATGTGAACCTGGCCTGGGGCTGAACATCACACATGGAATGGACAAACTTGACGGAGCTGGAGTAAGCTGTGGAACATGTTACTGGGCAGCGTGACTCGCATTTATGTGATGTATAAGTCTACATGAGTAAAATTTGTACCCTTTCACTTGCACACAGCACAGTGCAGCTTTGCTGGTCCTCGAAGCCAGCACCGTCCTGTCAAGAAACTCCCCTGGGATGACAGCTGCCACCTGCTCCTTCAAGGCATCCAGCTCCTCTTGGTCCGCAGGTCCTCCTCCTCCTCTGGTCTGCATGGCTGCCTTCAGGTTCTTGGCCAGTTTTTCCTTCATCCTGCTTTTATAGTCGTACCAGCGCTTCTTGCAGTTGATCACTGTCCTCTTAGCTCATCCACCACTCTTGAACTTGGCCACTATGGACAGCATAATAGCCTCTTTTTTCCCTAATGACAATTTGAAGGTGACAAAGAGATGATGCTTGTGCTTTGTCACCTCTGTGATCAAAATGTCATTCTCCACCTCACTGAAATTATACTTCCTCTTCCCCTGGGAGTCTGTTTGGAAATCTTGGCTAGGGCTGGGGTTGTTGCCCTGGATGCTGTTTTTTTTTCCTTCTGAGTTTTATATAGGCAAACTTGACCCGAAGGTATCAGGTAGCAGAGCACTTTACATGAGCACCAGTTGCTTTGCACAAGGACACATTCATTTTTTTGTTAGGCACAGGGAGATTAAGTGATTTGACCAGAATCACAGGATGTTCAGCGTCATTGCCGAAAGTCAAACCTGATTCCCCAGATTTGAGGTCGACTGCCCTAGACGTTAGGCCAAATCCTCTCCCCCATCCTCTCTGTTCACTTCTCCCTGCTCCGTGGCTGCCTTCTATGAGTTGTGCATTTTTTTCGTCAAATGCATCATTTCTTAATGGAATTTTTTATGCTTGCCGCACTTAAAAGTGATGCTAAGGTAGTTTGCATTGCTTTACGTGGCACAAACCAGCCTTACTTGACTTTGCTTGCACATGCGTCAGTTTTCACGATGGCAGCTGTCCCATGGCTGCATCAATTCTTCTTTTTGACGCACAATCTGACCTCCCCATGGTGTGCTGTACTGTTAATACACCTCACAATTGTGTTTAAAAATGACGTACCTCAGTGCAACTTTTTCTGACGCCTTATTGCCTTGGCACAGTGATAAGTCAGTTCTTCTAAATGAGGCTCACTGTTTAGTAGCCTTCTTGCCTACCTTCAGCCACTTCTGTTTGCAAAGCCTCAGCAGTTCAGCCTTGCTAAGGGTGTCAAAGTTGAACAGATCCATCTCCTTGGTAAAAAGAAGATAGCTTGGCACAAAAGTAGTCAGGCTTAACTTAGGGGCAATGTGTAATGTATCTATTTAGCACACAAACAGTAATAAAGAGATTACACAACACAAGAAAACCCCCACACCAATTTAGAAAAACAGAGTACATTTTAATGAATTATTTGACCCCCAAACAACAAAAATCTAATTTGTAAAACTGGAGTGATTGATTTTTAAAACGATGTTTAAAAGTCATGCAAGACTGGTTACAAGTCAATAAAAAATACCTGCGAGCACAATGGGGCATGGTAAGGTAAGTGGATTAGTCCCAGTCAGTGTTTACCTTCATATTATATTTATACTAATACATTTTGCCGACAATGTCCTAAGAATGTACAGTTCAGTGGGGCAGAATGCAGGCGATGTCTGAAGAGGGAGTGTCTTTGTCAGGGAGCAGCTAGATGAAGTTAAGGTGAATATTTCTACTTTTGGACTTAGAAACGTTTTGGAAGTCGAAAACCTCCAGCGGGATGAGATGGAATGAGGCAGGAGTCTGTGGCTGACAAGAGTTCCAGGAGGCTTGATGCCCCTTTGGCGAAAGAGTACTGAACAGGATTTGCTGCTGCAAAGTCAGGCTGTCCTTCCAGGTGCAGCAAGTTAGTCTTGTGGAGTACGCAGCAGGTCACATCAGCAGGAAGTCTTCTGAGAGTCCTTTGCAGGTCCAGAAAGTGAACTGAAGAGTGGTTCTGAGGGCCCTTATTGTACACCTTTGCCTTCTTTGAAGCAGGAGAAGTTCCTAGAGGTTTCACTTTGAAGAGCTTGGAATTTCCTGACTACCCCGCCCTGGCTAAAGGCTGTTTTCAGGGACAATATAGTGGTAACATGCCCTTTGTGTAAAGACAGAACACAGCCTATTTAGTTGCAAGTGGAGCTGTGACCAGTGCTGTCCCACACCCTGCTTGCAACTGGCCCATTCAGGCACACCTAATCGGAGCAGAGCAGCTAAGATGGCGGCTTAAACCCGAGGCTCCACCGTGCACCGCTAATTATCCTGAATTATCCTCTCACAGAGCGACTATCTGGGTCTCACACTCCCTCCCCTAACGGCGGACGTTGCTGGGACTCCGGCGATACTAAATGTGCGAGGGTCAGACTCCATGGGACACGAACACGGAGCGGCGTAGATCTACATGCTGAAAGGCCGCAAGCCGCGGTCCCCAGCAAAACAAGGTCCCGAGCGACGTGACCAGACGTGCGGCAGAGCGGAGTGCCGTCGCCTGGGTGACCCGAGGGGAAATCACACCTGAGCACGGAGCCGGACCTTCCCAGCAGGGTCAGAAGGTGAGACGCTGGCGCAGTTTCTCCGTGTGGGAAGACTGCCCCTCAACCAGCGTCCGTGAGGCTCGATAAGGCGGAGGAGGCGCAGTGTGGCAGGAGGACGCCATTGAGGGCGGCAGTGGCTTCGGTCCCGGAGGGGCTGAGGGCCGGGCTCTTGGAGGGTGGTCACGAGTCGAGATCGACAGGAGGGGAGACACGGGCACGCTGGAAGTGCTCCCCCCCACCCCTCCCCCCCAGAGGCATTGGCGACTGCAAGGCCTGGAAGGCATCGGTGGAGGCTGCGTCGGACGAGCGGCACCTCCCGGCGGCGGGTCCCACGCGGCGATCAGAGCAGCGATAACAGAAGCGGGACTGCAGCGATGCCATGACGTACAGGATGGACCGCATGGCTGAACGCCTAGATAAACATGCTGAAAAACACGACATGGCTGAGAGGAGGATAACGGAAGTCGAAGAGGCGCAGACAGAGTTAGACACAGCACACAAGAAGGTGGAGTATTTGATGTGGTCCCTCCAAGACAAGGTGGAGGATTTAGAAGCACGCTCACGACGAAGTATCATTCGTATAACAGGCCTGCCGGAGAATAAACAAACTGGCACAATCGAACTATTCGTGGAGAAGCTTCTCACCACCCTCCTGTGGGAGGGGGTATTCTCGACAATGTTTGTTGTAGAATGAGCGCATCGTGCTCCGGGCCCGCAGCCGCGTCCGGGGATGCCCCCCCGCCCAATCATCGCTAAATTGCTCAACTACCGGGACAGGGACACTGCCCTCAGGCTGGCTAGAGCCAAATCTGCACTCCAATATGAAGGGTCGGCGATATCAATTTACCCAGACTTCACTGCTAAAGTGTAAGAAGCGCGCAAACACTTCATCCCACATAAGAAGCGCCTCGGAGAACTGGGACTGGATTACGCGATGCTGTACCCCGCCAAATTGCGTGTCAATAGACAGGGACACTCGCATATATTTACAGACCCAAAAGAACTGCAGCAAGCAATGAAGAGATGGTCAAGAGAGCAGAGAAATGGCACTGCGGACACGCCGGTGGATGGTGAAAATAGTCATTTGAACGACCAGGAATGATCAGGAACCCTGAACTTTACAATAGACCGGTCTGGGTGAGAGACTTCACGGCTCCCTGAATATTCTGCCAGGCGGAGAGGACAGGATTGGCTGCTTGGTCCGCTTCTCCGATGGAAGACTTCTGGCAGATAAGTAGGGACACGAATACAGGGAGGTAACAATAGTCCTACTATATGTCTGGCACCCGCACAGAAAACTGAGGCGGTCATGTCTGCACAATGTTAATCTAAGTGATCTAAAAGAGGTGAACGGAGACAGTGGGGGAGGGAGGGGGGAAGGGAGACCTTTTTGGGTTGAATGCAAAAATGCTAAATTGCTCTGGACATACCAAAGTCGGTGAATGGCGGGGGTGGGGGCCTGACAAAATACTTTGAGTCCATTGAAGGTTATAGGCTGTCAGGCGACCTTGGTCCCCGAGCGCAATGCACTGTTGGAGATCTAGACACCGAGTTGGGTGATTTGTTTTTGGGACAGGGCGAGTTGGATGAGAGTCTGCACGGCAAGTTGGGGGGGTCTGCTGTGGGAGGGGGTGGAGGGGTTGGGAAGGGTTTGGGCAAGATGTTATATGTTCTGCCTGCTCATGCTGCCTACGCTAGCCTTGCTTTGTCTACTGACATGGACCGATTTACCTCACTGCTAAGATGTCTAGTACAAACGGAGTGACCCCGGACGGGGGGGGCGGAGACACTTAGAGCACTGACATGGAATGTGAGGGGTCTTAATGATCATCGCAAACTCAGAAAGGTCATGAACTATTTACAGCGACACAATGTGGATTTGGCACTCATACAGGAAACGCACCTCCCGCTCACAAGTAAAATGCTTATTAGTAAAGGTCTGGTGGGCAACATCACGGTAGCAGGGTTCATGACTCATTCCAGGGGCGTATTGACATGGGTGATTCCTAAATCAAAATTAATATTGTCTTTGCGGGGGGCAGACCCGGAGGGCCGATATTCAATATCAAGATGCACGGGGAAGGGATACTATCTCATTGTGGTTAATGTGTATGGCCCTAACTACGACTCCCCAGACTTTTATGACACCTTGGCTCAATGTTGCCGTGCATATTCCACCGCACAAATGATCTGGGGAGGAGACTTGAACCTGGTGTTAGACCAAGATTTGGATAGGTCTTCAGGCCCACCGCGTAAGCCCTCAGCAGCTGCACTGAAAACACAAACGGAGCTCATTAAACTAGACTTAGTGGATGTGTGGAGAAGCAGGCATACAATGCGGGGGGTACACGCATTATTCTGCATACCACAATATACACACCAGAATTGACTACTGGTTGGCGTCATCCTCAGTTATGAGATGCGTCAGGTCCTGCGCGGTACTAGCGTGCACCCTCTCTGATCACTCACCACTACTTATGGTTCTGGAGACGCCAGCGAAAAGAATTCCACCCTTCACGTGGCGCTTTCCCCCGTACTCTCTGCTAGATGATCAATTTAGGGGTGAATTAGCCGAAGAGATAGAGAGGTACTTCGACACTAAAATAGGGTCGGTTGATTTCTTCCAAACTGTATGGGAGGCGTTCAAGGTGTACATCCGCGGCATAGCCATGTCAAAACACTCGAGTGTACTCAAGTCTATACGCCAGAGGTTACAACACTTAGAGAAACAAGTAGCTGAGTTGGAAAAGCGACAGATGGGCGGCTTCGACGCCAAAGTGATAGAGGACATTAAGGCGCTTGTAGTGGAATACAGTGAAGAGGCAGATAGAGAAGTCAGGCACATGGGGAAGTATGCGACCGCCCGGACCTATGGCGAGGGTGAGCGTCCGGGCTCCCTTCTGGCCCGGATGCTGAAAAACACCAGGCGCACTCAGGTGATATCGGAGCTGGAGACGGCATCCGGTATGCTACTTACGGAAGAATCTGAGATAGTTGACGAATTCAGGAAATATTATTCAGGGCTTTATGCCTCTAGAACTGAGAATGTTGAGGAAGAGATAGACGACTATTTGGGTCATATACTGTTGCCCTTTTTAAAGGACTCCGACCGGGAATTCTTGATGCAACCTATACACAGGGATGAGATTGCGGAGGCGCTGGCGGGTATGCATCCGGACAGTGCCCCGGGGGCAGATGGGCTCACTGTGGGCTTTTATAAAGCATTCAAAGAACAGCTGATTCCTCACTTATCTACACTATTCGATGACGTCTGTGTTGAGGGCAGAATGCCGCGATCCATGAGGGAAGCACTTATCGTGACTATCCTTAAACCAGGCAAACCCCCGAATGCGTGTGGCTCCTACAGGCCCCTGTCCTTACTAAATGTGGATGCCAAGCTGTACGCCAAGGTATTGGCGACACGTCTGGCGTTGCTGGCCCCAGAGTTGGTAGCTCTGGAACAAGCGGGTTTAATTCCCAGCAGGAATCTCACTTACAATATCAGAACCGTATTGGAAACTTTGCAACATGTCAGGCAGGACACGAAGGCCATAGCTATCTTCCTGGACATGGAAAAGGCCTTCGATTCCATGGAGTGGCCCTTTATGCTGCGAGTACTGCTAAGGGTAGGACTGGGCGAGCCGTTCTTACAAATGATAGGGGCGCTATACTATCACCCTACGGCCAGACTTCGCATAGGGGATCGAGTCTCGGACCCCTTTGTGATTAGCAGGGGCACTAGGCAGGGCTGCCCGCTCTCGCCACTGCTCTACGCGCTAGTGGCTGAGCCGCTGGCATGCGCCCTTAGGGAGTATCACAGTCATGAAGGGATAAACTTCCCCGTGTACAAAATTGTCATATCGACCTACGCAGATGACACATTACTATATGTGCGAGACCGAGAGACGAACCTACCATCAGTACTGAGGGAGGTGGTGCGCTATGATGCGCTTTCCAGTCTCAGGATAAACTGGTCTAAATCTGTAGCATTCCCATTGACCCCAAAGACAACACAATTTGAAATGGATTACCCCCTACAATGGACGACGGAACCAGTCAGGTATCTCGGTGTTATGCTCCATACTGACCCAGAGGTTCTGGTACGCGAAAACGATGGGACCGTGTACAGTAAGCTAGAGGATAAAGTGGAGGCGTGGTGACAATTCCCGTTATCCTTGATGGGACGTATTGCAATTATGAAAATAGTGGTTCTGCCCCGATTCTTATTTCTATTTAATAACATTCCAATTGTGCTCTCGAAGGCCTTCTTCAAAAACCTGACGCAATTACTGACTAAACTAGCTTGGGCAGGTAAACAGCTCAGAGTGAAATGGACGACTCTCACTCTCCCATACAAGTTGGGGGGCCCAGGCTCTCCAGACTTGGAACGGTACTACAGAGTAGCACAGGCGGCCCATTTGCATATGTGGATACACGGACATGCGATGATACCACATGTCCGTTTGGAACGACTATTTGCGGACCCGACTCCGTTTCCTGCTACGGTCTTTCAGCCGGTAGACCGCAGAATTGTCATTTTGGACTCGATCACCACTACCAACCATGCATGGTATATGCTGCTACAGGCGCAGAACAGAATGTTACTGTATTCCCCTCTAATGCCTATCGAGTGGGCTTTGTGGCTATCCCCAATGGCTGAGACGGGTGTGACCCAAGCGTTACGCAAGGTGGGTATCCACACGGCGGGAGATTTATTCTCCGAGGGTATAGTGAAAACTTGTGAACAGGCTGTGCCGGACCCGGATATAGCCTCACTACTGCTTCGATTTCAATATCATAGAGTTCGCAGCGCTTTCTTGTACCTCTTGGGTCAGGAACTGGCGGAACCGCCGGAGGTGCCGGAACTCACATATGTTATCAAAACTCCCTCCCCCCATAAATTGGTCACAAACCTATACAGAATGAACAGAGGGCATGGGGAGCAGCTGCATTCGAAAGCAAGGATGGCCTGGCAGAGCGATCTACAGATCACAATAGACGATGGCATGTGGGCATACTGTTGTGCCAGCACCAGAAAACTGTCCCTAAATGGCAGGCACAGACTGATTCATTTCAAATATCTCCAACGTGTGTAATATACCCCGGAGAGGCTGCATGGATATGGCCTTAGACAGACGGCTGAATGCAAACGATGCCGTGAACCGATAGCAGATTTCATGCACCTATCGTGGTGGTGCCCCGGAATCCGCAAATTTTGGGATGGGATATTCACTGAAATGAGCTTGATTCTAGACATAGAGCTTACTCCCGATCCCTAGCACTCCCTAGTGCTCTAGCACTTCTAGGCCACTCCAGGGGCATGCCTGTCGCGGTGCGACGATTAACAGATATGGGCATGCTTATGGCCAGAAGGGTTGTTGCATTGTGTTGGATGAGAGGGCCACTACCAACCACATAGAGATAGGCGCATGACATGCTGTACTGCTGTACGCAGTCGGAGTGCTATAGCGAATTGCTTCCTCCGATGAGTCGCCCCAAGAACTTCTGGAGCCTATATCAGGAGCACTTGAGAATACAAGACACAGAGCAGCACGTTCAGGTAGAGGAACATGAGGAACAGACACTCTTAGACGAAGTCGAGCTGGGTAGCGGGAATCACGCGACTAATACCGAGTAGGGGGCCTCCATGGGGAGTCAAGGGCAAAGGAATGAGCGTAGAATAGACAGGCGTTGAATCAGAATGAGCGTTGGGGTGGAAACGTGGTGGGGAGAGGGACTGTTTGGGGTTTTGTTTAGATGAGAAACTTCATAGGGTACACAAGATTGCACACACTAGCGAGTAGCCCTAGGTGCCAGCGCAGCGCGAAGAAGGTGTTCTTCCTCAATCCGGACTCAAGCGATCAGGCTACAATAGTGAAGACAGACATTCCTGATTGCGTGTGCATTGCTCCTGTTAATGTGCCGCCGGACCTCCGGGTTGTTGGCTATTTGGCTGTGTATAACAGAACAATAGGGCAATATTACTGCTATGTTTGCTGCCGGCCCCCTGGTTGTGGCTACAAGCTGTGTGAGACAATATACAGATTAATAAAGTAAAAAAAAAAAAAAAATAGGCAAATACAAAAAAAAAATTCATCTACTGTTTGACTGTTTGGGAGGAATTCACAAAGTGTAACTGCCAACCAGTGCGGAGAAGCCAGTATTTGGGTAGCTGTACACTAAATATTTTATTATATTAATAACTGCTGCTCCCCCTCATGATACCTAGGACAGACTGCAGCCATCAAATGGCTAGCGGTAGGAAAATGCCACTTTTCTAAAATTGGTATTTTCAAAGTTGTAATTTAAAGTCCGACGTAAAGTATTTTTAACATATATGCAATAAATAGGAGTTTAAGGCAAGGCAAGGGGGTTATATTGCCAAGCCAAACTGGCAGTTTAAAACTACATTCAGGATGCAATGGCAGGCCGGGACATGTTTGAAGGGACTAGGCAAGTGGGTGACACAATAAGTTTTGCAGGTCCACTGGTAGCATTCAATTTACAGGCCTTGGGTGTATGGTATACCAATCTACGAGGGACTTATAAGAACTTAAATATGCCAATCAGGTGTAAGACAATTTTACCATGTTTTAGGGAGAGAGCATAAGCATATTAGCACTGGTTAGCAGGGGTAAAGTGCACAGAGTCCTAGAGCCAACAAAAATGAACTCAGCAAAAATAGGAGAGGTGAAGACAATAGGTTTGGGGATGATCCTGCAGAGAGGACCTAGTCCAACACATAACTAGTTCAAACATAGTTGATTCCTTCTCAGGATGAGGGCCCTGTAAGCCTGATTTACAAAGGTAAACTTAGACCTGATGTCCAAGTTTAGGCCTGAAGTCTTAGACTTACGGTCTAAACTCAGACTTCAGGTCTAAACTTAGACTTCTCGTCTAAATTTAGACTTCAGGTCTAAACTTAGATTTCAGATCCAAAATCAGACTTCAGGTCTAAACTTAGACTTCACGTCTAAACTTAAACTTCAGATCTAAACTAGACTTCAGTTCTAAGTTTACCTCTGTGAGTTGGGCCCATGGCTGCTACCAAAAGAGATGCATTGGCCGAAATGATTTTGAAAGAGGCTGCATAGGTTTTCTTTACATAAGTCTGATTTACTGATTTGTTTCACTTCTACTGAGTAAACCTTAATTACTTGTCTTGTCCTTTGGTCTTTAACAATTACCACAGAAGGCACCTATGTTTTTTTAGGATTATGGGTACCAGCGATTTGAAGTCGGTCAGGAGCTTGTCTTTTCCCGCAGCCTTATGTAACATCACAGTGAGGTGGTGTGTCTTTCCATATGATTTCTTTTGTTCATGCACTTTTTTCAAGTATTCCTCTTATGCACACTGAAGCACATCAGCAGTGTTCAACTACACTATTCCAGGCTGATGTATGTAGCTAAAAGGTGTCTCTCTGTCAGAAGCTCATTGCTTTCATTATTCCAGCAGTGAAGGGTAAACAAAACAAAGATGAGCTGTAACACCTCACCAATAATCCAGAAACGGTTACAAAAGTTTTAACTAAAATGCCACTCCACTTCACAGCTTTGGATGAGATAGAGGTTTGAGCCTTCAGGTCCAAGTCCTTTAAGGTCATGCATGGAGCAAATGTATTTCACACCCTCAGGTCTGGCAGGTTTTATCTATTACGTGGACTAGGGTAAGACGTCGCCCTGAATTGTTTCTGGACCACTCTTGATTGTCTTAAGGCTACAAAAGAAAGCCTGATACAGTGTGGCTCTTCTGTATACATCTCAAAGACAGTTGCAGCCGGCATGGCTCGTGGATGACAGGGTGGAGGGGTGTCGCAAGGGAGTCGCATAGGGGGGAAATGGGGGAGTTGCGCAGAGGCTTTGGGGTGCACAATATTTTTTTTAAACGTACCTTGCCGCTGGATCCTATGTCTCTGCTCCTGCTCTCCTCGTCTTGGAACAGGATGCACATGCAGGCCCCACTGACCAATCATAACGCTGCAATGCAGCATTGTCATTGGTAAGCACCCGGGCTCCCCTAGCCAATCACAACCCTTCAATGCAGAGTTGTGATTGGTCTCAGCGCTGTGACATGGCGCTCAGCCAGTAGCTGGAGGGGTGGGCATGTTCTCCATGCAAGTTGTAATGCAGCCTGCATGGAGAACAGGAAAACTGTACATGACTGGTTTGGGCGGCCTGAGAGGGCCAACCATATAGACATTGCTTACTTAGAAGTGGGCAAACCACTCCTCCCCATGTTTTACTTGGTTAAAATCGATGAATCTGAATTTCAAGCCTTTTTATGAAGGCTTGTGGGGCTGCTACCACAGCAAGTTAAAACAACCTTTCTTGAGTCTCTATCTTCATTTTTACTGGATTTGGACTGATCCAGATAATTGTATTTTCTGGTGTTGACATTCTCTGCATCATAGCTTTTCCCAGCCGAGTGGGTGGTTTTGTATTGCTCAGCTGCAGTCAAAACCAGACGATAATGACAAGCAAAAGTCATTTGGGAAGACCAAGTAGCAGCACAACAGATCTCCTGAATAGAAGACCCACCTGCCTCAGCCCAGGAAGTAGCCACTGCTCGAGTAGACCGCCCCTGAAAATTAGAAGGAGGACACACATCCGCAGAGGAGAAGCCTGAATGATAGCCTGCTTAACACATCTGCCAAAATAATGGGAAGAAACTTAGGGGCATATTACCAAGCAATAGCGATAATTATCGCTATTGCTTGGTTAGAGACAAAGATTTACCGCTGAGCTGCGGCGATTTGTATCGCAAATAAACCTTGGTATTACCAAGGTTTATCTCAAATGCGATAAAAATCGGCCGCAATGCATGAATATCGCTGAAAAGTCAGCGATATTCATGCATTAGCGAGCTAATGCTCTTAGCCATGTTATCCACCTCCCATTGGATAACATGGCTAAGAACTGCTCAGGGCAGGTGTTAGCTTTTGGAGATATTCGCGCTTAGCGTGAATATCTCCATAAGTTGGTAATAGGAGATAGCGATGTTAGCGACTGTTTCCAGTCGCTAACATCTTGGCACGCCCACTTTGCATGTCATTAGTGATAAATATCACTGACATGCAAAGTGGGGCCCAAGATAGTCGCTATCTCCTACTAGCTGTCGCTAACGGGTGTTAGCGACAGCTAGGTAATAGGGAGATAATTTTATCTCCGCTTTCTTGGCTTTTAAAGCCAAAAAAGCGGAAATAAACCCCCTTTATAATATGCCCCCTTGTTTTATAAGTAATAAGGTCGCTGAACTTGAGTCTAGTGTGCACAATTCTAAATATATATATATATATATATCACCATTTTATCAAAATGATCTCATGATGATCAATATTTTTGTATGTCTCTTTACACGTTTATTATTACAAAGTGTAATCAGACCATTCCATATGTTAACATTCACATATGATGATTCATTAGATCATGCATGCGTACATATACAAGTTTTCTACTCTTTTTCTTTAAACACAAACTTGAGCAACAACATTATTCTTCATGCCCAATGCTTTTCAGGGCTTAGTCCCTCCTTCTTCAGGGACTAATCTGTGAAAGAACAATATATAACAACGTAAATGATTGGATATGATCATAAAAACTGTCAAAGGGCATCTATTATTAGTGAGGTACCTGTGGTGTACCGTGCCAACTTTTTGTGTGGTGATCTTCATTCAATCACACTCGCATACCTTTCCAAAACCCACACATAACGTTAGAGGGAATAGGGATAACCTTCACCTCTATAAATGAGATGATAACCACCGAGTGGATGCACAGGGTCACAAGTGAATAACTTGACCTATTTCAACTATAACCAAGTCAGAATAAAAGTGATGAAACGATCATTAATGCTGTAGCACCTGTAGTTTCCCATATATTTTTATATAGCGCGAACTAGACCCGAACTGAATCGGGTATCAGAGCGCTTTACATAGCACCAGTTACGTTACATGAGGACACGCATTCATTTTAGGCATGGGGAGATTAAGTGATTTGCCCAGAATCACAGGAGGTTTTTGGCGTCGTTACCGAGACTCGAACCCAGATCCCCAGATCCCCAGATCAGAGGTCGAGCGCCCTAGCCGTTAGGCCAGCCCCTCTCATTACTTTATTAATGCCAATATCGAAGAACCAACCTTCATTGAACATATTTTTCAAGCCTTGAACTAGCCAGTAAGAAAACATAAACCACAACTCGGTGGTGAATGGCCAATAAGTTATATCGAAACATTCCCGAGTTATGATCAACTGCGATACTATTACTCTATTCTAACCTGTTCGTCCGCTGTAGATCTGCTGCCTTCTAATCGCGTTGCCACGTGAGTTTCTTTCTCTAAGAAAGACAAGGGTCTTCCTTCGTTAAAGCTATCCTGTAGCTTCTAGTATATTACTGTGTGTTTCAGAATCATAACCCGCATACCTCATGAACCAGTTTTCTCCTTCTGCCACTGCGTATGCCTTTCTTGCCATGCCGTTGGATCTGAACACCACTGTGGCAGGCCTTTCTCAATGGTTGGCACAGTCATTGTACAAACAGTGTACGGGTAGAGTTCGCTTGAGTGTTGTGCCCATGCCCCCCAAAGACATATATGTTAGTTATAAGAGAATACTGCCTACACGCAAAGTGGAGTCCCTTACAAGGAAATTAACTTAAGGTAAAGAGTGGCATGAGATCACCAGGATGGTTACTGCAAACAGAGGTGTGCTCCCATAATGCTTGCTTAATATTCACTTACACTACAATTTGAAGCCTCCTGCATCTTATCAAGAATGAAATCCACTGATCTGCAGAGAAACCAACACCTTTTTACCATATACACTTCTGACATCTAAACCACTTTATAGTCCAAGGCGTGAATACCCAGATAGTCATACAGGAATGCAAGGGTGTGAGCTGGGGGTTGCATCCAAATCCCAGAATAATTGCAAGCTCAAGATCGCATGTATAAACCACACTCCCAAAAAAGTAAGGGACACAAGTGTGCATAGGCAGTGAAAGAGAGTCCTACAGAAGGAAGTGACCCGATTGGGGCCACCTGTGTCACTCTCGACCTCCTCCAGCCTTCCAAGAATGAAGAGTTGATGACGCAGTAGCGAATAAAGCAAAATAGTTTATTCACAAAGTACACTGCAGTGGAGCCCAATCAGACCAGCCTCCTATAATGGCTGACAAGGGACTGACTTTTACAAGCATAAAGTTACATTATGAATGTTGCAGTCCACAAAGACCCGCCTACCATGGAAAAACACTGGTAGGTGTCATAATACAATAGGGGTACAGAACATAAGTCTGGTACAAGCTATCTACATTTCAAGGTCGTCTGGCCTATCCTCCCCTCTAGACAGGTGGGAGAAGGCCTTGATCTGAGAGAAAAGGCATGTGCTAACAAGCTAATGTGGGCATTGAAGAAATGAAACTTACCAAGGACCATTTATCGTAAATAAGTAAACTACTGATTCGAGTATGCAAGTAACAGTTTTGCTTGCAGCAGAACATGGCATCTTGTCTTACTAAATTGGCGGCACAGATGTCAACCTAACTGATATGACATCTGCACCAACTCATTACGTCTTACACATAATACAGAAATATAATGTATCAGCCATATAAATGCTAACATAATATAGAGTAAAACATATTCCTTTCCTAAACCAATTCCTTTCTTCTCCTCAAGCGAATGTAAGAGTGGTGGGGTTGTGCGGATGTTTCATTACCTTGCACATGAGAATGAGCATATAACTCACCCTTTTGCCTTGGTGGAAGAGCAGTGTGGCAAGAAATTTTGACAGACACGTGCTGTGGGGCACAGGATATGACAGAGGAGTGGGGGCTCTGGGGAATTGACTGCTGCTGTCAATAGGAGGTTTCTACCCAAGCCCCGGGCAGCCTCTTCCAGGAAGAAGAATGTTACCTTCTGCAGTCAAGGCTGCTAAAGCAGAACTCCCTTTACAAAAATGTGAGTTTCATCCCTTCTGAAGCTTGCAAAGTTTCAGAAAAACATGCAGAAAGTTTGAACCTGACGGGCTTCATGACTTCTCACATTACTAATTTTAAGACATTGAGATGGAGTGATTAGTTCACATTAACATAAGATTTTTTTGTCATTTGGATTAGAATCCTGATCTCTGGGCCTCAATGTCTACAGTATGATCACACCTCATCTCCCTGAGGCTCATATGATAAGTCTCAGGCTATTCTTCAACAGCCAGGGTCTTATTCAGTTATAAAAAAGTTCCAAAATATATTCTGAATAGCGGTGTAGTCACATTATATTACACATTCATTCAGGTAACACAAAGAAATACCCGGCAAACAGTTATGAACCCCTCATTCATGCCAATAACATGTCATAAAAGTAGAATATTTGGAATTTGAAGTAAGTGCCATTAAGTTGGGGAATACAGAGACATGGTTCTTACAGCAGCGATGTTCATCATTGATACTTTTTCTGAAAAAGGACATTCACTTTATGATAGCTGGTGTACTTCAAGACTACCAGTCCCTTGTAATATTGAAAGAGCATATCAGGGCAGCGAGCCCTACCATCCTTACACTTCTAAAAAGGATGCTTTTATATTTTGTTTCAATAATGGTGCTAAATACTAATGGGCATATTTATGACATATGTGGTGCAGGGCAGTGCAGCAAGTCACCTTGCTGAGCTCCCCTGCATCACAGGGAAAGGGCAGGAATGTACCATATTTATCCAATATGCCACAGTCTTGCCCTTTACCCTTATGCTGGCACTGTTTTTGGCAGCCCAGCGCGAACGCAGACACCCAAGGGTGTCTATGTTGTCGGCAGTATTTATTTTTGCATATGTAACCCTTTCCAGAACAAAAACAATCTTGAGAGGCATATTTCTTTTTTATGTGTTCTGCAGAATGCAGCACCCATAGAAAGAGGAAAAAATCAGGAGAAATAAAGATATTTCTCCTTGTTGCGCCTCTCTGGGGAAGGCATATCTGTTTGGCACATTCCTAGTTTTACCTGTTCTTCTAAGTCAGGCATTGCATAAAAATCCATGAGAACGACTCCCTAGCGCAGAGTAATACAACATAGTGATTTGCACTGCATTACATTACTTAAGATTTATTACGCCACGCAGGGCCTTGCGTGGCTTCATAAATCTCATTTGAATGCAAAAGAGCTCATAAAAAGCCCCTAAATTTGAAAGCAAAGCTATAAAAACATAATGTCCAGTGAATCTTTTACTGACATTTCGAAGGCACAATTATGAATTATTAAAAAACAAAATGTAGTCAGTCACAGTATCTATGAGCATTATACCTCTACAGTAACTAATTATGTATATTATTGTTAAGAACAGGTCTTCTGCACAACGGTTTCAGGGGCTGTTTTACAAGCCAAGTGCACTGGTGTTCCTGCCTATATTGACAAGGACACATGAATTCACCCTGCATGACTTTTCATGGCCTTGTAAATCTTGACCCCTTTCGCATATTACTCTGCGTGAAAGGGGCATTCCATGGGTATTGCTATGGGTGTTCCCATGCAACATCTATAGAACTTGACACATTCCCAGATTTACTAAGAATTGTAAATATGGGACTGCATCAGAATCCTACGCCTCTCTAGCGGAGGTGGAGGAGATCGGCGCAACAAGGAGAAATGCTATTATTTCTCTTCATTCTTTGCTGCTTCTATGTGTGCTGTATTCTGCAGCACATATGGAAGGAACAAAATGCCATTAATGATTGTTTTTGTCCAGGAAGGTGTATCTTCCTGCACAACAACAATCATACCTGCAATGCAGGCACCCTTGCAGCATGGCGCTAGGGTGTCTGCGTTGGCACACAGCTGCTGTTTGCGCGCCGGCGCAGGGGTGGACTAAATGCATTGTATCTTGTAGATACAGCTCATTCCTGCCCTTTTATTTTGATGCACGTAGAAGAAAGGCTTGCTGCGCTGCACTTCCCTGTGTCAAAATATAATAAATGAGCCCTCAATCTCTTGCAAGAATGCAGTAAAGGCAGACCACTCCCTGAGACAACCTCTGACTCTACATTGCAACAGAAAATTGACAAGAAGTATTAGAGCATTGGAATGTTGAGCACTCCTTCTGAGACAATGGAGTGCTCCAGTTTCTAATGGTCGGTAGACGCCTGGAGCATCAACATTCCATTGTTTTTTTATAGCTGTTGCTGTTAGCAAAGGCCTACAGAGCCCAAGGTGTTCTATGAGGCCTCTGTTTTTCAAATTAGTAAATGTTACCCTCTACGGACAGAATGTTCTAATAGCCTTAGAGCCCTCCGTAGTGTTCACTTCCGGCCATTAAAGCCCACTCCCTTGTTAAAGACTCCTGCCTTCTACTTGGGCCTATTACGCCATAATGGGCCTTTAATGGCCGGTAGAGTCCACTACATCGGGCTCTAAGGCTATAGTAGATTCAAAGAAGAAGGAAACATATTGGCGACAGTAAAAATGAACACTTCCACCAAGCCAGGTGAAACCACAAGACAAGCAGAGCAGAGAAAAATAAAAACAAATTAGCTGGAATGAAGGGGACCGATGAGTCAAATAAGGGAGCAACATGCATGAATAACTATGACTCAGAACAGGAAAGAAAACAACCATTTTCCTTTGGGAAATGCAGCAACATGAGCAATCATAGCAGGTTTTCAGATACCTATACAAATTCATGTCCAATTTCTAAAAAATATGTGTTCTCAACAATTTCCTTGACTGTGCTATATAGCAGTGTACTGCCTTTTCGTTGTGAACTTTACAAGATAAAAGAGTTAATGTCATAAAATGTGTTTTCCATTTCTGGTTTTAACTTGCCCCTGCACTTTGTTTGTGCAAAAATTAAAAAGAAAAGAGGGTGCCCATCCATACTCAAGGCTTGGAAGACTGAGCAGAAACACATTGGATCCATATTCACACAAATTAAGTATTTTTTAAATCCTACCAACACACGTGTCCAGGTGATATTCTGGAGTGAGTCATGGAGTGGAAAATAGAAAGTTTAGTGGAATTCCATGAAACGAGACCAAAGTGATTAGGAACACAAAAACGCATTTCCTGTGGACATGCTGACCTAACTTTAACTACCTAGTGGCGATTGCTACTGGGATATATATATATCTGGCAGATACTATCCTGTGGTGCTGGTGTCTCCTTATCAGGCTTCTTTTTGTTGGTGTATGAAGTGGCCAGCCTGGGTCGCGGAGACAACCCGACGCTGTCACGGCGTCCCAGTGAATCCGTCAATCGGCGGATTTGCATATGGCACGGGAGCCGGTTTGTTCGGAAGAAGCAGACAGCGATGTCGTGTTACAGCAAATCCAGCCACGACCCACTTGGGTAACACTGAAAGCGTTTATCTGGACTAAACAATGGGTAAAATCACTTGAAAATAACTGGTTGGGACTACAAGACCCAGGAGGCCTCAGCGTAGGCCACGCCCACTGAGGCGGGTCGTTGGAACTAAAAGTGCCGCCAAATCCTGCCCTGCTGTTTACTCTGCAGCCCGAATCCCCTGATGAAGTAATGTATTAAACACGTCGGGATGGGACCTCTACTGTTGGTGGACTGAAGTGCTGCCACAACGCTGCTGTGCACTGAATAAACGTAATCTGGCAGATAATATCCTATGGTGCTGTTGTCTCCTTATCAGGCATCTTTTTTTTGGTGTATGAAGCGGCCAGCCTGGGTCGCGGAGACAACCTGACGCTGTCACGGCGTCCCAGTGAATCCGTCAAGCGGCGGATTTGCATATGGCACGGGAGCCGGTTTGTTCGGAAGAAGCAGAAAGCGATGTCGTGTTACAGCAAATCCAGCCACGACCCACTTGGGTAACACTGAAAGCGTTTATCTGGACTAAACAACGGCCAAAATCACTTGAAAATAACTGGTTGGGACTACAAGAAGCAGGAGGCCTCAGCGTAGGCCACGCCCACTGAGGCGGGTCGTTGGAACTAAAAGTGCCGCCAAATCCTGCCCTGCTGTTTACTCTGCAGCCCGAATCCCCTGATGAAGTAATGTATGAAACGCGTCGGGATGGGACCTCTACTGTTGGTGGACTGAAGTGCTGCCACAACGCTGCTGTGCACAGAATAAACGCAATCTGGCAGATACTATACTGTGGTGCTGTTGTCTCCTTATCAGGCATCTTTTTGTTGGTGTATGAAGTGGCCAGCCTGGGTCGCGGAGACAACCCGACGCTGTCACGGCGTCCCAGTGAATCTGTCAAGAGGCGGATTTGCTTATGGCACGGGAGCCGGTTTGTTCGGAAGAAGCAGACAGCGATGTCGTGTTACAGCAAATCCAGCTACGACCCACTTGGGTAACACTGAAAGCGTTTATCTGGACTAAACAACGGGCAAAATCACTTGAAAATAACTGGTTGGGACTACAAGACCCAGGAGGCATCAGCGGAGGCCACGCCCACTGAGGCGAGTCGTTGGAACTAAAAGTGCTGCCAAATCCTGCCCTGCTGTTTACTCTGCAGCCCGAATCCCCTGATGAAGTAATGTATGAAACGCGTCGGGATGGGACCTCTACTGTTGGTGGACTGAAGTGCTGCCACAACGCTGCTGTGCACTGAATACATGCAATATGGCAGATACTATCCTGTGGTGCTGTTGTCTCCTTATCAGGCATCTTTTTGTTGGTATATATATATATATATATATATATATATGGGTTCACAATCCTGTAATGTCAGCAACCCAACAAGGCACCAACACGGACAACAGGTACAGACCACAACCAGGACTTCAGTAAAAAATAAAGTGCTTTAATCCATAGATAGGAACAGCAGCATGACGCGTTTCGTCCAGGTAACCTGGACTTGATCACATGACAGTTCCAGAAAGACATGTGGTTAAATACTGGCCGACCCTTAATTCGACCCCTCCCACAAAAGCAATAACATAGTAAAAATACTATTTACATTGTAATCACAGTGGCTAAAAAAGTTTTTCATAAATATAAGAAAAACCTCATAGGCATATGTTCAAAACATCATGGTTAACAGAGAAATTTGTCACAGTGAAGGAATAAGGTTTTCAAACCATAATAATTCCTAAACAGGCTCCATAAAACCAAATGATGAAAATTAATGAACAGAAAAAGTAAAGGGCAAGTGCCCTAAGTCATAGCCAATTCAAAATACCAGTTAAAGCTAAATTTAGTAACAGGAAGTTAAACGGACATAGCCAAGAAAAATGAATTACCAACCACATGAATAATAAAAAAGTGCAACGAAATAGTGCAAGAAATTCAGCTCATAAAATGAGCCAGAGCATGATAATTTCAAACCTTTACAAATTACCAACAGCCACACAAAATTAATAAAGTGAAAAAAGTGCAAAAGTGCAATAAAGTGCAAAAACCGGCTGATCTATCATGAAAACATGAGCAAATATACATAAGTGGAAAAAGCATTAGAAAGGAGACCAATAAATATAAGAAATTGTTGATGGAAGAAAAAAAATGCTACATCATAATTACTACATCAACATATATATATATATATATATATATATATATATATATATATATATATATATATATATATATATATATATATATATATATATATATATATATATATATATATATATATATCCAACCATAGCAGAACCCAAATAGGAACAGGAGCCTCACGAAGGTAAAGATGACTGCCCTCTTTATTTATGCAACAGCCTGCCAGCAGGTTCAAACAGAGAAACTTTGTTTAAAAAGTAAAACGCCAGACGCGTTTCAGGAATAACTTCCTTTCTTCAGTGGCGTGGTGGCAAGTGTTAGCTGCAGGCGCTTGTTTAGAAGAGCACTCGGTTTCATCATCCCCGCTATGGTAGGCGTGGCTAAATAGCCTTCTGGGTGATGTAGTCCTCTTCAAGTTTCAACCACTGTGGGCGCGCCCGCACGCCAAGACAAAGTGATAGCCACTCAATGGAAGAGTCTTGCGGATACCTGCCCCGCTTTACACAGTACGCAGTACACATATCCATACTACTATTATAAAGAGAGAACTTGCACCTTTTGGCCAGGTAAACTCGGGAACCACAGTGCCAATCTACACACCCGATACATCTATGAAAATGTCAGGGTGTGTAGATGGACATAAGCTATATAAATAAAAAAGTAAATTAAAGAAATTAAGTTTCAAAACAAAGTAGTGCCCTAGACAAAGTGATAGCCAGTCAATAGAAGAGTCTTGCGGATACCTGCCCCGCTTTGTGTACTGTGGCATAGGGCTTGGAGTTGGAGTCCTCTGCACGACTCCTCGTACCATCTTCGCTCCAAATTGGAAACACAGGTAAGTGTTCCCCTGGATCCGCTGGGGCGACAGGCTCCCTTCCGCGACCAGGGCGGCCGCTACATCTCCAACCATAGCAGAACCCAAATAGGAACAGGAGCCTCACGAAGGTAAAGATGACTGCCCTCTTTATTTATGCAACAGCCTGCCAGCAGGTTCAAACAGAGAAACTTCGTTTAAAAAGTAAAACGCCAGACGCGTTTCAGGAATAACTTCCTTTCTTCAGTGGCGTGGTGGCAAGTGTTAGCTGCAGGCGCTTGTTTAGAAGAGCACTCGGTTTCATCATCCCCGCTATGGTAGGCGTGGCTAAATAGCCTTCTGGGTGATGTAGTCCTCTTCAAGTTTCAACCACTGTGGGCGCGCCCGCACGCCAAGACAAAGTGATAGCCAGTCAATGGAAGAGTCTTGCGGATACCTGCCCCGCTTTGTGTACTGTGGCATAGGGCTTGGAGTTGGAGTCCTCTGCACGACTCCTCGTAAAATCTTCGCTCCAAATTGGAAACACAGGTAAGTGTTCCCCTGGATCCGCTGGGGCGACAGGCTCCCTTCCGCGACCAGGGCGGCCGCTACATCTCCAACCATAGCAGAACCCAAATAGGAACAGGAGCCTCACGAAGGTAAAGATGACTGCCCTCTTTATTTATGCAACAGCCTGCCAGCAGGTTCAAACAGAGAAACTTCGTTTAAAAAGTAAAACGCCAGACGCGTTTCAGGAATAACTTCCTTTCTTCAGTGGCGTGGTGGCAAGTGTTAGCTGCAGGCGCTTGTTTAGAAGAGCACCCGGTTTCATCATCCCCGCTATGGTAGGCGTGGCTAAATAGCCTTCTGGGTGATGTAGTCCTCTTCAAGTTTCAACCACTGTGGGCGCGCCCGCACGCCAAGACAAAGTGATAGCCAGTCAATGGAAGAGTCTTGCGGATACCTGCCCCGCTTTGTGTACTGTGGCATAGGGCTTGGAGTTGGAGTCCTCTGCACGACTCCTCGTACCATCTTCGCTCCAAATTGGAAACACAGGTAAGTGTTCCCCTGGATCCGCTGGGGCGACAGGCTCCCTTCCGCGACCAGGGCGGCCGCTACATCTCCAACCATAGCAGAACCCAAATAGGAACAGGAGCCTCACGAAGGTAAAGATGACTGCCCTCTTTATTTATGCAACAGCCTGCCAGCAGGTTCAAACAGAGAAACTTTGTTTAAAAAGTAAAACGCCAGAAGCGTTTCAGGAATAACTTCCTTTCTTCAGTGGCGTGGTGGCAAGTGTTAGCTGCAGGCGCTTGTTTAGAAGAGCACTCGGTTTCATCATCCCCGCTATGGTAGGCGTGGCTAAATAGCCTTCTGGGTGATGTAGTCCTCTTCAAGTTTCAACCACTGTGGGCGCGCCCGCACGCCAAGACAAAGTGATAGCCAGTCAATGGAAGAGTCTTGCGGATACCTGCCCCGCTTTACACAGTACGCAGTACACATATCCATACTACTATTATAAAGAGAGAACTTGCACCTTTTGGCCAGGTAAACTCGGGAACCACAGTGCCAATCTACACACCCGATACATCTATGAAAATGTCAGGGTGTGTAGATGGACATAAGCTATATAAAAAAAAAAAAAAAGTAAATTAAAGAAATTAAGTTTCAAAACAAAGTAGTGCCCTAGAAGTAGCGCCGGCCGCGATGCTGCTCTGGCCGTGACGTAGCGCTGGCCGCGACGTGCGTGATGACGACGTGCGTGATGACGACGTGCGTGGTATCGAGGAGGAGAGACATGGAGCTGCGGTGTGAAGTGAGGAGCGAGGGCACGTCATGGCGAAGAGGAGCGGCGGTGAAGTGAAGATCGCAGCTCAGGTAATTTATTGAAATCGAGGCGGTAGGCGGGAGGCGGGCGGCGGGAGCGGGTGTGCACAGAGGGACAGGCGGGAGGTGGGGGTGGGAGGGAGTCGGGATGGGAGGGGGTCGGGGCGGGAGCGGGTGTACTGCCCCCAGCCCCTTTCTGCCCCAGGCAACGCTGGGGCGGGCTGCTAGTATAAATATATATATATACATACAAACGCGTTTCAGGTTTTCTCCCTTCTTCAGTGGCGTTCAGTTTCAGCACGATTGCGGCAAACTGTTCTACTAATTATATATATGGATCTGCCCCAAGTGGGCGTGGCCCTTCTCGTTGCCTTCTGGTCCATGTAGTGTCATTAGAAATATTCCTCATGTGAAGCTGCACAATGTTTGCACTTTCAACTTTCAATAAAACCCCAGTGGGTAAAAACAACATGTCTCGAATCAAAGAGCTGTTTAATTATGCATGCGTACTCAAGGCACTACCTCACGTGCAGTAGGTGACTCCGTTCAAAATCAACATGGGTCCACTTTTGCAGAGTGGCTCTCCCGCGACTGAGCAAGCCGCACAAATCCAAACACAAGAGTTGCCCCTAGGAAGCGCCTTCATGTAGGTATGTGTTACGCCAGTTATAATGAAATGAAAATGCAGCAGTCAGCAATTGTCGAAGAACTGGCTAGTGGTGTTCAGTTTCAGCAAGATTGAGGCAAACCGCTCTGCTAATTATATATATTGATCTGCCCCAAGTGGGCGAGGCCCTTCTTGTGGCCTTCTGGTCCATGTAGTGTCATTAGAAATATTCCTCATGTGAGGCTGCCCTATGTTTGCATTTTCAACTTTCAATAAAACCCCAATGGGTAAAAACAACAGTCTCAAATCAAAAGCGCTGCTTAATTATGCATGAACACTCAAGGCACTACCTCCCGTGCAGTAGGTGACACTTTTCGAAATCACCATGGGTCCGCTTTTGCAGAGTGGCTCTCCCGTGGCTGGGCAAGCCACACAAATCCAAACACAAGAGTTGCCCCTAGGAAGAGCCTCCAGGTAGGTTCGTGTTACGCCAGTTATAATGAAATGAAAATGCAGCAGTCAGCAATTGTCGAAGAACTGGCTTTTAATCATCATACGCCAAAAGCGTTTCAGGTTTTCTCCTTTCTTCAGCGGCGTTCAGTTTCAGCAAAATTGAGGCAAACTGCTCTGCTAATTATGTATATGGATCTGCCCCAAGTGGGCGTGGTCCTTCTCGTGGCCTTCTGGTCCATGTAGTGTGACTTTGATAGAAAAGCAGACATTTGAGGTGAGCAAATTTAGAGTGTCGCTGGTGTTAAGGGTGCTCTATACAGGATATATATATAAATATATATATATATATATATATATATATATATATATATATATATATATATATATATATTTAAAGCTTCCTCGCTTTGACACGAACGAAATCGGGCGCACTGCGTCTCCGAAACGCGTAGATCGTTTTTGTTTTCTTGCTGAAAAGATTGTAATAAATCCAATTGTGGTATACAGACGGAGTGCGCCCGATTTCTTTCGTGTCAAAGCGAGGAAGCTTTAAATATTATATAACGGCGAGGTTCTGCCGTAGGGTAACGCACCTGGCTAATTAATTAATTATTTTGGATTGTTTAGAAATTATTATTATTTACCTGTGAGACCATATAAACCCCCAACAGCATTCCTTTTGAAGGGTGATATGCCGATTCATGGCTATACAAACGTTAAAACTCCATTCAAAGATGGCCCCCATAGATGCGCTAAGGGTGTGGTCTGTCTCCTATGTTTACAACACCATTAACATAATATGTATGGCTCACCTGCCAAGTACGATTGACACCGAGGAAGGCTTGAAGCCGAAACGCGTCTGTTCACTCTGTTCCGAAAATAAAACAAGTACGAGCACCAGTCTGGTTTTCGAGTGCTGTTTCCTAGCTGAAGAGTGTAGGAATTGGAGCGGCATAATTTTGCGGGACCCACTACCGCAGACTGCACCCATCCGCGAGTGCGCCGACTGACCAGTGGGACTGGGAGCTTCGAAACTGAAGACGGGCACAGCTGTAACCGCAACGCGCCACTAAGTACGGGGATCAAGAAAGTTGAGCGTGACTGGCTGGAGGAAGCGACCGGACCCATCGAGGAGACCAGAGACGAGGAGACCGGAGCCATATCTACTCCCAATGTGAGCGCGCGCTCAAAAGCATAAATTCGAGCAATTGCGATACGCAGTAGGATGACAGGAAACTAAAGACTGGTGCACACGTACTAACACAACAGAGTGGAAACGAGAAGCCCATTCAGGACATGTATTGCGAGAATGTGCACAGAGATGCAGCCAGGGGCATGTTTAGGAAGCAGGATGCAGTAGCTGCTGCAACAAATATTCAATATAACAAAACAAAATGCCTACACTGATGTAGGCATTTTGTTTTGTTATATTGGTACTAGTGCTCAGCCTCACTGATTAGAGCCAGCTCTTGTTTGTTATTAGCAACAAATATTCAGCAGCCACAACGACACACAAAGCTGGAAGAACTCCTGATTAAGTTGGAGAGATTATATGAGCGCGAGGTGCGCAAGTGGTGGGAGGCAACAAGTTTGCAGAGTTACATCGATGATAAAAGGGTACCAAGAGGTCTCAGAGTGTACACCATCCCATCATATGAAAATCCTGATCCTCAACTGCTGACAGACTGGGCGGCACATACCGCAAACTACTGCGAGGGAACTTTACGAATGCTAGTCCAATATGCTTGGAGTGACCGCGACAAAGCTCTAGCGGAGATCGCAGCATTAGAAGCAGATCTGTCAAAGGAGGAAGCAGTTGATAAAATCACAGCACAAAAAGATCAAATGAAAATCAGATTAACCAAATATGAGGAAAAGATAAAAACAAGAAAACAAGAAAAATATACTAGAGACGAAAACGACTATTTACAAAGTAGAGTTCTTACCTTTGCCAAAAAGTACGATGCTCCCAGAAAGGAGGTGTACCGTAGGAAAGCTTTGGGCATAGTCTCACCTGAAGTTACATCTGAATCAGACGTAACTGATAACGAATCAGTGGAGGACCGCCATAAGAAATCCACAGCTGAGAGATCTAAGGGAGAACAGGCAGCCTCAACTCCCCATTTTCAGGACGAGTTCAAGGTCATACGCCAAGCATGGTTGCGTGGAGGAAAGGTGAAACCACCAGAAAGCCAAAACGCAGGAAACGCAGGGCAGGCGGCGGTAGGAGGAGGGCAAAGCCAACCCAGGAGAAATCGAAAGAAAACGAACAGATTTTAGAAGCAACGGAGGATCTAACTGTTGTTAATCTCACAAACAAATCATTGACCGAGGCGGAAGAAAATTTACTACGTTTGGGGTTAACTTTCAGTCCAAATAATAGATCCGAATATACGCAAACTAGAATCGACCTGCATGGCTTTGTAAGAAAACTTAAACTGCACAAATATCACAAAATCAGAGCAGCAACAAAAACTCTGAAAGCAACAATGAAAAGAATGACGGCCACCGACTCGTGCAATGACCTGATAAGTGTGGACAATCTCTAAAGATTGAGATTAAACTCTGACACACCAGACTCACAAGATGCGTCAATGGTGGAGAGAGCATTAAGGAATGAAATTGAACAAGACAAAGATGAAAGTTCATTTAAACCGGCGTCTACTTTCTGCCCAATAATGCCCTGGGACGCCATTGATGCATTTTCAGAAACAGTCCTGAAAGATTTAGTGGCAATGAGAGGCAAGTTGAAAACACAAAAATGGGTGGATAATATCACGGTTGAACAAAGGAATGCACTCAAAAATCTTCAACAGGATGAAGAAATTATCATAAAACCCTCTGATAAGGGCGGAAACGTTGTTATCCTCTCCAGGGACTATTACCATAAAGAGGCCCTAAAACAATTAGCAGATACCAGCTACTACCAAAGAACAAATGGGGAGAGATACAATGAGAGTGTCAAACAATATGACGAACTGATAAATAAATGGTACAAAAGATCGATGCTGGGGAGTGAGGAAAATCTCTTTCTACGCAGCAACAATCCAACGGTACCCACATTTTACCACCTGCCGAAACTCCATAAGAATGCCACCGAACCACCAGGGAGGCCCATAGTCTCATCGATTAATGGCTTGACGGAGAATATGTCTAAATTTATTGATAACTATCTATTCCCATTGGTCAGAGAGTTGAAATCCCACATCAGGGATACCAAAGACTTCCTGATGAAAATTGAGGATCTTATATGGGAACCAACATATTTACTGATGGTTTTGGACATATCGAGTCTTTATACGAACATAAGACACGAATTGGGCATTACAGCTGTTGAGTACTATCTGAACAAGAGACCAGCAAGATTTGCCCTACATAATTGTATGTTGTTTGAATTTGTTGAATTCTGCCTGACAAATAATATCTTCCTGTTTGATGACCAACACTATATACAGGTATCTGGGATGGCCATGGGTACCTGCTTCGCTCCCAGCTACGCGAACTTGTTCGTGGGCTGGTGGGAGGAGCGGGTACCCATGGTATTGTGCACAGATGGGCAGGAGACAGGCAGGGTAGTGAGGTGGCACCAATATATCGACGACCTCTTCATTGTGTGGCAAGGGACGATGGAGATGGCTCTGAGATATATCGAGGTCTTAAATGCCAACAGTTACAATCTACACTTCTCGGGAAAAGTGGATCCAGTGGCAGTGGATTTTCTTGACCTAAGAGTGTTTGTTGAACAGGATAGACTGCATACCTCACTATACCGTAAACCCACGGCAGGCAACTCAATCCTAAGGGCAAATAGTAATCATCCAACCAAACTCATACACAGCATTCCCTATGGGGAGTTGTTAAGGTTAAAGAGAAACAGCAGCAGAGATGAAGATTTTGAGTTAGCGGCAAAGGGGAGCATCGAAAGATTCATCAAAAGAGGATATGACATACACTCTCTAGAAAGAACACTGATGAAGGTTAGGAAAATCCCAAGGGCTGGTTTATTACAAACGAGAACTGAAGCTAAGAAGAGAGACACAGGCGGCAAGTTCCGCATGATAACAAGATACAGCTCAGAATCACACATCCTCAGAGGGATATTGGCCAAAAATTGGCATATCCTTCTAACTGATTTGACAATCAAAGAGGATATTCCTGCGAAACCTCAGATCACATTCCGCAAAGCGAGATCTCTTAAAGACACGCTTGTGAGAAGCCATTTTGAACAGAGGAAACCTAAACAACAGACACTGACCGAAATGAAGGGTTTTTACCCTTGCGGTAAATGTAAAGCCTGTGTTGGGAGCAGACGGATACTATCCTATTATGTACCGGGGGCAGATATAACGAAACCTATAAAGAAATTTCTAACATGCAGCACACCATTCGCTGTTTACTGTCTTGTCTGCCCTTGCGGCCTAAGATATGTGGATAGTACCATCAATCCACTAAAGATGAGGGTCTTAGAACACCAAAGAGCGATTGAGAAGGTCGATACATCGTACCCAGTCGCAAGACACTTCAATGAGGCACACTATAGGGATAGGAGTAAATTACAATACTTCGGACTTGATATTATCCCAGCAAGCATTCGGAGAGGTGACAGACTCAAACAACTGAGACGTCTGGAATCCAGATATATAATTGATCTGATGACAAAGGCACCTCAAGGGTTGAACAGCGGGGAAGAACTGGCAGTTCACCTAGGCAAATAGATACTATACTGTATGGAACACTGATCTGCATTTCGTGAAATCTGTTGCCACACATGAGAATCTCTTGAATAAGCTATGCTCTAAATAGGGTAATGAATTTGAATATGGTGATTAGGCAAACACACTATACCTTGTTAATTTTTGTAAATTTTGTAGATATTGACAACTGATTAACTAAACTATTATTTTTCTATTTGGATAAGTTGATCTGATAGTTTATGGGCTCATGAACTCTTCACTCTTTATATGGGGCGAATCCAGCTTTGTGATATGTTATAATATGATGTAATTCTTTAAAAAAACTGTATTTTTGATTCCTGCACTATTTCCAAAACAGACGAAGTTCCCACAGAAGCAATGCATTGTTATTGGTAATGTACTGTAGACACTGCATATGGATATGCAGAATGGTATTGATCTGAGATTGTGATATGGAGTTATTATGATATCAAACATGGTCTCTGAATGGTATGGCTCTCGTTGGAGCTTTTGGCACGAGGGTACCCAGCCGATCCATGGCAAGACTTAGGTCTATATGACTAATTAATTAATTATTTTGGATTGTTTAGAAATTATTATTATTTACCTGTGAGACCATATAAACCCCCAACAGCATTCCTTTTGAAGGGTGATATGCCGATTCACGGCTATACAAACGTTAAAACTCCATTCAAAGATGGCCCCCATAGATGCGCTAAGGGTGTGGTCTGTCTTCTATGTTCACAACACCATTAACATAATATGTATGGCTCACCTGCCAAGTACGATTGACACCGAGGAAGGCTTGAAGCCGAAACGCGTCTGTTCACTCTGTTCCGAAAATAAAACAAGTACGAGCACCAGTCTGGTTTTCGAGTGCTGTTTCCTAGCTGAAGAGTGTAGGAATTGGAGCGGCATATATATATATATATATATATATATATATATATATATATATATATATATATATTTAAAGCTTCCTCGCTTTGACACGAACGAAATCGGGCGCACTCCGTCTCCGAAACGCGTAGATCGTTTTTGTTTTCATGCTGAAAAGATTGTAATAAATCCAATTGTGATATACAGACGGAGTGCGCCCGATTTCTTTCGTGTCAAAGCGAGGAAGCTTTAAATATTATATAACGGCGAGGTTCTGCCGTAGGGTAACGCACCCACAACGAGCGCTCAATGGCCGGGTAACCTGGAACCAGCGTGTGAAGATATATATATATATATATATATATATATATATATATACATATATATATATATATATATATATATATGTATATATATATATATATATATACATATATATATGTATGTATGTATGTATGTATGTATGTATATATATATTTATATATATGTATATATATAATTCCAGCTGCTATTTTTGGCATTTTTAAAGTTGAGGACATTCTTGACTTAATGGTATTCTCACGATTCTATTTTAGATGAATTGGAGTATAATTACCAAACAGAAGTTGTTGCATTATGCAGTAATACTTGCTTGTAGGTAGAAATGATTGAACTTTGTTTTTAACATTTGTAGTGTCTACATTGTATATAATATTTATAATGTATGGCCGTTCATTTTGTAAATTTAATGAAATTACGAATGCAACATATGAATGTAAGCAAAAACATGGCAAAGTCTGTTTTCTAGCTTGGTTACAGCTGAGTAGATCATGTGATATGGGCTGGATGTCAAGCAGCATTTAAAAATGGCAAAAATTCAGTCAGTCTTTATGTGATCAAGGGCTCTTGAGCCCCAAACACGTCATCTGCCTATGCTGTACTGAATGGAAAAGGTTAAATAAATCATCTTGCCTATAGAAGTGGTCCGTTTTTCTGTCTTCGCCGTTGCGCTGTGGTGGAAGTAGCTAGAGTTGCTGTTCGAGATTGAATTCACGGAAGTCTGGCTTGCTCCCATCCACGGACCCTCTCACCCGGAAGTGGTAGATGCCCTCAAGCCAAATCTGTTTCTAAATTTGTGGTAAAACTTTGGTGGCTGCCCCCTCTTGCTGTCGTGAGTTGCTGATATCCAGGAAGAATCGGTCCGCAACGGAATCGGAGGATTCGTCGTAGACTAATTCCCTGGGTGAGTGAAAACGACATTTGCGCAGAGGCGGGGAGATTAAAGGCATTGCTACAACATATAGCCGCTAAAAACAACGCTTGTCTATTTTAGCAACCTAAGACACACATGCGTCAGCATGTCAGAGGAGACTGTACGTCAGCGAGAAGCAGCAGCCGACGAGTTATTTTGCAGCAGACCGGCAAATGAATCTAACCCTTCGTCTGCTTTGCAGATTAATCAAACAACAGAGTGTAATGAATCAACATTATTGAGAAACCTGGAGAAAAGCATGAGGCTCGAGATCACTAAATGGTGGGAGCACAACTCTCTAACTAAGTACGCTGAGGTGGGCCGGGTGCCAAGGGTCCTTTGCATCCTTTTGGCGCCAAGTTTCGATAAACCGAACCCCTCCATGCTCAAAAATGGGGACAAAGTAATTTGGATGCTTCAATGAACTTAGTATATATCCTCATTAAATATGCGGCCATTGATCGTTTAGAAATCCTCAAGGAAATCAAGAAAATCGAGGATGAGCTAAAAAAATCGCCAGAGGTAGATCTAATCAAGACTTCAAGAGCTGCGATCAATGAAAGATTGCGCAAACATGAGGATAAAATTAAAAACCGGAAAGCACATAAATTTGCCCGTGATGAAACCGACTACAGCAACGGGCAAATATTTACATTCACTCAGAAATACAACAATGAAAATCGCTAAATGTTTGGGGAAAAAGACAAAGGAAACCCTGTACACATACAAAGAGCTGGCAGTGCGGCCGGTATTAGTGAGGAAATCCCCGGCAATGATTCCATGTCTTTAACGAGCGGATCAAGTGTTGATGGTGATGAAAGACAAGCATCTGTAACCATTCTCAATATGGAAGAGGAATTCAATTTTTTAGTAGAGGAGAGACTTCGTACTTTGAGACCGAGGCAAAACAACAAACAAAAAACGCAAGAAAAATTAAACGAAGAATAGAAAGGAGACAAAAGTGTAAACAAAGGGCCAAACAACAAGAAGAAAAATATGTGGCAACGGAAGAAATAGATTTGGAGAAATCTATTATCAATCTTTCCAAAGTGCATTTAACAACAGCGGAAAAACAGTTATTGTCACTAGGGTTAAACTTCTGTCCTGGTCAACCTTTCAATTATGCCTCAACAAGAATTGACATATTTCGCTTTGTCAGAAAGCTAAAATTGAAAAAATATTTTGTTTTGAAAATAGACAAAGATAAAACCATCTGTGCTCAAATGGGAGATACCAGTGAACAAGATCCATCTATCGCAGCTGCAGATATACCAGCACTATTAACTCTGCACGATTTGAATATGAATGACTCCCAACCAGACGACTCTGACACTCATGAATCCACTCAAACTATACTCAGAAGAATCAATCTACTACAGAAAGGAGCGGGGATCAGTCCCTTTAAGAAAAAATCCAATTTTATTCCAATGATGCCCAAAGATGCTGTGGACACCTTCCATGATTGTGCAGTAGAAGATATTAAGAAACTATACCTACAAGTCAAGTCCAGAAAAACAAAAAGGAAAAAACACATAGAACAAAAAAAAAACGTGACTATGCTAACTTGATGAAAAAATTGGGAGATAATAATGAGATCATTATCAAAAAATCAGATAAGGGAGGCAATCTCGTTATTTGGCCTAAAGAAGATTATATCAGAGAGGCAAAGCGACAACCTAATGACTCTGCTTGTTATGAGATAACTGACTACAAAAATTATAACAAAGCAACAGACATTTTGAAAAAACAGCTAATGCAATGGCGCAGGGAAGGACTTATCTCACATGACGAATTTAAATTCATGAATAATGATAATCCTGTTTTACCTGTCTTTATCTTATACCAAAAATACATAAAGCTGTTTCTCCCATTCCAGGTAGACCTATTATTTCAGCCATGCATAGCGTGGCAGAACAAGTTGGCCAGTATATTGATTTTTTCCTTCAGGATCTGGAGAAACTATTGCCAAGCTATATCAAAGACACTGGAGATTTTTTGTCCAAAACAAGGAATCTTCCGTGGTCTGAAGGCATGTCACTCATAGCACTAGACATAGAATCATTATATACGAGTATTGATCATAGTGCAGGTCTAAATGCAGTTAAATTCTTTTTGGGCCAAAGATCTAGTGAGTTTTACCAGCATAACAAAGCCATCATCAGTTTAATGGACTGGTGTTTGAATAACAATGTCTTCCTTTTCGGCAAAGATCTGTTCAGGCAGCTAAGAGGCGTGGCGATGGGAGCCTGTTTCTCCCCCAGTTACGCGTGCTTGCACGTGGGCTGGTGGGAGGAACAGGTTTTGAAGAAAGTGCATAAAAAATTCTTTGACAATAACATCAAATGCTTCCTCAGATATATTGATGACATCTTTATGGTGTGGAATGGGAGTAGAGAAGAAGCGCTAGATTTCATTAAAAGGATCAATGTGAACAATCTCAATCTCCATTTCACATCACATATAGATGAATCCAGTATAGAATTCTTGGATGTCAAAATATATATTAAGAACAATAAAGTAGTTTAGTTTAGTTTAAAGGGGTTTATAGAGCGCCTGGTGACGCCTCCCGGCGGGTCCCCGCGCTGTGGAGAGAGCATATTCTGAGGAGAAAGAGGAGTGACATTATGCAGTAAATAGATGGGTCTTTAGCCGCTTTCTGAAAAAGGCCTCATTTGTCTCTAGCCTGATGTACGTGGGAAGGAGGTTCCAGTGCCTGGCAGCCATGGAGCGGAAGGATCTGCCCCCCATTCTGGCTTTTTTGGGGCGAGGTGTTCTGAGCAGGCCCATTCCCTGTGATCTGAGAGATCTGTTCGGTTCATACCGTGATGCCAGATCTGACATATAAGCCGGCGTTTTTTGGTGGATTATCCTATGACACCATAGTAGAGCTTTGAAGACAATCCTCTTACTAATAGGTAGCCAGTGAAGGGATACTAAAGAGGGTCTCGAAGGAGCTCTCCGAGGCAGCCTTAGAACCAGGCGTGCTGCAGAGTTTTGCAGAACCTGTAATTTCTTAATGTTTTTGGCAGATGTGCCCAGGAGCAGCACATTCCCGTAGTCAATGCGGGATGTGATCAGTGCCTGCGTCATGGTGCGTCTGGAGTTCAGAGGCAGCAAGTCAAGGGTGCGGTTGAGTGTTTTCATTACTCCAAAACATTTGCCAACTGTTTTCTTGATGTGGCTATCGAAAGACAGCTTATTGTCTATCCAGACACCTAGATTTTTTGCTTCCCGGTTAGGCGTAGGCAGAGGACCCAAACAGTTGGGCCACCATTCTTTTGTCCATTTTGCCTCATTTCCCCCGATTATTATGACCTCCGTTTTCGTGCCATTTAGTTTTAGACAGTGCTCTGTCATCCACGTGGCTAGCTTACTCATACAGGCCTTGAAGTTATCTGCTTCTAGAGAAGGGGCTTGTGATAGTGATATAAGAAGTTGCGTATCGTCGGCGTAGGAGACAAGCTCCACGCCGACTGATTGCACCACTTCTGCCAGGGGAGCCATGTACAGATTGAACAGGGTGGGACTCAGGGCAGAGCCCTGAGGTACCCCCTGTTCAAGCATCACACTGTCAGAGAAAAAAATCCCTCTTTGGACTTGAAAGCTCCTGTTGATCAGAAAGGACTTCAGCCATCCCAGTGCCTTATTAGTGACTCCCGCTCTGTTTAAACACTGTAGCAGGATGGAATGCGCTACAGTGTCAAACGCGGCACTGAGATCTAGCATGATGAGGGCCATGGTCTTGCCCTCATCTGCACCTTCTCGAAGGGTTTCAGTAGCCCTCAGGAGAGCTGTCTCTGTGGAAAAATTGGCTCTAAAGCCCGATTGAGATCTATGAAAAATATGGTGGGTTTCTAGATGATCCATGAGTTGGGCATTAGCAATTTTCTCAGCTAGCTTTGCGAGATAAGGTAGCAAAGATATTGGGCGAAGATTTTCCAATATATCTTGGCCCATGTTCAGCTTTTTTTTAATTGGTAACACTACCGCCTGTTTCCATTCCATAGGCAAGCAAGCCGTGGAGAAGGAGACTTGCAGCAAGTGTCTAAAGGGGGGTTCTAGTGCAAGGAAGGCTTCGGCTAGAATTTTAGGGGGCGCAGGGTCTCGAGGAGATCCTGATTTGATGTTCTTGCACATTTTTGCCAGTGCTTCAAGAGGGGGAACGTGGAAAGATCCTAGGCACTCTGAAGTACTTATGAGACTATCATTTTCAGTGAATTCAATAGCTGGTTTTATATTCGTGGAAAAGCAGGCATATATGTTTGCGATCTTTCCTGAGAAATACTGGGCAATTTTGTTACAAGTTTCCACAGAGTCGTTTTTGGAGGGGGGATTTGCGTCCACTATGGATATTTCTTTGTATATTAGGTAGAGTTCCTTAGAGGAGTTTCCTGCTTCCATAATGCGGGTATGGTAGTGAGCGGCCTTAGCCAGGCGTATAGCTTTGTTATATAGTCTTTGCGCTGTTTTATACTGGGCCTTAATCAGTGGACAAAAATCTTGGCGCCATGCTCTTTCATGCTTTTTACAGGCCGTCTTCATGGTTTGAAGTTCTTGACTGAACCAGGGAGCAGCTTTTTTTGTTCTCCTGGCATTGGTCAAGGTGCGAATTGGGGCAGTGATGTCAAGGGCCTTGGTGACAAAGCTATGAATATACTTCGGGAATGTAACGCTCCATGCTTCTAGCTCGCATCCTAAGCATCTGATTGCGAGCATCCCCTACTGGGAGCTTTTACGCCTGAAGAGAATCTGCAGTGTAGACAGTGACTTTGATGTTTGTGCTACAGAATTGTTGCAGAGACTCAAGGTTCGCGGCTACACTGAAAAGATGCTGAAATCAGCCATGTCTAAAGCTGCTACAAGATCTAGGGAAAGTCTATTGCCTAAAGTGTTGGATGACAACGCTAAGTCCCAAAGTTTCTTTCTACTGAATCAGTTTCTCCCTACGATCAATGCCCAGGGTTAATAACCGCCTATAGTGAAAATGAATGTAAGATCAGGTCTATAGTAAATAAAAACTGGGCAATTGTATTAACAGATCCAGTTCTGAGGATGAGTTTACCACCAACTCCCACTATGACATTTAGCAGAGCTAAAAACATGGGCTCTATTCTGGACCAATCCAGTCCAGAAATTAGAACAAATTCCATCTGGTTGAAACCTACTCCAGGTTTCCACAAATGTTCTTCTTGCAGAGCATGCAAATTTGGTGTAAACAAGAGAGAGTATTATACACCTTTCGACTCTTCTGCTAATAAAATAGTGGGAAGTTACAACTGCAAAACGGAATTTGCAGTTTATGTCCTCACGTGCTCCTGTGGCTTGAATTATATCGGGAGTACAAAGCTACAGGCGCACGTGAGGATTCTGCAGCACTTGCATACAATTTTACACAGTGACCCCGCTTATCCAGTGGCTCATCACTTTAAAGAGGTGCATGACAATAACATAAACTGTTTGCAGTACTACGTTGTTGCTTCGGTGCCAAAACAACACAGAGGAGTTAACTGAGAATTGTTGTTAAGACGACTGGAAACTAAATTCATTCTTGAATTCGACACTAAATGCCCTAATGGATTACATAATTCTGAGGATATGTATACTTTCCTCTGATAGTCCAGTTACAAGAGAGTCCAGTACATCTTTAAGACTGATTTACAGTTGGAATATTGGCCTTGGATCTAATCTTATTAGGCTTTTATCTCTGTTCCAACCTTGACATTGTCACACTCTGTTTGTAGAAGTCATATATTAGATGCATTCGTTGTAAGCTGTAAAATAATTTTTCGTCAGTCAAATTCTTAGAAATCATGCTACTTTGATCCAATTTTAAGATATAGAAAACAAAAACACTTTTTTTGCACTATGTTCAAGTATGATTAAATAGTTTTTAAAGAATTTCTTAAACATTTTTACAAAATGAACTTTATAGTGTTTCATTGATTGTAGCACATGTTCATATTGGTTCATACTTTGGCATTTTAAAATTCTCTAAATTTTAGATCATATTAGCACTATTTTCCACACATTCTTTGAGCTGCTATGCATCGCTTTGCACATCCTATGATACACTTGAAAATCATGTATTTTGCAACCAAGTAGAAAACTTAGTCTACCTGAATTTTGTTAACGGATTAAACCGGATTTAATTCCAGCTGCTATTTTTGGTATTTTTAAAGTTGAGGACATTCTTGACTTAATGGTATTCTCACGATTCTATTTTAGATGAATTGGAGGATAATTACCAAATACAAGTTGTTGCATTATGCAGTAATACTTGCTTGTAGGTAGAAATGGTTGAAATTTGTTTTTAACATTTGTAGTGTCTACATTGTATATAGTATTTATAATGCATGGCCGTTAATTTTGTAAATATAATGAAATTACGAATGCAACATATGAATGTAAGCAAAAACATTGCAAAGTCTGTTTTATAGCTTGGTTACAGCTGAGTAGATCATGTGATATGGGCGGGATGTCAAGCAGCATTTAAAAATGGCAAAAATTCAGTCAGTCTTTATGTGATCAAGGGCTCTTGAGCCCGAAACGCGTCATCTGCCTATGCTGTACTGGATGGAAAAGGTTAAATAAATCATCTTGCCTATAGAAGTGGTCCGTTTCTCTGTCTTCGCCGCTGCGCTGTGGTGGAAGTAGCTGGAGTTGCTGTTCGAGATATATATATATATATATATATATATATATATATATATATGTAGAAAGACGCCATTCATCATGTTCCCGTTGAACAGTGGAAACCGAAATAACGTCAGAGCGAAACCACAGTTAAGTGCTCATTTCTTCAGTGTTTAATCGTGTCAAATTTTGCCAGCAATCTGTCATGACGCGTTTCACCTCTCGAAGAGGCTTGATCACATGATGTGTCAACAACATAAATGAGGGTATTTATAATCAAATCCACTGAAATAACAGCTGTTTGTGATATACAAACAGTAAACATGGAAAAAATACTGCCCAAATGTAGTAGCAGCAAGCAGCATATTCAGGGCATAGTGCCCTAGAAAATTTAAATATATCTTTCTCAAATGTTAAGAAAAAAATATAAAAATACATAAATAGAAAAATGCTAAAAAACATTTTTACACAGTAAAACCAATTATATAAGTTATATTTACAAGGATAAATCCAAAATTTCATACAACTATATATTTACATTGATTTCCTAGAATAGTGCAAAAAGAGGTGAGAATATTAAGAGGAGTGGATAATCAAAGCAATCTAATATCCTGCCTCGCAATCTTAATTTCCCTACCACCAAGCTCAAATTATCCTGTTACTGTTTGTCTAGTCTCGAAAGGGTTTCTGGAGAATACAAAATATTGTCAAAGTGGAAAGTTTGTTCAACGTTAAATATATCTTAATAACCCTCATATGAGTAGTGGGATAACCAACCAAAAGTGAATAAAGTGCAAGTGCAATTTAAAATCTGATTCTGATATGGAACAACCACCCCAAATTTCATCTTGGCAACACCTGATCCCAGGTTTTTAGGTTGTTGTCCAAGAGCAGATAATATTTTGAGTGGGATATCATGTTACTGGTGTTAAAGATATGTATATGTATATATATATATTCGGACACAGTTTCACTCCAGTAGGGCTGAAAAACAGGCTAGCACACAGGTCTTCGATTTCTAGATGTTTATTGCGACCCCCACACCCCTAACAGACGCGTTTCGCTTAGAACAAGCAAAAAAAAAAATATATATATATATATATATATATATATATATATATATATATATATATATATATATATCCAACAAAAGGTTAGCCCGAAATGGAAAAGGCCACAGGCAGATTAGTTTCTGTTCCGCTTTATTTTGGGTCGAATTTGCAAGCTGGCAGCAAACAGGAATCAGCATTCCACTCCCTTCGTCAGTGGCTTGTAGCTGAAGTAGACAGGAGGTTTCTCCTCGCACCTGTATTATAGAAAAGTCCCGCCCATGTAGTCCAGCCGCGGAAAGGGGCCCCCTGCCTGGTGCAGGCTCGAGTTGCCAGGTGAAGCTGACTCCGTGAGTAGGCAGAGAGTTCCCGGCGTCCATTCAGAGGCAGTGACTGTGCAGCATGCAGTTTTTAGCCTTCAACCCACTGGGGGAAAACTTTTCTACAAACTTTGCTTAAGTATTAACAGGTACTCACTTGAGCAGCACTTCCTCGCACTGCAAGATCCACAAGGCCACGGGGTGGCCACGCCCACATGGGCGGGACTTTTCTATAATACAGGTGCGAGGAGAAAGCTCCTGTCTACTTCAGCTACAAGCCACTGACGAAGGGAGTGGAATTCTCCTGAAACGCGTTTGGCTATTTATTTTGTGAATGCTGATTCCTGTTTGCTGCCAGCTTGCAAATTCGACCCAAATAAAGCGGAACAGAAACTAATCTGCCTGTAGCCTTTTCCATTTCAGGCTAACCTTTTGTTGGATATATATATATATTCACTGAAAAAACCATAGGTTATAGACCATATATAGTTAGGAATTAGCATTTAAAAAACCTTATTTTACTCACACAAAACCATTGAAATTCCATATATAGTTAGTTGCACTAACTATATATCGCGCACCCGCAATCCACTGCTGATCATGTCACATATTACATCATTCATGACATGGTCAGTGACATCACTGATGACATCTCAAATGACATCACTGATGACATCACTGATGACGTCTCATTTGACATCATTCTTGTGCTAATACGATAAACCTCTTCAGACTCTAATATAACCTTAGATACACTCAGTGTATACAGACACTCACACACTGCCACTCATCCATGGAGTTACTCACACACCCAGTCAGTCATGCAAAGAAACAATCTCACCTCCATTTCTTCAACTATACAGTTATACACACCTTACTTATTGAAACATATACTAACACATATTTACTCTCTTATACAATCCCTGATACAAGTTCACAATGATCGATACAACCACTCACTCATTCAGTGGCTCTCATGCACAGTTATTTATATATGCCAACTCTCACATGTACTGTGTTTTACATATGTACTTACTATGACATGTAGCATTGAGATATCCATTCACTCATCAATACACTCATGCACACAGTCAACTGCCCATGTAGCTGTTTCCACATGCACTCTTGAACTCATACACCTAGTGAATAAACTGCTCACACATCTATGCACAGAGTCACACACCTTCCAGCCACCCCCACACAAACTCAATCTCCCATAGAAATACTTGGGCAACCAATTAATAACACATATAGCCTCTCGTATAGCTAATGATCAACACATGCAGCAGTTTACATCACAACAGACATAATGATGCACAAATTAAGACAGTTTAGTCACTAACCCATGCATTCAGTGACACACATTTAATCACTCACTCATACAGTCAGTCACGCACCTACTAAATCCTTCATCCAGACACTTATACATCCACTCATTCTTCAATATATAAGACATACTTTAACTTTACAGAAACATACAGTCACTGGATGTTGTCATCAGTGATGTCATCAGTGATGTCATTTGAGATGTCATCAGTGATGTCATCAGTGATGTCACTGACCATGTCATGAATGATGTAATATGTGACATGATCAGCAGTGGATTGCGGGTGCGCGATATATAGTTAGTGCAACTAACTATATATGGAATTTCAATGGTTTTGTGTGAGTAAAATAAGGTTTTTTAAATGCTAATTCCTAACTATATATGGTCTATAACCTATGGTTTTTTCAGTGAATTTTCAAGGTTTTGTAAATGCTAATTCCTAACTATATATGGTCTATAACCTATGGTTTTTTCAGTGAATTTCAATGGTTTTTTAATAGCAAATATCATAAGCTGTCGAATGTCAAGTACGTGGTAAGTGAAAACATTTTCGTGTTTATGCACACTGATCTGCTTTGAATGGTGCCCCCCCCCCCCTCATTTCTATTAGGAGTACTCTCTCTTTGCAGATAGTGAAAGGTAGTTAACGCAGGCCTTTGCCCCCGTTGTAATCCGTCGTGCCTGCTTCTCTCTCCATTTGATTGATTGTTATCCAAGTATTTACTGTTTTAGAATTAGTTCTCTTTGGTTCATTCTCTATTTACAAACAAACACAGAGTCGCAATACTCTGTTTAGTCTTTGCAGATAACGAAAAATCGTGTAAAAAAAAAGAAAAGGAATCGAGCAAAATCAGTAGGCCACTAATGGGATCTCTTTTTGACCTCGCTAAAATAGAAACATTAGGAACAACCCCTCATGACAAATACAAAACTAGTGAGATGAACTGAACTCCACACAATGATGGCTGCAAAACAGCTCGGCTCCGCCACCCACCCCGCCCAAAATAACGATAAAGAGCGGCTGCCATGATTGGTTGCGGAATGGCCACAACGGAGCTACGAAATGGTGCTGCTCTCATGCTAACCCCAGCTTCGGTCTGAAACATCCAGAAACACTGTAGACTACCAATTCGATCAGTTCCGGTAGCGCCCCAATGTAACCCGGTAGAGAAGAACTAGCCCTCCCCTCTTTGACTGATGGTTCTTGTTGCCTGTCCTTTCTGTTGTCATTTAACAGAACTATTTAGCCTGCTGAAAGGGGTTGTGTTTCGACCGCTGGTTGGTGGAGACATTTTGACTATATTCTGGACCTGCGTTGTCGCGTAATGCGTCATATGACGCGCCGCGTTAGCGCATCCGGAAGTCATCCGGGGCGCGCAGCGCGTAACGTAAGCATAACAAGTCATGTGACTTGTTAATAAAACTTTTCATTGGTTCATTTTACTTTTCTTATTCTAATGATGAAAGCCTTGGTCATATCACCTAAAAATTACGCTTTTAATTACTTCCGAACATTATTTTCTCTTAAATATATGTTATAATGTTCCAGGCTAATGTACTTTCCCGGAAATTTTACAACTGTCCTGCAAGTAAAATATATTCTTTTTTCGAGAAAAAGAGCGTTTCTTCGTCCCATGACGGAGCCGTTGAGCAAAAGAGGGTCGACCTGCTGTCTTAGTCGCCGATACGCCTGAATATGAGATTCTTATCGATCACTTTATGTTGCAGGAATAGAAAACACAACAGCCCTTGACCATTTATCTTTACTGCGTTCCTTCGTATTATACCTTTTACCCTTCATGTAATTGGTCTGCTTTATTTCACTTGCCTTTTAATGATTCTAAAACAGTGACTATTATTAAAAACTTTACCAATGTATACACTACTACCATGTTTTCTTTTAAAAACCTTTATTGTGAAAATTTCATTATACAAATACGAGCCTATAACCACGTGGGCCTGCCACGGAGCAAACTGTAATCGTATATGATGAATAGACATTTACACTGTAGAGGAACGTAACGGGCGGGCCATTAGGTTGCAAAAACTAAGGTGTCTAACAGTTACGGAATCGGTGGACGTACATTTTATAATTAAAATACGACAGGGCCAGTTACAATAAAATTATCTAGATATACATTTGCGGGCAAGTACCATGGGTGACGTTAATTCGAATTTTCAACAGTACAGTAATCAATAACACATCAGAACTTAATATCAATAGGGATGTCGAAATATTCAATCAATTCTCGTCCCCGCCCGCCATGTGCTTCAAAACTGCATACGTATCTCGTGATTTCAAGGTTCTGCAACCAGTACACAACAAGGAGTTACGAGTCCCATTTATTCCGGCGCCATTTTGGGCGAGGACGGGCAGGTCCAGGATATAGTCAAAATGTCTTTACCAACCATCGACTATGATGATGTTCATATGCTGTATTTATTAGAGTAACACTCATCTGCCCACATGAAATTAATTTACCACAATCTAAACATGTCATTTTAATCTTTCCAAAGTTCTTCTAAATATTTGGGACCGTTTCCCTTGCCTCTGAAGCTCTCAGTGCCACTTCTTTGATGAATGTACTAGCAGGTCAGGGGTTCTCCTCCAAATCTCTCTTTTATGCAGCACTATAATTAATTGGTGCCACCTCTCCATATGACGATGCATGGTATAGTTACCACAACTATATATTTTTTCGGTTCCTCTGGAGAGTTCATCGTGGCAGATGAAGCGTGTAACATACCGGGCATTTACCTTTTTTTGCATGTACAGGAAAGGAAAAAAAAATCGAGCGTTCGAGTTCTTAGGTGTCCCAGGGCCATTTTAGTGGACCAGGCCCAAATCCAAAGAACAGCTATCTCACAGGCTAATGGGGCGACCCACGCCGAGTTTCAGCATTGTAGGATGACCACACAAGTACAGCAACTTGCTAGACATCACCTCGGTGCCATCCGGATCTCGGCGCCCCACTGCAGATGAAGTGCCTCTCAACTATGAAACCACCACGGTGACATCCGGATCTTGGCGCGTTGTGCTGCCTTCGGCCTATTCGCACATCGGTCCGCTACTGACGCCATCTCACAGGCTAATGGGGTGACCCACGCCGAGTTTCAGCATTGTAGGATGACCACACCAACTTGCTAGACATCACCTCGGTGCCATCCGAATCTTGGCATCTCAACGCCTAGTGGTATCTTCCATACAGAAAATATTGTTACGCTGCCTTTGGCCCCATTCGCACATCAGTCCGCAACTTAGACATCACCTCGATGCCATCCGGATCTTGGCATCTCAGCGCCTTGTGGTGTCAGTCAGAAAATATTGTTGCGCTGCCTTTGGCCCCATTCGCACATCAGTCCGCTACTGACACCATCTCACAGGCCAATAGGGCGCCCCACGCCGACTTTTACCATTGTACGATGGCCACACCAGTGGCACAACTTCCTAGACATCACCTCGGTGCCATCCGAATCTTGGCATCTCAACGCCTAGTGGTATCTTCCATACAGAAAATCTTGTTACGCTACCTTTGGCCCCATTCGCACATCGGTCCGCAACTTAGACATCACCTCGGTGCCATCCGGATCTTGGCATCTCAGCGCCTTGTGGTGTATTCTCTTCAGAAAATATTGTTGAGCTGCCTTTGGCCCCATTCGCACATCCGTCCGCAACTTACACATCACCTCGGTGCCATCCGGATCTTGGCATCTCAGCGCCTTGTGGTGTCTTCTACTCCGAAAATATAGTAGAAAATATTGTTGCGCTGCCTTTGGCCCCATTCACACATCAGTCCGCTACTGACACCATCTCACAGGCCAACAGGGCGCCCCACGCCGACTTTTACCATTGTACGATGGCCACACCAGTGCCACAACTTGCTAGACACCACCTCGGTGCCATCCGGATCTTGGCATCTCAGCGCCTTGTGGTGTCTTCAAATCAGAAAATATTGTTGCGCTGCCTTTGGCCCCATTCGCACATCGGTCCGCTACTGACGCCATCTCACAGGCCAACGGGGCGCCCCACGCCGACTTTCAACATTGTAGGATGGCCACAGAAGTGCGACAACTTACTAGACACCACCTCGGTGCCATCCGGATCTTGGCGCGTTGTGCTGCCTTCGACCTATTCGCACATCGGTCCGCTACTGACGCAAACTCACAGGCCAACGGGGCGCCCCACGCCGACTTTCAGCATTGTAGGATGGCCACACCAGTGCGGCAACTTACTAGACACCACCTCGGTGCCATCCGGATCTTGGCGCGTTGTGCTGCCTTCGGCCTATTCGCACATCGGTCCGCTACTGACGCAAACTCACAGGCCAACGGGGCGCCCCACGCCGACTTTCAGCATTGTTGGATGGCCACACCAGTGCGGCAACTTACTAGACACCACCTCGGTGCCATCCGGATCTTGGCGAGTTGTGCTGCCTTCGGCCTATTCGCACATCGGTCCGCTACTGACGCAAACTCACAGGCCAACGGGGCGCCCCACGCCGACTTTCAGCATTGTTGGATGGCCACACCAGTGCGACAACTTACTAGACACCACCTCGGTGCCATCCGGATCTTGGCGCGTTGTGCTGCCTTCGGCCTATTCGCACATCGGTCCGCTACTGACGCAAACTCACAGGCCAACGGGGCGCCCCACGCCGACTTTCAGCATTGTAGGATGGCCACACCAGTGCTGCAACTTGCTGGACACCACCTCGGTGCCATCCAGATCTTGGCGCGTTGTGTTGCCTTCGGCCTATTCGCACATCGGTCCGCTACTGACGCCGCCTCACGTGCCAACGTATTTTCTCCTAATTTTACACCCTATGCCGCATAACAGGTCATGTGACTTGTTTATAAAACTTTTCATTGGTTCATTTTACTTTTGGTTTCCTAATGATGGAAGGCTTGATCATGTGACCTAAAAACAACACTTTTCATAGGATGAAAACTTTTTTTTTTCCCCAAACGATGAAAGCCCCACCTTGTTTCTGGATGTTTCAGACTGAAGCTGGCGTCAGCATGAAAGCACCACCATCTCGTAGCTCAGTCGTGGTCATTCCGCGAGCAATCATGGCAGCCGCTCCCCACCAGAAGCCTGCAGGAGTCGGAGCCCCCAAAACTTTTGATGAATTCTCAAGGCGGAGGGGACGCTTTCGAGAATGAGGTCCAAGACCTAGCAGACAAGCGTCCGATTTCCAAGGTGTCCCAGGGCCATTTCAGTGGACCAGGCCCAAAAAGGAAACAGCCTGCCGCCATTTTGAGAGTCCTGTGACAGCCGCCTATCGCTGCACCGCAAGAGTGGGCGCAACTCAGCTGAATTGCGGCTTTTGACACAGTGGACCAAAAACGGACGGAATGGCAACTGAAACGGTAAAGGGGCGCCCCACTACAACAGATGACACTCCACCTGGAGAGGCCCGTTCACGCCGCCTCCCCCGGGGCGCTCCACGCCGTTATTCGGAGCAGCATTGTAGGATACCAAAACCAGTGCGGCAACTTACTGGACATCACCTTGGTGCCATCGTTCTGCTGCCTTGGAACTATTCGCGCAACAGTTTGCTACTGATGACCCACCCCCCGCGACGCCCCATGCCGTTATTTGCTGGGTGGCAACTTACTAGACATCACTTTCGTGTCATCTAGATTTCAACGCGTTCTGCTGCCTTGGAACTATTCGCACAACAGTTTGCTACTGATGACCCACCCCCCGCGACGCCCCACGCCGGAAATCTGGACGTTGTGCTGCGTTGGGACTATTCGCACAGCCGACCGCTACTTCGTTGTTTTTCCCTAAAAATGTTTATATGTTATTACTATTTTTGTTTTCTTGTATATATTTATAAATTATTAAAGTTTTATAATCTTACTACTTTGTCGGAGTGCTATATATTTTTAATGTGACACATAATTGTAAAAACTTTGATGTACAAACAGTCATCCCTGGAATCTTCCGCTTCAGGCTCGGTCCCCTCCCCAATCACAATACAGGATGGTTTTCAGATAATAGCAACGCTTCTGCTGTGACGAATCTCATCGAGTGTGGGCCTTGATCTACTATAACTCCTTTGAAGAGGGGTGATTCTTTACAGCTGTGGCCATAAACTACATCTGCAGGGCTAGCTGATACCCTAGGACCAGCCTGGACAATCGGACACAGAGGAAAAGGAGTGTCAGAGGGTGCGGTAGTGAATAGGGCGAAAGGGAGGTGTCGGGCGGGCACAGGGTGTGATTCACAGGGAACAGCAGCGCAGATGGGGGAGGTTTATTACCCATGCATAAGACAGAGAGCGGGGGTGACCACTGCCTGGGGGAGATGTTTGCGAGGGTGGGGAGCCATGCTAAGGATCGACAGCGTGCACAGAGTGGGTCTGGTCAAGGCATCTAAAATGGCTGCCGTGCACGACAAAAGTGTGGCATTTGAAAAAAGACAAGATGGCGCAGACAATGTTTTTCAACACTTCCTGATTTCCTTCGAATCGAACGTTAACAGACGTTGGGGCATATTACCAAAGTTAAGCGATATTTATCCCTAACGATGCTTAGCAACGATTTTTTTACCGTCAGAAATTATCGCAGATAAACCTTGCTATTATCAAGGTTTATCGGAAATACGATAAAAAACGACCGCAATGCATTAATATCGCTGAAAACTCAGCGATATTCATGCATTACCGAGCTAATGCTCTTAGCCATGTTATCCACCTCCCATTGGATAACATGGCTAAGAACTGCTCAGGGCAGGTGGTAGCTTTTAGAGATATTCGCCCTTATCTCGAATATTTCCAAAAGTTGATAATAGGAGATAGCGATGTTAGCGACTGTTTCCAGTCGCTAACATCTTGGCATGCCCACTTTGATTGTCATTAGTGATAAATATCACTCACATGCAAAGTGGGGCCCAAGATGGTCGCTATCTTCTACTAGCCGTCGCTAACTGGTGTTAGCAACAGCTAGGTAATACACATATAATTTTATCTCCGCGAAGCGGAGCGCTGTTACAGATATATATCTTGTTTCTGAACGTTAATTTCTCAAAATGCACTGAAGCACATATATTGAGACCTAGCAAAGGCACATCGGGCTACCAGTCCCTACAATTTTGCCAAGTTTCGTGCAAATCCATTCAGCTGTTCGATCCTACCGAGAGACAAGATGGCGGCCGCTACGGACTGTTTGGAATGTTTACAGACACCGGAGAGCCAATCAGCTTCGCTTCGCAAAGCTCCGTAACACGAAAAGTACGCGAAGCGGTGCGCTGTTACAGATATATACCTTTTTTTGAACGTTAATTTCTCAAAATCCACTGGAGCACATATATTGAGATCTAGCAAAGGCACATCGGGCTACCAGTCCCTACAATTTTGCCAAGTTTCGTGCAAATCCATTCAGCTGTTCGATTATTATTATTTTTTTTTTTTTTTGCCCCGCGGGGCCCTTTTAAAACCTCCACATCAAACCTAGGGGGTGAGCGACAATGTACTATGCCCCCTTATGGTCATTTGCCCCTTCGCTTCGGCCTCCTCTTGTCTCTCGATCCTACCGAGAGACAAGATGGCGGCCGCTACGGACTGTTTGGAATGTTGACAGACGCCGGAGAACCAATCAGCTTCGCTTCACAAAGCTCCGTTGCGCGAAAAGTCCGCGAACCAGAGCGCTGCCCGGTCCGCTGTTACAGATATATATCTTTTTTTAAACGTTAATTTCTCAAAATCCACTGGAGCACATATATTGAGACCTACAAAAGGCACATCGGGCTACCAGTCCCTACAATTTTGCCAAGTTTCGTGCAAATCCATTCAGCCGTTCGGGCTAAAAGTGAGGCCAACCGCCCTATGGAAAACTCAATGTTAAAAACACGTTTTGGGACCCCCCTTTTTTCTCGGCCCCCACTGGACGAACCCCCCCCAAATTTTCAAGGGCTGCTCAGAAACAAAATGTGCCATTTTCCTGAAAATTTCAGCCAATTCCGTCCACAAACGCCAAAGTTATTAGACATAGAATTTTCAAAAAACCCATAGAGAAAAAATCCTAACTATATATACCTACTGGCGACCGCCAGTAGGTAATATAAATTTATATTTACATATATATATATATATCCAATTAAACCAGTTCCAAAATGAGAGAACGAGCGCCAGGCTCGCCACAAAAGTATTCACTGTCATAACAACCAGATTCCAATGATCTCTTCTCCACACAGTTTATTGATTTACACCATTCAGACGCGTTTCGGCTTGTGTGCCTTCCTCAATGCAGGTTGCAAAATTAAGGACCGGCGAAACAGATTTAAATACCAGCACAGTGACTTTATTTGGAGGAATTGAGCTGCCACAGAAATAAGACTGCCACAATGCATGTATAGTACTTGATCTCATGCAGCCACAATTTCACATATTATCACAGCATAGTCTAGTTGCAAAAATGTGTACCTTGTACTCCAAAATGTAATGTCAAATAACATTCTTTCCTCACACACTTCGGATTAGCATGGATTCCCACTGCGTGTCATGGCTGTAGCTCAGCAGTCCTCACATTAGGCCACTCAAAAAGGGAATGTCCTCCAATGTGTCCTTCAATGCGGCCTTGTGTGTCCACAGTATTATAAATCTCCCAGCACACTCCACAAGCATAAGGTACAGTGACCCCCACTTGAACACATAATGATGCCCTGACTTTTGTCAGCAGGTGCGCCAGACAATTAAAAAAAGAGATGGCGGCAGGATAGGAATGCCCTGACTCCCTAGGCTTTTTGGGTGGGGATACTAGGAGGTCTTTGAGGCCAAAATTGCCCCAGAGTTGACGGATGCTCTGCCCCCTCCCTCATTTCTAAGTTGCCAGGGAATAGGGCACCTGGGGCTGAAAACAACCTGTGGAGTGGGGCCACATGGCTCCCCCTCCCCTACTATATGTTAAAATATTTTTTAAAAGGGCGGGCCCAGTGAGATGGAGGGAGTCCCCTGGGCTGAAATCGGACCTAGGAGGGGGGCACACGGCCCCCCTCCCCTATTACAAATAGGCATGTGTATCTGCCCTTTAACTGTATTGGTTTGTGTACAAATGGGGAAGTATATCTCTAAGTGGTTTGACCTATTCTGCATGCTTTGTATTTCGAACATTTATAAAACCCCTTCACCCCAGTCATCCAGTCATCAGTTCTTACATTTTCAGGACTTGATTTAAGCAGAGTATCCCTCACAGATTTATCTCTTCGGAATGTGATGCAGGGTTTGATTGGTACCTTCTTACCTATGACTGGGTCAGCACACTCAATGTGCCAGTTTTTCTTAACTGTCTTTTCAAACTGTTTATGCTGATTACTATACATAGTAATTAACCTCACACTTTCATCTTTGTCCTCCATTTTCTTCTTTCCAAATAATAACTGTTCTCTTGAAATGTTATTAATTCATTTCTGTATTCAATGTGCGTGAATTGTACGCTCTGTCTGTAAATCTTTGTATCATTGCTCCTTGACTCGTTTTTATGTGGTGTGGTAGGATACAGTTTCTTTTGGTCTGCATTAACTCACTAGAGGGGATCCCCGCTATAACATTTGTGGGATAAAAACTCGTCACATGCAATATGGAATTGCCTGCCGCACTTTTCCTAAATAGTTTCGGTTCAATATTTTCATCCTACACAAATATTTCTAGATCTAAAAAATGAATTGACTATTTGCTTGATTCCCCTGTAAAGTGTACATTAAGATCATTGTGATTGATGGTGTCTAGAAAGTTTAAAGCACTTTCTTCTGATCCTCTCCACAACATGAAGAGGTCATCAATGTATCTTTTTTTCAGTTTAAGAAATTTTTATTAAGTTTTAGCAAAAGCATAAACAAAGCCATACAATAATGAAGTAAATACAATAAGATAAAACAGGAGGCACTAGAGTTAATGAGAAAAGAAAGAGAAGTAAAGAAAAGAAGAAGAGAGAAAAGAGGAAGGGGAAAAGACAGAGAAGAAAGGAAGAAGGGGAAAGAACAAAGCTAGGTGAAATATGGGAATATGCGAGGATAGGGACAGGATATGAACTCACATGGAATGGGTAGAAGAGAGGTAAGAAACAAAGGGGAGCCATAGGAGATCAGATTTGATTTTTAGAGGGACAGAAGAAGAAGAAGCAATAGAAATCCTATGTTCATCACATATGAAATTCCACCAAGTTACAACAGAAAGTTTGGAATTATCTTTCCAACAAGATAAAATCACTTTAAATGCAATAGCAATGAACAAATCAAGTAATCTAGCATTAGAGGAGATCATATCTATATCATCTGATAAAGAACCTAAAAAAATATTTGCTAACGAGAATGCAGTAGAACAGTGAAACATACGCATGCATATATCCCAAATGGATTTCCAAAAAGAAAAGACAGAAGGGCATTCAAACAGTTGATGCTTAAGTGTACCTGGTTCGGAAGAACAAGACCAGCAGACAGAGGGTGAAGCAGGTGAAAACTTGCAAATACTTACAGGCGTAAAAATAACTCTATGATAAATGAAAAAAAGGGATTGAGTAATGCGTGCAGCAATAGAAACCTTAAATAATTTGGACCATAAACGATCCCAAACATCAACTGGTAACAAAATATTCAAATCAGCTTCCCAGGCATTCTCAACAGAGGTCTTAGGACGGTCTGGAACATTGGAAACCAGTAATCTATATACAAGGCCAGCTTTTGGTTGTTGTAAAGAGAACAAAGAGTAAAGTGGGGATGTGGGGGAAAAGGAGGGTAAAACATCAGGCGATGATAGGAAAGTTAGGTGAGAGCAAATAGCATCAGTTATAATGGTATATTCCAGTAAACACAAAGCAGACAGTTGATACATATTTTGCAACTCATGAAAGGGGAGAATAGAATTATTGAAAATGAATTGATGCACAAAAGAAATCCCCTTTTCCTTCCAGTATTTGTAATAGAAAGACTTGACCTTATATTTGAGGAACTTATTATACCACACAGTGGACAATAAGAAGCATTGAATGGGAGATAGGTCTTTGGAAAAAGTGTCAAACAGCAGTGTCTTTGAGTATTTCAGAACTAGGTGTTTGGACAAAAAGGAACAATTGGACATGAAGACAGCATGTTGAAACGGAAAGTCTTTCAGCAAGGAGCGTTCTAACATCACCCATCTTGGAACAGGTGAAGTCAAAAAATCCTATGCTAAGGAGAAGGATTGTTTAATAGTAAAAGCAGAGTGATATAATTTAAAATTGGGGAAGCGAACACCACCTTCATTTTTAGGACGGAAGAGTGTTTGTACAGCAATACGGGGGTGCTTATCACTCCACAAAAATTTTGAACATATAGAATTCAAACGAGCAAAATATGAGCATGGGATTTTTATGGGAAGCATGGATATAGTATAAAGAATATGCGGCGTAATCATCATTTTAATAGTATCCAGCCTACCCCACCAGGACAAGAATAAGGGAGACCAACTCTGGAGAAGGGATTGGAGTTTTTTGACAAGGGAATCAAAAGTGAACTTAAGTGTGTCAGGGAGAGTAGGGGAAAACCAAATGCCAAGGTATTTTATTTTGGAAGGGCACCAGGCAAAGTCTGTGGAGTGAAACATGTATTGGTAGCAAATGGAATTGAGAGGGAGGACTTCTGTTTTGGAGAGATTGAGTTTGTAGCCAGAGATGGAAGAATATAAACAAACTTCATTCATGAAATGTGGTAAAGACGAAATTGGGTCAGCCATATAAACAAGAATATCATCTGCATATGCAGATAGTTTTGTTTCAGTAGAAGCTAGCTTGAAACCATGGATATTAGGGTTAGTTCGGATATGCTCCAAAAAAGGTTCGAGACATAAGATAAACAGTAATGGGGAAAGAGGACATCCCTGTCTCGTGTCTCTGTACAAAGAAAAAAATCTAGAAAACTGGTTGTTGACAAAAATACTAGCACGAGGAGAGGAGTAAAGGAGTTTAACTAAGGAATTATAGAAGGGACCAAAACCAAACCATTGCAAGGACCGGAACATAAATTGCCAGCTGATCCGATCGAAGGCTTCCTCTGCATCCAAGGACAGAGCAGCAAGGGGAGATTTAAAAGAATTACTGTGGGAGATAATGTTAGCGAACAGACGAGCATTATCAGAGGCCAATCTACCCTTTACAAAGCCAACCTGATCAGTTTTAATCAAAAGAGGAATGAGGACATCCAGGCGAGAAGCAAGAATTTTAGCAAATATTTTACAATCATAATTAATCAGGGAAATTGGGCGAAATTTTTTACATTGGGAGTGATCTTTGTCTGGTTTGGGAATTATAATAATGAGGCCTTCTAGGAAAGATCCAGAGGCTTTGGCTGAGGAAATGAATGAATTAAAAAGTTGGTGTAAGTGGGGTACAAATATGGTGTGAAATGTAGAATAAAATTCAATAGGTAATCCATCAGGACCTGGAGCTTTGGATTTTTTAAGGGAAGAGATGGCTTGGAGAATTTCTTGAAGAGAAATGTCTTTTTCTAATTGGGCAAATTCGTCGGGGAGTGAAGGTGGAGATGGGAGACCTTAAAAAAATGATGTCAGGTTAGAATCCAAAGAGTGAGTATCATCAGTATAAAGGTTGCGATAACAATTATGGAAAACTTCTGCAATATCCTCGTCGGAGGAGACTAAGGTATTAGTTTGGTCATTGAGAATAGGCCCAATCATTTTACGTTCAGATTTGATTTTGATATAGTTTGCCAACATTTTACCCGCCTTGTTTTGGCCCCCGTGGTATTTGGATTTGATTTTCAAGAGGGTATTACAAGCTTCTACCGTAGCAACCTTATTTAGTTCAGACTTAGCTTTGATTAGATTTTGAAGAGCATCCTTGGATTTTGAGGAAAAGTACAAGTGTTCCAGAGTTTTAATATTCCTGAGTTGGTCTTCATATTTACGTCTATTGGTTTTCTTCTTTTTTCCCACATACGAAATAGTAAATGCTCAAAAACCAGCTTTGAAAGCGTCCCAGTTATTGGGAATAGAGGTGTCAGAAGGGTCATTAAGGAGAAAAAACTCATTAATAAAGACCGTAGCTTCCTTAACAAAGGCAACATCAGACAACAGAAATGTATTGAATTTCCATCGACTAAATTTGGAGGAAGTTAAGGTAAGATCAATGGATGCATGGTCAGACAGAAAAATAGATCCAATATCAGATTTTTGGAGAGAGGGAAGGAGTGACTTACTAACCAAAATATAGTCTATCCTAGAACGTGTATGATGGACATTGGAAAAAAAGGTATATTCAAGGGTGTCAGGATTACATGTTTTCCAAACATCGTAAAGAGGACGCGGGGCAATGTCGGATTGAAAACATCTATGAGTCTTATCAGGTTGAAATTTATGAGATGAAAGCCTGTCTGCGAATGGGTCTAGCCATTGATTAAAGTCACCAGCAATTACAATATTTGGACAGTCCATAGTAGAGATAAGAATTTTGATATCGTTCCAAAATTTGGGATCTGGTCGAACTGGACTATAAATGTTTAAGAGAACCAAAGTCTTATTTTGGATCACAACCTTTGCCATTACCCAGCGTCCTTCATCATCATTTTGAGAGGATAAAATTTGGGCCGACAACCCTTTATGGAACAAAATCGCAACACCCCCTTTCTTGTTAACAGCAGGAGAAAATACCACTTGACCCACCCAATGACGTTTTAACTTAGAAGATTCAACATCTGTACAATGAGTCTCTTGCAGGAAAACTACTTGAGAAGTAATTTTAGACAAATGAGACAATACCTTCTGACGCTTGACAGGATGACCAAGACCTCGAACATTCCACGTCACAAAATTACACAGGATGGAAGGTAAGGATGGGGTAGTACACGAGGGGTGGACACACTGCAGGAAACACATCTACAAAAGAGAACATAATAAAAAACACGTTACAACGGAGTGAAAAAATACCCAATATATGTATAGAATGATGAAACAGGAAGACCAAGAGCACTGTGTGAAACAACAAGAACCATAGAAGCCATAACACAAAAAACAGGGACAGCCTAAGGAAAGAGAAGAGGGGGAATGCCCAGATTGAAAGGAAAATGTAGGAAAGGAAACAGCATGAAAGAAAGGAAAGAAGAGAGAAACGAACAACAAGAAAAGGACAAGAAGACAGATCAAGGCAGAAAAGCCAGGTCTGAGAGGAAAGAAATAACCAAGACATCAGGGACAAGGAAAACGCCACTGAGGACACGGATCCCAAGAAGCAGCAGAAGAGCAAGAACGGGCAAAAAAAAAAGAAAAAAAAAGTAGAAACCACCAAACCTCAAGAGATAAGATGAGACATGGAAGGAGTTAAGGCGGTGACAGAGCAACCTGGTAGCCACAACAAAGTAGCCACAACAAAGGCAGGCCTACAAAGATAAATCAAACATTAGTGTCCATAGTAGAGGAGGAAGCAGACTGCAGATAAGCATGGAGCTTCTGAGGATCATCGAAGGATTGAGTACGTCCATTATGCGTGATCTTGCATAGACAAGGATGGAGAATACCATACTGGATGTTAAGTTGACGCATCTGAGGCCGAAGATTCAAAAATTCTTTTCGACGGGCATTGGTTGCATTGGAAAGGTCCTGTGAAATAAAAATATTGTGACCCGACCATATAAGACGTCGTTTAAGTCTGGCAGATTTGAGTATAGTCATTAGTTCAGTAAACTCAAGAAATAGAACAATAATACCACAAGGTTTGGACGCATGGGAATTGAGGCGCCCCAGGTGGTGAGCTCGCTGTATATTAAGAGGATGGGATGCTGGTTGGAGGTCCAGAAGATCATGCAGGAACTTTCGAACAAATGACACCATGTCGGATCCCTCAACATTCTCCGGAACACCATATAAGCGCAAGTTATTCCTTCGATTGCGATTTTCAAGGTCCTCGGTGTGGAGCTTGAGCATCTGGATCTCTTTTTCCAGTTGGGGAATTTTAGAAGAAGCATCCTGCATATCACTGACGCACTGCTCTAGGTGTAGGACTTTACCCTCCATAACGACCCATCTCTGCTCTATTGGCTTAAGCTTTTCATTTATAGCAGACATAAAAGGTTGTAGACCCCTTACCTCTTCCAAGATGGAATCCAAAATGGGGTTAGGAGACGTATTATTATTATTATTATTTATTATTATTAGGCTGTTTTATAGCGCGCTCAATTACTGCTGGAGTATCTTTTCAATTGAGAAGACGCTAGCCAATTGAAAACTGAGGACAGACAGTTCTGAATCTGCTCTGTCTCCAGAGCCTCTCCCGGCCAGGTGAACAACAGCTGCGTGTCATCTGCGTATGCTATAATTTTGGCTCCCAAATGTTCGGCTAAGTCAATCAGGGGGGTCAGATATATATTAAAGGGCAGAGGGCTCAAAGTCGAGCCCTGAGGGACCCCTGTCATGAGAGGCCTATCCGATGATGAAAAAGGAGGGAGCCATACCTGTTGAGATCTTGCCGTCAGAAATGAGCTCAGCCAATCTAATGCGTGATCATTAATTCCAATGTCTGCGAGCCGACCTAGGAGACGTTGGTGGGGAACCGTGTCGAACGTGGCAGAGAGGTCCAATAAAATTAGAGCCGCTCTGCCGCCACCGTCCAGACACTCCCTAACTGCTTCCGAAATTTCCACCAGGGCCGACTCCGTGCTGTGAGCAGCGCGGAACCCGGATTGGGCCTCGTGAAGAGCTCCGGATCTTTCCACAAACTCATTGAGCTGCTGGAAAGCCAATATCTCGCCAATTTTAGCCAGAGCAGGAAGCAATGATATAGGCCGATAGTTAGTCAGCACAGCAGGGTCAGCCCCGGCCTTTTTAAGCAAAGGCAGGAGCTTAGCTTGTTTCCACTCTGGAGGCATAGTGGCTGATTTAAAGGAAAGGCCGACTAAGTGTGTCACCTCCTGAACAACCACATCGGCAACCGCAGCCAACACTCTTGCTGGACATGGGTCGGACGGAGACCCAGATTTCAGAGATTTGATCACAGCAAGAGTGTCAATAGTTGTAGGAGGGACAAACTCCGTCAACCTAGCCGATGGAACCCTCAGAGGAAGAGAGAAATCCAGCGTGGCATTTGATAAACTGATGTCAGCAAAATTTAACTGAATAGCAGCTATTTTGTCCTCAAAAAACCTGGACAAACTCTCACACCAGGCCTTTGAAGCTGGAACTATCCGCTGCTCCGCGCAAGGGGCCAGAAAGCTATTCACAATCAAAAAAATCTCTCGGCTGCTATTGTTGGCTTTAGCAATTCGATTGGCATAATAAATACCTTTGGCCCTTTTAATACTAGCATAGTAATTTCTCTGTTCTTTACGAAGTATTTCCTTGGCAAAGGGCAATAGAATTGACGCCAAGCCCGTTCTAGTTTTTTACAGGTCTGCTTGTGAACACGCAACTCCTGGGAAAACCAAGGTTTAGAGGGAGTGGAGCGCAATCTGCCACACCTCCCTTTAGAAGAGACCAAAACCCCCGTCACCATTCTATCATTGAAGGACGACACCGCTGTGGTAAGATCACTACCCAGCGCGGGCCAACACTCAAGCAGGGTGGCCGCCAGAGTCGCATTGTTGATTTTACTAACACAGAGTGATTTGACCCTCTCAGTGGGAGCACCCATAGCTGACCATGCAAATCTGATCAGCTGATGGTCAGACCACGTCAGAACTTGAGGGGCATCAACCTGGAGAGAAAAATTGGAGCAAATCACATCCAGGGTGTGCCCTCCCGAGTGCGTGGGTAGGGAGACCCACTGAGACAAGTGCGCAAGGTCCAAAAAATCAAGCAGGCTTTTGCTTTCTGGAAGATCCACATCCTCAACATGAATGTTGAAGTCACCCAGATGTAAAAAGTGGGGGAATCTAAGGGCTCGGGGGACAATAAAATCCATCAAAGCCGTAAGAAACGACCCAGCTGGTCCCGGAGGCTTATATATTAGGGTGCCCCCAAGAGTAAAGTGAGGGGAAAGAACCACAGAAAAATTCATCGCTTCGCCACCATCTAAAATTACCGGGGGGTCTACCTGAAGAGTCAATGAATCTCTTAAAATAATTGCAACACCCCCTCCTCTTCCTAGAGCTCTATCCCTTCTATATATTTTATAGCCATGGGGGACAGCTAACTCGACATCCAGAGCACTGGCCGCAGTGAGCCAGGTTTCCGTCACAAACAAGAAGTCGAGCGAGCTGTCAGCAAGACGCTCAAAAATATCCGCAGCATGTTTGCACATCGAGCGCGCATTAACTAAGGCAGCGGAGAAAACGTGAGAGGCCGACTCCTGGGGTGAGGGAGCAGGGAGTGTTTCCACACAGCAAAAACCACAGATCGGGCAAGGGGAAAGCCATGGACAGTGCCCCACATCACCACCGACATTCAGACACCCGGCAGAGCGCAGAGATAGCAGGTGCTCACTCGTGTACATAATCGTGGAACTAGCCACAGTCTGAGGCTGTAAGGCAGCCCGTCCTGCATCCGTCACGGCCGAGGCGCGGACGGGCGCAGACGGGCTGACCTTTGGCTTACCTTCGGCGCGCCTAAGGCGCGCCCGCCACGCGTGACCGCTGCGCGTCAGAAAAGGCATGGTGATTTTATAGGAGCGCGTCACTCCCCCAGCTAGACTGCTGTCACAGGTTCTGCCGGGGAGAGGACTCCTAGTAAGATGGCCGCCCGCCCTCCACACAAACGGCACAGCAGCCGCGATGGAACGGGGCCGGGTAGGCTCACCTCACCACACACTAGAAGTCAGGCAAGTCTGAAAACGAGCCCCAAACGTTTTTACAGTTTTTTAAGCTGCCCCCAGCAGTGATACAAACTGACTCGAGGAGAGAGTCCAAAATATGAAAATAAAAAACCAAAAGTCGCAATCACAGTTGGTTCAGGAGCTGCTTAAAATTATTAAAATATTCACACATGCGTGCACAAACGAGAAGCGGTTCAGCATGAGCGCTGCCACCACCCACTCTCACCGCCCAGCGCTTAGTCCAGCAGCTGATCTTATAGGAGCGCGTCACTCCCCCAGCTAGACCGCTGCCACAGGTTCTGCCGGGGAGAGGACTCCTAGTAAGATGGCTGCCCGCCCTCCACACAAACGGCACAGCAGCCGCGATGGAACGGGGCCGGGTAGGCTCTCCTCACCACACAACAGAAGTCAGGCAAGTCTGAAAACAAGCCCCAAACGTTTTTACAGTTTTTTAAGCTGCCCCCAGCAGTGATACAAACTGACTCGAGGAGCGAGTCCAAAATATGAAAATAAAAAACCAAAAGTCGCAATCACAGTTGGTTCAGGAGCTGGTTAAAATTATTAAAATATTCACACATGCGTGCACAAACGAGTAGCGGTTCAGCATGAGCGCTGCCACCACCCACTCTCACCGCCCAGCGCTTAGTCCAGCAGCTGATCTTATAGGAGCGCGTCACTCCCCCAGCTAGACCGCTGCCACAGGTTCTGCCGGGGAGAGGACTCCTAGTAAGATGGCCGCCCGCCCTCCACACAAACGGCACAGCAGCCGCGATGGAACGGGGCCGAGTAGGCTCACCTCACCACACAACAGAAGTCAGGCAAGTCTGAAAACGAGCCCCAAACGTTTTTACAGTTTTTTAAGCTGCCCCCAGCAGTGATACAAACTGACTCGAGGAGCGAGTCCAAAGTATGAAAATAAAAAACCAAAAGTCGCAATCACAGTTGGTTCAGGAGCTGGTTAAAATTATTAAAATATTCACACATGCGTGCACAAACGAGAAGCGGTTCAGCATGAGCGCTGCCACCACCCACTCTCACCGCCACCACTCTCATTAATAGGAGAGGGGGGGTCATTTTTGAGCCTCTTAGGTTTTGTGCCCGTGTGGTTTGCTTTAATATTGCCTGAATCATGAGACATCACGACGATTGATTGGCGTCGTGAAAATCAGAGGAATAATGTGACGCAGGAAAAAAAAGAGGAAAAAAAAAACCTCAAAACCTCAGGCAGAAAGTCACAAGATCGTAGAGTAGAGGTCACCTCCTCATGAATGTAGTATAGAGATGGCAAGCGTAACTTACTCCGAAATAAAAGCCCAGAGTTCACATTAAGGTTTATAAGGGACTAATGAAGGGCACAATGCTCCAAATCAGCGAAGGCAACACTTTGTATGGTAAAAAACATGAAAGAGTTGAAAACAGGTGGGCAGCAGATATAAAGGTAAGAACAGTCATAGCCATGAATTGCGCAGAAAATAATGAATTGCAAATCCAGCACTTAAAATGGCCGCCATAGCTTGGAAGGCAAAAGTTCTGAGGAAGAAAACCACTAAAAACGCTGTCTGGGGAATATGCAGTGAGATTAAACAAAACCATTTAAAATAGGGTCCAAGGGATATATATTTTAAAGACCCACACCTGATTTTATCCCCAGCACCAACTGAATGTATAACACACGAAACACAGGGGGTCTAACAGCCAAATTGAGATGCTACACTGTCGATACTGAGTCAACAAGATCTCAAAATATCTTTATCGCACACACATAACGTATTAATAAGGATAAAGAAGGAAAAAAGGCTAACACTACATCTATAGAGGAGACCGTTACATCATCGATTATTCGTAAAATGGCTGATTAATCCACAACAGATTGTAAAGGGTTTCCATCAAATTAGGCTCAATGATCAGTCCTATCATTTGGCCAAACCCATGTGCAAATGAGGCTGGTCCCCTGATCAGTGGGACACTCAGCTCCGCACCTTATTGTTGTATCAGGATTTGGTCCACCAAATACACAAACTGTCCATGATGACTGATCTTTTGATGGTAAAGTAAGAAGAAACAGTGCAACGAACAAGAAAGTGATTTAAAATAGGATGGAATGTCCTCCTTCTAAATACTTTATTCTGCGCACTGGACACGCCTCCTAATTAAAAAATAGAACAGTGCAAGAGAAGACAGTGACAATTATCTGTCTACATAAGGGCCAACATGTTTCTGCCTAACGGGTATTTAATCCCTTGGCATTCGTCAGGGCCTCTGCTCGTATAATAGTTGCACTCCTAATAGTGAAATATAGAATTCACCACCATCACCAAAACAAATTGTAGCAAAATGGTTAGAAACGGTACAACCTGTAACAACCATGGACATTAACCCTCCGATTCACAATGGTTACTGTGAATTCTGTGAAGGAAAACGTTATATCATTAGTACTGTATTCGATGCATCAGTCTCATGTGCATAGTGTGTCACCAAGCCAACCAATAATGTGTGTCAGAAAATTAATTTTTATGCTTACCCTTTGTGGTAGGGCAATAGACCTCACCTCACCTGGACACTGCTCAGGTACTAAGAGGCCCCACACTACAAAGATATAGGGAAAACAAAAGAATGTGGCAAAGTACTGTAAAGACATTTTTTCGCTTTACACCCTGCCTATAATCATTCCTATAACCAAATGCCCTATATCTAGAGGCAAAACATGTGAGGTAGATAAACACCCCAAACTCAGTGTACTAAGCCTCAAAATGACCCAGAAACTCGACTAAGACACCAAACTTTAAGGAAGATTAAAACTCCTTTGTATGCTTATTCAGGAATTTTACAACATTCTGATCTTCAAAACCTGTGATTTGCTAAAGTTTACAACATAGTATAACTAAAAGTATTCTGTGGTAGCTGCTCACCTTTCCGTTGGTACCTCAAGCTCCCATCTGAGACTTGGGGGAGGCACCGATCTGTAGGAGATGCTAGTATAAGTAGTCTAGTGAGGGTTTGTTAGTGAAGTATCCCTCCACCTTTAAGATGTATACTAGATAGTGGCAATCTTATCATGTGTCCCTTCAATTGGTATATATTAGTGGCAAGGACACTATTATCAGACATTTATTGTGAAGTAAGCCTTATTGGTCTTTATTTTCATAAGAAAACTAAGCGCACTACTTTACGCTCAAAATCTCGCGAGATCTCGTGAGAGGACGTGCTCAGAACTACCATATGATGTCATATCGGCCATCTTTGTAGTTCCTAACACTATAATCTGGTAATCATTAGACCATGATTATTCCTCACGTGCATATGATGTTAGAATGCCCCCAGTGTTGTGAGTCACTGCCTATTTTTCTACAAAGTAAGCCTAGTTGAGCTTGTTTTCTTAGGAACAAGAGCGCACTACTTAGCGCTCGAAATCACGCGGGAAGATGCGCTCAGAACTACCCGATGACATCATATCGGCCATCTTTGTAATTCTGAAGGATCCAACCTGTATATCATAGAATCACGATTGACCATGTGTTGTTTTTGAAAAAAATACCAGTCATTGGGCAATCACAGCTGCCCAATGATTTCATTTCGGACATCTTTGTAGTGCGATGACTGCAACCTATTGGTCCGTGATATTCCAATGTTGTTTTTGGGAACGCAAGTGCTCTGAGTAGTGTGCCATGAGTGGCCTCAGAGTATATTCAATGGGCATAACTATGCAGATGCTCCGAAATCTTACAATGTGGGAACCATCCTAATGATTGTGCATAGCTATATGTCACCCTCCAGTGTATGTCAGAAAACTCCCATAATCAAACCTATTTGTGATATTATGAGAAGAGTGTGAGCAAAGTAATTCAGGCATGAATCAATATGTACAACATGTTTATATAGACACACCCTATTACAGTCAGTATATCCCAGTTATTGCTCACTAGTGCCAAGGCTACAGGGAGGTCCAAGGAATATCATCATTTAATCCTCCTGTATCAGTCCGAAGTTTATAAATCCATTTTTGCTCTTTTCTAAAAAGGTAACCCGACACATCACTTATGTGACTGGGTATATATGGCTTCTCCAGGACAGTCCATTGGAAGTCCGTTTCTAGATGTGCACGCTCCAGGAAATGTCTCGTAAGTTTAGTGTTGTTTTTCTTACAACGAAAAGAACTCTTGTGTTCCAACATCCTGGTGCGGACTTTGCGGGTCGTCATACCCACATATCGTGTGGAGCAAGGACATGTCAGCATATAAATCAGATTGGTACTTTTGCAATTACTATAGTTACTCTGCAACCAAGGTCTCGTGGTGCCTATATCTATCTCCTTCGTGTGTTTGGTCTGAGGGCAGACTGAGCAAGTGCCGCAAGGGTGATGCCCGACAGCTGGTGGAAGGTTCCACAGTGTTTCACCAAGTTTCCTAGGGAGCTCTTTTGGGCGTGTGTGAACAAGTCGATCCCGAATGCTGCTTGCCCTTTTGAACGCAAACAAGGGTTGCGCGATTTTCTCTCTCCCATGGTTCAGAAGGCGCCAGTGTCTTTTGACAATCTTCTGGATGGCATTGCTTCTAGTATTGAAGGTGCTCACAAAAGTGAGTCTAGTCAGAGGTGGTTTAGGGATTGGAGCTTCCAGGAGGGCCTCCCTATTGTTGTTAACTGCTCTCTTTTTTGATCTTTTTATGAGTGAATTTGGATAGTGTCTGTCCCGTAATTGTCCACAGAGATTCCTAGCATGCACCTCAAAGTCCTCTCTATTGGAGCAGTTCCTGCGAACCCGTAGGAACTGGCCATATGGTAGATTCTGGCGCAGGGACTTCGGGTGGTAACTCTCGTAAAGGAGGAGTGAGTTCCGCGCCATAGGTTTCTAATACAGTTCACTCTGCAATCCTGCAGTAGTGACATAGATCGACAGATCTAGGAATGCAATTCTTTCCTTATTTGTTTCCATGTTGAATTTAAGAAACTGGTTTCTACTGTTTAGCCATTGGTGGAATTCATTGACAGAATCCACCGTGCCTCTCCACACCACCAACACGTCGTCAATATAACGCTTCCACCACCTAATAGAGGTGTGGAAGGGGTTGGTGGGTGTCAGTACGTGTTGTTGTTCGAACTGGTGCACGTATAAATTCGCCAGGCTCGGCGCGAAAACGCTGTCCATACTCGTGCCCGAGATCTGGAGAAACAGCTTGTCCTCATACTTGAAGAAATTCATTTTCATGGCTATAGTTGCCAAAGCCATTATAAATGGTACAGGGGTGATAGTTTCACATATACTGTCCCTCAGGATGGATGTTACGACTTCCAAAGTCTCATCCTGAGGGATAGAAGTATACAGTGATTCTATATCGAAAGAGACCAGGAGGTCTCTTTCAATATCATAATCAATTTCTGGAAGGACACGCAAGACATCTTTAGTGCCCTGCAAATATGTAGGCATTTTCTGTACAATTGGCCGCAGAAAATAATCAACAAAAGTTGACAACGGCTCCAGGAGAGACCCTATTCCTGAAATAATAGGCCTACCAGGCGGTGGCCTCTGAGGTTTGTGTACCTTTGGTAAAAGGTAGAAATAAGGAGTGGTTGGGTGTTTAGCAACCAGATAAGTCGCCTCACTTTGAGTGATCCAACCCTCAGATAAAGCTTCTTCAACCATATCCTGTATCTGTTTAGTCACCTCTTCTGTAGGATCTGTAGACAAGGGAGAGTATGCCTGTCTATTGTTTAGTTGTCTATAGCACTCAGTCTGGTAATCCGTAGTGTTTAAAATAACTATAGAGCCGCCCTTATCTGCAGGCTTTATAGTTATTAAATGATCCTCTGAAAGTGATTTCAGTGTCATTTGTTCTGATTTGGTAAGGTTGTTAAATGACCTGACTGTTGTGCTCCACAGTGAAGCAATATCACCCGCAACAGCTTGCTCAAAGGCTAAGACCTGTGGAGGAACCGTGTGAATAGGTGGCTGGAATTTAGATTTTGGTCTAAGACCGGTGTTTGTGTCGCAATCAGCATTGATCTGATCCTTGAAGAGATAGTGTAATCTAAGTTTCCTGAAAAACTGACTCAATTCACATTGGAAAGTGAATGGGTCCCCATGATTCGTCATGACGAAACCCAAGCCTTTATTCAGTACTTGTTCTTCAAGTGGAGTTAGTATCTTGTTAGATAAGTTGACTACGAGGGATTGTTCGATGGGCCTGCTTTCTGGTTCTTGGCAGTTTGGCTCTGTGTACCTGCATGTGGGCCTGTCTGGTCTTCCCATTGTACAACTGTGTTTTGTGCTGCTCGCCTTTTGCCTCTTGGTCGGCGTGGGCCAAACCCTAAAAAATTTTGAGAATTGTAGGCATTTGGAAACCCTTGGAAATTCGGCGGAGGTAGAGGTACAGGGTAAGGCTGTTGGTTCGGTGGAAAACCCCAAGGGGTGGGTGGCCACCATTGCTGGTATGGATCAATATGTTGATTGCCATATGAGTAGGGTCTGTTCCTCCTACCTCTCCCACGTTGTGGAAAGCTAGGAGCGCCCGTGTTGGTGTTGTCTGGATCACTACTGTCAGACCCTGAACTAGAGTAGTTAGACCCATAACGTTTTCCATTGTTTCTGTATACAGGTGGTGTGTACGTATCGCTCGTATAGGGGTACACACGTTCATGCTTCCATTTACTCAAATCTTTTTTGAATTTATCTAATTTTGTTTGCAGAATAGTCTCCTTGAATTCACCTGAGTTTTTGTTCGATTCGGTGTTACTGTTGTTCCTATTGCTGCTTCTAAAACCTGTATTTCAACCAAGATGGTATCGGCTATTCTTTTTGCTGTGCTAATGATCAATATTAGCCAGTCTCTGCTATGAATATGCAGTGAGACATACCTTGAATCGGAGATTAAAAAGCAGAAAAACACATTACAGGCACCTTGAGGGAGGCTTCAACGATAACAGGAGAAAGCTGAGGAGCAGGAGAGAGGACGCAGGCTCAGCGGCTCAAAATGGCAGCCGCCCGCGTCCCGACGAAGGAAAGAAACATCAAAGTGCGTTTTGGACGAAAAACGGCATAGAAATCGCCGAATTCGCTTTCAGGTGAGGCCAGTCATAATCCGCCGTAGAATCCTTGCAAAATCAGGAATCCATCGGTGGTATGGAGTTGGAAATTACAATCCGAAGCCCGCAGCTCAACGGAGCTCACGGGAGAGCCGTCTGCACTCAGCGGCGCGTAAGCCATGCCCCCCGTCATCAATGTATCTTAACCAAACTACCACATGTTCTTCCCATAGTTTGCTGTGAGTCACTTTGAGAACCCGCTCCTCCCACCAGCCCACATGTAAACACACATAGCTGGGGGAGAAGCAGGTTCCCATCATGGTTCCTCATATCAGTCGATATAGTTGATTGTTGAACAGAAACAGGTTGTTTTCTAACCACAGTCTTATCATAGTTAGTAACATCCTTGTATGTTGATGTAATGCTAGAGGCATGTTGCCTAAATAAGATTCCACTGCTTTTAAACCATCTTGGTGACTTATACACTTATAGAGGGATGGAAAATCTAGTGACATCAATACACATTCCTCTTCCCATTGCATATCGTAAATCACTTTTAAAATGTCCCCTAAGTCTCTACTAAAAGATGGCAAGTTCTGTACATAGGAATGCAAAAAATAGTCAATATATTTTGAGATATTCTCATAAATTTCCTCTATAGCTGAAATAATAGGTGTTCCTTGAGGTTTGACTGGATTCTTATGTATCTTGGAAATAATGTATAAGACTGTATAAGACTGACACTTTTGGATGTTAATTTCGAAGGTAACTATATTCCTGCTGTGTTAGGTGACCCTCCTGACACCATTCCTGCAGTAATTCCTTGCTTTCAATATTGATTTTAGTACATAAATCTTTGGTTACCTTAATGTGATATTGGGCATCACTTAGTTGTTGTTGAATTTTTTCCATGTAGTCACTTAGATTCCACAAAACAATAGTTCTTCCTGTGTCAGCTTTAGAAACAACTGTCTGATGTTGTTTCCTACGTTTATCAATCAGAGTAAAATATTTCCGATGTTGTCCTTTGTGTTTTCCAGGATTTTTGGCTAGTGTTCTTCCGAGTCGTGATATTATATATGACAGACCGCCTGCGCATTTTCAAATCAAAAATCCTCATACTCCGTACAGATGAGACTGCCACGCTGGGGCTGCATGTTCCATGCTGTTTTGTTTGCAGAAGATGCGTCAATGCGTTTCAGTTGTACAGTCCAGCTTTGATCACAATTGAACTGTAGTTATGAATATATGTATATATCTAAGCCTCAGTACAACTAATTAACCTGCAGCATTACAGACATGCTGCAGCAAAAGCATATTGCCAGAGCCAGGAACCAGCATGGGACGGGACGCCATTATGGCGGTCTCCCTAGCCCCGAAAATCATAAGAGGGGAGATGGGGGGGGCGGGGACGGGTCACCAGTGACGCGCCCCCCCCCTTTTAGCGAGCGGCAGCCAATGGGCGCCGCCTTTTAGAGCAGTGAACCGGAAGCGCTTCAGCGCTTCCGGTTCAGAAAAATTCCGGAAGTCTCGCCTGGGCTCGGTAACCCTTAAAAGGGGGAGCCCGCAGGTGGGGCAGCCTCTTGGTTCCCGCGGCCGCCTCCATATCGAACCCACACACGGGCCGGCTGGCCCCTCCACCCGTCCCTTTTCATCTTTTTATTTGTATTTCAGGTTCCGTCGTGGTTTTGCGGAGGAGCTGCATCGGGTGATCGGCGATTGCCGGACTGCGGGCTACAGACGGAGAGCGCCATCGGAGACGTCTGTGCGGCTGGGAGCATCTCGTGACCAGTGGCCGTTGCGAGGCAGCCCCATTGGTTAGAGGGAGAGCCTGGTGGGGGTACCGCTATCAGAGCGCGTTCAGGGAGCGACTGGGAAACGGAATAGGAAATCCTAGTCCAACGGGTCTGTGCAGCTACCGGTAGCTTTCATCTCGCAGTGTATTTGGGACACGCAGCCTTGCTACCACCATTGGACTCGAGCCCTAGTAATTTAAAAAAAAGTAAAGTAAAGTCCACATTTGTAAAGCGCACAATCACCCGTAAGGGTCTCTAGGCGCTGGGGGCCGTCGGGAAGATTAAGCGAGCTATTTCCCAGAGTCACATGGTGCTGGGCTAACCTGCCGCCGGAGCCGGGGATCGAACCGTGGTCCCCAGATTCCAGCGTCAGTCGCCCTGGCCGCGGCGCCACACCTCTCCCTGGCAATCTGGCCGGCGGAGCGCTCGTCGTATGTGCAGGGGGCGCATAGGGTCAACAGACAGAAGGCAGGATCTGGTACTGCGGTTCTGGGGGAGTTTTTTAGCGGGTGCTGCGCTCAAGGGGACTCACACATTCTGCCAGTTTAGCTAGGGCTGAGGTGTGGGGCGTTTTGATTGCCAGGGCTGACGGTGTCTCTTATGTCCTAGGGTGAGAGTAGTGTGTTGGCCCCTTTGCTCACGATCAGGACAGGGTTCAAGGGTTTGTTTGGTCAGCGGGGCAAGAAACAGGAACCACTGTGAGGGACATTTCGCGGGATTGTCTTTTTCCTCATTGAACAGCTGCAGCTAGGGGTGCTCATTGGGACAGCTTTCGCAGGCGCAGCGCAGCGTAAAACGCAATTGTCAATTTTTTCTCAGCAGCACCGGCTATCATCGCAGAGTGGACAAGCACCCACCTGCGGGGCAGCAGTCGGTTGGTGAGCACGGGAAACAGCGGAGGCGGCATTCGGCTAACCAGCAGATATCGCTTCTGGGAGCCTTAGAGGGCTTGAGCGGGCGGCTCTCCTGAGCTTACTGGGTTAGCCAGTTAGTCTTGGCTCTGGTTGCGTGACTGCGCAGGTTGGTCGGTGTCACTACAACAACTGGTGAGAGGGGACATTGTCTCCAGGTGGGGACCTGTCATGTGTTAGAGATTCTCCCGGGCGGTCATAAGTAGAAAGGGCGCCAGATTGCTATGGCCCCTAAGGCACAGAGGCCCGAGAAATGTTCTCACACGGAGGTCATGCTGGAAGCATTGGTGCAGCAAGTGCAGGCCATGGGTCAGACCCTCAATAGACTGCAGGACAAGGTTGAAGGACCAGAAGCAGTGGTGGGGGGAAGGCCTAAACGGCTTATTGTGCCCCCAAGGAATTACTCCTCCCCTCCCCCGAAGCGGTATAAGACAAAACAAAGTGGGAAAAGGAGAGGGGAGGGCACAATTGATTCAGTGAATCCGGTGTCAGCCACAGAGCCCGAGCCCCCTGTGGGTGGTGAGGGTACGGGGCAGCCAGTGCAGTTGGTCACGCCAGGAGCTCAGAATACTCTAGAAGTACCTGGCCAGCCCGACATGACGGCCAGTTTAGCGGCGGTTCTGCCATGGCTTGATTCCATAGGCAACTGGTCACATGCCGCAGGAGCGTCAACTGTCGGGGTGACGCGATGGAGCGGGCAAAAAAGTTGCTCGCGGAACTTGGAGTTGGCAAAGCGAAGGAGGGGCCGGCATTACCGGCAGGGAGCCCACAACAGGTACCTGCTGTCCCAATCCCTGAGTCGACCGCGGGGTCACAGGAACAGGTGTCAGGCACCAGTAGCAGCAGCCTCCCGGTAACAAGCAACGGCGGGAAGGAGGCGGAGCCAGCAAAGAAGGCTGCTGTAGCAGCATCGGCAGGTACAAAGCATTTCGCGCCTCTGGGAGTGGGGGAAATGCGTTCTGAGAGGGAGCGTTTGGGTCGGCATCTGTCCAAAGACATGAAAGAAAGGATTTGGAGGGGAGAATATGTGAATATGTTTTTCCTTTTAATTGATGAAGCGGAGAGGGAAGAGGCTAGAAAAAATAAAGAATGGACTCATCCTAGAGAATGGTCTACCATCTTACTAAAATACAGGGTGGAAGAGAATTTGGCAAACTGGATACAGGGTTTCTCCCCTTACATGTCCGTGATGCTCGAACGCTTCCCAGAGGTGGGGTCAGCAATGGCAATCTACCAGAATAGGATCACCCTCGCTCACGCGGAAAAGGGTGGTGACGGGTGAAAGATTATGACAAAGCGTTTAGGCGGGCGAAGGCCTAGGACTCCACCCTGAGGTGGGATCAGACCGTTATGTTCCTCCACCTAAAATACTTGGTGGTAACGTCGCAGGAGACCACTCGGACCCCAGTCTCAGACGCGGGCCGTTTCCCTCCCTTTAGGACAAGCCCCGCTGGGAACGCGGGGGGTAGTGCAGCCAGGGGGCAATAGGAAGAGAGGGGTTTGCTTCGACTTTAACAAGCGTACCTGGTCCAGGGCTGCTGGCACGTGTAAATTCAGACACGCATGCGGTTACTGTGGTAAAACCTCCCACCCTGAGTCCAAGTGCAACAAAAAAGCTAGAGATAAAGGGGGCAAGAAGCAAGAATAATGATATCTTGTTAGAAAAGGCCAGATCTCCAGTGAACATTGGCGCTATGATACCTTGGTTGGAATGGTACTCTTGCACTGAATCAGCGAGGGTCATCAGGGAAGGTTTTGTCGAGGGTTTCAGGATTCCTGCGCAAGGCCACAGCGGGGTGACATACTGTAAGAACCAGGTGTCGGTACGATCCAACATGAGCATAGCAAGGGCAAAAATGTGCAAGGAGTTGAACCTGGGGAGGGTGGCTGGACCATTTGAGGACGTCCCGATGGCAGATTTTGTGTGCTCACCCCTAGGGGTGGTACCGAAGAAGGCACCGGGCGAATTCAGATTAATCCACAACCTGTCTGCACCTAGGGGCAGCTCAGTGAATGATGCCATTGCGGATGCGCTATGTAGTGTCAAATACACATCTTTTGATCAGGCGGTGGCCATGTTGAGAACTTTAGGTCAGGGGGCCCTGTTAGCGAAATCCGACATTTAATCTGCTTTCCGCTTGCTTCCTGTTCACCCCGCTGATTGTCATCTTCTTGGATTTCAGTTTGAGGGAAAGTACTATGTGGACAAGTGCATGCCAATGGGATGCTCAGTCTCCTGCGCTTATTTTGAGAAATTCAGCTCCTTCTTAGAATGGTCATTCAGGGAAAAATCCGGGCATCAGGGGGTCCTACATTACCTGGACGATTTTCTTTTTCTAGGGGCCCCAGGCTCGGGGGAATGCAGGGCAGCCTTGCAGCAATTTTGCGACCTCATGCAGGAGTTCGGTGTGCCACTGGCACCCGATAAAACAGTGGGCCCAACAACCAACATTGAATTCCTAGGGATTGAGTTAGATTCTGTCCAGGGGGTGTCCAGATTGCCACGTGACAAGGTTAGGGAGTTCGGGCGCGCGTTGGAATGCTGCGTTAGCAGAGAGAAGGTTACGCTACACCAGCTGCAGCAGGTGGTGGGCCAGCTAAATTTTGCATTGTGCATCATTCCTATGGCGCGTCCTTTCTCTCACACTATTGCTCACGCCATGTCTGGCCTCAAGGAGAAGCACCACCACACCAGATTGACCAAAGAAGTCAGGCAGGACATGCAGATATGGAAGACTTTCCTGCAGGATTTTAAAGGCAAGGTGGTGTGGCCTAGCCCACCCGTGTCCAGCCCCGACCTAGGTTTAATGACCGACGCAGCAGGCAGCGAGGGGTTTGGAGCAATTCTGGGGCACGTTTGGGTGGCAGAACTTTGGCCGGTATGGTGGAAGAGTTCAGGGCTCACCAGCAACATCACTTTCCTGGAGCTCTTCCCGATTCTGGTAGCTTTGGTTGTTTGGGCAGATGCATTGAGAGACCAGTCGGTCATATTTTGGTCTGACAACATGGGAGTGGTGGAATGCATAAACAATCAGTCGGCAAAATGTGGAATGTTGCTACGCCTGTTAAAAGAAATAGTGTTACAGTGCATGAGGTTGAATGTTCTGTTTCGAGCAAAGCATGTTCCAGGAGTGTTGAACCACGCTGCTGACACGTTGTCTCGTTTTAAAATGCAGGAGTTCAGGACACACATCCCAGAGGCAGCGCCCCACCCGACAACTTTCCCAGAACGTTTATGGCAACTTGGTGCCCCAGAGTACCGCACCTCGTGGCTGCGGGCCTAGAACAAGGAGTGCTTATGAAGGGGCGTTCGGTGAATTTTGTCTTTTCCTTGGGGACCAGTGGGGTGGCAGATGGCTAGAGCATGAGTCAGTAGTAGCTTACCTTGCGTTCATGTGGGAACAGAGTCGCACAGTGACAGCAGCAAGGAGACACATCACAGCAATTTCTTATTTTGCGAAGTTACACGGGAAAGGCGATCCCACGAAACGCTTTGTGGTACAACAGGTTTTGAAGGGGTGACAGCGTTTGAGAAAGGTGGAACCCGATGTGCGGAGGCCTGTTAGCCTAGAGACACTGGGCAAGTTGGTTGTGGCCTTACCACGGGTCTGTACCTCAGTTAGCGAGACCGTCCTGTTTCAAGCTGCATTTTGCTTAGCGTTTTACGGTGCTTTCAGGGTAGGGGAGCTGGTCGCGAGGAATAAGCAGGATAGGCAGGGAGGGATCCAAGCAGGGCACGTAAAACTGGGCGAAGGCTCGGTGATGATTACCATTCCTCAATCTAAGACTGATCAGGAGGGTAAGGGGGAGTCCGTCGTCCTGAACAGGGCAGGAAATGGGACATGCTGCCCGGTCGCCAGATTAAAGGCTTTCATGGCTCAGAGGGCTCTGATATTAGGAGGTCCTCTGTTTATACATGCCGATGGAACACCCCTCACGGTATTCCAGTTTAGGAGGGTGATGATCAAGGCACTCGAGGAGGCTGGTTTGGATCCAACCAATTTTGGGACCCACTCTTTTAGGATAGGCGCAGCCTCAGAAGTGGCGGCAAGAGGCCTAGGGCAGGAACGTGTTAAAAAGATTGGCAGGTGGTCTTCCAATTGCTATAAACGATATGTGCGGCTGCACTTACTGTAGTACCGATTTTTGTTTCAACACGATTGCCCCTTACTTTATTCTTGTGACTCAAGAAGTGGGGAGGTTGGTCGTGGACAAGCTGTTCATTTGTATATTTGGAAGGTATGCCGGTGTGGCAGTGCACTGACCTCCGTTTCTTTTTTCTATCTTACTTGCAGTTTCTTCATCCTGTGACTCAGGGAAGAAACATGCGTCGGATCAACAGGCGGCTGTTCACAGCAAAACATTTCAAGAGGTGACGCAAGTTTACTCTTCGCACCAGAAGAACCAAGAAATTTGGGTGGTAGGACACTCATATGTTCGCCGTTTGAATGCTTTCTTTACAGGAACCATCAAAGATAGGGTGACAAGTTTAGGGTCAAAAATGTTATTTTTCGGAAGGGGGGGATTGTGCGTGTGACAATTCAGGGAGTTGGTGAACCACGCTTTATGCACAAGCTCGGGACCACCTGCAATCTGGATCCTGCACTTGGGGGGGAATGATTTGGCGAAATTAGGTAGGAGGACCCTGACCGAAGAATTACTCAAAGAGGTAGGGTGGCTGGCGAAGCAGTGTCCACAGTCCATAATAGCGTGGTCCCATATGATACCGAGGTTCCAGTGGAGGGGGGGGGCGAATCAGTCAGGGCGTTGAATCACGCGGTAAAGCGGCTCAACAACAAATCTGACAAATTGTTTAGGACCCCTAGGTTAAGGACGATAACACACAGGTACATCAGAGGAGAGCAGTTTTTTCTTCAGGATGGGGTGCACCTTTCATATAAAGGTAATCATGCTTTTATGGATGATATCATAGCCTGGCTCAGGGATTTGAAACAGACTTTTTCTAGGGCGGAAGGGGGGGCCAGATAGTCGGTCAACTATGCTGGCCTGTGGCGGTAAGGTCAACACTGGTAAGCATAGTCTGCGGTCTTAGCGGTTGCACCATGTAACTCCAGGGGTAGTGACAGCCGGTAAGTAGGCTGTCGGGGTATGGGGGCCGGGGAATCATCCTTCCCAGTTGGCCTGGGGCCACCCCTGTACGCGCGTGCGCAGCAGTCTGCGGCCCCCTGTCATGGAGATCAAGACCTGGGCGTAGGGGGGGCCCGGGGGAAAAAGATCCGTCCGATAAGCTGGACCCCCTGCGCAATCTTGCTCCAGGAGTAATAGTGGCAGTACCCTGGGACTAGAAGAGGGAGGGGCGAGAAGCCTGCCAGACGTTGACTTTGCCGTCAGGCTCAAAAAGGGACACGCAGAAAGTCATATTGTGCATTGTTAGATTTACGGTAGGAGTGCCTTCTGTATTAGAACGTGTTAAGGTTAGTCCTCGCAACAACATGTGTCTATCAGTGTAAACTGTACTTTCTGCGTTTAAAAGTTTCTGTTATTTGAAATGTTGAATATTGTTTGTAATAGTAATAAATACGGCCAGGGGGGGTAACTCCCCCCTAATCCAAATATCTTACCCAAACATCCAGTCTGGTTGTCCAAGTCCCTGGGGCAGGGGGAGACCGGGATGGGAGCTACTAGGCACCAGGGGGTTGTTGAGCTGTTGAGGGGTCCTAGGGAGTACCCGACCATATTGCCAGAGCCAGGAACCAGCATGGGATGGGCCGCCATTATGGCGGTCTCCCTAGCCCCGAAAATCATAAGAGGGGAGGAGGGGGGGACGGGTCACCAGTGACGCGCCCCCCCTTTTTAGCGAGCGGCAGCCAATGGGCGCCGCCTTTTAGAGCAGTGAACAGGAAGCGCTTCAGCGCTTCCGGTTCAGGAACATTCCGGAAGTCTCGCCTGGGCTCGGTAACCCTTAAAAGGGGGAGCCCGCAGGTGGGGCAGCCTCTTGGTTCCCACGGCCGCCTCCATATCGAACCCACACAAGGGCCGGCTGGCCCCTCCACCCGTCCCTTTTCATCTTTTTATCCCGCCGACCATCCCCTAAAGCAGAATTTTAGGTTTTTTCCAGATATTGTATATTTGTGTTGTAAATTGAGTTACCATTTTAATTTTCCACAGGTGTGTTTTAATGTTGATTTTGAGTGAAATTTTCATTTTCCACAGGTGTGATTCAATGTAAATAAAAGTGAACTGTATTTTGCATGTTTTTTCAATAGTGTCGTATTTAAGGTGTCCTTTTGTCAGGCGGTAAGGTCAACACTGTAAGCATAGTCTGCGGTCTTAGCGGTCAGCACCATGTAACTCCGGGGGTAGTGACAGCCGGTAAGTAGGCTGTCGGGGTATGGGTGCCGGGGAGTCATCCTTCCCAGTTGGCCTGGGGCCACCCCTGTACGCGTGTGCGCAGCAGTCTGCGGCCCCCTGTCATGGAGATCAAGACCTGGGCGTAGGGAGGGCCCGGGGGAAAAAGATCCGTCCGATAAGCTGGACCCCCTGCGCAATCTTGCTCCAGGAGTAATAGTGGCAGTACCCTGGGACTAGAAGAGGGAGGGGCGAGAAGCCTGCCAGACGTTGACTTTGCCGTCAGGCTCAAAAAGGGACACGCAGAAAGTCATATTGTGCATTGTTAGATTTACGGTAGGAGTGCCTTCTGTATTAGAACGTGTTGAGGTTAGTCCTCGCAACAACATGTGTCTATCAATGTAAACTGTACTTTCTGCGTTTAAAAGTTTTCTGTTATCTGAAATGTTGAATATTGTTTGTAATAGTAATAAATACGGCCGGGGGGTCACTCCCCCCTAATCCAAATATCTTACCCAAACATCCAGTCTAGTTGTCCAAGTCCCTGGGGCAGGGGGAGACCGGGATGGGAGCTACTAGGCACCAGGGGGTTGTTGAGCTGTTGAGGGGTCCTAGGGAGTACCCGACCATATTGCTGATGCATTGCGTTTCAGTGGCGCCGTCAGGAACTAGATGCACTCCTGAATCAACTCCACTGCACCAAGCGGACACTGAGGAGGAAGGGACCACGTGGCCATGGATGGAGAGGAGGGCCTGGTATAGGCGCTGGCTGCTGCTAAGGGAACCTAACACTTATCTGCCCAACAGGAAATGGCGTGCCTGATGTAAATACTGCACATATAGAGGTTAATCTGTTCCAAGCCACTGTAGCATACCCTATAACGCTGCTCCACCGTCTATAGTATCAGAAATATTAATACCAGTCTCCAATCTCATTCATCCTGCAGTTTCCTTCACTGCGTTCCTAATGGCCTTCTATATAAACATAACCCTATTTAAAATGTGTACAATGGAAAACTACAACTGAAAACACTTTAAATAAAACAATGAATTACTATTACACATCACTGTTCCAAAATTACTAATTAGTACCATGATACAGCCACAAGAAAATGGCGCCACGTGACCTTTAGCCCCATAGTCTGCCCATGATGTGATCAGGGTTGCAAAGAACTATTACAACACTCTTGCCTTACTCTACATATAATGAGGCAAGACTGATATTCGTGTATTTATTGCTGGGACCTCCAGACTGCAAGAATAAGGAAGGTACATCATGTCATGACCTCACTGCTAAAAAGAAGCCTTACCAGCAGGCTCCATGTGGCAGGGGATACTATGCTTCCATTACTGGACTTCTTAGAACACACCACTTGAATGCTGTTTCAACTGAAGTTTACTAAAGCTGCATCTCTCTTGATGCAGCACAGAGTCAAAATGTGGACAGGTTACAGGTAGACTTCGGTATCAATGTTCACAAATATCATATGTGTGTCTACAGGATGTATGACGTTACAACGCATACTTTTACAACGCCTACCTTTACATCGCAAGTTTTACAACGCATACCTTTACAACGCATAGTGCTTTTAGGCGCTGGATAGTGAATAGTTTAATTTACTATTCCAACTCCAGTCCCCGTGGATAGTAGGGAAGGTGTTGGATAGTACATTAACCCTATTCCCTATCCTAGAGCACCCCCCAGCGCTATGCGTTGTAACAGTTTGCGTTGTAAAAGTTGTGTCGTAAAGGCACTGCATGGTAAAAGTTGCGTTGTAAAGGATGTTTACCGTGTCTACATACACTTATTTGGAGGTAGTATTACTTTATTCTTGGTGAACGTTCAAGCTTGAGAGAAAACTTGAACACATTTGTATTGAAATCCTTCAAATGGGCCATGCATTAGAATGATGAACACGTTCAATTTAGTGCAAGCTTCTTAATAAATATAAATAAATACACACACATGCATACCCACACCAGGTACAGTATGAACAGCGACAGTGTAGGATACCGTTAAAATAAAACACAACGGGGCATATTATCAAGGGGGTTTATCTCTGCTTTTTTGGCTTTAAAAGCCAAGAAAGCGGAGATAAAATTATCTCCCTATTACCTAGCTGTCGTTATCACCAGATAGCGACAGCTCGTAGGAGATAGCGACCATCTTGGGCCCCACTTTGCATGTCAGTGATATTTATCACTAATGACATGCAAAGTGGGCGTGCCAAGATATTAGCGACTGGAAACAGTCGCTAACATCGCTATCTCCTATTACCAACTTATGGAGATATTCGCGCTAAGCCCGAATATCTCCGAAAGCTAACACCTGCCCTGAGCAGTTCTTAGCCATGTTATCCAATGGGAGGTGGATAACATGGCTAAGAGCATTAGCTCGGTAATGCATGAATATCGCTGACTTTTCAGCGATATTCATGCATTGCGGCCGATTTTTATCGCATTTGCGATAAACCTTGGGAATACCAAGGTTTATTTGCGATGAAAATCGCCGCAGCTCAGCGGTAAATTTTTGTCTCTAACCAAGCAATAGCGATAATTATCGCTATTGCTTGGTAATATGCCCCAACATTTGGGGAAGTTTACCGTCTAAATATTCTTTAATGCAAAATAGCTGGCAAGCAGCAAACTGTAATTTCCACTGACTCGGGATGTCACTAGAAAACGTTAAACTGAAGCTAAAAGCTAAAACGCTTGCCTAATCAACCTAGCATATATATAGCCTCTCTTAGAGGTATCAATGCAATATGTCCATTTGACAGAAACGTGCCCCTCTCAAGAAAACGATTCTGATGTACAGGTGTCACGATCTTCCTCTCAAGGGTGCAGAACATGGCTTTAGAGGGAATATATCATCCCTATGCTCAAAACAGGCCTCATTACGGTCACAAAATCCCTCCTCCTTTTCCATTGAGGTGACGCTCTTGAAAGTTGTACAAATGCAACACTGAACACTATAGCGTCCGGGTCTGCTTAGGCGGTACAAGTCTTTCCAACAATTCAATGTCACAAGAAACTTCAAACAAATAGAACTCAACGTCCATATTTCGATTATTAGGTGATACATTCATAATAACATATATGGTTGCTAACATGGAACTTCATAGAAATAAACGAATATAAACGAATATAATAAAAACAGGTACCGAATTGTTTTACAACACATTATACAAATGCTCACACACAGACACATGCACGTTCAGACGCACAAACTTTACAGGGCTCAAGCAGACATTTCTCTATTTCTCTATCGCTGTTTGGGTTGGTGTCATGCTTAATTTGTGCAGGTGGCTGCAGTTAGAGAGCATCGGCACGCATTTGCGCGCAGAGGGAATTACCCTCAGACTTAGAACCACAGCAAAAAAAAAGACGGGCAGAGAAGCAAGAAAGAAGTAAAGTTAGAAAACCAGTAGCAAAGGGAGAAAACAGGAATGAAAAAGAGTGAGGTGGATACAGGAACTGTTGGCTGGTGGAAAAAAGACCCATGTACTGGAATCAAAACCTTACTGCCTTGGCTTTTGGCTTCCCTGGCATAGCATTACACAGGGCCAGTGTTGGGCTTTTAAGAAACGTAGGGGCAGATTTATGATAACTGGCGCATCCCCAGGGATGCGCCAGTTATTTTGCGCCGCTGCTCCGCCACCCATGGTGCGCCGCATTTACAATGCGGCACACCATGGGGCAAAAACAGCACAGATGCGTGACGCATCTGTGCCGTAAAGGTGGTGCATTGCTGGAGTTGCGTCGCAAGCGCGACGCAGCTCCAGCAAGGCTCGAAGGCGCCCCATCTATACAATGCTACGTCAAGACCTACGCCTGCTTCAAGCAGGCGCAGGGTTTTGACGCAGCATTGGCCTGAAAGTGACTGAGTGAAATCTTATAGATTTCACTCAGCCACTTTTGCGAGGCGCACCTGCCCCGGAACGCCCACCCTGCGCCGGAACGCCCACAAGTGGCGCAGGGCTTTACAACGTGACGCATCTGCCTAGATGCGTCACGTTGTAAATGGGTCGTAGGAATGCGCCACGTTTACGCCGCAGTTGCATGCCGCATACGTGGCGCATTCCCAACATAAATCTGCCCCTCAGTGCATGCTTTTTGAAAATTAAGCAATGGAGCAGAGTCTTACAACTAACTTATGAGAATGAAGTTAGTGCTTAAAATGTTCTCCCATCGCATAAAAAAAATTGTTTTGCTTTGAGAAAACAACTCTTTACTACAAACAACACATATGTAGGTGAATAGACCATTCTCCTCGCCCTTAAAAAGATCAGTGGGAAAAAAAAACGTTCTCCACGCGTATTTTTGGTGCTCGGGTATTATTAAGGCATCACCAGCTCTGTCCTGGCGAAAGGAATTTTCATGATGCAGTACTGACCCCTACAGGCCATCAAGAGATAAAGCCGGGGAAGGAGCACATTACAATGATGACACTTAGTAGTACCAAGATATAAAACTAATCACTAGGCAAAAGTAGATTCCACAATATGTTTTGTGGAAGTTAATGTCTTAAAGCTGATGATGACTTTGAACGTTTGGAAGTGGAAAACCCTTTGCATAACTCAAGCCAATAATTGTGTGACTAACTCATTCCTCGTCGAGGGAATCGAAGAGAATATTGTGCAGTTTACACACAGGAAGTAGTTATTTATGCAGCGGCCGGCTCATTCATTGTCCATCCAGCCGCAGGCTAAATAGTAGATAACATCTACTCTCCGACAGGCAGCCAGACAAATAGTGTGAAAGAGGTCTAGACTATATTTAGTCAGACATGAACAGTAAAAGGGTTCCAGTCAATGCTAAGGTGGTGGCCATATTGTAATGGGGCTACAGCATGTGTGAAGCATTTGAAAATAATTGGATGTACCAAATGTACGCAAAGTGTATATAAAGTTAGTGCATGAATTAAGCGAAGTTGTTTACAGATGAAAAAATTGTAAAATCACTTTTGAAGAAAAAATATTTACCACAACCAAGAGGACCAGAACGGTCCTTTCACAGAGGCCCAGGTTGATCAAAATCTGGCATCACAGCTTGAGGAAGACCAGGATGGAGAGGAAAATGAAAATCAGGGCAGAGGTGGGGGGCGGGGGGGGAGGATGAAAGCAGCCAGGATAACCAAGCCCGGGTGGCTAAGAACAGGAAGACCTGAACAAGGTGAACTAGGACTAAGTGGATGACTTAATGCAAAGCCAGGATGAAGAGGAGCAGGGGGGCCAAGAGTATCAAAACATGATTTAGGAGGACCAGGAAAACTAGGCAGATTATGAGAAAGTGGCCTGTGGCCTTCAGTACCAGGGACTAGATGGAAGAGTACTATGTGGACTATAAGGATCAGAATAAGCAGGCCTAGGAATAATACGACCATAGGAGCCAAAACCAAGGGGATGAGGACCTGAAGTTCCAAGCGGAACAGAAAGATCAGAAACTGTGGTAACAGGACCAGGATGTTGAGGATCAAGGGTACTAGGGCAACCAGAGTTGTAAGGACCAGTAGGACTAGACCAAGACAAAATGATCAGTCCCAACTCAAGAGGACCTATTAAAGATAACCAGACCAGTGGATGTAGAACCAAGTGATCCAAAATGACAGGGTTCAGAGCAATGAAGAACAGGATAACCCAAACCAGGAAGCCTAGATGTGCCAGGCTAAGAAGAACCAGGACAACAACATTAGATTAAGAAGGACCTAGATATCCAACAGGATAAGGGCGGGGAGGACCAGTGGTACCAGGATCAGGAGATCCAAGAAAGGCCAATACAAGGAAAGGCCAGGAGCAGGGCCAGCAAGGCCAGATTCAGGAAGTACTAGAACCAGGAGCACCAGATTCAGAACTCAGTATTAGGGTGACCAGTGCTTGTCAGACCACAGACAGGTTGAGGAGGATCAAAACAACTCAGATAATGAGGACTTGAAACAGGACTTGGAGGAAAATCAACATTAAAAAGCATAGGAGGATCAGGAGAAGGAAGACGAGCAATAGCATGATGCCACCTGTGTAAATCTAGGCCACATGTGTTAGGCTATCCTGTTTGTAAATGGTTCTTATTCATGCTTCTAGTGTTGTTTGTCAACTCTTTGAAACCACAACCCCTTTCAATCTACTTATAGAACTGGTAAGCATTTGCTGAAAAGTCAGGGCATGAAAAATGAATAAAAAGCCAGGACTGTTATACTATGACCTCTTCGTGATCGCAGACGCTGTTTGCAGAGGCATAGATTGGTGAGCAAGATTGAGGGGTTGAGCTTTAGATTTCCCAACAATCATGCTTGCACCTAATGTTAAGATACAAAATACTATGAGGAGATTGGCTTCCCCGGCACCCAAGATGGAGCCCTGAGTTCCTAGCTCCGCAACACTCAGGACATACATGGACGTTTTCTACCATCTTGAGGCTTCGCTAATATCAGCCCAGTACAGGAAAGGATGGCTGAAGTTGCTGGAACACCTCGCAGGTAAACTATTTTCAAGTTACGAGCGGCATTAATCTTGGTTCTGCTGTCGCGAAAGTTTCTTCAGAAACAGCCGCCATTTTGAGATGCTGTAATTTTAACGCTACTCAGCATTATAATAGCGGTAGGAATTGAACTATTCCACTTTCTTTATTTTAAATATCTTTATTTTTGGTAATCCCATAACCTGACCGGGATGTTTGTTTATAAGTGAAGTAGACCATTTTGGTATGTCCTTTGTCTAATGCGTGTTACTTTTTACCTCACATCAAATACCGGTTCTTCTTTTATGGACAGATTAAAAAAGCTGCAATATGTATTCATGCCCAAAAAACAGCTGCCTACTACCTCAGAAAGTACTTTTAGTATGGAAAATAATGTCAACTTCCTTTGAAGAGATGGCTACCTCGGCAGCGTCATGCAATTCCTCTCAGCAGCCCACCTGAGTAAATCTCAGTCTCCTGCCTCATCTTCAAAAAAGACTGTAACAAGACCGTCCTTCACCTGAGAAAACCTCACATTCAATGTCTCTAGAATTATTATTGGAGGTGATTAGGGCATTGTGTACCTTTGTCGAGGAGATTAATAAGTGTATCCAAAACCTATGTGAGAAATGGACACTAATGGAAAATTGTGCCACTATGGTGGAACAGCAGGTAGTGGACTTGCATGAGGAACAGCTAAGCTTCAGCATTTGGAGAAGGAGCTCTACTTAAAAAACATGTGGAAGATTTGGAAAACAGAAACAGAAGGAATAACCTATGTATTTATGGTGTTTCGGAGGCATTTGAGGGGGGTGATCCTGTTTCCCTTTTTACATCCTTCCTTCCAAAACTGCTGGACATGTCACCCTTCACTTCACTTAATATCTAGAGGGTTCATAGGCGGGGTCCTTGTCTCACCTCTTACATGTCACCTGCATAACCAAGAGGAGTCATACTATTTCTGCAATTTACAGATTTTAAGCTGGTTTCTTGCTGCAGCCAGGGCTAAGCAGCCAGCGTCCTGGATGGGGCAAAGGATCTTCTTGTCTCAAGGTGTTTCTAATAGCACAACTGCCAGGAGAAAGAGATTCCTAGGTCTTCAGCTTTCTTTAAAGGCTTTGGGTGCACAATATGGTCTCTTTCATCCCAGCATTTTCAAGGTCACCTATCAAAACAAGACTTCCAATTTTGAAGATCCAGCAGACCTTAATACATTTATACTAACTCACATGCCATCAGACACCATGGATACGGGTGGTCCTTCGTCCCGTTGGCTTCCCTTCTAACAGCATTTTGTCTAACCAATCTTTATGTCCGATGGCCCGATGTCCTGGTTGTTTTAAGATGTGATAGATGTATTAATGCTTGTTTATTTTTTTTAATGTGGGTATTTAATGTTCTTGTAAATCTATTATGTTGTTCGTCTGCATTGTTCATGTAACAATATTGACTTTTTTGGTAATATAACTTGTTGTTTTATCCCCTTCTTTTTTTTCACAGATCCATTCTATTCATCTGCACAGTGAATTATTTCCCATCCATGTGTGTTGTCCGGATGTGGTGTAGACTCCCTCCTCTTGGGTATGTCATCTGTTTTTGTGTCATCACCATCCCAGTTCTATGTCTGTACACTTGCAGGTATGTGTTTTTTTTAGGTCGTCTTGTTTGGACTTGTACTGTTTTCTCTTATTGTTCTTTATTTTCCGTTCCTTCTTCCCTTCCTCCTCTTTTTCTGATCTCATTCCTACATTGCACGTTCTCTTTGCTGTATTATATGTTGGATATTTCATATATGCCTCATTGCTCTCCAATAACCATTTTCTTCATTGCATAGAATTCAGAGTAATCACATGGAATATTAAAGGATCTCTTAATCCGTTTAAATGACAGAGAGTGTTATCCCATTTAGGTTAATCTAATTCTGATTTTGTTCTTCTTCAGAAAACTCACCTTTCACAACTTGAAGCTTTGAAATGTAAGCGAGCTTGGGTTGGTTATGTTTTTTCGAGGAATAAGAAGAATGGGGTTGTGATATTTGGTGAAAAACTCCTTTAATGTTAATATGGTTTGTCAACAAATAGATGATATGGGTAGGTGGATTATAGTAAGTCTTATTATAGATAATGTCCCCCTCACGATTATGAATGTTTATGCCCCAACACAATCTGATACTGCTTTTGTGGCCTTCCATTGCACAAAAATGTACACAATTTCATGACTCTTATTTTCTTCTAGGAGGAGACTGTAATCAAAATTGACCCATTTTTAGATAACCAATCCTCATTTCATTTTACGTCCCATAAAATGCAAAAGCAATTTCATTATGGTATCCATAAAGAAGCCTTGGTGGACTCTTGGAGATTGTCTAATCCAATTACCCGGGAGTACTTTTTACTCTGCTTCCCATGGTTTTCTTTCTCGGTTGGATTGCATATTTCTTTCTAAGTCTCTTAGAAGGCTTATCATACATTCCCATTGTTAGACCTGGCACCATTGGCGTGGGTCTCCCTTCCATTTTTGCTGTTGCCTCATGTATTTTTGCTGGTGTTAGATGCTTTGGGCGCTGTGCCACTGCTGTCCAGTGCCACAGTGTAAGTGCTCCCTATTGTAAACTGATGTATTAATCAGTGCTGGTGGGCTGCCACCCACAGAAGCAGCCTTGTAAAATGTGTCCAAGGTCTGCCATTGCAGAGCCTGTGTGCAATCTGGTACTGTCACACTGACTGGGCAATTGCACCCACTTGCCAGTCCCTTAACCTTCCCTTTTTTTCATATCAGTCACCCCCATAGTAGGTCCAACGGCAGGGTCCATTGTAAGTATAAGGTAGGACATGCCCTGGTGTGTGTGGCATGTACTAATAGTGAATTACAGCCATTTTCGTTTTTCACTACTGCAAGGCTACCTGTTCTCCATAGGCCAGAATGGACAGTTAGATTATTACATTCTTATAATCCTAACTGATTCAGAGAACATGGTAGAAAATCGCGTTTAGTACGCCTGAACTCAGAATGTTAAAATAAATTTTTTAGTGAAGTTGGTTTTAACATTCTGTGTTTGAAAATACCACTTTTAGAAAGTAGGTATTTTCTTGCCTAACCTTTCAAGCCTCCCGCTGCTAGGTTGTGTATTCCTTGTCTGGAGTTTGTCAGTGACAGGGCCGGGGGATTCCAAGAGACAGGATGAGTCAGCCCAGTGGTGAATAGAGAGATCTGCATCTAGATGGGAGGGAGGAGTTGCACCTGAACCTTGAATAGGGCTGTGCTTGTCTTCCACAATGCTGGATCCACCTCCTGGGGTGCGGCTGATGTCTCTGCCCTGCACACTGAAAGAAGAGAAGGACTCCAGGACTGTACTTGCCTTCCACAATGCTGGCTCCACCTCCTGTGGCTGCTGCTGCCGTCGCACTTCTGAACAAGGGTGTCGCCGCTGGAGTTGTCGCACTGCACCGTATCGTGAGAAGAGTCTCGCCACGAGGTTGAAGTGTGTCACCGTCGCTGTTGCTCCCGTCGCACTTCTGAACAAGGGTTTTCGCCGCTGGAACTGTCGCATTGCACCGCATCGAGGAAAGCGCCAGGCATCCCCCATGAAGCATGCCGCTGCCATAGCTGCTGCCATCGCATTTCTGAACAAGGATGTCGCCGATGTAGTTGTCGCATCGTGCAGAAGCTTCACGTAATCGTGGGAGAAGAGTGTCGCAGCTGAAGCTGTTGCCGTCGCACTTCTAAACAAGGGTGTCGCCGCAGCAGTCCACAAACCGAGAACTTCTCGCATCCCCGGAGAAGCCTGCCGCATCTGGAAGATCTTCACATCTTTATTTCTTTGCACCGGAACTTTGCCACATTTCCCTTGCTGCGACATTGCTTGTCATGGAAGCGGCACTCATCGTAAGGTACATTGACGCAAAGTGTCACATCTTAAGAACTGAACTTAACTAAGCTAAAACTACCATCTTAAAGTAACAGTAGTGTGTATTTTTGTTCTTTATGGTCTTTTTTTTTTTTATCCTCATTTGCCCTCTCACCGCCCAGCACTCAACGATACCACCCTTGGGCTGTTTAACCTCATATATTGACTCCACTGTAGAGGGGGGGGCTTCTGCCACGCTACTTAGAATCTGCCCCTCTTCCAGGCAGTGCCCCTTGAGTTGGCTGGACAGAGGGACTTCCTCCAAGGCGTAGCCACCCTTTCCTCAAATCTTCACCAGGCTGGGAAGACTGCAGGCCAAACCGAGATAAGAGAAGGCTTAATCATAGGACTTGCATCAAATTCTTTTTTATTTTATTTTTTATTTACCACATTCCCCTTCACCCAAAACATAACAAAAAGGGAGTCCAGAAACTATATCTTTTTTTACGCTGCTCCGAAATGTCTAATTTGGCAATAGCTCTCATAGATCTTATCCAGTCCAGATCTGTTGGGGGCACCGAAGACACCCATAGTTTGCAAATCTCTCTGCGAGCCAACAATACAGCATAAAACACCAGCTTCGCATTATCATCTGTTCCCATTACCTTGCAGATCCAGTCTCCCCATCATGACAAGTTCAGGGCTTACCTTGATCTGGAGGCCAAGAGCTGTTGACAACCTCGTATTTACAGCCTCCCAGCATTCATTTAACGCTGGACAATGCAGAAACATATGGAGGTCATCCTCATTCAGACTCTTGCATTTAGGGCACACCACCATACCCCCAGGGTTGAATTTCGAGAGTCTTCTGGGTGACCAATATATCCTGTGAATCGTAAACAGATGGTTCCTCCATAAATTTGCGTGTTTAACTATTTTATTTAGCATAGACATTGTTACTTGCCATTGGTCTTCTGTAGCGATCCCCGGCAAGCACTCGCCCCACAAGGTTTCAGGCAGCATAAATGGTCCAGCCTCCATCTCCAGTATTAGCCAATACCATAGCAAAACTTCCTTTTTAAACTCCATTTCTAACAGAAGCTTCTCTTCGAGATCATTATGGAGACCAATTAAACTTTGCTTCCCCGCTGCCCAACTCTGAATCTGCAGGTACTTCAACCTGGAAAAACTTGGTCCCCATTCCTGTAAGCAAACCCTCCATGCAATCAACTTGCCCTCAGGAAATAAATCTTTCCACCTCTGAGGCCCATCCACTTTCAATGCTTTTGCCAGGGCATCCTTAGACCAGAGAGGGAACCCCGGTGTGTCCCAGCTTGGAGCCATAAAACTGTAGTAGGGAATTTTTAATACCCTCCTAATTCTAAACCAGACCTCCGCTAGATTCCTTAAGACTCTTTGTCTGACCTTCTTGAAGTACTTTGGATCAGCAAATTTATACATGAAGCCGTATTCTTTAAAATGAGCCATTCCAAGCAGCGCATCCAGCAATTTCCCAATATCTGAACTCCCCGGAGTACCCAACAACAAACAACAGTTTTTCAGCAAAAAATCCCATGAATAAATCTGGAAGTCCAGAGCCGCTAACCCTCCCTTCAAAAGCTTCCTCCTAATCTTCTTCCAAGAAAGACGGGAGCCTCTTGAAGCCCATATAAACAAGCCTATCTCGCTCTGAAGTTTTGCAAATCAGTCCTTCTCAAATAATAACGGCAGTGAATCAAACAAAAAAGTTATTTTCGGCAGAATCATCATCTTCACTAGATTCACACGCCCGAATAATGATAGCGGCAGGTGCGCCCAGCCTCGGAGAGCGGCAGTAATCTCCTTCTTCACCTTCGCAAGCTCCCGTATATCGTGAGTTATCCTCACCCCTAGATATCTGATTTCCGATTTACAGGCTATACCCTCAGGATTTAGGTTCCAGGACATAACCTCCGTCTTGTCCTCGTTTATAAGATAGCCTGATACGGCCCCAAACTCCTTAGTTAATTCAACTATACACTCCATTTACTGATGTAGCTCGAGGGTTAAAATAATTGTATCGTCAGCATATAACCCGATCTTCCTAGACCACCCCTCAAAGTTGAACGGGGTGATCCTCTCTGCTGCTCTAATCATACATGCTAGGGGCTCAATGTAGAGATCGAATAAGAGAGGAGAGAGAGGGCATCCTTGTCTAGTCCCTCTCATAATTGGCACGGGTTGGGTTAATATCCCATTAACCAGTACCCGAGACATGGGAGACTGATATAATGAAGCAAGGGAGGTGCTAAAGTTTGAACCCAGTTTAAGATGTTTAATCAAGGCCTGTAGATACACCCAATTTACCTGATCAAACGCCTTGGCGGCATCCAAAGCGATGACCGCCAAGCGAAGATCATAAGCAGAAGCCACACCTATACTACCAATAAGGGAAAAAGTTAGTTCCTTCAGGTATCTGCCCTTAATAAACCCCTTTTGGTCTTCGTGGACTAGCTGGTGTATAACTTTACTCAACCTATGTTCCATAATCTTTGCAAACAACTTATAATCACAGTTCAATAGTGATATAGGCCTGTATGAGTCCATGTTCTTTGGCGACTTCCCAGGCTTAGCTATTAATATATTATTCGCCTCATTCCATGAGGGAGGCAAAGAAGCCTTACCCAATAAAACTTTATTAAATAGCAGAGTTATAAAAGGCACTAAAATATCAATCAGTACCGTGCACATTTCAGCTGGAAGCCCAACGGGCCCTGGTGCTTTCCCCCGCTTTATTTGTTTAATCACACCTTCCACTTCTGCCTGAGATATTTCCTGATTTAATGCCTCCTGGAGGTCATCAGACAGTGGCTTCACCACCTCTATCCACCGCTCTAATGCTTGGGCTTCAGGTACAAGCTCCTCCTTATATACATCCACAAAATACTTGTGGAAGGCTTCCACTATACCCTTACTATCCGTAACCATCTGACCTGACTCCACCTCCCTCACTTCCTTTATCTAATTTATCGCCTTCCAAGTTAGCAATTTACTACTCTCCTCCCCATACTCAAAATGTGGAAGTTGACTAGCATCTCATTTCTCCTTAACCCTTTGACTTAGAACACCCACCAAATCTGCTTTTAGTTCAGCCAACTCGAACAGGGTCTTTTCCTCAACCTCCGGGCCACCCGAGATTAGAATGACCGCCTCCTGCTTCCGAATTTTCTTTTCTAACTCAGCAACTCTGTTATAATAAGCCCTCCTCTTTTTAGCTCCCCTAGCACCCAGCCTGCCTCGCAAAAATGCTTTCCATGTGTCCCAGACAATCTAAATTCTTGCTTACCCCAAATTTTTATCCAAAAAAAACCTTCAATCTCCTTATGCAAGCTACCTAAAGCTTCCTTATCGTAGAGGACCGTACGATCCAGCCTCCAGGTTGAACCCGATAAACCGCTCTCAATGTTTATGGTCTTGTGGTAAATCTATTTCTCCTACCAGACAGAAGCTTCCCTTTTACGAACAAGAGCAAGATCATGAATAGTCGGAGTCGTCAACGATTCATACCCACCAAGACTTTGAACTTAAAGTCTTGGTGGGGATGAATCGTTGACGACTCCGACTAATCATGATCTTGCTTTTGTTCGTAGAAGGGAAGCTTCTGTCTCTTAGGAGAAAAATGGTGCGTGTTAAAAAGCAAGCATTCATCAGTTGTGCCAAAAAGTGTAGCATCACATGTTATGGCTAAGCATAAATAAAAAATACCCTTCTCTGAAAAAAGGGAAAATTTTTGTGTAGACTAGAGAGTCACAAGTTATTAAATTTGATTATGTAGTACTAGACAAAATAGGGAGTGGTGTAAATGGCATTAAAAATATTAAATGTATTTTCTAGGCATAACACCATAGGCACAGCCATCCACCAGTGCCGGGGCCATCGCGGAGGGGGACATTCCAGGGGCAGATGCGATACCACAGTCAGCAGGAACAGCTGTGGGGGATGCCACGGTAGTGGCGGGCAGTGGTAAGCTATTATATTCCTTACTTATTGAGATTGCAGAGTGGGCTCTCTGCAGGGGTGTATATGTTGTACAGTACAAGTACACTTTACTGTTAAGAAGACTTACAAGTTTAGAACTAAGTTTTTGTCAACCAGGTAGAAGACAGTCACCCTTGACTTCTCATTAGCAATAGCATTAGCGGCGGGAGTTGACCAGTAACCGATGGCCTCCTCTAAATTTGACTTCAACTCAGCTGTGAAAGTTTTATCGAGAAGCCAAGTCAGATCAGAGATGAACATGATGGATGGGATGAACGAAAAGGGAAAGAAGGGTATAAGGAAGGACGAGCGAGGTAAAATTAATGACGAGCAAAGAATGATACGTGTTTTTGAATGCTGCCCGAGGTGGCTGGGACGGTTGAAGGCTGAAGCAAGGATGGGTAGAAGGAGAAAGAAAAGAGGACTGCGTGGGTGGGTGAAACAGAAACTGTCTGTGTGCGCAATATATCCTTTGGTTCAAATTCAAATGCAAGTCAAGCACGGATGCATGGCTGGCAGTTTACAAAATAAAATAAAATGGTTATTTTTCGGTGAGAAAAAGTAAGGTTTGTCCAGTTGAGACATTATGAAGAGTGATTGACATTTACTTTGAATGGATGGATGCCGGGATGGTATCTTCCTCATAGATACTAGCATAGGTGTATGTAGACATAGTAGACGGTCACTGGATGAAGAGTGTTACTTTAAAGAGCATGCAAAAGCGCACCTCCGTGCCAGAGTAGCAAAGCTGAGGAAAGAAGTTGTAATTTTTCAGAATACTATCATGATTAGTAACAGTAGTTTGCAAGCACAGCAACAACATATATCTGGCGATTACGGGGACCACTCACCTCTGTTAAAAAATGTTTCACAACTCTGCCATTGATTGACATTGATGTGTGGCCTATCGGTGTTCAGTCAATCAAAAACAAAGCACCTAAAGTCATCCCATATGTAAGCAAATATCCTGTGAAGGGATAGATGATCATATTATCTATTTCATTTTCCTTTTGTAGGAGTCAGGGGCAGGCCAGGGTGAAAGTTAAATTAATTGAGCAATAGCCCTTGTAACAGAGTATGGCCAGTGCCACCCGTAATAGAAAAGTAAGAGCTTCACCACCTGCATGTACTGGTCTGGACTGGTAACAGTAACACATCTGTTTTTCTCGGGTGCAAGTTGACTGCGCTGGCATTATGTCGGCTTCCACAGGTTTACGTACTAATTTCGCTAAACAAGAGAGAAGAAGAAGACTGATGTGGTGTACTGTCTGAGTCTAATGTAGTGAGTCCATATAGTGCTAGTAGGATTACTGAAACTTCCACTAATGTTATAGCAGAGGCCGACGAAGTGGGAGGTTAGATAGATACATGCCACAAATGTTATGTACTTTGCTTGCAAGTTGCTAGTGCTACTGTGACACAACTTTCTGCTGAATTATGTTGTGTTAATCTTAAAGAGCATTGGTTACAGTATGTTTTTCTTTCTTCATATAGATACTCCTTCCAAAATAACTAGGAAGGAGTTGGCTAGATGGCCCGGCAACGGAAGCTGGAGGCAATTGTCGCTGAATATCGGTGGCTGGTGCCCCAGGAGGAGGAGGACACGCAGTTTCAGTCTACAACAACATCCACGACAGCTGCATCCTCCTCCGCTGCCCCTGGGTCATGTGGTCAGCGCAAATCTCCAGCGGTACGGAGCCGCGGTCCGGCAGCCACCCGCCACCGCCGAGCAGCAAAAACAACAGCTGCCACCACAGTACCTGCAAGTGCAAGGGTCGTGTGCACCGCTTGACCCTGAGAGTGTCCCACCTTGAGCAGGAGGTGACGAGGCAGAAAGCCCTGCTCACGGACCTCCGGAGAGAGATGCGTGACCACCTGGCCAAAGGACACCGCCGGCGGAAGTAGAGAGACTGTCCCTTGCCCCTTTTTTTAAAGACTTTTAGGGGGTGGGTATTGGGCGTTGGGGTTTTTAGACTTTTGGGGACTGATTTGATTCATGGACATTGGTTGGGGTTAGGGGGGGTGGGTCGGGTCTTCTTGTGGGATAGTTTATTTTTGTTAGGGCTCCAATAATTATTTATTTCTCTACTTAAACATAGCATACGCGTCTTTTTTACTGTTTTGTGGGGGAGGCGGGGGGTTAACTGTACATTTGTTTTCCTGAAACATAACTGGCTGGTTGATTCAAACTGTCTAATCGCCCAAATTTGTACAAAAGTGCCACTGACAGAGTTGGTTAATTCAATTGTCCTACTACTTTACTAGTACTACCGTCAGTCTCTCCTCTCCTCCTACTCCATTATTCTTCCTCCCACAAAATGTTTATCTTACCTGTTGTTAGAATTGGGGGTCTCTGGTTGGCACAGGTATGCACTTGTGACAAACAGGGACCCTCTCCTCTAGTCAGGGCAAGGGAACTACTCCTCCAGAATAACCCCTGCTCACCCATTAGGTTGCGTGGCGCGAGCAGACAAGGCTAATCCTCAGGGCACTAAGTTAGTTAAGCATTTATGACCACATACAGTAAACAATAATGTCCCACCACAAATGGACACCAGGCATAAGATTTGTATAAAAAATACGTAGGCTTTATGTAAAAATAGGTTTCATAGGTAGGCTTAATTATAAGACCAACATAACATTATTCAAATGAGGCCACAAGATCTAAAAGAGGCAACAGTTCTTTAGTATGGGAAAGAAATCTTTTAAGTTCTTGAACAGTACTTATTTAGCATGGTCCATTGGTTGGAACACGATCCCCCATTTACTCAAAGCGGGTCTTGACCTCGTAGAACAGTTCGTGGATGACTGGGCGCTGCGAAGCGCGCTGGTGTACTCTGTGCAGGAAGGAGCAAGAAGGCCTATTGAAGCTCATGCGCCTTGCAGTACGGAGCGTACGGCGCAGTAGGCTTTAGAGCGGGGTACGAGTCGCAGGGCAGCCGTACGACTCATTTGTGTTGCAAACAGCGATGCGGGGAAAACAGAACGTTGCGGACCCCGAGTCCGTGGTGAACTCCTACAGAAACTGGAGTTCGAATGGCACTGTACCTGAGTGTTCGCGGCTCTTGGACGCGCCGTTCAATCCCACACGGCCTTCCTCACGGTGGACAAGTCGCACTCCTACACTGCACGCCTGTGGGCGGGCGACAATCAGGAGGATGGTCCGGGGCGGAGAAGGCAGGTGTAGAGGCGGCACCTAGCGGCGGGTACGGGATGTACTGGCGGCTCAACTGGTGCGGCGCGGCCTCAGCGGGGGTGTACGGTGCGAAGCAGCGTACGTCAGAGCTATGCACCGTACCTTCCGGCTCCTTAGGAGTGGACAATATCGGTGATCTCCCCAAAGACCGGAGCGGGGCGGGAGGCGGCCGGTGCACTTTTCAGCGTGCGGGCGTTTCTCGCCTCCCAGAGGCTCCGGGCTATTTTCTTGAGGCTGGGGTGAGCAAGATGTGTGGCTCAGAGGAGGAGGGGGAGCAGGGTGCAGGCGGCCCAGCGGAGCGGGGCACGGCTCAGTGGCGAGCGGTGCAGCTTGAGGCAGGAGGGCGGCCAGGCACGGGCTGCAAGGGGGGTGAGCGAGGCATACTTCAGGCGGGGCTCCAATTGCTCAGGAAGATCAGACAAGTCCCCACAACTTGGCGGGGAAGGCAAAATGGAGTCCACTGGTCCTGGGACTCTGTTCAGGGGACAAGCTCGAAATAGTTTGTTCTTGCAGGCCAGGGGGCCTGTGCCTGGTTCAGCTCAGTTTTGGAGCACTTTGTTTTGGAGACTCTTGCTGTGGCTTTCAGTTTACAGGGCAGGGACATCAGATGCTCCGCAGGAGGTTGAACCAGCATTGAGGTGGCAGAGCACAGCCCTATTCAGAGTCAAGGGGCACTCCTCCCACCTAGCCTGGGGGTAATCCCTCCAATCACCACCTGGCAGCCCAGACTGTCCCCTGGAATTCCCCAGACCTGTCACTCACAGAAACCAGACAGCAGATACATATCCTAGCAGAGGCGGGCTGAAATGGTTAGGCAGGCAAATGCTAACTTTCTAAAAGTAGCATTTGCAAACACAGGATATTAAAATAAACTTTACTAAAATAAGTATTTTATTATTCTGAGTTCAGGCATACTAAACTTGACTTTCTACCATGTTCCCTGAGCCTGCTGGGATTATAGAGTGTAATAATTCCAGCAGCCCATTCTGGCCTATGAGAACAGGTAGCCTTACAATAGTGAAAAACGAAAATGGCTGTCATTCACTATTAGGACATGCCACACACATCAGGGTTGTCCTACCTCAGGCTTACAATGCACCCTGCCCTAGGGCCTACCATAGGGGTGACTCACATGAAGTAAAGGGAAGGTTTAGATGCTGGCAAGTGTGTGCACTTGCCCAGCCAACATGACAGTACCAGACTGCACACAGGTTCTGCAATGGCAGACCTTAGACACATTTTAAAAGGCTGCTTCTGTGGGTGGCGCAACCAGCGCTGCAGGCCCACTAGCAGTATTCGTATTTACAAGCCCTGGCACTCCTGGTGCACTTTACTGGGGACTGACAGTAAATCAAATGAGCCAATCATTAAAATCAATTACAGGTACACATTACATTGGGAGTACTTGCACTGCGGCACGGATTGGCCGTGTCGCAGTGCCCTGATCAGCTACTACTAGCAAAACATCTGAGGCACATTAGCAAAAAGTGGAAGGGAGACTCACGCCAAGGTGCCAGGTCTAACACCTGTGATTCGTGTTTGAGAATAGGGCTGGGCACAGAGCTGGGTGCATGGCAAATGGCGATTAAGGTTGGCAATGGAATCCTGGACGGATGAAATGTCATCGTTGTGGTAGCAGTAGTAGTGGTACACACTGGCAGTAGCAGCATATGAAAAAGAAGGAAATGAAACATTGACTGGCCTGAGCGTAGCATTATATCAGTACGATAGATAGTACAGTACACAAGAACAGTGCCATAAATTGTAGCCTAAGCAATGCTAAAGTATTCAAAATATAGGTACTGGTTGCGTGGAGTATGGCAACTACAAGAAGTGGGTATTCACCTGTTACAACGCATTTTTTACAACGCAGTACTGTTACAACGCATTTTTTACAACGCAGGTACTGTTACAACGCATACTATTACAACTTATACTGTTACAACGCAGGTACTGTTACAACGCAAGTACTTTTACAACGCATATATATATATGTTTATGTATTTAATTTTATATTTTATTTTAAATTAGGTTAGATTGTAGTAATATTAAAATAATTAAATTTATACTTAATAATTTTAAAATGTTGTTTATATATAATTTTTAAATTAATTAATTAATTATAATAATTAATAATTAATAATTTAATAAATGAAAAATAATGTATTAATCAAAAGAAAAGTATTTTTTTAAGTATTTTTAAGGTTAGATTGTAGTAATATTAACATATTAAAATATATTTTTAATAATTAATTATTAATAATTAATACTTTAATAACTGAAAAATAAGGTATTAAAATAATTAAATTTATACTTAATAATTTTAAAATGTTGTTTATATATAATTTTTAAATTAATTAATTAATTATAATAATTAATAATTAATAATTTAATAAATGAAAAATAATGTATTAATCAAAAGAAAAGTATTTTTTTAAGTATTTTTAAGGTTAGATTGTAGTAATATTAACATATTAAAATATATTTTTAATAATTAATTATTAATAATTAATACTTTAATAACTGAAAAATAATGTATTAAGCTAAAGAAAATTATAGGATAGATTGTAGTAATTTTAATATATTTAAATTTATTTTTAAAAAATAATTATTAATAATTAATACTTTAATAATTGAAAAATAATGTATTAATCAAAAGATAAGTATTTTTGTAAGTATTTTTGTAAAAAATTAATACCTTTTAATATAGTATTTATTTTATACTTTATTTTAGGAATTTGTTTATTGAATTTTTTGGACAGTAATAATTTATATGTTCATTTTAATTTGATATTGTTTATTATATTGTATAATATAAATTTAGGAATGTATATTTTATTATTGTAAATATAATTTAGGGTAGTAAAAATTTTAATTAATATCACATTTTTATTTTATATTTGTATTTTTGATTTTTTTAGTTTTTGTTTATTATTATTATTTTAATTGAAGTATTAATTAGTATGTATATATTAATAATTAAAAAACGATTTAAATAAATTTGAAATATATTTAAATAATATTATTTTGATTTATTTTGAATTTTAGAAATTATTATATATGACTATATGTTTATTATATTTTATTTATGTTTTTAAAAATATATTGGGAAAATATTATGTTCTATTATTGTTTAATTAAATTTAAAAAATATGTTATCTACATGTAGACTTTATTAAGTATATAGTTTTTTTAATTAAATAATTTATAATCGATTTTGTTTGTGATATACTTATATTAAAATTTCCGTTCCCACGCTTTACCATTGTTTTCTATGGATACGTTTGTCCTTCATTTATGTCTTTGATACAACTAGTTATGTAGAGCGGTTCGGAATAAAAGCAAAGGAAACGAAAGGAAAGAGGAGGAAAAAAGCGGAACAGAAAGAAGAAAACAGGTATATTAAGGAAGTATATATTTTACATATTATTTTAAAAGTTAAGATATACAGATTGAAATAAATAAAAACGTCGAGATATGTTTTTGTTCATAAAAATAACTTTTTATTACATACAAAAAATAAATAAAAATTCTTCTGTTTTTAATACATTTTATGTATATTTTTCTAAATTTTAACATATATATGTAAACATATTTAAAAATAATATTTGTTTATAAATTGCAATATATTACAATGTACAGTAGTCCTTTCTTTATTGTTGCAGCATATCCTGACGTTATTACGTATACGTGTGCGTCGTCGGCCATTTTGTGGGTATCCGGAGCTGGAAGCAGGAGGAAGCAGCAGGACGCTGATCTACGACCAGGTAGGAAAAAAATGTAATACTAAGTAATAAAGTTAAATAATAAAAAATTTACATTTATTGTAAGGATAAGTTAAGTAGAGGTTGCTCGAAAAAAAAAATTGTAAAAAATACAACATGTCGCTACTCGTATTATTAGAATATGCCGATGTTGGGTCGGTGGGCGTGGGGAACATCGGTAAATATAAATAAAGTAAGATTTAGTTGAATTTTAGTAAAAAAACCTGAAAAGGGGTTTAGAAAAGTATAACAAATATTTCATAATGTATTTATGTATGCAAAGTATTAAAATGCATTTTCGAGTGATATAACAGTTTGTAAATATTGAGTTTGAGAATGTTAGTTGCTATGTTGTTAAAATATCATATGAATGTGAATAAAGATATTTCCAATGTTTTCCTGGTGCTTTTCTGAAATACATTTGTATTTTAAGAAGATTATGATGTAGGGTTTATTTCCAAATCACTGATTGTCTGATTGATTATATTGGTTACATTTTAGTTGTTTAGTATTCATTTCGGAATTATTATTGCTTTGTTTATTCTATGAAAATTGGAAAGTAAAAATTTAGGAGCCTTTGTATATTGTACTATAGTAGTTTGAAAGGCATAACTGATGTTTATTGATTAGAATTTAATTAATTCGAAGTCTGTCTTTTTTGTATCAGGAGGAGTAGAGATTATAGAATTGATAAAAAATAACATGGAAAATTAAAAATAATTATTCTATGTTTGGTGAAATGTTGTAGGAATTAGCACTTGATATGGAAATATGGAAATATCAATATATGGAATACATAAATATTTTAACCATTAATTTTATGGTGTGGTTTTCATAGAAGACTTTATGATAAAATAGAAAATGCATTTTATTTTTTTTTGCAATGTACTTTTCTATTATTTAAAAATGTAGTCTCAAAAATTATTTCTTTGGGAAAATATTGGTTCAGCTATTTCTTCTAAAGTCTTATGTGAATCAAAAATTTAAAAAATATGTCATGTAAGGCATTTATTTTTTAAAAAAATGTAACAAAAAAAAATAAAATGAGGAAAAATGACCCAACATCAAATATTAAAAAATGTTTTAAAAAAATTTTTTTTACGAATTGTAATTAAAAAAAAATATATATAATTTTGGTAGAAGCAGGAAAGTAATGTAAATTATAATTTAAAAAGAAAGGATGTTAGCTAGATTCTCAAGGTAATCTAAAGCCACACACAACGTAAATTGTTGTAGTAGTGCCAATAGTCGTTCAGACATATCCTTAGTTCTTTGGGTAATTCGTGAGTTTAGACTACCAGTGAGAGTTTGAGTAAGTCTCATTTCTTGGAAACTTTGCTCCTTCTTCAAAGTTTCCAGAAATGAATAGAAATTAGGGTGGGGTTTGCCAATTAAATGGTTGAAGGAGTTATGCCATCCCTCAATGGCATTATTTGTTTTTGCCTCTCCCTCTAGGCAACTCGAATAACAGTTCCACCACTGCACATGGAAACGTGGTTTCCTCCTGCGACCCGATCTGCCTAGGTGTCCAATCCATGTGTCTTCCATATAATTTAAAATGGGTGCCAATTTATCTTCGTTAGTTAAATAATAGTCTGATTCTGTAATTGCAGTGTAGTACTCGTCTACACTTTCAGGAGGGACAAAACAAAGAGCAGTTAATTTTTTTAATTCGACTTGTAGTTTGCTGTCCAATGAGTATTCAGTAACTAAGGGTGTTTTTTGTAATTTACGCCAGAATGCCTGGGAAAAGTGGAAAAAACACCCTTGAATTTGGGTATCCGTGTACAGTTTGGTGATCACATTGATCATACTCAATTCAAAATCGATAATAATTTTCCTAGGACTTTGGCTTGTTTTGGATTTAATTACAGATAATAATTCTGTGTAAGTTGCTGAAGTTTTATCAGGCAGCAAACTATATACTAGGGGTATTACACTGTTATTAATTTTACCATGAATAGTATAAATTTGGGTGAATGGATGGGGCGTGCTTTTAAACGTCCCATCCATCATCCAAATTTCACTTGATTCAAGTTTAATAAGGTTGCGTGGGGTACTAAAAATTAAAATGCGCTTAAGAGGGTCTTCGTTGTCATGTAAGAGGAAAGGTTCATTAGAAAAAGTAATAGTAAGCTCAGGAGGAATAATAATATCAGAAAAAGTATGAGGTGTGTTTGTTTGTGTATTACTTGCCTGCTTTTGTCTTTGTATAATTCTTCGCAAATTATGTACGTTAGGAATATTGCTAGCAATATGAGTAGGGACATGTTGTGCAACCTGTCTTAAAATTGATCCAGTGGATTCATTGGAGGTGCTTGCAATAGCCTTCATCTCGTTAACAGTTTCTCTGACATCAACTTCCATTGCAGAGGCAGAGTGGTTATGGTCAGTTGTCCTTACAATAAAATCATTGACCGTAACCGCTCTGCCGCTGCAACGAGTTGTATGGTATTGCACGCATCTCCAATGAATCCGTGGATGACTTAACCTATCCTTACAATAAATGTATCCTTGATGAGCTAGTAATTGCTTTCCTTTCCTGGATGGAATATACTTTGCAGTTTGTTGTTGTGAAGACATTTTCTGAAAAGAAAAAATTAATGTTTTAGTATTTGAATTATAGAAATGGAATGCATAAAATTAGTATGTACTTTTCATTTTATAAAACTCTGATTTTAGATTTTTTATATTGTATCTAGCACATTTTCCATATGCTAGCATTTTACTTATTGCTGTAAATTAGAAAACATATTCAGCACTTTTCCTACTGTTGCACTTACTTGGAGTTGGAATAGTAATTTACACCTCTAGACTATCCAGCACTTTACTTACTGTAGCACTTATCTGAAGTTGCAATAGTAATTTACTCATCTAGCCTATCCAACACTTTCCGTACTGTAGCACTTATCTGAGGTTGCAAAAGTAATTTACTCCTCTAGCCTATCCAGCACTTTTCCTACTTTAGCACTTGCCAGGAGTTGGAATAGTAATTTACACCTCCACACTATCCAGCACTTTCCCTACTGTAGCACTTGCCAGGAGTTGGAATAGTAATTTACACCTCCACACTATCCAGCACTTTCCCTACTGTAGCACTTACCAGGAGTTGAAATAGTAATTTACATCTCTACACTATCCAGCAATTTCCCTACTGTAGCACTTACCAGGAGTTGGAATAGTTATTTACACCTCTAGACTATCCAGCACTTTCTCTACTGTAGCACTTACCAGGAGTTGGAATAGTAATTTACACCTCTACACTATCCAGCACTTTCCCTACTGTAGCACTTACCTGGAGTTTGAATAGTAATTTACACCTCTAGACTATCCAGCACTTTCCCTACTGTAGCACTTACCTGGAGTTGGAATAGTAATTTACACCTCTACACTATCCAGCACTTTTCCTACTGTAGCACTTACCTGGAGTTGGAATAGTAATTTACACCTCTAGACTATCCAGCACTTTCCCTACTGTAGCACTTACCTGGAGTTGGAATAGTAATTAAATCTCTACACTATCCAGCACTTTCCCTACTGTAGCACTTACCAGGAGTTGGAATAGTCATTTACACCTCTAGACTATCCAGCACTTTCCCTACTGTAGCACTTACCTGGAGTTGGAATAGTAATTTACACCTCTACACTATCCAGCACTTTCCCTACTGTAGCACTTACCAGGAGTTGGAATAGTAATTTACACCTCTACACTATCCAGCACTTTCCCTACTGTAGCACTTACCTGGAGTTGGAATAGTAATTTACATCTCTACACTATCCAGCACTTTCCCTACTGTAGCACTTATCTGAAGTTGCAATAGTAATTAACTCATCTAGCCTATCCAACACTTTCCGTACTGTAGCACTTACTTGGAGTTGCAATAGTAATTTACTCCTCTAGCCTATCCAGCACTTTTCCTACTTTAGCACTTGCCAGGAGTTGGAATAGTAATTTACACCTCCACACTATCCAGCACTTTCCCTACTGTAGCACTTACCAGGAGTTGAAATAGTAATTTACACCTCTACACTATCCAGCACTTTCCCTACTGTAGCACTTACCAGGAGTTGGAATAGTTATTTACACCTCTAGACTATCCAGCACTTTCTCTACTGTAGCACTTACCAGGAGTTGGAATAGTAATTTACACCTCTACACTATCCAGCACTTTCCCTACTGTAGCACTTACCTGGAGTTGGAATAGTAATTTACACCTCTACACTATCCAGCACTTTCCCTACTGTAGCACTTACCTGGAGTTTGAATAGTAATTTACACCTCTAGACTATCCAGCACTTTCCCTACTGTAGCACTTACCTGGAGTTGGAATAGTAATTTACACCTCTACACTATCCAGCAATTTTCCTACTGTAGCACTTACCTGGAGTTGGAATAGTAATTTACACCTCTAGACTATCCAGCACTTTCCCTACTGTAGCACTTACCTAGAGTTGGAATAGTAATCTACACCTCTAGCCTATCCAGCACTTTCCCTACTGTAGAACTTACCAGGAGTTGGAATAGTCATTTACACCTCTAGACTATCCAGCACTTTCCCTACTTTAGCACTTAACAGGAGTTGGAATAGTAAATAACACCTCTAGACTATCCAGCATTTTCCCTACTGTAGCACTTACCTGAAGTTGCAATAGTAATTACTCTTCTAGCCTATCCAGCACTTTTACTACTGTAGCACTTGCCAGGAATTGAAATACTGATTTACACTTGTACATTTTAACAAAACTTTTTTTATAAATACTATGTGTTATTTATTACTGCTTATGCATGTCTTATATATGTATCTGGAAAAGTGTATTTCACTTACTCTTAGTTTTTTGGGTGTTTACTTTGAATAAATATGTTTTGGTTTTCTTGTGTTGGTTGTCCTGGAGGTTGGTCAAGTTTTGGTTGGAATGGAGATCTAAAACAAAGAAAAAGTTTGTTTGAAAATGTGTAACACTTAATTTTGGAGAAGACTAACTTTAAAGTTTTCTTCACAGGCATGAGGCATTATATTGAAGTTCATTTTAGCACTTTCTCTGCACTTTATTTATAGCACTACTCATGTAAAGTGAGAAATGCCATTTTGGCGTCTGGATTGCACAGTTCTTTGTGTATTGTAGTGTTTATATGTATCTGGGATACCACATGTTAATTTTATAGTTTATTGCACTTTCCCTATTGTAGCACTTAACTGGAAAAGCATTGATTATTTAAGTTTATAGAGTTTTCTGCATTTTTTCGACTGTTTTGAATAGTAACTTACACCTCTAGCCTATCCAGCACTTTCCCTACTGTAGCACTTACCAGGAGTTGGAATAGTAATTTACACCTTTAGACTATCCAGCACTTTCCCTACTGTAGCACTTACCAGGAGTTGGAATAGTAATTTACACCTTTAGACTATCCAGCACTTTCCCTACTGTAGCACTTAACAGGAGTTGGAATATTAATTAACACGTTTAGACTATCCAGCAGTTTCCCTACTGTAGCACTTACCAGGAGTTGGAATAGTCATTTACACCTCTAGCCTATCCAGCACTTTCCCTACTGTTGCACTTACCAGTATTTGGAATAGTCCTTTACACCTCTAGACTATCCAGCACTTTACCTACTGTAGCACTTACCTGAAGTTGCAATAGTAATTTACTTCTCTAGCCTATCCAGCACTTTCCCTACTGTAGCACTTACCTGAAGTTGCAATAGTAATTTACTCCTCTAACCTATCCAGCACTTTTCCTACTGTAGAACTTGCCAGGAGTTGGAATAGTAATCTACACCTCTAGACTATCCAGCACTTTCTTTACTGTAGCACTTACCAGGAGTTGGAATAGTCATTTACACCTCTAGACTATCCAGCACTTTCTCTACTGTAGCACTTACCAGGAGTTGGAATAGTAATCTACACCTCTAGACTATCCAGCACTTTCTTTACTGTAGCACTTACCAGGAGTTGGAATAGTCATTTACACCTCTAGACTATCCAGCACTTTCTCTACTGTAGCACTTACCAGGAGTTGGAATAGTAATCTACACCTCTAGACTATGCAGCACTTTCCCTACTGTAGCACTTACCCGAAGTTGCAATAGTAATTACTATTCTAGCCTATTCAGCACTTTTCCTACTGTAGCACTTGCCAGGATTTGAAATAGTGATTTACAGTTGTACATTTTAACAAAACTTTTTTTATAAATACCATGTGTTATTTATTACTGCTTATGCATGTTTTATATATGTATCTGGAAAAGTGTATTTCACTTACTCTTACTTTTTTGGGTCTTTACTTTGAATAAATATGTTTTGGTTTTCTTGTGTTGGTTGTCCTGGAGGTTGGTCAAGTTTTGGTTGGAATGGAGATCTAAAACAAAGAAAAAGTATGTTTGAAAATGTGTAAAACTTAATTTAGGAGAAGACTAATTTTTAAGTTTTCTTCACAGGCATGAGGTATGATATTGAAGTTCACTTTAGCACTTTCTCTGCACTTTATTTATAGCACAACACATGTAAAGTGAGAAATGCTATTTTGGCGTCTGGATTGCACAGTTCTTTGTGTATTGTAGTGTTTATATGTATCTGGGATACCACATGATAATTTCATAGTTTATTGCAATTTCACTACTGTAGCACTTAACTGGAAAAGCATTGATTATTTAAGTTTATAGAGTTTCCTGCATTTTTAGACTGTTTTGAATAGTAATTTACACCTCTACACTATCCAGCACTTTCCATACTGTAGCACTTACCAGGAGTTGGAATAGTAATTTACACCTCTAGACTATCCAGCACTTTCACTACTGTAGCAATTACCAGGAGTTGGAATACTAAATTACATCACTACACTATCCAGCACTTTCCCTACTGTAGCACTTACCAGGAGTTGGAATAGTCATTTACACCTCTAGACTATCCAGCACTTTCCCTACTGTAGCACTTACCTGGAGTTGGAATAGTAATTTACACCTCTACACTATCCAGCACTTTCCCTACTGTAGCACTTACCAGGAGTTGGAATAGTAAATTACAACTCTAGACTATCCAGCACTTTCCCTACTGTAGCACTTACCTGGAGTTGGAATAGTAATTTACATCTCTATACTATCCAGCACTTTCCCTACTGTAGCATTTGCCAGGAGTTGGAATAGTCATTTACACCTCTACACTATCCAGCACTTTCCCTACTGTAGCACTTACCCGAAGTTGCAATAGTAATTTACTCCTCTAGCCTATCCAGCACTTTTACTAATGTAGCACTTGCCAAGAATTAAAATAATAATTTACACTTGTACATTTTACAATTTTTTTTTTATAAATACCATTTGTTATTTATTACTGCTTATGCATGTCTTATATATGTATCTGGAAAAGTGTTTTTCACTTACTGTTAGTGTTTTGGGTCTTTACTTTGAATAAATTTGTTTTGGTTTTCTTGTGTTGGTTGTCCTGGAGGTTGGTCAAGTTTTGGTTTGAATGGAGATCTAAAACAAAGAAAAAGTATGTGTTAAAATGTGTGACATGTAATTTTAGAGGAGACTGATTTTCATGTTTTTTTCACAGGAATGAGACATCATATTTAAGTTTACTTTTCTATTTTTTCTGCACTTTATATATACCTGTATTTTTCATAATGTAGCACTGTTCAATAGTATTTTTACTTGCTGCAAGATGGTAGAGTTTTCTAGATTTTTATACAGTTTGATCTTATTCATATTATTTATTATTTATGAACAAATAATATATATATTTCGCAATGTGTTTTTTACTTACTTTTCAGCTTGGTTTTTACAAGAGTAGAAATGTGTCCTTCCACTGGCTGTACGATTTATTTTTTACTTGGATTGGTCTGTTATTCTGAAACATTTTAAAAAAGAAACATTATTTTATTTTAACCTGCTTAAAGTGATTTATGTTTTGTCTTTGAATAGTAGTGTTTAGTTTTATTTGAAATATTTAAATTACCTTTTAAAGCGGTGTTGAAATTTTTTATCTGTCCGATTATTTATGAAGAAATTATTTATATGTAGTATCTCTGTGAGGGAAAAAATTTTGTACAGTTTACTCCTACTGCGGCGTTTTATATTTAAATAATAATAAACTAATTTTTAAAGAAATAATGATGTACCTTATGTTTTTATGCGAAAGCGGGTCGCTTTAAAAAAACAATGAAATGTACACGGATTTCGTGTGTAAACGTTCTGAATAGATTTCTAAAACAAAAAAAATTTATAAATATATTAATAATACTGTATTATATTTAAATCACGTTTTATTCTTTAGATTATTAATTAAAAAATTTATGTATCATGTTATTTAAGACGTATTTTGATAATATCGCAATAATCTTTATTCATTTTTAATTAAAGCACAGAAATATATTTTAAAAATTGGCTTTAAAAAATATATAGTCAATATTAAAAAAGAAGTTCTTTTTTTTACATGGCTATTATTTATGGTGTTATCGTTTTCCGAACATATTACTTACTTGTAATTAGTTGGTATTCGTAGTATGATATACTTTTAGAATTTTCGATTGGATGATAGGGTGAAAAGTTCACAGAGTGCAATCTCACGTCTGCTGTCTCGGGTAGTTGAGAATCAACTAATTTCAAAATGGTTCCTCACTACTATTTATAAGTTTGGTGTAGTATAGCAAAAATAATAGTGAAAATATGCGGTGGAAATCGCATTAAATTTTATATTTATTTATCTGAGGACATATAATTTAAAAATTCATTTAAATAACTTTATATTCCGTAATGTTTGCCGTTTTGGCATCCATTTTGGGTATTATGTTGTCGTTTGAAATCATTGAAATAATAGTAGGACTCATTATTATAATACTTATGCAAGATGGCGTCCATGAAAACACTATATATGTTTGTTTTATAAGAATACTAACATATCATGTAAAACAATATGAATGAGTATATTTTTGAATCATAGTAAGTCAGTAAGTAAATTGTTTTCATTTTTAGTTTTCGTAATAATTTGGAAACTACTGTACTTTGAAAATTATTACTCGAGTAATTATTTAATAAATAAATAAATGTAATTCGCGTTAATATGGTAGTTTTTCATGCCGTTTTTTTAATACACTTACCCACCCAAAACCCCTATTTTCCCTGCATCCCGTTGCCAGTTTTTATTATAAAAAAAAATTAAATATATATTTATAGGATAATTTTTTATAAGTATGAGTATGAATTTATTAAATAATAATGAAAATTAATATTCGAGTAATTATTTAATAAATAAATAAATGTAAATCGCGTTAATATGGTAGTTTTTCATGCCGTTTTTTTAATACACTTACCCACCCAAAACCCCTATTTTCCCTGCATCCCGTTGCCAGTTTTTATTATAAAAAAAAATAAAATATATATTTATAGGATAATTTTTTATAAGTATGAGTACGAATTTATTAAATAATAATGAAAATTAATACTCGAGTAATTATTTAAAAAATAAATAAATGGAATACGTGATTTTATGGCAGTTTTTCATGCCGTTTTTTTAATACACTTACCCACCCAAAACCCCTATTTTCCCTGCATCCCGTTGCCAGATTTTATTTTACAAGAAAATAAAAAATATATATTTATTGGTGATTTTTTTAAAAAGGGAGAGTACGAATTTATTAATTAATAATGCAAATTAATACTCGAGTAATAATTTAATAAATAAATAAATGGAAAACGTGATTTTATGCTAGTTTTTCATGCCGTTTTTTTAATACACTTACCCACCCAAAACCCCTATTTTCCCTGCATCCCGTTGCTAGATTTTATTTTACAACAAAATAAAAAATATATATTTATTGGTGAATATTTTAAAAGTGTGAGTACGAATTTATTAAATAATAATGAAAATTAATACTCGAGTAATAATTTAATAAATAAATAAATGAAATACGTGATTTTATGGTAGTTTTTTATACCGTTTTTTAATACACTTACCCACCCAAAACCCCTATTTTCCCTGCATCCCTTGCCAGGTTTTATTTTACATAGAATTTTTTTTACATATAAATGCGTTGTAATGGTACACGTTGTTAAATGTTGCGTTGTAATGGTACTTTTCCTATTAAAGTACTATTTTGCGTTCTAATAGTACTCGTTGTAAAAACATGCGTTGTAGTAGTATTTACGTTGTAATATCCGCGTTGTAACGGTATGCGTTGTAATAGTATGCGTTGTAACATCATATATCCACAAGAAATAGTACTGAAGGTGAAGGACACAGCAGAGTAAGCACTCGATTTGTCACGTGTAGGAGGAGGATGTTGTTGATGATCAATCCACTTGATGGCGCACATGAAATTCTGATTTGATTTGCAAATACTCATGGTGGGTGTGTGTCAAGCAGAATAGGAATATGAATATATCCTCGGATTCCTTCACCAGCTTTGAAATTGATTTTCGGTTGCTTTGACCTTATCCTTCCCAGCAAGTGTGTGAAATTATTGTCGTCATTTAGTCACACCGCAATAAAAACCACACAGCCTGGGGGAAGAGGGTTAGGGTTTGATAATTGGATGGGAATGGGGGTTTTTGGGAACGTTTTGTGGAGAGAGGAAAAAAACACAGCATGGACAAACAACAAATGAAAAAAAAACACATCTTTGGATATGAAGATATCCATACATCTTTTAAGGGACATAAAGGAAGTGCACTACTGCATGCATGAAGTTGTTTGCTAAATGGATGGTTAGGTTCCTGAAAAGTAGTACTTACTACAACTTACTAACTATGAAGAAACAATTTGACAGTACTGGGCTGCAGTAATTACGCAATTTCACTTGCCTATCTGCACTCAGGGCGAATAAACACTTATTAGTACATTAAATTAGTTTTAAAAATAGCAAAGAAACTTATGAAATAGCTGGAGGGATGAATTTGAAGCAGAGAGCAAACAAACGCACAGAGTCACACTCATAGAAGTTCACAAAAATAACATTATTTAAAAGATAAGGAGAAGTGAAGAGGATACTGTAACTGTATGTTGTAGTTTTCCTGTTCAATTTGGGAAGTTGCATGCATCCAGCCATTCCTCTGCCATCTGACGCTCCGTCAATCAATCTTGGTGACCAGACAGACACACTGTCCACTGCCTGCCTGGCAGATGCGGATTTGCGGATCGCTAATGGTAAGCCTGAGTTAATCATCTTTCCCATCGCACAGGGTAAAAGCCGGCCTGTAATTGTTGATGGAAAAACAGGAAGTGATATTAAAAAACACCACGGAAAAATAATATAAGGTACGGTGTGTAGTGCAAAAATAACACTTTCAGTTTCAGAGGCGACAGTATTACATACAAGCATCATTTCTAGTGCGTACTCTGAGTCTCCTTTTCAGGAATAGTAATTAGCACACAGCAGGCCAGGGCCATGCAGACAGTCAAGGCAAGCACCACTGAGTGAAGCAACCTGATGTAGCATACCTCTTTGACACAGACAGACACACATATCTAATTGTATGCAGCAAGCCACATAGCCGCAATTTTACATGAACTGCTGTCTGGACTCTGGCATAACAACACTACAATGGCTCCACCACTCCATACCACGACTAGACACACATGTAGTTCTGCTGAAGTTGTTGTTGACTGGTTTACCTGTTTGCCACTCATGAAACGGCCATAGTTCTTCCATAAACCGACCATGATGATCCATCCATCCCAGTGAGTGACTGTAAAGAAAAAAGATATTATGTAAGTTTGATCATCAAGACTCATCATCCTCATGGTGTATTGGCAAACTCAATGTTGTTCATGCAGTCGCAGTCTACACACATAGTGAGTCCAAGGACATTTTGCATATTAAAAAATGCAACTTAGTGGCCCCTGCAGTAGAAGTACAATTTGAATTAAACAAGGTATAAAAAAAACAGAGTAGACTTGAGTTATATTTGGTGTGTAAAAGATTAAATAAGAACAGAAGACATATGATTCATTTCATGCACAACAAACAAACAGCAATTGCTTTCATCAGAGCCAGATAGCCAGTGATGTCCACTGCCTGCCATCTCATTATTCATTACCTGTTCCACTTTTTGTCCGCATCTTATTCCTAAAGTGAAGGCCCACAGGGCAGCCTCTCGTGTTAATTTCAGAAGTAACTGTCAGCAATCAGCATATAGTCAGTAATTCCAGACCCACTTCTTTTGAGTGGACTCGTCTACGAAGCGACAGTTCCTTCATTCTGTGTAATCCAGCCATCTGCCTTGAGGGAAATGGATAGGGGAGTCTGGAGGAGGAGGATAGAGGAGCATGACTGAGTTGTGAACTTGTGAACTTCAGGATTGCAGACAGCGGCACCTTCAATAAGGAAATAAGATGAAGACAGTGCTGCTGATGGATTTGTTGTGATTAGAGTTTTGTTGTGGTTAAAGTTGCAAAACAAAGAAAGACACACAGGAGTAAAAGAGAATAAGGAGCCAGGACAAACAAAAGGAGGTCAGTTTCAGGCCTAGGTGTCAGGGAAATAGAGCTCGTCCTCAAACTCTGTGAATTGAGACGGGAGTAAGTCAGCTAACAGAGAAGAACTTCCGTCACCTAAGTCGGTGTACCCTTCTTCCTGCGTGGGTTCACGTATTTTGTAATCTGGTGGAATGAAGTGCTGATTCATCTTGATCATTGTTAACCTCTCCACATTTTTGGGCAAGAGGCGGGTCCTTTTTGAAGTTACAATTGCACCAGCAGCACTGAAAACACGTTCGGAAGACACATTTGTGAGTTGGCAAGAAAAATAATTTAGAGCCAGCTTGGTGATCAGTGGCCATTGCCCCTTTTTCCCAAACCAATACAGCAATGGGTTGTGAACAATGTAGACCTCTGTTGAGTCATCCAGATAGGCCTGCACCATCCACTCAAGATCATCCAGGGCTGCTCCACTTTGCGTACCATCTGTGGCCTTTGCATCAGCACTGGAACGAGCAAACCCTTGATGAGTTATCTAATCCGCTTCCGACAATATTATGGCTGGGCCTGGTGCAGGTGAGGATGATGATACGGTTGCTGGTGTCGGTAACGGCTGTGAGGGAAAGTGACTGCCTTCGGCCACACAAGTGGACCTTGATGCCGGATGGCCTGCTGATTCAGTAGTACTTCTGCCAGGTCCTTCAATTTCCTGCCGCTCTTTTTCGAACCGAGTGGCTGACAGAGCTAGCCAATGTTTGTACTTTGAAACATCTGATTTAGTAAAAGGAATGAATGCTTTGCTGGCCAGTGCCTTTTGTACAGTGTATCCAGAATAGTGGCACAAATGGAATGTTGTTCTGTATGTATTTTTTTAAGCCTTTCATTGTCAACTAGGCGGGTTAATAAGCTCTCCGCCAACAGATATGCGTCTTGCTTGTCAGTATCATCTTTGAACGTTGAAGACGCCGCCTTCAGTTGGTGCTCTAGCTTTGCCCAAAGTACAGTCCTCCCTGCTGACTTCACGCATGTAGACCTCAAAAGGACGAAACATGTCTGTCAGACTTTTAACTAGGTCCCATTCCTCCAACTCTAGCCTCATGTCTTTCATAGAAGTACCCCGTGCAAAGACATACTCATTGATTACCAACCACTGCTCAGACAGACGCTCAAGCATGTAGAAGGTTGAGTTCCAACGTGTTACCACCTCCTGGATGAGTCCTCTGACTGGCACTCTAAGGTCACGTTGAATGATCCTCAGCTGCTTCCGGGCCTTAAAAGAATGGCTGAAATGTGTGCAGATTCTTCGGTAGGTTGTCAGTAACTTGCTGACTGTGTTTTCTTTTTCAAGAAATCTTGAACAACAATGTTAATACTGTGCGCCAAACACGGCACTCTGAAATAGCCACCATCATTCATGGCACTAACTATATTACTGCCATTAGCCGTGGAAACATAGCCAATCATGAGCTTTCTTGGATGCAGCCATTCAAAGACCTTACTGTTAAACTCCTCCAAAATGTTTACTGCAGTATGATATTTCTCCATGGCAAACATGGCAACTGTTGCATGTTTCCGACTAGCTTGAAAAATTGTGGCAGTGTCAACACCTGCAGACATCTTGTCTCTAACCCCTGCAAAAGAGACCCAGTGTGCAGTGATGCACATGTAATCAAGGGCTTGGCAACTGGTCCACATGTCTGTTGTCATGTGTATAGTGTGAACAGCACTCTTCTGCAAAGCTGCCCCAATCACCTCTAGCACATCTTGATGTAGTGCTGGAACCGCAACTCTGGCAAAATAGGACCGGCTAGGAACCTTCCATTTAGGGCAGACTGTTGCCACAAATTCTAGAAAACCCACCCCTTTCACAAAAGAAAAAGGGAGAAGGTCCAGCGCTAACATTTTAGCCAGCATTGCATTATAAAGACGTGCCGTTGGGTGGTTGCGTTCAAATGGCGCCTCCGACCAAAACATGCTTTTAATGGTGGTCTGGACCGTTTTCAGATGTGATGAGGAGGATCCAGACCTCTTCAACCCAGTTAGGCTCATTGATGTACTTTTTCGCATAGGTGTCTCTACCAGACTACTCTGCCTCCTTGATGTTGTTGGGGTAGAGGAGGGTGTGGGCGCTACCACTGCAGTGCTGCTGCCAGGGGTACTGTGTGTACCAGAAAAAATGTCTCTCGGTTGTTCACCTCCCCCCTGCACGATCAGCTCCTCTTCGTCATCAGATGCAATATCAATGTCTACATTTGGATTTGTACTTTTGGCTTTCCGGATGTTACTTAGGTATGCCTCCCACTGCATAATGTGGTCTTTTTTGAGATGACCTCTCTGGCCTCCGGTACCATAGTTGGTATCAAGCTTACCCCGATTAACTACTTGTTTACAAATTGAACAAATGACTAGTTTTTCCGCCTTTTTGCTAATACTAAAGAAGTCCCAAACTGGGGCCTGGAGATTTCTGGTGGTGGTGCAGGTGCTACTTTCAATGCCAGATGAAGTGGAGGATCGGCGTGGCTGAATTTGACTCTGTTTTGCACTTACAGCACCACTACTAGGTAATGAAGGTCGAGCTGGATGGAGGTCCCTGCCGGCCCTTCTGATGAGAAAATATGGAAGCTGTAGGTCGTGTTGGTGTAGTAGTTAGCTGTGTTGTTGGTGCTACCAGCGCCACGCCACCCACATCCCGCTCAGCAGCAATTAGGGATAGGGTCAAAATATCTGTCTGCTGCATGCCCGCTGGGGCTGGAGTGACGACTGTGATGACTGGGTCGTCATCGTCAGACTGTTCATCAGCAGCAGAATACACCACTTCTTCTACTTCTTGTTCGTCATCATCGCCCATAAGTGAAAGCCTTGCGGGAACCTTCCTTTTAGGCTTATCTACCTTTGTCGGCTCATGGTGTGCCTCCCTCTCAGACTGCATTTGTGGGTTCCAATCAAGATCTAGATCATCAGAAGGAAGGGGGCTTGAAAAAGAACTTGTACTAGCCCTCCTTGACCTTTTTCTTGCTGGGGATCTGGAAGACAATGGATCGTCAGGAAGAGTGGCTTGCTCGGATGATACCTCCGCTTGAATCTCGATTTCCTGATGTGCCTCTACTTCTGGAGGAACAAGCATTGTAGGCAGTTGTGCCTCTCAATGCGCCTCTACTTGCGCCTCTCTATGCGCCTCTCCATGCGCCTCTACTTGCTCCACTCCTTGCGCTACTCCTTGCGCCACTCCTTGCACCTCTACTTGCACCACTCCTTACGCCCCTACTTGCGCCACTCCTTGCGACTCTCCTTGCGCCTCTCCTTACGCCTCTCCTTGTTGCACCTGTGATTGTCGCTGCGGCTGTGGTTGAACACTCGTCAGATGAATTACATCCTGCGTTAATTGGATGCTACTTTCTTGCGATGAGTCAACGCCAACATCACTGGTCGATGATGATTGAGCAATTAAAGTGGCTGCCTCTGCGACACTCATGGCCTTGGGCCTAACTTGGCATGGTGGCACTGAGACCAATGAAGCTGAGGTGCTGCTTCCAGCTTGGTCCCCGGCAGACACCGCTGCTGCAGGCGTAGTTTTTTTTCCCCAAAAAAGTGTCTGTGGGCACACCAGTCTCCTTGGTAAGTGGCGCCACTTGCTTCTTCTGCTCCTTCTTACTGGCAGTGGCAACTTTCTTGGTAGAGAAGCTATGGCCACCTTTCTTTGGGTCCATCTTCTTCAGATGTCAGAACAGCAGGCCGCAGTTGCACGAGTTGCAGAGTTGTCCGTGGCCACATGTGACGTCACGTGACGTTGTGCTGCACACACCGCAGCAGGACTTATTCCTGGCACTGATGATGAACGATGAGGATGATTCGTGGTTCTCTTTGTGCACCTAAAAGCAAAGGAAGCCAGAGGAACATCAGTTAAATAAATGTTGCATATGTCGTGCTTCAATTAATATTTGCAACTAGGCTTTTATTATTATTACAACACACCCAAAAACGGAAAGACCAAAACTAAAAATTGCAATTATTTCTAATAAAAAATGGATGTTTAAATTAATAGAAGAGAGACCACACAGGGAGAGTTGTTTCATGCACCACTGAGTACCCCTGGGCATAATGGATGAAACCAGGGCAGACTGGGTACAGGCCTATGCACAAAGCACACTGCCTGCCTTCAAAATGGCCTTTGACCCCCACCCATATGGCCAGGTTCTGCCTGGACAATGCCTCAAAACGGCCCCTAAACACATGGCCAGGCCCCAACACCACCCCAAAAAATAGAAAAACACACAAAAAGCACCCCAATCCAATGCCATCCATGCCCTAAATGATGTTTAAATTCAAGAGAACCCACAGAAAGCCTTGGCCCATGCACCACTGAGTACCCCTGGGCATAATGGATGAAAGCAGGGCAGACTGGGTGCAGGCCTATGGCACACAGCACACTGCTTGGCTTCAAAATGGTCCCTTGACCCCCACCCACATGACCAGGCCCTGCTTGGACCAGGCCTCAAAATGGCCCCCACCCACATGGCCAGGCCCCAACACCAACCCAAAAAAAACCCACATACAAATCACCACAATCCAATGCCATCCATGCCCTAAATGATGTTTAAATTCAAGACACCCCACAGAAAGACTTGGTCCATGCACCACTGACTACCGATGGGCCTACTGGCTAGTGTGGCTTTACACGGACCTCAAAATTAAAAAAAACTTTGCCATAGATATAACAGTGAGCTATTCAATTCCATGCCATCCATGACATAAATTATATTTAAGTTCAACAAAACTCACAGAAACAGTTGTATCATGCACCCATGACTAACCCTGGGCCTACTGAATACTGTGCCTACCCACAATATATTTTTTTTAAAGTTGTGAAAAAGTTTAAAAATTGTAGTTGCAGCAACTGCAATGCCCCAAACAAACAACACCAACTTACTTGTAAAATCTCAAATCCAAAAGTAATCCAAAAGTGATCCAAACAAAAAGTCCTCAAATACAAATATCCAGCAGCAGACACAAAAAGTAATCCTTCCAGCTCCAGATCCAAATGAAAAGTGACCAGGACATGGACAAAGCGCTGGGAGGAGCCTGCTGGACAGGAACAGGAGGTTGGAGACTCTGGGGCACTTCCTTCCTCTCACACCCCAAAAAATGGACTCCTTGCACAAAAAAGTGCAGCCAAATGTCAATCATAGGAGTTATTCTGATCCAAATCATCATTTTCAGAAGGTTTAGACTGCCTGCGGTAGATTTCTTGTGCAGAATTGCAATTTTTGCAAGTTCGGGAAAGCGAGCTGTTCAAATCTCCCGCCGGAAGTCAGCTGCGCATCGCATCTACGTGTTCGCAATTGTTTACTGCCGCGATGCGTGATCGCGGGCCCTCATGACGTAGTCGTGTTCTCAAACTCTCGCAGTGCAAGATGGCAGGCCGCGATGACGTACTTGTGGTCAAAAAATCTTGCGCGATCAGGCAGCCAGATCCAAAATGGGCCAGCGCACGCAAACCGGGAGGACAAAGAACTCTGCGAACTCAGAATCACAGTAAATCAACGCCACGCACGCGAGATTGTATTTTTGAAGCGCGACCAAGCAAAAAAATCCGCTGAATTGAGAATTCTTTGACAATTTCGCACGATTCGCGGACCGCGAAATTGCCAAAAATTCGCACATTCCGCGAGGAACGGATTTTCAGCCCACACGTACTAGCAAGAAGAACTGAAGCATCCCTTGTGCTGGTGAAACCCCATTGCTTCAGAGCCTTTCTACTGAGTTTGGCTCATGATGTGCCTCTGGCAGGTCATTTGGGGCAGGATAAGGCCTTTGATAGGCTTATCACACACTTTTATTGTCCCCAAATGAGGTAGACCTCAGATGTGCAGGTCTTGCCAAACCAGCCAGGCAAGTGGCCAAGCTGGGAATAGGTGCAAGTCTTCTTTCCAATCATTTCCTATCATGAGCCCCCTTTTGGAGAGAGCGGGCATTGACATTGGTGCACCTCTGGATCCCGAGACAGCCATGGACAACAGGTTTGTCCTGGTCTTGGTGGACCATGTCACCTAGTACCTGGAAGCTATTCCTCTGAAGATGGTGACTGTGCCCACAGCAGCCACGGCACTGATGAGGATATTTAACCTTGTGGGTTTCCCCAAGAAGTTGGTATCTGATTGGGGTACCAACGTCCCATTTATGTACATGAGGGCCATGTGGAAGGCATGCAGTGTTACCTACAAGTTCACCATCCCTTACCACCCCCCAGAGCAATGGGTTGGTTGAAAAGTACAACCTTACCCTGAAGGGCATGATTATGGGTCTCTCAAAATCTATGAGGCCTACGTGGGACGTCCTCTTACCATGCCTTCTGTTTGCCTACAGAAGGGGATTGGCTTCAGCCCTTTTGCACTTCTGTATGGGCACCCTGTGATGTTCAATAAAGGAGGGCTGGGAGCAAGCTCCTCGGAAGCCATCCCAGGATGTATTCAGTTACATGCTGGCCTCCTGGAACCAGACATCCCACTTCTAGAAACTTACCCAGGAGATTCTGAAAGCTAGCCAGGAGAACATGAAACACTGGTAAGACCAGAATACCACTCTGGTTTAATTTCAGCCTGGCCAGAAAGTGTGAGTGATGCACCAGTAGAGCCCTGTTCTGTAAAAGACTGCTGTTCTGGCCATTTTAGGTGAAGGCGCACACGAGGGATGTCACCTACCTGGTGGACATGCAGAATCCTAGGAAGCCGTTGAGTGGCCTACACATGAACTGACTCAAACCACATTTTGAGAGGTCTGTGTTGGCCATGCTCTTGGTGACAGATGATGGGGAGGGAAAAGGAGAGTGACCTCTCCCCGACCTCCTGTCTTCCAAAGAGCAGGATGGGTGGGTAGAGGATGTGATCCTCTCCCCTATTAAACCCCTAGAACAGCAGAGAAACTGTCACCAAGTACTGGGACAGTTTGCCTCTCTGTTCTAACTGATTCCTGGAGTCACAATGGTGCACACACGATATTGACACTGGGTACAGCCTAACTGTTAAGCTCAGTTTGTCTGATAGAGTGAGAAACAGCATTAAGGAGGAGGTCCCCAAGAAGCTGGAGTGAGGAGTGATAGAGCTCTCTAACAGTCCTTGGTCCAGCCCAGTGGTTGCCTCACCTGGTGTCACACCTGAACTGCGGTTGTGTGTTGACTACTGTGGGCTCAATGTCATCAATAAGACTGATGCACACTTCATCCCCAGAGCTGATGACCTCATTGACCAGCTTGGAGCATCAAAGTTCCTCAGTAAGTTCGATCTAACACCTGGGTACTGACACATTCCAGAGGTTGGCTAACCAGGTCCTGGTTGCGTTGGAGAAATCCAGTGTCACCTACATTGACAACATTCCAACTCTAGTTGGGACGACCATTTGTAACCTCTTCGGGGAGTGTTAAAGACCCTTTAGAACGCAGGCCTCACTATCATGTGACAGATAGAACAGGAGTCTGTGGTGTACTTGGGACACCAGGTAGGGAGCGGAAAGGTGCAGCCCCTATAGCCAAGGATTTAAATCATTCGGGCTTGGGCACCCCCAAGACCCAGACTGAAGTAAGAGCCTTTTTGGGTCTCACCGAGTTCTACAGGAGATTTGTCAAGGGGAATGGCACCATTGTTGCCTCCTTGACAGAGATGACTTCCAAGAAGCAGCCCCGTCAGGTGGTCAGGACTGAGGCGTGCCAGACTTATTTTGGCACCCTGAAGATGGCCATTTGCATGGGGACCGTGCTCCTGATTTCTCCAAGGAATTCAAGGTACAGATGGATGCATCAAAGCATGGTGTGAGAGGTGTGCGCTCACAGCTATACGGAGAGGGCCTAGCTCAACCTATATCCTTTATTAGTAGGAGGTTACTTACTTCCCAAGAAACAGAGCTGGGGCACAATAGAAAGGGAAGCTTTGGCTGTAGTCTGGTTGCTGAAGAGGCTAGGACCCTACTTGTTTGGGACTCACTTCAGGGTTCAGATAGACCACAGGCTCCTCAGATGGTTGATGCAGATGAGGGTGAGAATCCAAAATGTTTTAGGTGGTCCATCTCCCTCCAGGGAATGGACCTTATGGTGAAACACAGCCCTAGAACAGAATACGCTGATGGTCTTTTCAGATTATTCCGGCTCAGTGATGAGAACTCCCAAGAGGTTCGACAGCTCACCCAACTTTCAGCTGGTGGGCACACTTGTTAGTCCTGTCATATTTTGGTGTGGTTCCCCTGTCTTTTTTTCCTATGACCTCCTTTTCGACTTTGTGCTGAATTTCATTTATGACCCTGTTAGGACTCTGGGAACTTTATCACTGCTGATTAGTGCTAAAGTGCAAGTACTCTATGACTAAAATGTAAAGTAATTTGTTTCTCCATGATTGGAATATTTGATTTACTAATAAAATTAAATGCTACTTGTGTGCCTGCAGCACTGATTGCCCCACCCACAAGAGTAGCCTTGCAAACATGCCTCAGACCTGCCACTGCAGTGTCTGTTTGTGCAGTTTTAAATTACCCTTTTCGACCTGGCAAGTGGACCCAATTGTAAGGCCCAACCCTTCTCTTTTTTTTTTTTTTTTAAGTTTTTTTATTGCTATTTACATGTTACAGAAATAAACAATGAACAATGAACAGTGACATACTACAGTTCAATGTTTGTAGGCGTTAACATTGGTGACTGCGGGTTTGCTTATGTCTGACCCCCGTTTTTCGCACGTGTTGCATTTTGGGCTCTGGTTGTTGCATTTGATTGCTTCATCGTTGAAACATTAAACTTAACATAGAACATATACTTGACGGGTGGATCTTGTTATCAGGTCAACCGGTCAAATTTAGGGTCTTTTTCGGCTGGACTGGGTCTTTCTTTGGTCTTCATGGTGGCTTGTATGTTTTTAGGTATATGTCCAGTTTCTCTCACATTTTCCTATTTGGGTTCTTCCATAGTGTGTGTCTGAGTGCAGTGTTGTCTGCTCCCCTGAGGAATGTTACCCAATTCAGCCATCCCTTGAATGTAACTTTGGAGGTGTTTTTCCATTTGGCTAAGATCGCTTTCACTGTTGTAGTCAAGAGAAAGTCTAGGAGGAGTCTGTCATGTTGGTTGGGACCGTCTGTCGTGATATGGGCAGTAGTGGTTGTGGCAAACTTTCGGTTTTACATGTCCTGGTAATGGAATACTTCCTATTTGGTTTTTCACTAAAGCAAGGCCTATCCCTCCCATGCTATCCATCCTTCATTGGAGCTACCTTGTAACATCTTACAAGTATATCTGTCAATTGGGAGCTTATTGAAAATTGGAGTTTGGTGTCTCTGGACTCACAATTTAAAATACATGTTTTTGTTAAGTTGGCTTTTCATTGGCATGTCTGAAATGGCACTTTTAGAAAGTTTGCATTTACTTACTTGAACCACTCTGTGCCTCTGCCTGTCCCTCAATATATGTCTGGGTTAGGATGACAGTTGGTCTGTTTGTGCTTTAACTCTAGCCAGTCACACCAAGGAAGTTGATGTGTGCCCTGCATATCTTGATAGCCCGTCACCAGGCTGATGGACCTTTCTAAGTTAGAGTGATGGAGGAGTTGACACTGACTCCTGAATAGGGTAGTTCCTATTCTCACACAAAGACATCTACACCCCCTGGTGTCTGGAGCCAGGGCAGGGAAAGACAGGGTATTGTGCACTACAAAGACTTTCCTTCGAAGTTTGCCTACTTCAAAGGCTAAAATGGGTGTGAGTATTGGACCTGTAACACCATATACTCAGAACACTTCTGAGATGAGGACATTCTACCAGGAAGAATAGCTGGCAAGCTGCCAGGAGGGACAGCCACTTCGCTATTTGCTTTGCTGTGTTGGCCTGCTGCTTCTATCCTGGGAGTGAAAGGACTGGACTTTGCTATCTCCACCATGCTCCTAAGGTTCTCTAAGAGCTTGAGTTGAGCTTGCCTCTTCTTAAGAATTCTTATGGTCATCAAAGACTTCACCTGCTACCTCTGGGCCCCTCTGCTGAAGAGACCTACTTGCCAAGTGGTGTCAATTCCAGTTCCTGTGCCCTTCGAAGTGAGTTTAGGGTGCAACTAAGTGGAACCCAAAGCATCAACGCTGATCTACTTTGGAACGGTGCCTGTCTGCAACTCTGACACCGTGCCGCTGCTTGCACCAGAGCCATGGTCCCGCTCAAACACACCAACCATGACTTGCACCATAAGCTCCTATGACAGCGCACCTCTGCCTGGACCAGAGCCGTGGTACCGGTCAACACACCGACCATTACTTGCAAAGTAGGCCCTGACAACACTACAGAGCCTCCTAAGTTCCACCACTACATGAGTCTTAAGCACCACAACACTGAAATCTGTGGTGCCCAGCTTTGATGCCTGTGGCCCGGTTCGACATGGACACTGCGGAAACAAAGCCTTGTAGCTTGACTTTAGACAACTCATTGACATCACTCCACAGTAAGGAACCGAGGTACCACACCTGCAACCGCAGCATCACCTCCCGTGCAGCAGTTAGGAACCAACGCCTCACCTCCTCTGCCCTGTAGTTAGGAACTAATGCATCACCTCCCCTGCAACAGTAAGGAACCAATGCCACACTGACCCCCAGAAAACCCCACCTCCTCTGTGTTTTACATGGCTTTTGTTTCTCCCGATGCCTCCAAGGGACTGTAGTGGGGTCTGCCTGACTCTATGACCAGCCCTCACTCCATCGAGGTCTGTCTGACTTTGCAGATCATCGATATCGACCATGACTAAATCGCCTCAGTTGAAGCTATTTTTGATTTGTAAATTAAATGAATTACTTGATTTATTATCTGCAAGTGATACCTTCATCTGTGTATGTTGGATTTTGTGTTATTTTGGTCTTGTTTTAATCAGATAAATATTGGCAATTTTTCTAAACAGATATGGAGTACTTCTGTAGTGTTTTCACAGTGTTACTGTGTGTGTGCATGTGTGTGTGTGTGTGTTTAAATACTTTACACATTGCCTCTGTGTTATAATCCTGACTGCTCTTGCTAAGCTATCTACTAAAGGGGTGAGAAAGGATTATCTTTGGTGTGTAACTTACTTGTCCTGACTAGAGTGGTGGGTTCTGCCTGGCTTAGGTGCATACCCTAGCCTACCAGAATCCCAATTTCTAACAGGTGCTAATCACTCTGTGGGTTCCACTGGCTCTAGTACCCCCATGTTGCACAGTTTTTCAAGTTCATTAATGTATGCTGAACGGTAACCTTGTCACCTTTCATACCACAAGATCGGCTCCTTCTCTTAATTTAATTTTGTGTACATAAGTCTTTATACAGCCTAACTCACTTAAAAAAACTTCTAGGAACTTTAATCTCAAAAGATAAATTGTCATGAACAGTTTGAACCTGCACTTGAGGTTGTACATTGGTATCTAACCCCTTTAGAGCTTGTAAATAAACCTCCCCAGTGCTGCGCTGTCCATTGGAACTAGTGCTGAATGGACGTCCAACGGTCGTGCGCAGCACTGGGGAGGTAGTGGCCGTGACGACCGTTGGCCGACGGCAGCAATTAAGGGGCTAAATATACCCCAAGTTTCTTTTGTAAAGCCAGCCCAAACTGTTTTCACCCTTAAAGACACGTGCATTTTGGGAACAGTTAATCTGTTTTTGTACTCAATTTTTTTCCTTTAAGGTACTTTCGTTTCGTTTCATCAACTTTTATTCGATTATCAATTAATATAATCATAAAAAGTACATACAAAAGGTTATCAGCAGATGAATGAGTTTAAAAATAAGTCAGAGTATGAAAGATTTTTAGTACAAATTAAAAGTTTCGGTTCTGTATAGTTCTAGCTTAGATTAGCTTGGAGCATTACGACGTATTGTTAAGACTGCTTTAAGATAAGTTACTATAAGTTTGGCTTCATGAGGCGTGTTCAAAGATTGCAAATAGAGAAACGCAGAATAACATTGTCTGTGGCCACTAGATCGAAGAAGTGGAATAATCCACGTTTTTCGTGGGAGTTTATAGTATTTGCAAAATAGAACAACATGGATCATAAACTGTGGGGAGATTCCATCGCAGGGACAGTTCATCAGGTTGCGGGACCAATCATGGGTTTCCGGAAATGAAACCAAGCGAAAAAAGATGTTAAAGCGAAGTCTTGTTAATAAAAACTTTTCATGGTTTGATAAGAAATACGTCAGATAGGCTTGTATGCCTTTGCCAGATTGTTGGGCACAGATTTTTTCGTTTGATGGTTTTGAGATCTCTGCCTGGTTCCGTAATTCCCTCAAATGACCCAGACACATTGATTTTAACTGTTTCCTGGAAATGTCTTCTGCCGAGGCAGGATCTTCGAAGTAGGACTGATGGTCCAGGTCTTTGAAGAAGTTCCATATATAGGATAGCCAAGGAATTTTTCGCCAGTTCGTCAAGGCTAAACAGTCTGTGATAAGGGAACGAGTTAAGTGACATTCAGGGTTGGTCCATATTCGATGCCACAGTAAAATTGGCTGGCAACGGATGGTGTCGGTGATGTATTCCATGCCAAGCTCGCGGTGGGAAGCTAGTATCGGGGAACTTTGGGGAAGAGCTAAAATGTATTTTATAAAGGCATTTTCAGTTACCTGTAGCTGATCTGTGCGACCATAACCCCAGACTCCTGCTCCATAGGTGGCCACACTATGGCATTTTGCATAATATATGGTCAGGAGTTCGGGTGGCGCTGGTTTCCCCAGTTTCCTCGAGAAAGAGGTCAGTGCCGATGTTGCACGACGGAAATGAAGATTTCTGGCGTCAATTGCCTTTCGCCAGTTCATTGCTTCGTCCACTAAGATTCCCAGGTATGGGTAAACTGAGGTTTTTTCCAGTTTTGTTTTGTCGACCATTATCAATTTGGGGTTTTTAACCCTAGGACCGATGTGCATTGTAAAAGTTTTCTTAATATTTATTTTGAGGCCAAGTGAGTCCATGAATGTTGCATATTTATTGATTTGTATCTGAAGTTGGTTCAAGGTCCGTGCTAAAATGACAGAATCGTCAGCATACAGCAATGTGGGTATCGGACGGTGGTTTATCTGGGGTAAGTCCTGGCTCCCTTGCAGCATAGCCTGTTCAAGCCCGTTTGTATAAAGATTGAACAGGAAGGGAGCCAGTACACATCTACTCCCTTCGTTATTTGAAATGAACGGGACAACTCGCCGCTGGTACCAAATCTTACTCGTCCTACGGCGTTAGAATAAAGTTCTCGTAGGAAAGTTATTATTGGGGGGTCCACTCCAAGGTCGCTGAGTGTTTGCCAAAGTTTTGCATGTTGGACACAGTCAAATGCCGCACTTAGGTCGACATAGACAAGGAAGATGTTACCTCCTTTAGCGTGAATGTATTTCCCAGCCAGGAGGACGAGGTTGAGGGCCTGCTCCACAGTCCCAAGCCCCCTCTGGAATCCATATTGCAGGTCGGTTATGATGTTATTCTCCCGGGCCCAAGATTGTAAACGGTCCAGGAGTACTCGGCCCGCGATCTTTCCCATGGAGTCCAGAAGGGAGATTGGTCTGTAGCAAGCAGGATCATTATGGTCGCCTTTCTTAAAGATGGGTAAAAGGGTAGATGTTGACCATGACTGGAAAAGGCCGACCGAAGTTACAGCTGACATGACCCGGGTGATTATCTGCGACCAAAAGTCTACGTTATGGAGGAACAGGTCCATTGGAACGCCATCAGGGCCAGGAGCCTTACCAGATTTGGATGCCCTGATTGCTTTTATGACTTCGCTGAGGTGGAAATGAATCTTTATCGGGTAGATGTCATTTCCCACTGGATGGTTATCGTTTATTACTGGACAATTGTCTTCTGCGGAATCCGGAGATGGTCCGAAGATTTTTGAAAAATGGGAGACCCAGTCTTCTTCAGTGACTGCCACGTCAAGATGTTGGATTTCTGTAGTATTGGCCAAGAAAGGAGATCTTATGACTTGCCAGAAGGAAGTGCTGTCTTTTCTTCGGGCGCTGTCGTGTAATTGTGACCAAAGGTCTTGTTTGATTTGTTTTTTACGGACTTGCCTAGCAGAGTTATATGCTTTTCTTAGGTTGGAGATTTCTTGAGAATCTCTCGAGGGTCTATGTAGGGCTTCTTTAAGGGATGAAAGTGCCTTCCGACAGGCGGTGTCGAACCAACTCATGGTGGGGAACTTATTGTTCTTTTTTAACTTGAGAAATAGTTCATCCCTTATTGTTTCCTGAATGCTTTGGAAACTGCTAACGACTTTATGTGGTGGTGTCTCCAAAGACATGCATTCGGATAGCCAGTGTTTGGTTTTTTCAAGGACCCTCTGCATTGTCTCTTCTGGGTCGATCTTAGCCCATTTCACTGTATAACCATTCAATTTGTTCATGGACAGTGTTTGCTGATTGAGAGAGCTCGGCTTTGCAGGGTGACCATTTGCTAGTTTGATGGTGATACTTGTACTAAGTGGGTAGTGGTCACTTGTTGGGTTAGACCCAGTTTCGAAATTTCCTAGTTGCCCTTTGAGTGAGTGGGAGGCTATTATGTAATCTATCGTTGTTGAATAGCCTCTTCCATGGAAAGTTGGTAGGAAATCCTGCTTCGGGTCAACCAATTCGTTTACATAGTCCAGGTCTAAGGAAAATATGATGTTGTTCAGTTTATTTCCACATATCGAGTGCGCAAAGTGGGGTATGGGGTTGCCAAGTTCATTTTGCAATCCACAGATTCCCTTTTTGTGGTTTGGGCACAAGGGGAAATTGAAATCACCACCCCAGATTAGATGGGTTGTAGTTGAGTTGTTATTGCTTTGCAGTAAGGATAGGAATATAGCGATCTCTTCTAAATTGATCCAACAGTCCGAGGTACAAGAGTTATTGTAGTAGTTAATGAGAACATAATTATTACCTTTGGAAGTTGTTATCTGCATGATTTGAAAAGTTGGAGACTCTTTTAATAGTTTCACTCTAAAGGGAAGAGTATTAGCAACATAGATCATAAGCCCCCCCTTTGGTCTGCCCATGTTTCCGTGCACTGCTGAGGTGAAAAAAGTTTTATATCCCGCTAGGTGTAACGGGGTTGTACACCATGTTTCTTGGAGGCAGAGTATCTGATGTTCCCTGGCTGTGTCGAGCCATAGCTCCAATGTTATTTTTGAGGACAGACCTGCGACGTTCCAATAAGCGATGGAAAGGCTCAAGTTTGTGGAATCGGGGGAGGCATGAAGGGGAGGTATTTCTATCGAAGTGCTCACGGCCAGAGTGTCTGTCAGGTGGTTTGTCTGGGCCTGTAGGAGGTTAATAGGGTCTTTAGGGATTTTGGTTTGGTGATAGTATGAATCGGGGGTAGTTCCAGGGGGGTCGGGAGTTATGATATGGATTGCATTGGTGGTATTACAAAGGAAAGCAGTGATAGTCTCCGAGTTTAAGTTTTTGTGGGTATGAGGAATGGGCTTCGGTGACACTCGCTGCTGACTTTGATTTACTAGTTGATCTATGGTATTGAAGTTTTTACTCTTAGGTTCAACCCTGAATGGTCAATCGACCATCTCAAGGCAATCGAAACGATTTTGTGTTGGAAAGCCCTGCCAGCCTTCGTATGACTGGAAGGGTCTATCTTGCCTATATTGCCTTGGCCAGTCTCTCGGAGCATTTCCGCCTCTGTGGACGAAGGGGTACTCGGTCTGCTTCCACTGGTCATTTTGGGGCTGGTGCCAATTCCAGGATGGGGTGTAATGATGTTGTCTCGTTGGGGGATAAAAGAAGGAGAGATGTCGAGCATCTATTCCCCCCTTTTTCTCCAGCGAGGGCCACGCGCAGATATAATCCACAGTGGAGGGGTCTCTGCATGTTACTATGATACAGTCCCCACGGGTCGATTTTGGTGTTTTACCTACCCATACTACCCTGCGGACTGTAGAGATCCCTCCCGAATGATGGGATTCTAGTGGCCTGTTGATGCTTAGCCATTGCATGACCTTATTTTTGAGTGACCAGGCGGTTTCCGGTGTATCGTCCATTAGTTCTGGTACACCTGTGAGTACTAATGTATATGGGGTGGCTTCTGGGGGCAAGTGGGCTGGACGTCTAGGTCCTGCTGCTTTTTTAAGAAACTTTTTGGGAGGTGACTGAGAGACCGTTGGTTTGGGCGGGAGAGGTGTTAACTTTTTTGTGGGGTGTGTTTTGTTTAGGTTACCTGTTGCAGGCCCTGAAATGACTGGGGTAGCCGAGCCTATGTTGGGTGTTTGTTGATTCAACACCGCGTTGATTTTACCCTTTTGTGCTTGGGGGGTTGCATTTTGTGGATTGTGGTTCAAAACGTTTTGTTTTGGATTTTTTGAGGGTAAAATAGTTGGGGTTGGTTGTTTTATTACTTTGGGTGGATGTGGTTGGAAAGGAATTTTGGAGGACTGAGGGGCATTTCGCGGCCCCTTTCTCACTAAGTGTGTATTGGTATCAAGGAGTGTTGCAGAAAGAATTGCCAGTTGGGCTTCGAGATTCCTAATGCTTAATTGGATAGGTTTCAAATGATGGACCAAAAGGTCTTTTGTTGCAGTTAATACTTGTGAGGTGGCTTTGCATGTTTTGCAGGGGTTATCAGTTGCCTCATTAGGGATTGTGCAGTGCGAGAAGTTGGTTTCTAAAAAGAAAGAAGTGATTGGTTGCAGAGATTGTGTTGTATGTTTTAACTGCTCCATGGCATGACCTGGGGATGTAGCCGTGCCTACTACATTGCCAGTGGGGTTTGTGCTGCCTAATTTTGGAATGGCTCCTTCTCTTTCTCCTCGAAGATACATGGCTATATTAGTCTGAGATCCTTCATGTATTTGACAGGCTGCTAAATCAGGGGTTGCCTCTAGATTATCTGATGTTAATGATAGATCAGACTCGGATTGCGTTACAGACAGATCTACTATAGACGGGACTGTGTTAGTATCAGGAGCAGTCACAGTCGCGGGAAGAGAACAGTTTGGGGAAATTAGATGAATAGGGGAAGTAGCGGTTGCTAGGGTGCCCAGAGATGATCGTTTTGCGTTCATGAGGTCCAGTGACACTCTTTTTTCGAGAAGGGAGATACTCTGATTGATTACCTCGTGTGTCCGTGAAATGAATAGATCGATTGGTCCAGTTATTTGTGCTACCTCTTGGGCATTCTTAGATTTGGTCTTCGTGTTACTCCTGGTTTTCGGCGGCATGGTTGAGGTCTGATGGCTGTGGAACCAGAGCCGAAAGGGGGGTGGCCCGGTCCGGTCTCTGCCGGTCACTAACGGGCAACGACGGGCCCGCCCTTGGCCCGGGCTTCGCCTCGGGCTGCGGCCCGCGCGCGTCCCGCGATGCGCGGTACTGCTTTCACCTAAATTCCTGTTTGATTAGAGGGGGCGTGGCACTGGGAGGGGGCGCGCCTCTCACGGGAAGAGGACACAGCTGGTGTTGCTTGCTGGTCCTCGCAGTCCCTGTGCCGCGCCTCTCACCTCCGCTGCGGCCTCGATGAATGACTCCTCCTCACGCTGGATACTGGGTAGGCTGGAAAACAGATTGGCTACTCCTGTAGCACTGGTCCGAGTTCAAAGTGGCAAAAACCTCTATGCGAGCGGCGCCCGCGAAGCGGGTGCCGCGAGAGGTAAAGAGCGCTGCTTGAGGGGGCGTGGCACTGGGAGGGGGCGCGGCTCTCACGGGAAGAGGACACAGCTGGTGTTGCTTGCTGGTCCTCGCAGTCCCTGTGCCGCGCCTCTCACCTCCGCTGCGGCCTCGATGAATGACTCCTCCTCACGCTGGATACTGGGTAGGCTGGAAAACAGATTGGCTACTCCTGTAGCACTGGTCCGAGTTCAAAGTGGCAAAAACCTCTATGCGAGCGGCTCCCGCGAAGCGGGGGCCGCGAGAGGTAAAGAGCGCTGCTTGAGGGGGCGTGGCACTGGGAGGGGGCGCGGCTCTCACGGGAAGAGGACACAGCTGGTGTTGCTTGCTGGTCCTCGCAGTCCCTGTGCCGCGCCTCTCACCTCCGCTGCGGCCTCGATGAATGACTCCTCCTCACGCTGGATACTGGGTAGGCTGGAAAACAGATTGGCTACTCCTGTAGCACTGGTCCGAGTTCAAAGTGGCAAAAACCTCTATGCGAGCGGCTCCCGCGAAGCGGGGGCCGCGAGAGGTAAAGAGCGCTGCTTGAGGGGGCGTGATTCAGAAAAGGGGGTGGCTTGAGGGGGCGTGGCACTGGGAGGGGGCGCGGCTCTCACGGGAAGAGGACACAGCTGGTGTTGCTTGCTGGTCCTCGCAGTCCCTGTGCCGCGCCTCTCACCTCCGCTGCGGCCTCGATGAATGACTCCTCCTCACGCTGAATACTGGGTAGGCTGGAAAACAGATTGGCTACTCCTGTAGCACTGGTCCGAGTTCAAAGTGGCAAAAACCTCTATGCGAGCGGCACCCCGTACTTTCACATTTTTATTGATTCACCACCATATTACTCTGGGTGATTGTCCATTGTGTTATGGATAAACCTCTTTTTAAACAAGTCTTCACATGTTTAATCAGATATAATTGTTAACCCACAACACAAATCAAACACTGTCTCCATGTCTCTTATTTTCACAACATCTTTTGTGTTACCAGAATTAGTACCACTTATCTGTAATATAATCTCATCGCAAATTCTTATGTATTACTCCTGCAACAAATCATATAATGCCCATTCTTACCGGTCTTGTGCCTTCCAAAGCTGGACAATCTTTAGAATTGGACCTGTGTCCCATTTGCCTACATTGGTAACACTGACCTTTGAACCCTGTATCACTTGTACCTTTGAAAGAAGGCTCTGAAATATTTCAATCTTCAAATTGTTTCCTTTCATTCCACTTACCATATCTTTGCTTCCTCTATCTTTTTTGATTTGTTTTACATACACAACATTTGTTCGATTTGTTTTACTACTGGGAGAACTTCATTGAGAGGTGCCTCATCTTTCAATCACAAATCCTCTCTTGCTCTCTTAATGTTACATGGATGTAAAAATGAATCTCTTGCATGACCCGTAGCGCCAAACTTGCATAATGAAGCTAACTTTCGCAAACAAGAAACAAACTCTTCCACTGATTCCCTTTCATTCTGGGACTTTTTTACCAAAGTGATAAGGCACTACAATGATGCTGAAACAAGGAAAATATCGAATATCAAGTTGTTTGGCACAAATTTCGAAAGCATTCACATCTCTGGACGCTTCCACACTTAGCTCTGGCAAGTGTTCTAAACCTTTGGGCCCTGTGCATCCAAACATATTGTAGAAGAGCTAACTAACTTTTTAAGACTAGATTTGATGCGTAAAAAGTTAAATAGGTGAGAAATACCGTTTTCCACTAACTCCATTTTAAAGGAGGCTCACTTGGGACAGCCAGGAATAATGGTGTGGGGCTTACATTTTGCATATTAAAATGAGAATGGAAAAATAATTAACAATTCAGTTAACGTGTGTGGATCACTGTTACAATAATCTGTGCACAGATAGTGGGTGGCTCATTGTTGAAGAGTCAAATGGTTATTTTGACTGATATGATCCACTGTAAATGAGTGGATATCCATAGAACTAAAATAGAGCATAAAAGAGTGTGTGGATCACTGCTAGTGAGGCAGTCCACTGCTTTCACTGTTATAATTCATTTAATACCATGGCTGCTTGAGATGTTCCTATGCTGTGCTGGGCCATAATAGAAATGGGTGTGGTCATGACGAGCTCAGCTCGTCATGAGCACACGAGAGGTGTACCTCATGACGAGCTGAGCTTGTCATGAGCACCAAAGGGGTTAAAATAGGTGTGACAATTCGTGTATGCCAAAAAAACAAGCATAGGGATAGGTCTTCATGAGGTGTGTTAGACTGGAGTGGCATTTTGAGGCATGGAGTGGGGTAGCATTGCGTGGCATGAAGTAGAGTGGAATTGTGTGACATGGAGTCGAACTGTGTGGCTTTGAATTGTGTGGAATTATGTGGAATGGAAGGAAATTGCATGACATGAAATTATGTGATGTGGAGGGGAATTGTGTGGAATGCATTGCAACTGTGTGAAGTGCAGTGGTACTTTATGAAGTACAGTGGAACTGTGTGGCATCAGTGGCGGCTGGTGACATTTGAAAGTGGTAGGGCTTAGAACAATTGTCGTAGTTGATTGTGGGAGGTTCGGGGGTGTTCTCCCTCGAGAATTTTTTTTTTTACAAAGAGTGGGCAAATGGTGCATTTACACGCAATCATGAGAAGAACAGACAAAATTGGTGATAAAAATAACAGAAACTAAAAATGAGATAAAGAGAAGATATCAGGGTGAGGCCTGCAAGTGATGGACAGATAATGTGTCAGGTCAGAGATCTACAAATAGGGACTGAAGAAACAGTGTGAGGGTCACAGGCAGGCGCTGAAGTGATGGACCGACAGTGTGACCAGGCAGGTAGGTAAGTGATGTACAGATCTCGTGGCATTCATTAGAACAGGAAGAGACAGGTGGGTGATGGAGGTACAGTGTTTGTCGGACAGTGTATCAGGCACGTAGACTGTGGGTTGTTGATTGAGGGACTGACCGAACAGTCATGGGGTAAGTGATGGACAGAACGCGTATTAAGGTGCCAGGATAGGCAGACAGATGCTTTATACAGGGGATGTTGGTGATGGGCAGAGGGGGTCAGGACAAACAGGATGAAGATGACATGAAGGTTCCAGAGTGTCCAAATAAAGAACATGTAATGGCGATGACAATACAAGTAAGGTCCACGAGATCTGGAAATCATAAGCCCTGCCCTTGTAACAGGAGTACACCGAGCACTAAAGGATCACGATCTCTGGGCATCACAACTTTGCAAACACTGCCCCAATATCAAGGGCACCGCTGGCGCAACATCGTCCCTGAGAATCACACCCTCCTATATACTGTCAAATAACAAGGGTATTAAAGTACCACAAAGTCTGGGCATCACAACCTCACAAACACTGTCCAAATAACAAAGGCACAGCAGGCACAGGAGGAAGGCAAGCTCTGGGCATCACAACCTTACAAACACTGCACCAAGAACAAGGGCACAGCAGGCACTGGAGGAACAAGGGCCTGGGCATCGCAGTTTCACAACTGCACACTGCACCAATAACAAGGGCAAAGAAGGCACTGAAGAAACAAAAACTCAGGACATCACAACCCCACAAATACCGCTCCATCCATTAACAAGGGAAGAATGGGTACTGAATATATACTGCCCCTGGCATTACAACCTTAAAGAAGCGGTGCCTGTATTAAGGATCGAGCGGGCACACGAAAAAGAATGACTTGTACATCGCACCTCACACCCCCTGTCCCAAAAATAATTATGGAGCAGGCACGGCAGAAACACGGGACCCACATCTCAAAAACACTGACCCAGTAACAAGGACCAACTCTTCCTACAATTAAAACTTCAGGTTTTGATACCATTAGGTACACATCCTTCATTCGAAAATCAATCTGATCAAGGCAAGCTAGCTACATAGGCCCAATTACATATGCCCCTATTACTAAGTTTTCTTGGCAGGTTACTCCTGTGGAGGTTCATGATCCTTGCTTGTTAGTTTTGTAAATTGTAGTTACAGTTAGGCAATGCTGGGAGAGCGGCCCAGGATGTTCTTTTCCAGTCCAGCTCGATTGTAGCTTGTACCGTGCAGGCATTTTACTGATCCCAAAATTATCTACAATAGCATTACCAAACCGAGCAAAATTTCCAGCCGCTGATCTAGCAAGCTGAGTTTATGAAAACAGAACAGATAAAAATTCTGGGTAATGCTAGACCAGACTCTGATATTAGATCACGCCTTCGGCACCATTTCAACTTTTGTTGGTTTTTTTTCCACGCTGCTCTGACATCAAGGAAAGATGCTGTTATGTCTCCTTTCCTCGAAAAACCGAATTACATAAGGGCAGGCGCTGGTCAGAACCGCTGGAGCTGCGCGGGTGTGGGGGTGGGGGGCTGGTCCGGCGCGCGCTGCATTCTGATGGCTACAATACCCAAAACCTACAGCAAGTGCTGAATGCCAGCTGGTATATGGAAATATTATGTGAACATTTTATGAAATACCGTTACGTATTACGATATTCCAGCATGTCACTGAGCTATTTTTCCACTTTTTAAAATAGAGACTGAAGTTTCCACCAACTAGCAATTCATGATGTTCGTCATTCCCACGGCATTTTGTAAGTGTAAGCATCACATTAGCTGCTGTTTCATGTGTGATCCTATGCACTGCACAGTCTTTGTGAGGGGAAGCAAAGGGTTTACTTTCATTATTTTATGCTTAAATAATTGTTGACCAGCATGACGGGCGGGTGGGGGGGTTTGGAAATGGGGTCCCACTCGTGACGACCTGAGGGGATGAGGGGGGAGGCGGGAGGGGTTTGGAAACGAAAACAAATATATACAATAAAATTAAGTAAACTTACCGTGGTCCGGAGACTCCGTCCTGAATCCCGCCGTCCTCGATTTCAAGTCCTGCAGCACGTCATCAGGAAGGCGGCGAGGCAGGTAGCCTCCCTCTCCACCGCCGCGTTTTTGATTGGTGCGGCCGGCTGCCCCAGGCTACGTCATTTTCTCTCTGTATGCTGCTGCTGCAGCATACAGAGAGAACAGGGAGAGTGAGTGGGTGGTGTTACTCGAGGGCAGGGGGAGTGGCTTGGGGGAGTGGCTTTCCCACTATTGTTAATACTGTCTATTTGGGCGGCCTCAGGCTTGCCAAACAGTCAGTATTAACAACAGTGGGCAAGCCACTCCCCCAAGCCACTCCCCCTGCCTTCGAACACCACCCACTCTAAACCAGGAAGTTAGTTCTGCTTTCTCGCCGTGTGAGAAGGCAGAAACAAATGGTAGTTATAAATAACTACCATTTGTTTCTGCCTTCTCGCACGGCGAGAAAGCAGGGGGGCCGGCGCCCAAACGCCCCCATGGAAGAACCGTCACTGTGTGTCATGGAGTTGAATTGAGGGGTGTTAAGTGGAAGTGTGTGGAATGGACTGGAATTGTGTGGAGTAGAGTGGAACTAGTTGGCAAAAAACTTGTATGGATTGGAATTGAGTGGAGTAGAATTGTGTGGCGTGGATAGCAGTTCCAATGTTTAGAAAGGCAGGAGCACTATAACCAAATATGCAATGTTCTGTATGCGTTTTATTTAAATATTGTAATTGCTCACTGACTGCATGAATCATATGCAAATCATTGGTGTGAAACTGAAACAAAAATATACAGCCAGATGTGTGGGAACACGGCATATGCTGCTAGAGTATGTCATTGAGCAATTGAGGATATAGCACCCCCAAATCCAAAATACCATAAAGGTAAAACAAGCAATGACAAACAAAAAGGACGCAGATGAGGTAACAAAATAAACAATTGAGGCAAAATGTCTATAAGCGTTTGTCTGTAAAACATAATATAGTGCAATGCTTCCCATTGGTTCTATAACTGGTGTGCACTTTGCTTCACTTGTTAGTCCTTTTCCCGTGGAAATCTTTCAATGGTAGGGTGGTGTGTGCAATGTTTCTTAGTTAAAGATGTGCAATTTTTGTTTGCATTCCATGTGCGTTGTTTCATTGAATGATGTATTCAGTGCTTCTTGGAAATAATGTGTACATTTTATCTCTGTGTGTGCGATCTGTTTCTCGGTTGCATGAATGTCACTTAGGGGTCGTCAGGGCTTGCCCCTTGTGACCTCCAGCACTTCCTTTGAGCTCCCTGGTCTCAGCGGCTGCAAAGAAAGCAACAGGAATCGAAGAACAGGCATGTTCATTCATCTCTCTTCAAAGTATATTCAGAAGGCAGCTGGGGAAAGAGAAAAGGTGCAACATTTGAATGTTTCAACATTGAAACATTTAAATGTTTCAACTTTTCGAAAATCTAAGTTGTTGTTTAGTAACACCTTTTGAGGCTTCGGGCCTCCACTAAGTGTGAGTCTGCTTGGCCTGCGGCTGCGGATTTTGGTGTGCCTCTAGTCTAGACTGCTCTGTCCTACTTCCCAATGTGACCTTCACTTTTGTAGAAAGAAGTGTTTTTGCAACCTGCCAGGAATCACAGCATGGCAGTCCCAGTACGAGGTTTCATTTTACTTTTTGTTTAATTTTTTTCATATTTGGAAACCAGTGTGTGATTATGCTCCTCCTACAGCAATACATATCTGCCAAGCAGGGCGGGACTGAAAACAAAAAGAAGCCTTGGCAGATTTTGTCAGACTAGCCTTGGTACTGTGCGCAGCGAGAGATCCTGACCACTACAAGTGGGTTTTGGGAGGTGGTCTCCCAAGATAATTCGGAACAAAAGGCAAAAATGAAGCATTCTACAGCACACTGGGGCATATTATCAAGCCTGGGCGATAAAATTATCGCCGCTTTATCGGCCGATAAAGCGGCGATAACGGGCTTGATAATATGCTCTATGGAATTCCAATCGAACCCCATGTTAGATGTGAAGACATCTAACATGGGCTTCGATTGGAATTCCATAGAGCATATTATCAAGCCCATTATCGCCGCTTTATCAGTCGTTTTCGGCCGATAAAGCGGCGATAATTTTATCGCCCAGGCTTGATAATATGCCCCACTGTTCGGCATATATTCAATTGCAATAGCTTTTAAAAATTAGTAAGGAATGACTTACAGTGCACCAGGATACAGCAATCCTTTTGGGGCTCCTCAATGATTCCCAAACTATAACCCTCCAACAGTGCCTCTGACAACCCTCATAGTCTGTCTCTCACAAGTATTTCATTTTATAGCGCCTCTCCCACCACTGTAGAGATTTGGAGCGCTTTACATCACACACACTGGAAATGAATCATATGAGTGTAAATCAGTGTATAGAAAATGTTACATAACTCAAAGGAGACTAAAAGGGGTAGGATTCACATGTCATCTGTACTGGTAGGCAATTTTTAAGAGTGGTTGGTCATCGAGAAGCACAAACTCAGGATTCAGAACGTAACACAGTGGTTAAGGTTGGCTTTACTAATGTTGGTTTCTACTCAAACACACCAGTTTAGCAATATTAGGATAATGAAAGACAGGGAATAAACATAACTTTCTAACTTGTGTCATGCAGTTTGTATGCAGCTCTTTAAAGGCTGTTCATAGGCCACTGTACTAGATTACAATTGTAATTAACAAACTGCACAGTAACACAGGGATCGCTGTGACAAAAGCAGTAAGCTGCCGAGCTAGGCAAATAAAATGCTGTTCTGAAATGCACGGTACGTGTTCTTTGCAGCAGGCATATTAACCTGTGCTATCGTAGATGAGTCAAAACTGCTACTAGACAGAACTTCATCTCTCCCCAGCAGGTACATTAATCCCCAGAGTTATCTTGTTGCCTGCTAAATTTTCAAGGAACTCTGCAGCGTGTGCTTTTAAAACTGCTGCACTGCTACATATTCAGCCCCCAGTAACAAAACGTCCCCCTCTCTTCCTACCTCCCAGGGAAATGCCCATGCCCGGTAGGGCCAGTTCGGTTGTGCTGCCAAGTGATCTGTTAGCTTGATTGTGTATTTGTGTGACATTTCAATGCAACATTAATGGCCCTTTAACCCCAACTCTTAGTTGGTTGGTACTGTTGGGGCACCAAGTCTGAACCCATAAATTCTGGTATTATGAGGTAACACATCACCAGTACCATACAATTCTGAGTTAAACCACTTGAAAGGGAGAATAATTGTACACAACCGGAATTATGGGGCAAAATTCTGCACAGTATTTCCTATGCAGAGAGGTCTAAACACACATTTAACACCTGCTCTTAGCAGCTGGTAAACATGTGCAGGGGCTTCAGTGTGGGGCGATAAGGTGATGGGAAGGGTGGGAGGGGTAAAAGAAGATGCTGGCTTGTGGGAGACCAATACATGCTTCCTCCACACTTTGCTTTAGATTGAGGCTGGGCTGGGAAATAGGTCAAATCTGCAATACAGTCCTTTTTCTAATGCAATTTTACCCGCAGGAATTTTCATCTGGTAAAGTACGGTCTGATGTCCCAGCATGTGGTAATCCCAGGTGGAGGAACAACAGCCTACTCATGATTGAGTGGATGGAATTCAATATAGGAAATCTGTTCAGCTCAACCAATAATCAGGGCCTTTTAGTGGCAATGAATCACTCAGTTTTGAGAAGGTAAGGATGCTCGAAACCCTTTTTTTTTTAAAACTGTGTGTGGATCACTTCATGAATTGAAAAGCTGGTAAGGATTTTTTAAAGAATAAAGGGTGGAGGAAAAACCAGAACCTCCACAACAGCAAGGAACTTTCCTGTGGCCAACATGGCAGCCTGCAGTCCTCAGTCACCACTCACTCCTTAATGAGTTAGCAAAATGTTTAGATAGCACAAAATGTATGCCTTAAGGCTTCATGATGGCATAACAATGCTCCTGTTGTCCCGCAACTTGAAATCCAACCCTTGAGGGACAGGCCGTTTGGTGACCGGGAATACCACCAATTGGGCTTCTTTTGGACAGGATTTTCTTTAACTGCATATGGGTTGATTTAATTTTTAGCACTTAACTGCAAGTCAAAAAGAGAGGTGCCAAAACAATATGGGAGACTAATGCGCGATCAGGAAGACTTTTCATGGATGATCTCCCTTGAGATGCAAAAGTAGTGCCAAGAGCAACAAGCATTGGAAATGCAATAGGGCTCGCATTAGGAAAGTTTGAGCTATTGGTGTTATAAATGAATTATTTTTATTTGTGTTTTTTTTTAAATAGCTAAATTAATAGCTTTATCATTTACAATGCCAATAGTTATAACTTTCGCAAATGTGACACCTATAGCATTTGCAATGCAACATGTTTTGTATTTACGTGACTTAGATGTATTGATATTACAAATAACAATGGCTTTTATTTTTTTTAAATAATTAATACTTAAATAATTTATTTAATTTGTAATGGCAATAGCTTAAACTTTTGTAAATAACATTTGTGAAGATTATGTTCAGTGTTTTTTATTGTGACGAAAATCCAAGAACAGAAGTGAAATATTAACATCTTTTTGTGATTTGTAATAAAGCGTGAAAGCTTGAAAAATTGAAAGAACATATTTGAACCAGTGATGCTGTGGTTGCGCTGAGTGGTGTGTGCATCGATGTAGCTGTTTGGTGGGTGCATTGGTGGAGCTTAGTTGGAGCATCGGTGGAGCTGTATGGTGGGTGCCACGGCGGAGCTGTGTGGTGGGTGCCAGGGCTGAGCTGTGTGGTGGGTGCATTGGTGGATCTGTGTGGTGGGTGCATTGGTGGAGCTTAGTTGGAGCATCGGCAGAGCTGTGTGGTGGGTGCATCGGTGGAGCTGTGTGGTGGGTGCATCGGTGGAGCTGTGTGGTGGGTGCATCGGTGGAGCTGTGTGGTGGGTGCATCGGTGGAGCTGTGTGGTGGGTGCATCGGTGGAGCTGTGTGGTGGGTGCATCGGTGGAGCTGTGTGATGGGGCATCTGTGGAGCTGTGTGGTGGGGGCATGTGTGGTGGGGGCATGTGTGGTGGGTGCATCGGTGGAGGTGGGTGCATCGGTGGAGGTGTGTGGTGGGGGCATCTGTGGAGCTGTGTGGTGGGGGCATGTGTAGTGGGGGCATGTGTGGTGGGTGCATCGGTGGAGCTGTGTGGTGGGTGCATCTATGGAACTGGGTGCATCGGTGGAGCTGGGTGGTGGGTGCTTTGGTGGAGATGTGTGGTGGGTGCATCGGTGGAGCTGTGTAGGTGGAGCTGTGTGGTGGGTGCATCTGTGAAGCTGTGTGGTGGGTGCATCGGTGGAGCTTAGTGGGTGCATCGGTGGAGCTGTGTGGTGGGTGCATCGGTGGAGCTGTGTGGTGGGTGCATCGGTGGAGCTGTGTGGTGGGTGCATCGGTGGAGCTGTGTGGTGGGTGCATCGGTGGAGCTGTGTGGTGGGTGCATCGGTGGAGCTGTGTGGTGGGTACAGCTGTGGAGCGGTGTGGTGGGTGCAGCTGTGGAGCGGTGTGGTGGGTGCCTCGGTAGAGCTGTGTGGTGGGTGCCTCGGTGGAGCTGTGTGGTGGGTGCCTCGGTGGAGCTGTGTGGTGGTTGCATCGGTGGAGCTGTGTGGTGGTTGCATCGGTGGAGCTGTGTGGTGGTTGCATCCGTGGAGCTGTGTGGTGGTTGCATCGGTGGAGCTGTGTGGTGGTTGCATCAGTGGAGCTGTGTAGGTAGATCTGTGTGGTGGGTGCATCGGTGGAGCTGTGTCAGTGGAGCTGTGTGGTGGGTGCATCGGTGGAGTTGGGTGGTGGGTGCATCGGTGAAGCTGTGTAGGTGGAGCTGTGTGGTGGGTGCATCGGTGGAGCTGTGTCGGTGGAGCTGTGTGGTGGGTGCATCAGTGGAGCTGTGTGGTGGGTGCCTCAGTGGAGCTGTGTAGGTGAAGCTGTGTGGTGGGTGCATCGGTGGAGCTGTGTCGGTGGAGCTGTGTGGTGGGTGCATCGGTGGAGTTGGGTGGTGGGTGCATCGGTGGAGCTGTGTCGGAGGAGCTGTGTGGTGGCTGCATCGGTGGAGCTGTGTGGTGGCTGCATCGGTGGAGCTGTGTGGTGGCTGCATCGGTGGAGCTGTGTGGTGGGTGCATCGGTGGAGCTGTGTCGGTGGAGCTGTGTGGTGGCTGCATCGCTGGAGCTGTGTGATGGGTGCATCGCTGCAGCTGTGTAGGTGGAGCTGTGTGGTGGGTGCATCGGTGGAGCTGTGTGGTGGGTGCATCGGTGGAGCTGTGTGGTGGGTGCATCGGTGGAGCTGTGTCGGTGGAGCTGTGTGGTGGGTGCATCGGTGGAGCTGTGTCGGTGGAGCTGTGTGGTGGGTGCATCAGTGGAGCTGTGTGGTGGGTGCATCGGTGGAGCTGTGTTGGTGGAGCTGTGTGGTGGGTGCGTCGGTGGAGCTGTGCCGGTGGAGCTGTGTGGTGGGTGCATCGGTGGAGTTTGGTGGTGGGTGCATCGGTGGAGCTGTGTGGTGGATGCATCGGAGAGCTGTGTGGTGGATTCATCGGTGGAGCTGTGTGGTGGGTGCATCGGTGGAGCTGTGTGGTGGGTGCATCGGTGGAGCTGTGTGGTGGGTGCATCGGTGGAGCTGTGTGGTGGGTGCATCGGTGAAGCTTAGTGGATGCATTGGTGGAGCTGTGTGGTGGGTGCATTGGTGGAGCTTAGTTGGAGCATCGATGGAGCTGGGTGGTGGGTGCATCTGTGGAGCTGGGTGGTGGGTGCATCTGTGGAGCTGGGTGGTGGGTGCATCTGTGGAGCTGGGTGGTGGGTGCATCTGTGGAGCTGGGTGGTGGGTGCATCTGTGGAGGTGGGTGCATCCGTGGAGCTGTGTGGTGGGTGCATCGGTGGAGCTGTGTGGTGGGTGCATCGGCGGAGCCGTGTGGTGGGTGCATCGGCGGAGCTGTGTGGTGGGTGCCTCAGCGGAGCTGTGTGGTGGGTTCCTCGGCGGAGCTGTGTGGTGGTTGCCTCGGCGAAGTTGTGTGGTGGGTGCCTCGGCGGGGCTGTGTGGTGGGTGCATCGGTGGAGCTCTATGGTGGGTGCAACGGTGGAGCTGTATGGTGGGTGCATCGGTGGAGCTTTGTGGTGGGTGCATCGGTGGAGCTGTGTGGTGGGTGCATTGGTGGAGCTGTGTGGTGGGTGCATCGGTGGAGCTGTGTGGTGGGTGCATCGGTGGAGCTGTGTGGTGGGTGCATCGGTGGAGCTGTGTGGTGGGTGCATCGATGGAGCTGTGTGGTAGGTGCATCGGTGGAGCTGTGTGGTGGGGGCATCTGTGGAGCTGTGTGGTGGGGGCATGTGTAGTGGGGGCATGTGTGGTGGGTGCATCGGTGGAGCTGTGTGGTGGGTGCATCTGTGGAACTGGGTGCATCGGTGGAGCTGGTGGTGGGTGCATTGGTGGAGATGTGTGGTGGGTGCATCGGTGGAGCTGTGTAGGTGGAGCTGTGTGGTGGGTGCATCTGTGAAGCTGTGTGGTGGGTGCATCGGTGGAGCTTAGTGGGTGCATTGGTGGAGCTGTGTGGTGGATGCATTGCTGGAGCTTAGTTGGAGCATCGGTGGAGCTGTGTGGTGGGTGCATCGGTGGAGCTGTGTGGTGGGTGCATCAGTGGAGCTGTGTGGTGGGTGCATCAGTGGAGCTGTGTGGTGGGTGCATCTGTGGAGCTGTGTGGTGGGTGCATCTGTGGAGCTGTGTGCTGGGTGCATCTGTGGAGCTGTGTGCTGGGTGCATCTGTGGAGCTGTGTGCTGGGTGCATCTGTGGAGCTGTGTGCTGGGTGCATCAGTGGAGCTGTGTAGGTGGAGCTGTGTGGTGGGTGCATCTGTTGAGCTGTGTGGTGGGAGCATCTGTGGAGCTGTGTGGTAGGTGCCTCGGTGGAGCTGTGTGGTGGGTCGTTCGGTGGAGCTGTGTGGTGGGTGCCTCGGTGGAGCTTTGTGGTGGGTGCATCGGTTGAGCTGTGTGGTGGGTGCATCAGTGGAGCGCTGTGGTGGGTGCATCGGTGGAGCTGTGTCGTTGGAGCTGTGTGCTGGGTGCATCGGTGGAGCTGTGTAGGTGGAGCTGTGTGGTGGGTGCATCTGTTGAGCTGTGTGGTGGGTTCATCTGTGGAGCTGTGTGGTGGGTGCCTCGGTGAAGCTGTGTGGTGGGTGCATCTGTGGAGCTGTGTGGTGGGTGCATCTGTGGAGCTGTGTGCATCGGTGGAGCTGGGTGGTGGGTGCATTGGTGGAGCTGTGTGGTGGGTGCATTGGTGGAGCTGTGTGGTGGGTGCATCGGTGGAGCTGTGTAGGTGGAGCTGTGTGGTGGGTGCATCTGTGAAGCTGTGTGGTGGATGCATTGGTGGAGCTTAGTGGGTGCATTGGTGGAGCTGTGTGGTGGGTGCATTGCTGGAGCTTAGTTGAAGCATCGGTGGAGCTGTGTGGTGGGTGCATCGGTGGAGCTGTGTGGTGGGTGCATCAGTGGAGCTGTGTGGTGGGTGCATCGGTGGAGCTGTGTCGTTGGAGCTGTGTGCTGGTTGCATCGGTGGAGCTGGGTGGTGGGTGCATCGGTGGAGCTGTGTGGTGGGTGCATCGGTGGAGCTGTGTAGGTGGAGCTGTGTGGTGGGTGCATCTGTTGAGCTGTGTGGTGGGTGCATCTGTGGAGCTGTGTGGTGGGTGCCTCGGTGGAGCTGTGTGGTGGGTGCCTCGGTGGAGCTGTGTGGTGGGTGCCTCGGTGGAGCTGTGTGCTGGGTGCATCTGTGGAGCTGGGTGGTGGGTGCATTGGTGGAGCTGTGTGGTGGGTGCATCGGTGGAGCTGTGTAGGTGGAGTTGTGTGGTGGGTGCATCGGTGGAGCTGGGTGGTGGGTGCATCATTGGAGCTGTGTGGTGGGTGCATCGTTGGAGCTGGGTGGTGGGTGCCTCGGTGGAGCTGTGTGGTGGGTGCATTGGTGGAGCTGTATGATGGGTGCCTCGGTGGAGCTGGATTCAATGGTCTTATTACGAGGATGCCCTGGTGTCAGAACACTCATGTTGTAATAAAACAACGGATAGTACATTATCTAGAGATGTATTTGAAATCAACTTCAAGAAATTTGTTTAGCAATATTAGAATCTGAGTGCTTACTCACTCAGCATCAGAGTGGTTAAACTGCTGACCATGGAACGACTAGTTTCGTTCCAATTGTGCAGTACGGTACAAATAAATCTGTTTTGTGGCGTTCATTCAATTTCTTCATGCATGCCAGGTCACGTGCTTTAAACCACAGCCATATTACGTAGGCCATGCATCTTAGAAAGGATTTCTAGTTACACTTTTTTTGGTCATTCCCTTTAGAGAACACACCTCAACTTTCACGAAAGTTACAGCACATTAACAATGAGAGCTGCATTAGTGAGCGCAGGACCCATGATCTTCAAATTGCACACAGTTCTCTACAACATGCACATTAACCCACTTAGCTATGACACCGCTCAGAAAAAAATGCCTTGATAGGGGAGGGTGACACAGAAATTGAGCTGCAGGTGTGCTTCGTGCAAATTATGATGCGATATGTTTGGGGAGCACACTCACACACAACTCTACTCCACACTCCGAGCTCGTGCTAAAACCCGAATCTCGAGGGAGTTGTGTGTCTGTGACATTGTAACCTGGTAGCTTTTCCATCTTCCTTCCTTGTGTGCAGATATTTTCGGTGTGACGATTACGATGCAAATACACTCGTTCGAGAGATTGGAGCTGTCACTGGGGCGCTGGAGTCACAGCTGAGTTTGGAATGAAAGAGGCGGATGCGTGCACTCAGCATTCAAAGACCCTCGGACGCCTTAATGGCACATGGAATACTTTACAGCCTTCTAATGGCAGGCGGCGGTTATTGACTGGGAAGAACAAACAGAAAGCACCAGAAACTAGGCGGAAATGCAAGACACATGGCAAGCTGGAGGGAAAACGTGCGATATCGGCCTCTGCTTTTAAGGGATCTGAGATTTAATGAAAGGTTGGTGCATTTCAAAGGCATGGTGTTTGACGTCTGTGCCCCTTCACATGCGCGGGAAAGGCGGGAAGACATAGCCCTACTTGGCTTTCTCTGCCCTGCTCTCTACAGAGAAATCTCCCGAATAGCCCCTGCATTCTGTTGGTTAGAGATGCTGATTTATCAATTGTTAAGGTAGGTGGAAAATAGAAATGGAACTGTCCCCGGAATGGGTAATCAGCATGCATGAAAGTCTACAATCCCTAAATAAAACGCCTGTCTCTAATTTCTTTATACCTCAAAGAAACAAGTTAAACAGGTTTTAAAAGGAGACACGGCCTCCGGCCGTGAAACTGAAAGTACGGCCGGGCGGCCGTGAATAATTAGGTGGTGACAAATGCGCTGGGAGGGCTGCCTTTGATGTGGTAATGCGAGGCAGGCAGGCAGGCGGCTGGTGGCATTGTGCACGCGCTTTTTAGGGCTTGCGCTTGCGCAATGACCTAAAAAGCACATGCACTCAAAGGAATCGCCAGTGGAATCGCCAGTGGTGGTTAAACACTGGATAAGCCCCTATAGAGCTTCCAGCTGTGCACATGTGCACAGCAGGCGAGCCCTAAAAAGGAGACAAAAAGAACAAATTAAGGACAGAATGGTGAACAATGCAAACATTGACCTCCAGTCGAAAGGATCTGGGTTTATTCCATCGTTTTTTTCCTCACCATGCCACCCCAGTTTGGACTCAACCATATGCACATCAGTCTTGACCTTGCTCCTCGTGGGAACAAACCAACCTGAACTGCCAAGCTTGAACCTCCCTGAACTGGAAACAAGCATCTTGAGACTGATTATGGGTTTACCCGCTCATCTGCCAGGTTAGCTTGAATCCAGTGGCACAGTGAACAAGGGACTCACGTCTGGGCATACACTTCCTACTTAGGGGGACAAAGGCAAAAAGAACAAATGATGGACGGAATGCTATGCAATGCAAACATTCACCACCAGTCAGAAAGATCTAGGTCTAATCCATATTATTTTTGCTCACTACGCCACCCCAGTTTGGACCCAGCTAAATGCAAATCAATCTTGAGTCTGCTCCTCATGGGAACAGTCCAGCCTGAACTGCCAAGCCAGTTCCTCCCTAAACCTGAAACAAACTTCCTGGGACCAGTTTAAGGAAACAGAAAGAAATCAGGAGCTAATGAGTCCTATTTACTTTCCAGTGCACCACCAGAACTGGGACATTTTAATTTATTAGACTGTCCAACAAAGTTAAAGAATTATTTTTTTTTTAAATAGACAATCTGAATTGCAATACACACACTAATGAATAATTATGAGTCTGTCATGCAAAGGTGTAACAAACATCTCCACAGCTGCCCCAAGGGGCTGGTTACCAATGTTTATTGCTGCCCTTTTGCTGCAAAAGAAAGGGACACTTTCAAAAGCAGGGGACAGAGATGGCTGGATAGACCCTCGTCTTGCACCTGTCCTTACAAGGAAGGCATAGACCCTTTCTCAGGTTTAGCCAATAACCCACTTGCCTGGACAGTGCATTTTCACTTTCTCTGCTGCCTGGAGATGAATGAAATGCCAGCAAGCAAAGTTTTGAAGGGCCTCAGTGCAAGTCCCATTGTAATCCATATGGAGCCAGTAGCAGCAATAACAGGATTAATTGGGGTTAAAAGATACTTGGTAACTCCATGGAGCCAGAGCATTTGACTCAGAAATTTCAGCTACAGCAGATGCAACCATACATATCTTATGTAAACAAAGCAAGCCATTGCTTCGTTCTGACGAGATTTCGATTGAATATCATTCCCTGGTTACTGGCATTCCCCTAAGGTTATTCAAAACCTGATTTATTCAAATCCTGCGCTTGTGACAATTTCTCGTAGCAGGACACCCTCCATATAATGTTCTTCTGCGCCTATTACGAACCTCTGAGCAGAAAGTACATTCTCCCCCTACTCAGAGATTGTCAATTTGTTCAAGTGAGGCCGGCCTTGCTCTTTCTTCAAATGCTAGCCTCACTTAGAGTTTGCTTCGGGGTGGTACGTTTTTTAACTGGGGCCATTAGACACACATCCAAGTTGCTGTTGCAGTAGCCATCCTGGGCTCTGAGTCAGTGTAAATATGTTTTCCTGAGCTATGCAATGCAATTCTAATAAGATAATATTTATGATCTTAGCACATCGTTTTAGCACTGCTGCACTTTATATGATTTACCTTTTGTGGGTTTTTAATGCAATCATTGTAATATTAATGCTGGAAGCTTTTTAACAAATAATGTATTTTGGTGAAATGTGTATCTTTATATAAAACTGGTTTGCTTTTATGGCTCTTGGCTGCCGAATAAAGTATTTTTGACTGACTCACTGACTCAGAAACTTCAGCTATTCATAATAGTTGAAATTATTGGGTTACATTTTGTATAGAAATAGGGAATTAGAAGGGCACTAGGCTGTGATATTCCTTATTCCCTGCGTAATTCCTCACTTGTGAAGGTATCCTCAGTCTACACGCCGTAATGCCCAGTAATTGCACCCACAACACTCCACCTCACAGATATACCCATGCATGGAGTATCAGTAATTCTGAGGTGCAGGGAGGACATGGCTTGTCTTTGATGTGTGTGGGAGTGCATATAGTGCAACAAACTCAGATCATTCACAGGGTGCCCATTAAATAACGAGGCATTCTGGCTGACATTTTTCCCCAGACCACAGTGTCTTCTGTGAATGTAAAGCTTTTAATGTCCTACGGTAGAGTGAGATGAAACAGGAGCAAGAGTGAGCTGAGATGAAAGCTAGGAAAGGTGGAGATGAGAGGGGAGTTATTGAATTGGAGGCCCGACAGAGGAATATGGAAGATTGATGTTAGAGAAGGGAAACAGCCTTTACGAGGACATTACAAGTAATGCCTTTACTATGCATCCATTACCACTCATTCCCTTTACCACGTGTTGCCTTTACAAACATTGCATGATAATGGATTCATGGTAAATAGATGCTGTAAATGCATGCATTGTTAAGTCATACAATCAGCAGAGAATGTGTGAGGTAGGTGTGATGATGGGGGAGGTAGAGCAGATGATTAGAAAAAGGGTGAATCAAGAGATAGCTACAATTAGTTAAAGATAAGGGGGAAGATTTTATGGGAGCTAACTGAGAGAACTCAAGACAACTGGTCTAACAGTGTAGGAAATGGTGGTGATAATGAGAGAGGTGAAGTTTGGAGGGAAAATGGAAAAGATGTAGACAAACGCGAAATATGGAGAGAGAAATCTGACAAAATTAGAGTGAAGAAGTTGAAAGTAAGAGGCAAACTATGAACCCTAGTTACCGCAAATGGTGTGCACAGAGAACCTGTCTGATACAGAGATGAGAGAATAATAGGGATATATGATGGGAAATATGTAAACATTAGTAATGAGAATTAGTAGTGGGAGGAAACAGGTAATACATCTCTAAAAATAAGAGAGAGAGTTGTTTATAAATGTTTGGTTAAGAGGTGAACTAGGATAGGAGAACACATCACATGGTGATGTAGATAAACTGTTAAAGTGATGAGTATGACATAAAAAGTTGAAGGTTAGAGGAAGATGGGGAAGGAAGGCGATAAGAAAATAGCAGATATTGATGTGAGAGGGATCCTGAGGCAACGCTCTGAGAGGTAGAGATTGGCAATAGAAGAGTCCTGGGATGATATGATAAATGTATTAATGGTATATCTATTTTATTAATGTAGAATTTATAACTTCAGTGATGTACTTCCTGAGACATAATCAGGGCCAAAGGTCACATGGCATCACTGCCAGGAGAACATCAAAGGCCATATGATGTAAACTCCTTTGATGTCAATGGGGTCAAAGGGCTTGTAATGTCACTTCTGCTACCCCAGGCATTTTTGTGAATCGACATCCATGCTGGGTTGGTTTGTTGAGTGTTACACATTGGCACTTAATATTACGTCACCCCATAGAATGAAAATATATCTCTGATTGGGTGTGGACGGGGCAGGCTAACATTAACACGGGGAAGAGAGCAACAGGATAAGAAACAAGACATCAGATGTCAAGAAGGTCAGAATCATAAGAGACAGCAGGAGGAAGGCGGAAGGGAGCATCAAGACGATTTAATACTGTTTTATTTTGTAATCTTGAATGAAAGCAGTGCATAGAGAGTGATGAGTACTAAAAACATAACTGAACAATGAAATATGTGGTGCCAGAATCAACTGTTATGAACTAAAATGAATGCTGTGCCCTGCAACCATGACTGAATCATCAATATGTGGTGCTACAAGCAAATACTCTACTTAAAAATGACAGCAAATTGTAGCAATCCTAACTAAACAAAAACAGTAACGGTGCCAAAAGCAGCCTATTAATTCCAACAAACACTGTGTACTGCAACTGCCCTTAACCAACCTGTGTTCAGCACCCTCACCAGTCACAGCAAATTAAAATGAAAAGGGTTCCTCGTACCCATAATTAACCTACCTTTTTTCTGTGCTACCAGTAGTGCATCGCACTGCATCATTACCCAGAATGCGTTTGGCGCCACCAGCAGCAACTGTAAACTAAAATAAAATGAAAGGGGAGCCATCCAACTGTGGTATATAAATAAATAATACCGGATCTAGGTTTGTCTGGACTTAGCAATAACAGATAGCTCAATAAAATAAGAGTCAAGATTCGAGGTAGTAGGAGTTTGCAGGTTTATTACAGCATAAAGGACAGGAACAGGACAGCCTGCACAGGAATAGGATGGCAGCGCTGCCGGGGGCAGAATCGGGACAAGGAGTAACTTTTTAATAACAGTGCATGAGCATATATACATAACGCAAACACATAGCATTACATTGCAATAGGCGTAGCAGTGGGTGGAGCAATAGGCGTGACGCGTAGCAGTCGCGAAAGATAAGGGTGAAAGTAGGTGTAACAGAGGCGTATACATAGACATGTGATGCAAACGTAACAGAATATGTCATGAATGGGGCGGAAACATGGAGGGGGCTACCTAAGGAGCCGGGACCTCTGACCTAATGGTGCGCGCAAACTGGCAATGACGTGTTACTAGGAGAAGCTGGGGGCTATGAACGCTGTGCTAGGAGCAGAGACTGAAGTCTGGAGAGTCAGGGCGACATGTACCTAAGCAGTATCTAGTATCTGATGTTTAGAGAACATGTTGATATGAACTAAGAGTCAGGAGGGGAGAGGCTAACGGACTCTAAGACTGGAGCATGCATTATTCTACATGTAGTGCGTGATGAAGAATATTAAATGACCATTAAATGCAGTATTTCTCTTACATGGAGACGTAAAGGCTAGACAATGACGGAAACTATTGATGCAGTTCAGTAGCTTTAGGAATGCAGAGAAGGAGGACTGAACTGATAACTGGAATCATAACATACTCTTGGCAGACTCAGAGGCAGAGCCAGGCTGAGCCGGGCACTGTGAGGCAGGAAGTAAGTGAAGGGTCGAGGATACAGGTGGGGGCTGTATCGCTCCTCAGCGAGGCTTCAGGAGACAGGAGCTGAATCTGGTGTCCGGGCCCTTTTGAGGCCTAGAAACGGGGACTTTACAATGGAATAACGTGCACACTGAGAAACGTGGCAACGTAGCTTTACATAGGCCTGATATTCGTAGTATTCACGAGAACTGGAAATTGGCATACTAGAGGTGGACACAACTGTAATTGCGTCTTTAATCGAAAATGGGGAATACATATGCATATCAATCATGCACAGATAACATATGATGGATGACTCGTAGGGACACAGAACATGGCAAATTTTACTTTTCCACATTCCCTCCTTGTCACTACGTTTCCATCAGGAAACATCAATATTCATGATACCATCTATCATTTCATACAGTATCATTTGCTCGTCTCGAATTATCCTGGAACGGGTTTTAGAACGGGACTTGGGACTAGGAATACAAGAGGTAGCACAAATGCCGCAAATCGCAGGGCCACATTGTATACCGAGGCAGCAGCTGAATATGATCGCTACTGCAATACCTAGAAAGGACAAGACTTTCCATCCCCAGGCGGAAATTATATTCCAGAACCAACCGGACCATGTCCAGGTGCCTGGATCTTGGTGTAACAGATGGGCAATTTTATGGAGTCTGGTTATAGCTGAATAAACAGACGGCGCGTTATTTGGAATGAAAATGCAGCAACTAGATCCGATGACTCTACAGGCCCCGCCCCTATCGGCCAGTATGACGTCAAGGACGAGACGATTCTGTAAAACGACAAATCTCATAGCAGATTGCTCTTCGGTTAAGTTACCTAGAGCAGAGGCAGTCTCATTGACTACTACTTCAAGGGTTCTGGTTAACCTACGAAATAGCTTACTATTCTGGATGGGTCCTATAAAGAAGAAGAAACCTCTATTGAAATCTGTATACTGTTCTAGAGCAGTTTCAGTATAATCGACAATGGGGGACTCCCTTCTATGCCTAATGTGTACTAGATGTGTGTTTCTATGATAATCAGATGGAGCTAGGAAAACAGGTGGCAGTAGGAAGGCAATGTAACAGGTTCCCTCCCAATCGAGGGGCAGACGAACATATGCAGTTTGACCACAAATAAAATAAGAATGACGTGAAGCTTTGAAAATAGATTTCCTACTGTCACTATACTTGACAATAGTAGTACAATCACTATGTCCTACATGTACGGAACCATAATTTCTAACACATAATTCGCCTTTGACTGGTAGTACTGAAATAGCAGGTAAGTCTGGAGTGGACTCAGACTGAACATTCAGGACCATGAAATTCGAAGAATAATTTCCTAAATTGTAAACTTCGTTTTCTAGATCTAACCCTGTTCTGTGGGGAAGACCTTGCTTGTCTGGGAAACGTACTGTTAAGAAAAGACATATCTGTTGAGGATGACGTTAACGTGGACCATGCTCCACACGAACCATTATGTGAAAATGGATAAGGAAAGAGTGGCAGAACTCCCTTCGGTGTCTGGAAAGGGGGGAGTCGACCACACACCCAACAATTAGTGGCATTGCTGGTCTGGTGTGAATAATGTAACATGCGGATAAAAGAATTATTTCGCATAGCGAGGCGGTAAGAGAGTTCATGAGGAGGCAGATCACTAAACGTGTGCTCTACTGTAACATTGGAAGACTTATTTACATGAGAAACTGGAAAATACAGGTAAAATGCATAACTGGTGCAGGAAATCATAATACTGAGAAATAATATGAAACATAGAAAAACGATACATCGGATTGAGTTTTGACTAACTCTCTCACTATGGGGGTCTATTTTATACATGTCAGAAACAGTCTAACCGTTTCACCTAGGGGAGGACTTAGACAATCAAACTGGCTGACTTATTTTACTAGACCTTAACTTGAGTTTATACTCCTGTTGCGGAGTTTTCTCTAACAGGGAGGGTGCAGTATCATTGTCTTTTGCGGGACAGTCCTTAAGAATAGTACTTTGGCAGTCCTTTGAATCCTGGGAAATGTTCTTTGAGACTGGCTTCAATCCATAAAATTTTTTAATATGCGAAAGATGCACCCAGCCTTTGCGTCCCTCCAACTTCACGGCTGTACGGGTGGCCAGGAGGACCTGTCGGGGCTCCTTCCAGCGAGGCTCCAGCGGACTTGAACGGTCGAAATTTCGCACTAGGACCATGGATCCTGGAACGATTTCATGCGGTGCCACCTCGGTATTGTCTGGAAATGCGGCAGCAACCTGTGAACGACAAGAGTTGAGGGCAGACATCAAGGAAGCTAGGTAATCTGTCAGCATATTACTTGAAACATCGGTAATACTTCGGGGTCTAGGAGTACCCCACATGTTAGGGGGGCGGCCGAAAACGACCTCATACGGGGACAGACCTGATCTGGAATGTGCGACCATGCGCATATAGAACAGGGCGACTGGCAGAGCTACTAGCCAGTCCACACCTTTCTCTTGACAAACTTTTGCAATTCGAATTTTCAGGGTCTGATTATGTCTCTCTACTAGACCAGCTGCTTCAGGATGGCGTACACAATGGAACTTCCACTGGTACCCTAACAAAAGGGACACATGCTTCATGAGTTCAGATGAGAATGGCTGGCCGTTGTCAGAATATACGACTCTAGGGAGTCCGTAACGGGGGAAGAACTCACGAACCAACTGCTTGGCAGTGGTCGCGGCTGTGTAATCTGGGACTGGATATGCTTCTGTCCACCTGGACAAAGCGCATACAACTACAAGGACATACTTGAAACCTCGACATCGCTCCATCTGAATGTAATCCATCTGGAGGACTTCAAAAGGGTGGTCAGGGGGCTGGAAACCACCTTGTTCCACCGGGACACTTTTACCTGGATTAAACTGACAACATATCATACAGGTACGGACTTTCTGCTTGGCTGCAGCTCGTAAATGCTTGTTGAACCAAATGTTCTGGATACTGTCTAACATGGCTTTTTCTCCTAAATGTGCTGGACTATGTGCGGTATTGATAATGACTTGAACCATAGAGTCGGGGAGAAACCATGTGGTTCTACCCTTCGTTAACCATCCTTGATCTGTCTGGACCCCTCCTTGTTCGGACCATTTCTTGATTTCATCGGGAGTAGCATGTAACTGGATATCTATGACATCTTGAGTAGGATCCTTAACTGTCATACATGTAGTCGGATCTGGAGTGTGTGTCTGTGTCGGGTTAACTGAAATGTCTGGAGTCTGAGCTGTAAGCTTGGCTGTGCGATCTGCTAGATCATTACCTTGGGAAATAATGTCAGTAACTTTCGTATGTGCTTTGCACTTCATGATAGCAATGGATGTCGGTAAGTGTATGGCATCTAACAGAGCCTGAATGAGGAGACCATGCTGAATCTTGGTTCCATGAGAAGTCATAAAACCTCTCTCCTGCCAGAGCACTCCGAAGTCGTGTACAACTCCAAATGCGTAGCGTGAATCTGTGTAAACATTAACTTTCAGGTTCTTGGCGTGAATGCAGGCTTGTGTCAGAGCAACTAGCTCTGCTGCTTGAGCAGACAGGGTGTCAATATGGTGTGTCTCTATAACGTCGGTGTCGGTAGTCACTGCATACGCGGCGACTAGTTCTCCTGTACTTGTTCTCATACATGAACCATCCACATAAAGTGTCAGGTCGGGATCTGGTAATGGAATATCTGTCAGATCTTGTCTTGGCTTTGTCATGATGTTAACTACTTCCACACAGTCGTGCGTGGCAGAATTCGAATTAACTGATGGTAACAGTGTAGCAGGATTTAAAACGTTGCAGCGTCTGATTTCTATGTGTGGCTGGAACAGTGTCAATTCATAACCTGTTAAACGTGCAATTGTCAAGTGCTGAGTTTGTGTTCGGTTTAAAAGAACTTCCACGGAGTGTGGAACTTGTACTGTCAATAAGTGTCCTAATACTATGGAATCACTTTGTCTGATAGCTAGTGCTGTGGCTGCAACTGACTTGAGGCACGCAGGCAGAGCCTGGGCTACAGGATCTAATGTGCTCGAAAAATAAGCACAGGGCTTGTACTGTCCTGCTTGATCTTGTGTGAGGACAGATAATGCTGTACCTTCACGTTCAGTGACGAAAAGTGTAAAAGACTTACTGTAGTTCGGTGTTGCTAGAACTGGGGCTTGACATAGGGCTTTCTTTAACTCATTGAAACTAAGTGTATGTTCAGATGTCCAAGGGAGGACAGTCGATACGGCTGCCTCCTGTGTCGTTAACTGTATCAGTGGTTTAGCTAGAAATGCATACTGAGGAATCCATTGTCTGCAATAAGAAGTAAGGCCAATAAAAGCACGTACCTCCTTCTGGGTCTTTGGCTGAGGAAGACTCGCTATTAACTGGATTCGGTCTGGTGTCAACTGCCTACCCCTCTTGGACAGTAAGTGTCCTAAGTAGACCACTTGCTGGACACAGAATTGAAGCTTCGAAGGGGACACCTTGTGCCCCATCTCGGCTAGGAAATACAAGACTGTAAGTGAGGCTTGCTCGCAAGCACGTTCAGAACGGGCTGTGATCAGTAGATCATCGACATACTGGAGCAGGGCAGTGTCAGTTGGCATGTGAATGTTGTCTAGTTGTCTCTTGAGTGCTTGACTGTAAATACTAGGACTTTCTGTGAAACCTTGAGGAGCTCGTGTGAACATATAGCTCCTTCCATTTAAACAAAATCCGAAAAGGAACTGGCTGTCTGGATGAATGGGGACACTGAAAAACGCGTTCTTGAGGTCTATGACTGTAAAAAATGAGGCTTCGGAATCAATGGCTGTCAACAGGGAAGAGATATCTGGGACAACTGGGTACTGGGGAATAATACATTTATTAAGTTCTCGGAGATCAATCACTAATCGATATACTGGAGGTGCATTTGGATCAGTACGTTTCATGACTGGAATGATCGGAGAATTGCATACATTGGAGTCAGTTTCTACAACTACTCCTTGAGCCATGAGCTCGTCAATAATTTTGGATAAGGCTGCTACAGCCTCAGGTGGCAATCTGTACTGTCTAATTCGTGGCAGGACTACACCTGGCTTGAGAGTCACACGATGGGGTGTGATTTGCATAAAGCCAACATCAGTTGGACCTTGCGCCCATAGATGCTGCGGAACATTAGACAATCTGGGATCAAAATCTCGTAATACATAGTGACCCTTGAAGTCACGTAGGAACAATCGTATTCCCTCTGGGGAACAGCATATAACTGCACCTAATTCTTTCAGTGTCTTAATGCCTAATAGGTTTTCTGGACATGACTTAGTAAGTAACAGATCAGTAGTGTGGGACAATGGACCTACTTCTAGAGTAACTGGCTTTGATATTTCATTTACAATAGGTTTTCCTGAAAATCCAAGGGAAACATTTCTTGAGCCTGAGAGCGGAGCCCCTGGAACTTCGGCATGACTTATAGTGGTCCTACTTGCCCCTGTATCAATCAAAAACTTTCTGTCTTTCCCTAATACTTGACTATGAACATAGGGACCTTCTTGATCTACAGGTATCTCGATGAGAGGCAAGCCTACCTCCCTCTCTAGGCTGTTTCATGAATATGGTTGATACTCTGGATACTCAGACTGTGCATACTGGTACATCTGCTGTGTAACATGCTGTGTTGCAGCGATAGGCTGCGGTGCTGTAACTGTCTGTGGTGCATTCTGTGACTGAGGAGTCTGTGTAACTTGTTCTTGTCTAGGCGGACGTGGTCTTTCTTTAGTCTTACCGGTAGCTATGTTGTGTTTCAGAACTGCACACTCGTTTATAAAATGACCTGGCTGTTTACAATAATTGCAGTTCCCTTTAACGGGAGCTGCAGGATGACTGGTTTGATTTGGACCCCTCTTGTGACTGTCTTGAGGAACAGATTGTGCAACTAGTACTTTCATTTTCGTGTCTTTCATACGTTTTCTCTCATGTTCTTGCTCTTCTCTGATTCTATTCTGGTGATATTGAAGCATCTGTAACATCTGGGACGGGGTATTAGCTTGCCAGGTACTTTCGACTTTCAAAACTCGATTTTTAATTGGTGGACTTGAATTCTCGACTAATTTAGTAACAAAAAGATGAGGGTATGACTCACTACTTGTCTTGAGGCCACTGTTTATGGTAAAACATTTCTCAAATCTAGAATAAAAATCACTAATATCTTCGTCTTGTTTCTGTTTACAGGCTGAGATTGCATCCCAGTCTTCTTTTCTAGTTGTCAATAACCTAGGCAAAACTTGTATTAATAATTCTGGTAATTCTTTACATTTATCTCCAAGACCGGTACCTGGTACTCGTGCCTTGTCTTCAGCTTCTAGAACTGCCCAATCGATCTTTTTCTCTCCCACCTCCCATTCTTTTTCTTTGAGTTTCTCATATACCCCTGCGGGCAACAGGACCTTCAACATTTTAATAATATCTGGATATGTGTATTCTCCCATACGGAGCATGTCTTTTAATTCTCGGTGGAACCCTGCTGGATCTTTATCATGACAGGGAATTAACTTTTTCATCTCTAAGAGTTCCATCTTTGTGACCGGGGTGTAAACAAACACTCGTTGCATTTCACCACCGTCTGTCTTAACTGGATGCACTTCTCGTAACGGATTCTGTCTGTCTATGTAAAAGGGTTTACTTTCGGGGGGTGAGACATGAACAAAATGCGGGTTCAAAAACGTTCTATATTTGTGGCGCTGTTCTAGAATAACACTAATCAAATCGGTACCTAAACCTTTCCATCTATACTGGAGTAACTCGTTCAGGACATCGTGTAACGGACCTGGATCAGAATGTTGACCCTCATACAATGTAATGAGGTGCTGGATCATATACATACCCGCCAGTCGCTGCTCGGCTGGGGGCATTTTCAGGAACATTTGTGCCACTATTTCGTCTGGAAAAGTGGTAGAATCAGTAATCCATCGGACTGCTGATCGGACTAGTTCTTGTTCATGCATAGTACTTAACTCGCTATAACCGATTCGTGACTTCAGAATGTGATCGGTAGCTTGAAATACTTGTTCCAGAGAACCTTGTTCTGGTGCTGGATGATGAAAAATTGACTTGTGTTCTAGGCGCAAATGGCGGTCTGGAAATCTAGATTTTCCTACATATGCTATTCTGTCGGGATTCTCGTCCTCTACCTCTTCTGTATCAGAGTTACTTTCTTTCTCGCTTACTTGTGCTGCTTTGCGTTGTTCGTGTATCCTTATTATTTCTTTACGGATTTTCTTGTACATACTCTCTATACTACTGATGGTTCTGTGCTTACCCTCGGCTATATTATCACTCCACCTTGTCAGGGTTCTCATTTCGGCTTGATCTTTGGTCGGATAATCTTGTTCCCTTATTAGACAATTAATCAGAAACTTTAATAGCATGAGCTGGACTTCAGCTTTTCTTTGGCACATGACATCACTAATACTTTCTGGATCATTCCCTGTACGGATGAAACGATATATTCTGTCTAGATCTTCTTTCATATCTGGTAGGGTGACTAGATACTCGGTCACCTTTCTTACGCGTAATGAATATAAAACCATACTATCCTCGCCTGGGACTGGATCATAGCCACATTCGGTAAGGGCTTTTCTTATTTCTGCAACAGACTGATACCTGGGCGTACGCTGTGACGCTTGTGCATGTAATTCGGCTAACGTTAAACGCTTGTGTGGCGGCGGGGTTTGAGGAGGACCTCCCCCTGCGGCCCCTAAACTAGAGTCGTCTACTGATGCTCTTCGTCCTGGCAGAGTGGGGAATGGAAATGCAGGCTGGACTTGTATGGCGGGCTGGACCGGGGGTACCGTAACAGGTACTCCGGTGTCTGGAGGAGCAGGAAGTGCCTGATTTACAGGGACTGGCGGAGCGGGATTTGCATATTCCGGGACTGTGTCGTCCAAATAGGACGAAATGAAAATATCAGCTGCGGTCGGTTTGTGACGTAGCTTGGTCGGAACTAGTGGTGGCGGGAAATTACTGGATGCCTCCGGGGTCGCTTTTGGCAAGCCCTCGGCAAGAAGAGGATACATACCCTTAATAAGAGCATGCCTCTGTCTGTCTGACTGTTCGGTTTTAACTCGTTCACCAATCTCGATTAATTCCCTTTCTTGGGCTCGTTCTAAGGATTCTCTACTTAATTCTGACTTTCTGATTTCTTTTTCAGTTCTTTTATGAGATTCTTTGCGCCATAACTCGATGGCATCTTTCTGTGACTGTCTGGCTTTCTTTTTCCATAATGCTTCTTCTACTCGCATGATGCACTCGGCATCCCATGTACCCGATACGGGCCATCTATACTTTTCTTCTAACTGTTTGGTATACTCTACCCATAAATCTAGATACAATATGGCGCTTATGCCATGCTTCTGATACATAAAATGACCTGGACTGTCCCTAGGAGGGACAGGAACTGCTGCTTCTAGCAGACCTTTTCTGGTTTTTAACTGACGCAGTTTTGAAAAGAGTGGCATGACTGAACTATAATCTGGACACAATACAATACACAATAAACACGGTAATTACTTCGCACTCATACCACGACATTAAAATACACGAATAACATTCAGAATAACAGTTCGAACAGAATACTACCTGGAATACGGAAAACAGAATACATGAATTTTCTCGAGAACAGAACTGACTAGAACAGAAACTAGATGCACTGCTGAAACAGTACGAAACTTACCGGTCTCATACAGAGACACGTCAGGACCCGCATCCACCGAAGTGGACACTTCGTTTTGTGGGTCTGTGTACCACCAACCCACGGACCAGAGTCAATTAGATTGACCCTGTCTAGATACTACCCCAGCAACGGTACTCACCGGGCAGCACGAACGGAAGGCCTCGGACTGGACTGGACTGCTTCGACGCCGGACGGACGAACTTCGGACTTCTGTTACGGGTGGGCCTCCGGATACCTCGGACCTTGGACTCTCGGCTTGGGCTCTGGTCGGGACTCGCCGCGTTCCTCCACCGCCTCGTCTGGATGCTGGACCGCCACCTCCGTCTCCTCCGTGGGCCTGAGGGATACTTGAAGCAGAAATATCTGCCGGTGCGCAGAAGAGTTCCGTCACGACTGCAGAGGGTCAGGGGGTCGGCGTGGCTTCACCGACGCGCGGGGAAAGGGCAAGTCACTGTTCGGGTGCCATTATGTGGTATATAAATAAATAATACCGGATCTAGGTTTGTCTGGACTTAGCAATAACAGATAGCTCAATAAAATAAGAGTCAAGATTCGAGGTAGTAGGAGTTTGCAGGTTTATTACAGCATAAAGGACAGGAACAGGACAACCTGCACAGGAATAGGATGGCAGCGCTGCCATCTACCTTACTGTAAAAGGACTAAAGAGTGGACTCCCTGTAAGCTACAGGTTAACAGAGCTCACCTGGAACATCACCATCAAGAATCCTCAACATGGAGCACCACCTGTGGATTTATAAGGGTTTTGTCCAAGTGCATTGTGGGTCCTGAAGACCTCAGCTTTCAAGGACCATCTTGGAGTTTGAGCACCTTGGGACCCTTTAGGGAACTTCAAGAAGAAGTTTTTTTTGTTTTATTTTTTATTTTTCAAAAACCTTTATTAACATTTGTGCAAAATTACACAGCTTCGCTCCTACAACCATAACTGGCCGGCAGCATAGTACCTTCAGTATCCAAAAGTGAAAGACGTACAGTGGTAAAGGACGAAATAACACAGCAAGCTGCATACAACCCTGTCCGGGCCGTCCGCGTGATAGTCTGTCATCAGCAAAACCAAATCTCCATAGTCAACGCTCTCTGGGCGAGTAAGAGTACTAACATGCAAACAATCTAGCGGGCGTGTGATCCAGGTGTCCATCACCTAACATAGAACGTTTTATAACCCTGGGCATATGGTAGATCGGCTAATCCCAACCCCATTTGGAGTGTAGGCTTGTATACATTAGACAGCCATGCGTGGCCAGGATATATGTTAATGCAACTGTGCCCAAGCAGTTCAACGGTGCTTATTTTGTCCTTATCGTGCATTGCTTGAGGGGGGTATCTGCCTTGCGCAGCTACGTCATACAGCTCTCATTCCAGTCCCGGGGTCTTTTAAGTTCTTACCACCATACCGCCCAATGTGGCTGACAGAAACCCCATGACGTATGTATCAAAAGCCGGAGTAAGGCAGTATTGGAAATAACATCCATCCATCTATTCAGGTGTGCCCGTGGGGGTAAGTCCTCTCTCCTCGTTGGGCAAATCAGCATTCGCTTCCTGAGCTGCTATCTGTATCAAATATGACTGAAGTGGACCCCAAATATGTGCCGGTCGAGACGCTACTGGTTGCATTTCTGAATATATGCCGTATTGCTCCTGACAGTACACCATGTCCTGTATCCAATCCTTAAATTTAGGAGACCGACCCCTCCCCCATCTACAAGCCAGCCGCCTTTTAACTAACAGTAACGCTACATTGGTGAACTTTCTAGTGCTTATCGGGATCTGTGCAGTATAACCCAGCAAAAATAACAGCGGATCCGCCTCCAATGTGCCACCTGTCATAAGTTGTAGCGCTCCGTGGACCTGTGTCCAATAAAGCCGAACTTGTGGACATTCCCATGCTAAATGCAGGAAGCCAGCACCAGCCTGTCCGCACCTTTCACAGAAGTCTGAGTCCGCAAGATTGAATCTGAATTTCCGAGCTGGGGTGTAATATATTCTGTGTAAGAACTTATAGTGGATAATTTTGAAACGGCAGCTTGACATCAGCGAGCCAGCAAGTCCACAGCAGTACTCCCACTGGTCATCAGTAACTTCCCTGCCAAGATCCACTGTCCAATGCGCTCTGGCAGAGCCCACTACTGCCGGGATAGCACCCCGCAAGCTCCTATAAATGCAAGATACCAGATGTGTGCCATCCGAACTATTCAGTACCACTGTAAGAGGAGCCACACTGGGAGGTTCATGTGGATAATCAGGTAGCATAGCTTTCAGTCCTTCGCGCAGCCGTATGTAATAAAAGACTTCCAAAGGACTAGGGGCGTGCTCCCCAAAGAATTGTTGCCGAGAACGAAACGTGCCGCTTAGAAAGAGATCACCCCATGTGCTTATAGTAAGCCGGTGACACATATTACGGAAGCCCGTCTCTTGTAGAAGCGCCATCTGAGGGTGATAGGTCAGCGGCATTCGGGGCGTATATAACATCAACACCTGCAGCCGTGGTTCTATCCTTTGCCACGCATCTATGGTGCATGTCACTGTGTTGGATGGGGTGTCCAATGCCGCTATAGGGGCATAGACAATGCCTGCTAACGGTAATGGGTGGGAAATCCAATCTTCAGCCGCTATCTGTGGCATAAAGGCGGCAGGTTTCAGCCAGTGATAGAGAAAGTGCGCCTGGGCACTCAGATAGTATATCTCAAAGTCGGGTATATCAAAGCCTCCCATATCGTAAGGCTGTGCCATGACAGTCCATTTAAGGCGTGCTTGTCTACCTCCCCACACTAACCGAATCAGTTCAGACCTCAATGTTTTAAAGAAATAGGAACCTGGATAGTATGGAATATTAAGAAAATAATAAAGAAAGCGTGGCAAAATTATCATTTTAATAAGGGACACCCTGGCGGCCATGGATAGTGGTAACCTGATCCACCGCGATACCGACTCTACCAGTTTAGTGATGGCCGTGCCATAATTCAGCCGAATCGTCTCTTCCTTATCCCTTGAAATCTGGATACCCAAGTATCGAAGATCTGCATGGCACCACTCCAGGGGGTAATCAAGCGGGAACTCAGACACTGCAGCCGTCAATGGAAATAATTGAGACTTCCCCCAGTTTATCAAAACGCCGGATAGGCCGCCAAAGGCCACAAACTCCCTTAAAAGAGCATTCAAGTTGTTCTGAGGGTCTTTAACATAGAGCGTGACATTGTCCGCATACAATGATATGGAGAGTTGTCTCTGGAAACAGTTAAAAGAACTGATCTTGTGCAACTGCCAATGCGACATGCCAATGGTTCGATCGCTATTGCAAACAGTAGGGGAGACAGAGGACACCCCTGACGAGTGCCCCTCGTAATCTCAAAGGCCTCCATCAGTCGACCATTTGCCAATACTCTCGCCTTAGGAGCAGTATATAATAAGCGTATTCAGTCTACAAAAATCGGAGGAAAGCCCATCTTGTGTAACACCGTGAATAGATATCTCCATTCCATGGAGTCAAACGCTTTGGAGGCGTCCAGAAAAATTGCAACCACCGGAACTGCAGGGGCCACAGTCTGAATCAGCGAGAAGACCGTCCGGAGATTATGGGAAGTAGCTCTCGTGGGAACGAAGCCTGACTGGTCAGGCAATATGATCTTAGTCATGAGTAAGGAAAGTCTTGTGGCTAGCACCTTGGCGAGTATCTTAGCATCGCAGTTAAGGAGTGACAAAGGTCGATAAGAGTCACATTGCGATGGGTCCTTACCCGGTTTGAGAAGGGATGTGATCACTACTTCTCTCATGGAACGGGGCAGTACTCCCACTTCCAGCGAGTCCTCAAAGACTTCTCTCAACACCGGCGCCATGACGTCAATATAGCATTTATAGAATTCAGCCGGAAGGCCATCCAAGCCGGGTGCTTTACCGCTGCTCAGGGACATTATGGCATCCCGGACCTCGTCCAGTTCGAATGGAGCCCCGAGAAACGTTCTGTAAACGTCACTTAGCCAGCATAGTGCCAGATCACCTAAAAATCCCTCTAGATCAATGGCTTCGGAGGATCGGGTAGAGTATAGATGTTCATAATGTGTCTGAAGTGTGGTCAGAATCCGATCATTGTCCCTACAGACCTCCCCCTCGCTATTTTCAAGTTCCAAGATGGTGTTAGTGCCATGTTCCGTGCGTACCGTCACTGCCAGTGCCCTGCCAGGCCTATCCCCCTCGTTGTATCTGCGAGCTTTCCAGTATTTGTCCCTGAAGTGGACTTCCCTCTGCGCTTCAGCCTCATACTCCGACAATTTATGTCTAAACTCCTGTTGTAATCCCCCTGAATTCTCCTGCAACATCCTACGCTCAATTTCCCGCATCTCCCCTTCCAGACTTCGCAGTGTACGCTGTATGTCCCTTAAGACCCCAGAACTCTTAGCTATGCACCAACCCCTCACTGTCACCTTAAATGCTTCCCAGATCGTCTCCACACTGTCCACTGTGTCTTTGTTATGGGGAAAGAATTCTACTATGTCCTCTCTAAGTTCCTCCCGGAATACAGCATCCACCAAGGCATTGGGTTGTAATCGCCAGGGAGGCTGAGGCCGGACGTAGCCAGGCATGGCCAAAGTAACCAACACCGGGCAGTGGTCTGACTGAGTCCTAGGCAAGTGCTTCGCATCTATGATACATGGAGCCAATTCTCTAGACAATAAGCAGTAATCGATCCTTGCCCACATCCCAGTGTAGGATGTGAAATGCGTTCCCTCCTTGAGACCGGGATGTACATGTCTCCAGCCATCTACAAGTCCCTCATCTTCTACTATGCCCCACAATATTTCTCTTGACCTGGGATGATAGTGCGTTTGCCCATCGGCCCTATCCAACCCCGGGATCATGGCTACGTTGAAATCTCCTCCCCACACTATGTGACGTGAGCCAGTATCTGACACCACCCCCCATACTATAGCAAAGAATTCAGGTGTGTCCACATTAGGAGCATAGCAATTGGCAAGTGTGATGGTGTCCCTGCCCAGTCTCCCCCACAAAACAACATACCTCCCTGTCCTGTCTATCTGCTGACCCAGGAGTGTGAAGGGAGTGGTGCGATGTATAAGGATAGCTGTGCCCCTAGCAAAGGACAAGTAATTTGAGAAAACTCTAATCCCTGCCCATTTGCTAGCAAAGGTAGAGGTAGTCTGAGGGGAAATATGCGTTTCCTGCAACATAGCCACCTGCACTTTATGTCTATCAAAGTAAGCCAACATTTGTCTACATTTGCGAGCATCCTTTAAACCGCGCACATTCCATGATAAAAACTTGCATGTAGTTAAGTCTGCCTCACCCATTGGAAATGTTCAGCATACGGCCAGCAGTAATCAAAGTTGGTCCTGGTCATCTCACCCTGTCTTAATAGTCCACCCAACAATACACTCCTTCCTATGCCCACCATCCACATCACAAAATGTAAAAAGCATAGGCCTCTGTGGCATCATCCAACACTTCATCCTCAAAAATTGTACCGTAAAGTACAAAGCACGCTTGTATATATTGCACTCAATCAACTCAGTCAACCTCCACACATACTCCCGTATCCCCCCTCCCACTGAAGCAACTCCAACCTGCCAGTCCCTTTGCCCTCCCCATCCCTCCCCATGTCTCCCAGAAAACAAGGGCTAACGGACTCCCGAGTATACAAAAACAGTAAGGGTGTTTCCCGCTGGGAAGCATTCCAGGTGGCAACACGATTACCCCTCATTACCACCAGAGCCACAAGAAATATTTGCAACCCAGAAAGTGGAACGAGGGGGTGCCCAGCGATAATAACATTGGCATCCCGTGAGCTGCACCCCGCCCCATCTATGTAGCAGTCAGAAAGCTCATCAGAGAAAACATTAACTCCAGTCTCATAAACAGTGCAGTACTCACGTACAAGCGACCATTAAAAGTATAAGTTCTCAAGGCCAATACAGTCACTGTTCTTCCTCATCCATCCTCTCGGGCGGTGGGTCCGGGCCCTCTTCCCTCTCCCCACCTGGCCGCTCGGTACGTCTGTAGTGCTTGATGAACTCCTCCACCTGTTGCAGTTTCGTGAAGAACTTCTGCCGCCCTTGGTACGTTACTCTCAGCCGGGCTGGATATAGCAGCGCATAATCTACCTGCAGATTACGTAGCTTGGCCTTCACCTCAAGAAACTTCCGACGTTCCTCTTGTACCACTGGGGTGAAGTCAGGATAAATGGTGAAGCTGTTGCCATCATACGAGAGCGAGTTAGTGCTACGGGCCGCTCGTAAGGCTACATCCCTATCTCGATATTTAAGCAGGCGGGCAATGATAGGCCTCGGTGACGTGCCTGGCTTTGGTCTGGGGCCTAAGGATCGGTGCGCCCTCTCCACTATGAATTGGGGCGAGAAGGCCTCAGAGCCGATCGCCGCCAGCAAAAGCTTCTCCACATAGCCCTCCATCTTGCCCACATTGGTCGTCTCCGGAATACCTACTGTGCGAATATTATTGCGCCTACTTCTCGCTTCCAAATCCTCATTCTTGGCTGCTATAATCCGCAGCAAGTTGTCCATCCTGGAGAGTTGCGAAGTGTGCCGTGTCGTAGTGTCCTCTGTATCCGAGATACGCTGCTCTGCCTCTTTCAGCCTCCCTTCGTGCACATCTAGCTTGTGAACTACTGCGTCCATGCGCGATGACATCCTGTCCACTTTATCAGCTATGGTCGCGAATCCCTGCCGCATCTCCCTGAGAACTTCTTTGAGATCCGATGATGCCTCCGATGGGCCCCCAGTGTCTCCGCTAGCACCGGTCTGCTGCTGCTGGTCCGGTCCCGCACGGTTCAGCCTCTGGGCCGCCTCAAACGTGATCTTCGGCTGCCTCGTGTCTGGCTTCCCCATTCTCGCCACAGTACAGGCCCGGCTAATGCCTCCACCAATCACTGACGCACCAGTCCAACTATACCAGTCCCTGCGATGCAAATGCGCCAAGGAAAGATTGCACAGTTGACAAAAGGATCAATGGGAGAGGGAGGAAGCCCTTCACCAGTGTGTCCGGTCTCACAAGGCAAGACTAATTACCACGCTTGCGGACCAGTATATCCTGCACGATCCCCCACGGGTCTCGCCTGGCGCTGTTAGGGTAGAGTAACGGTCGTAGCAGGGTATCCCCCCAATGCCTGCTCAGCCCACTCTGGCCGACCGCCCGAGCAGGCCTTCGGCGCAGATCACACTGTGCAATTCACAGTGGTGCACACCGACACGGTGGTGGGGGGGGGCACTGCTCGAGGCCCACGTGGATCTATGTAGCGGCCATCCCCAGCTCAGTGTTCGTGGCTATGTCTCCTCCACAGGTCGCTGCGCACTCAGCGGAACAGCACTGCAAAGGGCTAATTAGCGACAGAGACCCTACAGTAACTCCAGTAATGTCGTATAGTCCCAGCCAGGGAGCAGCCCAGTGCCCCACCACCAGATAGAAGCCCCAAGACAGGTATTACATAGGCCTGGGGGTGGCGTTAAGGCCAAAGTCCGTGCAATGTAGGCCCGTGAGCGTAGCCCTAGTATTCTATTCACGGAACCTGCACAGTAGTCCACTCACCACCTCCAATGGCATATGCCCCAAGCTGGATCAATCCTGCCGACCTCTAACGAGCCGTTCTGGGGGGGGGGGCCCGCACGAAGTGCACCAGCGGGAAGGCCAGCGCGGTCCAGTCCGCTGTTCGCCGGCCGCTCCCTCAGTGCCTGAAGTGGGTTTTTGGGGGGGTTTTTTGCCCCTTTTTTTGGGGGTGCAGGGATGGACTGAAATCAGATGCGGAGCTCTCCGCTATGGCCTCCGATGGGATCAGGCAAAGGATGCAGGCATACGATAAGGAGCGGAGCAGCTCCGACAAAGTTCGCGCCTGTTGTACCCCAGGGCCGCAGGAGAAGCGGCGATCTCTCTCAGTCCGCCCAGCCGGGCAGTAGCGACATCCCCTCCACAAGACGACCCCACTGGGGATATCCTCGCTTCTGTAGAGCACAATGAAGTTCCGATGTGGGCCAAGCCCGGACAGCATGCACCGCAGGTTCCGTGGAGCAGATGGTTAGAGGCACTTCTGTCCGCTGGCCGTCGGTCGCTCCCTCAGTGCATGAAACGGCGTGTTTAGTGCAATGTAGGTGCAAAGCTCTCCGCTAGTGTCTCTGATGCAATCAAGCAAAGGATGTAGGCATATAATAAGGAGCGGAGCAGCTCCGGCAAAATTCGCGCCAGTTGCGGCCCAGGGCCGCAGGAGAAGCCGCGGTCTCACTTAATCCGCCCAGCCGGGCTTCTGCGACGCCCCCTCCACAGGTCGACTCCGCTGGGGATATCCTCGCTGCTCCTGAGCACAGCGAAGCTCCGATTTGGTTCAAACTTGGGCTGCGTGCACCGGAGGTTCCGTGGAGTAGATGGGTGGAAGCACAGCTCAGAATTATGCCGATTAAAGGATAATTAAAGGATTTATATCGCCGGGCGGCGGGAGCCTCACACAAAGGCCACCATTCACAAGGGCGCCACCTAGCGCCCCTCAACTTCAAGAAGAAGTTCCATAAGTTTGGAGAAGTTTGGAGCAATTTTGGGAAAAAAAACACAAGTCGACCGACTCAACCTGGCCAGTCAAGCCGGCGACCCTCAACCGTGATTCGGCCATATCACAGACGCGAGCAGAGAGTCAAAGAAGCCCTCAGGAGATGCACTGACAGTGCACCATTTAAAAGGTGGCAGACTGTCAGTACGCCCCCTGAAAGCAGCCCTTTACAGGGGGCAGAGGGAGTCCCATGGACCAGACATCCCCTTGCAGGTGGGCGCAGTCACTGACTGCACCCGCCTGCAAGGGGTTCTCTAATTTCCTTTAAAAGTACAGGCCGTGCCGCCTGCACTATGAAAGCGCAGAGCAACTGCTCTGTGTTTTCACATGGATTTGCTGCTCTGGGGGCAGCGTGAGTCCAAGGCTGTCCCCAGGGCAGCGCATTCATCATAATGGGGTGCATTGGCATTGTTTGTGCCCTGCGCACCTTTTCAAAGATGAACTGGGTGCAAACAATGCCAATACGTAATACGCCCTATGTTTGGACCGCTGTAAAGCTCTGTATGTCCGACTTCCAGAGTAGGCAAAATACAAGGCTGGCGAACCCTTACCAAATCCGGCCTGGTGAAGAGCATTGAGCCCCCCCCTCCCCCCCCCAAGAAAAAGCTCAGTAAAAGTTTCTAAGTCCGAACGAAGAAAAGGTAACCGGGAGCAGCCACGAGAGCCAGGCCGCCTGCCTTCAACCTTGAGCCAGACTGGGTCCTTGGTTCATACCGCTGGAACGCTCCGGAGGTCTGACTTCCATAAGTGGGACCAGGGGCTCGTGGAAAGGCAATCTGGCGAACCCTCACCGAATCAGGACTGGCTGAAAGCTTCGAGGGACCCCAGGAAGAAATGCTCCAGAAAGGTTTCAAAGTCAGAAGGTAAAAACTTTTACTGAGACCTACTGCGAGGGTTAGCAGCACAGAGCTCTATCGTGGTCTCCCTAAAACTTTGACTTTGCCCCGGTCTATGGCGACTAAATGTCCCAATAAGGTGCTATGGCTTTCTATGTGCTATATGATGCAAAATCTTTGAAAAATTATATCTCTGGTTCCCTACATTGGATTTTTGTTTTTTTTAATGTAATTTTAAAGATAATAATGGTTCCTATTTTTATAAACTAGTGTTGGATTTTTACTGTGCTTTTTGTCTAGAATAATTTTCTAAGATCTATTCTGAGCCCCCGACTGTGTTAGTGGCCTTATTGCCAGCGCCAGATATACATTTGCCCCTCCTAATAATCCACTTTCCAACAGGAAGGGTGTAGATATAGAAGACACCACACCCTCCATGAGAGAGCTTGTAAAGGTGTTCAAGTGTCCTTAGCTCACCAGCATGATGGTATCTTATTCAAAAAAGACTGCAAGCTCTAGAACGCATCCATTTTACGAGGGTGCATCCAGGAAATATGCTGCCTCTCTCTTTATGGCTCACAGTCCTCCAGTACCCTTACAGTACCAAAAGAGACTCATAAGTGAAACCTTCGCCCTTTTAAGGTCTTGTAGGATTAAGTCCCTTTGTAGAAACCCATGGCCACATTTACTACTATTTGAGGTGATGCAAATCAGCGAGACAACTTGCTGCACTGTGCCTCGTCAAATGGAAAGAGCAGAAATGGGCCATATATGAGATCTGGTGCATTCCTGCTCTCTCTCAGTGCTGGTGTGCTGTGTTTAGCCTAAAGCCAGGCAGGCACCCTTGCAATATGGTGTAAGTGTGCCTGCTTTAAAGGTAGCATTATGTTTTTTGCAGGAAGGTACACCTTCCTGTCCAAAAACAAATCTCAGAGGAATTTTCATCTTTTCATGTGTGCTGCAGAAAGCGGCAGATGTTGGAAGAGGAAATAATAAGGAGAAATATACACATGTCTCTTCTTTACACCTCTTTTGGCATGGCATAGCATTTAACATTTTCCCAGGTTTAGACCTAGTAAATCGGGAATGAAACAAAATCCATGGGTGGATGAGTGGGAACGCCAACACTTCACCCACAGAATGCCATCCATCCCAATGTACAATAACGCAGAGCAGCAATTTGCACTGCCTTGTATTGATCTGGATTTACTAAGCCATGCAACACCAGGGGGATTCGTGTGGCTTAGTAAACATCACTTAAGCCCCATCGCTGTCTGTGACACAAAGGCAAAGGAAAACCTTACTGAATCTGGGTCCCAGTCTTTTCGTGAGAGGAATTTCTTGCTACTTGTTACTCCTCACAAGACATCCTTAACCCTTCAGCTTTGAAGGAAAGTTTTAGAGGTATGTCTTCTACCTTATAAAAGTTGACAAGTTTCACTGGAGTCAGGGCGAGTGTAACAGAGGATAAAGGAAACCCTCTGATGCTTTCTTGATCCTTTAGAATTCATACCTTGTCTGTCTATTGGGCAGATGTATGGACGAGGAAATCAAGTCAAAATATTAAGTCACACATCCGCAAAGCCATACTTACAAATGGAAAGCATGTGCAAATACGGACTTACATTTTTTTTTCACTTGCAGTGACTGAGCTATCCAGTGGATGTACATATAAAGCCCTTGCTGCCCACTCTCCTTACACATTAATCCTGCTCATTAGTAATGCACAGACAGAGTTCTGTTTCTGTGGTTTTGAACCATTCCACAAGGCCATTCTTTCATTTTCTCTCTTCCCTATGTGCCCATTCCCACATCTATAATGCTTGCCGCCTGTTTCTGCTGCCTTAATACACATTATCTGTACCCGCTGCCTCCTCAATACTCACCTTCTGTGTTATTAGCTTAGCAGGCGTGCCCACACCATCTCTTACACTCATCTTGTAAATGAAAAATGTAAATGTAAATTGATACTTGTATAGTACACTACTCACCCGCAAGGGTCTCAAGGCGCTTGTACGAATACCGCTGTGGAACCCATCCTGGCTTTCCCTGTGAGGTGTCCACTCCTGGGCACCCCCAAGGTGGAGGCCAGGCATTCTTAGCGTTGTGGGGGACGTTGTGGAGATTAAGCAAGCTATTGCCCAGAGTTGCAGAGTGGGACTCCATGATTGGAATAGGCACCGAGGCGAGAATTATCAGGTCCATGGAATTTTGAGCCCAAGACCTGCTGAGGCGGGGAATTGAACCCTGGTCCTGGGCTAGACCTCTGCATCAGGGTCTGCCGCTCTAACCATTGAGCCACGCTTCTTGTGTAAACCTAACCTTAATATCTATACCCCTTAATATCCATTTCCTCTCCACCCACCCACTCACATTCTGTCTCATTAATGCACTGCAGGTGCCCTCTCTCACCACCCTAGATTTTCCTGCATACAATACCAACTGTGTTTGTGTATATCTTCAAGCCTCTCTAGTCCTCTATATGTTCTTAATATACAGCACGCATCGTGTCCACCCTCTCAAAATCACACTGTTCAGCTGTGTAAATAATGTGGAGTGAATGCCTGGTCCTTTCTCCATGACACACTCTTGGGCCAGGAATATCCCTTCATAGCAAACAGGCTTTCACTGCTGTCTTAAGTGCCCCATAACATGAGAAACTGGTAATTTGACATGATAGTCATGTCATTACAATCGTCTATTGTGTGTAGAGAGAACTAGGCATGTCCCTTGTAATGGCAGATCCAGAACTAATTCTGTGACTAGGAAGGGGACACACAGTATACCCTCATAGCGCAATAGACTACTGACCACGCCTGGTATAATTCACATAAAATGGAGTTTGTTTGGACAGTCACTTGAAATGGTGTGAATTTGGGACACTGGGCCCTGGACACTGGAAAAGACAATTATATAATTGCTAAGGAGCCAATTGATGCAATTTACATATTTGACCGGGATGGCTGTATGTTTTGGAAAACTACTTTAGACCATGGATAAATGCTGAAGGAAATCTGAATTGCAAATGTTTGATTTGTAGTGGTTCTTGGCCCTGGCAAAACAATTGGATATTGTGAATCATGTTTGCCATGTTCAGAAGCTAAAATATAAATAAATAAGGACTGAACCACATTTCAAAGATTGAAGAGAGTGAAAAACGATGACATCACTATTTGAAAATGTTAAAATAGTGTATTATTGCCACTCATTATAGAGATATAGTCTGTGTTATAAAACGTATTTATGACAGCTCAGGTCTTTAAATGCTGAGCTTGCCTAGCTGAAGTCTGTGACTCTTTTTTGCATTACCATAACTGTGTTTGTATAAAATGGCAAAGTTTTTTTCAATTATTAGTGTGTCCAGACCTTTTTCTCTGTATCATGTAGAGAGTAGCCTACTGTCCTCTCTAATACATGTTGATGTTATTTGAGCCCTGGATCTTATGCTGACAATCTGTGTGCTTGTTGGGTCCATGTATGTGTAGTGAGTATGTAACACAAGTATGATAGAGGGACTCTGTGTGTGTTAGGTGTTATTGGAATCAACCAACAGGAGATCACCTGTAGACCCAGTTGAGACCTGGGTGGTAATTGTGTATATCAAAAATAATGTTGCAACAGGTAATATTTAGCAGAGTGTTAAGTAAAGCATGCACAATAAGTTGCAAAGAAAGGAAAGAGAAACTAAAGAGCTCAGTAGAAGATGCAAGAAGCAGTCTGTATTGAAGAAACTATAAGCAGAAGGACAGTATCAGCACTGTTTACAGTAATTGTGGGTGTAACCCAAATAAATACTTGTGCACATGAGTGCTCGTGGAACATACAGTGAGCGGAACAAGTGACAAGTGACACAGCGAGGAATGGTACAGGGCAAACACACTTAGAAATATATACAAGGCACTGATTGGTTCACAGGTAAGTTAACAGTAATTGTTTAACCTAGAATTAACAATTTTGTGAACAGTAGGTTTGTGCCAAGGATTGTGCTGAGAAGTCAATGGCGTTTCAAGCTTTAGTGAGTTAAGATCATCTTCAGGACCAGGTTACTGTTATTTTATGTGCTGAGTGTGATCCAAGAATGGGAATTAATGAGTCCCAGAAGGGAGGAAGGCCAAATATGGTAAATTCAAGCTGCACCACCGGCCGGGGTGCTTTGATGAGCTGATAAGTAAGATGTTCTGCTCAAACCTCCTTCAATACAGATTGCTTCTTCCATCTTCTACCGAACTCTTCAGTCTCTCTTACCTTTCTTTGCAATTTATTGTGCATGCTTTACCTAACTGACTTCTAAATATTACCTGTTTAGACATTGTCTTTGATATACACCCTTGTTTATGATGGCACAAGATGGAGAGTGTATACAACCTCCCGATACTGTGGAAGTGTATTGACTGCATTCTTGTGGCTAGAGGGTAGAGATCCAGACACTGAAGTGAGGGAGGATGGGTTCAGGAGAATCCTTTGAAATCCAATGAATGCCTTGTTAGCAAAGGACAGTTGATTAGTTCTTCTAGAGAATTGCCATTTGGTACATGATATAGGAGAGGGCTGGATTGTAGTTTCCAATGTTCAAGGTAAGGGTGTTTCTAGGCAGGGCTGTCCTTTTGTCTATCCTTGTTTGCTAAATGAGAATGGTTGATGACAGCCACATGCAGACAACTCACACTTCATTGTGCCCTTGATTTGGTTGCTCATGGTAGGAGTCTGAATCCTTGATACATGCTGTGGGAGCTTTACCTTGCAGAAAGGCTGCTTCTGAAAAGCAGTCAGAAAATGACATTTAAAAGAGAACCATACCCAACCTGCAAACGTCTAATACTTTAGACAGGGGGGGGCACATACCCTGTAAGGAAAATGAGTATAAAAGTGAGATTCAGGTGGAATACATGTCAGAATTACCTGTCCTTTCTGCCACAGATACTTCTTCTGTATTGTATCACTTGCACCGTACTGTATACTGTTATGTTTTCAAAAGGAAAATCTCAATAAAAATTGTTTTACATTGTATTGTAAATTAGTGAGATCCAAACCACTCCACTTTGTTCCAGTCCAATATTTTCCTGACCATGGAAGATAATGCCATAAAGGATACTCAAAGAATTTCTAACGTCTGAATAACATCTAGCCTTCCAGATGTAAGAAGATATTTCTCTAGACTGCAATGTCTCCTGGAGGAGCTGATGGTCTGTCAACAGCCTCGAAGTCTTCTTGTCTGCTGAGAGAACAAATAAGTGTGCCTGACCCTGCAGGAGGAGAGACTGTCTAGGAGAAGAAGCACAACATGTCCCCAATATGAGGGACAACCAGGGGAAGCAGACTACAAGTGAGAAAAGCCAGGAGCAACCTAAGTGTGATGAGGTTCCTCAATCTCTCCGAAGGGATCTTACTGTGAACTGGACCAAATTTTTGTATCACCAATCATTGTTGTATTATCAGGAGCTTGCTGTGCACCTGATAGACTGTTGCTGCTGCTGCTAATAATGGGCATTTCTCATCACTGCAGATACAGAAAACCTGATTGTCCAGAGTCCCCAGCTGCTGGTAATACCCTTGCGTGGGTGATCAGCCCAGCGGCCACATCTGCCCTTCCAAGAGCCCCCTCTGCCCTTGACCTGTGAGGCCACTACTACCACAGACAAGTGCCGCCGGACATGCTGATCGCCCCTAGCCTTTACATTCTGAGTGGGGTCTCACCTATGGCTCCCGCAGCATATGAACTGGTGATGCAGGAGTAGGACCACTGAACGCACCCATTCAGCATCAACAGAGCTGTATCTACTCTAATGCAGGTAACTGGGGTCCTAACTATGAGTAGAACAAGAGGGGCATATGTACAAGCCACTATCGCCAACACAAGGTCACTTTTTCTGACCTTGCGGTGGTGATAGGGGCTTAACCTTATTTACAAGGCAGGGTTAAGCCACTTAATGTGGCTTACCCTGCCTTGCAAATAAGGTCCCCTTTCATGCTGTGCTTAGCGTGAAAGGGGTGGGCAGTGAGCGTTGTGGTGTGCATTCCACCGCAACACCCATTGATTTTGACGCTGACCCCTATGTACAAGGACAGCATACATAGGAGGCAGCACCAAAATTAAGAGCAGGGAAAACCTGGTCTTAATTTGTGAAAACGAGGAGAAATGCATTATTTCTCCTCGTTTTTGCTTTTTCCATGTGTGCACATGGAAAAAGCAAAATGCCATGGATTGTTAATGTACAGGATGTTCTCCCTTCCTGTACATAAACAGTGAAAAATCTGTGAAAAAAAGAAATGCCATTTTGTGACTTTTATGTGTGCTGCATAAAGCAGCACATATAAAAGTGACAAAATGGCATTTTAGCATTGTTTATGTGCAGGAAGGCACACCTTCCTGTACATTAACAATTCTCCCCTGCATGCAGACACCCTTGCACTATGGTGCAAGGGTGCCTGCACTGGTGGTACACAGCGCAGGGTTGAAATGCAAGGCTGCACCATATCGTTGTAAATATTGTGCTGCTTTGCTTTTCAGAAGTGGTGGAGTGAGGCATTAAGCTGTGATAGCTAACACCTCACTCCACTGCTTCACTTGTACATATCCCCCTAAGAAGGCAGAGGAATTCTGCCAAATGTAAGACTTTTATCGGGTGTATTTGAATTGACTAAAAGAAAATAAACTGCTGGCACATCAGAACATTGGGGTATTTCTGAGCTGAGTGAATCACATCTATGTTTAAAACATAGCTAGAGCCATGCTACATACCATGGTTCGAAGATGGTAACAATGTCCAATAGTGGAGGTGAGACCAGCAAAGAAGTGCAGTGCCTCAATGAAGATTGTGAACTGGATTATAACCCTATAACTTAGAACACTGAATATGCTGCCCCTATCTGCCTGGTGCCCCCCCAGCCCCAAAAAGAGAACTGGTCTGAAATATATCATTAGAACAAGTTCCCTTGGGAAACAACATATGAAAATCTGTACCTTCTAATGTATACTTCTCTTACCTGTAGCCTTAATAGGCAGTTCATATCTCTACTCATATGTAAGAAATACATTTAACCAGGATGCTCTGCCATAATATACATTGAACTTAATTACACCACTTTTGATCTAATCTTTTTCAATTTAAGCTTGGAACATGGGTCCTGCCTTGTGGCACCAAACCCTCATATGTTCGGTGACACACTCGTGTACTTTTAAAACGCGATCTTAACTGTAAAAAAAAGCACGTGACTTTAGTTCAAACAATGGGAAAACTTTTCAGTGAAACGTAAATATGGCTCCCACAGCCCTTCTCAATGTCACAGCTACAGTGTGACATACAAATCTTCACTGGGGATAGTGATTTAAATGTTTTAAAGGAGAAGTGTCTGTATCTTTTGTTGTTAATCCACAATGTAATAACTCTTGGGAGAGGTACAGCAACATATTTGGCTGATGTGCGAATGAATCAAATGTTGTGTGCCAACCACATGGGCAGTGTGAAAGGTTGCAGGTTGTGTTGTCGGTGTTGTATTTAAATTAATGTAGCAAACAAGGGATACCCACTTGTACCAATTTCAGAATGCAAGTAGACCCCATAATCAGACGTGAATTTATTTTGGATTTTGATACCTTTATTAAGGGAATGTTTGATTAAATATGAATGTTATCCTTGCTCAAAGAATGTACACTGTGTGACTGCATCTGATGTACCATAACACAACAATGCATAAAAATACAAACAGTACCAGTCACTTCCCATCCAACTCCATCTCTGTGCCCTTACTATACAGCATATGTCCTCCCCTGCCTCTCTATCACTGTAACTCTGTCATTAATGAGCATTATCTGCCAATTCTTCTGTCTACCGCTGTGCACCAGTATCTGCCACCTTCTCACTACTTAACGCTTACCCCATTTTTTAAGCGCACTATTCAGTAACATCTCTTTTCTACTTCTATTATCTCCCTATCTTGATATTTCCTTTATAACTTTGGGGCATATTATCAAGGGGGTTTATCTCTGCTTTTTTGGCTTTAAAAGCCAAGAAAGCGGAGATAAAATTATCTCCCTATTTCCAAGCTGTCGCTAACACCAGTTAGTGACAGCTAATAGGAGATAGCGACCATCTTGGGCCCCGCTTTGCATGTCAGTGATATTTATCACTAATGACATGCAAAGTGGGCGTGCCAAGATGTTAGCGACTGGAAACAGTCGCTAACATCGCTATCTCCTATTACCAACTTTTGGAGATATTCGCGCTAAGCGCGAATATCTCCAAAAGCTAACACCTGCCCTGAGCAGTTCTTCACCATGTTATCCAATGGGAGGTGGATAACATGGCTAAGAGCATTTGCTCGATAATGCATGAATATCGCTGACTTTTCAGCGATATTCATGCATTGCGGCCGTTTTCTATCGCATTTGCGATAAACCTTGCTAATAGCAAGGTTTATCTGCGATAAAAATCGCCGATGTGCGGCGATAATTTTTGTCTCTAAACAAGTTAGAGACAAAAATTATCGCTAGTTGTTGGTAATATGCCCCTTTGTTCCTAGCCACCATATGGACAGTTTCACATCCTTTTAGGCCCACACCCTCCATCTATAGACTACAAAGCATGAATTATAAACTGCATAGAACACGATTAACGTTGCATACAGTCAGGCCACAAGAAAATTTGCTGATAATGAAAAAATATTTATTTGGCACAAGTCACGCAATATTATTACAGCACAAGTACAGAATTAAAGACAGCCCAAATCCAGATCTCTACCCAACCATTAAGCCACACCCACGAGGGGAAGACGGTACAGCAATAACAGATTGACATCATAGCAAATCCAGGACACTGTGTATGTGACAGAGACTAAGGCCCTGATTACATGACTCAGGCAAATCATAGGAGGGAATTGTGCACCAGCTAACTGCTGCTACTGGGTTGAGGTAATTAGCGGTGCACAATTTGCAGTTGATCGTTTGGTGCACTCCCCAGAATGGCAAATAATGTGCAATTTGTATACATTTTCATCTAACAGGTGCTGTGCATACCTGAATTGTGTGCAATATGTACCCACATCTGTTAGTTACTGCAACAAACTCTCACCAGGTGACAAATGCGTGTGACTGGTAACCCCATTTCAGTTGATAACAGGATCATGAGTCCAAAAAAGGATTTGCCGCCATTTTATAATTACAGCCTCAGCGCATCAACTAAAGGCCAGGGTAACGTTACAAGCAGGCACACATTACGTTTATTCGCAGTTTTAGCACTGCATTGATCACAAGTGTGATTCATTAGTTGTGATCACTTCTCGTATGTAATCACAAAAAAAACTGTTTACTTATTGTTTTTGTTTTTTAATCGTCGATCAGTAAAGCAGGTGCCAAAAAGCAGACATCACTTATGGTGAGAGTAATTTGGGCTTGTAATGTGTGTGTCTGCATGTAAGACACGCATCTAAAGGAGACATTAAAATGCTACTATGAGCCACTCTCCCCTCAGTCACATTTTGTCACAGGCTGAGACAACCCTGAAGTGTGTCTTCCTGTATCTGACCAATTCATTTCCTGTGGTTAGTGTCAATATAGACACTGGCAGAATTCCTGAGACAGGCAGTGATATGCTCTGAAATGTTGCAATGACAGACACTGATGCTGACCTTTCCAACCTTATAAGGATTGTTGCAGCTTCTGCACAGACTTCGACAAAGCCTGGCACAGGATGTGCAGAGTCCTGACACGTTATCTTACAAACCCTGGGAAGTGAAATAGTAACAGACTGGGACAAACACTAACGTGTGGCAATCCTTGATTCTGAGGGACAGCCCATGAAATGTTTGCCCTCCTTTGCCTGTGCTGCTGCTTCACTGTTGACCCTGTAGTTTCCCTCGCCTCTCTCCCGGTACCCAACACCATCAGTCTCCAGGATTGATGCCAGTCCACTTCATCTCTACCTCATCATTCTCCTCTTCAGCTGGTTATGTTCTATCTTTGCCTTCTTTCTGTACCATATCAACAGATCTCTCACTCTGCATTATATTTATTGACTCACAGTTAACACAAAGCGTAATTCCATCAGTTAACTGCTCTTCACCCTCAGGGGATGTCTACATGATGTGGAACAAGATCCGGCAGAATAGTGCACTTAAGACAGTAAAGTTCTAGCTACTTTTTTACAGTACCCCACCCCTAACCCCAAAATGACGAAACAGGTTCATAGCCAAGTGGATGAGTCTAGACATTTCATCGGGTCATCACATCAGTCGGACACTCAGCAGTGTGATCAGGGAGCTCACCAGCACAGTCCAGGAGACAACTGGAAGCAAAGGGAGAGGAATTAATTCTTCCAAGTAGCTGCCCATCATCATCAAATCCCAAAGGTACTTGCAGCATAATACCTAAGACATTGTATGCAACAAACAGAGTCCCTTCTGTAGGAAATTAGGTTAGAGAGAAATTAAAATCTTAACACCTCAGAGTTGATGCCTTTACTATAATGCTATAATGGCCTATGTGCAGTGTTGCATAGATATGGTGAGGCCTTTGAGGAATATTTGAGTGCAAACGAGGGAATCAAGGCTTCTGCAAATCAATAAAGCATAAGCTAGCAAGATAAATGTCATACTTTGCACAACAGACAGATGCTAAATTGGTAGCAGTGTTTAGAAACTAAGGGGCATATTAACAAGGAACAGAGAAAATTAACGCTAAGGGCGCTTAGTATTATTTTTTTTAACGCGCTCCATCGCTGGATAATATCACCTGGTTATCGCATTATTAACAATGCTAACCACCTAGGCGTTAAAAAATCCAGCAATAGCGGCATTTTGGGAGGTTATCGCTGGTATTGCAGCGATAAAACTACAAGGATAGGGACATCCTAGTTGATAGCCCATGGTGGATTTAGCCATGTAATCCACCTACAATTGGATTACATGGCTAAGTCTGAAAATTAGCAGACGTAAAAAAGCAGCATTAACCGTGGTTAGTGTTTTTTTTTGTCTCTAAAAGGGTTAGCGTGAAGCTTGATAATAGGAGAAATGCCGCTTAGCGACATTTCTCCTATTACTTTGCACTGGAACGCCCACTTTGCATCTCATTAGAGATGCTAAGGCAAGCGTAGTGAAAAGGGTGCTAACATGCGATTTTACATGTTAGCACCCTGTTGTTTATAGGGCGAAATTCTTTCTCTCCGCTTCTTTGGCTTTTAAAGCCAAAAAAGCGGAGATAAAGCCATTGGTAATATGCCCCCAAGGTGTAAATCTATCCCCTCAAAGCTAGACCACCTATGGTAGCACAAATAGGGCAATGTTCCACCCACACTGAAAGCCCAATTCACAGCGTCAGTGATGCACGCAGTGATTGGCTGACTGCAAGGAGAGAATGTGCGTGAATGACTGGTGGGACAAGGACTAGAGCCGAGGGAGTTACAGACACCTGGAGCCAGGCTTTTTGCTAAATCCGGAAGTCTAGCAGACTGGAAAGTTTGAACTATCTGAACATCAAATTCAAAGGTGTGGACTGTCTGTGTCACTTACTGACCATGAGTCTGAGCACTTGATCTGAGACAGAAAGATAGACTTTCAAAGCCTCATGAACAGTGTGGTCAAGCAGCCAAAGCCAGCTTATGGCACTGGGAATGGTGTGAAAGTGGATATGGCTAGAGGATAACACATTTGAAATGATTTACACACACAAAATAAAAATATCATTCTCCAGCACGAGTTATTAAATTAAGAATAAACAAACAATTAAATTACAGTAAAAACAAAGAAGGATGATGAAAGTCTAAAGTCTCCATCCCTAATCGTTATCGAGACAATGAAGGAAAAACGTTCTCACTAGGACCATGTTTAGTAGTCACTCACTCGCAGACTGGGTGAAATTCGTTCAACAGTTTGTCCCATCCAAACTGATTTACATAGACTATCCCCCAGATTCATCATTGTCCTCTTTTGCGAGTCCTTAATAGCGATTATTAAGGAATTGCTATTAAAGACTCGCAAAACGGGATTCATGTAGAAATCGTAATATTATTTGCGATTTCTACAGCTTCCTTATTTGCGATTAGCAATTTGCTAATCGCAAATAAGGATGCGATTTCAAGGGTGCCAGGGGTGTCCAAAGGACACCCTGTAGCACCCCTGAAATGTAAATGTAGACTGATGTTGCGCACACACATGTCCAAAGGACATGTGTGTGTGTAACATACAACTTAGAAAAATGCACTAAAGTGCATTTTTCTAAGTATTTGCTATTTACTACGAAGTCAGACTTCGCGGTAAATAGTGGCCAAAAATAGCAATTTCGCAGTTCAAAAATGGTTCATGAATTGCATTTAAGGAATCTCAAATAGAGATTCCTTAAATGCAATTCCTCGCAATTTAGCGATTTCGCAATTTGCGATTACTGCATTTGGGGTGATGAATCCCAAATGCAAAAATTCCGCTCGCAATGGGCCAGATTCTCAGAATCTGGCCCTTTGCGAGCCGATTTTCCGTTGATGAATCTGGCTGTATATAGGGCCAATGGTAATTCATGAGGATGCAGTGCCATGAATAGACCCATACATGTGCCTAGTGCTAAATGCTTTACAAATAGAAGAGCATAATCCCATGGAAAGAACAACTAGAGACGTTAGCCCTTACATAAAAACTTCACGACATGGCATCTCTCAAGCTTGTAAATCAGACCCAAATGTTGGCTTGCATGTTATGTTGTTTCTTCCCCTCCTAATGCCTTGAAACCCTGTCTGGGACATAAGTGCTTACAATACATATATAACAAAATATAAAAGATTCCCCTGGGGCCCAGTCCCCTTATTCAAGGACAACCAGAGGGTGTATCTCAGAAAATCCTTACCAAAAATATTGCCTGAAAGTACTAGTGTGACTTAAATATAATTTACATATATGATAATGTTCCATTGGGTGTAGAATTCCGAAAATGTTATATTTTTCTAAACAATATTTAGGGCATAATATTTATGGCAGACAATAATTTGGTTACAGTATTTGGTACAATAACCCTAAGGCTTACTCATCAACTATTAGACTGAGGCTCAAGAAGTGCATTGCCCACTGGAGCTACATGTGGGATTAATATGTTGTTAGGTTATGAGTCAGCCTACTTTGCAACAGGAGAGCTGGCATTAGCAGATTTGCTATGTTGAACAGTAGCCAACATGAGCGCCATTTGAGTCAGGAATGCCTGATACGAGAGAGAGGATTGTATTATTGGTCAGTGGAATTGGAGGGTAGGTTGTTGACTGGTATATAATGCCTACACTATATTGGCAGTATGGCGGTCATGATTTTAGTACTTAATATCATGCATTATATTACACAACAAAAATATTGCATCCACTACACTGATCTGGCCACTGAATCGCAAGGTAAGTCTAGGTAAGTAGATATTGAGGTAATAATAATAATAATAATAATAATAATAATATTAATGTAATTATCTTGAAGATGTAGTGGTAAGCAATGCAGTGGCTGCAATATTACTGTAGATCATTATCACTGACCTTGATATACCCACTGCGCTATCCCCCGCCCCCCCCTCAGATAACCCGACCCACTCCTACCCTGTATTTATTTCCTTGTTGTTTTTTGAGGGAGGTAACCCTCTTCCACCGTTAGTAGCCTAGTTTCAGTCGGCAGTTTGAGGCCCGACTCTGTTACACACACATGATTCTGTGCACATCTCCTCAAGGGTACCACAACACCAACGGGGGTAATAACCTCATCTGACTCGGCTCACTCACCATGGGAGGGGCCGAATCTATCCCAGTCGTCATATCACGATGAGGCAGTTTCCCACAACACACAGGGGGGTCACGTTATAGATCCCTCACTTTCTTCCACCTACCGCACTCTAGAAACTGGAGATTGTTTTACTGTTGATGAGCCATGATAGCTGATACCGAGCACTGTTTATGTTTATACTGCAAAACCTGTAATTTGTTATGAGTCCCACATGGGATCTTGCTTGAATATGGTACAAAAACCCTAATAAAAAGATTTAACATTATCACTGACCTTGATATAGTGTCATACAACCCTCATGACGACTACTGGAAATGGCGCAGTGGTCCAGTGCTCTATAGATTTGCGAAGCATTGATGAGGGTGTCTAGAGAGTGAGCCAGTGTCTGGGCATATGGTACTACAGCAAGCTGCATTTGCGAACTGTTTAGGGGCTCTGATGCAAATTTGTGAGCTTCATTTGTGAATATTTTTCCAACCTAATATCACTAAATTGTACCATCATGTGCTTCATAATTCAATTGTACTATGGAATATCGAGAATAGGAATATAGTGATGTACTACCATCATAGACAGAATATCGAGGGACAAACTGTTGAAAGGTAAGTGCATATTGAGGAAGAATATATTTACTATTCTTAATTATATATGTAATATATATATATATATATATATATATATATATATATATTCACTGAAAAAACCATAGGTTATAGACCATATATAGTTAGGAATTAGCATTTAAAAAACCTTATTTTACTCACACAAAACCAATGAAATTCCATATATAGTTAGTTGCACTAACTATATATCGCGCACCCGCAATCCACTGCTGATGATGTCACATATTACATCATTCATGACATGGTCAGTGACATCACTGATGACATCACTGATGACATCTCAAATGACATCACTGATGACATCACTGACGACATCTCAAATGACATCACTGATAACATCTCAAATGACATCACTGATGACATCACTGATGACATCTCAAATGACATCACTGATGACATCACTGATGACATCATCCAGTGACTGTGTGTTTCTGTAAAGTTAAAATGTGTCTTACATATTGAAGAATGAGTGGAAGTATAAGTGTCTGGACAAAGGATTTAGTAGGTGCATGACTGAATGTATGAGTGAGTGATTAAATGTGTCTCACTGAGTGCATGGGTTAGTGACTAAACTATCTTAATTTGAGCATCATTATGTCTGTTGTTCTGTAAACTGCTGCACGTGTTGATCAGTAGCTGTATGATTAACTATATGGGTTACTGATTGATTGTCCAAGTATTTGTATGGGAGACTGAGTGTGTGTGTGGCTGGCTGGCTGGGAGGTGTGTGACTCTGTGCAGATCAATGTGTACTTGTATCAATGATTCTATAAGAAGGTAAGTATGTGTTAGTATATGTTTGAAAATGTAAGGTGCTCTATGTTTAACTGTATAGACAAGAAAATGGAAGTGTCATTGATTCTTTAACAGGACTGACTACGTGTGTGAGTAACTCCATGGATGAGTGGCAGACTGTGAGTGTCTGTATAGGTGTATGAGTGCATATGATAGTGTTGTAAAGATGAGTGATTGTATGTATGAATGATTGTATGGGTGAATGAGTGAATGTGTGTGTAGACATAGGAATCAGTGAGTGCGTATGTAGTAACTAGTATTGGTGTGTCAATGGTTTCAAAAATTATACTCTGTATTTAACACTGGGTGAAACAGAGGTTATATTAAAATGTGAGGAGATACATTGTATTGTCACATGAATGATATCATCAGTGATGTGGTCATTGATGTCAAATCACATGTCATCAGTGATGTCATCAGTGATGTCATTTGAGATGTCATCAGTGATGTCATCAGTGATGTCACTGACCATGTCATGAATGATGTAATATGTGACATCATCAGCAGTGGATTGCGGGTGCGCGATATATAGTTAGTGCAACTAACTATATATGGAATTTCATTGGTTTTGTGTGAGTAAAATAAGGTTTTTTAAATGCTAATTCCTAACTATATATGGTCTATAACCTATGGTTTTTTCAGTGAATTTTCAAGGTTTTGTAAATGCTAATTCCTAACTATATATGGTCTATAACCTATGGTTTTTTCAGTGAATTTCATTGGTTTTTTAACAGCTAATATCTGTAGCTGTAAAATGTATTCTTCTTTAAATCCAAAAATATATTTTATATGTTTATTAATAACTTTTTTTTTAAATATTTTTTTTTCTTCGTTCCCGCTTCGCGAATCGGGAAGCTTCCCGTTAGCTGACCTTGATGCCGCGAAATAGACCGCGAGCCGGTAAACGTTTCTTTACCGCAACTGCCGCGTTAGAAAACAACATCGTGACGCCTCCCGTCCGCATGACGTTTCGCGTTGTCGCGTGATACGTCATATGACGTGCTACGTTAGCAAACTCGTACGCTTACCGAGTCGCAAAGCACAGGTTTCTGGAAGCAAACCGGGAGGCCCTGCAAAGCGTGTAACGTAAACACAGCAGGTCATGTGACTTGGTAATAACACTTTTCATTGGTTCATTTCACTTTCGGTTTCCTAATGATGTAAGACTAGGTCATATGATCTAAAATGAACACTTTTCATTGGTTGAGAACTATTTTTTTTCCCAAATGGTGAAAATCCCTCCTTCTTTCCTCACTCTGACTTTCATCATTGTGAGAGAAAGACCCTTTGTTACCAGTGAGCAATGGCTTCTTTACTAGCTTCAGCTGGTGCTTCCCCACCACCTCCACCACATCCAAGGAAGAGTGGACCACCTGCTAAAGTTATAATTCAGCAAGAAGAGGAAGAAGAGGAACAGGACGACCTAGATAATCTCCCTATTATGGCCAGAAGATCTGTTGTACCGGAAGTAACGGGACCAGAGGGCAGGGAGATGGTGCCAAATATACAAACGAGATTTCGTGAAGTAAAACAAGTCTGCGTACATTGCAGTGGATTCATTTGCTACGGAGAAAGTAGCATCACTCTGATCAACAGAGCTATTGACAATCATGCTCATGTTTGTCCGAAACTCCCCAAACAATAAATTCTTTTTTTTTGTTTTCTTGCTCCTGTTGAGCCCTTTACAATGAATCGTTTTCGTTGCCCCCTCCGAAAAAAAAACAAAAAAAATATAAAACTGTTCAGAAAAATTCAAAAAAAGTAAAAAAATGTTCAGAAAAATAATAAAAAAAATATAAAACAACAAAAACAATTTAAAAAAAAGTTCTTTTCAGAACTACCTCCCCGTTATTAAAAAATTGGTACAATATTTGCAACTGTGCCAACCTCTATTTCTCTTAGTTCGCTTCCCAGTTCGCTCCCCGGTACGCGAACCGGAAGCGAACCAAAAATTTTTTTTTAAAAAAAAGAACAGTAAGTATAAGGGAAGAAAACAGACAGTTATGTTAAAAGAAAGACAGCTATAGGGGAGTAAACTAGAGATACTATTACCCGTAATCCACTGCTGATGATGTCACATATTACATCATTCATGACATGCTCAGTGACATCATCAGCAGAGGATTGCGGGTAACAGTAACCCTAGTTTATTCCCTATAGCTGTGTTTCTTTTAACATAACTGTCTGTTTCCTTCCCTTATACTTACTGTTCTTTTAAAAAATATTTTTTTAGATCAGTCAGAAACAGTGAAAGTAATGAAATATAAAAGACTACGTAGAATATGAGCACTGTATGCAACAACTTTGACACTTACAGAAGCCTCACCTTCTCCATGCCTCCTACACAGTTCTACATGTACATCATAAATGCAAACAGAACAGAATTAATTATACATGTTAAATGGTTTATTTTTGCTGTTCTCAGAATGTATCAAATTTCACTAAAACAGTGACTTGAAGGTATTCATCATATAACAGCGGGGAAAAAAAAACACAATCAAAATGATTGTGTTTAAAAAACCCATACAACATTACAAATCAGAATTCAGAACTCCTTAAAGTTAACTTACTTTCCATGACGGCCAAGGATGTCCTATGAACAGCTTACACTCTGTTGTGCTGTTATTACTTTCAACCCGCCACTTTCTGAAAGAAAACCTCCATCGTTTTCAAAAACATGTTACATACAATAAATGACTTCTTGCTCTCTACCACAAGATTCCACAAGGCCAAATCTTGTCAGAGCCATGTATAACTCTTGGATTTCTTGTTAGCCAATCCCGTCTTTTCGCATTTCCGCAACTTTCAGAATTAAAATGTTGAAGATCATTTACACAATCCTGGACTAGTAATATCTTCCCCTTCTTGCTCAATCATGTTCTACATTTCCTATCACACTGATACTGCTTACTATGAAGCAGACTTACACTACCTTTATGACTAGTACAATTATTTAATTCTCTACATCACTTTTAATCACAAAGCAATGTAAAACAGTAGACAGCATTGCAGACTTACATTCCCTCTACTCCATGTTTTGATTCGCTGCTTCAATTAGCTTATAAAAAGAAATAGTTTTTCTGAACTCATTCAAAGTGCACGTATTTCTCAATAACGTCCAGTGTTATGGTAAAAAGTTATGTCTCTGTACTACACTTATCTTCAAGGCCAAATAGTGTAGGAGCCATGGGAACTTCTTGAAATTCCTCAGAGCACATCCCGAGATTCTTTCCCTAAAATTTTGGTTTTAAAAACACCAGGTAAGAGTTTTTAAGGTCATATGGCAATTTTTTTTTGAAAATTAAAACAGAATCATTGCAGAATGACCAGCCATTTCTACACTTTAAATAAGCTGTATAATGTCCTGATGTTATTGAAGAACCATCATGATATATAATTGCTACAGTTACAAAAGTCCTTCCTGATATTGACAACTGTGAAGCCACAAAATTTTTAATTAAAGTTGTCAATTTTGTTCCATCAGGCCTACATCGTTGGAACATTAAAATGACATACTGGCCATATGTTCGTATAAATAATGTGGACATCATTTCAGATTTACATTGCCTACACTCCATATTGTGATCAGCTGCTTTTACTAGCTTATTAAAAGAGACTGATTTACTGTCTGGCAAAGTTAAATATATAAATCTTTCTGAGTCTACACTAGTACTACTTGATACCCTACAGTTCTCGCAGTCATGCTGCCATTGATAAGAAAGCCCAAACAGATGATCTACATCTACACCTTCAGCATACAATACATCAAGCATATACATTAAAAACTCCTGACAATCTTGCTGACTATTTTGAGAGAATTGTGTTTGGCCTGAACATCTGTCTAACAGATTTCGAATTTCAGACACACTTTCTATGTTTGTTCTATCAGTGCTACATTTCTCTAACACAGAATTTAACAAACTGCTAAATCTTTGATCAGAATTGACCACAATCTCTTCTTTTACATTTTGTAGAGAAAACAAAACATTAACCACTACATTAGCATAGCAGTTGACACCAGAACTGTTTTCAAATTGAAAACCAACAACATCTTCAACAGAATCCTTTTTGTTTCTGCTTATAATTTCAGGTTCATCGACTTTTCGTCTTTTTGCTACAACCTCCCCAGTATTGGTCACATTTCTTCGTTTCCGGCCTACCACACGTTTCTCAAACAAAGGATACTGAGGCAAATGTGGCGCATACTCTCTTCTCAACCTATTGTATTCCTTAACACAATCTAGATCCGCACAAATGTTTGTGACATCACACTCAATCAAGTACAATCCCGATAAAGTCCTAACTCGTGACAATGCCACATATGCCATACCCTCCTTGAACACAGAACTGCCAATATTCACCAATGCACAGTCTACACTTAAACCTTGCGATTTATGGATTGTCACCGCATATGCCAAGCAAACAGGAAACTGCTTACGACGAACATATAAGTCTTTTACAAGCAAAAATCTAGCAGAACAACGAGCAATTAGCTGTACTTCCTCAATGCCATCAAATTTAATTTTTAAAAATTCAATTCCATCTCTATTTCTGTATTTCACAAAATCAACAACATTACCCATTGATCCATTTACCAGACCTCTTTCAACATGTAAATTCCTTCTTAAAATTATACGGCAGTTCAAGCACACATTCAGAGTCTTTTCAAAACCCGCAGTTTTAGATATACTCTTCTCTAATGAATCCAATTTTGTTTTCAGATTCTCAGACAAAATAATTGTTGATCCCATATGCTCTACTCTGTCAATAGCTTCCAATTTCACAATCTCTTGCTTTTCTAAATGCAACATTTTGTTGTTGAATTTGGCACATTCTGCAAGAGTTGGCATCAAACATATTCCAGATTTTTTCTCAGTAACTTTCTGAAAAATATTCTCAGGCACAACATCTTCGTCTGGATATAAATTTGTCAGTAATCGTGCATGTAAAGCTTCTTTCCCATGCTCGGTCACTTTTCCAATTCTAACATCTTGTAGAATAGTCTTGTAAACTTCATCCTTTGCCTGACGCATATTTTCATGCAGTTCAGCATAATTGAAGTTTAACCATATATTGACGTTGCCAATACTCCCTAAGCACTTCCTGGTATCTTCATGCGTGAGCATTTTGAACACAGGTTGCCCTTTCACTGGTGTCAGCTGCAGAAGATCTCCGAAAACAATGATGTGTTTGCCACCAAATAACACATCATACTCTGTTTTGAGAACTTCTTGCATTCTCAAATGCACAAAGGCAAGCATGACATTGGAAACCATGCTTACTTCGTCAATGATAAGAAGTTTCATTTTCCTCAAGACTCTTGAAACTTCAAAACAAGCATCTCCAGATAGCTTGTGATATTCTAATTTGTTGTCATGCTCCACTGGCAGCATCAGTAAACGATGTAAAGTAATCCCTTTAATGTTATGTGCTGCCAGTCCAGTTGGAGCGGTGACAACACAAGACAGCGATGACTCTGTCCTTTCCTGCAAATAACATGAAATTGCTTTAATAAGGAAACTTTTTCCAGTTCCCGCTTCTCCACTCACGTACAGTCGGACAGGCTTCAACGACGTACATGAGCACTCTTTCTTGTCATGACTTAATCCATGATCAATTTGCATGGTAAGTTCGTCATATATTTTCCTCTGCTCAACGTTGAGTTGTCTTTCCAACTCTTCTAAGTTAACCACATCCTCCTGAGCATGTGCCATGGCTCTTTCCACTTCATTCATAGCAGTGGCAGCTTCATTTTCGATAAGAGGTCCTCCTAGTGGATCCTGACTCAATGAAGCAGAACTCTGACTGTCCTGAGAACTGTCTCTGGCAATCTCGGCTGCAATCGTTGCTTCCTGCTCAATTTCCACATTCAACATTTCTACATATTTGGGAAAAGCAGGACATTCTATGGTCTCCTTGGCAGCAATGAATGAGTCTTCGTAACAAAGGAAATCTCCAAGCAGTTCCTCTTCTGCACGCCAAGGCTTAAAAAGTTGCAAAAGTGCTAAATAGAAAAACTCCTTTTTTTCAGGAGATTCGCCACTCAATTTTCGATGGTTTATCAAGTGGCATTTTCTTTGCTTGACCAGACATCCCTCACTTCCTATTACAGCATACACTCCTTTCTCAGTATCTTCTTTGATGTTCCTCTTGAATATGTAATTTTGCAGAACCTCATACAGACAAACATTCTCGAGGTGACTGCTTCGATTTGGATAATATGTATCCAACATGTTGCTCTTCAAAATGTCGGTACTGTTTGGCTCCTTTTCCGCCAAATACTCAATTTCCCGCACAGGTTTCAGAACTCGATTACGCGTTGCAGCAAGACCAACACTCGCCCAAACGATACTCCTGGACTTGGCATAGAGACTTGCTGAAGACAACCGGTCAGAACATTCGTAAGCTCCGATTTCTCGATGCGACAACATCTTCAGACTGAAACTGTACAACTTCTTGCTGAGGCTCTTTTCATGGGAAATGTCCTCCCACATATCCTTCAATTCTGTCTTCTCTTTTTTGGTGATGTAAGATGTCACATACCGAGCCACAGCCATACAGTTATCAGCCACAAACTGTATATCCATGTTAGCATTCCACATGGACAAAATCACCGGGTTGTAGTCGTTGATGTACTTAGACTCTTCGTTCCTCTTCAAATTGTATGTGTTTTTAGGTGATTTCTTCATCACATTATGTCGCAGCGAAGACATCAAACTGTTCACTCTTCCTTTAGAAATCACCGATCGTGGAAAGCCGAAACGACATTTGGTGTAGAACTTGTCTTTGTTCCGGAATTTACGACGACAGTACTTTCCACATCGATGGCTTTGGAAACGTAGAACTTTTTCTCTTAGGCTTTTTTTCTCCTTTGCGTTTGGAACAGCACACGTAGAATACTGTTCTATGAAACTCATCACTGAGTCGTCTGCATCCGTTCCAAATTTAGGTGCATCCTTGATCCACAGCAACATATGTATATGAGGAGCACCTCTTGCTTGGTACTCCTTCCTCCAGAAGAAATCCAACACCTCTCCAAGAGGTGGATTCTTCTTATTCATGATGAAAGACATCATACCTTCAAATCTATGATTGAAGTACCTACATACATTGACTGGATCCAAAGAGCACAGTTCTCCGGGTGTCTTGAATTCGATGTTTTCTACGTTAGCATTTGCCTCTCGTAGAAATTCAAGTAAGTCTTCCCAGCCATACTCAGCACAGCTCAAAGTGAGGAACCATGTGGGAGTTCCTAAGTTCCTCAGCATACATTTTAAATCACCATGACGACGGTACCAGTACTCATTAGTACCACGCTGACACGCCATGAGATTAATCAGGTGAGAATCCAAAATACTGTCTTGGACATTGACTTTATCCATAAAGTCACTTGCCGAGATGTTTTGCATGTGTATACCAATTTTCAAGATGTGGTTCACTGCATATGACAGTCCAGACAGATCGCTTTCAAACAGGAGATGAAACAAATAAGGAATGCATTGTCGAAACCTAGGATCTCCTGCATACAATCGCAAAGTCCGGTATTCAGAAGCAGGAATTTGATGAGGTCGCTCATCATATCTTCCTCCCTGACCTGTTGGAAAAAGCTGTGGGAAACACCGAGCTTCCAAACTTTCCTCCCAAACACTAATGGGACTCCCTTTCGCTTGTTTCATTTGAAACAACTCAATAGCATTCCCCATGACTTCCTTGGAATGCAAAGGATGAACACTATAATGTTCATATATTTCTTCACTAGTACAGGGTTCTACTTTCTCAATTTGACCAGCACACAAATCGCTATCCTCTTCCTCACTTACTTCCTCTTCTGCAACATATACATTTTTATAGTATTTATTATATTTTTTCAAATACAATGTTGCCCTTTTGACTTTCCTAACATCTACTAAATCTTGCCATATTTTCTTATTCTTTGTCGGAACCCCATTAACTAAGATAACAAGAGGTTCCTCTTCCACTTTTTCTACTCCAATTGTGTTAATGTTTTTCTTCAAATCTAGAGGCAAATAAACAACTCTTCCCTTTAATCCTCTCTGTAAATCTGATGGAGGCAATTTCCCTGTCTTTGGCTCCATTCTTACAATAGCCTGAAAGGGATGGATACTTTGAATCAAAATAGATTCATAAGTATTTAAATCCTTCAATTCAGAAGGAATCTCAACCAATTCCAGATTATTATGAACTGCTCTAGCAGGCATCTGGTTTTGATTTAATTTGTTACAACAATAAGTACACACACGTTGATCCAATCCCAAATCAAAACAATTTTCTACCATCAAGTATGTTGTAAAATCCTTCCATTCACTAATATTTTCCCTTTCACTTTTTCCATATAAATCCACTAACTTAGTCTGATTCTTATAATAAGTGCGTCGACAACACACACAAGTGAAATTTGGCCTCTCACTTGATTTCACCTCAAACGTCGCAATTTCCCTCTGGAAATTATCTGTACTGGAAACCTGTACACTATCTTCCACATTACTCTCTTCTTCTTGGTCAATTTCAACATTCTCCTCTTTACTTCCAAAGTAACAAAACTCAATTTCTTCACATATATTCTTCACATCTATTTCAGAACCATGCAAAAGAGCAGCGCATAATTGTTTAAGCATAATTGCTGGACTCTTAGCATAATACAACATTCTAACTAATTTCCTCACTTTATTATGATGCACTGCTAGCATCCTGAAATGATGAAAAACACTCTGGCATACTCTCCTGGAAAGACAAGCCAGTGAATGACCATGCAAACCTATCACTTCTCTCACTCTGCAAGGATCTAATTCTTGCAACAACTTCATTTTCTGCTTCAAACTTTTCTTACTAAATGACCGTATAAAATCACAAAGCAAATTGATGGAATCCTGTCGTACACTGCAAATACTACTACACTTCCAGGTGTACACAGGACCCTTAGGACGTCTCCCTAAAACCTCATTACCTAACACCTCTTCTATCTCTGTTCTCACAAGTTTTTCTTTTTCAACTGGACAACCATCTTTCACTTCATAAGCTCGACCACTGGTGTCAACTGCATGCACCAAATCATTATCCTGGAAATAACTCTCCTCATTAAAAAATGCCTCAGAGCTTGAACTATGCATCCATTCTCCAGAAAAAACTTCACAAAAATTACTACGATTAACTATTCTCTTCCATCTACTATTTCTTTTGAAATCATAAATTACCTTGTTTAGCTTCCTAATTCTATTGATTGTCAAAATAAATAACTTACGTTTAATTTCAAATGCCTGATCAATAACTTTCTCAACTATTTTTTTTCTCTTATAAAAAACCACTTTCTGCTGACCTTTCTTAATATTTTTTAACAAATTCCCAATTATCCTGTTGCGGAACATTCGTTTACGAATATCCCTAAACTGTTGTTTCCTTCTACTTTCATGCATAGAGTTATCTCTTACTCTAGCAGTAACATTTCTCATTGGCCTTTCCTTACCATTTGAATTCTTTCTCCTTTTCTGGACTGAAACATTTTCTGTAGTAATATTTTTTTTACTACACATATTTCTTATGACTGTTTTTCGACTCTTACCCGGTGCTTTCTTGGTGACTTGACAAATCTTTTTGTTAGAGGACTGCTGCATTATTCCATGGTCCTGCTGTCTTTGACGTTTTGCAGCCTTTCTTACTCTTTCTTTGCTAGGCATCCTAAAATCTTGAAATAATCTGCAGTTGAATCTGTGGTAAAATATAATAAAAAATGTTATTAACCACTATTACCCAACAGTAAATTAATAACAGTCATCAAAAACTTAACACACTACTTAAGTATATAATATACTGAAGCCTATCTCCAATTTTTCACTGAACAGGACTCATCTCTTCTTAACCTTGGATAAACCTCACCTACTCTGTGTCCCCTGCACATAATTAAATGTAAAGGGGCAGATTTATATTAACTAGCACATCCCCAGGGATGCACCAGTTAACGTGCACCGCTGCTCTGCCACCCACGGTGTGCCGCATTTACAATCAGATAGGACAAAGCTACATCAAAACCCTGCGCCTGCTTGAAGCAGGCATAGATCTTGACGCAGGTAGGCTGAAAGCTAAAGCAACAACTAAGTGTCGTGTGCAGAAGTTACAAAAAAGGAAAAATGGCGTTTAAACCAGTAATGAGACCATGCTAACGTAATACAGAGTAAAAATATCCAGGATCTACATCAGTTTGGGGTTCACGAACCTGGCAGGAACAAGGCACTGAGGCTTTCCACCGTGCATGTCTCATCCCAAAACATATGTTGTTTGTGAATGAAACAATTTCCCAGACCAAATGCTTTGGATTGGCTACTTCTAAAAAATTAAACACCCCTACTATCCCGGAGTTAGAGGAATATGATGGTTGCAGTAATTTTACTCGTTGTCTATTAAAGATTTACAGGCCCTACTCCGTAATTCTTCCTTTAACATTTCCAGTATAAATCCAAAAGGTTGACTGCTTTGGCAACGTGCCTTATCCACGGTTTAATAACGCTGCCTTTTGCTTTATATAAGTTTTCAAATTGTATGAAATATATACCAATAGGTCGTTATTAACCTTTAGGTAGTGGTTTTCTTCATGAAGTCTGGTCGCTTCCATACACATACAGATTTTCAAAGATGATCAAGAACTTTATCTGAATGGAGAGGAATGCACTGAGACGCCAGATCATTCACTAATGTGTAGGCACATACAGTTACACGGTTCATGCAACAAACACCGACCAAATATGGCTTGCGTGTTGCAAGGCACACCAGTTCCTGCTATCATCCCCACGTTCAAGTTCTTGGAAAATGGTAGTTATTTGATGCTCAATAATGAAGATTGTTCTGGGTTAATTAAAAGTATTCATTTTATCGTAACAGTAAATGAACGGGTTATTTGCTGCAGAAATGTTCTATTTCCTCCCACACATGAACATAGGGAGTTTTCAATCTGGCCACAAATACCAACCTTGGCAGCACATTTCAAAGGCATGGCAAGAATAAGAGCTATTTTGTCTCAGAGAGAGGTGGCCTTGAGTTCGGCCCGTGAAACTTTCGTGCTTCACACAGCGAACACCCGTACAGAGGTGCAGACCCTTTTAAATACAGATTCGCCTTTCCATTTCAGCAAGATGGTTCGGACTATCTCTAACGCGTCCTCCACAAAGGGCCTGGCCCACTTTTTTAAAATTGTTACCAGTGGTCTCGTGACTTCATTTGAGAAAATCTTTGGAGTCATCCCTGCTTTCTTACATTCTATTTTTTCCACTCTGCTTCGTGGATTCCCATTTTTACTTGCATTACCAGCGGACGCTCTTGTGCTTTTTTACATTTTTAAATATGGATGTCCCTCCTGTGCAAGCTCCCGCCCTGCAGCTGCTGACACTGTTCCGCAATCGCATGCTAGAATATTATGGCACAATGCCGTTGGCGATATTAAGCACGGCATATGGATTATCTTTTCTATGCTGATGTGATTCCTTCAAATCTAAGACAGTATCGGCACGCCCTAAACCAACACAAAGAGACCTTCTTAGCAAATAATATATTATGTGTATTAGGGAGGGTGAGATATAAGCAGCCGCGGGCCGTGGAGGGAGTTACGGTGGGGCAGGGATGCGGGGAGGGGGAGGGGCAGGGTGGAGCCCTCTCCACCCTGCCACTCCCCCTCCCCGCCTCCCTGCCCACCGTAACTCCCTCCACGGCCCGCGGCTGCTTATAAGTGTTGCTAACTCTTATTCATTTACAGCATGTTAACATACTGTCACCATTCGCTTTTTATGTACTATTGACTATGCTGGTAATTTTGCTACTGATAATATGTGTACTTGTATAATCTAAGATACTACGCCTGAGAAGACGGCATTAGTAAATAAACATTTCAAATACACATGTGTTCTTCTTAACTCCATGTTCTCGTTTCTAAGAAATATATAACGACCGACTGTTCATGAGTTCCACGTATCCTGAGGTACTATAAGTTCATATTCTGGATTGTCTAAACATTGAGAGTTTGTTATATCCAATGTGACACTGTACCTAGCTTGCTAAGGGGTTTTGATTACTAAGGTGAGTTTTGGGACACCCTAATTCGCCGAGGTTCCAATCCTCTGTCCACAGTTCTGTGTCAGAACAGAAACCCTGCGACAGGGGCACCCCTCAACCTTACTGGAGCTTCATCACACTTGCGATACAACTCCAGCAATGCGACAACTTTACGGCACAAATACGTCACGCATCTGTGCTGTTTTTGCCCCATGATGCGCCGCATTGTAAATGCAGCACACCATAGGTGACGGAACAGCGGCACAGAATGACTAACACATCCCTGGTGATGCGCCAGTCATCATAAATCTATCCCTATGCTTCTTATCTTGTTAGAGATAAACCGCCATATGTATCATCAAAGTTTTTTGCATTTCCTAAATAGCGAACTTTAAGGAATAAATAGCGATTCTTTACCATTCCTAGTTTGCGATGACCTATTTGCTAATTACAAATTACCCATTCATTTCCATGCAGCAGGAGGCCCATAGGAATGAAGGTGCAATTTGCGATTAGCAATTACCTCATCGCAAATTACGAATTTTTCCGACGGTGCAGGGGTGTCTCAAGAACACCCTGCTGCACCCCTGAAAAAGAAATTTGGGGTCATATGGCGCACATAAATTTTGAAAACACTCCTTTACCTCAAAAACGATTTTCAACTCATAATTTGAAAACACTGCACATGGGGAAATGACTTAAAATGTCCTTAAGACACATAAAAGCATTTTTTGATTGCCTTTGCAGCATGTTTCAGTCACCTTTAACATGCCTATGTAACGGAAACATTCAAAATCTAAATTTGCCATGCACAGGTGGGAGCATATTTACAAGCAATTTGCTCCACAGACAAACTTCTTACATTGAAATGGGAAAAATAACATCAGAGACTCTCAATTACCTTATAAAGAAGCAGACACCATTATGTCCTTCTCATCAATATTAAAACCATTGCTTTTTCTCAAAAACGATTTACAAGTCATAATTTGAAAACACTCCACAGCTCCTATGCACATAAAAGCCCTGTCAGTACTAATACTTCACATTTTCTCCAATTACATTTCTCAAAGAAACAAAATCTATTTGTGAAACACTTGAGACAAAGCAACATTTGAAAAACACAACTTTCTTCATAATTTTCTCCTTAAAGCACACTATTTTCTATCTAAATTAAAGAAATCTTTTCTCACCTTAGCAAATACTTTGAGTTTCAAAACAGTCTCAGAAACACACCAATTTGTCTTCAGCAGAGCAAAAGGTATGCACTCCAGAGTCTGCAGCTATCAAAAGCACAGAAATGCTGTAATTCCTCACACATATCTCTCATGTCACCCAATCAAAACTCTTCCCTCACTTTTTTTCAAAGCAAAACCCTTCCCCCCTCTGCCCCCTCTCTGCTTTTTCTGCATAGCAACCACCTCTTGCAAGACCTCTCACACAACAATGTTGCAATTGAACTCTGAACTCTCAGTGCACCTGCATATCCAGAGCATTCTTTCATTTAATGATTTTTTCTTCGCCACTCAAAATACATCTTTCAACGAACTCATCCATGCACACTAACTTTCTGTTTTCAGCAATCAAAATCCACCAATCACTCTTACTGCTTCATTAACACAGAAACTCCTCAGTTTTTTTCATTTTACACTCTCATTTTTTCAACTGCCATTTCATTGCCACACTTCATCTGACTGCAGCAGAACCTTCTCTCACCATGTTTTCTGTCTGGATTGTTGGACATAGTTACATCTATTGGGCTCAAACGTACGCTGAAAACAGGAATTTACCTAACCTCAATTTACAAGATGTGGAAATTAAGTGGTTTGGCCACAGAGGATTAAAATGTCACCAATTGATACCATTGGTGAAAACCTTTATGCATTTGCCAAAACCTGACCTGTTAATTGTGCACTGTGGAGGTAATGATTTGGGCACTTTGACTGGGGTAGGTCTGGAAATGCTTTTAAAGGACACCTTTGAGCAATTGATGGCACTTTTTCCTCAGACTGCCTTGGTATATTCAAATATATGCCAAAGACAGAAATGGAGGTGGTCGAACCAATTTTGTCCACAAATTGAGAAGTCGAGGAAGCATGTAAACAAATCTGTTTCAGCTTACATGAGAGACCATGGAATGGGCTCCCTGTACAACAATAACTTGCGTTACTACATGCAAGATATCTACAGAGGAGATGGAGTTCACTTCTCAGATGAGGGCAACAGAGTTTTCACTCTGAATTTAAGAATGTGCATTGGTACCTACTTATAAGTACCTAAATGTACCATAAACCCAAAAGCTCTTCTCAGAGCTACCCTACATCTGATCACTCACAATTATTATTTTACTCTAACTTTTTTCACTAATTTTCAAGAAAGTACGCTCCCCAGAACGCTTCCCGGTTCGCGAACCGGGCGCACTCCACGCAAAAAAACTAAAAAAACTGTATATTTTTTTTTGCCCTGCGAGACCCCTTCAAAGCCTCCACATCAAACCTAGGGGGTCAGGGACGATCTACTATGCCCCCTTATGGTCATTTGCCCCTTCGCTTTGGCCTCCTCTTGTCTCTCGATCCTACCGAGAGACAAGATGGCGGCCGCTACGGACTGTTTGGAATGTTTACAGACGCCGAAAAACCAATCAGCTTCGCAAACCTCCGTAACGCGAAAAGTACGCGAAGCGGAGCGCTGTTACAGATATATATCTTTTTTTGAACGTTAATTTCTCAAAATCCACTGGAGCACATATATTGAGACCTAGCAAAGGCACATCGGGCTACCAGTCCCTACAACTTTGCCAAGTTTCGTGCAAATCCATTCAGCCGTTCGATTATTATTATTTTATTTTTTTTTGCCCCGCGGGGCCCTTTTAAAACCTCCACATCAAACCTAGGGGGTCAGCGAGGATCTACTATTCCCCCTTATGGTCATTTGCCCCTTCGCTTTCGCCTCCTCTTGTCTCTCGATCCTACCGAGAGACAAGATGGCGGCCGCTACGGACTGTTTGGAATGTTGACAGATGCCGGAGAACCAATCAGCTTCGCTTCACAAAGCTCCGTTGCGCGAAAAGTACGCGTCCTGGGACGCTGCCCGGTCCGCTGTTACAGATATATATCTTTTTTTAAACGTTAATTTCTCAAAATCCACTGGAGCACATATATTGAGACCTACAAAAGGCACATCGGGCTACCAGTCCCTACAATTTTGCCAAGTTTCGTGCAAATCCATTCAGCCGTTCGGGCTAAAAGTGAGGCCAACCGCCCTATGGAAATTAACATGGGAAAAACGAGTTTTGGGACCCCCCTTTTTTCTCGGCCCCCCCTTGACGAACCCCCCCAAAATTTTCAGGGGCTGCTCAGAAACAAAATGTGCCATTTTCCTGAGAATTTCAGCCAATTCCGTCCACAAACGCCAAAGTTATTAGACATAGAATTTTCAAAAATCCCATAGAGAAAAAATCCTAACTATATATACCTACTGGCGACCGCCAGTAGGTAATATATATACATATATATATATATATATATATATATATATATATATATATATATATATATATTCACACAAAAAAAAGGTTACAGGAATGTTATAATTAGGCTGAGATTTCACTTGTACAAAAATTGTGAAATTCAGCAGTTATAGTCACCTAAGCTAACCATAACTCATGCCCCACAATGCGCAGCTTATGACCTCACATATTACATCAGTCATGACATTGTCGGTGACATCACTGATGACATCACTGATTACATCATCATGTGAGTGTAATTGTATTCAACAGTTTTTGGGTGTTAAACATATATAGTAGCCTACTACAAAAGTTAAATTAGTATACTAGGTGCACTATTACTGAGTGATAATACTTCTAATTTATATTATGTCAGTTGTTATGTGACTGTATGTATCCCTGTGTGTATGTGGTTATAAGTGGCAGTATGGATGTATAAGTGGGTGTGTGAGTAGCTGTGTGGGTGAGTGACATGCTGTGTGAGTGGTGGTATTGGTGAGTAAGGGGGTGTGTCAGTGGTTGTTTGAGCGAATGATTGGCAGTGTGAGTGGCTCTATGGTTAGGTTAGTGGGTGTGTAGTGACTGTATGGGTAAGCGAGTGGTTGTCTGATTGATTGCATGAGTGAGGGACTTGATGTGTAAGTGGCAGTGTGAGTGAGTGGCTGCTTGAGTGGGCGAATGGTTAAGCAAATTGGTGTGTGAGTGGCTGTATTGGAGAGTGTGTGTGAATAGCTGTATGGGTGAGTGATTGGATGTTGGAGTACTTGTGTGGATGTGTGATTGGGTATGTAAGTGGTTGTGTGAGTGTATGAGTGAGTGAGTGTGTGAGTGCTCATATGAGTGAATGAGTGGCTGTGTTGAGAGGTTGTATGGGTGAGTGAGTGGGCGTGTGTTTAACTGTATAGATAAATAAGTGGGTGTGTCAATAACTGTATTGGTGAGTGTGTGGCTATATGAGTGGCTGTATGGGTGAGTGGCTGGTTGTATGAGTGGAGGTATGGGTGAGTGCATGGTTGTGTGAGAGCTCCCTGACCAGCTTTCAGGAATCTTGCTACATGGAGCTTACTGAAGGTAAGAGGAGATCTTCTTGGGCCCCAAGGCCCCTCAGCAGTCTTGGGGACTTCATCCCCCAACCAGCAGTCCGCCAGGAGGCACGTTTGCAGAGTGGTGGAGCAAGGGTGTGTGGCCTCTGAAGTCCTCTCAACAATAAGGCGGTGTGGGACTTACTGGAGGTAACAGGAGGGTGTGTTGTCCCCCAAGGACACTCTCGAGCCAAGAAGACTTCATCTCTCAACCAGCAGTGCACCAGGAAACGTGTTTGCCGAGTGTGGAGAAAGGAAGTGTGGCCTCCAAAGAATTCTCAGGAATCCCAATGTGTGGGACTTACTGGAGGTAGTAAGATGGCTTGTTGGCCACAAGGACCCTCTGCACCTAAGGGCATTTAATCCCCCAACCAGCAGTGCACCAGGAGGGACATTTGTAGAATGATTGAGATGGGGAGGGGGTCTTCAGCAACTTGTTGGTATTTTTTTAAACGTTTTCCTTATGCAGGAAGCAGGGGCCATGTGGCCCCCTTCCCTGGGCCAATTTTTGCCCTGGGTACTCCATCCCCTGGGCCAGGCCAATTTAGAATAAGGGAGGTGGGCTGGACGGCCCCCCCTCCTGGGATGATTTCAGCCCGGAGACCCTATCCCCTGGGGCTCAGCCTCCTTTTTTAAATGAAAGAAATAGTAATGGGAGGTGGGCCACCTGCCCTCCTGGATGATTTTGACCCCAGAGACCCCATCCCCAGGGTGCGTAGGTAAGGACTGCGGGGGGAGCCTGATGGCCCTCATGGTCCTTGCAGCTCCCCACCTCCTAAAGAGGCTGGCTGTGCTTTTACACATAGGGACCTGTTAACATGCAGCTCCTTGTGCATGAAAGCAATTATGCTCCGCTTTGGGCAAGCAAGGAGCACCATTTGCTATGGCTTGGCGGGAGCACTAATGCTCCCAGCAAATCATAGAAAACAGCTATATCCCTGAGGTGGGCACCCCAAGACGTAGCAGGAGCACTGAGGGGTGGTGGTTCCCAGAGCCATGTTGGCTCCAGGAGGGAGGATCCACAGACCCCTCCTTTCGTTCTATTTGCACTGGGGAAGGGACAGTCCTCTGGGCTGCGGGAGGCACAGCCCCCTAATTCAATACAACAAAAGCCATGCAGAGATGGTGGGCCCAAGGCTGCAATGAGGTACCCCCGGCCTCCACACATTATGTCCAATTAAAGACCCAGGGAGGTGGCTGCCCCTAGAACTGCATGGGGGTTCATACACCCCCCAGCATTCTTTCAAGTAAAGCACTGGGGAGGTGGCAGGGTCCAAGAAGGCCCATGCATTTATACAATTATAAGCCCCAGGGAGGTGCTGGTCCCTGGGGCATTAATAAGCCCCAGGAGGGGGGGGCCCGTATGGCCTCCCGTCCTTTATTTGCATAATGTCCCCCCGTACCTGGCCACCCAAGGGCCCATAATGAATGAAGCGTGGGAGCCCGTGCTTCACTTAAAAAAATAATTTTGTCCGAATCCACGGATCCTGCTTAAACTGTTTTTAAAAAATGCTTATTTTGGTCCTGCGGGGTCCCTGTTGGACCCACCCAAGAGGCCTAGGGCTCCCTTTTTAAAAACATTTTTTGGTGGTAGTCGGCATCCCAAGATGGCTGCCAACACTTTCTGGTTGAAGTGTTGGCAGTCAATCAAATTTCAGTAGTATTTTGGTCTCCCAGATATCTATATTATTTAATCAATAATATCTCTGAAACTACTGAATGGATTTCCACCAAATTACAAAAGGCTCACTTTCTAGGTCAAAATCTAGCTTTCTGCCAACTTTGGTGTAATTACGTTTGGCGGTTTGGGCTGTAGTCATGTTCAAAAAGTGGAAAATCCCCATAGACATAACACGGGGATAACGAGTTGTGTCCCCGCCCTTTTTCTCAGTCCCCACTTCATGGATCACCCCAAAACCTTCAACACAACAGCTGAACCAAAAAGAGGAAGCTTTTTGAATATTTCGTGAACATTCATCGTGATGCCAAATTTATTGGCAGAACAAAAAAAAACACTTTTCTCATGGAAACTTTGCTCCTAACTATAACTACCTACTGGCTACCACCGGTAGGTAGAAATAAATAAATAAGTAAGTAAATATATATATATATATATATATATATATATATATATATATATATATATATATATATATATATATATATATATATATATATATATATATATATATATATATATATATATATATATATTTAATTTTTTTCAAGTGCATTTAAAAAATGTGGGTAAGGATCTCACTCTGGTGGCAGGAGATTTAAACTCTACCTTTGAACCAATGGTTGCTACCCCCCTTGATCTAACCTGTGAGCTGGACAACCAGTGGAGCATTCCACAGATAGGTTTCCCAAAAGTGAGATGGACACATTCAGCTGGTCAGTTTAAGGCATTAACACTAAGGGGTTTATTAGGATGGCGGGCGGGCTTTGCCCGCCTGCCACCCTTTCGGTAATGTGGACCGCCCCCCTACAGGGTGGGGGTCTCAATTTTGGCATTAGGATGCGCCCGCCACACAGGCGGGCGCATCCTGTATATTTACCATTGCGGCGGGCGGAGCTGAAATCTCCGCCCACCTCAATGGTAAAAATGCACGTTGTGCATTTCAAGGCACAACATGACAGGCACCGCGCGGTGCCTGCCATGTTGCACATTGAAATGCGGGAGGGTACCATAGGTACCCCCCATTTGCACCCCCAAGCCCCGGACTCCCATGGGGCCCGCAAGGGGCCCCCGCAGGGAGTCTCCGCATGCCTTTCCGTGGCTGCAATGGAGCATTTGTAAATGCCCATAGTAATATGGCGGGCGGTGTCTAACAGACACCGCCACCATGTCACTCATTTCCCACCCCGGCCGCAAGGCGACCGGGGCGGAAAACAGGCGGGCGGTGTTTGACACCGCCGCGGTCCCCCCGCCATCCAAATATGGCGGGGGGAATTGGGCAGTGGATGTCGGGCGGATTTCCTCCGCCAGGCTGGCGGTGGCCACCGCCAGCCTGGTGGAGGAAATCCGCCCGACATCGTAATGGGCCCCTAAATTTTGATCTTAGAGCCACAAACTTTAGATGTCACTCCAATTGACAGAGCACATCTATATTCAATAAGCCAGGCCACTTTAGCTGAATAGACTATTTTTGGCTAATGTTAAGCTTTAGACTGCTAACTTGGACTCTGAAGTGATAGACCGAGCAAACAGTGCCCGTAATGACCTTAGCATTACAATATGTGTCAAATCAGCTCCAGCTTACATAGGTAAGGGAAATAGAGCAATAGGAGAACGCTCGCTCACTAATAACTTCAAATCTATCAGAGGGACTGTATCTTTAGATATTGTAAAGGGAAGTGTTATTGTAGACTATGAGCACTTGTCTAAACTTCCCCTTGAGTCTAGAAATGAGGAGCTGGCATGTAGTCATGATAATCTATTTAACAAGATCAGGGAAGTGTTTGGTAAAGATAGAAGGAAAGAGCCCGATGCTTGTTATAATGGTGATTGTAGAGTGGCCAAAGGTGAGCTCCTTGTGGCTATTAAATGCAGATCACAAATACAGGTAGTTAAATCTAGGGCTCACTATCCGAAAGTGCTTACAAATGCAAAGAGGTAGTGGGAGAGCTAATTATGGATGAATCTACATAAAGCATTGTTTAACAAGAATACCAAGGCATTTTGTAGCTCAGTTGCTGTGACCACAAAAGTTCATCAGCCAACGCTGGACTTCTGTATTCATCCTAACGAGTGGGTAGTGCATTTTAGCCAGCTTTATTCTAATAACTGTAGGGCTGCGAAGGTAAACGGTGCACCCTCAGTAGTGTGTAGTCAGTAGTTATCATTAAAAGAAACAATAGAGGCAATCAACTCCTGTATCCCAGGCCGTGCCACAGGCAGTGATAGAATGCTAAATGATCTGTTTATAGAAAATCCAGAAATCTGTGGGCCATTTATAAACCAGCTTTCTAACAGTATTTTAGCTGGTATGAACATTCCCCATTCTTGGAAGCTAGCTGAAAATATATTAAAGAAGGGTGATTGGCAATACCAGCCAATTATAGGCCTATCAGCCTGATTGATTCTTACCACAAACATTTTGTAAGCAAATGTTTGAACATCTCCAAGATTGGATATGTGAAGAAAGTGTCTTATCGGACTGAGGAGAAAATGTCCTTGAAACATCACATCTTGAAATGGTCCCTCCAGCAGAAGAAAAACTACAGGGGCATTAATGACGAACACAGGGCTTCACAAACTAGGTCGATAGCAGCATTGCTCCAAATCTACGGTCAGAAAGTGGTAAGCTCTGCTCTTTACGGAGCTGAACTGTGGGGGTTTGATAACCTTGAGGGTCTTTTCTGCACTGAAAATAAATTCAGGAGGTCCCTTTGCACCCTCCCGCAGAGTACTCCACTGCTCCCTCTAAGGCACGACATGGGTAGATCCACAATAGTGGACAAAGCCAGATTATGCCCCATTCTTTTTTGGTTTTGTCTGAAAAAGACACCTGAGCTTATCCACTAGGTGGCTGCCCTTGAAGAAGTTTGTAGCTTAGACCGTTCGAAAAAAAGTGGGTGGTTTAATAACTTGCAAAAATCCCTCTCTGCAATCGGTTTGGGGAATCTGTGGGCTGAGTCTGATATTAGTGTGCTAGGTAGTAGGGACTCCATCAAGACCTGTTATTGGAATTGGGTAGACCAGAGAAATGTATCGCTAGCAGGTGGACGCCTTACAACAGAATAGTGTTTAACTGCAAGCTATTTAGTATGTATGAGCAGTATATGGAGGTAATCACCATCCCAAATGATAGAAAGCTATACATACAGTTTAGATTTGTTATTCTCCCACTGAATTCATTTACAGCTGACTGGCAGCGGGGATCTGACGACGCACTACGCTGCTGTCCCCTCTGCTCAGGGCTCATGAGACGTTTAGCCACGTTTTCTTTGCATGCCCACTGTATAAATTCCCGAGGCTCAAGTGGTTAGACCCCGTCTGTAGGCTGATGGATACCCGATGTCATCAAGAGGCGCTGCGTATACTAAAAACAGACTCTAGACCACTATTAGTTTGTGCAGTGGCCACATTTCTTGGAAAAATGTGGCTTATAAGAAGACTTAGACTATAGAATGCCTAAGCTATTTACTGTAGCGCTCTAACTTTACCCGGCCCTTTTAGTTTGCAGATATAGTTTGAGCATGTTACACCATTAGCCCTAGTATCTGTAGTTTTGTCATCATGACTGTGGTCTCGGAAGTAAATGTTCACAAATTGTACTTCGGGCTTGAGGTGCTATGGAAACGAAGCAGACTTTTCTACTATCTATATATGCCTTATATATGTTATGTTATTATTTGATAAAGCGCAAACAGCTGCCCCAGCAAAGAGGCATCCCGGCACTAAGAACCACGGAGACTCAACGGAGAACAGAAGGAAAACAGCTGGGCGGCCTAAGGGGAAGGGAATAGGTAAGTTTTAGCAGCTTTACGAAAGGCAGACAGATTTTCCAATGAGCGGATGTTAACTGGTATGGTGTTCCAAAGTTTGGCTCCCAGCACCCTGAACGAACGTCCACCAGTGCGGGCTAGCTTTGTACGGGGGACCATTAGCAGATGTTGGCCTAGAGAGCGCAAGTTGCGCTGTGGCACATAGGGTGTAAGGAGTGGCCGGAGAAGTTCTGGGCGCCCAGTTTTAAGGATTTTAAAGATCATGGTGAGAGCTTTAAACTGGATTCGGGATTCGATGGGTAGCCAGTGCAGCTTTTGAATAGTGGCTTTGGCTGAACATCTGCGGGGAAGACCGACCAAGGTTCTTGCCGCGGTGTTCTGCACGCGTTGCAGTCGCGCTATCTCCGCTTTGTTGGCGCCCAGGAGTAAGACATTGGCGTAGTCCAGGCGGGAGAGAATTGTGGCTTGGACAATCATTTGGCGGACCTTGGGGTCGAATAAGCCAAGTATAGGTTTGAGGCTCCTTAACAGGCCCACACAGGTGGCCGCTACCTTTTTTGTGTGGGTCTGGAAGTTTAGTGAGGAGTTCATCCAGACGCCTAGGTTTTTGACCAAGGATTTGGGGGGTGGAATGGTGCCCAGCAACGAAGGCCACCAGTGCTGGTTCCAGTGGCTAGTGTTCTTTCCGAGGAGCAGCACCTCCGTCTTGCCTGCATTAAGCTGCAGGCAGTTGTCCGTCATCCACTGGGCCACCGCAGCCAGACCATCTCTGAACCTTGTGGCAGAAGTAGAGGGACCTTCGGTGAGAGAGATGGCCAGCTGCGTGTCATCGGCGTATGACACCAGCGTGAGGTCCCATTCTCTACCTACTGCAGCAAGTGGTTGCACATATAGGTTGAAAAGGGATGGGCTGAGTGCAGAGCCGTGAGGGACTCCCTGTCCGATCGAATGGGACTGGGAGAGGAATGGAGGAGCTGAAACCCGGAAAGTTCTGTCTTTCAGGAAGGAGCGGAACCATTCCAAGGCAAGACCTGAAATTCCCGCAGTGGCCAGACGATTTAACAGAATGTTATGAGATACCGTGTCAAAGGCAGCGCTGAGGTCCAATAGGATCAGCGCAGCACTTTGACCGGCATCAAGTATCGTCCGGAGATGTTCCGACGTGGCTAGGAGGGCAGACTCAGTGCTGTGGCCCGGCCTAAACCCGTTTTGGGATGGATCTAAGATGTTATTTTGATCCATGTGTTTAGACAAGATGTTGTTTACATGGGCCTCTGCGAGTTTGGACAGCCATGGGAGCAATGAGATGGGTCTAAAATTCTCCGGTTTGGAGGGATCAAGGGTCGGTTTTTTAATAATGGGAGAGACCCAGGCTTGCTTCCAAGCAGTCGGGACACTAGCCGAGGAGAAGGAAAGATTCAATATGAATGCCAGGGAAGGTAGAAAAAAGTCTAGGGATTCGATGAAGTGGGCCGGTCTCATTGGGTCTGCTGGGTAACCAGATTTGACCTTCCTACATAGTTTAGTGAGATCCTCATGAGAGATTTCAGGGATCTGCATCATCGTGGTGCCAATACTGATGGGAATAGGGGGGCTGGGTGCTGTATCAGAGTGCTGTGGAAAGGTTTTATAGATTTTTTGCACTTTTTCAGTGAAGAATGTGGCCAGGTCCTCACATTGTGATACTGGAGGGAGGAGATCTGCTACTCTGCAGTTCTTCTACGAGTTTGAAAACAACTTTGGCGGGGTTGGGGCTAGAATTAATTTCTTCAGCATAGAAGGCGGCGCGTGTGGAGCAAATAGCTTTGTGGTAGAGCTTTTGTTTGGACAGATAGAAAGATTTGTCTCTGTCATTGTACTCTCGCCTCCAGGCTCTCTCAGCTTTCTTACATTCCTTCCGCATGGATTTCAGAGTGTTGTTGTACCATGGGTTGGAGGGGGAACTGCGTCCCTTAGTCCATTTGAGAGGGATGAGAACATCAAGTCCCTGAGTGATCCAGTCATGGAAGGCAGCATATGTGGTATTGATGTTCATATGTGCCTCTTGATGGAATTGCCCTAAAGTGGAGTGCAGGTCACTGGTTGAGAGTTTATGCCATGATCTTTTTAGGCGGCGGGTAGGTTCAGCCCTGTTGAACATTTCCGTAGTCAATATAGTAAATTTGATTAGGTAATGGTCTGTCCATCCCATGGGTTTGGGTGTCTCTGTTATAGTCTCTGGGATGTTAGTGAAGACGGGGTCTAGTACATGTCCAACGGCGTGGGTAGCGTCCTGGATCAGAGGGTGGAGTTGTAGGGCTGACAAATCGGCCAGAAGATTTTTAATGATGGAGTCTTGATTCCGGTCGAAATGGAGATTATGGTCTCCTAATATGGTGAAGTTTGCCGAGTCCACCACAAGGGAGTTCGCTATTTCAAGGAGAGCTTCAATGAATGTAGACATAGGTCCGGGGGGTCGATAAATGTAAAGGCCAGATAGGGAGAAATGGGGGCCCGTAGTGATCTTAAAGCGAGCACTTTCACAGCTCGAGATATTTTCTTTAGTAAAGGAGCAGAGAAATTGCTTTTTGTAGATGACAGCAATGCCGCCACCTCTGGTGTCTCTATTTATTGATTTCATTAGGTAGCTCTCTGGTAGCGTGAGGTTAGATACACTAGTTATATCATTATGAAGCCAGGTTTCGCAGATAAAGAGAATGTCAGGGTTCTCTTCGAGTAGGAGGGTATGAACCTCTATGTGGTGCTTGAAGAGAGACCTAACATTTAGTTGTAAGATGGTGAGAGGGGTTTGTTTATGCGCAACTGAGAGGCGCCTAGGTAAAGAGGGGCTGGGTGTGGAAAAGTGACATGACTTACATTGAAGGCATGTTTGTCCAAGATGTCCCGATATCCTCTCACAGCTCTTTCCAGGGTTCAGGGCGACAAGGAGTTCTCTGTCATAGTGGTAGACTTCCCGTGTAGCTAGACCAGGGGGACAGGCGAGAGGCGATGTCTTGGCGATGATGGGCGTAGACGGGCTTGCCTTAGGCACGGCTTCAGCGCGCAAACGACGCGTCTGCTGCGCGTACGGTGGATGCACATGTTATCAAGGGGGTGAAAAGGGCGGGGGCGTGGCCTCAAAGTGGGCTGGCCTCGCGGCTCGCCGGCAATGGCGCCAAGAATTGTTTTAGTGCTCGTATCCGTAGCATCGCTGGATCCGCTGTGCGGTGAGCTGAGGATCAGGCAACAGAGTCCTGAGGTGCCAGGAAAGTGAAGTACGTGATTAAAATACAGCAGATTTTAGTGACACAAAAGTTCTAAAAACAACACGTCTCGCTCCCGGCTTCCGCTTCAGGAGAGTACGTGGATCTGGGCTGAACGCTCGTAGTCAGCGTTTTTATACAGATGGGCGGGGGGCGTGGCCTCAAAGTGGGCGTGGCCCCGCGGCTCGCCGGCAATGGCGCCAAGAATTGTTTTAGTGCTCGTATCCGTAGCAGTGCTGGATCCGCTGTGCGGTGAGCTGAGGATCAGGCAGTAGAGTCCTGAGGTGCCAGGAAAGTGAAGTACGTGATTAAAATACAGCAGATTTTAGTGACACAAAAGTTTTAAAAACAACACGTCTCGCTCCGGGCTTCCGCCTCAGGAGAGTACGTGGATCTGGGCTGAACGCTCGTAGTCAGCGTTTTTATACAGATACGTGGATCTGCGCATTTGTTTCCCCTTTATTAGGGTAAAATACTTTAAGCTGCATTTGTTCTAGCTAAATAACAAGGATGTACAGTGGTATTCCTGTATTATAAGCACTAGCACTTTTCTTCTCCATCTTCCACTCTGATGTTTTATGTCTGAGTACACTGTTTGGAGCTCATCTTTGAGCTTAACTTTATCAATTTGAAGCTTCCTTTTATTATGATGTTTATAAGCTTAGTCGACTCAACTAAAGGAGCTACTCAGATGATCCAAGGAAACTGCGCCTATTAGACATTAGCTGCATGTTTTAATAATTGTTTATTGCTAATTTATGTTTTTTATCGACAAGTTCCAATTTCTCTTTTCTTTTTTTAAATTTACAATGTTCTATTAATTTTCAACCTTCTTATGAAGATGTATTTATTGTCAGCTAATGTTATATACTGTAACATCAGTAATCATTGTAAGTGTTGGTGAATTTACTATTCTGTACCCATTATACTTTGATGGTCAAATCGACCAAATAAAGTTTCTTGACTGACTGGCTGAGTGTCTTATCAGACTGGCAGGCAGGATTTAGATCCAATGTGGGTACTGTAGATCAGATCTTTCGGTTTGTTTGTACTTATGGTAAAGAAGTGATCATCGACAAGGGTAAACTATATGTTACCTTTGTCGATCTTTAATCTTACTTTGACATGGTCCCAAGAGACAAGTTATGTGGAGTAATCGAGGAAATGGGTGTTCCTGCTCCTCTCCTGAACATTGTGGTGAGGTTACATGCAGACACTAAAGCTCAAGTGACATGGGGAGGATGGGGCACCCATTCACATAGACCGAGGGATAAGACAGGGGTGCATTTTGGCACCAACGCTGTTTACTTGAGTAAGGATGGGTGCAATGTACCCAAAATAGCAGGGCGGAGGGCTCCTACTCTCCTCTTTTCAGATGATACTCTGCTGTTCTCAAAGTCGCCTCAGGGGCTCCAGCAGTTGTAGATTGATTTTCGGTTGTTCTGTCTTGAGCAGTGTTTGAAGCTTAATAAATCCAAGACCAAATGTATGATTTTTTTCCTCACAGACGATGATTCACTGCAAGAGATGGGTGCTTGTTGGTGGCACCCCTCTAGAAGCAGTGGCTGGGTTTCACTATTTAGGTATACAATTTACAAGAAACTTATGCTGGTCCCTACACACGAAAAGGGCACAGCTGTCCTTGGTGCAAGCATAACAAAAATACATAGAAAAACTATCTGGAAGAATGGCTCCTGCACTAGAGATCTACATTGTTAAGGCTCTAGGGGCAGTCTTATATGGCGTGGAGCAATTGGACTGCACAAAAAACAATAGATTGTCAGTAGTGAAAGATACATTTCTTAGATTTCTACTAAATCCCCCAATAAGTACCCCACTGACCCCCCTTATTTAGATTTGGCACAGAAAAAAATCATTTATAAGACTGAGTACAGACTTCTAATGTTTTGGCATCGATATTGGTCTACAACAGCCCTAGAATCTTACAGGGTGGGCCTTTGTGATCCTATGGCTCTGAAATGTCTAAGGAAGATCTTATGGCTCTGCACTGTAAAGGCTCTTCTCCAGCAGTTAAGCCTTGATACATATTGGGACTCTCCAGAGACCAGGGGTCCAATCCAAAAGTCTAGTATTAAAGCTGTTTATTGGGGAAGTGGACAATATTCAGAACTGTAAGGGCTCATTGTCAGCTACTTTTATTGATAATATATCGGCTCCATTGTATGAGAATACCATTGATACAATTTCCTCTCCACTGGCATTTTTAGAAGGAAGTGGAACAAAGAAATGGGAATGGGTGATGAGTGTTGTACTTGCTGTCAAGAAGGGCCTGAGTCACTCAAGCATGTTGTGTTCTTTTGTCGCTTTTATAAATAGTCCAGTGTTAAATGGATAGCCCCGCTTTTCAGGAAACTTGGAATTAGGACGCATCAGGAGGCTTTGGGAATACTGCACACAGATTCAAGCCGGATTGTAGTATTCTGCATGGCCCAATGCCTGATGGCAATGTGGATTCGATGCGCGAAATGTACATGATAGTCCTCAAATGCCCCCCTTCTCTGGGTACCTTCTTCCCCTATGCTGCTAGTTCGATGTTTTGATGGTAAAAAATGTCTTAGTTTTTATAGAAGATTGTTATCTTTTATTTGCTGCTATTTTGAAAGTGTTTTAAAGAATATTCTCATGGTTTTATAAAGTTACATTTGTCTCATATGCTGCTCTTGAAATGGGCTAACAAATGAGCATTTAAAGTTCCTTCTGTTTTATGTATCTAGTTTTATCTGTTTAAAGAGTTTATGTTGGACTATTTAATGATTGTATGTGTTGTGTTCCGTGTAGTACTATTCTGATATAAAGTGATCGAAATAAAGTCTTTCTGAAGTGAACTATAGATAGATAGATAGATAGATAGATAGATAGATAGATAGATAGATAGATAGATAGATAGATAGATAGACAGATAGACAGATAGACAGATCAATAGATAGATAGATAGATAGATAGATAGATAGATAGATAGATAGATAGATAGATAGATAGATAGATAGATAGATAGATAGATAGATAGATAGATAGATAGATAGATAGATAGATAGATAGATAGATAGAAAAGGTACAAATTACTTACCTTTCGATATTGTGTGCACAGTAGTTGATGCCACAGAGATCTATATCCCTGTAGTCCAGATGCACACCCAATAATTCACAGCGAGTTTGGATTAAGTACAGAATGGGGAATTTAAGGATGTAGCTCGAAATGATACATTTAGGTATCCATAATTCAAAGAGGACTGGGATGAACTTCAAACACGATTATCTGGGGATCCAAAGTATATTACTAAGGGCACGATTTATATAACAGTGGGCTGCTTGCCCTTCTGCAATGAGGATGCAGTAAGTTACACTCTCCCCATGACTAACAGACTTCCCGCCAAATTAATAAATGACTGCCAAGCAGGTGGTCATATACAAAAAGCGTTGGCAGAAACCGCCGTCATGTCAATGCATTTTACTCCTTGCTAAAGAGCTGCGTAGGCAGGATGGAGCCCTGTTGCAAACAGAATTATTTTCCTTATTTTCAGTCATAAAATCCCAAAACAGGGTTTTCCTTCAAAAAAGAAAAAGATATAATGCTCCCTAACCATGAGAGTTTTCTCCCATGGCGGGGAGAGCATTATAACCTTTTTACTGTTCCTTACTGCCGGGTTTTACCTGGTGGCAACGAACAGCAGAAATTACCCCATGCCCCCACATCTAAGTTGGGCGGGTGAACATGTATCCATTTCTCCTAGGGTGTAAGGGCTGTCGGAGAAGTTTGTCCACGGCAGAATCGTTTGCACTGTTGCAAATTTGAAGGTATCCCCTCATTTAAATCAGGCAGCCGGACCTTCATATTGACACAATGTATACTCCATAGCCGTTGCAGCGGGTATTCATACTGCTAATATATCAATCAGGCCCTAAATTAAATTAACATGTGCTCCATAAGTCAAAGGGAATTGGGACGAGCAACAGTATGGGATGTTCATGCAGGGGATCCAATGCAAAACACTAAATATATGGGATGAAATGCTCCCTTTTGTACATTACAAGGATACAGCAGGACACCATAGAGTGTAATGAGCATATAAAGGAATGGTGTTGCATGCTGAATTTCATTATACCATTGTTATCCTCAGAAGTGACTTGCAATACTATTGTAACTTACAGTAGAGTGTATGTTTCTCCATAAAATATATGGTCACACTATCACCTATCCGACAAACTGCATAAATCCTTGGTGTCTTTTTCATTCATATGAATGAGATAGAATGGTTGCAAATCTAAATAAAAATGGAATCTGTGTTGAAAATGTAAATGCACAAAAAGACACTCAATAATGTGTTGCGAAAATATATTAGAACAAGTTTGAAGTTTAGAAACATGATAGTGATTTTTTCTTTTCTGTGCTGCTCTGTAACTTATTTATATCACTATGTTTATATCAGTTGTCCACTGTTCATTTAAAAAAAAAAATAGAAGAACAAAAAAACAGTTGTCATTTTCATTGTTTATACTGCTTTGTAACCTGTCTTTCACCTTCACCACTAGCTCTGGCAGGAAGCCCTATATCATCACAGCCCACCGATATTAACGTATTACAGTTGAATCACTACCTCATTTCCTTATTACAGGTGACTGGACGAATCAGAACTAGACCGTAACAAGAAAACTAAAGACTGTCTTTTATTCAGGGATCGTAGCTTCCCATGTATTATACATTGATATACTCCATATTTAGGAGGGTATTAAGAACAGGCAGGGAATGTGTGGCTCAGAGGGTTCCACTATAACTCATCTATGGCATATGGTCTTGGCTCCATAGTAGAATGGGATTTAGAAGAAACGCAGAATGGGATGTGCAAGCGGTCCATTGTAAAATCTAGAAGGGAGCTTCTAGCTGAAGAGTAGAAAGCCACTGTGAAACCCACAGAAAGTCACTTTGAAAATACATCTCCACTTTTATGACTTCACAAGCTGCGGTCGAGTGCAGACTTTCTTAAAAAAACAGGAGGTCTTGGCAGCCCTGGGTCTAAGAATACTCAGTAACTCCAAGCCAAGCCTACTGGTGAAGAAAAAGGGATAAAGGACTGCTCCCACCCCTAACCAGCCAAGAGAAACGTTGCCCATTTTAAATGACAATAACAAAATGTGTATATTACCTGTTTGTGAAGCGAAATTGAGTTCAGGTATTTCTGTAAAAGAGAAAGTGAGACATGCATGATTAAGGTTTGCTGGGCTTTCCTTAACTTGGCACAATACATGAGACAAATAGAGTGCTTAATTTGAGCGGGTGATTTCGGATATTGGGCACTGCACTTAATTGTCAGCACCGGCTCTAATGACAGTAGACTACATGATGGTGCTGTCTGTCTAATTTTGAGATGAGCACAACAACAGTGTTTAATATGTCAATATACATTCAAAAATAAAAATATCGTGTGCTCATGCTATTCCTATATTTTTGGGAGACCTCAAATGGTCTGAATTGTCACACTAGTATGAGCGGATGGTTAGTAGTTGTGTTGGTACTATCATTGGCAGTGATGGCAGGGGCACTGGGTGGTGCAGGCTGCAGTGGCCTCTAAGAAAGTTCCTGACACGTACTGTTTTTACGATTTCAACACTGAACAAACATCCAAAAAATGTCAAGGTTTCACATCACTTCTTCATCCCTTTCCATTCTTCTCTATTTCAGTCCTGGTTTCTATTTTCTGCTCTTGTTACAAGAATAGTAATTTTATGTTTTGTTATGGTTTTGTAGAATGTGAACATAGCCAAAGCGGCAACATACAGACCTGTCCAAGTACGTACAGATTCTATAGTATATATAAATATAGTGGCTAGAGAATATCCTCAATGAGTTACATGCTTTCAAAACATGAGCTACAGTTACAGATGTCTCACACTCAGACAGAGGAAAGAAAAGGCTTGAGTTGGTGTGTCTAAGCAGCGTTTGGAAATGTAGGCATGTGTTAAGGATAGAGCTCAAGACTCATGCGGGGGGGATAGCAAGACTACTAGACCTACGGTTGTAGATATTTGTCTTTGCATATTGTTGCCTCATCTCTGATTGTTTTGTTTGGTCCCATTGGCTCTATTGAAGCACTGGATTGTATAATGAATCGGGACAGGACCAACTTCATGGCAAGTGATGGCCCAGTCGATGACATCAGTGAAAACCATCCGGGTAACTTTAACTTTGGAGTGAGAGTCTCTGCTCTCGGATTGGCCCTGAGCCATGCCTGTCATTTGCAGTGAGATTCTGTTCCATCACTGGTTTGAGCTGGGCCTGTGCAGTGAGATTCTGTTCTATCACTGGTTTGAGCTGGGCCTGTGCAGTGAGATTCTGTTCTATCACTGGTTTGAGCCTGTCACATGCAGTGAGGTTCATTCTCCATCACTAATTTGAGCCGGCCCTGTCATGTGCAGTGAGGTTCCATCCTGTGGCAGATCCAGAACAGGGCTTGTTTTTAGTGGTGATATTCTGTGCTATGACACCTGGGTCTGTGTTATACAGTCAGATTCTGATTCATGACTGGAACACAAGTAAATCCAGACATGTTTCAACTATCTTTAATCTCTTCAGCTGTGGAGTTACTTCTAGGTGGCGGCTGCCGCCTGTCTAAAGTGGTAGGGTGTCATGGGGAGGAATAAAAATAAAAGAAAGTGACTTAACTGCCGCTGTGCCGTTTCTCCACCCGGCGGTAGAATACAGCTGGGTTGAAGTGTGCATGTCTGTTTGGCTGGCCTAAGATGCCGACATGCGCAGTTACAGCACCCCCCACCACTTCTCCTCTCCACCATGGCCCAGTCCGACCCCAGACTCATCAGCTTTGCGGCTGAGAGTACAGTGATAAATAAAATTATAGCAACATGGTATTATTATTATTTTATTTATTTGCTTTCTCTGAGCAATGGGGCGACGCTTCTCCTCCATTATAGAGGATCCATCCCTGTTGCTTTTGTTTTCGTCAAGAGAATCTTTCAGATTGGTTTGGATTGTGTCTTTTAGGATGGGGCCAATTCTGATTTGCATAGGGTGGTCTCTAAGGGCATGGAGAGCAACATTAAAATGTGCATGATATTGTATTGTATTTTATTGTATTTGCATTTATATAGTGCTTACTACCTCCGACGAGGCGTCGAAACGCAATATGGTCCGCTGAGTAATGTTCAGTGACACTGTGCCACATGACAGGCTCAGAAGTGGGTCTGTATACCTATTTCCCTTGTTTTAGAAGTAGGTTTGAGCTAAACCTCTGATACAAATGCAATAGGCATTTATCTACTATATCCATGGGCACTGAAATACTACAACTATGAGGATGTGGTGGATTCTGTATGCACTTGTCACATAATCATCTGTTGCATAACTTGTGGATTTTATCAAGAAAAACTGTTCCCAGCTCAAACAAATCAAAGTTACTAAGCATGATGTCGCATGCTGCTGCGAGGCGGAAGACCCTTTGCTGGTCAACTTTGAGCTGCTAATTGCTATATTTATATGTTAAACTGACATCAATTATATGAAACTTTGCCCAGTGTTAAACCGTAAAAATAATTAAGTAATATGGCCTCAAAACATGCCGCATTATGCTGCATAATTTGCTTCTTTTTAAAGCATAATTTAGTCAACCCTACCTCACAATTTGGATTTCCCATGGCTCATAATTCCAGTGGCCATGACTATAGTTTCATTTTATAACGCATGTTACCTGACATCGTGAATGGACCAACACCAATATTTCCTGAACTTCCAGCGCTTCTTCCTGCAATGTTGCCACACTGTAAGAAAAGGAAAGAGACGATTACCTTATTTACACTGTCACAGAAAGGAAGAAGAGCAAAGAGGGCACAGATACATCTCTATTTACTGACAGAAGAATGTAAGGAAGTGCCCTTCCATCCCCTCTGATACTGACATCATAACATCTGTTTGCAACGTGTACGTTTACACCTAGGGGAAGAATCTTACTGCTGAACTGCAGATGTTCATTGACACCCATCTCAACTACACTTATTATCTCGACCTTGGATGGATGGAAGGTTGAGAAAACCCACCACAAGTCGAAACTGTGACCTTGAGGTCAAACACCGACTTCTGGGGTGGATGCAGTGGTCCACTGAGCCACCAGAGCCGGCTGCACAGAGGAAAGGCAGACATCCGAATAATAGAACCCTATCTTCTCATAACTGGCACAGATTTAAAGGGAACAAAGAAGAGAGAAACGTAAAGACTAACTCAGAGAAATATCATTTTAAATGAAATCACTGTAATGATCACCCATGTGATGAACAGGAAAATATAGTTCATCAAAACCCATAAATTGCGTCCTCTTAATTGAAGCTCAATACAGATTCCTCCATTGCTGTCACTTGCTATGGAGTCTGTTATTGTTTCAGTAAATCATCCATTAATTTATGTCTGGTCCGATAGCGATGCTCTGTGTGTGACCTATTGTTAACATTTCCATACAATATGCCTAGAGTGAATTTTTTGCTACATCCACAAGAGTATTTCTCTTTCTTCCTAAATTATTGGCTATTTGGAGTATCATTCTGCCTACTAGGAAGTGCTTCAATTTGAAAACGAATGGGACTATTTTACATGTAAATAGTACACACAGTTATCACACTGTTTATCACATTCAAACATGTATCCTCAATATACACACTAGAGAAATAATCCTTATTTGCTACGATTTTCACACCTTTGCCAAAGCATTTCCGACTGACATTATTATGCTAAACTGTATTTGTGAATGCTTGGGTCTGCATGTTTCAGCACATTAAAGCAAAACAGACTCTTTGCCACTGCTTGCTGGATAATATGTTTCCAATGTTATTGTTGCTCCTTTAACTACACCTTTGCATATGTAGAACCTTTTGCTTATTGTTGCAACTGTCGTATAGTGGGGCACAATGAAAGCGACTATTAATCTTACATTTTTACTCTTCAATTTGATCCTCCTGGAGAGAACAGTACTGGTTTAGCTTTGTGAAACATTGGCAGCAACTCTACACTAAGAAGCTTTCCAAACTACTATATCAAAAATGTGCACCTCAATTGCACATTAATGTAATACACGGACGACAATTCCTTGAACAATTCTATAAAATGTTAAGGACAATGTAATCAAACAGTAAGATGTATGCAATTGCAAATAATATTCAGCTGTTTTGGTCTGTTGTGGCAGTACTTAATTTATGCAGGTGGTTCCAGATGGTGGGCACCAGCAATCATTTAATCGATGTGTGCTTATTTTTCAAAGTCAGACTTTCACCCAGAACAAGAGAGGGAAAAAAGAGAGAAAGAAGAGAAAGACGGGACATCGGCAGCAAAGGGCAAACGAAAGGATGAAAACGAACCTGCAAGACCAAGACAAAATGACAGGAAGTGTAGGGTAGTGGAAGAAATAGACAAACGGCAGACACGAGACTAGGCAATGTTAGTACTTTGCAAACCCAGCATTCAGAGGCACAGGTTCCAAATAAAAACTTTGTGTGCCTTAACTCCAATGCTTAATTTGAGCCAGTGGTTTCCAGCTCCGTACCAGCACTTAATTGTTGGTCCCGTCACTTAATTGTTGACACTGGCACTTATGTCAGCTGCCACATGGCGGTGCTGTTTGTATAATTTAGAGAAGGTCCGAACAGCAATTGTTTATTAATTCAGTATATATTAAAAGCAACCAATACCTGCCGCCCAAACTATTTTTTATAGCTTTGGGGGCCTGATATAGGCTGAATTGTCACACGTTGAAATATTCTGGCTAGTGGTTGTGTAGGCTCGGTCGTTGGCAACGCTGACAGTAGCAATGGGTGGTGCAAGCTGTAAAGGCCTCCTGACTAGAGCCCTGGCACTTATTTTTTTTTACAAATTAAGGTCCGCTTAACTCATTTTTTTTTTTTTTTTTTAATTGAGCACCTGTGAATATATCTGGCTAAGCTCATATCTATGTTACTACGTTTCCTGACCAGCTTAAATGGGTCTCACCATGGGCAATAAAAGACAAATATTTGCAATACAATAGTTTTTGCTTTACTGAAAGTTTGAGCTTATGGCGTTGCTAATAATAATGCAACACCAATAGCTCAAACTTTCAGTAATGCAAGAGCTATTGCATTGCAAATCATTTGTGGCACCAACGCCTTAGCATTAAACAAGTTAAGCTAGAGCAGGTAATGCGATTGCTTCAAAAGTAAGGATACAGAAAAAAAATGCATCCCACCTCTTTTTTTGTGTTATTTTGTACTTTTGAAGCAAATGCAGCACCAGAGCTTTAGCTTAAAACGTTTAAAGCTAAAGGGCGAGTGCAGCAATTGTAACAAAAGTAAAGAAATGGAAAAAGAATTGTGCAGCCACATTTATTTTTCTATTAATTGACTTTTGAAGCAATTGCGGCATCCTTAAGATGTTTAAAGCTAATTCGCAGGTGCTGCTATCGCTTAAAAAGTAAACAAATTAAAAAAGAAATGTTGGGGCCATGTTTTTTTTCTCTATGTATTTACTTTTGTTAAGATTTTGGCACCCGCATGTTAGATTTAAACATCTTAAGCTAAAGTGCAGGTGCTGCGATTGCTTCAAAAGTGAAGAAACAGAAAAAGGCATGGGGTGCATTTTATTCACTTTTGAGGCAATCGCGGCAACAGCCCTTTAGCATAAGTTATTTAAAGCTTAAACATGACGTGCTGCAGTTGTAGAAAGGTAAAGATGTAGCAGAAATTTAAAAAAAGCATGCAGCTGAGATTAGCGAGTCACAAATAACAAAAGAAAGGCACAGCCGCCATTATTGCTGCTGAGGCATGCCACGCTGGTTACATTTAAAAATAAAGCATTGGAGGAGAGCGTGTCTTGCCTGCAACACCAGATAAGAGTAAATGATTTAACAAAACAGTGCTCTCAGGCTGTAATTAAAAAATCCAGAGAAACAACTCACATAATAGGCACATGGGAAGTCACAACATGAGAAAAGTTGGTACTAAGGAGGGACTACTAAGCCTATTAACCAATAAAAAGACACCATTTACAAAGGATAGTACCAGGAGAACATTTTAAAAGGGATGGAAAGAGGGCGGAGCTTCATGCCCATATTCTAAATACAAAAGACATACAGATGATGGACGGAATGCAGAGCAAATCAAACATTCTCCCCCTGTCAATTGATCTGGGTTAAATCCATTGTTCTTTTGCTCACCAAGCCACCCTAGTTTAGGCCCAGCCATATGCAAAACAGTCTTTACCCTGTGCCTCATGGGAACAGTCCAGACCGAACTGCCAAGCCAGGCCCTCTGTGGACCAGAAACAAGCATCTTGGACCAGTTTCGGGGCAACACTGCTCTTCAGCCAGGCTGGCTTGCACCCTGCACCAATGGGGGATCGCACTGCGGGCCTCCACTCAGTCTCTCTGCCGCCACAGATTGTCTCCCTTTAGCCACAGGGTAGTTGCATTTGAAAGACCGAGGTAATTAAACTGAAGAGTACTAGTAATTTTACCTATTCTCATACTGACCGAATGTCCTCAATACATTTCTTTCACATTTCACACATGCAGGATACAGAAGCACGAGGAATCCACTTTTCCAGATGTGATTTATAGATGTGCAAGCGGGGACAGAATTAGAAACGGCATAAAGAAAAAATAAATTAAATGAAAATTATCAGCCCTGATGAAGTCGCAGGAATGATTCCCAGAGGCGACGAAACAAGTGTTGGCTAAGAACAGCTAAGGACTTAAGAAAAAATAAAGAACATATGAACAAAAGAATCTGTGAAATATTGAAACAAAGCTATTATTCACTATATGTTGATACTAGTGTGTGTTGGAGGAAAGAAAGTGTTACTCCTCCCATTGGTTCCTCCTCTCCAGGTCCTGGAGGATACACTTCATCTGGACACGCTGTTGTGGAGCCACCATTCAATTCCTCCAGCAGTGCCGGGTGGCACCAGTCTCCGCGTGGAGCAGCCCTGCCATCGAATACCCCTCTTGAGGGCCCAGGGTCACTGTAAACAGCTGCACAGCCCTCCGGCAGATGTGCTCCTCCTGTGTTCTCCAGGCCTCCACATACGACCCCAGGTAGGCAGCCAGTAGATTATCACCCACCCAATAGCGTGCTCGCAGGCTGGGTTCAGCAGCTCTCCCTCACAAACCCTGCAATCAATCCAAGAGTTGGTCCTCCGCGATGCAGGCGAGGCGGAGGGAGCCCCTCCGGTCACCAGCAAGCCACTAGCAGTCCGACCCAAAGCGTCTCTGTCATCTGCGAGGTCTGCCTCCGAGTCCCGCTCAGCCGGGACAGCAGGCTTCTCCAGCCATAATGGCGGTCATCTTTCACCAAATTAGTTCTCCTGTCCTCTGGGTCTCAAATGGACCACTTGAATCCCCTGCATCTGGGTAGTCCCCTGCCCTCACCCATGGCCTCAGATGCCACCTACAAGGTTGGATTAATTACAGATAGCTTTACCAACCAGTAGCCTCACAGAGTGGCAGCCATCTGGCAGACAAGCTCTATAGCTCTGCCTTTAGTTCCAATCTTTGATACAAAAATTGAATTAATTATACCACTTTCAATCAAGCAGGAGCAAATTGTTTTTATGTTTTTAAATAAATATGCCATTAAGCTTGAGCAGTGAGCTCCCATCTGAACTTTGGACCCCTAACCTCATATTTCTTACTGAAAGCCTAGCACAGTGATGTGCGAAGCAGATATCACTGTGGTCTGCAGACTGCAGTTTTAAAAGCACTGCAAAGTTTCTTGTATAATCAGCAGTTTTTGGGCAGCAATAAAAGTGTCAAGATAACTCCAGTGATTAATGTACCTGCTGGAGAAAGATGGGAGTTTTGTACAGTGGCAGCTTTACCTCATCTAACTAAGGTAGCACAGAAAAGAAGGTGTATCATGCATTTAAAAAACAATATTTTATGTGCAAAACTCTGTGGGTTACTGCTTTTGTCTCATATATCCCTTTGTTACTGTGCAGTTCATAAGTTACAATGGTAATCTAGCACAGAGAGCTATGTACTGGCATCAAACAGCTGCATGCAAACTGCATGGTACAAGTTAGTGAGTAATGCTTTTTTACTAGTCTTTTATTATTTAATGCTGTTAAAAAAGGTTTGATTGGCTAGAAATAATTCCTTATGATTAAAGTCAACACAAACCACTGTGTTATGTTCTGAATCCTAAGTTTATGCTTCTCCACACCAAGCACTCTTACAAAATGTCTACTAGTATGGATGACATGAAAATTACACCTTGTAGTTCCCTTTACCTTATGTAACCTTTTCTACACACCGATTCACACATGTACGTATTTTTTTGTCTCTGTATGTAGAGTACTCTGGAAATGCATGTGACAGAGGGGCTGTAGAGAGATTAGAGGAACTATTTGTGATAGTGAGGGAATCATTGAAGAGCCCCAGCAAAGATTGTCGTATTCTGGTACGCAGTAAGGCCATCCATTACTAAGCTTTAAAAGCCAATACAGTTCAACGTATAATGACAAATGTGTTGTATAATGCACAATTTGACCCTCATTTTCATAGGGGAGACCCCCCAAACCCTCCTTTGAAGTGGTCAGGCTCACTCGCTGCACTTGGTATGCACCGTACGGAGACTGGTCTGACAACATTTGTCAGGGCTGCATTGGGTTTCTTGTCTGACCAACATTGAAAAGTTAGTCGCCGGGATGCAGCACCAACCTTCTCAATAAAACATTTAGATTTTTGGAAATGTTTTCAAAATAAAATAATAAAATCTTAAGTACATTTAGTATTTGTTTGATATTCACTTGTTTTTGCCTTTTTGCAAATTACTGTTTACTGTTTGAAATTTGAATAGTACAAATTGCTTTGGGGTCCCCGGCTTATTGTAGTAACTCGATGGGAATCCTCAGGAGTCAACAGTTTTGGAACCACTGAGATAGAGTGTTGCTGACTTTTTCCACAGTCAGATTGCATGCTTGTAATTGAAAATTAGGTCCAACATAGAGCCCTATTATGAACTGCTGTGATGCCTCCAAGCAGAAGTTAGTGCTTGTGCTTTTTGTGTTTACAGTGTCAAAAGAGCAAATATTTCACTCAGAATTCCTCAGAGTTAGTGCATGATGCGCTGAAAGCAGCTTGAAGGTAACAGTGAGCAGTGGGACAGGCTCATGGGGCGGCCTGGAGGTGGTGACTTTGAGCCTTGTTCTTTGTCCGGTGAAGGTGCGCAACTGCCCGGAAGGTAGGAGGCAGCGGTGACAGGCCCCGGAGGAGGGAAGGCCTTGGAATTTCCTGGATCCTGCTTTGAGCCTGCCAGGACTCTGGCTGAGTGTGACGGCACCAAGGGCCCTCATGGTGGTGAGGGTGTGTGTCCTGGGAGCACCGATTGGAGTGTGGCGTCCACACTTGCAGCCTGCCACCGTGGTGAGGGAGGGTGAGGATGGATGAGAGCGGCCAGCACTGAGGGTGCATCCCGAGTTGCAGCACCTCGGAGTGAGTGGATTTTCCCTGGGCTTCTGACACTGGCAAATGGACGCATCAGCGGAGAGTGGGGCTTGGGACTAGTGTGCCTCCTGCAACAGAAGTAGCCGAAGTAGCCACTTATCTTGTGCACCAAACCCATCTCTGCATGCAAGAGGTATAGCTGCGGGCTACCGGCAAGAAGTTGTTATGAGGAGGAGGTGCCTGACTTAAAAGATCTGTGTGCACGTCGCTCCCATGGGGAAATCCGTTGTCCACCAGTCCAAGCTGTCTTTTGACCAACGTAGACCGGCTAAGATAACACCAGTTCCAACTGGTGGTGGTAGGCAGGAATCTGAATAGGATGGCGCAATGGCCCCTGACATTAGGGAAATGTTCAGAGACCTAAAATAGTCCCTCACTACTAGTAATAAATAAAATTACTCCCTGAAAGAAAAGGTGTCCAACAATGATGAACGAGTGAACAGCTGGACCAACAAACCTCAGCAGTGGAGGACGAGAATAATCTGATGAAGCAGGAGTTGCTCCACGTGGAAGAAGGGCTGGAGATGATTCATAATAAAAACGTGGACTTGGAGACCAGGTCCAGGTGGAACAACATAAGAATTTTAGGTATTCTAGCATCCACTGCCAAGTGCCCGAGTTGAGTTGAGTTGAGTAAATGCTGTGCACCCTATTCAGGGGCTCGTTATCGAAGTTCTGCATAGTAGAACAAGCTCATAGGTCACTGGGTCCAAGACCTATGCCAGGTGTTCCAGCTAGACCTATCATTTCCCACCTCCTAAACTATAGAGACAGAGATACAGTGCTCAGGCTGGCACGTAACCTGAAGGTAACACCCTGGCTTTTTACCCGGACTTCACCCCAGCAGTATGAGCAGCGTGGCGAGATTTCATGATGGTGAAGCGATCTCTTCAGAAGGCTGATACCAAATACTCTCTACCACACCCAGCGACGCTGCACATCTTTCACACCAGGAAGACTTCCTACTTCATAGACCCGAAGGCCGCTGCCAAGTTTGTAAGGGGCATCTGACCATCTAGGATGAATGCTCGATCAGAGCAGGACAGGGGCGAATGTGGCTGTGCCAGTGATTATGTCTAACTCTTGCTGGGTACCAACAGGCGCTGGGAGAGGCTTCCTAACTGTGTCAGGATTCTTGGGCCCATTGCACTGGGATTTGCGACCTGATGGACTAACCTTACTGCCGCCTATATATATATATAGGTGTGCCTCCCCAACGAGTGGTCTTAGACGGCCGCACGCACCTATTCATTCTGACAACCCGGCTTATCTGCACTGGAAAGTGCCGGGCACCTGCTATTTCCCCCAGGGATGCTTCTAATGTTCTGTTGAGGTGTTAGTCTTTGCAGGGTCTATTTTGGATGGGGTGTTATTCAGGCTGATTGGGAGGCTGAAGTGGGAAGGGGTGGGCAATACCTGAGATGTTGGCTCAAGTAAACTTATTTTTTCCCATCCCTTTTCTTTCCCTTTTTTCCTTTTTAAATATCTCCCCCTCTCTGGCAGACCTTGATTAGCTGATGTATGTGAGGATAGATTGGCAAGCAAGCACAGGTATATCTGACTGCTCAGTATGGATAGGCTGGAAATTATTACCTAAAATGTGTGGGACTGAATGATAGGTGAAAGGCCCGCACTTGCTCCGACTTGGGGCAGATATTAGCCTTTTACAGAAACTGCATTTGATGGCTCATATTTGCTCACAGCTGTAGGTCGGATGGATCGGAGAGAGGCATGTGGCATGCTACTCCAACTATTCGCCAGGTGTGGCCAGACTCATCAGGAACGGCTTGCCTGGAGCATGCGAACTACACTGTATGACAAACAGGGTAGCTATGTGATGCTCCCCGGCACACTCAGGGGACACCCGCTCAGGCTTGTATCTATTTATGGCCCTAACACTGATTATCCTGACTTCTTTGCAGAGGTTTGGAGATTGATTTAGACCCTGGGGCCCGGTGCTCTTCTCTGTGGGTGGGTGCTGCAACGTAATCCTGGACCCTCGGAGGAACAGGTCAGTATCCTGGCTACCGCATCCCAAGGCGGCAGCACAGCTATACTCCATAATAGCAATAAACAAAGTCATAGATTTCTAGAGGGATAGGCAGGGGACAGAGACGAGGGCATGTGTGTTACTACTGTAGGCCCCTCTTGGTCGAGAATTGACTACTGGATTGACACCTGGGACACGGCGGTTTGGGTTTTCTACACCACTCAATCGCCACGGACTCTCTCGGACAACTCACAAGTGCTGGTCGAGCTCTCCTTGATGGACGTTTGGATTTGGGTGGCGGTTGCCTCCCAGGGCCATTCGAGACCAGGTGTTCCATTTGACTATCAGGGCTGCGATATTGGAATATTTTGACCTCAATACAGCTACTAATGAATCCTACTCTGTACTTTGGGAAGTGCTCAAAATAGTAATCAGGGAACAGTTCATAGAGAAACAAATAAGGGTGTTGCTCTCCATCAGGAGCAACATGCGGCGAATCCAGGAGGAGATACAAGGCCTCAAAAGTGCATTTTTGGCCACTAACAATGCTTAAGTGCTGGGTTGCGTAGGGGTAAAATTTGGGAGTTTGAGGCAGCAGCCTTAAGGGAAGGTCACTATCTGGGCAAGGAGGTGAGCACTAGGAGATATGGAGAGGGGGGCTGTGTGGGCATGACCCTCGCTTGCCTACTTTGGAAACCCTTAGTGAACAATTATATTGCGAAACTCTGTATATTGGAGAATGAGACAGTAGTGGGTCAAGAGGCGGTGCAGCCAGAAATGTACTACTACTCCTCGCTCTATGGGGCGAGGCAAGTACTGGCTCCTCTGGACCTCAAGACCTTCCTTGACTCAATCCAACTGCTCTGGCTAGGGGGTGGACACTGCTGCTTTAGAGACAAACCCTTCACAGCAGAGGATGTGTTACAGGTGATCAGAGATATCCCAGCTGACAAGGCTTGTGGTCTGTGCAACCTGCAAGCTGCATTTTACAAGGAATACTCAGGTATACTGGCTCCACACCTTATACCTATGTATGGGAATCACTGGAAAGTGGAGATCTCCCCTTGTTGCTTAGAGTTGATCTCATTGTAACGACCCTGAAGCTGGATAAAGCCTGCTTAACTGTGAGTTGTATTGGCCCCTGTCCATGATTTATGTTGACAACAAAATCTTAGCCAAGCTGGTGACTTTGCGATTTCGCCCGCTGCTGCCCATGATGCTGCCATCAGATAAGTCTGGGTTTGTTCAGAGTAGAGCTGCAGAGCATAACCTGCGCACTTTTTTTGCCACCCTTCAAGAGGTGGATCCAAATTGGAGGCGGCCACCATTTTTTGGATGCCACTAAGTCTTTCAACTCTCTAGAATGTCCATACCTATTTATATTACTGTCATGCCTGGGGATAAGTTCCAAGTTTATACATTGATATGTCTCCTGTATACCACACCCACTGTGAGGCTCCGCATAAATGGGGTGGTCATCCCTCCAATTCCCGGTATCCTGGGTGACAAGGCGGGTGCCCACTCTCCCCCATTCTTTTGGCTGGGGCGATGGAGCCCTTGGTGGCTCACCTGAGACAGCACCATACCCACCGCAGCTTGGCCTTTAGCCCCTGGCTGACACTGGTTTCGCAATACAGAAACAACGTTACATTATATGTGAAATGCCCAGCAGAAAACCTGGATCCCCTGATCAAGGAATTCATCAAATTTGGCGGGCTATCAGGCATCTGCATCAATTTGGCGAAATCTGTGATCTTTCTACTCACCAAGGTCTCAAAGTGATCACCCTCGGAGTTCCCTCGGTTGGGCAGATGGCCTCTTGCAGAAGAATTATGGCCACCTGATCGACTGGCTGGGTGACCAGCTGGGAAGATGGATGCGCCTGCCACTGTCCCTGGTGGGACACCTGGTAATCATCAAAATGGTGGTCTTGCCCAAGTGCCTTTATCTATTTACCAATATCCCCCTTCCCCTCGTCAACAGCTTAAAATATGATAACACTGGCATGGGCGGGAAAACAGCCCAGAGATACCTGGGAAATTCTGGCGCTCCCCTTTGAGCAGGGTTGACTGTGCGCACCAAACTTGGACTTGTACTCCACTGTACTCAGGCACAGTTCAGGTTCCACTGGGTGTATCTTATGCATGTTATGGAATACACAGCTCCATAACAAGACCAGGCAATGCCACATTAAAAAAAAAAGTCCACATTTGTAAAGCGCACAATCACCCGTAAGGGTCTCTAGGCGCTGGGGGCCGTCGGGAAGATTAAGCGAGCTATTGCCCAGAGTCACATGGTGCTGGGCCAACCTGCCGCCGGAGCCGGGGATCGAACCGTGGTCCCCAGATTCCAGCGTCAATCGCCCTGGCCGCGGCGCCACACCTCTTCCCATTCATGCACATGGCCCTGTATAGTAGACAGGTCAGGTTGCATCCTGAAGTGGACACGGTCAGCTGCACCGTATTGGCTTGGAATGAGCTACGCCAGAGTATATGCCTGGAGGTACTGTATAACCCCTCCATACGGCTAGTAAAAGACTGTGCACTGCCCATATCTTGCGATGCGGTGCCAGTGAAGAACAAGATGGGACCCACTCCCCCTTTCCTTCACCCCGAGGCAAAGTAATGACCAGGTGATGTAAAGGAAGATAGTTGGCACGATAGCTGTGCTTTGATGATGTGGAAGATCATAGAGGAATTTCCTCCTGCCATCCCCTTCTCCTTTGCCCCCTCGTCCACTCCACATCCTTTCCTGGTCAATCTAATCCTGCTGGTCAATCTAACCCTCATGTTCTCATGCTGTGACGTTACACGCACAATATTTTACCTACTCTAAATGTAGGTATGGGGTTTAATTACTGAAAGTGAGCTACGTATGAAGAGCATGTCGCCCCTGATTTTCATATCTGTTTCCTCCATATTATAATAATAGAACTGTTGTATTATGCAGCCTAGCATGTATTGCCCCATGTCATAAATACACAGAAAAGAAAAAAAAAGATTGGAACTAAAGGCTGCTATGTGGAGCATCCTCCATGATGCAGCACCACGTAGGACAACGAGGTTGCTACACAACGCCTTCTCCCTTATAAATCTCATTACCCCTTATAAATCACCTGGTGCATACCTACCCCTTGAGTCACCATCCTATGACAGTTTTCGGTCATTTCCCAATTTTGTCTTCCCTATACCCTCCGGGGTGGAGCAAACGTTGACGCCCTTCAGTAATGGGCAAGGGGCAACAAATGTTGTTTCGGATCCGGCGCTGTTGAGTTAAATAATCTGCAAAATAATATGGTTACGTAGTCTTGATTCCATCGCATGCCACCTGCTCCTGACACTCTATACCTTATGTCTTATTCATGATTTCTCCCTTTGCCACTGCCTTCTGTCTTTCGCCTCCTTCTTATTCCTTTTCTGCCTTTCTTCCTCCTACTTTGGGTCAGAGTCTGATGACGAAAAATAAGTCAAGGCACGCTAAATAGGTGCCCAAACCTATAACCACCTGCACAAACTAAGTGAAGTATGTGCATGATAACGCTCTTTGGGCCAGATGTATTAAAGGGTTTTACCCATTCTGTGTCTATGCGAAAATCTGTTCATACATATGGCTCTTTGTCATTTCCTCAGTGATTCGACCTCAGCAATACCTTTAGTGTCCTGTCGCTATAGCAGTCCTCAGGAAGGATTAACTAAAAGAAATGGAGAGCGTTTGATTCAGGAAACCACGGGAGTAAACCCTCTGCCTCTACTCATGCCGACATATGTTGTTTTTAGAGTGATGAGGGATTCAGGTGGGCAACAGCTGTGATGCTTAAGAGCTGTCACAGTTCCTATATCTCCTGACGTATGTACTCATACCCATGTTCCACCAGCCTGCCCGCACCCAGCGTACTTACCGCCGTACAGTTCCCGCCTGCTTTCACACACAGCCTCGTGTTACAGAAGACGTACACTGAGGATATTCCATCAAAGGCGAATGATTCTGCGCTGAAAAAGACGCTCATGGCCACTCCGTTCATCAGCACCTGTGTAGTCACCCCCTGATCTGCAGAACAGCTGAAAAAAAGGCGTGCAGTTAGAGGAGGAGTGACACTTCAGGGCCACTGGCACATTACCGAGCCACGGGCACAGAGCCCTGATCAACCCAGACTCACAGGTTCTTCATCTTGGACACAACACCAGGAAATTGCTGAGTCTCCAGACTCAGGTCCTGAGACACAGCTCCTGGGACAAAGTACTATGATGCTGCAGACACCCCAGGATCAATTCTAGAGGCCTCAAGCTCAACTCCAAAGAACCCAAGCTCTGTTACCCGGACAATAAACCTGAGTCTCCAGATATCCCAGGCTTAGGACCTGAGACAGAACTCTGTGTGGCTCCAGAGGCCCAAGGCACAGCTCCAGGGGCCATTTGCTCTGCGCCTGAGATAAAGCGCTGTGAGACTCTAGAACAACCGGACTCGGCCTCAAAGGCCCCAGGCTCATCTCCAGAGATCCCAGTTTCAGCTGCTGGGACACAGCACAGGATATTCATGAGGCCCCAGGATCCTCTCTCCCAATGACTCAAAGCCCAGAAAACTTGAAGCTGATCAATCCCAGCACAGGCTCCACTCCTTGCACCCAGACCTAAACATGCTGGAGACTTCTCAGGCTTAATTTCTGCAAACATCAGAGCCAGAGGTTCTGCTCTCGTGACACCGTGTAGCTGGTTCTGCCTCTGGACTTATAGCCCACAACATGTATAGCTCCCACAAGCTCTACTCCCTTGACCATCGAGATTCACCAACAATGCTCCTGCAACCAGCACCCTGTAAACCCCAAAATCCACAGGCACTGCTCCTAGAAATAAGACACTGCAACTTCGGAGCCACAGGCTCCGCTCCTGTAACTAAGACCAGTGGGACTTTAGAGCCACAGGCTCCGCTCCTGTAACTAAGACCAGTGGGACGTTAGAGCCATAGGCTCCGCTCCTGTAACTAAGACCAGTGGGACTTTAAAGCAAACAGCTCCGCTCCTGGAACTAAGACTCTGAGTCGTCAGAGTTACAGGCTCTGCTCCTGGGACTGAGGGCCACTGAGTCTGTAGAGCAGGGGTCTCCAAACCGGTCCTGGAGGGCCGGATCCATGCCAGATTTTTTGGATATCCCCATTGAGATACATGTAGTAATTTTAAAAATCTGGCATGGATCCGGCCCTCCAGGACCGGTTTGGGGACCCCTGCTGTAGAGCTTCAGTCTTTGTTCCTGCAATGCATCTTTATAAACCTACCTGGTTCTGTGACTGGGATCTCTCAACAGTCCAGAGCCGACAGGGCTCTGACAAAAGACCTCTGTGCTCTGATCCCATCACCCAGACTATTTTCCGGGGGGTTGCAAGCTCCTATTTTTCAGGCATGAACCGCTCACACCCTTGAACTCCCTGTTCATCATTAAGTAGAGCCTTCTGGGGACATTCACCTCTTAAACCCCTCGGTTTGATATTCTGAAATTAGTTTTTAAACATTCCATTACCTGCCCCTCGCCCCTCTATTGCCCCACCTTTCCTAGATGAGCCCACCCCCCTTCTCCTGTGATGGTCTTACCCTCCTGTGATCAGATTCACCCTGGTTGGGCTGTTGGGGTCGTTCACTGGGGTGGCGTAGCAGCTGTCAGCTCTTAGAACAAATGTTCCATCGTCAGGAGATGCTGCTGAAAGGCCAAAATAAAAGGTTGTTCCCACGTCAATTTGCTGCACAGCTGTTATGGGATTAGTGTATGATGAATCCCAGAAGGCCGCCATGGTCACGGTGATCACACCAGAAGCTCCTCCTAGTGACAGAGTAAGTGTACTGCAAAATAAAAGGAGAGGTAAGAAGACAGGTGTAAATACTGCATGGAAGGTGAGAACCCATACACCTCTCATCCAACAGGTGAAACATGAATAAGACACCTCACGCAGCCGCATAGGAAATCTGGTGATGCTGTAAATGGGTGGAGAGTTTCTCCCAGTTTGAAGACCATCCAAACCCTCCCATCCGCCCTGGTTATGAGCTGAGACAACTGGTGTGCAGGGATAGACTTTTTCTGCCTGTGCAGACAAAACCTATCGGTCCTTGGCACGGCTATATCTGGGAAATCATGTAGACATCTAGCTTGACCGGTGGTTTCCCCCGCAAAAAGGAAGCATTCACAAGCCCTCATCTATGTCGTGAGACAAATGATCAACATCTCGATGGAGATGGGACTGTCTCACTGTGAAGACAATGGGCGGTCTCAAAGATTAGGACATGTTTCTCCTTGTGAACATAACATCAGATACTCCAGCCCTGTCCTGAGATAACTCCTACACCCGTGGATGCTTGGGTGCATAAGAGGGGATCTGCCAGCAAGGATAACATTGCCGACCCCTCCTGCTGTGGCCTGAGATAACTGATAGTCGAGGTGGCAAAGATGGGGTCTGCCTGTAAAGAAAACATTCAGATGCTCTGAATATCAATTACGGATAGGCTGAGTGCACTAGAAATTCTGTTTGGCCGGGGGATTGTAAGATGTCTACTTCTAGTCACCCTACCTTGAAGCAGCGGTCAGAAGTTGGTTATCTAAGGTGGTCGCTCGACTGCACCATCAATAGAGAGTCAGCCATACTACATTGACCCTTCAGCTTAGAACGCTGCTTGGGCGTGAACATCACGTGCTGTGAAGCACCATCCATTGTCAGGACAGTAGGATGAACCGCGCCAAGTTTAGGGTACTTTACAATTTCAAATCAACTTTTAAGTTATGCTGCGTTCGAGCTGTTTAAATTCTGAAACAGTTTTCAAACTACACATTTCAGGGAAACCTGACATGTCTCTCTGACTAAAAGCTCTTCCTCTCATTTTACAAGCTGTCTCTTAATACCGAGGAGTTTCATTTGCCACATACCACAATTTTATTCCATGTGAAATATAATGAAATGTTTGCAGGCAAACAGTGCGCCTTCTAGTGTTTTGCAGACTTCGGGATGGATGCAAACAGGATACATGTGAATGGTGCAGTCATTGTATCAGTGTAGAAATGTCACACCCGCGCAGTAACCCTAACCGAGAGTGCGCTGTTACAGCAGCTAATTTGGGGGAAATCTTAACACCCATATAGGGTTGCAGAAAAAGAAAATGTTCTGTTCCCCTGGCTTTAAATGCTGTTTACTACGGCAGCATGAGCACCGGGGGAGGTGGGCATTTTCCTGCGTTGTCAGTTTCAGCAAAGTAGCAAAATGTACTCTCCATATAAAAACACAAGAAAGGAGATTTAATGAACACATATTAAATAGAATGTAATCCACACAACCATATATCAATTAAAATAAAACATGAAACCCTGAACCTCATAAAATAAGTTTAAAAAACAGCATGAAAGTGAATGGGATCTTAGAAGAGGTACTATATATTTACCTACTCACAGTGGAAAAAGAACTAACCCCCTCAGCAGTAATAGAGTGATAAAAGTGTTGCGTAATCGGGACACCGGACTTTTGTCACCGCTCCACATCGTTAACTTCTCCAAAACGTACCGGGAGTCGAATCAGGAAGACTATGAGGTGACGTGGCAATACCACAAACCTCCCAGTGATCACCTGAGAGGTCTCTGCAGCGCTTGTCGTCACTTCCAGCCTACACTACCTATGCGTGCTGACTGGGGCGTCTATCCCGCTTCCAAGAGATACCCTACCAAAGACAGTCAAGGCTTTCCTTTCCGCACACTTGTGTCAGAGAGGGCTCACATGGGACACCATCATCTCTGACCAAGGGGAAACGAGTCACTGACATTAGAAGTAACCTCATACACTATGTTTGACTGTCTGAACCTATTTATAGTGCTGTTGTATACCTTTGCCCTAGCTCCATGTCACCACATATTATTCATTCATATGCAACCTATTAACATCTAATCTTGTGAATAGTGTCCTATTTAATGCAGCGCGATCCAATGCCTCACCAGGGGTAGTAAGCCCCATATAAATTCAATTTACAATTACAATCACTGCGCTTAGTACTTTAGGGAGGATAGTCTAGAATTCCCTTTGCATCGCTTTTGCATCTTGAAAATTTGTGTTGTCATTTATAAAGCTGCCTACAGATTTAGCTTTATTCTGTATGTTCTTTGAATCAATGAATCCCAAGTGGGACCGTTGATGAGTCACCAGAAGAGTTAGACTTTGTCTGGGTGAGAGGCATCCAAAATTCTCCCAAAAATGAAGTATAAAGCTGAAGTTGTCCACAGATTTCATTGTGTTTAAAATATGCTTTCAGATTTGAAAAAACAAATTACTCGCAACTGTTTGACATAAATTATAATGCGCGAGATGTTTCGCTTAATACCTCCCTAGACTTCCTTTGCTCAGATTGAGCATCAAAGAATCGTATTGGCATTTTTGCCTTCCATTTTGTCCTGATTATTGAAAACCACAAGTCAGGAGGATTCAGGTGGTACCTCCAGTTCAGGGGTCCAGTATGGAAGCCAGTGCCGGGCTTTCAAAGCAGAGCCTCGCCAGGCAGGAGCACCATGTGTGCCTTCCAGCTAAAGTGGTAGTGGTAAAATTGGTTTCAAACAATAGGTCTATTAACTATCCATTGTAGATTTCTCAAAGATGCATCTATGTCACGGAAGCTAAATGTAACATGTCATATGTGGCTGCAAGTGTGTATTTACACCACCATATGCCAGCTAAAAATATATGTCTGCCAGGAGCACTACAGTGGTCGGCTTGGAATGCAGCTTAAATGAACTACATTGACACATAATAGGGAAAATTGTATTTTCCCCTAATCCATTTTAATTAACTTGGTGTCCATTTTCTTATTAAAATTCCTCTATTTTTATAAATTGGTTTGAGAATACTGTTGTGTAGTGTATTTGACTTTACACTTGATGGTACTGCTTGCAGTTAGCACACTATTCTCTGAGGATTGTTTGCTGCTTGTGCCACAGCTATCACAGGTTGACAAGAGATTCTCTCTGGATTGTGTTTTGATCTACGCAGAGTCGTGTTTTTTCTGTTGGTATGTGTGCCTGACTCCAATATTAATAACTCAAATTTCTGACATTAATTGGAAACCCACTTTTAAGGTTTCTATATGGGGCTCATAACGACGTCAGGGGAACTTAATTCCACCGGGCACCGTAGCGGTCTGGAACCGCTCGATCTTAGGTCAGCTGTACCGATCTCAGTATTAGGTTGTGAATGCCTTATTGGCGGTCCAAAACATGCATTTTATAATGGCAGCTTGTACTGTGGGCTGAAAGGGCCTGAAGCACAGTAGTGGTGGTGTGCCAAGCAGTGCAGGGATGTATGCCCCACATAGCGGAAGGACAGGGGGAGAAGGGGTCCTGCTAGGGGCTCAAAAGACTCTTTCCAACATCCTTTCCATGTCCAAAAGGCCCACTTTAAAAAATGGCTGTCGGAAAGCGCCATCCTAATCTCGACACAAAAAGATCCCTGTGACTGAGGGTGAATGTTTGCATTGTCCAGTATTCCGTCCATCAATTGTTTCTTTTGCATTTGTTACCCTAAGTGGGAAGGTTATTCCAGATGTGGGTCCCGTGTTCCCTGCACCACTGCAGTCAAGCTAGTCCGGCTGATGAGGGGTGATGCCCTAAACTGGTCCCAGGATGTTTCCGTCCAGGGAGGACTTGGATTGGCAGTTCCGGCTGGACTGTTCCCATAAGTAACAGGGTCAAGACTGATTTGCATATGGCTGGGTCCAAACTGGGGTGGTGTGGTGAGCAAAAGAATAATGGATTAAACCCAGATCCTTGTGACTGGGGGTGACTGTTTTCATTGTCCAGCATTCCGTACATCAATTGGTTCTTTTGGATTTTTTGCCTTAAGTGGGAAGTTTATGCCCAGACATGGGGCTCGTGCTCACTACACCACTGGATTCAAGCTAACCTGGCCGATTTGGGGTGATGCGCAGAAAATCGTCACAGGATGCTTGTTTCCGGTCAAGGGAGGAGATGGCTTGGCAGTTCAGCCTGGACTTTTCCCATAAGGAACAGGGTTAAGACTGGTTTGCATATGGCTGGGTCCAAACTAGGGTGGTGAGCAAAAGAATGATGGATTAAACCCAGATCCCTGTGACTGGGGGTGAATGTTTGCATTGTCCAGCATTCTGTACATCAATTGGTGCTTTTGGATTTTTTGCCTTAAGTGGGAAGTTTATGCCCAGACATGGGTCTCGTGCTCACTGTACCACTGGATTCAAGCTAACCTGGCTGATGGGCGGTGATGCCCAGAAAATCGGCCCAGGATGCTTGTTTCTGGTCAAGGAAGGAGATGGCTTGGCAGTTCAGGCTGGACTGTTCCCATAGGAACAGGGTCAAAACTGATTTGCATATGGCTGTGTCCAAACTGGGGTGGTGTGGTGAGCAAAAGAGCAATGGATTAAACTTAGATCCTTGTGACTACAGGTGAATGTTTGCATTGTCTAGCATCCCATTCATCAATTGTTTGTTTTGCATCATAATCCAGACCACAAAGGTGAGCCTGGCCCCAGCGTCATTTGGGAATTTTGATGCTCTGATGGGATCCTTGAGCCTATTTGGAAGTGCATCAGAATCCCCAGATAAGTTTCACTCTAACCTTTGTCATCCTATTACGGCGGTTGGTCTGAAACCTACGATGTCGGGCAGAAAGCCTCCGACAGCTGGTTAGAGGCTTTCCACCGGACATTGTTAAGTGGGCCCGATGTGGTTAAGGGTTTTTCAGATGCAATCCTGTTCCTGAATTGCATGTGACTTTGGATTGATTTCTCCTGCATGCCTCCTTGCTAGAGTTGGAAGTCTAGCTTCTGCTTCAGACTAGGAAGTGTGAAGGGAGACTAGGGAAGACTAGACCTCCTGTGACCAGTTGTTGGATACCTGCCAATACAGTCTCTTCATTTGGGAAACCCAGAGACTGCTGGTCTCCCCATCAAGTGCATACTACTCTACATACAGCCATGTAAGCCCATCCTACATGCAGTGCAGATCATCAGAGGATGTAAGGAATTTTCAGTTTTCATCTAATGCATCTCAACCATAGGGGTGAAGATCATCCACCGTAAGAGCGATCATGAAGGCTGAACTGTCATTTCACCACAAACAGTACCTGTAAGTAACAACTGTCACATTGCTTTTGAGAGTTGGATACCCACTGCATATAATGATAGTGATGATCCTTTCACAACACCTCTTGAGGCATTATCATCATCCCTATTTATTCGTTCTCCTCACTCAGGTATCTCTCTGACTCACTGGGTGAGTCAGTTACAGTGAGGCCAGTGAGTGGAAGCTCATACTCCAGGGCGGCTTTAGGGCACTGCGACTGCTGCGGCAGCACTGGGCACTGAGCCGCAGAGGGAGAGCTGGCCTCAGAAAGGGGGGCAGGTGTGCTGTATTTAACAATAACTTATGATTGGAGATGGGGGGCCCTTTTGCCCGGTGGTAGTGAGAGAATCCAAGGAGGCGATCATGGAGTGTGCTAGCATACAAAATGATTGTTCCACCAGTGCCACCAGTGCTAAAGTTCCTTTTCACTTGTCTGCCTTCCCAAAGGGACTCAATGCTCCTGCTAAATTTTCCCTTAAACTTTTATGAGATTTTAGAACCCAGTAATGTGGAAAGATGGACCACTAACACTTTTCTGCGTAAAAGAAACATGAATGACAATGAGGTTACCAATTGCTAGGGACCCTTTAAAAGCGCGCTTCCCAGCTAAAATGGCTACATGACTAGATCGGCATGTGCTGGTTACATGAGCCAGTCCCCATCGGACGTCATGAGTGAATCTAGGCACCAACATCAGACTGCAGGAAATAGGGTCTCTGTGAATTTGTAATCCATTAAGTCCCAAGTGAGTTGCATTTTTTACATCTTCGGGTTGCCGCTAACAAAGGTCTCGCTTTACAGAGGTCAGGCCCATTTGAAAAAGGAATGGCAGAAATCGGAGTAATCCAAAATCTACAAGAGATTCAATCTGTAACAATATCATAGTGCCTACTGCAAGTGGACTATAAAATAGTTTAAGTGCACAGTGAGTACGAGGAAAAGCAGTTAACCCTACGCCCAGGCAAAATATAAATTACCCTGACTGTATTTGCGAAGTTTCTCAATTTAACGTTACATGAAATATTCAATTATTTTCTAAATTTTGCATTATGTGAATTTCCATAATGTTCACCCAGTAAATACTTATTCACTGGGAGGTATATTTCGCTCATGTATTTGCCATGTCTGATTTTTTTATGCAAAATATGCTATACCCTAAACAAGTCACTCAAGATAATTGGAAACTACTTTTTGTACCAAGAGTGTGGCATTGGCATCACATTTCATAACATTTTGCAGAATTAATTTTTTCATATCTTTTTCCCCCATAAGTTCACGTGTGTTTACCTTGATATGGGATTTATGACTGTGTCCAGGGAGGCCAAGATGTTCCGTGGGTATGAGCAGGAGAAGTTATATCTCAGATTAGGCACATAAATAATTCCGTTTATGGTCGCAGCTGGAATTTCGAGGTAGTTGCTGTACGTCGTATACGTGCCATTAATCTGAAACAGATGGGAGGTCAATGTCATTAACTCATGTAAATAGGGTGCATTATGTACTCAACAAGTCATACATTTAATTCTATATGGGGATGGTCTAAAAATTATTTTCTCACTCTGACTGCCTCTTCACAAAACACAAGCATTCCATAGGTTCAGTTCTCTTTTCCTGAATGAACCTTTGAAAGTGTAGCTGTCAAGGTCCTTGCCCTATTTTTGACTAAAGTGTAGTCGATTAACATGTAGAGATTAATTTCTCAATTATTTTACTAAATAACTAGTCAACCTATATTTTACATTTGGCAAACATATATTTTTGTGTCATACTTAACCAAACCATCATATTAAAAAATATAGATATTGTGGATTGTAACTGAACATTTCTATTGTTTTGTTCTATATGCCGCCATGGCAATGAACCACTTGAACGTTGCTGCTTTATTGCCATGCATGACAGATGGTATACTTGTCAGAAGAAACTTGAACAAGAATTGGCAAATCAAAAATATCTGTCTTGCATTGTAAATGATGCCAGCGATATGGGCATTTAGGAACTTTTTGCGCTATTATTCCATTCCAGTGAAACTGTAAAATACAAAATAACTGTAGGAACTATTTATTGCTTTATGTAACCATCTGTGCTGCTTATATTGATGATATTAACTCATGCAGTAGGCCACTGAGGCAGACAGTAGCCAGGCATGAAAAAAGCACAACACTTTTAGTTAGTGCTCGACTGCTCATCCACATTTGTCAGGAGAGCAATGTAGGATTAATGATAGGGTGCAATTGACATTCAAGTAAAGCATGTACGTAGGTAACTGTGTGTACCAACCACCACTGTCACATTCAATATGGTATATTGAATGTGACAGTGGTGGTTGGTTCTCTGAGGATCATAAGTAACCAAGGTGTTGGTTTATGACAGCTAGCTGCAACACTGGTGTTGATAATGAATGGCATGTAATATAGGCATCATAGTTGTACTAGTATAAAATGTAAATAGAGCTCACGATTGACCCATGGTGGTGTAGGAAATGAATGGTAGAATGTGAAGTATAGATACCGTTACTGAATATATTGATTCTATGTTATCATGTTGCAGAGGTCCCTGAAGAAGAGACTTTGAGGCTCATTACGATGGCGGGTGGATTTGGTCCGCCCGCCACTGTAGCAGTGATTGGGTCCAGCTGCCATGCCTGCGGCGGTCCCTCCTATACACTTATAATGGAACGACCACCGCTGCGGTCAGATTCTGCGCCCTTAACATTGCGCCGATGGGTGCTGACAACAGCACCGCCGCGATGTTGAAAGGAGCATGTTGTGCATTTCACTGCACTGCGTGGCAGGCACTACACTGTGCTTGGCACATGGTGCAATGAAATGTAGCTGGGTTCCATTGGTACCCCCCAGTCCACCCACACCTCCCCCAAACACAAGGGGGGTCCGCAACCGGCCCCTGAAGGCATTCTCCGTCAGCCTTTCAACGGTTCAACCGCCACGGAAAGGCTGGCTTCCACCGGCATGGTAATTCCGCCGCCATTTTGAGCATGCTGACCACTCCACGGTACCCACCGCCATCATAATATGGAGGGGGTGAATCTCATAACGATGGCGGGTGGATCGCAACTGCCAGGCCGGCGGTGGCGATCTGCCCGTCATTGTAATGAGCCCTGTAGTGTCCCGAAATACATAGGCCACAGCATGAATAAGAAGGAGTCACACCAAAGGAGGATATATGCATCAATAATATGATTTGAATTTTTTTTTTTTGCTTTCTTTATATATATCTAATTTAATTCAAATTTATGACCATGAGTGATTCACTTTTATCATGTTTTTGACATAACAATAATGAAAACAAAGAAAAAAGATTCAGTGACTATGTGGTTGTAATTTATATTGACAACATAACATTTGGAAAAAATATTTTGTGGAAACACAAAGAGCTCTGCACATAGTTACTCAAGTACATGTTTTGCTTGAATGTCAATTGCCTATTAACAAAGGGGGATTGGCAGCCCCCATATACCGTATAGCACGCTAAACATTCTTTAACCAGTAGATGATTAGACTAACACACAGAGAACTTTAAAGAATTAGAGAGTGCACCATTGAAATCAAGTCTTATATTTATTATTGATAGGGTGACTTAATTTTGAAAAGCAAAAACCGGAACATGCTGGAAATTAAAGTCAGACTAAAGCCTTTATTCTCACTAAAGGCCTGTCCAGGTTTATGCGTAGCCCTGTAAATGTGTGCCTTCATACATACATAATCATATGGATACACACACGTGCACACACACACACACACACACACACACACATATTATACAATCAATTTTACGCAAAAAAAATCATCCGTTTAGATACTTATATACCCATTTATTCTTCCATCGACCTTGAGATATACATATATAAAACATATTTAATTTTCAGAAAAACACATATTCACTGGATGATGTCATCAGTGGTGTCATCAGTGATATCATTTGAGATGTTATCAGTAATATAATTTGAGATGTCATCAGTGATGTCATGAGTGATGTCACTGACCATGTCATGAGTGATGTAATATGTGACGTCATCCGCAGTGCATTGCGGGCGCGCGAGTTATAGTTAGCTGAACTAACTATTACGGGGGAATTTCAAAGGTTTTGTATGAGTGAAATGTCCAGCTAACTATAACATATGTGAAACCTATGTTTTTTTCAGTGAATTTCCAAGGTTTTTAAAATGCTAATTCCTAACTATAACGTGTGTGAAACCTATGATTTTTTCAGTGAGTTTGCAAGGTTTTTTAAATGCTAATTCCTAACTATAACGTGGCTGAAACCTATGGTTTTTTCAGTGAATTTGCAAGGTTTTTTAAATGCGAATTCCTAACTATAACGTGTGTGAAACCTATTGTTTTTTCAGTGAATTACAGAGTGCCAAAACCCACCTTAGTATCCAAACCCCCTAACAGACTAGCAATCAGATCAGTGACTCATTGGTTCTTCGTCCTATAGCAAAAACACCAATAACTAGTCAACCCAGAACATGAAACTTAGATTACCTCAAGTAAGGTGGATAACAAGAGCACTCTTTCGTTATAGTTTTACATCAGTCCAAAACAAGCAGTAAATAAAGACATGTGCAAGTTTGAAATGTTTATTCCTAACACCATAATCTCATGCACATTACCTAAGATAATACAAGCAAACATATTATCAAAAACAAGGATGTCAGCATTGTTACTATTCCATAAAATACAAAAGGAGAAATCATCTTATAATGCTAAAGGGAAAGAAATTTAAAATATACCTAGCTTTCACACTCCCTACCTAGCAGGTTAGTTTATAACTACAGAAGGTCTCATAGGATTACATGGGCGAACCCATACCTCTGGTACTCAGGAGTAGTGGATGACATTGAGTTCTGCACAAACTGTCAGGATACGAATGTTCTCCAACTGTGTGTAATCATGCCTGCACAGTGCATTATTAAACGCACCAGTATAAGCGGTAGCCACAGCTGCATTTGTGCCATGGCTCGAATGTGGGAGGATCATTCCAAATAACAGACCCAGTCTCCAAGATAACCTTGATGTTCCATGCTCTCACTATACACACTAAACTAGCGAGGCACTCTACAAATGTAGCATAACAAATTATTCTCAATTGAATCAAAATACTCAGCCTTCTCTAAAGAATATCACAAGTGCGTGTCGTGTGCAAAGCAGAGCAGGAAAGCAAAAATGGCGTTTAGGCTTCCAATAAACCCATGCATACTTAGCACGGTGTGAGTGCAAGCCTCAGCCCCACGACACCCTTCCTTGATCGAAGCACGTGATATAAACGTGGACTAATTACGAACGCAGAGTCCAAGCCTGAAAAGCAGTCAAGTTCATATATGCAAAAAAAATGATTTGCTGTTTCATAGAAAGCAGTAACTAAATAATCAAGAATAGGAAGAAAAATCAAAGAGTCTTACTCCAACAGCGTATAAGCACAGTATGTAGCAACAGCCTCCAAGAGGAAGTCATTGTTCTCATCTGAAAACATTTCAGCCATCCAATTCAATAGTGGGAATGAACATACATGTTACTCAACGACTGAGCCTCTATCACCATCGGAGGAAAACTCGGGTCATCTTCAATGTAACTGCGTTCCAAGAAGTCATGCGCCGCTGCAAAAACATTCCAAAGTCCCATTATTCCATGCATTGCTGTTAAGGCCATAATCCCGCCGCCAGAAAGAGCAAGTCATGAACCACTAAGGGGCTCATCAGCTGGTCATAATGCGCGTTGGGAGACACCGTACTGCAGAGACACAAATCCAGGGCCCAGTCGAAATCACAGCTCAGGCAAAGGAAGACAGGTTGAATGCATGTGAAAAAGTAAAATCGAAACGATAATCCATAAGCTGCACTCAATGTAGCCAGAGGCAGCGCTCTGTAATAAGTAAGCATTCGGTTGAGCACCAGCAACAACCAAGAAATATTGTCGTGTGCTGCAGGATGTGCATCCATATTTAAGTAAACAAATTAATAGAAGCACACCGGCAACTAATGCGAGTATTAAGGGGAATCCACCAACGATGCTGGAAAAAATTGAATGGAAAAATGCAGACAAGATACCAAATATAGTTTGAAAAGAAGTCACAATGCCACTGCTTATAACTTTAAAAAAGTAAATTAACTCCGTAGTCAAGGACACATTAAAGGTAGTCTAAATTAACTCCCCAAAATACAAGGACAGGTCAGTATTTAATAATGCATGCACTTCAGTGCGGGTATTTGCCACGTGAAGGACAAATGTTTCTCTACCAGATGTAAGAGCGACCTATTTTTGAGACAATAGCACTCTTATATGGCTCATTTGGTTGACTCTGCTTTCAAGGTCGGAATCGACGGCCAGATAGAAACATCCAGCTTCCCATGCAGAGGAGTAAACACAACTTTTATATAGCAAACCACATGCTCAGTTACCGTAATCATGTAACCGATGCCTGCTAACATTGCACAACAATCTGCATTATTTCAAATTAAATAACTCACGTTTCCAGTAAACTGAACGTTGGTATGATAGCAGGTGTCGGAGTGCCTTTCAAAACTCAGGCCAAATTAGGCGCATCTTGTTTACAAGAGCCATGCAATAGTATGTGTCTACAAATTAAGGAGTGATCTGGTGCTATTGTGCAATCCTCGTCATTCAGATAGACTTCTTTTCCCTCCCTCATGCACCTATATGTAAATGATAATAACCAACCTTCAAGGAGATAAGCGCTGCCTAAAGATCCATATCTGCCTAGAGCATACTGTTTCATGTAAACCTCAAACTTAAACAGGCTAAAAAGTAACGCTATGATACCGTGGATATGCAAAATATGGAGCGACACGTGAAGAACTTACACCCCAACAACTTTGCTCGAGCTGCAACACAGAGGTTGAAGGACAACCCACCTGCTACTGCACCAAACACATCAACTGCTGCAGCAGCATTTTCAGCAAACACTCCACACCCACAAATTAATCCTGATTTTGGTGAAGTCAAAATTCTATGCATTTATTGCAATAAACATTTGTGTTATGGGAAACAGTCTATTGACCTGATAAAACGCAGGGAGCAGGAGCATCACTGTCCTCGACATTAGTTTTTTTTTTCATTCTTTTGTTCCTCTTGGACACTTCCAAGCACCCCATTATAGAAAAAGAATACCCCCGGGATTTGACCCCCCCGGGAGCTCATTAAGAATAAAATGAACTTCTACTTTTTTTTTCTTTTCCACCGCGTACGAGTTTTTTATTTTTAAAAAATAATAATTTTTTGCGCCTAACATGTTTCTACCCTGCCCCCTTTCCTTATTTTTCAACTTTCTTTTACTGTTTTCTTGTGACTCGGTGCTACCGAGGCACAAGATGGCTGCCAACACTTCCTGGTTTGGAGTGTTGACAGACAGTTCACGTCCAATCAGCATGCGGCTCGTGCTCGTTATTGTACGGATTTTGGTACGCGTTCTGCACTTCATCTCTAGATATTGCTATGATTTTGATTTTCTCAGGAACTACTGAACGGATTTACACCATTTAACAAAAAGCACAATCTGCGAACCTAACTCTACCTTTCTGCCAAATTTGGTGTAATTCCATTGAGCCATTCAGGCTGTAGCCCTGGATAAAGGTCCCTATGGAAAATTGCATGGGGAAAACACGTTTTGGGACTCCCCTTTTTTCTGGGCCCCCACTTGATGAATCTCCCCCAAACTTTCACGGAAGGAGCAGAGCCGAGCAGGTCATTTTCTTGGAGAAGTTTGCGAAGATTAGTCCACCAGCGCTAAAGTTATTCCAAATAGAATGTTGTGGATTTCCTATGGAAACTAGGTACTAACTATAACTACCTACTGGCGACCGGCAGTAGGTAATATATATATATATATATAAATATATACACATACATATACACACACATTTACAAGGCTACCACTCTGAGCCGCCCTCCCTACTCATTCACCCCTTTGCTAGAAGCATGCAGCCGACCTGTGCTGTACAAAATAAATTGATTAATTAATTCAGACTTTCGAAGGGCCCAGTGAAAACTAGGGCATACATTTCTATTCTGCTGTACAGGATAACTTGCCCTTTGTCCAAATACCGGGACATGTATTACAAATTTTAAAAAGTGTCAAGAGACCGGGGCAGTCCTCAGAAAATATGGACTATCCAGGGAAATACGGGATCTCTGGTCACCCTACTTCCTGAGGCTGACTATGTAGCAGACCTTATGGTTGGAGCACTGATTGCACAGGAACTCAGTATTCACCTTCTTGGAGAGCATAGTGGTCCCGGCTCCAGAGCGTCCCGGAGCCTGATCCTAATAACTTGTGTTATCAAACGCACATTGTCCGAGCAAATGTATTTACATTTGTAAAAGTTAATGCACAGCATTCTACACTGTCATACTTAAATCTGTTACAGTAGCTTTATGGCCTGATACGTACTCCTCAGACAAACACCTGTAACTATGAATCCACTACAAGTCACAGTTCCTTGACCCCTAGGCTGATGCTCGGCCCACAAAATGCAACTGTCAGCAGGCCGGTCAGGCAGATCAAGAGACTGCATTTAAAGCAAGAGACCAGCCTCAGAAACGAGCATCCCCTACGCAAACCCCCCCGACCCCCGATCACCCTTATCACCATCCCCTCCGAACCTAGAATAAAGGAGTCCCTCCAGACCAAATGTATGCTCATAAATTGCAGGTCTGCCACCAAACACTCCACTGAGCTAGCAGAGACCATTCTCAACCATAATATTGATATAGCATTCATAACTAAGACCTGGCTAGACGACTCCTCCCCACCTATCCTAGATACGCTTGTCCCCCCAGGCTATTCCATCATCAACAAAGATAGAAAGGACCAAAAAAAAGGAGGAGGTGTGGCAATTATCCACAACAACAACCTCTCAGTGGCAGAATTTGACTCATTCAACTACAACTCCTTCGAATGCCTTACATCCAACATCAAAACCACTGACAACAATCTACTACAATGCCACCTAATATACTATCCCCCAGGCAACAACACCATGTTCACAGAACAACTATCAAACCTGATCGCCAACTGCTCCCTCAAACAGACCAACACCCTCATTTTAGGGGATCTTAATCTGCACTGGAACAAGGAAAACAATGCCACAATAAAATCCCTAAACGAACTTCTTCACTCGAACAATCTTTCCCAACACTGCTTAAAAGAGACCCACAACAAAGGCGCAACCCTGGATGCCATCATCGCCAGAGACGATACAATCTCTATTGAACACATCCTCCCGGTAGATTGGTCAGACCATCACCTAATCCTATTCCACCTAACTCAACAGGTCAAGTCCCACCCCCCCCATCGCAGCCCCCGCCACGTGGTCCAGGAATCTAGCACAAGTCAACTCAAAGGAACTAGAAGAAAGAATAGCCTCCTCAATGCCAAGCTCCACAGAAGGCCTCTCAACCACTGAACTTATCTCACACTACAACACCACCACGTCCGCCATATTGGACCAACTGGCGCCCCTAAAACAAAAAAAAACAAGGAAAATCCCATCGAGAACCTGGTTTAACAAGGACATCAACGAGGAAAGAAGACTCCTCAGAGCCACAGAACGACATTGGAGAAAAAAACCCTCCTTCAGCCGCCGCGAGGAACTCAGAGAAATGAGAAGAAGGTACAAGAATCACATCAACAATGAAAAAACAAACTTCTTCTGCAATGCGCTAGACAAGGCAAAAAACAAACCAAGAGAACTCTTTGACATCATCAAAAAACAAACCTCCAAGCCATCCACTGTCCACGCCCAACCCTCCAAAACCCTATGTGACAACTTCGTGTCCTTCTTCAATGAAAAAATAGCCAAGATCGAACTATCCCTAGACATCAACCCTACTACGACCGACAACAGCATCCTAACCTCAACAGTCACCACTTCGGGAGATCCAACCTCTATCGTATGGTCCTCTTTCGACCTCGTCCATGAAACCGAGTTCCTCAATATAATCTCATCCTCCAAACCCTCCTCTCACAACCTTGATCCCATCCCAGCCCAAATGGCCAAAGACCTCAAACTCACCCTTGCACCACTGTGGTGTAAAATCATCAACAGCTCTCTAAAAACTGGCATCATCCCGGACTGCCTTAAAGTTGGCCAGGTTACTCCCCTCCTGAAGAAACCAGGTCTAGACTCAAATGACCTAAACAATTTCAGACCAGTCTCAAGTCTTCCCTTCCTAGCCAAAATCCTAGAAAAATGCGTATTACACCAACTCAACAACCAGCTCGACAGCATCAATCTTCTTGACCATAACCAATCAGGCTTCAGAAAAGGCTACAGCACCAAAACCGCAATCCTGAACATAGTAGACGACATCCGCAACTCCCTTGACTCAGACCAGTGCTGCCTACTCATCCTCCTAGACCTGTCAGCGGCTTTTGACACGGTTGACCACAAGCTCCTCATCAAAGCCCTCAAAGAAAGAGTAGGTGCGGACGATGTGGTCCTGAAACGGTTCGACTCCTTCTTCCAGAACCGCTTCCAAAGAGTCAAAATAAAATCCTTCGCATCCGACCCTCTACCTGTGACCAGAGGGGTCCCCCAAGGATCCGTTCTTTCCCCTCAACTGTTCAACATATACATGATACCCCTCACCATCATACTGAAGAAAGCCAACATCCCCTTCCATCTATACGCGGACGACACACAGATCTACATAGAAACCACCTCCCCCAACGACATTCTAAGACTCAATAACACCCTAAAAGAAATCCAAAACTGGCTAGGGGTGAATCACCTCAAACTAAACCAAGGAAAAACAGAGATCCTCCTCATCTCCAACAAAGACGACAACCCGCAAATCACTGAATGGGTGAAAACTATTGATGCTCTCAAAGGAAATCTCACCCTGACCAACTTAGTAAAATCACTTGGAATCACACTTGATCGCAAACTTACAATGACAAACCACATCAAGAACTCCGCAAAAAGCGCCTTCCTCAATCTGAAGCTCCTCAACAAAATCAAGCCACACATCCCGCAGAGGGATCTCCAACAAGCCACCCAAACACTGGTCCTGTCCAGAGTGGACTATGGAATCGCAACCCTAACCGGCACAGCCCTCTCACACCTGGCACCACTAAAAACAACCCTCAATGCAGCAGCCAGAATGGTCTCAGGCGCAAGGAAATTCGACCACATATCCCCCGCACTCGAAGATCTAAGATGGCTCCCAGTGGAAATGCGAGCAAACTTCAAAACGGCCTGTCTCACACACAAAGCCCTGCACACAGGGAAACCGGAATATCTAGCCTCCAAACTCAAGAAGGCGGGCCAATCCAGAAATCTCAGTAGCTCAAACTCCCTATTACTCATCCCCCTGAAAACCCGGAAACAAAAAACCGCCAGCCGCTCTTTCGCCGGCAACGCACCAAAAATTTGGAACTGCATCCCAGTGGACATCAGAACTACCCCTTCCTTTCCCGAATTCAAGAGCCGTCTAAAAACTCTCTACCTCAACCGTGCATTCCCGAACTCTACCTCAATAGCCCACCATGGAACTATGACTACCTCAAAAACACTACCTCAAAACCACCCCTGAGGCGGCAAACAACTTTGTTAAGAACCGAACTAGGATGTATCTTGTTTATTGTTTGCTGTACTGCTCCGCACTTATTTCACCCAGACCGACTGTAAAGCGCTCCGATACCCCTGGGTCTGGCCAGCGCTATAGAAAACTCCAAAAATAAAATAAATAAAAATAAAAACAAAAGGTCAGCCCATTTGAACACTCCCTCATTTAGCATGTAAGCTGCAACAAACCACCAACACTGCTTTGTGAAATAAACTTCAAAACAATTACTTAATTTTCAAATGTTTAGTTAATGCAGACTCTACTACTAATGCATTAGTGAAATTTATGTTTTACTTGTCAACTTCACTTTTCAAAGCAGGTCACGTTCAATCATTCATTATTGGTAAAGTCAACCCTAACCACTCTGTTATGTTTTAAATCCTAAGTTTTTGCTTCTGTAGGCCAAGCACTCTTATAAAATGCCTACTAAAATAGATGACATTTGAATCCTACACCTTTTAGTCACCTTTGTGTTATGTACATTTTCTATACACTAATTTACACACATATGACTTATTGTCTCTGTATATGTGTTTAATGTAAAGTGCTCCGACACACTACACTGGTATGAAAGTCGCTATAAACAAATGACATACATATGTGAGAGAGGATATGGAGAGATGAGAGGCACTGGTGGAGAGTGATAGTGAGAGAATCTGTGAAAGAGAAGGCGCCTAAAAATATTGCCGCAACGGGCACCACCAGGGCGAGAGCCCACCCTGGTATGCCTCTTATTGGGTTGGAGGATGCTAACATTCCTTATAATGGTCTTTCCTTGTGTTCGCAGCTTCTTGGCTGTGCTTATCAGCGAATGCACTTATTTATATGTTCTGTGCACTTATGTTATATTTAAATTCATGTTTAATACCTGACATCTTATTTTTTGTCTTCTCCGTAAGAATGTCTGTGGTTATGACTAGGTATCTTGGTGCACTTTAAGGTCATAATTTAGTATGCTTCAAAAGCTAATACAATTGAATATACAATGAAGAATGTGTTGTCGCATGCACCATTTCTGCCACTTTTTTCAAAATTTTCTTGGGGGGGAAATGCCCCAAAATCCCCTTGTAGTGGGCAATCTTGCTCACTGTACTAGCTTTCTATGCACCGTACGGGGCTGCTCTGAAAAAATGTGTCAACGCAGCATTCGGTTGCCAGTCCGGCCCTTTCTTTAAAACGGCGACATCTAAGTTTTGGTAAGAAAGGCGGCAATACATTCCGTTTTTTTTTTTTTGAAAGACTGATTTCTTACAGCAAAATACAGAAATCAGAATATTAAAAAACGAAATTATTGTCACCTTTCTTTTTCATACTGTATTCTTTATTTGGCATAGCACCACTAAATTATGGCCATCTTGTGGCTTGCTGTCAAGTAAGAAAGTAAAGATACAATTTTGAAAAGTCCTTTCTTCAATTTACATTTCCGGTCAGAACGGTCTTTTTATTGCTTGCTCAATAGAAAATACACAAGATGAACTGTGTGCTTTTGCAAATTGCTTCTGCATAAAGCTAGTAGAGTCGAATGAGAGAATCACAAATACGTTTCTGATTTGATACTGCCATTTTGTTCAGTGATTAAGAACACTGCAAACTGGTGAGCACAACTCACTCAGTGTGTACTCCTCGTAACCCCACCTCGAGACTATGCTTCTAGCATCCATGTTGACAGCGGTACCTTTACTTAGCTATCTATTGGTTTAACTTTGAACAATAAGGAATAAAGGGTAGTGATGGGTTGCTGATTGAAGGGCCATGTGAGAAATATGAATCTTTTTGCAGTGTCGCCTCACTTTTTGTGTTTTCGGGATTCGAACAGCTGTCAGTAACCTCTGCTGGGTGCCGTCTTTCATGGCAGCACTGTAATTGGCATGGGAGGCAAGCCCCATGTCCAAAAGTAAGTTAGGCTCTATGACCCTGTTGGTCATGGTGGAGTTGCTCATGTGTTCGGTAACCTCTGTGTGTAAGCTAGGTATCGCCCTAGCAAAGTTAGAGATAGAGGGGGTGGGCACCTCACTATCCAAACTAAAAAAGGAGGAAGAAAATAAAACAGCTGTGATAAAGGTTCAGTTTAAAATGGGTCTTGTTACTGTAAGATTGGTCCACTTCACAGAGGAAGTGACGTTGGAAAGAGGATGTATGGTATAGTAGGCACAGCAATGGTACAGAGTTATTTCTGCACTTTCTTCCTCGCCTGAAAGTTCAAAATAATTCTCCCATGGATGAGCTGCGTTTCCTGGGCTGTTAGCTTTTGAGGGAGGGGGGTTGCGTGGGAAATCAGGACCTGTTTGCAGTGTCTCCCACTTTTCTGCCCCCATTGACTGCTAGGTACAGGTTTTCTTGTTTTTCATTGTGCCCTAGGCTCTGCTAAACAGGCCCAAGGCCTGTGCTCTGATTAAAAGTACATGGTTAGGTTTAATTATAATTAGGGCTCCGAGTTTTCAGATTATACTGATTTTTACAGAATAATATGTATTTATTTTTTAAAGCGGAAAAATACTGAAAATTGTTCTCCTTGTGAGAGACTCTCCATGCTGTCTTTCATGAACTCCAGGCAAAAGCTGAGCAGATAGACAGCATGGAAGTTGCAAAACAGGATGAAGTTTCCTTAAATACAGGCATAAATTGATGTATATTTGCAGTATAACTAATATTTACCTGTGGGTGTAATGCTTTGTTATATGTGGCTGCCTAATTTGCAAAAACGCAACAAGCATTCACATATAAGTGCTGTCTAAGAGTTAAATAAACATGGAATATACCATTTAATGACTCCATTCATTTTAAAAACACAAAATAAATATGGATAAATACCAATAGGACGGGCAAAAAATAAATATGGATAAATACAGACGGAAATGTTAAAAAAAGAAATACCATAAAACCAGGAGCCCTAAATATAATTGCCAATGTCGGACACTCAAACTGCCTACTACTATAAGTCCCTAGTATACAATAAGGCAAGGAGGTTTGGAGGCCCCGTACATTTTGAACATTAGAGTGTGCACTACTGTGTTGCCTGCTGTCATTTTTAAAGCTAACCCTGCCTGGCAGGCTGCTTTTAAACTACAAATATATACAAATTCGACTTTGGAATTAAAGGTTCTTCCAATGTAGTAATCTACCTTATGTTTACACATAAGTGATCTCTAATGTCTCCCGTGGGTTTATTTTATTTAAGTATAAATATTGATAGGAAGTAGCTAAAAAATATAATTCAGGACCTTAAAATGATAATGATGAAAAATCCAACAACTTGCCACTGTTAGATTTATAATCACTATCGGAGAAAATATGTTAATAAACGTTTCTTTACGTGAGCCAAAATCCAGCTATCAAGATGCTCTTTCCTGATTGGCCAGCCTTTTCCAGGCTGAGCCAGAGCTGCTTAATGAGGTGTGAAGTGTCCTGTCAAAGTAGACTATGGATTTGCTGTGGGTGGTGAACTTTAGCTGCAGAAGTCAAAAGGCTAGAGGAGGGTGGGGGATCCAATCTGGTCTTCAAAGGGAGCATGACAGTTTTGGACCAGCACATGCTGACCCCCACTTCCTGCATTGCCGGCTACACAGGAGCCTCAGTAATTGGATTAGTCAGGGGAGTGAAAGGGGTGTGTAAGTGGCCGTAACAGTGGGGTGGCTTAGCCGAATCTTAACGAGAGACTTTCTTCATGTTGGCTTTTGAGAGAATAGTGATATCTTGGACAAGAATATGCCACACTTTGGAGGAAATTGTCATAAAACTGGGTGGCCCCTGCATCCCATTGGCCAGGGGTGCCATCCTGAGTGAAACCTAGAAACTGTGAATAAACATGGGAGAGTTGTATATCTCCTAAGATCTGCTGCCTGAAACTACAAGGGGAAGAAGGACTGTCCTGCTGGAAACCTGATCTGCACCCCAAAGGACTGCACTCTAAAGGACTGCACCTGCAACACATTCTGGGACTACAGCCCTAAGGACTGTGCCTTGCTTCAAGAAGGTTCAAGGAGTGGATGCCCTGCATGATACAAGTTAACAGAACCCACCTGCATCATCTCTGCCAAGAGGTCCACATCCTGGAACGTGCCTAGTGGACTGTGGAATTTGGCCAAGTGCATTGTAGAAATAGAAGTCCCAACTTCCCAAGGACCATCTCAGAAGTTCTATTGGCCTGAATTTGTGTTGTGGACACTTTGAACCCTCTAGAAGCCCCTTTAGAAAAATCTACAGAAGTTTGAAGAAGTTTGGAGCAACGTCTGTGAAATGCTCCACAAACTGACCAGGGGCATTGTGGAAGTTGTAGTCCCAATCCCAAGAGGCAAATCAGATTATCTGAACCCTTGGCTGGTGCTGTGGACCATATTCCTGCATCAATAAAACACTTCTGGAAGTAAGTGTAAAGATCTTTTGACTTTGTCCCAGTCCAGCACAGCCCTTTTTAACTCTTTAAGTGCTATCTGCTTTTAAGCGCTAGTTTTACTTTTATTCCATAAAAATGCATATCCCTGGTTACCTACATGTGATGTTTGTTGTTTTGGTATCTATTTTTTCATTAAAATGTAATCTATGTTTATAAATCAGAGTTGGATTTTTGTTGTGTGTTATGTCTTACTTATTTAATGTATTGATGCTTTTAAATGCTTTACACACCTGTCTCGTAAGTTATGCCTGCCTGGTCATTGCAAGCTATATTGGGTTGCGCAAGGGAATAATGTATTGAGATATTGACTGAACCTTTTATTGTGTTATTCACCTTATTACAAGAGGTAAGTCTCGACTTATCATTCCTAATAACCCACTTTCCAACAGGCATGCTACCACCACCCCACTCCCCTAAAACCTAAATCTCAGACACTTATTTCCTTCCTACCTTGGACTGATGCTGTTTGAAGCTGCAGGATGTTCGACCATGTGGGGTCCATTGGTAGAAAAGAGCAAACTAACTCAACTTGTTAGGAGAGTTCCCTGCAAGATGATTCAAGGGTTACTGGAAAGTGCAATTCCTGAGATCTGGTGGAAATAGCACCTGTGCGCAGAAATGGTAGTGCCATTTGCTGTATTTCCCATACTTAAAATAAAACTAAGTTTTGTCTGAGAGTTTTAAAACTAGGTGTTAGCAGTAACATTGTGTGACATTTTTATACTGCTTTGCCTAGCCATGTATAGCCTCCCTGCATACATTTCATGCCCTTATGCCTGAAATCGGGACTCCATATTTCAACATTCCTGCAACAGTAGTCCATCTGTGTGATCCTACTCCTCCTAACACTGGTCTCTTACTTTCTTTGTATATAGTGCTCTAAGGAGTAATACGTCTGCTTGCACCCGGTTCCTTTTTTGCTGCACATACTCCGATGGATGCCTGTAGGAAGGTTGGGTTCGCACCTTGTTTTCATATTTGATCAGAAAACCCTGATCAATTAGTCTGATTCCCTAACAAAGTTTTAAAAAGTTGGTTAGCAACATACTTGCATTGCTTTTTTATGTGTTTATGCTGAGCCATTTACAGCCTTCATGACATCAGGCCTTAAGTTGGAACGCTATGTATTGACATCCTTCCATCAGTTAATCCATCTTTCTGACCTTGTGCTATACCTTTTTAGATCTGGGCTGTAGACAGCTTTAGCTGTCTCTCCAGTTCCATGTTTTTAAAAAAAACCATATATGTATACATACAGAGGGCTTGCAGTCAGCCCTTTTCTTCCACTAGCATGCAGAAGTGCCACTGACATTTTGCTTCTTCCCACCACAGTCCAGAGCAAGAGGCAATGTCATGGCTCATTTCAACCATTGGCTGTCTTCAATTTGAGTTTCAGCATTTCACTTTTGCACCTTGCACTCCTTCAAAAAAGTAGTCCACTACAGTGTTGCAGCTGCACTCCACCTTTAGACTATGATATTTTCCACTTTGTATTAATTTTACACTTTTAATGCCTGTTGTTTAAGTTTGCCAAAAACAATGCTAGACTGATTGGCTTTGTCAATGCTTATATTTCAATGGGGTCTTATATTGTACCTCACACATTCACAACTTTCATGTGGCACGTAAAGAGAGATCTGCAGCTGGACTAGTCAGCTTTGCAGTAGGCCCTGTCAGGTTTTGGACTTGGGCCTGCACTGTTACCTGAGAACACTGAACAGAAATAAACGCACGAGGATAAGAAGGATGCTTTTTGGTAATTTCCTCCATTATATGTGTCACCATATAAAAAAAAGCACTAAAGTGTTCAAAACTTTCTTTTTAATGTTTGTCCTCAGCGTGTGCAAACCGGTCATCCTGGTCTAGATAGGAGTTTGGGGCCATATGTAGGTAATCTCTATTTACCAATTCTTAAATACTGAATTTAACTTTTTCGGTATTTAAGAATCGGTAAATAGTATGTAGGTAAAAATTCTGTAAATTTTACCGAATTGGTAATATTCGCTATTACCGATTCGGTATTTACCGATACGGTAATTCCCATTCATTCCTATGGGCCTGGAGGCCCATAGGAATGAATGGGAAGCCATTCACTATTACCGATTCGGTAATAGGGGGAACATATTCAAGGGTGGCAGGGTGTCACATTGACACCCTGTTGCACCCCTGAATCGTGCATGTGTGCACATGTGGCACACATACATGCTTCTGTCACATGGCACTTTTAAAAAAGCACAACATTACTTTTTTAAAGGTTTTTGATATTTACCAGCAACTTGTGGTTGGTGGTAAATAACAAATCCTTAAATCAAAAATGCACTCACTTGAGTGCTCCCTACATAGGATTTAAGGATTCGGTAATTTACCGATTCGGTATTGTAAGGATTCGGTAATTTACCGATTCCTTAAATTACCGAATCAGTAAATTACCGAATCCTTAAATCCAGCCACCTACATTAGAAAAAGCTATATACCGGTCGGTAACGGCAAATCTACCGATTTTCGGCCGTTACCGACCGGTATTAAGCTACCTATATATGGCCCTTAATTCCCTCATTAACACATTTTCCACAAAGCCCAGAGGGGTCGATTCCGAGCCGGAGGAACGCTCTGCCAGGTACAGAGTTGGTGGGGTTTACCACGCAAGTTTTTTCAGGAATAGGAGAATTATGCGCCGTTTTTTAGGCTGCTAAATCCAGCTGGACAATTAGCAAGAGGCTTTGGGTTCAGTAGCACCCATTCCCCGATCTGTTTTTGTTTCTATCCACGGGTGAAAAAGGCTTCTACTCCGTCTCCTACTCTCCCATATGGGTTTACTGATAATTGTCCGGTGCTTGTGTGAAATTATTGCACGGTCCCATGCAGTTTATCGTTACCCTAATATTGTGCAATTTATAATCAGAGTCAAAGTCGAAAGAACAGACCCTGGCTAACCATAATTGATCTGTCCAGGTCAAAGGGAGAAAGCACAGTGCAGGCTGTGACTTGTGGAAGAGGTCGGAGGGCGCTGTGCTATAGGACAGCACAGCTGTCTCTTCTTGGCTCTGTGAGCGCCCTTATACCTCAGCGATGAGGTCCAAAGAGAAACCCTGGTGACATTGTGAGAGGGGATTGGAGGGCAGCACCCCGCTGTCCAAGTGTGGATTTGATGACAAAGGCGAAATGCAGCTCTTAGCAGCAGAGGAACAGCGCCCCCTGTTCCTCTGCCTTCCTGCATACAGCAAGGCCCACTGGAGACCTTTATTTCCAGTTAACGCAGGCAGATGCTGTCCCTGCCCACATGTGAAGTGAGTGGGCAGCGCGCGGGTAGAGAGCATTGGTTATGCTATAACACTGGCACATGGGCCACTGAAACTGGAGCACCAGTACCGATATGGGAGCATTGACACTAGGCCATTAATATTGGGAACAGACACTCATGCTGGGCACTGGCAGGGGGCAGTTCACTGGGACAGGAACACTAGCAAACACGATTGTTGACACCAAGAGAGTGATACTGGAACACTATGCTAGTGACAGCTGGACACTAACAGTGCGTGCTGATGCACAACCACTGAGAAGATACCACTGACAGTGGGACAATACTACTGGAACACACAAACTACAATATTTGTTCATGGGGAGTAACACTGACATGTTTATTTACCTTGTTCTCAGGGGAACATGAGTCACAGGCAGGGCATTGACACAGCAGCACGAGCCCTGACCTTGATGCAGGGGCAATTAGTGTTCGACACAACACCAGGACAGTGACTTGACACAGGGACATTAACAGTCACAAGGACATTGGCTGGAGGACGAGGCAGTGTGTTTAGCACTTTTCAAGAAATATTTAAATATTATCAATGTCAGAAACCGTGTATGGAAATGCTGTGTTTTTAAAAAGCAACTCTTTCCTACTGATAGAAATAACAAGTTGTAAAGGTAGAATTTAACAAAATACTTAAAAAATGTAAGTGTTCTATAAAATTGAAGCCTGGACACACAATAGATATTTGGGGTGAGGAACCACACCCCTGTGTCTAGCCCTGTTACCCCTTTTATGCTGCAATTCTTGCCTGGGAGCGTCTCCCTCAGTGCATCTACGCATGACTATGAGCATGACGTCTGGTAATAAATACACATCGTCCCTACAGTCTCCAATATGGACCGATAGTGGTAAATGCACCACATCCTACAGTCTAACACATAAACCAGTCATCGTGAATGCAGAGCAATCCACAGGCCCACAAGAGGAACTGCGAAGACAGTCAGCAGAAGGCTTTTGTGATTGATGACTATAGGTAACATAGTTACTCACCACAACTTCATTCCCGCAGAATCCAGTGACTGGCAGGATCTGTTCGGACCACATACGGATTCCATTCAGGACCTGGTTGTAACTGTTCATGCAATCAACAGTGGGGGTTCTGACGTGCATGCCCGCTGGGTTGTACCGGAGCTTCTCCAACAAGCACTTAGGGACCGTGATGGTTATCAACGCCTCATCACACATGAACATCGGAACAACATCCGTAACCTCTGCAAGAAAAAGATAACCAGATAAATCGTTAAGCCCAGTGAGGTGTAAAGTCAGTAGAGATGTCTAAGGACAAGCTTAATCTTAATTGAGCGCCATAAGTGTCCCACTCTCCAAGGCAAGGGTTTCAGCGCCTTGAGACCCTCACGGGCGAGTAGTGCGCTTTACAAACCCCTGATTGATTGATTGATTGATTGAGGGTTTCTCATCTGACCAGAGTGTTGCTGGTGTATTGGATTGCCTGTATTTGGAGAGAGTTTTTTCAGAGCATGTGTAGCTCGCAGTAGTGCAGCAGGCGCAGTAGCACATATGCCTGGTGGTGTGGTGGACCACTGCACCCATGTTATGGCTGTCTTTTTGTACCCAAGCAAACTCTAGGGACTATTTTAAATTGTTGCATTAGGGCCATGCACCCTTTCTACACCACTTTTTTTTACAGACAGAAGGGAAGCTTCATTAGCTCCTTGTACCTCTTTCTCAACACAGTCGTTATCACTGGGATGTAAACCATCTCCCTCATAAGGACAGGACAACCAAAATACCCTATCTTCCTTTGCTTCTCTTTTTTAACTCCTCTCACAGCAGGAGGTACAAGAGAGTTACAGCAGCCCTGTCATTCTTGCTTTGTTTTCTCTCTTTTGGAAAAGACATGTGCCTGGTGCTGCAGCTCCTATCCACGTATAATAAGTTAAAGTCTTACTATGGGTGTAGCTTAGTTAGTGAGATTAGGGTCTGTGAACATCAGATCTCCCAACTACGAAAGCAGTGGGCCATCTGGTGAATTGGTATAGACTGTTCCCATGAGGAGCAGGGTCAATATTGATTTGCATTAGGTGGGTTTTTGGGGCTGATTTAGAGTTTGGCTGACAAGGTACTCTGTAGCAATGGTGAGGGAGTACTCATACTATTAAACTGAAGGGCCACTCCCCCAATTTTGAGTTGGGGTGATGCAAATTATATACAGACAGTGTGAAATATACTCTGCCAATGTAAAACTTCCTTTGACTGCACAATGGAATAAAAGAGCCACCAGAGGTAAGCCCAACCATCATTCAGGCCCTCAGTCTTATTGGCACAGTGAGCAAAAAACAAAGAGTTTTAATGCTGCGCCAAATGATTGTCAGTGCCTAGACTATTTGCAAGCATTTTTCCAATCATCTTTTGAGTGTTTTTTATTTCAAATAGCATTCCTGGAAACCTGAGGCTGATGCAGCTTTCCAAGCATAACCCTGCCAATATTTGTGAATTTCAAAAAGTAGTACATTTACATCCATTCAAGGAGTACCTATTTGGGTGCAGATTCACTACTTTTCTTTATTAAACTGGTCACTGTATATATGTAAGTTCCTGGTTCAAAAATGACTAAGTTAAAACTTCTTCTAAAATCATAAAAACTAAAAACAACAACACAGACATGGCAGTCCCAAAGCAGGGCCTCCTGACCCTACTACAAAGCTAAGAAACTATTTATGTGATGGTGTCACGTCCTAAACACACTCCATTAAGCAACTCCTAAGACTTACCATATTTTCTTTTCTTCCTTTTTCTTGAGGGGATTCTGACGTTCAGTATTCATCAACCAGTCTTGGAGGGTATTGTTGGATCTAGCCCTTTTTGCAGGTTTATTTTTGTGCCGTTTTTGTTGCCTTTAGGACTCAAGGCACTTTACCAGTGCTAATCAGTTCTAAAGTGCGTATGCTCTCTGTCTAAATTGTATTGGTGATTGGTTTATCCATAATTGGCATATTTGGCATATTTGATTTACTGGTAAATCCCTAGTATAGTACACAACATGTGTGCCTAGGACATGTAAATCAAATGCTACTAGTGGGCTTACCACACTGATTGTGCAACCCACACGAAGTGCCCTGTAAACATGTCCCAGGCCTGCCATTGCAATGTCTGTAAGTGCAATTTTAAACTGCCTTGTCAACCTGGAAAGTGCACCCACTTGCCACGTCCTAACCTTACCCTTTACTACAAATAAGGGGCCCCTAAGGTAGGCCCAAGATACCCCATTGGCAGGGTGCTGTGTTTGTGAAAGGTAAGATATGTACTGGCGTGTTTTGAATTTCATAATAGTGAAATACTGCCCTTTTCATTTTTCATCATGGTGAGGAATAGCTCTGCTATAGGCTATCATTGAAGCTTCATTGAAACAACATAGAAGTGCAATTCTCAATTGGGAACAGCTAGAGATTTGGTGTTTTTTTAATTGTGTGGTTGAAAATGCCAATGTTAGAAAGTCAAAGGTACTAGCAATAGCTTGTGTGCACTCAAATTAAACTTGTTCACAAAATATACCCAATATTCAATGATATTCTAACTTGGTGTGCACTCCCTGAAGTGGTTCCACCCTGCCACCAATTCAAAATGAACGTATAAACTAGAGCAAAATGTTCTAGACAGGATGTGCACTACCTGGTACACTCCTACACAAGTGTATATTAACAATTCATCAAAACTTGTTAGACACTTTTCACAGAGGAAAAACAGTAATGTTTATTGATTAAAAACATATCCATAAGCCATGAGTATTCAAAACGAATAAACCATAAACCGAATCGTCTTGTTGATGTGCTTCTTTTTATTTGCATGTGTGATGTAAATCCAAATCAAGAATGAGTTTCAACAGTCCGTTTAATCAGATCATAAACAATGAGGTGGGGCTTGTTCCTTAATCCCAATGCATTTCGGGTGTAACCAACACCCGTTTTTAGGGGATATCTACAGACAACTATATCACATATATATTACAAAAATAAATAAACATTGCTGTCTAATTGAAACATAAACTAACATTAAGCGATGGACCTATATTATCCAGGGAGGTTCAGAGATGCACCGTGAAGTAAACTCAAAGTTAGCAAGTTAATAGAGGGCCACCAGATTACTGTGAGTATGGCGATACTCGAACATCAAAGCACACAAAAAGTAAAAGTACCAAACGTGCCAATTCACCCTGTTGATTCAGTGCAAGAAGGACACTGTGCCGTCAAACATGTTGGATGAGTATATCTACCTAATTGGAATCCAATGAGGGACTGTAACCAGACCTGAAGCTGGTCAATCGTAATATACCAAGAAAGACCTTTAGGACCAAAAGAATACAGCCACAATGATGACCTTACAGAAGATTTCCGGCTTTTTGGAGCTTTTCTATACTTTTGCATGTACATACCTCTACTTTTGCTCACTTTTTCTGGGATTGTCAAACATAGGTGAAGGCTATCTTCTGTGTGAATGTAATGGTTGAGTAAGGAAATCTTTCTTTTTAATGTATGTCCTTATGAAATCAGTTTATTCTTGATTGTCCATGACAGTTATCAGTTTATTGTTCCATACTCTTGTCATGGATGCGTACACACTGGTTCCAGTCTAATCAAATTGATGACATTTAAATTAAAAGGATTCAATTGTAAAATGAATTTACCTTCGTTCTTAATGTTTTGGGATATGTACAATACATCTTTATATTTTTTGATTGCAGATACCTTGGTTCATAGAAAGGAAGAGTTCATATTTGTTTAGGTCCTGAGGAAGGTGGTTGCTACATACTATAACCCACCGAAACGCGCGTCGACCTGGCGTGGAACCCTACTAAAACACTTTGTGGTTTCCATCATAGTGGAGTTTCCCTCTACCTAACGGCTTACCTTGCTATGTATAAGAGTTGGGTGCTAGTGGATGGTATGGAAGTGTATCAATTGGTGTGAGTGTTGTATGTTAGGAATATTGATGTTGTGTAACCAGGGTATCATTTGTTCTTTTTTGCTTTTGTGGTTGTTTCGAATAACCAAAAACACGTTTCTTTGTTGTTATTTAAAAAGTATTGTGGACATCTCTATGTACTGTACAGAATAGTGATCATTTAAAAAAAAAACTTTTTATAAAGATGTTCTATACGTTGTATTCATGAAATGATAAAAAGAGTTGAATAACTTTAAAAAAAATGAAAAAAATGAAATATGGAATAAAACAAATAAAAAATTTAAAAATAGAATCACTTAAAGTGTAATTGTTGTGCTTTGAAGGTCTTTGAAAAAAAATAAAAAAATTATGAACCATGTTTCAATTTGTAAAGTATATAGGCTATGAGGGAATATATTAGTATTGTGGTTTTTTTCTTCCCCTCTTTTCCCTAGCCCTAAGTATCTTGAGAGGGGGTCCCCGTTTTCATGTTACTAGATGAAGACAAACTCAGATGACTGAACGGGTTCTTTACTTGTCACGTGTTATTTTCTTCAGTGCCCTTGTTTGGGAAACTGTCAGAACAATGCGAGCAGATCCACGCGTTTTCTGACAACGCAAGCACTAACACGCTTGCCTTAACCACGCATGTGCCTTAACCCAACATATGCATGGTCAAGACAGTGCGTGGTCTAGCGGCTGCTGGGTGGAAGCAGTAAGAAGAAGGATCGGGTGAGGATGAGGTGAGGTAGGTGGGGGCCGGTTTTGGGGGTGGAGCGTAGCTTGTTGAGGTAGTTTTAAGGGCTGGGGCCGAGGTAATTTTCAGGGTTTGGGGAGAAGGGAGGTTTTTAGGACTTGAGGAGAGGGGGTTAGTTTTCAGGAGGGAAGGGGGTCGTTTTAGTACTTAGGGCGGGGGCAGGGGGCAGGGGGGTAAGACTTACCTGATAAGTCTTAACCACGGATATGTCTTTGCCATACATGCCTTAACAACAATTATTTTGCTGTAAAGACATGTGTGGTAAAGGCATATGCGTGGTTGAGACTTGCATGGTTAAGACCGCGTGGAACCGGCATGCATGGTAAACAAGTGTGTAGTTTCATCCCACAAACCCCTTGTTCTTGTTGTTTACTATCTCCTCATATCTAAAGTGTGCTAAGGGACAAGGGGTGAGGTGAAAGCATTTTGATGACTGATGGATAAACTTAATTACACCGAGTACTATTCTTCCTTGTCACAGTCTTGCAAGCCATTCCCCCCTCCATAGGAGTTTACAAGCATGAGACAATGCAGTGGAGGTTTAACCATCTAATACCTCCTTCTGGGGAGGACTTAAAAAAGTGGATGATAGAACTTTTAGGTGTTCTAGCATTAAGAAGTGGATGGTTTACATCTCAAAGATAAGGATTGGAAGGAGGAAAAGTAGGACTTGGCATAACCAGTAAATTATCCGGACATTGTGTATAAAATGTGAGACACAGTTAGTATGCAAGTAATCTTAGTGTGTTTTGGGGTCTGATAAAAGAGAAGGCATTGGTGTAGGAGTATGAGATGTTTGCTAGAGGTGGTGATGATGACAAAAGTAATTTGTTGGCTCAGTATTAGATCTTGCGGTGGCCAGATTCCGAGGCTGATGGCTTAGGCTTAGGCAAGGAGTGCCTGCCATAGATGACTGGGCTGTGGCAAAGACACCAGGTAACATGCATGGGAAGGCAACAACACTCAAAAGGTAGAAACAATAGGCCATTGAATGTATTCTACCCTGGTCACGCAAACCCATGGCATTTACTTTGGCCGTTAGAGAGAAATCATTTCTCAGGCTCGGATCTGGCTTAGTGTTCTCTAAGAATTTCTTTGCCTGCCCACGTCTTGTATGTATCTGGGCAACTATCATGACACTTGTGCCTGTCCATTTCGATACTGCAACGAAATGGTATGTGTAACTGTTAACAATCTCCTTGTTTAATGGCGCATGTAATATTCGAAAAACCGGGTGTGGGAATTGATAAATTGCGGAAAAAACAATATTTATCTCTTTGTAATCTCCCTGTCTTCTGGCATGGCTATCTTAAGAGGCGTACGAGTTTTTCCATTTTAGTTTATGATCTGTGTTTTCCAAAGCAGCGTGTGTGCTTCATGGATAGAAAATAACAGACCTGTGAAGAAAGGTAACTACCCGCACGTGCTAATAAATTCCACAGTACACACCGCAGGCCACTTTGACGTCCAAGCATAGACAAATGGACGCAAAGAACATTGCGATGCTACGGAAACTTTACTACTTTTATGTGGGAAACTCATTATTTAGGAATTCGCATCTTTCTGTTGTAAAGCCCGTTGGATGTACGCAGCATTGAGAAACATCTCTAATATTTGGGAAGCCAGAGAGAGCAAAAATTATCGGCCAATAAGTGCGAGGGGAAGCGGTCCCTGCTTCTAGAAGCACCCAAACGCACAACATGCTTTACTGTGGAGGAAGGTGTCTAAATGATGAGAAAGAGATACTAAGAAAATAATACAACAATTCTGATGCCCCAGGGGGCATCAGCGGTTAGCCCCAATAAAGTAAGTATCACCCCTTGATTGGTTCATCCCTCTGCCAGAGCAGTGGTGGTGTTAATGTTTTTAAAAGTTGTGCTGGTGAAGCAATACTTTCCAAGTAAATGTTGTTTGAGCTCTTAAATAGGCGAGCCTCAACTAGTCCACCCTGTCAGCAGTTTTTGCCCCTGTAAATGTAGATTTTTACGGACGTGGGACATCGACTCAAACATTGCAGATTTTCTGTCTGCTCTATTTAGAGAGCATAGCGCCTCAAACACTCTAAATTGGGGTGGGGACATCTGCTCGTTTTTTGGCATGAGGCCTGATCCCCAAGAACTGCCCAACACACCCTCGGCCTTGGCAAACACCAGAAAGCACTCCCCCTTGTCTAACTGAAGGTTCCATCATATCTGGTGCAAAGCCACGTTAAACCCCGCAAAGCCTTGTCGCACAGGTGGCAGCTTCATTGAAACTGATGCCAAGCGGCGCCGCTGCACAAATCTATTACCCAGGACTTAAGGTACAACTCCTAGCAGCCAAACTCAGCCCTGTGTACAGCTTGCGCTCCATGGCAGTGGTCCTGAACTTGTGACTTTGTACCAGTCCATCCTGACCTTATACCCAGAGTTTTGCACTTCCTGCTTGTGCAGCTATTTTTACCTAAAATATTGCAATTCAATATCTTCAGTTCTGCTTATTGGATTTTTGTTGTCTGGTATTTATTTACATATACAGTACTTTTCTAAACCAGTTTGGGATTGTTCCTATGTTATGTTTTCACTGTATTACTGTTTGTGCTCTGGACAAATATTTAACAGATTGCCTTTAACTTAAGCCTGACTGCTTTAGTGACTTTATTGGTTCACCCTGACAGGGACTGTGGTTGTTTCCTGAGTGGAGCTTCCACACCCCTCAAACAATAACCTAATTTATTACACCCTTTCTTTACTTTTTATTGGAACATGATGGGTAAGAGTCTAGACTTACGTGCTCCTTGGTGCAAGGTTGAATTGCAGATGCACACTCCCTCTGGCAGTTTACAGGCTTCATCAGCCATACAGGCAGGGTAACAGGTAGGCTCAACTGGTGAGAGAGAATAAATGTGCATTAAGGAAGTGTAAATTACATACACATAAACATGCACAAACACAAACCATTGTGTGCTGAAGCACCCACAAACCTACATACACACAAAGTCATGCACGCCCATATGCACAAAGGTAAGCGCCTTATAGCCCACTCATTGTTCTGGGGGACTCCATGCGCCCTATACCCCTTTATTTGGCGCTGCTATCTCACTATTCACCTCTATCACTAGGGAACATAACACCCCTGGATAATTTACTCTGAACACCTCCACCTCATCAGTGCAGCCCTTAGCCTGGACTATTTCATTCCAATGCCCAACAAATCACCACCCAGTGGCTGTGCAAAGATTGTCACTAATACTCAAAGAGTGTAAACAGGCACTCCTTGGTATAATGCAACATCAACCCGAAAAAACACCCAGGTAGTACAGGCTCTGATAGAGGAGGGGGGAATGGGAAAGGGGTCTGAAGGTTTTTCCTTCTGTCAGGGATGGGATTCAAGGAATGCTGATTGTTCCCTTGCAAAGGACCATAAGATGTGGGAAGGAACTATGAATGGCACCAGTAAAGGATAATACATGCAATAAGGGAAGATAGCAAATCGGCTCGTCACTCTCACTGCTGAGCACTGTCTCAAAAATATTAAGGACGCATGCATGATTTGTTCTTGCCTGGAGGTGACTCTGTGGTCAACTTTATAGATTAAATGGATAGTTTATGACTTACTGAAACTTATCCAAACAGTGGATCTCATTTGCGGATGTGTCAACGGTTTAGAGAGGGCAAGGTGTAACATTAGGTGGGGCTCTTGCCTCCCACAAGTACAACAGGACGTTTTTGGCCTGTTAGGTATACAGTTTAATAAATATTTTTTGTCAATAAGGCAATGTCAATGGTTTGTTCTGTGACTGAAATTTTGAGTGCTCTTCAAGTTAATGATCACGGAGAGGGATAGTTATAAACTGATAAAGATTCTACAGTTTTAAGGTATTTAATTCATATGTGTATTGGATCTCTTCCCATGGGCAATATAAGATTTTATAGACAAGTATGGAAGAAGTTTAGGGAAGCATGGCATGTCAGCAATGAGTGTATAAAGAAAGACAGGATCAGTGAATGGCTTTCCTATGTTCAATCATAATGGAGTTCATTGATAAAGGTCTACCCATTTCTACAGTATCCGGAAATCTTGAAGGTTTGGCATTTTCTGAAAAATATTTTTGGGACTATCAGAAAAGAGCAAAGTGAAAGTGAAAAAGAGAGGATGCAACAACGCCCATGTGCTCATTTCGTAAGAAGGTGTGCCTGTCGATAAACAATGTTTGACTCCAATTGAGCATCAAACAAGGCTAGATTTATCTGTTTAAATGTTGTACCTGTGCAGATCTGATTTCATGATGTAGTTCAACAACTTCAGGGTGAGTTTGAAATGCCCAGGCATTTGAAATGCCTGTACATTACTTACAGATTCAACATGACGTTGGGACACATGTAGCTTTAAAAGTAGTGCTTTCAGAAGTCACATTACTAAAGAGTGGATTGCACTCAAGGTTCACTGATCAGCACCACCCCCTGTAATCATACATTACCCATCTGGCTAATGTCATATGTGCACACAACATCAACATCCTCTCCTATGCAGGCAACACACAACTCATACTGTCCCTCTTGGACAAGACCCCCAACACAAAAAACATGCTCACCACCTGCATGAGCGAAGCCGATAACTGGAGGAAAGTCAACTGTCTCAAGCTCAACACCGTCAAGACAAAAGTAGTGATATTCATCAAGAACACCTAACTATTGGACTCCAACTGGTGTCTGGATGCTCAGAATAATTAGTGATAGCAGAATGGACATGACTGCACAAGTCAGTGCTGTCACTGTGTCCTGCTTCCACACCCTGAAGATGCTGAGGAAGACCTTTGAGTGGCATTCATGCCCCAGTCACCAGCAAGTTGGACTATGGTTACAGTCTCTATACCAGGATCACCAAGCAACTCACTAAAAGACTGCAAACCATCCATAACTCAGTGGCCAAACTCATCCTCATCCTCCTGCACAGAACTAACATCACTCTACATCTCAGGGAACTACACTGGCTCCCGATACGCAAACGCATTCAATTCAAAGTCCTCACACACACATTGAAGGCACTACTCAACTCAAGCCCCATTTACCTTAGCAGCTGGATTTCTTCCACCAATCACCCAGACATCTCCACGGCATAGGACTGCTACTCACACACATTCCAGTCATACACAGAACCAGTTCAGGAGGATCAGGAGCATTTTCGTACATCCCTCCTAAAGCATGGGACAACTTCGCACTACACATCAGAGCCTCCTAATCTCTTCTTGAATTCCAGAAAAAGCTGAAGACCTGGCTTTCCAATTAATCAGCCTACCACAGGCATGGCAAGGCACACACACCTACTCAGCTTCAGGGTACCCTTGCAGGTGGTGGTGCACTTTGCGATTATATGTAATATAACATACGAAACTGAAGAGTTGCCTGACATGGTCAGATCAAGGACATACAATGCTTGATAATTATTCTACTGTATCACTTGATACATTAAAAAGAAAACAAGATATTAGGGATGCTGGAGGATGACAAGAGGGTGAAAGGCCCGGTGTTCCGAAAACAAGAGGCTATCAGAACAGGTGTTAGACATGGCCCTTCTTAGATGATTTCCCTAAAACATTTACTTTTTTTTCCTCCTCGCTTTTGCTGATTCTCTTTTCGTGGCCTTAGGACTTTGGGCACTTTCCCCACTGTAATACAGTGGAAAAGTGCACCCGCCTTTCTTACACATGCTAGGATGTAGTGCTCACCTGATTGGTTTAGGCACTGTACCTTTGAGAACCCTATTAAGAGGTATTCCATATGGTAAACATAGTTTACCCCAAAGCCCGAACCCTGCATGCCATTACAACGCAATTGTCACAACGACAATGTTGTTACAACGCATGCCATTACTCTGCAAGTTGAAAATTGACTTGCTCTAGGGGTCAGAAGTTGTTGGATTTAAAATCCAACACCTTCCCTACTGTTGCACAGACTAGAGTTGGAATAGTAAATTATTCTATTCTAACATCCAGCGCCCCCCCACCCCCTCAAGAGCAAGTTGTTGTTCCAACTTGCAGAGTAATGGCATGCATTGTTTCAACGCAGTAGTTGTAATGACCGCATTGTAATGGCATGCGTAAAAAAAGAATGCGGGAAAATGAGGCATATTCACGCCACATACCCAGGGCCGTATCATTGATTGTGACAGCCGCAAGAATAGCTGTTCAAACTTGTCTCATGCCTGCCATTACAGTCTGTGTGTACTAATGTGCACTTATGCTAAACAATTAGCTACAGCTGAGTGGGCCATTCACTACCACTGGAATACCCCGAGGGTAAGCACTGAAGGGTGAGACAAGTGGTAGGGGAAAGGCAGGGCAGGTACACAGGTGTGCTCCTTGCCCAGGTAGTGAATAATCCTCATGTCGGCTTTCCCTATCTAGGAGTTCTGCTCTTCCCATGGGTCAACATGGGATAATTGCTGAATGACTTGTAAACTACAGTTTTAGCTTACAGCAGGGAGTAGTCTCATGGTGGTTTCAAACATGTCTCAAGCCTGCCATTGCATGCCCGGTTTTGAGCATTTGCAGTTATGCTCAGGTTGGCCTATCTAAGTCATTGGCCAATGCTGAGGGTGCCTTTCACTAACACTAGGGCACTCCTAGGGGTAGCCATGGGGGGGGGGGGAGGTGGAGCAAGTGATAGGTGGAATGCAGGGCAGGTACATGTGTGTTCCAGGCCCAGGTAGTGAAGAACACCCATTTGTGTTTTCACTACCTATGAGCTTTTTTCTCCCCATAGTTTAGCATGGGTGATTGGCTGAGATTACTTTAAGTTGCTGTGGTGGATACAGTGGAGGAGCCTCATGTTGCTTACCATTATTGGAGTCACAATTACAAATACTCCCTTGTGGTAAAGGTGGATTTGTCATTGATAGCTTAGCAGTCCCACTTCTAGAGTGGGTATTTCTCTGCACTAAACTCTTTGTGTGCCTCTTAGTTTGACTCCAGTCCACACTGTAGAATGGGGGGGGGAGGACATCTGATTATGCCCCAAAGACAGCTATAAACATTGGGCATGCAACTGGAATGACAGACCTCTGCCATTTGAGGACCTGGCTGAATAGATTGGGGGGAGAGATTAAAATCTGCATTCTAATGTTTCAAGACAGACAGGATGGAAATTTGGGAAAATATCTGTAGTTCAAAGGGGAATCCTCTGAACCACCCCCAACTTCAAAGGCACACTGCAGTATATCTACTGGTGCCATACTTCAGCAGGGCAGAGATAGCTTGTGTGGATGTGGGATGAGGCATTCTGGTCTGTGTGGTGCACACTGCCAGAGGAGGAAACTGCCATTTGAAGGGACAGTGCAGTGAATGGTGGCTGGCCTGGGACAACTGCATGCTGCTGTGTGGCGTGCTGAGTGTGATCTTCAAGGGCTTGTTGGCTTGCCCATTGTTCTTTGTGGAGGTATCTGGAAAATCAAAGACCTCCCATGAGGGACGTACTCCATCTACTTTTTTTACCTGAAGAGCGGTACCCTCTCAAGCGCCTACTCAGTTTGCTTGATCCTGAATGCAGTGGTGCGGCGTGAGCATGGAACTAAGCATTGTGCCTCGAGACCGGATTGCCTTGTGCAGAGCTCCCAAACTATGCCCCCATCTAAGGCATGTGGCCACTGCATCATGGGGCCTTGGAACACAGCATCTCATTGGTAATGAGTTGATTCACCAGTTGCAGGGCTCAGTGTGGCCCTCGTTGTCCACCATGCTGCATCACCCTCGTGCAACATGCCAACTGCATGCTCATTGAGTGTGGTATCCGATTCACGGGTTGAGACTCTTGGAGAGCAACCGCATCCGTAGTAGGGCCTCATTCTACCTCCTGCTGTACTACTAAACTTGGGACTGTCTGTGTGGGACCAAATTGTGTGGTGCCAAATGCAAAAACAACAATTGATGGACAGAATGCAGAACAATGTCATACATTCACCCCAGTACAGAGATCTGGGGCTAAATCCATCATTTTTTGCTCATCATACCATTCCAGTTTCAACCCAGCCATATGAAAATCAGTCTTGACCCTGTGCCCAATGGGAACAGTCCAGCCTGAACTGCCAGGCCAGGTCCTTCCTGGACTAGAACCAAGCATCCCAGGACTTGTTTCGGTCTTTCAGCCCTCATCAGGCAGGGTAGCTTGACTCCAGTGCCAAGGAGAGCAGGGGACCCACATCTGGGCATACCCATCCCACAAGGGGTGACAAATGCAAAAACAGCAATTGATGGACAGAATGCAGAACAATGTCATCCATTCACCCCAGTACAGAGATCTGGGCCTAAATCCATCGTTGTTCTGCTCACCATGCCATTCCAGTTTGGACTCAGCCATATGCAAATCAGTGTTGACCCAGCGCCCAATGGGAATAGTCCAGCCCGAACTGCCAGGCTAGGTCCTCCCTGGACTGGAAACAAGCATCCTAGGACCGGTTTTGGGATTTCAGCCCTCATCAGGCAGGATAGCTTAACTCCAGTGGAATGTAGCACATCATAGCACACCAGACATTGTATTGTATTCCAGGGAGGTACGTTGAAAACAACCTTTGGTTCATTGTGACCAGATTGACTGGTGTGACCCATTTCATCATGCACCAGACATTGTGCCTCATTTCCAGGGAGGTACACACAACTCTACTCAAGTCTCACTGTGACAGGATTGTCTGGTGTGACTCGGATCAATGTGCACCAGAGATTTTGTATCACTTCCCATGGTATGCAGGGATAGCTGCAAACCCCCCATTCACCTAGTGTTCCAGCTTGCCCTCAATATAACAAATCAACTGTCCTCTCCTCACCCGGCCCGACAATTTCATGTTGCCAGGTAGTATTGCCTGGATTTGACCTGGGTTGTGGGAGAAAGTGAATGGGCTGAGGAACACTTCAGAGAACAAACCGAAATGGGTTGAGAGATTGTGTGACTTCCCTGTGCTTCTCAGAACAGGGCTGGTGCTGGAATGAGAATTGAGGGACCTCTTGATTTAACTAGGACATCCTCTAGCAATTTCTGCTCTGCTTACAGTGGGAGAACTTCCCCAGTGGTGGCCAACCCACGCATTTATCGACTTTTGTCTGTTTACCCTGGTAGTTACTCTATCCTTGCCCCCTGGGGCCCCAGACTAAGTGTAGCTCTGGTCCTAAACATGTGAGGTCTTCTGCAGTGCATTGCAGGGGCAGGAGTTATAGTTATTTCAGTCAACTATAACAGCTGAATTTCACTGATTTTGTATTAGTGAAACTTGGGCCTAACTATAAGGTCCCTGAAAGCTTTATTTTTTTCAGTCAATTTCTAAGGTTTTAAAATGCTTAATCCTAACTATAACGTCCCTGTAACCGTTGTTTTCTTGAGTGAATTTCTATGTTTTTTTTTAAGTAGTACACGCTTTTGCAGAGTGGTGGTGAAAGGGGGTGGGACCTCTGACCAGCTCTCAGGTATCCCATTGTGTAGGACTTACAGGAGGTACCAGGTGGATTTTTTTTATCCCAAGGTCCCTCAGCATCAAAGAGGACTTAATTCTCCAACCAGTAGGGCACCAGGAGGCATTTTCAGAGTGGTGGGGAAAGGGGGTGTGGCCTCCAAATTGCTCTGAGCTATTCAGCTGTGTGGGACTTACTGGAGGCAGCAGGAGTGATTGCTCTCCTCCAAGGACCCTCAGCAGCTAAGTGGACTTCATCCCCGAGCTAATAGATGTCCTTGGGGTCCAACAACTCCTCCTGTTATCACCAGTAAGTCTCACACAGAGTAACTTGCTGAGAGGTCTTCGGAGGCCTCGCCTCCTTTCTCCACCATTTTGCAAACGTCCCTCCTGGCTCACTACTGGTTGGGGAGAGAAGTCCCCTTGGCTGCTGAGGGTCCTTGGGGGCCAACAAGCCGTCCTATTACCTCCAGTAAGTCCCACATAAGAAGATTGCCCAGAGGTCTTCAGGGGCCATGCCGTCTTTTTCCACCACTCTCAACCAGTAGTGCGCCTACTGGCGTCCTACTGATTGGGGGATGAAGTCTGCTTTACTCCTGAGGGTCCTTGGGGGCCAACTACCCCTACTGTTTCTTCCAGTAACTCCTACACAGCTCAATTGCTAAGTGGTTGTCAGAGGCCACGCCCCTTTCGTCACCACTCTGCAAACACAGCTCCTGGCGCACTACTGGTTGAAGGAAGAAGTCCACTTTAGTCCTGAGGCCCGAACGAGTATGTGGAATTCATTCCCCAACCAGCAGTGTGCCAGGAGGCACTACTGCAGAGTGGTTCAGAAAGGAGAGGGTGACTCTGGCATCGTTCCTGTAGAGGGGGTCTTGTGGTCCCCCTTTCCTCGGCCGATATTGGCAATAGGGGCCCCATCTCTAGGGGCCAGGTATTTTAAGAATGGGGAGTGGGGCTGCATGGTCCCTCCTCCCTGGGCCGATTACTGCTTCCTGGACCTCATCCCCTGGGGCCGATGTTTTCTTTTTAAAAAAAATAAATATATATTTTATATTTTTAATTTGTTAATAAAGGAAGGGTTCATGTTGCCCCCTTCCCGGGCCCATATTGGTCCCGAGGACCCCATACCCGGAGCTTGGCCATAATACTGGGTGCCTGGTTCCACGGGGGGAACACAGAATCTCAAGTTGGGGACCACTGGGGGAGTCTGGCTCTCAGCGACCTACGGGAGCTGGCATTGATTTAGCTTTTTTGCGTGATGCAGTACCAGAGGGACCACAAAGCCATTGCTTGGGGGTCAAGGCATTCCTACCCTGTCCCATTTTCTATATTTTCACATTTTTGCATGGGGACTCTGTGAAGCCGAGTCCCAGAATGATTGCCAGCACTTCCTAGCTGAAGTGTTGGCAGCCAATCAGAGTTGTGCATTTCCCTGCATGAGCTCATCTTTTTTCATGAAGGCTCCGAACCAGAGATATCATTAACTTGATCTTCTTAAATTTCTAAAAAAAATTCTGAACGGATTAACAAAAACATTAATCTGCGTAGCAACATCTACCTTTCTGCCAAATTTGCTGTAATTCTGTTCAGCGGCTTAGGCTGAAGGTCTGACTACACATCCCATGGAAATTAAAATGGGGAAACAAACTTTTTTTTTGCCCCCTTTTTCACGGCCTCAGCTTATTGGCTCACTGTGAAACTTCCCATGCACAGGGCTTACTATGATACTTTTTTTGAAAATTTCATGAAGATTTGTCAACCGGCACAAAAGATATAGGTGCGTCAAAACACGCTTTTCCTATGGAAACTAGGTCCTACCTATAACTACTTACTGGCTAACACCAACATATTTTTTATATATGTGTGTGTATATATATATATTACAGAGTGGTGGTAGCCACGTAACCACTCTGTGTTATAGTTAGGGTTACCAGAGATAGGAATTCTTTGAATTGGTAAGGGGGGTCCCAAAACAGGTTTTAGCCCACATACATTTTACATAGACCTTTTGTATTGGACGGAGCATCAAAACAGCTGAACACATTTACATAAAATTTGACTGGATTAGACATTGTGGTATACAGAGGATCCTTTTGGGTACTAGTGATAAGTTGGGTAAGTATTATTTAAGTTATAAGGCATTTGAACTTAGTAATATCTGTTGTCACTGAATTTTTGCAACACTTTGTGGTATTTCGCAGTATTTTACAGAAGTACTGCAGTACATAGCAATAACAAGTCATAGGGGATTGGCTAATGTCTACCTTTTAACAAGCTAAAGCAATCACGCTGTTTTTAGGTAAATTTTGACAGTGGTGCATTATGCCTTCAGATCTAGGTAAGTAGTCGTTTTGGTATTTTTCCCCACTTAGTCCCACTTTAGTGAAGTGGGAATAGGCAGGTAAAATATTTATAAGTTTCTATATATATATATTTTTACCATAGTACTACCTCTAGAGTACTGCAATGCCAAATGAAAATGTTAAACAATGCAAAATATACTGTAATACACCATATTTAAAAAAACTGTACAAAAGTGTATTTTCTATTCTTAACATATTTAAATATGCACAGAATGTCTACAGAGTAGCGTTGTAATACCTACAAATGACCACGCTTCCTAAAAAATGTGCTGTTCTCCTAATGCAATGTATATAAAATAATAAATAGGAGTTGCAACCTATTACTACTATTTACCACTTAAATAAAGAGGTAATAGGTAGAGAACAACAATAAAATCTAGTATTTACCTATATCTAGGACCCTAACTCAGAATGCAGCAAAACGCAGACTGCAGAATGTAGCAAAACTGTGACAAAAACAACATGGTTGCCTTTTACCTTTGGTAAACACTGTAATTAGTCAATCACATACTGAATTCTCTTCCCTATGTTCCACAGTATACTGCAAACCTACCACTGTATACTGCAGCACTATACTATAAAGATGCATAGCTTGAACACTATTTACACTATTCACCCATACTAACAAAAATTACCATTAACACCTCATAATGTATATTGCTGAAATATTACATCTACATCCATTTACACATTTTCAAGCTACGTCTGTTTCAATTAACACATTCCACTCCACTCTACGCTGTTACACTCTATGGCACTCCACTCTATATCAATTTACTAAATGCCACTAAACTCTGCGATAATCCACTGTACGCCACTCCACTATACTATCTACTCTATGCCACTCCACTCTATTCAACTCTACTCTGTGCTATTATACTGTACACCACTCCAATCTATGGCACTTTAATCTATGCCACTTCACTCTACGCCCTTCCACTGTACAATTAATTAAATGTACACTATTCCACTGTATGCAACTCCACTCTAAAGCACCACACTCCACGCTATTTTATTCTATTCCACTCCACTTGTGTCACTTCAGTGTACACCACTACACTCTATGATATTCCACTGTACGCTACTCCACTCAATGCCAATCCAATTTACGATGCTGACCTATATGCCACTCCACTCTATGACAATCCAGTGTGTGCTATTACACTTTACAACTTTACATTCCTCACCACTGTACTAAAAGCCCCTTTACTGTATGTCTCTACACTCTACGCTACTACGGTCTATGCTATTCCACTGTATGACTCTGACTCTATGTCACTCTGCTCTATGCTATTCCATTACATGCACATCCTCTCTAGGTCACTAGACCGTATGCCACTACACTCAATGTTATCTCACTCTACCTCACTCCAGTCTATACGTTTCCACTGTACGCCACGCTATTCTACAACAGTCCACCTTAGACTTTTTGATTTTACGCCACTACACTGTACTTCACTCCACTCTACACCACTCCACTGTATTCCACTACACTCCATGCCACTGCACTATATGCCACTCCACTCTTTGCTATTCCACTGTATGCCAGTCCACTGTACCACACTCCACTCTATACCAATGCATAGTACACAACTCACTCCAATATATGCTATTCCATTCTATGCCACTACACTCTACAACAATCCGCTGTACAACACTCCACTATACGCTATTCCTCTCTAAGCAACTCCAATCTATGACTATCCACTCGATGATATTGTACTGTGTGCCACTACACTGTACACTCAACTGTAAGATGCTCCACTTTATGCTACTGCACTCTACGCTACTCTACTGTAAACTGTTGCACTCTGCCACACTACACTCTACGCCACTCCTCTGTACTCTAGTCTAATGTATTTTACTCCACTCTATGCCGCTCCACTTTATGCACTCCACTATACGCCATTACCATGTACCACACTCACCTGTACCATAAACCCCTCAATGCTACTTTACTCTACACCTCTCCAGTGTACCCTATTCCACCGTATGCCAATCCACTGCACCACAATCCCCTCTACACCACTCTACTTCACTCTACGACACTACTGTATGACACTACAATTTAGGACACTCTACTCCTCTCTACTCTACCACACTCCACTTAATGACACTCCACTCGACAACAGTAAACTGTACAATGTGAATCGGTTTTTTTTATTAACCCCTTCAGCGCGGAGCGAATTTTCGCGCTGTGCTGAACGTTCTAATGAGCCTATGGGCTCATGACGGAACGGTTCCGTCATGAGCACAGCTCAACCGACTCTCATGACGGAACCGTTCCGTCATGAGCATGGAAGGGGTTAAACATTAAAAACTATTGAAATATAATGCAAAAAAGAAAGGTTAAGGATGAGTTAGAATTAAGAAAACATTATTTCTTCTTCCTAAACAAACCCAACTTAAACTACACAAATATTAGAAATTCTTAAGTTATAGTTCCAACTTAAGTTTATAATTTATGCACCACCTTAAAAATATTATAAGGAATATTTATTTCTTAAATTTCTAATTTATGCACCTCTTCCAAATTACTATAAATTGTGCATCTCTGAACACAGTCTTGCCAACTTACTCGCCATGCTACATGTACTAGAACTGGTCCCTGTGTAATACACTGTTCTCACAAATCAAGTCATTTCAGATGTCATAAATGTTGTTATGAATGCTATGCTTTTACATGCTATAAGTTATGTAATATGCAAGGGTATAACTAGGGTAGTGAATGCAGAAGGGGCAAGATATAGCTAATATTGTGTGGTGAGTGAGGTTACAAGACTATACGGAGGTGCACGACCTGTAGTAATTTGAAGGTTGTGTGTAAATTATTAATTTAATAGACAACTGTAACTTCAGAATTTGTAATGTTTGTGTAGTTTAAGTTCGGTTTTATATAAGAAGAAATACACACACACACACATATATATGTAACTTATATCTATCTATCTATCTTTATCTCTCTTTTGCTCTCTCTCTCTCTCTCTCTCTCTCTCTCTCTCTCTATATATATATATATATATATATATATATATATATATATCTCTCTCTCTATATATATATATATATATATATATATATATATATATTATTCCGTTTGTCTCTTTACAGAGACGCTTTTCCTCGTGCACTCCCGTGTGATTAGCAATAATACCACACTCGTATTTAGTCGATATTCTGTTTATTTTTCCATAAACCAGCAACACCTCGCGTGCACCGCCTCAGAGCACCCGGAAGCCCTGAACTTGGATCAAATTGAATAATATATAAATATATATATATATATATATATATATTGAGACAGAGAGATAGAGATATAGATAGATAGATAGATAGATAGATAGATAGATAGATAGATAGATAGATAGATAGATAGATAGATAGATAGATAGATAGATAGATAGATAGATAGGTAGATAGATAGATAGGTAGATAGATAGAAGTTGCATATATATATATTCACTGAAAAAAACATAGGTTTCAGGCACGTTACAGTTAGAAATTAGCATTTCGAAAACATTAGAAATTCACTGAAAAAAACATAGGTTTCGAGGGGCGTTATAGTTAGTTTCACTCGTACAAAACCATAGAAATTCCCCTGTTGTAGTTAATTCAGCTAACTATAACTCACGCACCCGCAACGCACTGCTGATGATGTCACATATTACATCACTAATGACATGGTCAGTGACATCACTCATGACATCACTGATGACATCCCAAATGACATCACTGATGACATCACTGATAGCATCATCCAGTGAATGTGTTTTTTTCTGAAAATTAAATATGTTTTATATATGTATATCTCAAGCCCTATGGAAGAGTAAATGGGTCTATAAATGTCCAAATGGATGATTTTTTTGTAAAAATGTTTGTATAACTGACTGATTAAGTGTATCTTAGTGAATACATGGGTTAGCGAGTAATGTTTAAATATGTAAATATCTGTATCAGTCTCTCACTTTGTGTATAGGTGGCTGCATGGGTTGGTGAGTAGCTACATGAGTGTCTATATGGGTTATTAGTTGGTTTTTTGAGTATCATTATGAGTGTCTGTATGGTTCAGTGGGGGTAATACGTAGTGCATAGATGCATGAATGAGTGACTCACTGTTTGTATGTGTTGAAGACAGCATGTGTGCAGGACTGTATGGGTGGATGAGTGTGTGTATGGGTGTGTTAGTGAGTGAATGACTGTCTCAATAGTGTCTTTATGAGTAACTACATATGTTTTAAACTAGTATATGTGAGTATTGGTGTATATAAGTGAGTATATGTGAGAGTGAGAGATGGGAAGAGTTCCTATATAAATAAGTATGTGTTTTTATAAGTGATGGTTTAAGAGAGTAAGTATGTGTACTTTTCTGTAGAAGTACGTGTGGTGGTGTGTGTATAACTGCATATACAAGTAAATGGATGTGTGATACTTTGTTTGCATGTGTGACTATGTGTGTGAGTAACTCTATGGATGAGTGGCGGTGTGTAACAGGATGTATAGGTGTATGAGTACATATGATCAGTGAGTACATGTATGAGTGACTGTATAGGACTGTTGGTGAATGAGTGGATGTGTGTAGATCCTGGAATTACTGAATAGGTGTGTTGTAACTGGTATTGGTATGTCCATTGTTTTGAAAATGTTAGTTTGTATTTTTGAGTGCGTGTATCAAAGGTTATATTAGGGTGATAGGAGGTCTGCCACTCTATCACAAGGATGATGTCATCAGTGATGTCATTTGAGATGTCATCAGTGATGTCATGAGTGATGTAACTGACCATGTCATGAGTGATGTAATATGTGATGTCATCAGCACTGCATTGCGGGCACGCGAGTTATAGTTAGCTGAACTAACTATAATGGGGGAATTTCTATGGTTTTGTATGAGTGAAATGTCCAACTAACTATCACGCCCCTGAAAACTATGGTTTTTTCAGTGAATTTCTAAGGTTTTTTAAATGCTAATTTCTAACTATAACGTGCCTGAAACCTATGTTTTTCTCAGTAAATTTCAAAGGTTTTTTAATTGTTAATTTCAAACTATAACGTGCCTCAAACCTATGGTTTTTTCAGTGAATTTCAAAGGTTTTTTAAATGCTAGTTTCTAACTATGCCTACAGAGGTAGGACATGTGAAGAAAGAAGAAAACACGCACAGAAAGGAGCAAATGAAATGCAGAAGGAAGCAATAGAAGTCCTCAAAAACGAAGAAAATTGAAGGAAGAAGCAAGATATGTGCAGAAAGAACCAACAGAGGAGCAGAAAGAGGCCTTGTTACAAAATCATCCTGTGCCCACAACTTTTTCAGATGGGTACTGGTGGTAACTGACTCTGACTAACCAGGCCTAGAGTCAGTGGTATGTTAAAAGACACTTAAATACAGTGAAAACACCTACATACACTAGGGAACACTATACGTTGGGGTACCCCTGGGATTAGCATGACCACATCTGTAAGCCCCTAGTACATAATAGGGCAGGGGGATTAAAATTAAATCTTACCACGCGCCACGGGTGCGTTTGCACACTGGTGAAGGGAGGGGGGTGGGCCTAAGGTGACATGTGTGCAAACACGCCCTGTAGCCGTTTTAAGTTGGGGGATAAAGTCCCCTTGAATCCTGAGGGTCCCTGGAGGCCAACTAACCCACCAGGTATGTCCAGTAAGTGCCATAGAGTTGCATTGCAGAGCGGTAAAAAAATGGGGCATGGCCTCAGACCATCTCTCTGCAACGCAGCTCTGTGGTGCTTATTGGAGGTACATGGTGGGCTAGTTGGACCAAGGGACTCTCATGATTAAAGGGGACTTAATTGCCCAACTTAAAATGTGCCACAGGGTGTATTTGCACACGTCACCTCTGGCCCGCCCCCTCCCTTTACCACTGCACAAATACACCCTGTCTCACGTTTTAAGTTGGTGGATTAAGTCCCCTTGAATCCTGAGAGACCCTGGGTCCAACTAGCCCACCATGTACCTCCAGTAAGCACCACACAGCTGCATTGCAGAGAGGTGGTCCGAGGCCATGCCCCATTTTACACCTCTCTGCAATCCAACTCTGTGGCACTTACTGGACATACCTGGTCGGTTAGTTGGCCCCCAGGAACCCTCAGGATTCAAGGGGACTTAATTCCCCAACTTAAAATGCGCCACAGGGCGCGTTTCCGCACTTGTGACATCAGGCACGCCCCCTCACCCTGCACCACTGCGCAAACGCCCCCTCTGGTGCGTTATAAATTGGGGAATTAAATCCCCTTGAATCCTGAGGTCCCTGGGGGAAAACTAGCCCCTCACTTACCTCCAGTAAGTGCCACAGAGCTGCGCTCCAGAGTGCTGTAAAAAGGGACATGGCCTGGGCCACCTTTCTGCAACACAGCACAGTGGCGCTTACTGGAGGTAAGTGGTGGGCTAGTTGGCCCCCCAGGGACCCTCAGGATTGAAGAGGAATTAATTCCCCAACTTAAAATGCGCCACAGGGTGTGTTTCCACACATGTCACCTCAGGCCCGCCCCCTCCCTTCACCACAGTGCAAACGCACCCTGTGGCGCATTTGAGTTGGGGGATAAAGTCCCATTGAATCCTGAGCGTTCCTGGGATCCAACTAGCTCACCAGGTACCACCAGTATGCGCCACAGAGCTGTGTTGCAGAGAGGTGTAAAAAGGGGCTTGGCCTCTGAACACCTCTCTGCAACGCAGCTCCCTTGCGCATACTGGAGGTGGGAGAGAGGATGATTTTTTTGAGTTGTGTCTTCCCTCAAACCCTAAAGCAAAACAAACTTTCATCAGCTTTCAGAACATCTCTAGGTCACACATTCCCCGAACACAGTCTCCAGCTCCCATGACTCACGTGAGCAGCAGTTCGCCGAAGTGTGCCAGAAGAGTCCATCGGGGCAGCACAAAGTGTCCATATCACATGTCTGGGGAAGGCATGTGCTTCCATCAGTACCACAGAAGCAGCCAGCGCCTTGAACACAGCTTCCTGCACAGGCATTACACAAGGGGTATGCCGCTGCAGACAGAAGAGAGAAAGGAGTTGAAAGGGAGATCAGTTCAACACAGTCTGGAGTCAATATTTTGCGCAAAAATAACATGTGTCACAAATGCAGGTTTTCAAAAAACTGTTGAAATAGCTATCCTGAAATCATTGTGATACACAATATGCTACCACTACCACCAGCAAGATGGACAGCTGCTTTCAAGTCACCCAGTTAGTGCTGGTCACTTCATCGGTACAGCAAATAAAATTCAATCTTTTTCAGAACCTCCTCAGAAAAAGCATCTTATTAATCTTTCTCTGGCTCAAAGCCAGAGTATTTTACAGCTTGGCCAACGTGGACTGTGGCTCAAAGCCCCTGCGTTTCAATCTCTGTTCTGCAGAGAGTCGCGCCCTGATGACTTTGAATAATTCTTAAAACTATTAATTTTAATCCCTTTTTCCTTTATTTTATTTTTGTATGTGGGTGATGTATGACAGCCTATTACAATCGATTTGCAGAGAAATATTGTGTTTCTGTCTCATAAAAACATCCATGAAAAAAAGATTTTTCAGATCATCAGACCAGGACCTCACATATGATAAATGATGGGAGGGGGTCAATGAGATTATTTGAAGCAATATTAGTGAGCTGCTGCTGTGCTGCAATATTGAGTCTCTATCCCTAAATATTATATGTAAACACATGTAGAAGTTGGACGCGTTTGCCTGTGCACTGTCTGTGTACTGCCCAAAGAGTGCTTAAAACAGCCGAAATTGCACCATACATTCAAGGCTCTGGGTCCCCAAAATCCTTAAGATGTTCCCTTTCAAAGCGTGCACCTTGTGTGTTGTTGGCCCTTAAACAAAGCTGATAGATGGATGGCATGGATACCAAGGCACAAAGAGGACTACTTTCTTCTGAATGCTTTGAATTCTCGGGTCATGGTGTACATGCGCATCTCACAGACAAAAGGCAGAGCTCAGGCCTAGAGACGCAGTACCAAGAAGCAGTGTGCCGCCATCGGGTGGGACTTCACTCCTGTACTGACCCGTGGGAGAGCCACCATCAATTGTCAGCACTGGATATTGTTAATAGGAAGCGTGTGCCTGTGAGAGTGGGCCACTGTGACAATGGGAGTCGGAAAATATGTCTGGGTCACCATCCCCTCCCCCAGTAGGATAAGGTATTGTAGAACCTGCAAACGAAAGCGTGGTTTTGAAGTGACAAAAGGCCAAACTGTTGTGGCTTGGCAGGACGAAGAGAGGGGTGGTGGGGATGAAAGACAGAAGTAACAAACATCCTAATTCTGAATGATTATACCGCTGAGAAAATGTCATTTTACCCATAAAATTAACAGTATAAAGAAACATAAAAGAGAAGACAAATTATATATATTTGGGGAAACTTAAAAAAGTATGTGGCTCCACCTCTGCCCAGTAATTCTTCCAACCTTCTAGTTGCAATTTGGGTAGCAACTAAGGGACGGACAACACACATTCATGAAACTTGCCAGGCCTTTCCAAAACGAAGCGAACCTTCGTGGACTTAATTGAACCTCTGCCCAACAAGGTGGACAAAGTGGGGAGCAAAATGTACCATTCCTATTTCTAAACACACTAGTGAGTGAGACAGAAAGAAAATTGCAAGATGAAAAAGTGACAATAAAATTGGAGTGTCAGTGGCCACAGGGTTTGGTAATATCTATGAATCAGTTTGGAAGAAAAATCGAGTCACTGTTCAAGCAGAGGAACAACGTGAAGGTAATCAGATGCCCTATAACTTCAGATAGAAAAAATCAGAAACCATTGCAGTGAAATTTCTGTCTGACAATGTTCATTCTAGCATGGCAGAGTAACCTGTGGAACTAACTAAGGCTCTAAAACTACTGCAGACACAGGTGCAACACAGCAAAGAGATTTGAGGCACTCTTTAGAACCACCACTATATTGCAAAACATTGATGAACTTTTCTTGATGAACTTTTGTCGGGCAGAAGGCTTTAAAAAACAGCTACGTTCTATGCATCAGAACTACTGTTCTCCTGATATTAACCATGGAACCATGCCTAGGATGAAAAACATCTTAGATCTCAGAGGAGGAAGCATATCTTAGTAAGGGGGACCAAATATTAGTGTTTCACGCAACTGGGATATGGCTGGTTTGTGAATGTAAAACTTTTATGTTCATATAAATTTAGGGGCAGATTTACAAGCCCTTCCTGCCACTTTTGCGTCACTTTTCCCATGTTAAAAGTGACACATAAGTGGTGCGAGGGGCTTGTAAATCTGCCCCATGACCTTTATGCACAAAATTACAATGAGAAGATTTCTAAGGTCTATAGGAAGGGGTACAGTGTAGCTATCTTAGTTCAGGATTTTATTTCTCAACCTATACTATGCCTCAAAACAGGATAGAAGTTCCTTTCAATCCATCCTACTGGATCCAAGTAATTCCCTGTTTGTGGCAGAACAGAGGATTTGCCACAATATCTGTTAATCACAAAGAAGAGTATAACAGAAGTGTAGTTTGCTACACTTTAGATAGAATATTGATAGTTCTGACAATTTGATAACTTTTTTCTAGCATCACCTTTTTTTTAACCCATATTAACTGCTCGGTTATCCCTGACTTGCCTCACTCGTTAATCCCAGAGCTCAGGTTCCTGTATAGAACCTTGTTTTACATTTTTGATGAACAGTTGCAGAACATTTGTGCTCCCTCATTGGCAGGGCTGATCCACCAATCAATGGGAATTAATGTTATCTGTGACACCTATAACCAGTCCTGGATTGCATCTTTTGTGCCAACGAAGTATTTGAGCCCATCTGATGCCACCATTGAGTGTAGAATGTCCAGCTCCTAAGCACGATTCAAGAGAGTGATGACACTCCAGATCCAAAGCTTGTCAGACAAACACACTTTCTTGGATTTCTCAATAAGAATTTAGACTTTGAGAACTATAGAGGTGAGAGATCTGTTGTCCATGTCTAATGAAGAGTGTACGCTGTACCGATCCTAAGCTTGTCCCTCAGGATCCATTGACTGCACTATGCATCCTTCCCAACTTCAGTCCGCTGTATCAGTTATCCAAATTGGTCAAGCTATCATGGAAATGTTTATCTGGACCACCTTTTGCCTCTTTGTAGTGACCACTGATGGACAGTTTCACCATGACACTGCTAGGTCTTTACTGCAGCATACCACAGGAATCCATATCAGTTTTACTGATAAGCTCCTCTGTAGGTTTGGACCTGTTTTGGCGTTCATTTTCAAACCTGTATAGATAAGACATAGCTTTATAGAAAATTGACTGGTAATCAAAAATCAGATATGTTCCTTTTTTGCTTTTCTTAAATCATATGTGAGAAATCGTATCTCAAAATTTGAACTTCAGTAGCTGCTATGAGATCAGCAACCCAGTAGGTTGTTTTGAAATATTTAAGGTAACCCACTCCCAGTGTTTCATGTTTAAGCAACAAGCACAACAAACTTGAGGCTGTCCTAAAATAATTCTTTCTGGATTAGAGCTCAGAATTTGACATCCATGTTAACCAATTTATATCATCTGGTCAGAACTTGGTTCATTCGAATTCCCATAATTTGATACTCCCACAAGCGTATGACTTTAATATGACACATCTCTTATTATCATGTCATGTCTCCTGATATCAGCCACAATGACATTGAAATGTTTTGTCTATTGAATGGTCGACTGCCATGCACACAAGGCTATTTGTTTCCCCAGGGGTTGAGAAAGGAACACACGTATGATACGTTTTTCCCATGTCACACTCTTACAAGAGAGAACAATTCCTTGGACCCAGTTTGTTCCATCAGCTGATTCTTCTCCTCCTTTCAGACCTGGCTGTTCAAACACCACCACAGTGATCAGGGGGAACCGACATATCTAAAAATCCACATACCCGCATATGCCTACATGCAAGTAGACTTCTAGGAAGACAGTTTATGTACCGCTGTCCCAGAAAAAGCTACTAGTGTAAAAAATACAAGAACTTTTCAGTAATTAACAAAACATCGAGCTTAACCCCGCAGTGATCACTTTTCAATGGCCTACAGCTTTCAGAACCATATTGCAGCTTCTTACTTGTGTCTCTATGACTTTTCTCCAACTAATGTAAATAACCAACTTGTGCACCTCAAACAAAAATAGTCACTTATCCTACTTAGTTTGTGTGATGGCTCTAAGTATCAGGTATTGAACATTTGGTGTGGATAGGCTCTAAATGCAGGAGGAGCTTTGCTGGAATGTGCTCTGCTGAAGATTCAATTTACACAAAAACCCTAAAAAAGTTAAGCTCACCTTTTCACAAAGAAAGTTCTAGAACTAAGCTAGTTTCTGTACAAGAAAGTAAACAGACACTTACCACTGCAATCCACGGCTCCTGCAAAAAAGAGAGAAAAAGAGGAAAATCAGTCAGCCACTGCTTGCTTCTCAAAAGAAGTAAAATATCAAAATGTAAATCTAAAAATCAATTGTCACAAATATTTGCCCCTGTGCGTCTTTGAAAGGCTTTGTGCACCTACTGACTGAAGCAAGTCTTGATGAATTACATATTCAGATGAGCTTGTTTTATGCACTCAGGCCTTCTTCAGAGAACATCACATGAGAGATAATGCCTGTAGTCTAGGCCTATCGTTCATAATAGTACATGACAGCATAAATTACCTGTAGAAAACCTGTCTCTAATTTCCGTATTACAGGCAACGTGTGATATCCTTAGTCGCCTGTAATAATGAATTGATGTAACTGAATGAATTGATGTAACTGTAATACATTATTACAGTTGGGTTTCTGACATCACAATACCTGCTGCCAGAGAAGCAGCCCACAGGAAAGGCAGATCACTGAGTATAATAAAAGATGCACTTTGAAAAACGAAATAAAACATGGCTTTTCCTCTTCAGCTCTATTTTTCTAGATGTAGAGTGATACGTCGAAAGGAGATATTTATGGCAACATGGCTATACTTTTCTTGCATTAGGTAATTTTAGAATCCCATTTGCATGTTTCTAGACATTTTGAGCTACAGCTTTTTGTTTTTAAATCTGACTTGTATAAACTGTAATGTATTTTTGCAACAACTATCTAACTTCTTTTTGTTCTGTTTAATTTTGCACTAGAGTTTTCAATTATATTCTCCATATTTACAAACCCCTGTGTCTTTCATATAAAAGAGTATACCACCAATGACTTAAGTGGTTAGTGGGACAGATAATGGTGTGAACATGCATTACAAGGAATAAAGTACCCCCTGCCACACATTAGGGGACATTCAAAGTTACCGTGGAGATCTCTGTCCTATAAATGAACTCAGCCTTTGGTTTTATTCTTTTATACAGTCACAGAACTCCCCATCGGCTAGCAATATCCTTATAATTAGGTCCCCCGGATTTATGGTATTTATTTTTGTAACATTTCTGTCTGTATTTATCCATATTTATTTTTGGGGCATCTTAATGGTATTTATCCATATCAATTTTGTGGTTTGAGAATAGATGGAGTCTTAAAATGGTGTATTACCATGTTTATTTAACTTGTAAGCATGCACTCATACTGATGCCTGTCATATTTTAGCAAATTAAGCAGTCAACTATAACAAAACACTCCATCCACATGTAAATATAGCATTAGAGTAATATATACGTTAACATATGCTTGTATTAAGGGATCTCTTTCCCTGTTCTTTACCACCCCATGCTGTCTATCTGTTCTGCTGTTGGATAGGAATTTGCGGAAGGAAGCATAGCAAGTCATTGTAAAATGCACAATTTTCAGTATTTTTCTGCTTGTAAAATTAAATCCAGACAAGGAACACATTGCTTTCTGTCCGTATTTATATGTAAACATCAGTAAAAACGGAAAACTGAGAGCCATACTTATAATGTACTTCAGGAGTACTTTATCCTTTATGGCTGTGGTTGTGCCTAGTCAAGATCACCTGTTACCAAGGCAATTCCTTCAGATCTCATTCAGAGGTAAAGTGAATGCTTTGTCAGTTCCAAAATGGCAGGTTTCCATTGCTAACTAAGCCAACAGGCCTGCCCCTGCATTTGTGTGATGAACGTGTTGTGTTGGAATGAAAATTGGACCTTGAGAGAGGAAGAGCAAGAATCTGTGTTCACTGCTGAGGTCTTTATCATACAATAGGTATTGGCCATCAAGATACTGCATGCAAAAGTCCAAACTGCACCAGAGATTGGCCTAATCCCTGTCAGATAATTTGTAACTTTAGTTGTGACAATAAATCTTACTTGTATGCGACAGTAAATCAGACAGAAATAGGGATTGCACCTTTCTGTGATAGCAAATAGGTACAGCTGTGTCAGTAAATGCTTCTAGTTGGACCACAGAATAGAAGCTGCTCTGCCATAGACTCACCCATTTGGCCATAGAGCAGCCATCTTGTCACAGATAACAAGCATAGCTGAGCCTGAGAATAAACACATTTGTGCAGATGATTGAGGAGACTCTGCCAGAGACCATGCCCAAGTCAAAGAGAGACTAGAACAAACTGGGCATGATATACCTCAAATGTGGCAGAAAAGAATCCCAAATGAGCCGAGAATACAACCAACTCTACAAAACATGAGCCAAAACTTTACTGGATAATTTCAAGGAATAATTTCAAAGGATCCAAAGAAACCCCCACAACTCTGCTAGATAAGTAGCCCTATTGTTCAAGAGAAGATTCCAAAATGTACCAGCTAATATTATCGACTGTGCAGGGAAATAAAACCAACTGTGACATTAAATATGCTCAAGAAACTGAACTATGCCAGAGAATAACACCCACTGCTGCAGGAAGATATGTATTTGTTGAAGAGAGCATGTCCAGCCGAGACAAAGACTGTCCCAGCAATCATAGAAAATACTCACAACATATCTAGTGGGCGCCCACGACTGCCAGATAATTCTTCCGTCACTGCCAGATAATATACCCAATGAGCCAGATAAAAATTAGAACTGAATCAGGAAATAGATTCAACTGAGCCCAATATAAACCAAAGAATGGTGGAGAATAAATAAACTGCCCCAGATTGTTTTATGACTGAGTATGGGCATTGGGTCTCAGAACACAGGAAACACAGTGACATATAATGTTCCCAAATGCGTGACTGAATATGATCATGGCATGAAATATGTTTGACTTGAGCACTGCGGTTGGATTGGTGAAGGGGGTCGGTAGTGGATACTACGCATTGGAATTAGACAAGTTGTCTATGGAGAGGGCTAGAAAAGGTTGTATGAGTTTAGGTGAAGGTCTTGAGAGTTGGCAGGCACCATGGTCGTCCAGGCTGTGGTTGGTCTGTGTTACTAAGGGAAGCTTGCACTCCGCTGCCCATGCAGTGCCTATTCTTTGTGCGTTTGTAAGTAAGAACAGTGTGAAGGAAGCTTACACTGCTGTCTCTTTATCCTTTCCTGTGTGTCTGGTGGAAGCTTGTGTGAATATTTCCCATGTTGTGTCTGTTTTCTGTGTTGGATTCTCACTGTGCTGTACATTTTTGACGGAATTGAGCCTCCTCTGTTCCTGCTGTGCCTGTATTGGCCTATTTGTGAATGAGGATTGTAGTATTGCAGTGCATATTCTATGAAATGTATAGGATCTAACTCAAAAAGATGAGTCTGACAGGTCAGTGTGTGGGCCGATATTTGCCTGTTTGTGGGCCTGTTTTATCATCTTATGGGCTGGTTTTTACTGTTGATTTTCCTGTATTACCACACTAATTCCCTGCAGAAATCAAAAATGCAGGTAGTCTTCTATACCTTCCAAAACCCCTACACAGGGTGTCTCTACAAGTTGAAAACTGTCATGATTTCCAAATGTTGGTCACCTTTTTTAGCTTCCTAATTCGTTAATGGAGACCCTTTTTGGGTACCCTAGGACTATTTTCTGTCCCAGTCTGACCCTGATCATGATAAACTTGTAGACCACCCAGACCCAGGATGAAGCTCGCATCTGCAAAGTGAACAGCTTCTGAACAGTGGGGTTTCACCTTCTATGGAGTCTCATAGCCAGACAGAGGAAAAGCATTCCATATGGTCCAGTTGTCCATAGTAGTGGTAGGCAGAGTTTATTCCACTTATAATACAAAATTGTTGCAAGAGTTACAGATTTTATGGATACTATGCATTTGCAGTTTGCATGAAAATGTACGAAATATGTACCCATACATGCAAAATGCAGGTTGAATGTACTCCTAAGGTCCCTGTAACCTTCAACGGTCTAATAGTGACCCAAGTTCTCCAAATGCAGTCTGGGAATTAAGATAATAAGGAGAATCTAAGCCATGCGCTGACTAAAATGCCAATGTGCTATACCCACTCTTCTGATCAGGCAGTCTCAGCCCATGAGGACTGGCTATCCTCTGGACTTTACACGGTAGCTCCCTTGTGAGAGGTTAGACCAGGTGTCTCCAATCTTTTCTGTAATTGGAACTACTTAGGTTTAGAGACTCTCCCCGATCTACTAATATTATTAGTGTTGAAATAGTGACCACGTCAGACAACATTACTTTAGTGGCCACCTATGCAAGATTGTTAGTATTGATCCGGGGTTGCTAGCAATAATGTAAAAAGAGACTGTCGATTTTGAATGCCTCTACATGGGTAATGCATAACAGCCATAGCTGTTCCCAATACCAACTTAACTGTATTAGTAATTGTCTCCCCTGTACTACATGATTTATCACTCAAATATAAGCTTTAAATGCATATTGAAAATTCAGCTATTTTTCTGAAAACATCAACTCATCAGCACTCTCAAATTTGGTGTATATATATATATTATTTCAATCAAGCAATAGCTTCTAAAATAGTAGGCTGGAATGCACACAGTAGAGCTACTTACAGGTAGCTGGAGAGCTACCAGTAGCTCACAAGCTACTCGTTGGTGGAGCTTGGGTTAGACCAAAACAGTCTACCCACTCTTCCCTATGGTTTGTTTTCAGAGTCTCTCAAGTTACTTAAATGAAAATGCCACAGACAGGAGCAGAAATGGAGTCAAGACAGTGATCCTTGATAAAGGATGCTCTATAAAGAAGTCATCTGCGAATATAAAACCGCTATTGCGAATGAAAAATCTATGGTTTTCCCTGGTAAAATTAACAATGCCAGAAATCCAGTAAAAGAGCCCTCCTCTGTGTTGCCCAGCAGAGTCATTTGTCTAATTGCAATTTTACTCAGCCCTTCTGTGATGATTGGCCCGCTTTTTTTCAGACCAAGATTAGTGCCCTATATTAAGACTCTCTTTTTAGGACCATGGTTTGATTAGAAAATTCCCCTGTGTTACATACTTTCTTGCATCTTACAGAACTAACTGCAAGTACAAAACTCTATCATCACTACTAAATCTGGATCACTGAATGATCCTTGTCCCCATCGCACATTCAAGCCGGTATCTCATCTGACACGTTTCCAAGCTCTCAAAGTAATTTGCAACCAGATCATGTGCTTAAGGGTTTTTCCTAAAGCCTCTTATTAAAACACATCTGCTAACCCTAAGGAACATAAAAACTACTATCCAATTCCTTTATCAGCCCTTTCCAAGAAAGTTCTAGAAAAGGCACTGAAAGCAGAATTGATAGCTGTTCTGGCAAGGCATTCATTATTGGATGTGTCTCAAGCTGGCTTTAGGAGTGATTAAAGCATGGCGTCGGCACTGGCAGCAGCAGCCAACGCTATTAGATGTATAGTTGACAGTTCTGATGTGCATATTTTACTAGATCCTTCGGTGCTTTTGATGCTATCTGCCACTCGTGGTAGTGACCAGACTTGATTAGCCGGGCCATGCACGGTCGGCGGTACAGGTAAGAGCCGTGGGCCGGGGGCAAGGCGGAGGGGGGTAATTCAACATACAACAGGATACGTAAAATGAGATTTTAAAAAACTCACTTATTTTGCGCTTGCCACATGGCTGAATCAGCGAACACAAGGTAAGCGGTTTTATTTATTTATTTACTTTTACCTATCCCACCGTCTTTTGACTTCAAACAAAACTATAGTGGTGTTGTTGGCTTCACCCGGTTGAATTATTGTAATTCCCTTTACATTGGGACTAATCACTTATTCCTAATCAGACTACATGTAGCCCAAAATACGGTTACCCACCTTATATTTAATGTTCAGTCACTTTCTAAGGCACTCATCAGGATGCATTGTTTACCTATAAGAGGAGGGCCATTTTTAAGGCGCTCTGTCTGGCCAACAAATCTCTGTATAACAGGGGGCCTGAATTCCTCAGGCCCAAATTCTCTTGGTATATTCCCAATGGCTTCTTATGTCAGCCAAACTTTGCAATACTATGCCGAATGATATCCAGGCCAGGCCAGGGAGGAGCATCTCGCTGTCAAGAAATCTTTGCAAACATGGCTCTTTCGTCGTTAGTCTCTTGCTCTTTGTGCTCGCTGAGCAGGCTGCTGGCAGTTCCAAAACACACCGCGGTAAACGCACTGTATACAAGTCCTTTTTCATTTAATCATTTCGCACTTTTCTGAAGTTACGCTGCTTTTAGATCAACGAGGCAGCTCTCTGAACACACTTTATCCTTTCCTTTCTGGATTAGTTTAATTGTCAGATAATTGTTCTTCCTCTTTCTAGCAGTCAACCCCGAATGCTGCACGGGGTCTGATTGCTGACTTTGGGATGGCTTGTAAAGAGAGGGAGACCTACTTATTTATGTCTCTGTGCGTGTGGTGTTTGTATGGAGCGAACCTAGCCTGAATGCAATGGAGCCCCGGGCAGCATCAAAAGGAAGTATTCAGCCAGAGAGTGACAGGTGACATAGCAGTTACTGGATTGATACTGCATTCTGTGTCTTTAGCTCTGTCCTGAAACTGGAGCAGCACTGATTTCACCCAGCAGTGTCATGTACTCCTTCGACAAGGAGTGTGCCAACATTACAACCAGGAAGACACATATAAAGATACTGGCCCACATGTGACACAATTAAACGCGAGTAAGTGATAAATCAGCCCATTGCTGAATGGATTTCCACCCCCGCCCTTTTCCTACAACCCAATACTTGGCTTCAGAATCTCCAAATCGATACACAGAAGATCTCTCAGAATGAAACTGCAGGTTCAGCACACAGACCAAGAGGATTGCATCCATGAAACATTTTCAAGATAAGCAGTAAACAGATAGTAAACAGTTACAAATTTATACCAATTGCCTTTATGTGTCCCCCTTTTAATTGATGGGTGTGCACCAGAGCTTAGGGATAGGTACCTGCTTCTCCCAGGAGAGCGGCAAACAGCAGTGCCATAAGGAGTGCCATCTTTGGAGTCTGCAATCTGGGATTGGTTGCTGCTTTCCAAGGTGCCTTTTGGAAGAGAACGCTGAATGCTGAGGACCAGAACAGGGGCAAGCAAACACTGCTGCAATCTTAGCCAGCCCCACAAAGTGACAGAAACACCCACATGCCAGATCTTTTATAGACCGAGAGAGAGACCTACAAGGAAGTGACTCATTGGGAGGTAGAAAAGGCACGGAAATATTGGTTCTCCCACATACAGTCCAGGTGGGTTGGGAGTGAGGGTGTGGAGGAGTGAAAGAATGCAAGGTATGATAAAGGAGGGTTAACCTACTTTACGACTTCTCTCACAATATTAAGTATAGGTTGCAGGCAGGGGTGTGTGACATATTTATAGAATACTTGCAGGCAGTATACTTCCATTGGCATTTTGGAAGCCATATAATTAGATTGTTTAAAGACCCGTCATCTGTCTCACCATCAGCAGATCCTCCCACCAAGATGGAACCCCCTTCAGGGATCTTAGCTAAAAAGGTCACAACATCATCAGCTGAAACAAACAATATCATATACCAGTTCACTCATACTCACTAGTATATACAAAAATATCCACAATCTTAAGTCCTCAAAATCAACCTCATACTGCAGCACATTCATCATCATACTAAAACATAAATAATAGCAATGGAAGCCTGGTTTCAACAACAGGGTCACTTTATATGTGGTTCTCAAGTGGAATCACAGACCATTAGAGCACCAGTCAAGGAATTCCCCTTGTTGGCAGCTACATAGCTACAATTTTATGCAACATATTTCCCCAATTTATGAGTGCTAGGAACCCAACACTTTGTAAAACATGATAATACATTGATTGTAAAGGAAGCAATGTATTTTTATTTTTATGACTTGCAGCTTTGCATTGAAAATTGTTCACTCTTTAAAATGAAAGTCTTAGATCTTGACCTACAGTCATCCTTAGCTGTCTTTTGTGTAAGACCTATTGTCTATAATACAACATGCACAAAGGTGGCTCTGGCTCAGCCCTTTGGTTTGTATTGTTTATCACAATTTGCTGCTTTTTCTCTCTATTCTTGATTTTAACTAATTTAACTCACTCCTTGTTTACCGTCCTCTTATTTGACTGACTTGTATCTTTCCACTGCTGATTCAACAGGTTTACGTTTAGGTCTAGCCTGCCAAACTGCGTATGCTCCCTGTTTACAAAATGCCTCTTGTGGGCTATAGCAAAAACCTACAGTGGGTATAGAGACCTCCCACTGCTTCCATTTGTTGGCTTTATTTTCACTCTCACTTTCTTGCGACTTATTGAATTGCTTTTCTTCCTCTTCTTGTGCTGTCACTCATCTGGAGTATAGCCTCATTACATCCTTTTGAATGGCTTACTTGTAGTGTTCTCCTGCTCACACTTAGGAAACGATGTGTTTTTTTGTCCAACTGGAAATCCAAAGAAAATATGTCTATTAACTGTTTGTGGAATTTAGACAGATTTAATCTGAACTCCCTACTGTTAGAAATTAAACGTGACAAACTGTGAATACCAATTACCAATTATTTATCTCATAGTGCTATTGTTAATGTTCACAAGACTAACCACCTTTTTTGAATACTTTCGGCTATGTTATGAGTAATTATTGTTATATTTGCTCAGATTTTAATAGGATATTTTGTTGTCACCTCTTGCAATATTATAACATTGTCTCAAAATGTATTTGATGTCCTTCTAACTCTCTTCTTTACCCCCTCGCCTTTTTCCTTCTCTTTTTTTCTCTCCTTCTAGTTTTCTTTCTTCTTTATAATATCACTTGATATATTGCCTTTTTGGTGACATTCATTTTGATTGTTTTATCACTCTTACTATGCTGTTGATTATATGATATACTAACTTATGTTATGATTTATTGCTTTGAATCTTCAATGAAAAAAACATCCTAAAAATAAATAAACGTTTTCATGGACAAGACTTAATTGGCCTTGCCAAAGTAGCTTAACATTTAAAAAACAAACCTTTTTCATTTGAAGTTTTTAATATCAGACCTGGATATTTTGTTTTTATTTTAGATTTCACAAAAGAATATTGTTTCAGACTATTTGTTGAAGGCATTGTTATTTCTCATGTGCATTAAGGAAGCAGAGCCTGGGAAAATGTTTTTATTCAGGCCATTGTGATGTTAGAGGCAACAATAATTGGATTTTAAAAGCATATTGATGACACTGAGCATACACAGCATAACGTGTATGTTCCCTGCATCTGCAATATTCTAAAGAATTGCCCAATGCAAAACTGGCAAAGAAATGAACCTATGGATTGAGCCAAGTACAGTGCTTCCTTTTCCGTGCCTCCTCTGACATGCTACCTTTGCACTCAATACATAGCACAAACCACAGTGCACTCTGAGTAGAGCAATGCACCTGGAGGAACATTTCTGATTAGTGGTCTCTGAATGCTTTAATGCAGTGCCCATTGCAGAGCAGTCGGCACAGTCAGCATGGTCTGCACAATTTGCCACTACTTTGCATCATTGCACTGCATCCAAAAGAGTGCATCGTGTGCAGAGCAGTCTTGTGCATTTTACTCACTCCATCCCATCAATTCAAGGTCAGATATTGTTTTTATAAACCATTGCTGCAGTACCTCTCCTTTTTTTTTGGTCTCAAACTGTAAACTAGCTTGCTTGGAGTAGGCATGGTTGCAACTGGACAGCAAAGGAAAAGAGCATGTAAGTACGACTCACACCCCTGCCATGCACAGGTTTCTTATCAATAATTTTATTGCAAATGTTGCAGTGATTTTATCAATGATGCCATAGAAGATGTCATACCTATAGTTTCTTGAGATACCTAGAACTTTAGCTGCTGAATTTCAATGGATTTATATGTGTAAAATCTAAGCCTAACTAAAACATCCCTGTAATCTTTGGCTTTTTAGTAAATTTTGAAGGTTTATTTTATTCAATATCCTAACTACAATGTCCTTTAAACCTTTGTTTTTTTTCCGTGAATTTCTTTAGTTTTTTATTGCTATTCCCTAGCTGTAATGTCCCAGTAACCTTTGTTTTTTCAGTGAATTTCCAGATATTTCGTAATGTAAAGTAATATTTAATTGATCCAACTGCCGCCATGCACAGTCTTCAGCTGTGCATGGCCAGGGGTTTACAGAAGGCCTGCAGTTAACCCCCCACACCAGTGGCGGTTTCTGACTGAGGGTGTGGGGGCTACGCCCCTGTTACTTTCTCCCCCAGTCAGCCATTGGCACAGAGTTAAAAACACAAACTGTTTAATATCCAAGTTTAACAAAAACCATTGTGAACAGACTGCTTGCCAGCAAGCGACATATCCTAAAAGTGCTTCCTGGGGGCGGGTCCACAACCAAATGTGTTTGCTGGGCTGAGGATCTTACAGCCCTGAGGGTTGTGAGGTCATCAGCCTGGTAAATATATAGCCTGAAAGACCAGTCTCCACCCCCTGAAGATGTGTGTGCAAAATTCTCCCTGGGCGTTTTAATCTTAAGCCTTGTAACACTGGAGCTGCACGTCAGTCAGAGAGTGGAGGGGGTGATCACCCTCCTTTCCCAACTCGTCACAGGGTGGGATGGGTCCTGCCCTGTGACCAGATGGGAAAGGGTGTAGCAGAGGCTGCAGGCAGGCGGGAAGCCCAAAAGTGAAGTCTGCGCAGTTTATCAGACCTTCTGAAGACCAGTGCAGACTCGAGTTCTGCTTCCTAAATCCTGTGCTGCTGTTGATGGTAGGGCTGTTCCAGGTGGTGCCTGTGTTACTCACTGGCGCTGCACTGGCCGCCAAGAGCTGAGGAGCAGTCACAGTCCCAATGGCCCCCTAATGCTGAGTGCAGCCTGAGCTCCCAACCCTGTGAGTGGATAAGGACACAGTGGTAAGGAGAAAAAAAGCGTAGGCATTATAAAGACAGACACTTGCATGCTGAATTTCAGCAATATGCAATTAAATCATGGGAACTCTGACCGTAACACGAAAACACAGTCCGTACTGAGAGATAATTGCCCCATGTTTAATTAGCTGGTGGAAGGAAAAGAGGCCATAAGGCCTCTTGCAGTCAATGCTCCACATCTATCGTTAAAACTACATTACATCCGCAGGTCATTCATAAATAGGGCTGCCCACTTTAGAACTGGGATCCAGGTTCGAATCCCGGCATTCGACCAGCATCCTGTGAAACTGGGCAAATTGTTTAATTTCAGTGATTCCAATAAAATATAAATATGACCTGGTGTAGTGTAAAGTAATTGGTGCTCATGTGAGGCACGCCAATGGGGCTTTGCGGGGGGTGGCCGACCGGAGGGAGGCTCGCCCCCCCGGGGATTTTGGGGCTCCGGGAGGAAGGGGAGGGGGAAGAATACAGCGAGGACACAGGAAGGGAGTTTTGGGCTGGTTGGGCTGGCCGGCGGTTTTTGGGCTCCTTTTGGGCTGGGAGGGTACTTAAACGGCCATTTTGGGTCACTGTGCACCATTTTATGGGACAGTGACCCAGCAGCCGGGGGTTAGTAGAGATTTTGTGTAGTGTTAGGGATTTGGGCGGTGTTTTGTTGCATTTGTAGTGTTTGCTGCCTGAGTAGGGTAGCGGTCGATTACTAGAGCGGGATCACGCGGAACAGGTGCGGTTGTCGGCGGTGCACAGAGCCGAGCGTTACGGTGACTGAGGCGGAGGTTGACAGCGCGACCTGTCATGGCGGATGACGCATTGGCGGACCCGAGAGTGCGGGAGGCGCTTCGCCTACTCGGCGAAGCGGGCAGGACGGACCTGCTGAGGAGTGACTTGCGGGTAAGGCCGCCGCGACGCGCTGCAGATGGCGCCGCGGCGGCAGTGGCGGCTTGGAGGGCGGGAGCGCCAAAAAGAGCGGCGCGCGGAGGCGGCCATAGTGCGGCTGGGGCAGCGAAGAGGGGAGGGGGGCGGAGGCAGCAACGCGGCGGTCGAAAGAAGGCGCCGTTGAAGTTTATTGAAGGCGCGGAGGGTTTGGGGAAGGCGGGGGGCAGCGGGGGGGGGCAGGGGGATGCGCAGAATAACGTGGTTGGGTCAGAGAGCGTTGCAGGTGGGTCTGGAGGGGAACAGCCGGCAGGAAGGACGAAGCACAGCTCCAAGGGAGAGGAGGTGGGAGGGGGTCAGGCAGTGACAGGAGGAGAAGGAAGGGTGCTTGGCCAAGGGGAGGAGGTGGTGGGGGTCGGTGGGGGGCGGAAGGGGAAGAGGGAGTGGGGCCTGTGGGTGAGGCAGGTGAGGCAACGGGGGCCGGAGAGTCGAGGGGGCGGGGAGTGACAGGGGGGGAGTCGCCCCTCATGATTGAGGATTCGGAGGGGGGTAGGGGGATGGTGGTGGGAGCGATTTGGGGGGAGGACTCCGCAGATGAAGAGGTAGTTCCACCCAGTAGGGGGGGTTCACCAGATGGCAGGGGGCGGGGCTTGTGGCGCAGAGAGGGTGCGATGGGGGGCAGAGGGGGGCTGGGCAGGGGCTCGGGAGTACCTCAGGGGTTGGGGGCGGACGGTGGAGGGGGGGGGTTTGGCGGGGGGGATACGGGCCAGGGGCAGCGGCGGGGGGTAGAGGGGGGGAGGCGCTGGGATGGGGTAGCTGGGGGGGTTCGGGGGGAGGGGCGTGGGAGGGGCAGGGTGGGGCAGGGAGCTGGGGGTGGGGTGGGAGTGGGTGGGGGGGCATCCAGCGCGGCGAGGAGGGCATTCTGCAGCGGGGGGAGTGGTGGCTGGGGAGGTAGCGGAGAGGGTTTTGCCCCGGCATGCTGGACTTCCCCGTTTTTCTCTTGGCAGGAGCAGTGGGGTGGGGGCTCGGGTGAGCAGCATGCGGCTCCACCCCGCCGAGTGGATGGGCCGGCTCTGCCTAGTACGGGCGGTCGCGCTCCAACGAGGGACCTGGCGTGGACAGATGACAGATGGCTGGGTCATAGCTCTCCGACACCCCCCTCCCGATGGGTCGCTCCGGCCGCCGGGGGACGGGGATGGAGCAACGGTGCAACCGGTTACTCTGATTACCAACAGGGGAGCAGGAGGAGAGTGAGTGTGGATTTAGGTACATTGATGGCAGAGTGTAGGGACAAGGCGGGTTTGAGCAGGGTGTCGACAGGTAGGATTTTGGCTGATGAGGAGCTGAAGTCGGAAGAGGAGGGGGAGCTGCGGGAGGTTAGGGGGGAGGTCAGTAACGTTGTTGGCAGGGTTTTACAGGAATGCCCCCGGCAAGTGGTGCCGCGAGTGACGGCCCCCCCAGCGGACCTGGTTAGGCGGCGGGATCCGGTGAGGACGCCAGCCTTGACGCCAGGTAAGACCAGTGCGGGGTCGGGGAGCGGCTTGGGCACGCCTCATGGAGGCAAGGAGGGAGGGGGTGCGTTTGATGGTCGGCGGGTGTCGGTGGGGACAGATGCTGGGGGAGGGGATGAGGTGCGACTTGTGAAGGGTAGGTATGTGGTGGATGCTGGTGTGTGCACGGAGGCGGACAGCGTGGCGTCGGTGAGTACTGGGACGGGCGGGGTGGCTGGCGGGTCGGCAGCGGCGAGCGCCGGGGCACAGGGGAGCGGCGTGATACCGGTCACGGACGCGGCGTCGGTGAGTGCTGGGACGGGCGCGGCTGCTGGTGGGTCGGCGGTGGCGGGCGCCGGGGCGAAGGAGAGTTGTAAGGTACCGGTCAAGAAGCTGCCGTACATGGGGGTGGCAAAGCCGCTGGGGGCGCATTTGTCGTTGGCGACTAGGGAGAAGATCTGGAAAGGAGAGTACGTAGAGATTTTGAAGTTGCTACACAGGGAATTGATGGCCAAGGAGGGTTCGAAGGAGGAGGAGCAGGAATTGGCGAGGCGGACGAAAGTGCCTGTTACTATTGAAAATTGGTCGGCGGCTTTCTTGATTTATGCGAGCGTGTACTGTGAAAAGTACCCTGACAGGGCGGTCGCGCTGTTTAAATACATGGACGTGGTGCGGCGGGCGCAAGTGACTTACGGGGGCAATGCGTGGTCGCATTACGACGAGGAGTTCCGGGCACGCATGGCGTCAGACCCGGAGTCTCAGTGGGGGGAGTTGGACGCGGATTTGTATCAGCAGACTATGGGTGGAGCAAAATTTGGCCGCACTATTTACACGGCCAGTGGTTTGCCGCTGGCTCCCCCCCCTTTTTCGGCCCGCCCCACCCGTGGGGGGGTGGGAACGGGGGGAGCCGGGAGCAACCAAAGCGTGGGGGCCTGCTGGGATTTCAACAGGGGTTCCTGTCTCAGGCAGACGTGCAAATTCAGGCACGAGTGCTCCTCTTGCGGAAAACGCCACCCAGAGGCACGATGCTGGGGGCTTTGGGGAGGCCCCACGCAGGGCCAATACCCGGCTCCCGTGCCTGGCAGGGGGAGGGGGGGGGAAAGGGGGGAGAGAGTACCCTGGGAAAAGGCTCGTACACCGGTTAGGCTGGATCGACTGGAACCTTTCTTGGAGGTTTATCCGCGGGCGGACGATGCGGCGGTGCTGCGTCGGGGTTTCAGGGAGGGATTTCGGTTGGGGTACGAGGGTCCGCGGATCGCTCGTTGGGCGGAGAACCTGAAGTCCGTGAATGCGCACAAGGGCATCGTCCGGGAGAAGCTTTTTAAGGAAGTGAAAGAGGGGAGGATGGTGGGACCTTTCGAGGTCCCGCCGTTGAAAGATCTGATCATTTCGCCCATTGGAGTGGTCCCAAAGAAAGAGCAAGGTCAATTCCGCCTGATTCAACATGTCTCATGGCCGGAGGGCGCGTCGGTGAACAATTTTATATCGCAGAATTGGCGTCTGTGTCGTACTCGTCAGTGGACGTTGCCAGGAAGTTGGTGACGACGGCGGGGCGCGCTCATGGCAAAATGCGATGTAAAATCGGCATTCAGGTTGCTGCCGGTTCACCCAGCTGATCATCAGTTGCTGGGGATACAGCTTGAGGGAAATATTTTTGTTGACAGAGCGCTTCTGATGGGGTGCTCCGTGTCGTGTGCTTTGTTCGAGCGATTCAGTTCTTTCTTGCAGTGGGCTTTTTCCTGGCGCACAGGCTCTGAGGCGATTACGCATTATCTGGACAACTTCTTCCTGGTAGGCAACCCCGGCTCGACGGACTGCCAGCAGCAGCTGAGTAGTTTTACGGACCTGATGAATTACCTGGGGGTTCCTTTGGCGCCAGAGAAGACGCAGGGGCCCAGCACGGTGCTGTCGTTCCTCGGCATAGAGCTCGACTCAGCGGCCATGGAAGCACGCCTACCGGAGGCCAAGCGGTCGGCGATGGTGGATTTGGTGAAGGGCATGTTGGCCAAGCAGAAGGTGTTGGTTCGAGAGGTGCAGGTGTTGCTGGGGCACTTGAATTTCGCGTGCCGCGTGGTGCGGGCGGGGCGGACTTTTTGTCGGCGGTTGGGATTGGCCTTGTCTGGTTTGTCGCTGCCGCATCATCACGTACGGCTACTGGCGGGCGCGAGAGAAGATCTGTGCATGTGGTTGGCTTTTTTGGAGCGTTTCAACGGTGTTCCCATGGCGCCTCCGGAGGAGTGGGAGTGGGACGTGACGATGTCATCGGATGCGGCGGGAGTCGGAGGTTTCGGCCTTTACTGGGCGGGACGGTGGTGCGCAGAACAGTGGCCGGTGCTGTGGCAGGCGGGGGGGAGAAGCATTGCTTTCTTGGAATTGTTCCCGCTGGTGGTGGCTGTGACAGTGTGGGCACGTGAGTTGGCGCACAAGCGCGTATTGTTCAGGGTGGACAATATGTCAGTGGTACAGGTGGTGAATCGGCAGTCTGCGAGGGAGCCCCAAGTGCTAAAGCTGATGCGCGTGTTTGTGTTGAGGTGCTTGGAGCACAATATCTTGTTTCGGGCGCAGCATGTGCCGGGGGTGGACAATGACATTGCGGATGCTTTGTCTCGTCAACAGTGGCAGAGGTTCCATGGGCTAGCCACGGAGGCGGCGGCGGTCAAGACGGAGGTGCCGGAGGAGATGTGGTTGGTGGGAGAGCGCGGGTCGTTCAATTGGTGAGGTCGTCCATGGCAGTGTCCACGTGGAAGAGTTACGAACAGGCCTGGTTGGAGTTTCTGCGTTTTGGAGCGGTAAGGCAGCGGGACAAGTGGCGTCGGGAAGAGCAGGTGGTGCAATTCATGCTGGGGTTAATGGACAAGGGTCTGGCGAGAGTGACCATTGCGGGTAAACTGGTGGGCTTGGCGTTTATGGGCAAGCTTAGGGAGGTCGCGGTGCGGCTTCAACGTTCCAAGACTGATCAGCGAGGGAAGGGCACTTGGGTGTTACTGGGCCCTGGGGGAACAGAGGCGGTGTGCCCCGTGGAATGGGGGAGACGGCTGGCGGCCGGAGGGGTGCAGGCTGGGGCGGAGGTTTTTGGCAGGAAAGAGGCGGGACGTGTGACGGCCGCGCAGTTGCTATGGGTCCTGCGGCACGCCCTGCGGTCTATGGGTGAGGATCCTAAAGAGTTCGGGACGCATTCGTTTCGCATCGGGGCGGCGACGGAGGCGGCATGAAGGGGTTGGGGGAAGGACGAAATAAAACAGCTGGGGCGTTGGAAGTCGGACTGTTACAAAACGTATGTCAGGTTGCGAGGGGTAGCGGTGGAATAAGCTGGGTTTGGATTTGCTGCTGACATATGTCTCTTTACAGGTGCGGTGGCGGGGCCTACAGCGGCAGCAGTGTCTATATACGTGGTGGGACATTCTTTTGTAAAAAGAGCGGAGAAGGCGGAGTGGGAAAAATACAGGAACCTTAATCTGGAATTGGATGAGCATTTGTTTAGGTGTCATTGGAGGGGAAAAGGGGGCATGCGTTGGCACGAGTTGGTGCCTGTTCTGAATAATGTGGTACGAGGAGGGGTGTACCCGGATGTTTTGGTGGTTCACCTGGGGGAAAACGACCTGGTTCAGTGTAAGGGGTTGGCACTGGTGAAACAGATGAGGAGGGATATACTGGAGATTAAGAGGCAGTGGGCAGGGTGTTACATTATATGGTCGGAATTTATACCCAGGAGATGTTGGAGGGGGGCTGAGAGACCAGGGGCGATAGACAGGACCAGGAGGAAGATTAACAGGGAGATGAGGGCCTTTTGTGAGAAGGAGGGGGTGGGTAGAATGGAGCACCCGGAACTGAGGTATGGGGCTGTTTACTTTTTCATGGAAGATGGGGTGCATTTGTCCAGATAAGGGATGGAGCTGTATATTGTACAGTTGAAAGAGGCATTGGACCGGGTATTAGGGGTGAAAAGGTATCCGAAGGTGCAGGGGCCCTAAAGGGGGGGGTCGAAGGCGGGGGGGGCTTTCGAGTGGCGCTTTTCCCTAGTTATAATGGGGGGGGTAGGATAGGAAGAAGGGCTTTACTGATTGAAGGGGAGGGTGTGTACATTTGGCAGATGTAAAACAGTTGAGGCAGGCGTTTGGTTAATTGATAAGGTTGTGTATGAAGTTTGCGGGGAACTGTTTAGGGGTGGGGGTGGGGGGGGATTGTTCAGGTACATGCATAATTAGTTAGGACTAGTTTTGTACGGCAAAGGCCAAGGTTGGGGATGTTTTTCAGGATGCACCTGTTTTCCAATAAAAGCGGCCTTTATCACACCTTACATCTGTGTCCGGTCGGTTCTTCCCCCCCCGTCTCCCGATGGGCCCCAATGGGGCTTTGCGGGGGGTGGCCGACCGGAGGGAGGCTCGCCCCCCCGGGGATTTTGGGGCTCCGGGAGGAAGGGGAGGGGGAAGAATACAGCGAGGACACAGGAAGAGAGTTTTGGGCTGGTTGGGCTGGCCGGCGGTTTTTGGGCTCCTTTTGGGCTGGGAGGGTACTTAAACGGCCATTTTGGGTCACTGTGCACCATTTCATGGGACAGTGACCCAGCAGCCGGGGGTTAGTAGAGATTTTGTCCCACCCGCCCGCCCTTAGGTGGGGGGGGGGGTTCCTTTTCTTTAATTTCGGGTTGGAATCTTAAGGGGTTTTTGTTGGTCACAGGTGCTTTCTGTGTTAGGGTTGCAACAAAATTTTGTCGCTGGGAGCAGGTGCTGGAGAATTTTCTGTAGGATGGCGCTTTTCCCTAGTTATAATGGGGGGGGGGTAGGATAGGAAGAAGGGCTTTACTGATTGAAGGGGAGGGTGTGTACATTTGGCAGATGTAAAACAGTTGAGGCAGGCGTTTGTTTAATTGATAAGGTTGTGTATGATGTTTGCGGGGAACTGTTTAGGGGTGGGGGTGGGGGGGGATTGTTCAGGTACATGCATAATTAGTTAGGACTAGTTTTGTACGGCAAAGGCCAAGGTTGGGGATGTTTTTCAGGATGCACCTGTTTTCCAATAAAAGCGGCCTTTATCACACCTTACATCTGTGTCCGGTCGGTTCTTCCCCCCCCCCCCGTCTCCCGATGGGCCCCAATACATTCTGGCTGAGAGCGCTATAAAGCTGCCAAATAAAATGTTGCCCAGCATCTGAAAACATTTTTTCGCATATCTTCCCCTACTATTTAAAAGACAAAGGACTAAGTGGAGTAAGTTTCTGCCTCTAAACTCGATACTAGAAGAAAATAGAGCGAGAGATGCCATTGACATTTCTATCGCTGAAGTACTCAAGCAGAGCTAATATCACTGTCTTGCCATAGGTAATTAGACAAACCTCTTCTGTGATGTTTATTACAGGGTGAGAGAAATGCAGCGGAAGTGGTATTATAGTATGGGCTTAAAATGGTTGTCTTTTACTTTACCAAAAGGTGACCACAGGCAGGTTAATTTCTAATTTTTAAGGCATTACTAAGTTCGAGGGATTTCATTCCTTTATGCTATAAAAAACACAACCGCCTAAATTCTACTCTTCTTCACTTCTTGGCATTATTCTGCACTCATATGCCCTCCGCAGAGTTCTAGAAGCTTTATAAGAATCGATTGATGATGATATGAAGGGTATTGCTACAAAACTAATGCTATAAAAATTGACCCAGTACTGACATAGCCTATTTCAGCACAATTAAAATATTGTAAAATATACCATAAAATAACATAGGTACTGATGTGGGAGTTTTTATACAGGACTTTTCCCCTACGGATACTATAGAGCACTGTACAGGTCAAAGAATTGAGGGTGGGGGTACAATCTAATGCTGGCCATGGGGAACACGCAGGGTGCCTCCTTCAAGTTCACCAAGTCTTAATTGCAGGCCCCAGCACACAGAATAAGTGCTTGTTTTGAGACGACAGGAGGTATTTCCATGCCACTTCCTACAGCTGTTCGTCAAGACACCTGTCTGCTCCTCCTAACTTGTTGCTCCTCCTGCAGTCACCTTCTTTATTGAAAAGCCCCCATACATAGCAGTCACAGCTGCTGCACCATGATGTTGGACCACAGCTAGGTGGACATCAGCATTCTCCAGATAGCGTTGTCATTCAGGTAGGCAATCAGTATTGTATGGGTGCAATATTAGTATGCAGGGTAATTTTAGCTACTTCCAGGATGTTTATGTACTTTTTCACCAACCACATTACTCTTGTACAGTGCATGGTTTGAACTGAGTGGCACCACTTGTTTGCATGATTGAGAACTCTGGAGCTGTGGTTTCTCACAGGGTCTGTTAGTGGGTCAAAAAGGTGATCACAATATATGGCTATCCAATCACTGGCCTCTCTGCAGAGCGCACAGGGCAGTGGTCACATATATTAGTTGAAATTGTGATTCTGTGCAAATGGGTGTGATGGGGTACCTTTCATGGGGGTACATAGTTTTCAAAATTAGGACAAGGCGAAAGTGAAAGAAAATGCAGCGGTTGCTCGCTACTGAAAACCCTTCCCTAACTTTTGTGCCCACCACTTTCAAATGTCACCAGCCACCACTTCCCAGCACGCAGCCAACCCCATTCTGTGCACATCCTTCACGTGTGCACAGAGAGGGGTTGGCCATAGGTCCTGGCCTGCAGCCAGGCCCAGTAGCCAACGCCCCAAAGGGAATCAACCCCACACTGTGCATGTCCTTCGGGTGTGTGCAGTGAGGGGTTGGCTATATGGCCTAGCCTGTGACCTGGCCCTGTGGCCAATGACCCACAGGCAGCTAATCCGCAGGTCCCCTAAGACTTCTTTTGACCCATGGGACCCCATCCCCAGGGGCCTGACAACATATTTCATGGTAAGGGTGGCATGCAACCCCTCTCCCCAGGCTGATTATGGCCCCTGGAACTGCTTCCCCTCAGGCCCTGCATATATTTATTGACAATTTTAGCCCAAAGGGCTGTGTCTGCCGGGGTCCAGCACGTTTTGTGGGTTGGGGCGATTTTTGCTCCAGGGACCCTGTCCCTCAGTGCCCAGTTAATTTGTTTAGGAGGGTGGCAGGCAGCACCCCTCCACGGGCCAATTTGGGCCCCTGGGACCTCATCCCCTGGTGCCAGACAAAGTTGAAAAGGAGGAGGGGTACTCACATCCCCCTTCCCCAGGCCGATTGTGGCCCGGGAACCCCTTTGACCTAGCTCCCAGCAAACAAAGCATGGGTTCCCTGGTTCCCACCCAGGACATCCACCACTCTATGTTTAGGGACTGCGGGTGGAGCCTGAAGGCCCTACTCTCCACCTCCAGCCGACATTGCTCCTGCCCACAGGAAGCAGCTAAAAATGCTGCTCCCTGTGGTTGGTAGCAATCTTTTTTATCTCTTTCCCTGCCCGCCTTAGTGTGGGATGGTAACCAGATGAAAAATCCACCCCCACATTTTTCATGCTCCTGCCCGATGATAGCAGACTTGGTGTTCTCGCTTGGCGGTAATTTTGAAATTGCTTCTGCCAAGCAAGAGCAAATGCTAGTTTTCCTGTCTTTGCTGATGGGGGCCAGGAAACCGCTATGTCACGTGGGTAGGCAACCTGGGATATAGAATATGATATGCCCCTGAGGATGGGCTCCCAAAGGTCAGTATGGCTAAGGGAGGGCGGCCACGTGGCCACCATCCCTTTGTAATTGCATGCAGGACCCAGGATGGTGTCCTCTGGGCCAAAAACAGCCTGGGGAGAGAGCAGTGAGCCCCTTTGCCCCTTTTTCACTAGAGCCAGGCCCTAGGGACCACGTCCCCCTTCCCAATTTTTTTTTTTAAAAGGCAGGGGCCTAGAGGATGAACTCAATGAGTTCAAAATGGGCCCAAAATTGGCCTGGGGAAGTATGCTACATGCACCCCCTTCCCGCAAATATATATATGGTTCCCCAAGGTCCTGACCCACCCGGGGGGTGTGAAAAGGAAATTGTGGGAGAACAGGCTTGGTATTAAAAAAAATTGCCATGGATCCCCCATGAATTCGCAGCAAAATGTTAAAAAATACACCTTTGGGCACAGGGTGGGTTTGGGACCCCACCACCAGACCTAGGGGGTCTGGGTATTCCTACCCCGAGTCCCTTGTCCCAAGATGACTGCCACCACTCCTGGCTGAAGTGGTGACAGCCAATCAGATCTTAGCATGAGCTCAGTCAGATCTGTGGTGGTCTGTGTTTCTAGATATAGATACATATTTTTGTTTAATTGCTCAAGAACCACTAATCAAATTTACATCAAATTACAAAACACAGTCTTTCTGGACCAAGATCTAGCTTTCTGCCAAATTTGGTGTATTTCTGTTCAGGGGTTTGGGCTGTAGTCTTGTCTAAAATCCCTGTGGGAAATTGCAAGCGGAAAACATGTTTTAGGACCCCTCCCTTTTCTTTGCCACCACTTGACGAATCCCCTCAAAACTTTTAAGACAGCGGATGCTGTCACTAGCACACTGGTATTGAAAAATGTGTGAAGTCATCAGCATAGCAAAACATGCTTTTCTTAAGGAAACTAGGTCCTAACTATAACTACCTACTGGTGGGGTGATCTGTCGACTGGGAGGCAAGAAAAATTTGGGTCCCAAAATATAAAATGTCCATGCATTTTCCATGGACTTCTTTGGAAAATGCTACAGCAAATACTGCTAAATGTAATTACATGAAACTCAACAGGCAGGTTAGATCTTGTTCTGCGGATTGTGGTTTTGTGATTTGGTGTAAATCAATTAAGTAGTGTTTGAGATTCTAAGGGTAAAACAATATAAATATTTGGACAGTTCGGCTTGTGAGACTCCCGCAAGCTTCCTGCAGGAGCGCAAGTTTATTTATTGTATTTATTTGAAAGGTTTTATATAGCGCTGGCTAGACCCGGAGGTATCAGAGCGCTTTACATGAGTATAAGATAAATCGATTACAAAGGTTACACAGTTATTGGAGGATAGCTACATAGTTACATGTTAGGTCGAGAAACAATAAGGAAATATGCCTAAGGGAAAAAGCAGGCAAGGAGAGAGATTCAAGGGAGAGAGGGTAGGAGCAGGAAAGTAGACAGCGGAAGAAAGAGGGAAAGAGGAGGTGGAGGGTGAGAAACACAGCATGAAAGTAGAGGGGAAGGGTGACGGGGTCACAAACCGGTAGACGAGTAATAGTTCCGTCCAAAGTCCAGTAAGCTGTGATCCCAGGGGGAAGTGGTATCATTCCCCCAAATGCGTTGCGAGAGGCTCCCCAAATGCAGTGGACTCTCAGAGGGGTCTCTGAGACTCCAAGGCCTACCTACTGGATCCACCCCAAAAAGGGGAGAGGGAGTGGTTTGGCAAGGGGCGCCATACCTTACCTCAACTGTGAGTGGCTCCCTTTGCACAGTGGACTCTCAGAGGAATCACTGAGACTCCAGATTATAAGTAATTGGATCTTACCCCAACAAGGGGAGAAGTGCTTAGTTAAAGGGCACAAGGGACAGGGGCTAGGAGAGATTATGGGGAGAGGGGATAGGAGCAGAGGAAGTAGACAAAGAATGAAAGAGGTAAAGCGGTAGGGAAGGGTGATAGAGAGCATGAAAGGGGGGTGAAGGGGGAACAAGCCGGCAAACAGGTAGATCTCAGCAACAATGTTGCGAGAATTCGTAGGAGGGAGGGGAGGTAGGAGCCATAGCAGGGAGACGAGGAAGAACTGTGCCCAATGTCCGGCTGGATAAGCGACGGTCAAGGGGAAACCAAGGCCAATCTCCTCTATAGCTGTCTAGCAGCTCCACCGGGAATCAGCCATGTTGCTCCGGTCTCAGAGTTCAAGAAAAACAGTTTTGAACAGATACATAGGCTACAGTTGCATGGTGCTGAGTGGAAGAACTTGTCCCCACTAGAGGACAGAGGAAAAAGAGGGGAAGGCGAGATATAAAACAATCTAGAGAAGGAGCAGGAGGCTGCCATTTAGACTGCAGAGGAAACTAAAGCGGAGGCAGACGCCATTTTAAGGTCAGGCACGTCAAGTCCAGGCCTGTGTAGGCGTTGAGGTGGTAGTTGGTCCCAGCCATGATGAAGCCCAGTTCATGGGCGGAAGCAGCCAGCTCTAACCACCTGGATGCCATTTAGAAGCCACCCCCCTCATTCATATCTGCAGCAACCGACCGCATAAGTTTGCCTCCGGGTGCCTCCAGTGTCCGCCTATAGGCCCTCTCCACACCCGGCCAATTTAACCAACCTCTGGGATAGTCGCCGGGCTCTGGTCTCCAGTGTGACCAGAATTGCCCCTCGAGGATCAATTAGTCTCTACTGGTAAAAATTCCTCCAAACCTCCGTCATAGGGGTCTTATCAGATGTCCGCCATCCTAAGGTCAGGCAAAGTAAAAAAATTGCTCCTGCGTTCACTTAAAAAGATCTGACATCCAACCCTGCCCCTTCTTACTCCCAACGTCTCCTGCCGTATCGGGAGACTAAACTGACATTTATTGTGGCCTTTTCACCGTCTCAGGTGATCGATGCCCAGCGGGCACCATGCTGAGGCGCGGCACAGACCACGCTAGCTTTTCAACTCTGTGCCTTCAGTTTGACGAGGGGTCGTCCATGGTCCCCCGGCCCTCCGTGCAGTAAGTCGGGTGTTCGGACGGCCCTTGAACTCACCACCTCTGATCAGGACAACCCCAGAGCACCAGGCAGCGTTGCTGATGTTTCCCTCGCCACCTCAGGTAACTCCTCCAAAGTCCCGTGGTGGGCGCTAACCGTTGCTCGCTCCGGCTCTTCCCGGCTCTGGCCAATGACACAGTTCGCTCCCAATCACTGCAGGTTCCCTGCGGGCTCCACCAAAATCCAACACCAATTTATAAAAATAGGTAATATTTGATCTTTTAAATGACACAAAAACGAAAAAAAATCCACTTTAGGGAACCAGAGATATGAATTTTTAAAGATTAGTCACCTCCTAGTGCTCAGAAACCAACAGTGCCCCTTTTAGTCATTTCGTTTTCCCTGTCAGGGACACACCTTTATAAATTGTTCTGAAGAATTCTCACCACTGTGGTGGGCCGCCTTCTTCAGCAAGTGGGGTCCATTTAGAACACCTTCCTGGAGTTCTGCTTGCAGGTCCCACAGTATCCAACACACAATCCAAGGTTCTGGAATCTCCAAGAGGGCCCTTGAGTGTGAAACTTCAATTCCGCAATTCACCTGAACAAAACCCTTACAAATCCACTGGTACTCCAGGCTTTGAATTTTGTGGGGCTGTCCAGGTGAGCTCTGTTAACCTATAGCTTGCAGGGAGTTCAACTCTTGAGTCCTTTGCAGCCCTATGGATTACCTTGCTGCCAATTTCACTTGGTGCAGTCTTCAGAGGTCAGGCCTTAGAGTTACTTGCACAGCAAAATCTTTTCAGCAGGGCACTTCTTGCTTCATTGAGTTTCAAGCAGCAGATCTGGAGGGCTCTGCCCCTTTCATATACTTGTTCAAAATTCTCTGGGTCAAGCACCAGGTCACTGCTGACCAATGAGAGCAGGGCAACTCCTCAGTTATGACCACATCCTGTGGTGTGTGGCATTAGTTTGTCCCAGAGTGCATAATTCTTCCAAATCCATAATGGCTGATTTTCCGGCAAGGAGGTAAGAGCTGGCTAAAAACTCCCCATGGGATGGCTTATTTCCATGGACTCTCCCCCTACCATCTGCACACACCTTCCTTAAGCCTAGCCCCGACTCTGGGTCAAGTGTGTCAAATTGAAACTGAAATGCAGACCTGCCGTCTGCCTTTGACTAGGATGGTTTACGACTCCACCCCCCTGGCCTGGCATTCCTATAGACCAGCAAACTGCCCTCCAAGCAGAGGGGTTCTTTATCACCTCTTCAAAGCAGCCTGGCTAATCCACTTAACTGACCAATCAGGGCAGACCACTGAAAGGCTGAATTCGGACTTAACAAGAAAGTCTCAACTTCGTGTATGTACACTTTAAGAGAAATTCAACAATATAATATTGTTGGATTTACTACTACCATTCTGGGAAGTCTTTGAATGGTCCGGCTAGTCCTCTCCTATCAATCTTTATTAATCAATAACTTCCTATCATGTTAACCTATGGGCCATGGGGTTTGCAATGGGGAAAATTACTTGGGCCACTTTTCTAGCACCAGGGATTATAAAACCATATTTTATAAGTATTTCCCTAATTTCTACAGGACCCCCATCCCCTGTGCAACTAGGGGAGACTTCTAGGGCTCTGAATCTGCAGAAATATTGCAGATCTTCCATACCCAGTTTGTTTAACATCTAAGTCGAATTCGAGCAGCTCTTTAATACATACAATGTGGGGAGTGAAATGTAAAATTTCACTTTACCCAGGCATATAAAAACTAATTTTATAAGGGCGTACCTTATAGATAACTGACCCCCCTCCCCTGGGCGGGTCCCTAATATGCAAAAACATTGCCGTTTTTTTTTATTTTTAAGTGCCCCTACCCCCAAAGTCGAGTTTGGGCTCAATTTAAGGTTTAAAAGCTGTCCTGGCAACCAGTGGTGCTTTTAAACTGACCCCAGGCTTCAGCACTGCACACATGCTGGTGCAGAAAAAAATGGAGCCCTGTAACTGGTCAAGTGGCCCATTTTTCCTGTGAGTGTTCACGCTCTCACAGGACCATGAAATTTCCCACAAGTCTCACAAGAGTGAGCACTCATATTGGCTGCCTGTCACAGTTTTATAATTGAAATCACAGCCATTACTGTTACAGTTTCATAATTGAAATCACAGCCATTACTGTTTACTGTGGAAAACTGAAGATGTTGTTGAAATGAAGTAAAAAAAGGGACACATGAAAGACATCCTATACTCCTAGATTTCGAGAAGAGGTCTGTAAGGTAATAATGCTGTGCAGAAAATAAGTGTATAATGTTTTACAAAAAAAATTCACACTCTCACAGGAGTTATGCTGAAATGGCTGTCCCAGCAACAGGGCAGCCGAGTGCTAGTCCCAATAAGGGCTGCTGTAAAAGACAAGCAAAAGTAATTGCAGGTGAGGTTAAGCAGAAAACAACCAGGTCTTCAGAAACTTCATGAAAGCCCAATGGTTTTGAATGCTTCTGCTAGACAGATGAAGTGCATTCCAGAGAGCAGGTGCTTTGCCGCGCACTGTGCAACCTCCTGCTCTTGCTCTTTTGACACGGAGGCACATGCTATTGCAGATAAGGGTGAAGCAAATTGGACTTAATTGGAGGCCCCTGAGAGGCTAAGATTTTATGTGCAGTGCACAGGACCTTGAAATGGATTTGCTTATCCACAGGGAGCCAACACAGCCTGTGGAAGAAGCTAGAGACTGGGCGAAATCTAGGAAGGAAAAAATAGCAGCGTTTTGGGCCAGTTGGAGTCACCGTCTTACTAGATCGTAGATACAATATATTACAGTAGTCTAGCCTCGAAAGGATGGTAGAATGATTGATAACCTGGCATTTATGAGAAAAAAAAATCCAAAAATAGGTTTGAGCCCACATAGGAGTCCGAAACAGACACCTACCAACGTTTTCACCTGTGCTTCAAAGGTCAAGGCACTGTCAAGTACCAAAATCTTATACCACCACCTTGGACTGCGGGTGTGACCCAAAAGAAGAGGGCCACCAATGGTTGCCCCAATGGTGGATATCTCTTCCCAGGAGAAGGATTTCCAAATTGCGTGAATTCAGCTGTAAGCAATTAGTTGCAATCCACTCAGTGACAGCCACAATGTTGCTTTGGAATTTAGCCAGATCCAGAGTAGAATTGTTGGAAAAGGAGATCACAAACTGGGTATCATCGGAATCTGATACTAGCGTAAGCCCCTGGCTTTCGCAACCTGAGGCAATGGTTGAATGTAAATGTTAAATAGAGTAGGGCTCAGTGAGGAGTTCTACGGAACACCTTGAAGCATAATGTGTAGTTGGGAGGTATATGGGGAAGAAACAACCTGAAAAGATTGTTCAAAAAGAAAGTAAGAGAACCGGGTTAGTGCAGGTTCACCAATAACAATCTTCAGTAAAAGCCGCAGCAAAATACCATGAGATACAATATCAAAAGCAGCGCTTAAAGTGAGCAGAATCAGAGCAGAATATCTGCCTTCACCTAGAGAGCCACACATTTGCTCAGTAACAGCAAGCAGTGCCGACTCAGTGCTGTGTCATGGTCTGAAAGCCTTCTGAGGAACATCCAGAATTTGGATAGTCTCCAGAACATTTGTTAAGATAGTTTTAAAATTATACTGCGTGATTTTATCAAGGAGTGGCAGTAGGGAGATTGAAGTTTTCTATTTTGGAAACATCCAGAGCAGGTTTAAAAAAAATGACTTTGTCATGCTTATAAGAAGCCTGTACAGATGCTAATGTCAAAGAAAGATTTATCAGCTCAAGACAGAGTGGAAAAAGACAGACCTGAAATTTAGGAAACAGATCTGGCTTACGTGGATAAGCTAGTGAGCCTAATTTGAATTTGTTGCAGAGAGTCAGTAGCTCTTCAAAGAATAGCAAGGGAAAAAGGTGGAGGAGTGACAGGAAATGACTAGTATAAACCCCTAAACATAAATCCCTAGGGTTGAAGGTAGAATTAGAGTAAATATGTTCTACCTTACTAATAAATTAATTTGCCAGTTCCTCGCACTGGACATCAGAGGCAATACAGGGCTCCGCTACTAATGCAGGTTTCATGAGACAATTAAGGAGAGAAAAGATGATTTTTTCTGGGTTGCTACTGGTTGTCTCATGGGATTGTGAATAGTAATAAGGAGTAGCCAAGTTACCAATACAGTCTCCTAGTGTAAATGCATATTGTGGTGCTTTTTATTGAGAGGAAGGAGTAGGTAATCTTTGAATACACTCTGGTATGTCTCAACAATATTACGAGAGTGAGAAGTCAGGAGATGGGCCCGTTCCTCTTCCCAAATAATAATATGACAAACAAAAAGAACGGGTCTTTTTAGATATTATACCTACACCTATCCCCTAATTTTGGGTGGATGTACCAGGTGCCTGCACTGCCTGGAAAACCCTAAGGTATTGTGAAAGAACCCTCACTCACCTACCTAGTAGGTGATATGCTTGATCATAGGGTTCCCACCCTGGTCACTGAATGTTTCCAGGGAAAGCTGTGATGCCTGGTTACAGCAGAGCTGTTTAATTTTGAGGGTAAGGTGGTTATAGTGAGTGAATAGTGCTTGTGCAGTGCTTTTTAAAATTGGTAACACAAGGAGATGATGGATGAAGTGCTGAAACTTTTCAGACACTCACCCCCAGACACAGATCTGGGTTAACTCCTTCATCGTTCATTAGCTCACTTTGCCACCCCAGTTCTGACCCAGGTATATGCAAATTAGTCTTGACCCTGTGCCTCATGGGAACAGTCCAGCCCGAACTGCCAAGCCAGGTCTTCCCGGGACCAGGAACATGCATCCTGGGACTGGTTTCGGGGTAATACCTAGCCTGGTTGATGAGGGGTTGTACCCTGAAACCAGTCCATTGAGGACCTGGCCTGGCAGTTTGGACTGGACAGTTACCATGAGGCACAGGGTCAAGAAAGATTTGCATATGGCTGAGTCCATGCTGGGGTGGCAAAGTGAGCTAAAGAACGATGATGGATTCAATCCAGATCTGTGACTGCGGGTGAGGGTCTGAAAAGTTTCTGCACTCCATCCATCATCACCTTGTGTTTGCTTTGTTCACCCTAAGTTAGCAGGGTATTCCCAGACGTGGGTCCCTTGCTCCCTTTACTACGATTCAAGCGCGCCTTGCTGATGAGGGATTTCATCCCGAAACTAGTCCCAGGATGCTTGCTTCCAGTCCAGGGAGGACCTGCCATGGCAGTTCAAGCTGGACTGTTTCCATGAGGCACAGGGTCAAGACTGATTTGCATATGCTAGGTCCAAACTCGGGTGGTGAAGTGAGCTAATGAACTATGATGGATTCAACCTAGCTCTGTGGCTGGGAGTGGGTGTCTGAAAAGTTTCAGCACTCCGTCAATCATCTCCTTGTGTTAGCTTTGTTCATCCTAAGTCAGCAGGGTATGCCCAGACGTGGGTCCCTTGATCACTTTGCCACTGAATTCAAGCTAGCCTGGCTGATCAGGGTTGTTACCCGAAACTAGTCCCAGGATGCTTGTTTCCTATCCAGGCAGCCTGGCAGTTCGGAATGGACTGTTCCCATGAGGCCTAGGGTCAAGATTGATTTGCATATGGCTGGCTCCAAACTGGGTGGCGAAGTGAGCTAAAGAATGATAATGGATTGAACCCAGATCTGTGACTGGGGGTGAGTATTTTAAAAGTTTCAGCACTCCGTCCATCATATCCTTGTGTTTGCTTTTGAAAAGTGTCTCAAACACTGTCGGTCTTTTTGATCTAAGTTTTATTGGTGAAAATATTGGTCAATGTTAAAAGAGTGATGGATATGTGAAGGATGTAAATTTGATCCGTCTTATACTGTGAGAGGTCTATATATTTCAGCCATATTGTCAAGTGCCCAAATGGCTCTAATGGCTTTCATCAGGACCAATTGAAGCTTGCATGCATGCTAAGACATGTAGCTATTGTTTGGATTGTGCTTACTACCCATTGGAACTTCATTGCGTTGCTTTCATCTCTGTGAAGGAAATTGCAGGTACAATTATCTTGTTGACATACAAACATATAGGTCAGTGGTAAATTAAATCTTGACATCAGGAGGTGGGACAAAACCTCCCTGGTCCTACATTTGGCGATGTGCCAATCCAATATTCATGTAGTTTATTTTTGTTGTTATTGTGCCAAATTTCAGGTTTAAACAAGTATAGGAATCATTGTTTCTCGCCTGCTACCTACCTGCATTGTTATTTAATTCCCAACACTTTTGAGATATACAAGACTAACAGACATGTAAGTGAGAGAGCGCAAATCAAGAAAAAGTAGAAGTGCACCATAATTACAAGCACGTTGCATCAGTTTAGTAAAGATTATATAAGAGTGTTGAATTTATAGAGTGAAAATATATAAGAGTGTTTAATTAAAATAGAATGCATATATCAGTGTGAAAAGCTAATGTAGAAAAGTGTAGAGATGTTGGAATGATGTTGAAGTTCCATGTTATGTGGCTGTTGTAGAGGAGAATGTAATGCTGCTAAACGTAGAAATGTGTAGGCCACATGGCAGTTCACAGAGAATGAAAGGTGCTGTTACACTCTCACATGACATGGATCTTAATGTTGTTGTAATTCAAAGTATTATTGGCCATAGAACTGAAATATATGTTTTATAGAAGTGTTTCATATAATCATTGTGTGTAATGAGTTAGAATACTGTTTAGACTAAGAAATTAAAGTGCACAGGCCCGTTTCATGTAATTCTAAAAGGCCTGAATAGATGAGGTCGTTTCTTTTGATCTGCATGTGTTAGTTAGAGGAAGGTCATGTTAAGCATAAATTGCAGAGACTGTTCGATGGTTTACGACTTAAAGATACGGTGGAGGCCGGAATTTGGGGCCCACTGTACGAGTGTCTGTTTGCAGGTGCGAGGAGGCTCCAATCAAGAGAGTGATGAATAGAGTTTTGTTCAGTGAGCCAGGCACAGGCCTGGAGGAGGCTTCAGGAATTTCCTGGGGGGTACCGTCCTGCCAGAGAAGAGCCTGAGAAGCAAGGTCAACAATAACGATGGGCCCAGAGGAGTATCAGCATGGAAAATGCCAGACCCGACACCACGTGAGGGGCGTCTCTAAAGGGCGTTTCTATTGTAAATGTGATTTTTGTATTAGGGACAGCACCCCTGGGTGGAGTTAGGGCAGATGGTCTGAGGAACCTAAGAGAGCGGATGGGTAGGCAGATAAGATAACTGCGAGACACTGATTCACAACAAAGACTAAGGGAAGTGAGTGATCTTCTTTGGAAGTCACCACGGCTGACACCTTTTTAGGTTAAGACTTTACTAAGTAGGGATGTCACTTAGTCTAGTGTAGGGACAGTCTAATCTGGATTTTCTTTCTTTCTGTAAATGACTCACAAGCTACAGCTTGTGTCTATTCTTGCAACTCTGATGATCTTTGAATTGGTTTTGGTGATATTCTTCTGTCGACTAAGAGCATTTAGAAAATGTATGTTTGTATTGATACCAGTATATCTTTTAAATCTTATTTTGAGATGTTTGTATCTCCAGTTAACCTTGCCTTTGTAATAAACTTTTAAAACTTTCTCGTAGTAAGTGGTTCTTTGGAGTGGTGTAAGTCCTTAACTGATTAACCTAGTAGTGGATTGCCTTTTACTCTATGACAGGTATCAACGGTTTAGTCGACCTGAGTTGGGATCTAGACCTATAGCAATAGATCAGAAATCCCGCCGTATCAGTTGGTAGCAGATAAGGATGGTTACCTTCTAGAGGAAGGTGATCTAGACTAGGTTAGATTACCCCAAGGTCCCTAGAGATCAAAAGATGAGCAGCGGAAGAATCGCCTGCCGAAGAAGGTGCTGACGGTGCGAGAGAAAAGCAGCAGGGTCGGACGAGAGTGAGTATAACAAGGGTCATGCGTTGACAGATTGCGGTGTTTTGTGTTGTATCTGTATTGTAATGTCATGCGGAGTTGAATGCCTGTAGTATGATTGAGAGAGAGGGTTGTGAGCGCGCGCAACCTGGCAAACGGGGAAAATCTTAGGTTCGGGGAAGAGCTTAAGTGGTTCGGGTGTATCGAACATCCAGGGTAGTTGTCGACCAGAGTAAAGGGGGTCATGAGGTACCATTGATCGCCTGCAGGACCGAGATACGGGGAACGCAAGAGTGAGTGTGTGGGTAACGGACGCAGGTCGAAAGTAACCTATCAGTTAAGGCGATTGTCTGGACGTACTGGGAAAGACATTTCGTCAGTTAAGGTGACAATTACAGTTAGACTGTGGGCGTACAGTCAAGGAAAGTGATCGCTTGGTCGGAAGTAATCATTTTTCAGAGTATGAATGGGACGCATGCATGACCGGGAGACGAGCAGAGAAAGGAGGGGAACTGCTGCGAAGGGGAGACGAGTGACGTCAGCGAGAGCCGTGCTGTGATAGGCCGGTTGGTGTGAAGCCGCGCTGTGATAGGCCGGTTGGTGTGACGTCAGCGAGAGCCGCGCTGTGATTGGTGGATTGTCATCAGGAAGTAAACGAACGCGGAGAAAATAGAAATTTTGTAGAATTTGAACATGAAGTGTTTTAAATGTTTGAGAGCGATCTTTAAGAGAAAAAAAAGAGAATCTTATTACGGGGAAGAGGCACCGCCAGAGGGTACACCAGCTCACTATATGGCAACGAATGTTGGGTTGCTTACTATACTGTGGCTTGACACTTGGAGTAAGATTACAGAAGGGAATGAGGAACTGACTTTTCCGAAATACGGAACGTTTAGATTAGAAGTGTTGCATCAGCTGAAAGCAGTTATGTCCTCATTGAGACCTTTGCCTAGACCAACACAGTTTGAAGCCCTTAATGCGTGGATTAGGGCGGCGCACGACAGGAATCAGAATAGACGCCAAGAAAGGGTAAGGCGATCAGTAAGGGCAGTGCAAGATGCCAAATGGGATGCGGAAGCCAAGAAATGGAGGGTACAGACGATTGAAGTGGATAAGTTGTACCCAGTGAGAGAGGTTACAGGAGAAAAGAGACCCATAGAAGAGGATGACGAGAGTGAGTCGGAGGATGGCCTAATAAATAGGTTGTTGATAGATAGACCGCCTCCGGACAATAGGGAGGTAGAAGGTACGGAGCTCCCAAGGGAAGATAGGGTTGACATAGAAGGGAATAGGCCACTCCCTATAACGAATTGGGTACCTACTAAAGGTGAGGAGACACCTCAACATAGTCCTGTACAGAGAGTAGTCGGAGGGGTTGTGGTGCAGAAGATGCCAGCAACAGAGAGGGTTGAGTCTTATGGATTGCCAGATGCTCTTCAAGTACCCGTTACCATAGGTCCTATAGTGTCGGTTTATCATCCAGAGAAAGCGAGAGAGGAAGAACAAGTACGGGTAGACAGAGAAAGAGTTGAGATGGAAAGAAGGAATACCACGACAAATGCCTGGAGACAATTGCCAGGACGATAACGTGGAGCACACCATTGGATTCAGCAGTGGATCCCGTAACAGAACAGGGGGGTCAGAGAGGACCGATGGACCTGAGGGGACCACGGCCGAAATCCTATAAAGAGCTGAGGGCTGACTTGAAGGAATGGGATAGGTCCACAGAAACACCGAGCAACAGGTCAAGAGCAGAAGCTGAATGGGGAAGTCGAGGCAACGGGACATTATCTCACTGCGGGGCTAGCGAAAGCAGTCAGGAGTGGGACGGTAAAAGTCAGGAGAGTAGAGGAGTTACACGTCATATTGACGGTGGAAATGGGCAGGAGCAAAAAGGCAGAAGTACGGAGTGTGGAGAGAAGTCTCGTCTCATTCAAAGTGAGGGAGACCAAAGGACACAAGAGTACAGGGACAGGTTTAAGTGCACTCTCCACGCACCCGATGATAACGTACAGCACGGGAATCGTGGGAACATGGGGAACCGCAAGGGATCTTGCCAGGCATCGAGTGATCAGAGACCACAGGCAAATTGTGAAGGCATGGGGAATAATGGAATGTCTTACCATGCACCTAGAGAAACCAGGCAGAATGGGAAATGTGGGACTATGGGAAATAGAGAAGTGTTTTACTATACACCCAGAGAGGATGGAACTGCATGGGATCTGGAGAGATGGGAGCATGGGAGGACTCCCCATAACACGCCTGAGCCCAGACGTAGGACTCAGAGCTGTGATGGGAGAGATGTAAATGGACTCTCTAGAGATAGCATACTGAAAGCTGTGATAAAAGCCAAAAGACTCGATGTGACCAGCTTAAAATCTGATCTGGACGATATAATAGAGGGTGTGTTGCCTTTAGAAAGGATTGACATGTACGAACAAGATGAGCTGCTGTTTATAGCAAAGGATATTACTCGAAAGGCAAGGGCAACTCATGAGAAACTGTCTGAACTGGCAGACAAGTATATGGTAGATTTGTCCAGAACAAAGGCATTGCAGGGTAACCATAGGTTGCATTATTCAGATCAGGACTTACATGAGAGGAGGACAACTGGATTAAAAACACACATAAGGGAACTGATCACAGGAATAAGAGCATGGAGAGATCTGGACAAATGGGAAGAGAGATGGTCCAAAAAGGGAACTGTTAGGCGGAGCGCGAATGTGATGTCTCCGGAGGGAAGGCTAATGCAGATGGAGGCATTCCCTTTGCGAGAAATAGCGAATGGGAGTTATGTACACGTACCCTGGAGTAGGGGAGATTTGGCTGCATTTACCAATTCATTTCCGAAGTTAAGGGAAAATCCCGTAGAGTGGTACAAGCAGGTAGAGAGGTTTGTCAAGATTTCAAAAGTATTGTAGATTGATTTGAACACCTTATTCGACATTGTGGTCCCAGGAGACTTGTGGATAGCATGTAAGGTTAGTGTCAAATGGCCAACTGCAGAACCAGAAAGGGATGCTCGTACTAATGGACCGTCAGAAAGCGTAATGATAAAATATGAAAGGGTAATGACATGGCTGAAGGATAAGGTGCCACCACAAGATATAGATTGGGTAAAAATAGACCGAACAAGACAGGAACCCAAGGAGACAGTTCATGAATTTTATGAGCGATTGCTGAAAACGTTCAAACAATACAGTGGGTTAGATGTAATGGATCCCAAAGATATAGGACAGTTTGTATCGAAGTTCGTTTTGGGGTTGAGACCTGATATTTGTTTGATGATTCAGCAACATTTAATTTGTTGGCAAAACAAACCGTTGGATGAAATTTTGAGATACGCAAGGTATTGCAGTGATGAAATAGATTCCAAAGCAAAGAAACTAAAAGAGAAACTGATGATGGTGCAGATGCAGTCGGCTGGAAGGGGTGGACAGCAGCAACAGGGAACAGGCACAATTGGACGGAAATCAAATAGTCAGAATAAGGACAGCGAGGAAAACTCGAGACCTAGAATAGAGATTGCTACATTGAAAAAAACGACAAAGTGTCACCAGTGTCACCGGGTGGGACATTGGAAACGCGAGTGTCCCTATAATCCTGAAAACGGAGAACTAGAAGTAGAGGAGTAGGAAGTTCAAGAAGTTCCAGTTCAAGGGGTGACAGTGTCAAAGTGTAAGGTGGCCAAAGGCGGGACTTCGGCTCCACGAGCTCAGTTCCCGCAGCCACCAAAGATTACGACAGGGGAAAAGATCTATAGACAAATGCCTCTTTTTATAGACGAAGAAGAGTGTTACTACGTTGATCCATTGACGGGACGACGTGTAAGTCGAGAGGAGGACTGTACCCTCGGGGCAGTTCTAGAGGTGGATCAAAGAGGACCGTTTGTTGAGGCTGAAGTGGCAGGGTGTCCTACAACATTCTTAGTAGATACCGGAGCTACTCGATCAACTTTGAGATCGGCAGTGGTTCCAAATCTACCAATGTCGGGGGAAACAATTCAAGTGGTAGGAGTCGCAAATAGGAGAATGACTAACCCTTTGACGGAACCAGTGCCAGTGAAAATAGGAAACTACACCGACGAACATCAGTTTGTAGTATGTGATTCTAGTCCTGTGTGTCTGTTAGGAAGAGACTTATTGTGCAAACTGAACTGCACAATATACTGCACACCTCAGGGAGTGGAGGTACAGACTACAGACGATGATGCTACCTTTAAGGTTGCAAATTCGAGAGTATGCGTAGAACTGTATCCTACCCTGACTGTGGAGGAGCTTCCTTGGGACTTACGAGATACAGTGTCATCAGAGGTATGGGATTTTACTGGAGAAGAGATAGGATTGATCAAAGGAGTAGAACCAGTGAAGATCATGGTAAAGCCAAATGTTGAATATCCAAGAACGCCTCAATACAAATTGACCCCGGAGACGATTGCAGGAATAAAACCCGTAATCAACTCTATGATCCAACAGGGAATACTGAAGGAAATCGTGGGTAGTCCATGCAACTCCCCGATTATGGGTTTGCAGAAACCTAGTGGGAAATTTAGAATAGTACAAGATCTTCGAAAGATTAATAACATAGTTGTTTCATGTTGTCCAGTGGTACCGAATCCATCGGTGATATTGTTTCAGATACCATTCCAAGCTGAGTGGTTCACAGTGATAGATCTTTGTCATGCTTTCTTCTCAATTCCATTAGATGTGGAGAGCCAGTATCTTTTCGCTTTCAAGCTGGAAAATCGTGTCTTAACATGGTGTCGTATCCCACAAGGGTATACAGAAAGCCCATCAATTTTCAACCAGCTATTGAAGAAAAATCTTGAAAGTCTAGTACTGCCACAGAACTCGGTTCTGGTCCAGTACATAGACAACCTACTTGTTGCGTCAGGAACGGAAGAAGCTTGTAAGATAGACACCATCGCCTTACTGAACCATTTAGCTGAAAATGGGCATAAGGTATCTCCGAGCAAATTGCAGTACTGTCTGACAGAAGTACAGTACTTGGGTCACCGGATAGAAAAAGGAAAGCGCAAGGTGTCACCAGATAGGATAGAGGCGATAATGAAGATGAACGCGCCTACAACACAGAGAGAAGTCAGGATGTTCCTAGGAATGGTTGGTTATTGCCGACAGTGGATAGCTAACTTTTCCCTGAAAGCAAAACCCTTACAAAAACTGACGCACAAGGAGGTGAGTGATCCGGTACCATTGGACAAAGATTGTTTGATGTCATTCCTACAGCTGAGAGAGGACTTGTGCCGTGCTCCAGCTTTGGGGATGCCTGATTACGAAAAACCATTTTCACTTTACTGCTGCGAAAGAGAGGGTTGTGCTTTGTCAGTTTTGGTACAAACTCATGGAAATGCCCGTAGACCAGTTGCATACTTTTCGGCTACTTTAGATCCGGTAGCCGCAGCGTTGCCCGGATGTCTCAAATCCGTTGCCGCAACAGGTGTCAGCATTGAAAGGTGTGAAAATGTAGTCATGGGACACCAATTAGTGGTGTATGTACCTCATTCTGTAGAACTGTTAATGACCAGGACCAAGACACAGCACTTAACCAATAACAGGCTCACGCGCTACGAGCAAGTTATTCTTGCTGCGGAGAACGTGACCCTTAAGAGGTGCTCTGTTTTGAATCCTGCTACATTGATGCCACTTCCTAATGATATAGAAGGCGAAGAATGTGAAGATCACGATTGCCTTGATGTGACTGAACTATGCACCAAGCCAAGGCCAGATATTGTGGATGAGCCGTTGACTGACCCTGATGAAATTTTCTTTGTTGATGGCTCATGTTTAAGAGACGATACTGGTCGGTTGAGAGCAGCTTATGCTGTTTGCACCATTACTGGAGTTGTGGAAGCCGCTTGCCTGGAAGGAGTACACTCCGCACAGGTAGCCGAAATCATTGCATTGACACGTGCCTGTTTAGCAGGTAGCAAAATTAGAGTCACCATTTATACCGATAGCCAATATGGTTTCGGTGTAGTTCATGATTATGGGCAATTGTGGTCTCAGAGAGGTTACATGACCTCCTCTGGTTCGCCTATTCGAAATGGGGAATTTGTGTGACTGTTGTTAGAGGCATTACAAGGTCCAGCAGCAATTGCGATTGTTAAATGTGTAGCCCACACCAAAAATACAGATTTTGTATCGCAAGATAATCGATATGCAGATGAAGTTGCCCGCTACTGCGCGGAGCAGGGGTATTCTTTCACGGAAGTGGAAGTAGGTGGTACTCAGGAAAAGACAGAGTTAAACATGATGCTAGAAACAGTTGATACTTGGGAGGATTTAAAAGACATGCAAGAGAACGCACCTGATTCTGAGAAAAAGGCATGGGAAACAGCAGGTTGCGTGAAAAGTGACATGGATTTGTGGGTTTCAGCAGATGGAAGGGCAGTATTACCTGATGAATTAGTGAGTCCAATGGCACGACAGATACATGGTCCAGTACACTTAGGAAGAGATGCCATGCTGAGGTTATTTAGGCAGACTTTGTATAATCCAAGGTTTAGGATTGCAGCAGAAGCAGTGTGTCGAAGATGTGACACATGTCAGCAATTGAACGTAGGGAAAAGAACACCAGTTACAATGAGTCACATTGGGAGGTCTGGGGGGCCTTTCAACCGAATGCAATTAGATTTTATTGAGATGCCAAAAATCAACCGCCTCAGGTATGTTCTGGTGGTTGTATGCATATTTTCCAGATGGGTCAAAGCATACCCTACACGCAGGTGCGATACACTCACAGTAGCAAAGTTGTTGCTTAGAGAGTTGATCCCGCGCTTTGGGGTGCCGACCTCCTTGGAATCAGACAGAGGAACTCATTTCAACAGCGAAGTTGTGAAGATGCTTTGCTCTGCATTAAACATTGATCAGAAGTTGCACTGTAGCTATCGACCAGAGGCTTCAGGTATCGTGGAGCAGATAAACGGAACTCTAAAGTCACGAATAGCCAAAGTATGTTCATCGACGTCCTTAAGCTGGCCCGATGCTCTGCCCTTGGTACTCATGAGTATGCGTAGCACACCAGAGAGGAGGACAGGTCTCTCTCCACATGAGGTTCTAATGGGGAGGGCAATGAGACTTCCGTCTGTTCTGACTACAGCTTTGTTGAATATTACAGATGACCTGATCCTGGATTACTGCAAGGGTCTTTCTGACGTCATTCATTCTGTGTCTCTTCAGGTGCAGGCTGCTGAAGTTCCATCTTCAAGAGACCTATGTCACGACTTGTGCCCTGGAGATTGGGTGCTTATTAAAAAACATGTCCGGAAGAACTGCCTAGACGTGCGTTGGAAAGGGCCCTACCAAATAATCCTGACAACGAATACTGCTGTAAAGTGTGGAGGGCTGCCAAACTGGATTCATGCTTCCCATACTCAAAGAGTTTCAGCACCCTTAGAAGAAACAGCTCCTCTCACAGATGAAAATCCAGCTGTGGACGGCGAACCACTAGAGGGGACCAGTCAAGCTGTGGGGGTGTCGGAAGAAGTTGGGAGTGCTACAGATCCAGAAGAAGAAAGACAGGACGACAGTGAAACTGAAGTTGCTACCGAAGGAGAAAGTTGCTGTGAATATGGGTCAGACACAGATCAAGACAAGAGTGATCAAGAACCGAGTGTGAGGACAAGAAATAGGAGAACAAGGCGTGGAGAAGTTAGTTGGCCTGAAAGAAAGCAGAGGCCGAGCTTGAAGCCAACTCCAGAGAGAACTCTTGCTCCTATATCTGAAGACTAGGATCTAGACGAAGGTGCACAAAGACAGGAACAGGAAGGTCCGAGAAGATCGAGGAGGGTGCGAGTGCCCTGCAGAAGATACGCTACTCCTGAGTGGACCTACCTAGCAGCAGATGTCCAGTGCACGGAGATCCGGGAGGGTGAGGGAAGTGACATTGACCAGTACTGACCCAATCATAACAGTAGAAATAGTGTTGGTGGTACCGGAGTGGAGGTCGAAGGGTTGCTGACACTCACTATCCCCAATCCTCCTTATCTGAGCGGGATAAGAGACATGGTTTTAAATAGAATAGAATTTCCGACTTTTTGTCCAACGAGGCCAACACATGAGGAGATCATTCTTCGTTTGGAAATATTAGAATACGTGATTAGAGCCGCTGGAACACGTCTGATTCCAGATTGCTAAAGACTTTGTAAATAGATAGATTGAAAGATAACCTAGCGCCAAGTGGAAGAAGAAGAAATTTAGGGACTTCCCATTTAGTGGACGGAGAAAGGCTAGGGTTGTCTGTTGCTATAGAACTCAAAGACTGATCTTGCAGAAGAGATTATCAGCTTCCAGGTGTGGTTCGGAAAGACTGAATAGAGACTTTGTGTTGTGAAAGAAAACCAGAACTACACTGTCTTGAGATCATGGAGGCCGGCAACCCAAACCGCAGGACAAAATGCATAGTAGGCACACTTTTAGTGGGAGTAATTTTTCTTATAGTTTTAGTAGTTACTATATCATATGTAGTGGGACATGAAAATGAAGAGAAGGCAACAAAGGCAGCAAAAATTGTATCGATACAGAAACCTACTACTGCTGGTCAAAGGTGGGACAATACAGAGAAAGATAAAGCTTTACTAGCAGCAGAGACTCGTAGGTTACATGTGGATGAATCACAGGGAAATTTCAAATCAAATGCATATGCTAAATTGCTTTATGAATATATTGATGCTATGGAGGCAAAGGATTGCTACGTTTGCATGCAATTGCCAGCCTCTGTAGACGAAGGTATTAGATATCAACACTTCCATTGACTTATGGAATCACATGTAGTTTATTGCTTAGTATATTTAATGAACGTGATGGTTTTGAGTATTATTTTTCAAATTTTGATGCTGTTTTACCAGAAGTTCCAAACTACAAGCACATGAAGAAGTGGGATTATCATAAGAGTGAAGATAGATTGAAGAAATTTTTCATTCCTTGGAAAACGTTAGATACTTCACATGCCCGAAGAAATAATCTGACTTGTAAAGTGTCAGAAATTGAGAAAAGGTTTATAGGGCAGGTGGATGATCGGTATAGGAGACAGAAGATCTTAAAGGCTTCAGGCCAATGGAAAACAGACTGGACCGAGGAAGAAAGGTCACACCAAAGAAAGGGTAGTAATGGTCCAATAGCTTTAGATCGAGAGAAGAAGGGGAAACTGTGTATATATGCGGGTAAAACCTATTATGAGAATGTGTTTGTGGGAGTAGTAAATTGTGAACATGCTTTCCAATTAGAATATTATACAAAAGATTTCTTGAAGGGAATGCAGGTGATCCCGAATGTATATTTTGTTTGTGGAAGAAATGCATACGTGAAACTACCGGATAATTGGTATGGATCATGTTATTTAGCAATTGTCTTCCCCAAAATATACCATGCTAAGGATTTAGAAATTATAGAGGGAGGAACTCAAGCTAGAGGAAGAAGGGATGTAAACTATGAGGAGGTAGTTGGAGACGTATTTGGTGCTATATTTACTCTTTTAGGGATAGCACTGAATGATGTCAAGATTAGAAGATTGGCAACAGTTGTAGATAGGTTATCCGCCAGTAGTGCTAGATCATTAATGCTGGTGGAGGGAGAGATGCAATCGATAAGGGCAATGGTTCTTCAGAACCGACTTGCTCTAGGCGTTCTGTTAGCCAGAGAGGGAGGAGTCTGTAAGGCTTTGAAGGTTCAGGAATGTTGTACTTACATTCCAGACAATTCAAAACCTCTAGAAAAGTATATACAGAACATCACTGAAATTCATCATGAGATTGAGGATTTGACACAGGTAACTGTGTGGGAAAAAGTAGGTCATGGAATGGGTAAAGTTGGAGGTTGGTTTGCCAACCTAGGAAAGGGTTTCATTTGGTACATACTGAAACCTATCATCATAGTAGTGATTTGTATAATCACCTTGTGGGGATTGGTGCGGCTGTACCAATGGTATAGATCAAATAGGTTGCAGAGATCCATGAGAGAGCAGGAGAGGAGATTGGCTGCGATGCAGGACAATCAGTACAGGAGTCTGAGGGCTCTAGAGATGAAGAATTGAGGGAGTGCTGCAACGAGTTCTGTATGATTCAGTTCATACCTCAGGGATGGTGTTGTGATGGTGATGACTACTAAAAGTCATCAAAGGGGGGAACTGAGAGAGCGCAAATCAAGAAAAAGTAGAAGTGCACCATATTTACAAGCACGTTGCATCAGTTTAGTAAAGATTATATAAGAGTGTTGAATTTATAGAGTGAAAATATATAAGAGTGTTTAATTAAAATAGAATGCATATATCAGTGTGAAAAGCTAATGTAGAAAAGTGTAGAGATGTTGGAATGATGTTGAAGTTCCATGTTATGTGGCTGTTGTAGAGGAGAATGTAATGCTGCTAAACGTAGAAATGTGTAGGCCACATGGCAGTTCACAGAGAATGAAAGGTGCTGTTACACTCTCACATGACATGGATCTTAATGTTGTTGTAATTCGAAGTATTATTGGCCATAGAACTGAAATATATGTTTTATAGAAGTGTTTCATATAATCATTGTGTGTAATAAGTTAGAATACTGTTTAGACTAAGAAATTAAAAGGTTTACAGAGTGCACATGCCCGTTTCATGTAATTCTAAAAGGCCTGAATAGATGAGGTCGTTTCTTTTGATCTGCATGTGTTAGTTAGAGGAAGGTCATGTTAAGCATAAATTGCAGAGACTGTTCGATGGTTTACGACTTAAAGATACGGTGGAGGCCGGAATTTGGGGCCCACTGTACGAGTGTCTGTTTGCAGGTGCGAGGAGGTTCCAATCAACAGAGTGATGAATAGAGTTTTGTTCAGTGAGTCAGGCACAGGCCTGGAGGAGGCTTCAGGAATTTCCTGGGGGGTACCGTCCTGCCGGAGAAGAGCCTGAGAAGCAAAGTCAACAATAATGATGGGCCCAGAGGAGTATCAGCATGGAAAATGCCAGACCCGACACCACGTGAGGGGCGTCTCTAAAGGGCGTTTCTATTGTAAATGTGATTTTTGTATTAGGGACAGCACCCCTGGGTGGAGTTAGGGCAGATGGTCTGAGGAACCTAAGAGAGCGGATGGGTAGGCAGATAGGATAACTGCGAGACACTGATTCACAACGAAGACTAAGGGAAGTGAGTGATCTTCTTTGGAAGTCACCACCGCTGACACCTTTTTAGGTTAAGACTTTACTAAGTAGGGATGTCACTTAGTCTAGTGTAGGGACAGTCTAATCTGGATTTTCTTTCTTTCTGTAAATGACTCACAAGCTACAGCTTGTGTCTATTCTTGCAACTCTGATGATCTTTGAATTGGTTTTGGTGATATTCTTCTGTCGACTAAGAGCATTTAGAAAATTTATGTTTGTATTGATACCAGTATATCTTTTAAATCTTATTTTGAGATGTTTGTATCTCCAGTTAACTTTGGCTTTGTAATAAACTTTTAAAACTTTCTCGTAGTAAGTGGTTCTTTGGAGTGGTGTAAGTCCTTAACTGATTAACCTAGTAGTGGATTGCCTTTTACTCTACGACAGGTATCAACGGTTTAGTCGACCTGAGTTGGGATCTAGACCTATAGCAATAGATCAGAAATCCCGCCGTATCATAAGCATAAAATTCCATTTGTATTTGTTTATCTTTGTAGGCATGCACTTAGATGGCCCATATAAGACTTAATGGCATTCGTATCAAAAAATTGTTTTGCGAGACCTTAGCAGCGTATTTTAGCAAATCGCTATTAAGGACTCGCCCCAAAGTCTTAGAATTCATTTGTGTCATGTAGCGATATCTAAAAATAGAAACTGGCCTCATTTTTCATACAAGACAAACAGACATACATGCTTGGAATTTTCGAGCGATTGGTGCTCATAATTCTCCGATTGTGGCCTGTGTTTTCGATTTTTGTGATTTCTGCTCCAAAATGTAATTCATTCTCTTTTCTTTCATGTGGACCAACATAGTGGTACAGAGAGTTTGATGCCATCTATGCATTTGTCCTATGTATATCTCTAAAGTTTGGCCCACTACGCATATTCACCGTTATGTCTGCGATGCTGACACTCTGTGTGTATGGTGGGCGAGCTACAAATTCACATGTCCCTTATGTTAAAAGAGAATGTATTTATCAAAAATTCACATGTCCCATATGTTAAAAGAGAGGTTCATTTAAAAAAAAAAAAGATAAGAATAGATACTGACTTCAGCGACAGTAGCTCGTTGCCACCTGCAATCGGCTAAGGGGGTGGAACCTGTAATCACGCTCTGCAAGAAAGAAAATAAATCTCCTTAGATTCCCGTATGTCCTTCCAGGTTCTAAAACTGGCTCCCTTGTTAGTGTGCCCACTTACTTCATCGAGGTTGCTCACCTTCTGTGATACCTGATCTGCCTCAGTCATCCAGCATCATGATGTTTCTCGGGGGCTCGTTTAAAAGCGGTCGGGCCTCACCGGTTGCCTAGTTTGGTACATGCCTAGGTGCACGTAGTGCGCGGTCAGGAGATTTTTTGAGAACTTTTGATGCATGCTCCACAAGTGTAGGTCAGGCAAAGCTTGCCTGGTTGTCAAGGTTATTTAAGCAGCAGCTATCCCATCCAACGTTATATAATGATGTTTATCAACACTATGTGTAGAAATAGCAGGGTGCCTGTATGTATAATGGTATATTGCTCCTTCTTGTGTTTAGCGTTTTTCAGATATTGGTGAGTGGAAAAGGGAAAGCCTGGTTTATATTCTTGTAGGTAAGAAATCCCCCAGAAAACAGTGGCAGTTCTCTGTATGGTGTCCGTTATATTACTTATGCTTCAGCTGTCTCATTCAAACGTCATGTTATGACATTTATCCACCCTGATATGTAGAGTTAGCAGGGTGCCTGTACATTTACCGGTATTTTGCTCAGTCTTGTGTTTAATTTTTCGCTTGTGTTGGTGAGTGGAAAAGAGAACAAAGAAAATACACTGTATGGTGTTATTTCATATGTCATGTGGACATGTATCTACGGTGGGTCTTCTTTTAGCCTGCACTTTTATTTTTGTATTGTTTATGATTTACATTATACCTGTATGCAGCAGAATTACATACATTGGTGCCATGATTTTTTGTCATTAATGACAATGTATCTGTTGAGCAGTGGTCACAGATGGTTTATATCAAAGTGTAAAGGTCTGGAGAAGGAGACTTAAAGGGTTCAGAACCTGCTCTTAGTACTTTGTTCCACTGTACATTATCATTTAGACCAGTTTCGTGGGTGAACAGGCAAGAAATCCAGTGTTGTTCCTTTTCAAAGAGGCGTTGTCTGCAGTATTTCCTAACTGTTCTGTGATACACCATGTTAAATCATTAGGGGTGTGGCCTGAGTTGATAAAGTGGTCTACTAGTTTTGTGGTGTTTCTTTTGCATCTTATATTACTATGGTGTTCATATATCCGGGTTTTCTATTTACCTTGTTTTAATGCACACAACTTTAAGACCAAATCTGCAAACAATTCAATAGATGGGAAACATTGTTTACAACGCATGTGATACATCGCATGCCATTACAAAGCAGTCATTACAACAACCGAGTTGTTACATCGTAAACCGGTACAACGCAAGTCATTACAAAGACTTGCTGTAGGGGGTAGAAGGTGTTGGATTCTAAATCCAACACCTTCTTTCCTACTGTTGAACAGAATGGAGTTGGAATAGCAAATTATATTATTCCAAAATCCAGGGAGCCCCCTACAGCAAGTTGTTGTAGTGACTTGTGTTGTAATGGTATGCGATGTAACACAGCGGTTGTTGTAATGAGCACGTTGTAATGGCATGCAATGTATCGCATGCGCAGTAACGTGGCCTATTGAGATAGACTACATTCACAGTAATGCAATTTGCTTGTTTTCGCAATGACCATGTTTTTCCAGGTTCCAGTCTTTGTGGTTTTTGACAGACACTACAGTTGCCTCAGGCATAGTGGGCTGTGAACTCTGGGAGACCCCACATATTACCTACTGTAGTCCATCCTTCATTTCTCCTGGCACGTGGTCTGGTCTTCAAAAGGTTGTCTTTTAAATTAATTGCTTTTTTGAAGGAAAACAAGGGCTTGCTTCATTTGAGGTTTCCAGTCTGGATAATGCGCTAATTTTTATTGACATTTTTATTTACTTTATTGGAGACCATGTTCTAAGCTGTTACATAGGTTAATGGGATGGTGTTATTGTGTTTGTTTGATGGTTCTAAGAGGCCTTCACTGTCTTCATTGTTTGCTCTTGTGTAAGCTTTCTTGGTCATTTTTCTTGGGAAACTCCAATCTCTCAGTTTAGTTTTTAGGTCTTCCAACTGTGGGATGAAATCGGTTTTCTTGGAGCAGTTCCTTCTTCGTCTGAGAAACTGTCCGTAAGGAAGGTGCTCTCTGAGAGCAATGGGGTAGAAGCTGTCAAATTTTAACAGGGTATTCCTAGCATGTTTCTATGTGATAGGTCCTTGTTTCCACTTTCACACTCTCCACATATATTTCGATCTTTACTGTCTGTGTGTCTGAATCTCAGATTGGGGTCACACACGTTCAGCTCGGTTCAGATATCATCAATGTATCGTTTCCAGAGTTGTGTGATCTCTTGTATGCCTTTCTATCATCCAACATGTATTTCTTCTCAAAATTGTAGATATAGAGGCCAGCCACACTCAGGGTAAAAATGCTGCCCATTGATGTTCCGAATGTCTTGTATGTCTCAGAGGTGTTAGCAATCAAATAACAATGCAGGTAGACAGCAGGCAAGAAACAATGATTTCTACATATTGGAACCTGTAATTTGTCACAATAACAACAAAAACAAAATTACATAAATAATGGATTGGCAAATTGCCAAATCTAGGACAAGGGAGGCTCTGTCCCCCATCCTGAGTCCAAGATTTAATTTACCACTGCCTATATGTTTGCATGTCAGGAAGGCAATTAAACCTACATTTTCCTTACAGAAATGAAAGCAGCAAGTGAACTTTCGGTGGGATTTAAGTAGAATCCAAACAATATCTACATATCTTAGAATGCATGCAGCTTCAATTGGTCCTGCTGAAAGCTGTTTGACCCTGATGGGCATGTGAGAATATGGCTGAAACATGTAGACCTCTCACAGAATGAGAAGGTTAAAATGTACATCCTTCACATATCCATCACTATTTTCACATTGACCAATGCTCTCACCAATAAAACTTAAGTAAAAAAGACTGAGAGTATTTGAGCCAATTTTAAAAAGCACCACACATGAGCACCATTCACTCACTATCAACACCTCACCCTCAAAAACAACCAGCTCTGCTGTAATCAGGCGTTGCAGCCCTGAAAACATTCGGTGACCAGGGTGGGAACCCTATGATGAAGCATGTCACCTACTAGGTAGGTGAGAGAGGGTTCTTTTAGAAAACCATAGGGTTTTTTAGGCAGTACAGACACCTGATACGTCCACCCAAAAAAAGAGGAAGGGTGTATGTATAATAGCTAGAAAGACCTGTTCTTTTTGTTTTTCATAATATTATTTGGGAAAAGGAATAGGCCCATCTCCTGACTTCTCACTTTCTCTCTGCTGTGAGAAAAAGTAACTATCCTTTAAAAATAAAAATATAAAAAACAAAAACGTTTGTTGTTGTTGCTATATACCCCGCTGGAAAGCAACATTGCTTTCCGTAAGAATCAGTGCTTACTCAACCCTAGACACTCTCCACCATGACAAAGAACTCAGGCCTTGCATTCACAGATGAGAATGTGGAGGAGATCATCTCTATCCCTCCCCTAATGGCATAATTAAACGTAGCCCAAACAATTGCACAGATAAACGTTTGGGACACGCTAACGGAACAAAAGAGAAATAGGTTTCATAGCATCTTACATGGGGTCATATTGACAGAGTATCTAAAAGCAAGTACACCACCGAGGGGGCTAATAGTGACTAATGCCCCTAGAATTTTCTTGGAAGACCCAGGCTTCAGGAAGGACTGGGCTCAAATCGCTTGGCATTACACTCGGGACTTGCTCATCCTAACCATAAAAACTGCCATACGACTCTTGGAAGCAATGTTAATTGAGATACAACTCACGGAAACTCATCTTAAAACAATAATAACCTCACACAAAAAGACATTGGAAGAAATCAATAAATAACTAGCTGAATATAAGGATTTCCTAACGCAATTCAAAATAGATAAATTCCAAAAGGATCTAAAGAAATTCTCCTTCACCAAGGTCTACCCCTATTCAGCACCAGACTATACCACATCAGAGAAGGAGGGATATTCATCAGATAATTACACCCCAGATAATGGCACATCAGCAGGGCCGGACTGGGAACTCAAAGCAGCCCGGGCAAATTTTGCCAGTCCAGCCCCCGCCTGGCGCGTGGCGAGCAAGCGCAGCTTGCGAGCCTGACCATTACTCGGGGGGGCTTTGGGGTCCCCCCGCCCCAAGAAAAATTTGGAAAAAGACAGGCCAAAAAGGTGAATTTTACAGCACATTTTTAATTACATATTCAATTTATCATCTTTCAAAGCACAGTAAATAGTGCCACCAACCATTTAGCCCAACCGTGAACATGAAGCATAGGTTGTCCTCAAAGACACTTATGTGACAATATACTTGAATAACAACTTGTAGTACACTTTATGACAGGCAAGTGCTTTACATGTGCATTGCATGTGCGCAACCTTTTGAATCTCGAAAGAACCTTGAGGTGACTACGGAGAGTGATCCCATTTAAATGAATGGATGGATGGATGGATGGCTGAATGAATGGATGGATGGATGAGCTTTGATGATGTCTGCGAAGGACATTGTAAGAGTTTGGCCTGACAGCTTTATCACTGTATAACACTTGGGTTCTTTCCCAAGGGCCCCCTCTCGCCTCAAAGGCCACCTCCTATTAAATAATAAAAATAGGTTCCCTCTTGGTTGCCTAAATCAGTATGTTCCCTGATGAGAATGTTCCCCCAGCAGCAGGATGGCACACAAGTGAGAGAAGTTATGGCTTAAGCTGCATAGTACTTCTATTGCACAAACTACTTGGAGGTTCCTGTGCAGCAAAGTAACTTCATGTCTGCTCAAAATGCAGATGTACAGGGTTACTATCATGCCTAGCATTAGGCAGTGACACTCTCCCTTGTCATGAGGGGAGGATCCTTGTACAGCTTTGCTAGGCTGATGAGCTCACTGGTTGCAGCAAAGTGAGAGCTTCAGCCCAGCTTCTGCCAGGTGCCTGTGCACTAGTGCATGTAAAGCACCACACTGCCTGACCCTGACACGATGAGTGTGTGTCAGCTGGCCTTTTCTCAGCCTGGCTGACACTCATCATACTTTGGGAAGAGGGGAGGGGCAGAGCCCAGGGGCCCTTCCTGATGCGCTGCTACTGCTACGGGTGAATGGGAAACAACACTGCCTCTAGGAAGAGAATGAAGTCCGACAAGCCACTTACCTTGATTATGCCTTTTCTCCCTCCTCTTCAGTGACTTATTTATTAAAGGCCCTTGTGGATTTTATTGTCATACAAGCACCATTAAAAATAGAAGAAGAGCATGTCTGAGCAGCACAGTTAAGGAAGCTATCTCCAACAGGACTATTGTAGGCCCATAGAGAAGACTTTTGGTGTAAAGTCAGGCAAATTCTGGAAATGTCTGTACATTCAACAAAAGGCCATGTTTAACACATTAAATGTGTCAAACATTGAAACATTTGGAAAAACAAGCAAATTGCAGGTGATTTCTGGAAAGCACAGGGAGAGAAATGGCATGGAAAAACTCTGGCCTTCACATCAAGAGATTATCATTAATTATACTGATTACGAATATTTCCCGCATTACAAATTGAATCATCTCTAAGCTCTAAAATGGGCTTATTTAAATTGCCTAATATATGGTACCAAATATCTTAACCTAAAATTGGGATATAAAGCCTGACCTGCATGCAGATCTTAATTTGTGCTTGTGTTTGCAGGTGATAGGCAACAGAACTCATATTTAGGGACTGAGTTAGACATTCTTCTCATCATCAGATATTGACCCTGAGCAGAACAAGAAGAAAGGAGGGGTAAGAGTAGGATCATAAAAAAGTGACAAACAGTGAAGCAGGGATGACACAGAATCTGCAATAGTGAGATAGAGGGTGAAGTGCGGTGGAAGAAAAGGGCATTAGGTGGAATCAAGACTTTGGTTGGTATTCGGCAGTCCAGGCATATGGCATTTGGCCTCTAAGAAAAACTTGGAGTTGTTGCGCTCAGATTTACTTTAACAAGTTAAACATTGCCTGCAGATAGCACTTTAATTAGCATTAGACAATGATTACTAAGCTAATAGTGGAACCCAGCCCTAAAGTGTATGTTAAATCAGGGTAGGGTGTTGACATCAGAAAACACCTTAAATTGGCAGTCAAATTTATATTTGACATGTATCAGTGCACATAGATAAAAACTCAAGCACTTGGGATGCCTCATTGGATACCACCCAGATTCTTACAAGAATACTTACCTAAGTAGCTGCTGCAGGATACCCATTTGCACCTAATGAACATGGAGGAGAGGACAGGCCTCATCGCACACTGCTGTTGAACTGCTGCGTAACCGCGTTGAGTGGACAGTGATCTTTCAGTCATAACGGGGTCCAAAGGTGTAGCTATCAATAGTGCAGAAGGTGCAGGGGCACTGGGATCCAAGTGTCTGAGGGCCTACTTCACCTCAATTATAGAATTTTCGAGTCAAACCCACCAGACAGCGCAAGCTGCCTTACTCAAAGACCTAAAGGGGCTTACATCGTGCCACTGTTTACAATTGTTTGTTTTTTTCACTTTTATTTGCTTGCTTCTTATTCAGTGGCTCTCCTTGTCCCAGCTTGTTTATCTTGTGTTTGTCTCTCCCCTGGATCACAGCATCGTTACCATCTGTAACATTGGCTGTTTCTATCCATCCACTGCGCACTTTTAGGAAACAATTTTTCTTTTTGGCTACGCACTCGATGACAGTGCACATGATTTCCACATCTCTCCTGTTCCACCCTGTGTGCTCTCTCAAAGGCCTTCCCGCGCTCCATATTTCTCTCATGTGTATGTCTCCCTGACTCACCTCACGTTCCGTGTTGTTCGTGCCCTCGTGTACTTCTCTCCCCCTCCAGGTGTTGCTGCCAGTTTTGTGTGTTCCTTACTCTTTTGTGTGCTTCTCCTCATTTCCTTCCTGCGCTCTGTGTTATTCTCCCATCTGTGCTATTCTTTCTTGTCTCCAGGTGTGCTTTTTGACTTCTCGCCTTCACTGCCCCATTCCCTCCTTGGTTACCCCACCCACTCCTGCGGTCCTATTTTTTTTCCTATTTTGTACTCGCGCACAAAAAAAACATTTCTTCAAAATGCATTCACCAAAGCAAGTGGCGTCCCCCATCTTGGATCAATAAAATAAAGAAAATGTTTCCAACGCCATTTTCCTGGTTTGTGCATGCATTATGACTCTTTGACCTCACATACTTCATCTTGCATATGCACACTGGGGAATTGACATCATTGCCAGCAACGGTTGAGTCATCAAGCCTTTGTTTATTATTATAATTATTATTTATGTGCTTTTTCCTGATGCTGCACAGCATCAGGAAAAAGCCCATGCATCGCTGAAAGGCATTGGCAAAAGTCAGTTGGTCCCCAGACCTATTGACTTTGTCGGTGCTTGCTTCTTTATTTAACTATAAACCTTACCTACAAACCCAGCGGACGGGGGCCTATTTTTTTCCTTGCTTGAGTTCGGAACCATGGGGTAGCAGGTAGATGCTGGCCACAGGGAATTATACAGAAGGAAGTAGAAAAGTCGAAGGAAACGTTGCAAATTATGGCACAGGGCTGCTCTTCCTAATTATTTTTCGTGTGAATTAACCGTAATAAGATAGGGTGGGCGTATTAAGTTTACACACTGTATGCAAAGCATTGACATTAAAGATCTACAGAGGCAAACGTGAAATAAAGTTCTGTCAAGAAACTGGATTCCGCAACAAAAGCAGTTCTTACTTCTCATTAAGTTTAGGAACAACCCCATAGCTGAAAGTTAAACTACTGACGGAAGGGTGTTCTTTAAATCATACTCTATAAATACGACCAAAAACTAAATAGTCGCAAACGGCAAGTGGCCCTGCTGCTTTAGAAAGACTTTAGAAACATTGTTTTTTTAAACACGCTCACAGGGTAGCGTATCACATTCTTCCGGTAGGTTCCGTGAACTACCGTGCTGGGGCCTATACCTTTTGTTCTTTAATCCTGGCCCAGTTGCTACCTGTTATGTATTAATCCACAAGAATTATTATATTTAAATTGAGTTTATTCGTAAATGAAGAAGCACTCTTCGCATACATCCGGAGGCTCCAGTCGTTGACAGTAACTGAACCTCGGTGACAGTTTATACATCCAATATATTCAATACAAACAGTAATCAGTAGCGAGACATACTTATTTAATTCATAACATATCACGTGAATAATTCAAAGGGAAATACATACACGCGCGGGTCGCGCACAGTGGACAGGCATTAGAATGGTGTAATGTGTGCGCGACACTGGAATATATATGCACGAGTGTGAGCGCGTGTATGGTTGTATACATAACACACCTTCCTCCCTTATAAAATAATGAAAGAAAAGAAAGAAAAAAAAAACAAATTACAAAAAAAATTTTTTTTTTTTTTTTTTAACTCCTGCTAGATATGTAAGCAACAAAATCTGACAACCATTTGGGTTTTTTAGTTGTTCTTTTGGATATAGATACATCATTTTGGATATCAACTTTTTGATTGTTGATGTCATTGTTTTGACAATAAGTTTCTGTGGTTGTATTTTGTTCAGTGTAATTACTATTTGAACAACAAGGTGTGTTAGTTGTATTATCACCTGTGTTATCTTCATTTAATTCTCCATCTAAAAATGACATATCAGTATGTTCAGGATTTGGTTCTTTATGATAAATATCCTTATCAGCTTTGAGAATGGCAATTCTACTGAGATTCCAAACTTTATTGTCTGATAATCTCACTGAATTCTTTAGTACTTCTATTACCTCAAAAGGACCCATGAATGAACTCTCTCCTTTTTTGACCTTCCATGGTTTTTTTACTTTTACCAACATACCGATTTCTACTGTAGGGTCTATCTTTGAACCAAATTTTCCATCAAAGTATTTCTTATTTGTACAATGAGTGCGAATAAGATTTTCTTTAACTACACTCAGATCAACTTTTGAAGATGTAGAACTAATCAACCATGATGGATTCACAATAGTTCTAGGAATCCTTCCTCTCATAATTTCAAAAGGAGAATACCCAGTCATGGTATTTACATTTGTTCTGTACATCCATACTTTTTTAAATATTTCAATTTCCCATCTTTTCTCATCACCATCGGTAAATTGTATGGCACTCTTGAGGACTCTATTGAATCTCTCTATTATACCATTTCCACTGGGATTATATAAGGAAGTGGTGGAATGAGTAATCCCAAGTCTGGCAAAATAATCATTGGCTTTCTTAGAACAAAATTGTACACCATTATCAGAAATAATTCTAATTGGTAATCCTTCTTCAATAAAAACTCTATCTAGGAAATTTAACACAGAGTCAGTGTCTATTTTCTGAACAATCTTGATAATGGGCCATTTTGAGAAAATGTCAATTGCTGCAATGACGTATTTGGATTCATGACCAATGAGACCCATGATATCTATAGCAATAGTTTCCCATGGATTGTCTGGAATGTTGTGTGTACTCATATTTGGTTTAAGAGTCACTAATGATTTATCAGAATTTGCGCATACAACACAATTTCTGATCAATCGTTCGACGAACATGTCTATACCTGGCTACCAAAATAAATTTTTAACTTGTTGTTTGGTTCTGACCATACCACTATGACCTTCATGGCTTTGTAAAACTATATCTTTTCTTATACCCGTGGGTGGGACAATGCGTTCCCCTCTTTTAATGATGTCTTTACAACATGAAAGTTCTGTTCTTACTTCCCAGAAGCTTTTTAAATCTGAATCTAAACACTTCTTATCAGGCCAATCAGTGTTGATGTAAGTAGCTACATCTCTCAAAACTCTATCGTCTTCAAATTTCTTTTTCCACAAAGTTTGATCAATTGAAATGGGACCTTCATCATGAATTAAAGCAATTTGGAAATCATCCCATTCATTATGTAAATCTTCTTGTATGGGTAGTGGCATTCTAGACAAAAAATCTGCAGAAACATTTTCTTTACCAGGTACATATTGTATATTATAAATGAAGTCTTGTAAACGCATGGACATGCGTGCAATGCGAGCTGAGGCTCTCAACATACCTTCTGTAGTGAGAAGTCTTACCAAAGGTTTGTGATCACTCCTTAGAACACATTCTTTACCCCAAACAAAAACTCTGAAATGTTCCAAAGCCCAGATACATGCTAATGTTTCCCTTTCTATTGTGGAATATTTTTCCTCAGCCGGTGTAAGTGCTCTGGAAGCATGTGCAATGACAACCTCTTTTCCTTTATCTGTTTTTTGAGTAAACACAGCACCTAAACCCTTCGAGCTGGCATCAGTAGTAATGATATTTTGTAGAGAAGGATCAAAACAGGAAAGTGCATTTGCGGAACAAATAGCATTTTTCACATCACAAAACTCTTTTTCACATTCATTTGTCCAGTCAAAAGTAACTCTGTTTTTGATTAACTGTCTAATATTATACGTTCTACATGAGAATTCAGGTACATATCTGGCGTAGAATTCAACTAAGCCTAAAAAGGATCTTACATCATCCTTTGACTGAGGGTGAGGAGCGGATTCAATAGCTTCTAGAAGTGAAGATTTTGGTTTGATACCATCTTCACATAGTTCATGGCCCAAGTAATTTACAGAATGAACGCCAAATTTACATTTCTCATGCTTGATGGTAAGACCATGCGTATTGAGTGCACCTAAGACTTCTTCTAAAGTAGCAATGTGTTTATCTTTGTCATCATTGAACACCAAAATGTCATCTTGAAAACAGATGGTATTCTTGCAATCCTTCAAAATGTCTTGCATAACTCTCTGAAATATTGCTGCTGCAGATGCTAAACCAAATGGCATTCTGTTGAATCTGAAGCATCCAAAAGGTGTAATAAATGCAGTCAGGTCTTTACTTTTGTCATTTAACTCAATCTGATGATACGCTGCTGATAAATCAATTGTTGAAAAAAACTTTGATCCTCCCACAACAGACAGCATTTCTGAAATACGGGGAAGTGGAAATTGATCAATAATAATATTATTGTTGAGGTGGCGAAGGTCAATGCAAAGTCTTACCTTGCCATTGGTTCGTCTGGCAACAACTATGGGCGAAACCCATTCAGATGATTCTATCTTCTCTATTATGCCTGCTTTGACTAGAATGTCCAATTCACTTTTAACTTCATCCCTAACGGCAAAAGGAATATTCCTGGCCTTGTGTATTTTTGGACAAGCATTTCCTTTTAAATGGATTTCATGTTTAAAGTTAGTTAATTTTCCAATGTCTTTTGAAAAAACTTTAGGAAACTTATTCAACATCAAGGAAGATATTCCATTCTGTTCATCAATCAACATGACAGGGTTGGAGCTATTAGGATCAAGTACAATGTCAAGTTTACCACAGTCAAACCAGCTAAGTACTGAAGGACCCTTTTTTGAAACATATAACTTTGCAATACATTTCCTATTCTTAAATCTGAATACCAAGGTTCTGAAACCTAAGATGTCTATTCTTCCTCCAGAATATCCTTCAGGATTGATGTCACTTTTCTCTAAGTGATTACTTAATCTCGGTACAAATAGTTTTTTCCAAACAGATTCACATACTATAGAATAGGGTGAACCAGAATCGGCATACATTTTGATTTTTACCCCTCCAATAATCATATCACATAACGTTTTTTCTTAATAGTTGTGTCATTTACATTCAATATTGTGGACTCCTTTATGTTTAGTACATAAGAACAGTTGTTGGAATCATTTGTAAAATTTTCATCATCACTATTGTCACTCAATTCAATACATTTTACTTTTTGGTTGGCTTTGTTCCTTTTGCATGCAGAGGTAAAGTGCCCCATTAAACCACAGTTTGTACATTTTTGTTTTAAGCCTGGACAATTTTTGCTATTAGCTAAATGTGATTTGCTGTTCCATCTAAAACATTTTAAGTTATTTTTAAAATCTTCAGAATTTCCTTTGGAGGGAAATGTTTGTTTCTTTTTAGAGAAATCCTTATTTTTATTATCATATTTATGATTGATTTTGGAAACAATTTCTCTACTAATGGAAACATCTTTATGTTTAACCTGTTGTGCACTCCTACAAGAAAGTTCAGCTTTCCTAACAATGGATATTATAAAATCTAAATTTTCATCACCGTTTATCCACAGTCTTTCTTGTATTGTGTCATTACTGGAATGCATAACAACTTGATCTCTGATGAGATCTTCTTGTAAGTTACCAAATTTGCAATCTAATGCTAATGTTTTAAGAGAGGAAACAAAATTATCCACAGATTCTTCTTTTAACTGTTTTCTCTGAAAGAATTTATACCTTGAAATTCCTATGCATACTTTAGGGGAGCAGTATTTATCAAAGTCATATATAGCTTTATCAAAAACATTCATATCACCACTTGCTTGTGAGGTAGGTAATTGATTGAAGGCTTTTAATCCTTCTGGTCCCAAGCAGTGTAAGAAAATGCCTTTCTTTTCTGGAGCTTTCATTTTTCCATTGGTATCTAATGTCTCAATATAATTTAAAAAATAAGCTTTCCATTCGATCCAGGGCATACAAGGAGAGCTACCAGCTGTCCAATAACTTTGTGGTGGTGAAAGGGTGTAACCCTGAGCACACATAATGGTGGAAGATAAATTCAAGTTATGTAAAGTATTTATAAAATATCTTTTTTTTTTGTAATTAAATGAATTAATATTTGTTTTTAATAAAAACAAAATTAAATAATAAGAGTTACTTGTTAGTAGAGGAGTCAGTCCAACGATCTTAGAAAGAAGCGAGCGTTTTCCTGTTTCAGTTGATGTAGTTTTTCATTCGTGTCATGTTAAAACTGGATTTCAGCCTCTTTGTCTGTAACTGGGGAATCACCGTTGAAACGGGTGCCGATGGTGAAAATGAAGTCACCTCTTTAGTTTTCGTTAATTAGTCGAGGAGTAGCGTCCCAACAGGAAGTGTAGTTTTCGCTTCCGCCTGAGTTTATTCAGACGTAGGGCGGATGAAGACTTTCATCGGTGTAAGGGGAAAGCAGCTACATAGACGCTCTGCTACGCGTGAGAGGAAACGAAAAGGTATTCCAGATCTGGGGTTGAATGTAGTTGCTTCCGTTGCAGATATCAGGAATCGTTTCCGTTGTTATCAAGGAGGTGTTCCAACGATCATGTAAAGTGGAAGTAATTATAAAATCCAAATTCGATCGTAAACTGCTCAGAAATGCTTCTTCTTAAGGGTTTAAAATGCTCCGTCCATCGTCGCCAAATTGTTATGTATTAATCCACAAGAATTATTATATTTAAATTGAGTTTATTCGTAAATGAAGAAGCACTCTTCGCATACATCCGGAGGCTCTAGTCGTTGACAGTAACTGAACCTCGGTGACAGTTTATACATCCAATATATTCAATACAAACAGTAATCAGTAGCGAGACATACTTATTTAATTCATAACATATCACGTGAATAATTCAAAGGGAAATACATACACGCGCGGGTCGCGCACAGTGGACAGGCATTAGAATGGTGTAATGTGTGCGCGACACTGGAATATATGCACGAGTGTGAGCGCGTGTATGGTTGTATACATAACACTACCCCCGCCCAGCAGTGCCCACACTGCCCATGCTGATTGCAAAAACGACTGGATAGCCTCACCTGCGGGCGGCAGGCAGGGGGGCTAGAAATAATTAATTTATGGCCGCACTGGTCGGTGCCTCTCTGTTTCCATCGTCTCTCTGTTCTCTGGGATGCCTCCAAGTCCTGGCCTCACCACCAGACACGCACTTTTTATTGGAGGAGCCCCAATGCGCATGACTGGTCACCAGCCCCTCCCAGAGGGTGAACTGAACAGAGTAAGACCACGCAGACGCGGAGATATCCTTGTGCTACGCACCACTCCTGATTATTAAATCAACTTGGCCAGGCTGCACCAGACGGTGCTGTCTGTAGTGCACCAGACTCCAAAGCAGACAGTTGCTTTTTGGCAGCACAGAGCGGAACAGCCTGGTAGTAAATAGTACGTCTGACCTCTGCTGCTCCAGCATCAGACTACTGACTGACTCACGGATCGAAAATTGGCCCCTTCAACAAAACCGGCCTCCTGTGCAAAAACCGACCCCCACCCCCTCCAGCCGACCGGGGGATTGCCCGGTGCCCGGAATTACCAGTCCGGGCCTGCACATCAGACACAGGGAGGTTGTCCAGTAATGATGATAACCAGAGAAAAACAAAGAGGAAGGAGATGGCAGCGACCATGGCAAGGACAAAACATATCCATGAATCCGATGGGAGTACCACAACAACCATTCTTCCATCAAGCAATTCCACCGCACTTCTTGGGATGGAACACACCTTACCCTACCAATGTACAAGGCAACTTCTTCCAGATACACCGCCCGCCTTTTTTATGGAGAGGAGGGCGAGGTCGAAGGAGAAGTAGAAGGGAAAATTATGTCCACCGGGAAGACCCACAACAGAGAATGAACAGCAGGAGCATGTCAAGGGACAACCAACAGGGAACAAACAGGGGTCGGATATAGTGACAAATCTATCAACCCTGGTACTGATGGACGCATATAAACAAGTTATGAACAGGGGCCTATAGCTTTGTGCCCACAACACGCCTAGATAAATGCTGCCTCCACTGCGAACTATTTTGTAGAAAATTGAAACTGAAGGACTTTTTTGAAAAATCTGTCTCTTTCAAGGAAAACACAAGCCTAAAAGTTGACACAGATTTGAAGGAGAAAGCTATATACTGCCCCTCCACGTCAGCAATCCCAGAGGAAATCGCTGTGTTTGAACAGGCAGTATATAATAAAATAGAGATGTTGAAATATAAAGAACTGTACCACTACATGACAAGCGAAGAAACCATAGCACTAAGAGAACTCAAGGAACAAACAATGTTGATCATAAAACCAGTGGACAAAGGAGGAGAAAACGTCTTATAAAACCAAGATGACTACCAAAAAGAATGGCTCCGCTTACTATCAATTGAATAGAACTACAGAGTGCTACAGGAAGACCCTACAAGTGACCTACAGTCAGAAATAAAACACCTGGTGGAAGAGGCAGAGGAACAGAATTGGATCTCCAAGAAGGAAGCAGATTTCCTTATCACACAAAATCCCAAAACACAATATTTTTTTACATTGTCAAAAATTCACAAAGAGAGAACTCCCCCACTAGGAAGACCAATTGTTTCAGGCATTTTATCATTATTAGAACCACTGGCTGGGTTCTGTGACTTCTACTTAAAACCTAAAGTACAACAAACATCCACGGACCTAAATGATACCAAGGATCTACTCCACCTACGAGAAAATATCGATTTTGATCCCGCAACCAACATCCTGCTTACCCTAGATGTAGAGAGCTTATATTCTCCGATTGTGCCCCGAAATCAGGGGGCATAATTGGAGAATTATGAGCACCAATCACTTGACACTTCCATGCATGTATGTCTTATAAGAAAAAAAGATTGCATTTTTAAAGAGCGCTACATGATCTGAATGGATTCTAAGATATATTCTCATTTGATCCATCTCAGTGCATGCCTACAAAGATTAACAAATACAAGTAGAATTTTAAATTTAATATGTCTGTTAGTATTGGATTTCTCATAAGTGTTGGGAATGAAATAACAATGCAGGATGACAGCAGGTGAGAAACAATAGCTCCTATACATGCACAACCCTGAAATTTGGCGCAATAACAACAAAAACCAAAATTACATAAATAATTGATTGGCACATCACCGAATATAGGACCAGGGAGGTTCTGACCACCCTCCTGAGTCTGAGATTTGATTTACCACTTCCTAAATGTTTGGACGTCAACAAGGTAATTGTACCTAAACTTTCCTTTCAGAAATGAACGCAACACTGTGAAGTTCCGGTGGGTTGTAAGTCCAATCCAAACCATAGCTGCATGTCTTAGCTTGCATTCCAGCTTCAGTTGGTCATGACAAAAGCCATTTCAGCCTGTTGGGCATGTGAGAAAATGGCTGAAACATGTAGACCTCTCACCGAATAAACAAATGTATATCCTTCACATAGCCATCACTCTTTTAACACTGACCAATACTCTCACCAATAGAATTTAGGGTAAAAAGAAAGAGAGTATTTGAGGCAATTTAAAATCACTGCATTTAAGCACTATTCAATCACTAGCAGCACCTCATCCTCAAAAACAACCAGCTCTGCTGTAATCAGGCATCACAGCCACAGCACACGGTGGAAACATTTGGTGACCATGGTGTAAACCCTATGTAGAAGCATGTCACCTACGTGGTAGGAGAGTGAGGGTTCTTTTACAAAACTTTATGGTTTTTAGGCAGTACAGACACCTGGTACATCCTCTCAAAATTAGGGGAGAGGTGTATGTATAATAGCTAAAAAGACCCATTCTTTTTGTATTGCATTGCACATTTGTTACTTTAGGAAAAGGTCTTAGTAGAGATGGTGTTTATCAGATTATACTCTTAATGCCCATCAGTGTGGGAAGAGTTGTGAGTAGAATGAAGGCTTTTCCCACTCCCTACTTTGCACAAACATCATCCAAACACAAAGGTGTCGGGGGGGAGGGCAGTCCCTCCCATCACATTAGTACACCCACAAGTTATCTGTGAAGGGGTCTGAAATTAGAGTCTAGTGTCTCCCCACAAATTAATACACCATTATCTGAGAGAGGGGTCTGAAAGGTGAGGCCAGTCCCTGCCCACTCCCTACTATGACAACCATATTCGGAGCTAGAGCTCTGAAAGGAGAGACCAATCCCTTCCAAAACCCTACTACATACACCTGTTACCTGAAAGAGAGGTCTCAAATGAGAGGCCAGTGCATCCAAATACCCTACTATGCACACCTGTCAGAGAGAGGTCTCAAAGGATAAGCCAGACACTCTCTAAACACCCTACTGCACACAGCTGTCCTCTGAGACAGATATCTGAAAGGAGTGTCCAACCCATCCACACACCCTACTATGAACACCCCTCATTTGAGAGAGAGAGTCCTCAAAGCACATGCCAGTCCATCCACACACCCTAGTATGCACACCTGTCACCTGAGTGAAAGGGCTCAGTAGAGACGCTTGTCTCTTCACACACCTTACTAAGCACACTTGAGAGGTTAGAAAAGAGAGGTCAGTCCCTCTCTGTATCCTCCTATACATATTTGTCAGAGAAATTCCTTTTGGGGTATTCCACCTCACCTCTCCCCAAAAGGGAGATCGGCAATTTTTAGGCTGATCTGCCCTGTGGGACTGGGGTGGAAGGCCATTAAACCATGAGGGGTAGTTTTCCTGTTCGGGGAGCGACCCCTTCGGCAAGAGTCGCTCCCCGTGGGGAGAATTTTTTTAGTTATTCCTCTCCCAAAGGGCAGATTAGCCATTTTTATGCCGATCAGCCCTCTGGGAGGGTGGAAGCCCACTAGATCACCTGGGATTGTTTTGTTGGCCAGATTGCGACTCCTTTCACTACATGTCTAGTTTTTATAATGAACGACCAAAAATATCAGAGGGTCTAAAACATCAAAGATGTGGACGCCAGATAAGAACCAACAGGGGACTATATCACCATGCCTCGTATATAATCTAAATAAGGTCACCCCTACACCAAACCCACAGAGTGGTCAGGTAAGGATGCCCATCAGTCACCACACGGAACCGCCCTTCATCATATGGGTTTCCTTTAAGACCACCATTAAGGGTGCCACTTTTCTTTCACGGGGAGGGCCCAGATTGCAAGAAAACCCTCACCTGATCAGACAGATCTTCCGTGGTCTTACTTCTCAATTAAGAGGATGTTAGAATACCAAGGGGGGACTGATGTCGCAGTGCAGAAAACAGTGTGTAAAGAATAAGAAAAAGTGTATGCTAAAATTGGATGAGGGGGTACTGAAAGTGATTTTTATTCTGGTGCTACCCACTCTACCAATATTAAAAAGTAGTCAGTGACAATCACAATATTCTTGGATTGTCTAGATGTACTGTAAGGTCAACATGTTTCAGCAATTAACGACACATTATGTCATTGCTTTCATCAGGACCAAAAACAACTGATAGGTACTGCAACCAAGTGATAGTGAAACAAAAATAGTGCTCAAAACCATGTCAAATAAAACTTATACAGAGATCACCAGAATCCACTAGGTGTCCGCGTCATTTTCTCCACCTTTCCAAGTCATCGGAAATTTCCAACTTGGACGCCGATTCACGGAGTACCGACGGACAGAGCGGTGTTTCCCCTTTTCTCCCTGAGCCGTGGCCAGGTGGGGTGAGGTCTGTGCATCTTCCAAGTTGTGCCCTCCACAACCAGGTAATTTAGTTATAGGTAATTTTTAAGTCTCCACAGTACGATTTGGGCCATTTCCTGTTGCAGAGACTATGCCTACCCTCAAAAGTGAGGTACCATTTTATTGGTAGACCTGGGGGAATACTGGGTGGGAGGAAATGTGTGGATCCACGCAGATTCCACAACTTTCCCACACAGAAATTTGAGAAAAACCTGACTTTTTCAGCAAAATTTGAGGTTTGCAGGGGATTCTGGGTAGGAGAATGTTGGGAAACCCATGCAAGCCATACATCGCTTGACTACCACAGGTGTCTAGTTTCCAGAAATGTGTGGTTTTGGTCGGTTTTCTTAGGTGGCTGCCAAGCCCCAGGCCAAAAACTCATGGGACCCCCTTTAAAACCAGGTTGGTTTGTGATAGGTAATTTTGATGTCGCTTCAATAAGTTTTGGGCCCTTGCCTGTCGCGGATCCTTGACCCACCCACGCGAGTGATGTACCATTTTTATTGGGAGACCTGGGGGAACGTTGGGTGGGAGGAAATGTGTGGATCCACGCAGATTCCAGAACTTTCCCACACAAAACTTTGCGGAAAAAAAGTGATTTTTCAGCAAAATTTGAGGTTTGCAGAGGATTCTGGGTAGGAGAATGTTAGGGGACCCCGGGTGTCTAGTTTCCAGAAATGTGTGGGTTTGATAGGTTTCCCTAGATGGCCACGGAGTCCTGGGCCAAAAACAAATGAGACCCCCATGCAAAACCAGGTTGGTTTGTGATAGGTAATTTTGATGTCGCCTCAATTGGTTTTTTGGCCCTTGCCTGTCACGGGTCCTTGACCCACCCACGCAAGTGAGTTACCATTTTTATCAGGAGACCTGTGAAAATGCTGGGTAGGAGTAAATTTGTGGATCCACGCATATTCCAGCACTTTCCTACACAGAAATTCGAAAAAAGGGATTTGTTTTAGCAAAATTGGAGGTTTTCAGGGGATTCTGGGTAGGAGAATGTTGGGAGACCCGTGCAAGCCATACCTTGATAGACTCCCCCGGGTCTGTAGTATAAAAAAAATCTGGGTTTGGTAGGTTTCCCAAGATGGCCGCCAAGTTCCGGGCCAAAAACTCATGGGACCCCCCTTGCAAAACCAGGTTGGTTTGTGGTAGGTCATTTTGATGTCACCTCAATAGGTTTGGGCCCTTCCTTGCCACGGGTACTGGGCCCACCCACACAAGTGAGGTATCATTTCTATTGGGATACTTGGAGAAATGTGGGGAGTTGGAAATTTGTTGCTACTTTCTGCAGCGTGAACATTTGGGTACAGTAATGCAAGGAAAATGTGACAGTCACATTTTGAGGTTTGCAGGACATTGTGGGTTAGATAACTTGTTGGGATCCACAAGAGAGACATCACCATGTACTCGCCTGGGTGTTTAGTTTACGAGAATATCTACAGTGGGTACTGTTTTTCTTAGACGAAATATACACCTTGGCAGAGAGACAAAAAAGACAAAGATTACTGCCAGCCATCTATTCCTCAAGCACACACACATACTGGTTGGATTTGGCACGAGGGTGAGTGATGGTTCAGTATATAAAATGTTATTAACAAGAGATTCCCCAAAAATGAAATACACTGTCAATAATTGAAAGGACAAAAACCTTACCCAGTGACTCGCAGCTCGTGAGCTGTAAAGCCACGTCAAGGCCCCAACCGCTTTACAGGCCATTCACACACCTTTCATATGTGATGCATACAAGACCATTCACACCACCAGGCACAAAATCAACAATTTATAACTTTCATAAATAGGGACAAGGTAAACCCTGCTTCAGAAAGACAGAAAAAACAAATATTTCTGCACAACCACCTATTCCTCAAGCACACATACATACTGGTTGGATTTGGCATGAGGGTGAGTGAGGGTTCAGTATATAATCTATTAACCATAGATTTCACAAAAATTAAATGCACTGTTAATAATTGAAAGGATGAGAAACTGAACCTTTGACTCACAGCTCATGAGCTGTAAAGCCACGACAAGGCACCTACCTCTTTACAGGACATTCATACACCACTCATACGTGTGAAACATACAAAACCATTCACACTGCCTGCCGCGGGCCCAGCACATTAAAACACTCACACCAGCTGACAGTTCCATTTAAGGGGCCATTACTTTCACATGCCCATATTCCTGATGCAGCAACCACACCAGCTCATGGATTGCGTGTAGTGTTGTTTGGCTAGCAGTGTGTGTAGTGACCAGTAGCAAGTCACTACTCACACACCACCAGCCAAGCGCCAGTCCACACACACCACCATCGATGACCAGCCCACGCACACCGTCAGCCAAGCGCCAGTCCACGCACAACACCACCCAAGTGCCAGTCCATGCACACCACCAGCTAAGCACTAGTCCACGCTCACCGCCAGCCAAGAACCAGTCCAGGCACACCGCAAGCCAAGCACCAGTCCATGCACACCGCCAGCCAAGCGCTAGTCCAGGCACACTGCCAGCCAAGCACCAGTCCATGCACACCACCAGCCAAGAGCCAGTACACGCACACCACCAGCCAAGTGCCAGTCCACCCACACCACCAGCCAAGTGCCGGCCTACACACACAGCCATCACATTTAGGATTTTTTTATACAATAAAAATAAAACACTAACAAATTCCAAATAGATACAAATCTACTAACACAAAATCTAAAACTAAATACATTGCACAAATTCCAATCTTGAAACTTAACACAAAATATAAAACAATAGACACCAGGCAGTTCACTTTACCACTCAAGGATGCTCCGAAAAATTATTTTGTTTGTGGTACATTCTAAAACAAGCAGGCACAAACAGCGCAGGGTTAGAAGGAAACTCGGGGCAGTACATACGAGTCTCCTTCCGAGAAACCTCTTCTCCTACGGACTCTGCATCTCCTACTGGAAAAGTCTTTGGAGGGTGTGGGAGGAATGTGATCAGGAAAGTGGCGATCTTTCAATCTAGCCACATCCTCCACCACTCGAACTCAATGGACACTTGCCTGTTCCACTACAACAAGACTGTCTATTACAGATTCCCGAAACTGAGCAAAAGTCATCTTTGACTAAGGACAAGAATCCTTGAAAACAGCAAAAGCATTAAAGGTTGCCAAGTGGAAAAGATGGATAGCCAATTTCTTATTCCAAATGTAAGCCTTACGAAGAGCAGTGTAAGGTTCCAACCTCTGATTTACTCTATCAGCACCACCCATGTGCCTATTATAGTCTAAAATGCACACAGGTTTGCGCGCTTCAGCAACTTGACCCCAAACAGTCACAGGTGAAGTGCTTTCAGCATGGATGGTAGTCAGCATGTAGACTCTCTCCTGTCAGAAAACTTCACAGCTAGAAGTTCCTCACAACGCAACGCACTGCACTGTCCCCACACAAGCTTTTGACAAACAAGTTATTTTGGGAAACCTTTATAGTTAGCCACTTTGGCTAATTCCCTGAACAACTGCACACCAGTGGAGAAGTTATCTAAATATAAATGGTGGCCTTTGTTAAAAAGTCCTCTACCAAGTTCCCACTCAATTTTCTCAGTCACTATTAAAAGTGGACGGACAACCAGGGGGGTTAATCCTGTATTCCTTACCCTGAAATTAGAGACATATCCAGTCCTACTGTCACACAGCATATACAGCTTAATTCCATAGTGTGCACTCTTACTAGGAATGTTTTGCCTAAAAACCAAGCGGCCCTTGAACAAGACCAAACACTCATCCACTGCTATTTCTTTCCCTGGAGCATAGATCTCAGAAAATCAATCAACAAAGTGATCAATGACAGGCCGAGTATTAAAAAGACGGTCACAATCATGGTGATCTTGTGGCAACACTAAACCAATATCAACAAAATGCAGCATACGAAGCAAAAGCCAACACCTATCACGACTCATGACTGGCGTAAATATAGCCGTTGCCATCAAGGGACTAGTTGACCAATATGAAGACATTGATGGCTTCCTTAGCAAGCCCATCAAAAAATTTAAACCCAAGAACTTCTTCATCTCTGCCAGGTTTGAGGGAGTCCACCGAGTAGCTCTAGAGTGGGGCCTAAGGCTGGCACTGTTGTCCCTCAAAAACTGTTCAGCATTCTAATTAGTCTGCTCAACAATCTCTGCCAAAAACACATCGTCCACAACAACTAAAAAAAATGTATTGGCAACACATTTTCTGTATTCACTCTACATCCTGGAACACCAGTAAAGTCTGGCCTGGGGCAACCCAGAGGTCATCCCTTCCAACTGGAAGCCTTGCAGCCCCAGGCTTCAGTCCAGATGCCTCTTACTGCACTATCAACACATCAATGTCATCCTTTAAAACAGCCACTTCATCCGCACTAAGAGTAGCTTTATCCTCACTGAGAGTATCTTCATCATCCGATGATTCCATGTGGAGAGAAAACTCACTGCCTGAATCTTCCCCTCCCTCCTCTGCCTCAGATGCAGAGTGAGTCTCTGAGCCATTGTCAGAGGAAGACTTAAAAAGCATACCAACAACCTAATGAGCAGTAATCCTGTGGCTAGCCAATACCCTTACTAAGAAAGGAGACTGCACAAACAAGACAACAACAACCAACACTGCAAAATAAGTAAGTAAAAAAATGTGTGCCTTTATCACAAAGATCTATATACTCAAAAACTATACGATTCACTTGCAAGAGACAGCTACACTCACCAGCACCTACTCTGCAGAGATTCAGCAAACACCAACGATATCCCATTAGAAAGAAAAAAACAAAACCAATTACTCACAAGACAACAAAATACACAAGCACAAATGCAAAACGTTTTTGACACTCAAAAAGCAGAAGCCAAACATGCTGCTATTATCACACATTTACAAAAAACACATTTATGCAGAGAAATTATATACATTTACATTGTACAAAAAAAAGTCTCTTACCAAACACATGCAACTACACAAACAGCAGAACCACCAGTAACAAAACCGCAACCTGGAACAGTCTAAAGAGCAAAAGCCTGGAACTAGAACAAAAAGGGAGAAATAAAGCATTACAATTGCAATTCACAACAAATAAAACAATTAACATTATAACACGCTATGTCACTACCCAAATGGTCAATCTGCCAGATGGGTCTTCAAATATGGCTGAGAAAAATGGGGGGTGATCTTGCCCAAGGGATCGGGTGAGGTTGTCTGCCGGCGGATTTGTCCCCCAGGTTGGGCAGAAAACAGCAGACAGAAATGTGCCCCTCTTGCTAAATAAATAAATCCCTGGTGCCTAGTAGGGTGTTCTGCCTCCCATCTCCCGCCCAGGGCAGAAAGGCCAAAAAAGAGGCAGATCTGTCCCCAGGAGGGGCAGAAAAACATGTACTAAAAGTTTGACCCCTTGGAAGCAACCACGTCACTTCCATTACACACAAAACTAAGAATGGCGAATTTTGCAAATTCGCAATTCACAAAATTGCGTATTTACGGATTCGCAATCCGCAAAATTCACGAACTCTCGTGAATTTGCGGATTTTTTTTTTTGTCTTTGCAAGGGTTTCTGCCGGTTCGTGAGGGTTTTTTACCAGTTCGCAAACGTGAACTTACTTGTCGGGTCGCAACGGTCGCGACCATGTTGTTTCTACGTCTGGTTCATCACAGCACCCTCTGTTTCACCACTGCCACCCTCTGGTTCACCCATGCCACCTCTGGTTCCTCACTGCCACCCTCCGGTTCATCACTGTAGATTATGGGGGGAAAAGCACACCTGCCCTGCCTCAAATGACATGAATTGATTTGGGGCTGATTAATGTGTCACTGAATTTGAGCTGGCACCTGCTTCCTTAGCTGTAAGTGCTTCCTGATTAATGATGAGCTTGAACTTTTGAACCTGCTAAGTGCTTTCAGTTTTGCAAAATTCGTTAGCACACCTGCCCTGCCTCTACTGACATGAATGAATTAGGGCCTGATTAATGTTTCACTGAATTTGAACTTCCAGTCTGGCACCTGATTCCTTATCTGTAATTGCTTTCTGTTGCAGTGTAATTTTTTTTAACAGGACCTTTGTGGCATACTTGTAGCTATTCTCTGAGCCTGCTGTGCGGGTCAAAGCAAGGTCATAGAATAGTTGCAAGTAGGCAACTGAACTCTGGAGGGGCCCCTCAGGAAGCACTGCAGGGAATGGTTACTAATGATGAGCTTGAACTTTTGCACCTGCTGAGTGCTTTCAGTTTTGCAAAAATCTTTTTTCTGCAATGTCGCGCGATTCGCGGGGCAGGTATTCGCGCGAGATTGAATTCGGAAGCCGCGAATTCATTCGAATATACGATTTGTTTTTTTGCGGCGTGTTAGTTCTCGTGATTTTTTGCATTTTCGCAAGCCGCTTGTAGCGCAACGTTGCGAAGTTACCCTAGCGGTCGTACATGGGCGCGGCCATCTTGTTTGCGTGATGTATTTCCGTTTCCGGGCGCTATGTGTATTCTCGCAAAGTGTGCGGCTCGCTAGTACAAGTTTGCGTGTGATCGCGGGGGAAATCTCGCGCGAACTTAGCCACGCGGTCGTGAACGGGCGCGGCCATCTTGTTTTTCATTCATTGCTATGGTTCTGGGCATCCTTTCTGTATCCTCTATCAATCTCTGCCATCCTTTGCTTGTTTGAAGTTTTTTTTAATCTATTTTACTTATTATCTATCCCTCTATTTTTCTAGCTGTATATTTATGTGTTTTCTGCTACTTTTGGTTAATTTTAAACTACTTTTTTTAAACTCTTTTCTTTTCTTCTTCCCTATTCTATTTCTTCTTTAATATTTACCTTCCTTTCTGCCCAGACCAAGGTAAAGGGAGCCGGGAAGCAGCCCGAGAAGGGGAAGGGTCCCGCACCCCGTGCCCGGCTCCCGTGTGGGCGTTTGAGGGGGGAGCTAGTGATGCCACGGGAGATCTTTAGCGCGGAGGAGGTGGCCGCACTAGTGTTCCTTGTACAGCGCCGCCTCCCCAGGACCATCGCTATTTCAGTAGCTATTTCATCACTACTCTGTTTTCTCCTGCTCTGTGTGTTATTATATCGCAAATTTTTGTTTTTTATCAAGAGCAATAATGCTGCCGATTACATTGTAGGTAAATTATATTTCAAAATCTTCTGTGCATTTCAGGTGCACTGCTCTCCTTCTCAGTAGCGTTGCTACTATGCTTATTTGTTTTCGATTTTGTGTTCATTTCACTGGCCTGAGAAATTATGTATGAGTGTAGTTTACAGAACTGCGTAATGCTAGACACTAAGGGGCAGATTTGCAATTACCGGCGCATCCCTGCAAAGTAGCAGGGATGCGCCAGTAATTGTGCGCCACGCCACCACCACCTATGGTGCACCGTATTTACAATGCGGAGCACCATGGGCCCAAAACGTCACCGAAGCGTTACGCATCTGTGCTCCAGCAATGCTCTGGGGTGCCCTATCTCCCCTATGTTGCGTCAAGCCGTACGTCTGCTTCAAGCAGGTGCAGGGTTTGAGTGATGCATCATTGTCCTAAAAGTGACTGATTGAAATCTTGTAGATTTCCCTCAGCCACTCTTAGGATGCGTTCCTGCGCAGGAACGCCCTCCCTTGCGCCGGAACGCCCCCTGATGGCGCAGGGCTTTACAACGTGATGCATTTCCCATATGCGTCTCGTTGCTAATATACGCCGCACCATGGCGCCTCTTTTGTTCTGCCGCTGCGTCACAAAAGTCACGCAACAACGGAGCAAAAGAGCCGCAAGGGGCTTGTAAATCTGCCCCTACAGACTCAAGTCCAGTCCTTACTTTGTACACCTGGCAATAAGAAGAAATGGTTTGATAGTTTGAGTATTTTAATGACTGGTTAATGTAGTAGGAAACTTTTTAGTGTTGTCACTGATCTGCAATCACGATGGAGTTTGTATGTCACTTCCCGTGCTGCGGACTGCTGCCTGCCAGTCCTAGGCGAACCTTTTTAGTACTTTGTTTAGTGAGTTACATAACTTTCCAAGTCGCCGGTCCACAAATCAAGCAATACTAATATCGTAGTAGACCACAAGAGATAGGTCAATATATCCTGTTGAATAGTTGTCTATTTGCTATTTCGCCAAAATATTTTGTTATTGTTCTTTTGAAATGTTTGATTTGGTTGACAACAATCATCCATGTTTTCGGGTCTTTCTTTCTTTCATGTTGTACATCAGCTCCCCCCAGGGGCAAGAGGACAGAGGAGGAGGTGGTTGCTGCTGCTGTTGTAGAAGGCCAGGAGGATCGGTCAGGCAAGGGCTCCTTTGCTGGCCCCAGTAAGTTTTCATTTTAATATAGAGTACCTATTTTTTCCTAGCGTTCCTCATTTGATTTTTTCTAAATCGTCTTTGATCTTCTTGTAGACTGTATCTAAATTCTTATCCTGCCTCTACTATGAGTCCCTGTGGTATTACTAGATTATTCTTATTAGTCTGTCTGTGTAGCTAACTAAGATTGCACAGTTGGCAAAAGGTGTCAAACGAAACTCCCATTCTAGTCATCAATAGCTCTGTGAATTGAGTGCAGTCCTCTGGGATTGTCCATAATGTCTTTTCAAGTCTTCAAAATGTTTATGCTTTGACAATTCCCAACAATAAAATGTGAATGACCACCAAGAAACAATAAGATACTACTTTACTTTTGATTTGGATAGGAGGACAATCCATACTACTACTGTTGCAGGGTCAAATCTGCACAAACAGAACTATGGACACTAAATAGTGCATTGTTTATCAATTATAGTAGGCACAGGTAGACTTTCCACATACCTCTGTGATAACAGACTTTGAAGAACCCCCAATCTCCTTACTGACTAGATAGTGTGGCAGAGTCATTTAGCTCCCGAATTCATCGATGATTGATCCCCAATGATGATTATCCAATGCAGGACAAGAGTACGGAGTCAGAGTCCAAATGTGTCAGAGGCACGGACTCATGCGTGCAAATTGCAAAACCTTTTGCTCAGTCACTCTTGACCAAAAACCACAGAGTCTATTTAAGTTTTAAAGCTTTATTAAAAGTAAAAACATTTATTAAAAATCAAGTCTGTCATAAAACATAAACGGTTGATTAAAAATGGAAAAGTGCTTAGTGATTTATGTCACACATTTATTGTGGGCAAGCCGAGCCCTCACCTGGTTTGAACTTTAATTTTTCTTTTTGGTGCTGAATCGTTGGTCACTCCGTCCTAGTGATGATGATCTGATCTTGCTCTTGTTCTTAGAAGTGAAGCTTCTGTCTGTTATGAGAAAAATGGTGCGTGTTAAAAAGCAAGCATTCATCAGTTGTGCCAAAAAGTGCAGCAAGACAACACCCTTCCCTGGAAAAAGGGACATTTTTACTTTAGAGTAGACAGTCACAAATTATTAGATTGGTTTCTGTATTCACATTCCTTCATTCCTAGACAAAATACTAGTGAGTGGTGTATGTCTATGACATCTAACATTCCTAAATGTACTTTGTAGGTGGAACATCTGGTGCCGGGGCCAGCGCGGAGGTGGAGGAGGACACTTCTGGGGAGGAAGCGGTGCAAGTGCCGGAGGAAACTGCTGTGAGGGTTGCCACGGTAGTGGCGGGCAGTGGTAAGCTCTTATATTCCTTACTTATTGAGATTGCAGACTGCAGAGTGTGCTCTCTGCAGGGGTGTAGTATATATGTTGTACAGTTAAGTTACTATACTGTTAAGAAGACTTTCAAATTTAGAGCAAAGTTTTTATCAACCAGGTAGTAGCCTCCTCTAAAAGTACTTCAACTCAGCGGTGAATTTTGTTTTGAGAATCCAAATCAGATCTGAGATGAACTTGATGGATGAGATGAACGAAAAGCGAAAGAAGGGTGTAAGTAAGTTTGGAAGGACGAGCAAGTTAAAAGTAATGATGACTGACAAAGAAGAATGATACGTGTTTGATTGGTGCCCGAGGTGGCTGGGAAGGAATATGATGCATGGCTGGGTGAAGGATGAAGCAAGGATGGGTGGAAGGAGAACAGCCTTGGTGGGTGAAACAGAAACTGTATGTGTGCGCAATATATCCTTTGGTTGAAATTCAAATGCAAGTCAAGCACGATGTATGGCTTGCGGTTTCCCAAATAAAATGAAAAGGTTGTTTTCCCATGAGAAAACGTAAGGTTTGTCCAGATGAGAGACATGAAGAAGAATGATTGACATATAGTTTGAATGGATGGATGCCTGGATAATGTTACTATCTGACTCTTAGATAGCATATGTGTATCTAGAGAGAGTAGACGGTCACTGCATGAACTAAGTGTTACTTTGAAGAGCATGTAACATCGCACCCGCACATCCGTTCCAGTGTAGGAAAGGCAAGGAAAAGAAGTTTTAATTTTGTCCGAATACTACCATGAATAGTAGCAGTAGTTTGTATTGCAAGCTCAGCATATATCCGGCTATTACGATGGCCACTCACTACCTCTGTTAATAAGTTTAGTAGAACTCGGTCATTCATGTGTGGATGTATCACTGTTCACTCAATAAAAAGCAAAGCACCTAAAGTCATCCCATATGTAAGCAAATACATACCATGTGCAGTGATAGATAATCAAATTATTTATCTTCTTCATTTTCCTTTTCTAGTATCCATTGGCACTGTAGGGTGAAAGTTAAATTAATTAAGCAGTAGCCCTTGTAACAGAGTATTCTCAGTGCCACCCGTAATAGAAAAGTAAGAGTTTTACCACCTGCATGTACTGGACCAGTACAGTAACGCAAGTCTGTCTCACTCGTCATGGCGGGCGTCTGTTTTTCTCGGGTGCAAGTTGACGGCGCTTGCATTAAGCCGGCTTGCAGAAGTTAACGTACCAATTTTGCTAAACAAGATAGAAGAAGAAGAATAAGACTGGTGTACTGGGGAGGAGCCAAGCTCGCGAGCGTAATGGTCGCCTTTTAGCTCGGCTCCCGCAGCCCTCCGGCCTGATCGTATATCCTGTATCATATCCTGTCCGGAGACGACACATTATCGGGGAATTGGGGACGGAACACCTCGCTTGTACTCACCGTTTGACCCGGAGGTCTCGACGTGCAGCGGTTCCGAAGTTGTGCCCTCCGCCAGACCGGGGCCTCCGTGAAACCTGGACTGGGACCTAGTCTGTGGGATCCGGCGACTGTCGGCCCCGGTCGAGAGAGAGAGTGAACCATGATGAGAGCCGTTGTGCGAATATCCCGGCGATCCTGATCCGGGCCTGCCCTGGTGGCCGCGAGGCTGATGTGGGTGAGATGCACCGGGGCCTGATTCTGTGAGGGGGTTCCCCCCGCCGCTGCTGTGTCTGGCAACCCTGGACCTTGCGCCCGGACTCTGCTTGTTGGGGGCGCCAGTGCTGATGTAGGCGAAGACCCGCATTGGGCAGATATCCTTTCTGCACCAAGGCTGCCATTGCTGGGAACCCCCCGGAGCTCTGTAAAGTCCTACATTTTTTAACTGTTTTTGAGAGTCACGGAGGGTGGCGACTGGGCTGACTTCGCGAAATGGCGGCCGACCCTCTGAAACTTGTATCGCCTCGTAGCGGCGGGCTTGAGTTGCCTGATTGCACGGGGGTCCGGGTTGGTGTGCGTGAGCTTACAGTCAGAGATATCCTGGAAGCTCTGAGATCCCTGCGCGCCTCTCTGGCCCCCGATGCCCCTGTGAGCCCGCCACGACCTGCCGCCATTTTGGGCAGCCATTTCTTCTTGGCCCCCTCTTGTTTCAGAGACTCCATTGCCTCGCCCCCCTCGACTGCTGCAAGTGTTGCTGCCGCTGATCGACGATCATTTTGTGTGCCAGTGACTTTGGAGCGCCCTGCTTTTCGAGGTTTTGACCCCGGGGACTTGGACATTGTGTCGCGGCCCTGTTCGGCTCGGATGCCTAGAAATATTGGTGGACTGCCGCCTGCATCTGCATCGATGGCTTCGCAGTTTTCTATTGCAGAGAACCCCTCGCTTTCCCAAACGGCGAAACTGAACTCCTGTTCTTCATTACCCGTGCTTCTATTGCTGATGCATTTACACTCTCTACTCGGACTTTTGCTCACTTGCGGACCGATTGACCCCCCTTGTCTACATTGTAGTCATAATTTTTTTCGATTGTGTATTGGTCTTGTGTTGAGTAGCTCATTTTACATTGTCATGTGGTGGGTGGGATTTGTGGTTCGGAAGGGATGGGGGTGATGTACACGACTCCTGGTGGATTATTGGTGTATGACTTCGTGGCGCAGTTGTTTGTACCCATGGCGCGGTGGGAGGTTCCCTCCTCTGTAAATTTTAGGGCGCTTGAAATGGTGTCATCCTGGTCTGTTTTTTGTTGCAATTGTCTGGTTGGGCGGAGGGCTGCGGCCGACCGTATTGGTTTCTGTTCCCATGCTCCTCCCTCCTGTTTTCTTTATTTTTGTTTATGTTTCTTTTTGTCTCGTTCTTCTCTCTTTCTTTTCTTGCTATATTTCGGGTTCTGGTTTAGGGCGACAGGCACGCTGTTTGAAGTGTAGGCCATAGCCTTCTACAGGGGTGCAGGGTGGGATGGGTGGGTTGGGTTCTATTTGTTGTTTGTTTTATTGTTCTATGGCCCTTTTGTATCTCTTATAGTTATGCCGCGTCTGTCCTTGCCTCCCGTGGTGTGGTCGGGGTGGGGTCTGTGGCGTCGTTGATCCTCCTCCTATGGGTCGGTTGTTTCTCATCTCAATTGCTGTACCCTCCTTGTTGCTGATACTCCTGTTTTCTCCTGTACTCTCGCCACGGGACGCCTGTTTCGGCGTGGTCTTCTTTCTTTCGTTTTTGTATTTCATATCTTTTATCATTTTTCCACCTTGTCCTCCTCCCCTCCCCTTCCTTCCCCCCCTCTTTCCCTTTTCCTCTACCCCCCCCCCTTTTTTTTTCCTTTTTTCCTTGAGGTCATTATGACGGGTTAGTTTTGATGCAATGTTTATCCGATCCCTCTGTTCTGGCTCGGCTGTGATATTGGGTGGTGGGCATGTAAAATGATATTGATCACGTGTCGATTATGTCTAAAGTATCCTTATCTCCCTGTGTGTATTGTGTTGCCTCTCCTGTATTGCGGCCCCCAACCCCCCTATTGTCGTTGAGGATGGTCTTGGGACTTCGGACTCCTTTATATTGAGAGTGACCCTGTCGTACTCCTTCTCCCCATATTATAAAATTAACTTTCTTTATTCCTGTTTCTTGGCCGTCTGGATCCTAGGTGTTTTCCCCCTTTTGTTAAGTTTGTATTGCCTCTGCTTCTTGCTGATTGGAGATGTAATGTTTGCCTTGGAACCTCTGACGGCTTTGCATATTGAGGCCGGCCAATTTGGTTGTAGGCCTAGACTTGTATATCCTTTTGACGCTAATAAAGGTTTAAAAAAAAAAAAAAAAAAAGACTGGTGTACTGTCATAGTTGACTCTAATGGAGTGAGTCCATAGTGCTCGTAGAATTTATTCCTTAAACTCCCACTAATGTTAGAGCAAGGATGAAGAAGTGGGAGGTTAGATAGATACTGGCCACAATAGTTATGTACTGCGCTTGCAAGTTGCTAGTTGTAAGGTGACACAACTTTCTGCTGAATCATTTTGTGTTAATCTTAAAGAGCATTGGTTACAGACTATGTCTTTCTTTCTTCATATAGATGCTCCTTCCAAACCAACACGGAAGGAGCTGGCTAAAAGGGCCCGGCAACGGAGGCTGGAGGCGACTGTCGCCGAATATCGGCGGCTGGTGGCCCAGGAGGAGGGGGACACGCAGTCGACCACAACATCGACAGGTACAGCTGCATCTCCTCCGCGCTCCCTGGGTCAGCCAGTCAGCGCAGCAGGTCTCCAGCGGTACGGAGCCGGGGTACCGCAGCCACCCGCCACCGCCGAGCAGCAAAAAAATCAGCTGCCCCCCACAGCAGTACCAAAAAAAGGTTGCACCGCCTTTCACTCAGGGTGTCCTACCTCGAGCAGGAGCTGCTCAACACCAAAACCCTGCTCGAGACCCTCCGCAAGGAGCATGCCGACCTGGCCCGAAAAGTCAACAGCAGCCAGCAGTAGGAAGAGACTGTCCCTTGCCCCTTTCTTAAAGACTTCTGGGGGGTGGGAATTGGGAGTTGGGTTTTCTACTTTTTTGGACTTAGTTTTCACGGACATTCGTTGGGGTTCGGGTGGGGGGGTGGGTTGGGTCTTGTGGGAGATTATTTATGTTAGGGATATAAATATACTTTAAACTTTATCTTAGCATACGTGTTTTTTACTGCTTTTGAGGCTGGTGGGTGGGGGTTTAACAGTAAGTTTGTTTTCCTGAAACTTAAGTGGCATCTTGATTCTAGTTGTGTAAGTTATTGCCCAAATGTTTTCAAAACTAAGTGTCTCTCACAGAGTAAGTGAATTCAATAGTCCTAGGACCGTCAGTCTCTCGTCTCTCCTAATACTCCATTATACTACCTCCCCCCAAACGCTTATCTTACCTGTAATTTGTGTTTGGAAATAGGGCTAGGCACAGGGCTGGCTGCACGGAAAATGGCGATTAAGGTTGGCAATCCTGGGCGGATGAAATGTCATCATTGCGGTGGTACTAGTGGTGTTACACAGTGGCAGTTGCAGCATCTGAAAAAAAAAAATGAAACCTTGTTCGTCCTTACCGTAGCATTAGAACGGTACAATAGAGAATATAGCAGGTGACAGTACACTAGAACAGTGCCACAATGTAGCCTAACAAATGGTAAAGTATTGAAAGTATAACTACTACTTGCGTTGAATTTCTTTAACATTGGCTACTACTACAAGAAATAGTACTGAAGGTGAAGGACACAGCAGCGTAATCATTTGCCACGCCTAGGAGGAGGATGTTCTTGCTGAGCAATCAAGTTGATGGGGCACATGAAAATCTGCTTTCATTTGCCAATAGTCATGGGTCTGTGTCAAGCTGAGTAAGAATATATCCTCGGATTCCTTCACCAGCCTGTTGCTATGACCTTATCCTCCCCAGCAAGTGTGTGGAATTATTGCTGTCATTTAGTCACACATCAATCAAAACCACACAGCCCGGGGGAAGAGGGTTAGGGTTTGGAAAATGGATGGGAATGGGGTTTTTTGGGAAAGTTTTGTTGAGAGAAGAAAAAAAAAGCACAGCATGGACAAACAATAATTGAAGATAAACAAATCTTTGGGTACAAAGCTATCCATAAATCTTTTAAGTGATATAAAGGAAGTGCATGCACTACTGCATGTATGGTTACTGAAAAGTAAGTAGTACTTTAGACAACCGTGAATGAAAGAATGCAACAGTACAGGGCTGCAGTAATTATGCGTTTTCACTTGCCTATCTCTGCACTCAGAGAAACACTTCGTACATTAAATTAGGTTTGAAAAATAGCAGAAGTAAAACCTATACAATGGCTGTTGGGATGAATTTAGAAGCAGAGATCAAAGAAATGCAGAGTCACACTCATAGAAGTTCACAGCAATAACATTACTTAAAAGATAATTAGAAAAGAACGGATACTGTATCTGTATGTTGTTGTAGTTGTCCTGTTGAATTTGGGAAGTTGCATGCATCCAACCATTCCTCTTATTAGCGGGACTCCTCCATTCCATATGACGCTCAGTCCATCAATGTTGGTGACCAGAAGACACCCAGTCCACTGCCTGCCTGGTGGATGCTGAATTGCGGCTCGCTAATGTGAAGCCTGACTTCATCCTTTTTTTCCCATTGCACAGGCTGAAACCCGGCCTGTAATTATTGATGGAAAAACAGGAAGTGATATTAGAACTCCTCTGACAAATAAATATAAGGTATGTACGTGTTAGGGGAAGGGCCAACTTCCACGGAAGCGAAGACAAATCCCCACACCTCCAAGACACAGCAGCAGGAATGCGCTAACAAGGTAGACCACACTCCTATCTGCTGTATCCTAAAAGTATGAGGGAATTTACCCAAGGAGTGTCCACCACTCTCCTCATACGTGGGGTAACAGAATAGTAGATAAGGCGTCTCCGGGAGGGGTGGTCCAGGCTAGGAAACAAAGATCAAGTTAGGAATAAACACAATCCCTATGCTTACATGAAACACCCTAAAACATTGACAAGTGTGATCACTCTTGGTTCTTACCCCAAATGTAGATCGGGCCAGCGTCAACGATGAGTCCAGGCAATCAGGGAGGGGTCCAACAGGACTCACGAAGGACTCAACACACCTCTGACGCAACGTAAATGGTAAGGGCAGGTGAGGTGAACTGGCCGGCTGACTAAAGAGGATCAGGCCAGCGGAGCAGTAACACCAAAACACCATACAAAACAAACACAAAACAGCAAAGGAGTGAGGGGCACCGACCGGCTGCACAGGGGGCGAATACAGCGGAGCAGCACCCACTCAGGAGGTGAGACACCCGGCCCCTAGGAGGATAGGGCGGAGCGCTCACTCTCAAGAGGAAAAAACCACTTAAGTAAAGGGGCAAACCAAAGAGGTAACAGTGGTAGCAAAACCAGTATATAGCAAAGAGTGAACCGATAACGCCCGCAAAATGCGTGAGGAATAGCAGGGCGTCGCGTTCACTGAAAACGAAGCGGAAAAGAATACCGCTTTCACAACCAGACACCACACGCACACTCACAGGGCAGAAAAGCGAGTAGCAGAGGGTCAGGAGAGTCAGGTATCAGGCGACTAGAAGACAGAGCCCAGCAGAGCTCTAGACGGCAGCAAAACAACTCGAACAGGAACCAGGAAGTGGGAAGGGGGCGTGGTCACAGCAAGTAAGCCAAGCAATGATGGGAGGGCCCAGCTCCTCCTTATCCCCCTTAGGGAGCGTCAGGAAAGTACGGGTTTTGGTGCTAAGGGGTCACATACAAATGCACAAACCGGAATGAAGCACACTTGCCAATGTTAATTCCTAACAGTACCCCTCCTTAAAGATCTATTCACAGGACCTGGCTTTGTGGGGTGCAGTCTGTGAAACTGTCGGATCAACCGCACTGCATGTATGTTTTCAGCAGGTTCCCAAGACCTCACACATTCCTCTCCAGAACTTAGAGACAAATTGGGGACCACGGTCGGAAATGATAACTGTGGGCAACCCATGTAGTTTCACCACAGAGTCCAAGAAAACAGCCACCAGTTCTTTAGAGGAAGGCACTTTCTTTAGAGGGATGAAATGACTCATTTTAGACAAGAGATCTACTACTACGTAAATGGTGGTATAGCCCTGACATGGTGGTAAATCAGTCATAAAGTCCATACTGATAGTATGCCAGGGTGCAGGGGGTATGGCTATATGCTTTAACAGCCCTGTAGGAGCACAATGAGAAGCCTTTTGGCGGGCGCATATGGCGCAAGCGTGTACATATTCCCAGACGTCTTGAGACAATGACTCCCACCAAAACCATCGGCGACATAACTCAAGAGTCTTCCGCCCACCTGTATGGCCGGCCAAAGGGCTACTATGACACCATACAATGATCTTTTGTCTCAAAGGTGAAGCAGGAACAAACATCTTGTTATCATGGTAATAAATCCCTTCCTTGATGGTGTGAAGAGGATTTTGTAACCATTCATCCGATGGGATGGTGGGTAGTAGGCTTTTGAGGTCTTCTAGAAGTGTGTGATCTTTCTCTCCCACCCCAAGGATCTTATTTTCTGGGATGATGGGAAGCGGTTGTTCTCTGTTGGAATGGTCAGCTAGTCCTAGCCGGGATAACGCATCTGCTTTCCCTTGTTGTGTGCCGGGCCTGTAAGTGATTACAAAATCATATTCACTAAAAAACAATAACCACCTCATCTGTCTGGGCGTGAGTGCTCTGGCGGATTTGAAAAATTGCAGATTTTTATGATCCGAATAAATGGTGACCACATGAGGAGACCCTAACAAATGATGTCGCCATTCTTGGACGGACAATTTGATGGCCAACAGTTCACGCTCCCCTATGGTGTAGTTTCTTTCAGCAGGCAGCAAGGTCTTGGAAAAATAAGCTATGGGGTGCATTTGACCTGTATTTGTGTCTCGCTGGGATAGAATCCCTCCTACAGCATATTGTGATGCGTCAGCCTCCACATAAAAAGGTTGAGAGTTGTCTGCGTGACGGAGAATAGGAGCAGAAGTGAACTTCTCTTTTAAGGCACAAAATGCTTGTTCTGCCTCCAATGTCCAAACAAACGGTACACCTTTTTTCAACAGTCTTGTGATGGGGGAAACTGTGTCAGAAAACGATCGATAAAGCGCCGATAAAAATTGGCGAATCCTAGAAAGGATTGTATTTCTCGAACTGAAGTGGGGCTTTTCCACAGTGTCAATGCCTCTACCTTTTTAGGGTCCATCTGAAGGCCACCAGGTTTGATGGTGAAACCCAAGAAATCAACTTCTGAGGTATGAAAGGTGCTTTTGTCCAGTTTGGCATATAACTGGTTCTCCTGCAACTTCTGTAAGATTTTCCGGACATGCTCTATGTGTTCTGCTTCGTTTCGAGAGAATATAAGTATATCATCGATATAAACTATAACGAAAACATCGATGTACTCCCTCAGAATGTCGTTAATAAAATATTGGAATGCCGCCGGGGCTTTGCATAACCCGAACGGCATTACACAATATTCATAGAGACCATATTTTGTTCGAAAGGCAGTTTTCCACTCGTCGCCCGGTTTTATCCTGATCAAATGGTAGGCACCCCTGAGATCGATTTTAGTGAAGATTTTCGCCCCTTTTATCTGGTCTAGAAGGACAGGTATAAGAGGAAGGGGATACTTGTTCTTTATGGTGATTTTGTTCAGGGCTCTATAATCCAGGCATGCCCTGAGCCCTCCTTCCTTCTTATCAATAAAAAACAAAGGGGAAGAAACAGGCGACGAGGAAGGACGGATGAAGCCTTTAGCAAGCATTTCCTCCAGATAATTTTTTAGATAGTCGTTTTCTGAGGGAGTCAAGGCATAAATGCGACTGCAGGGTAAGTCAGCACCGGGTATCAGGTCAATCCTGCAATCATAACTCCTGTGTGGAGGCAATTTGGTGGCTTCCTGCTCACTGAATACGTTTGAGTATTCGGCATACTGGTCAGGTAAGCATGCATCCACCCCTGCTTGTACTGCACAACATAGTGGCAAATCTGGTTCCTGGGCTTCTTGGTAGCAGTGTTTCCTACAGAAAGAAGAACCCAATGTAACCGTTCGTTTTTCCCAATCAATCGCAGGGTTGTGGATCTGCAACCAAGGGACACCCAAGATAACACCAAAATTGGGAGCATCGATCAGGTCAAATACAAGGGATTCAGAATGTCCGTTATTGAACACAATGGTCAGTGGAGATGTTTGGTAACTAATCATTCCAGAGGATAATTCCGAACCGTCTACGGCCCAGATGGCTTCAGGCTGAGGTTTAGCCACAAAGGCAAGCCCCAATTGTTTGGCTAGGTGGATGTCAAAAAAATTACCGGTAGCACCGGAATCTAAGAGAACTGACATGGTGTATGGTTTGTTCTCTAAATAAGTGAGAGTAATAGGTACAATGAAATGTTTAACCATTAGGACGGGTTTAGAGGAGATCTGTGGAGGTTTGGAGCTTAAGGAATCGATCTCTCTGTTCCTCAAGCTTTCGAGTTTTCCGAACTAGTAAGACTGCTTACTGATTGTCTTGGATTTTTTGGACGCACAGGACATTCTCGAGCAAAGTGCCCTCCCTTGCCACAGTATAGACACAGATTGAGCTTCCTTCTTTTCTCTTTTTCCTCCGAGGATAGAGGCCCGCGTATTCCCCCTATTTGCATGGGCTCAGGGGTGTCTCTGGTTATGGGTTTCTCAGTTCTGTGGAAAACCATTTTGGGCCCAACAGTGCGAGGCCTTTCTCCTTTTCGCTCATGCAATCTATGGTCTAATTTAACAACCAGGTCAATAAAGGAAGCACAATCCTCTGGTGGATCTACTATCTGGGAGAGTAGGTCTTTAAGTTCTTCACCCAACCCCCTGTAAAACAAAGAAGTTCGCTTGTCTTCAGGCCAGTGGGTTTCGGCTACTAGGCGATTAAATTGTGTTATGTACGAGAGCAAATCCTTCGACCCTTGTCGAAGGTTTAGTAACTCAGTGTCACTGGCTTGCATGTAGGCGTGCTTAGCAAAAAGGCTTCTCATTTTTTCTTTGAATAGGTCAAGGTCATATAACAGGGGATCGTTGTTCCGTACCAGTGGCACCGCCCATTCTGCCGCATTCCCGACTAGATAGGATATGATAAACGCTACCTTGGCAGAATCGTCCGGAAAGGACGCGGCTTTGCACAAGAACTGGAGTTGGCACTGGTTCATGAAAACTTCGTATTTAGAGCTATCCCCTGTAAATCTTTCGGGCATGGCTAGGGGCACAGGGTTAGGGGTGTTTACCGTGACTTGCACAGAGGAGGCCTGAGGATCAGTGCTAGCTCGTGGGTCTTGTTCTGTTGGGGAAAGTGTAAATTTGGCAGGCTGGATATAACTTTTGCGGACTTTAGGGATGGTGCCTGTTCTCAATTGATGGACTTCCGCAACTAGCCTCTGATTTTCTGTACCTAATCTTCCTACTTCTGTCTGTAGGGCCACAAAAGCTGCCATCAAGTCTTCCATGGAAAGGGTCTGTGGGACAGAGCCTGACGCCTCCATAGATGTGTCGGGATTCATCCTCGCTCAGGGGAAGGAAAATTCGTGGGCTTGGCTTTCTGTTAGGGGAAGGGCCAACTTCCACGGGAGCGAAGACAAATCCCCACACCTCCAAGACACAGCAGCAGGAATGCGCTAACAAGGTAGACCACACTCCTATCTGCTGTATCCTTAAAGTATGAGGGAATTTACCCAAGGAGTGTCCACCACTCTCCTCATACGTGGGGTAACAGAATAGTAGATAAGGCGTCTCCGGGAGGGGTGGTCCAGGCTAGGAAACAAAGATCAAGTTAGGAATAAACACAATCCCTATGCTTACATGAAACACCCTAAAACATTGACAAGTGTGATCACTCTTGGTTCTTACCCCAAATGTAGATCGGGCCAGCGTCAACGATGAGTCCAGGCAATCAGGGAGGGGTCCAACAGGACTCACGAAGGACTCAACACACCTCTGACGCAACGTAAATGGTAAGGGCAGGTGAGGTGAACTGGCCGGCTGACTAAAGAGGATCAGGCCAGCGGAGCAGTAACACCAAAACACCATACAAAACAAACACAAAACAGCAAAGGAGTGAGGGGCACCGACCGGCTGCACAGGGGGCGAATACAGCGGAGCAGCACCCACTCAGGAGGTGAGACACCCGGCCCCTAGGAGGATAGGGCGGAGCGCTCACTCTCAAGAGGAAAAAACCACTTAAGTAAAGGGGCAAACCAAAGAGGTAACAGTGGTAGCAAAACCAGTATATAGCAAAGAGTGAACCGATAACGCCCGCAAAATGCGTGAGGAATAGCAGGGCGTCGCGTTCACTGAAAACGAAGCGGAAAAGAATACCGCTTTCACAACCAGACACCACACGCACACTCACAGGGCAGAAAAGCGAGTAGCAGAGGGTCAGGAGAGTCAGGTATCAGGCGACTAGAAGACAGAGCCCAGCAGAGCTCTAGACGGCAGCAAAACAACTCGAACAGGAACCAGGAAGTGGGAAGGGGGCGTGGTCACAGCAAGTAAGCCAAGCAATGATGGGAGGGCCCAGCTCCTCCTTATCCCCCTTAGGGAGCGTCAGGAAAGTACGGGTTTTGGTGCTAAGGGGTCACATACAAATGCACAAACCGGAATGAAGCACACTTGCCAATGTTAATTCCTAACAGTACGCTGTGTAGTGCAAAAAGTCACACTTTGAGTTTCCTAATAGACAGTACAATATTTTTGAAAGTGAGTACTCTATCTGAGTCTCCTTTTGAAGGATAAATAAGTATGGGCAAATTAATTTAGCGGATTTTTCCCTTCAAGCTAGGTGTACTGTAAACTGTGTTTTAGAACAAAAATAGACCTTCCCAGCAGTGCTCCCAGACCCTTACTAAACCCAGTCGCAAAAATGTAGAAGACCCCCAATCAGATCTCAAAAAACGTGCGATACTGCTACCTGTCAGATGCCTAGTAGAAAATGGTGACAAAACGTACTTTGAAAGTAAAGTAGGCCCAAATGCCCCCTTACCTTACTGTATTCAAACCACTTGCAAGCAAGCAAAAGTATCCATACCCAGCATTGCTCCAAGACTCGCAAACCCCCCCACAAACACCAGGAATCCCCACAAACAGCCCCCCGAAAACGGTAGAGTGAGCGAAATCTCATAAAATGCAAAAACTTTTTCCCCAGGGATTGTCTCCAAAACACTTTCTTTCGGGTATTAGACCTTCCCAGCAATGGCCCCAGAACTGTCGACCCGGGCGAAAACAAGTTTAACACCCCCAACAAGCCAAAAGGCAAAACCCGGGAAAAGGTACACTTAGGAAACTTTGGTCCTACCTGGAATTCAGTCCAAATAGCTCTGCAGCTAGGCCCCAACTCCCCTTTTCCACCATGGATTTCCTGTAAAACAAATGCAATCAACATTAGAATGTGCCAGCAGTGCTCACAGACCCCCAAACCCACCCCCAACAACCTAAGACCCCCCAAAACAGCACCCCAAAGACAGGCAAGTGATCAAAAGTGCAAAAACTTTTTCTGCTCCGATTTTCTCCAAACCACTTTTTGCCGGTATTACACCTTCCAAGCAAGGCCCCCAGACCCGTGAACCCGGGCAAAAACAAGTTTCACCCCCCCAAAAAGCCGAAAAGCAAAACCGGGAAAAGCCACACTTAGGAAACTTTGGGCCTACCTGGAATGCAGTCCAAATGAGCTCTGCAGCTAGGCCCTAAGTCCCTTTTTCCACCACGGATTTTCTGAAAAACAAATGCAATCAACATTAGACTGTGGCAGCAGTGCTCCCAGACCCCAAAATCCACCCCCAAAAACCTGGAAGCCCCCCAAACAGCACCCCAAAGACAGGCAAGTGAGTAAAAACGCAATATACTTTTTCACCTCCGATTTTCTCCAAACCACTTTTATCCGGTATTAGACCTTCACAGCAATGCCCCAGACCCGTCAACTCACCCGCAAAGAAGTAGAACACCCCCACAAGTGCAGAGTCTTTCTTCATTGTGCGTAATCCAGCCATCTGCTTTGAGGGAAATGGGAGTCTGGAGGAGGAGGATAGAGGAGCATGTTCTTGTGAACGTGTGAACCTGAGGAATGCAGACTGCGGCACCTTCAAATCAATAAGCAAATAAGTGAAGACAGTTCTGCTGATGGGCTTGTTTTTGTGATTAGGTGATTAAAGTTTTTTTTATATAGATTTTGCAAAACAAAGAAAGACAGGCACACAGGAATAAAAGTGAATAAGGACGAAAAAGAACGTTAGTGATTCATTGACTCATTTTCAGGGCTCGGTGTCAGGGAAGCAGAACTCGTCCTCAAACTCTGAGCATTCAGACGGGAGTAGGTCAGGTAACAGAGAAGAACTTCTGTCGGCGTCACCTAAGTCAGTGTCCTCTTCTTCCTGTGTGCATTCACGTATTTTGTAATCGGGTGCTATGAAGTGCTGATTCATCTTGATCATTGTTAACCTCTCCACATTTTTGGGCGAGAGGCGGGTCCTTTTGGAAGTTACAATGCCACCAGCAGCACTGAAAACATGTTCAGAAGACACGCTTGCGAGTGGGCAAGACAAGTAATTTATAGCCAGGTTGGTGATCTCTGGCCACACATCTCTTTTCCCATGCCAATACGCCAATGGGTCATGATGAACATAGACCTCTGTTGAGTCATTCAGATAGGCCTGCACCATCGACTCAAGGTTCTCCCAAGCTGAGTTAGCCAATCCTCTTCTTCACACAATATTACTGTTGTGTCTGGTGCAGATGATACGGTTGCTGGTGTCGTTAACGGCTGAGAGGGAAAATCACTCACTTCTGCCACAGCCACAGATGCAGAAGTGGATTATTTTGACTCCGGATGGCCTGCTGATGCTGATTTACTGCCTTTTCCTACAATTTCCTGCCGTTCTCTTTCAAACCGAGTGGCTGACACAGCTAGACAATGTTTGTACTTTGTAACATCTGCGTCATCAAAAGGAAAGAATACTTTGCCTGCCACTGCCTTTTTGTACCGTGGATCCAGAATAGTAACAGAAATGTAATGCTGTTCTGTCTGGATCTTTTGAAGACGTTCATCGCGTAGTAGGCGCTGTAATAACTTCTCCGCCAACTCAAATGCTTCTTGCTTTCCATCTTTTTCAAACGTAGAAGACACCGCCTTCAGTTTGTCCTCTAGCATGCGCAACAATGGGATAGCTTTTCCCAAATTACAGTCCTCCCTGCTGACTGCACGCGTGAAGACCTCAAAAGGACGAAGCATGTCTGTCAAGCTTTTAACTAGATCCCATTGCTCCACCTGTATCCTCAGGTCTATCATAGGTGTACCCAGTTTAAAGAAATACTGATTGACTACCGCATACTGCTCATACAGACGCTCAAGCATGTAGAAGGTTGAGTTTCAACGTGTTACCACCTCTTGGATGAGTGCTTTCACTGGCACATTACCTTCATAATGCAGGCACCTCAGCTGCTTCCGGGCCTTAAAAGAATGGTTGAAATGTGTGCACATTCTTTGGCAGGTGGTCAGTAACTCGTAGACTGTATTTTCTTCATGCAAGAATTTTTTAACAACCAGGTTTATACAGTGTGCCAAACACGGGACTCTGAAATAGTTACCCATATCCATGGCCTTAACTACATTGGCCCTATTATCCGTGGAAACATAACCAATCATGCGTTTTCTTGGGGACAGCCATTGAAAGACCTTTGTGTTAAACTCATGCAAATTGTTTTCTCCTGTATGAGTTTTCTCCATGGCAAACATGGCTACTCTTGCATGTTTCCGAGCAGCTTTATAAACTTTTTCCGTGTTAACACCTGCGCTTAGCTTTGCTTTAACCCCTGAATAAGAGACCCAGTGTGCAGTGATGCACATGTAATCAGTGGCTACGCAACTGGTCCACATGTCTGTTGTCAGATGTATAGTGTGAACAGCACTCTTCTGCAAAGCTGCCCCAATCACCTCCAGCACATCTTCATGTAGTGCTGGAACCACAACTCTGGCAAAATAGAACCGGCTAGGAACCTTCCATTTAGGGCAGAGCATTGCCACCATTTCAAGAAAACCCACCCCTTCCACCAAATAAAAAGGGAGAAGGTCCAGCGCTAGCATTTTAGCCAGCTTAATGTTATACAGACGCGCCGTTGGGTGGTTGCGTTCAAATGGCGCATTTGAAAACAACATGCTTCTAATGGTGGGCTGGACCATTTTACAGGATGATGATGACTTTTTCGACCCAGTTAGGCTCAGTGATGATGATGAACTTTTTTGCATTGGTGTCTCACTCTCTCCCACACTCTTAGTGTGGCTCATATATCTTGCAGGGGGTGTGCTGCTGACAGGGGTACTGGGTGTAACTGAAGAAATGTTTGACGCTTCTTTCTCCTCGTCATCATCACATGAAACATCAACGGATATAATTTGTTGACTTGCAATTCGGGCTGCCTTGATCTCCCTTAGGTGCGCATGCCATTTGACAGTGTGCTGTCTTTCAAGATGACCTCTCTTGCCACCGGTACCATAGTTGGTACCAAGCTTACCACGACTAACTCGAACCTTACAAATGGTACAAATGGCCATGTTTTCCCTTGTTGGGCTAACACTAAAGAAGTCCCAAACTGCGGACTTCAAATGTCTGTGGGGGGCGGAGGAGGCGATACTGGGAATGCTGCTAATGCCAGATGAAGTGGAGGATGTGTGTTGCCGAAATTTAGTACGATGTGCACTTACAGCACCACTAATTGAGGAAATGGAGGTCGAGGTGGATGGAGGTCCCTTCTGGCGAGAAAATATGGAAGCTGTAGGTGGTGGTGTACTAGTTAACTGCATTGGTGGTGGTCCCATTGACACGTGCGCAACATCACGCTCAGCCGCATTTCGGGATAGGGTATAAATGTCTGTTTGCTGCATGCCTGCTGAGGCTGGAGTGACGTCTATGATGACTGCGTCGTCGTCGTGAGAGTCTTCATCAGCAGGAGCATACGCCACGTCTTGTTCAGCATCATCATCACACTCCATAACTATGAGACTTTCGGGGACCTTCCTTTTACGCTTAGCTACCTTTGTCAGATCATGGTGTGCTTCACTCTCAGACAGGCCTGTTGGTTCCCAATTTTCATCCATATCATCATAAGGAAGGGGGATTGAAGAAGATGTAGACACATCTTTGATCTTTTCCTTGCTAGGGATCTGGAAGACAATGAATCATCAGGAGGAGTGGCTTCCTCATATGATACCTCGTCTTGAATGTCGATTTCCTGATGTGCCCCTACTTCGGGAGGAACAACTATTGTGGGCACTTGTGCCGCTCCATGCACCTCTGCTTGCGCCTCTCCTTGCGCCGCCTCTCCTTCCACATGTACTTGGGCTTGTACTTGCACATGTGGTTGTTGTTGCGGCTGTGGTTGTTGAACACTCGTCAGATGAGTTACAACAACCTGTGTTGATTGAGGGATGCTGCTACTTTCTTGCGATGAGCCAACATCACTGGTCAATGGTGATTGAACAACTATACTGGCTGCCTCTGCAGCACTCAAGGGCTTGGACCTAAGTTTGCATGGTGGTGGTGGCACTGAGCCCAATGGAGCGGAGGTGCTGCTTCCAGCTTAGTCCCCAGCAGACCCCGCTGCTGCTGCAGGCGTACTTTTTTTCCCCAAAAATTTGGCGGTTGTCACACCAGTCTCCTTGGTAAGTGGCGCCACTTGCTTCTTCTGCTCCTTACTGGCAACTTTCTTGCTAGAGGAGCTACGGGCAACTTTTTTTGGGGCCATCTTCTTCAGATGTCAGAACAGCAGGCCGCAGTTGCACAAGTTGCAGAGTTGTCTGTGGCCACACGTGACGTTGTGCTGCACACACCGCAGCAGGACTTCTTCCTGGCACTGATGAGGAACGATGAGGCTGATGATTCTTCTTTCTGCACCTAAAAGCAAACGAAGCCAGAGGAACATCAGTTAAATACATGTTGCATATGTAGCGCTTCAATTAATAGTTTGCAAGTAAGCATTTTTATTATACCCACCCCCCAAAATGGAAAGACCAATAAAATGCACCACTGACAGAGTACCCCTGGGCATAATGGATGAAAGCATGGCAGACTGGGTGTAGGCCTATGACACAACAAAGCACACTGCCTGGCTTCAAAATGGCCCCTAGACCCCCACCCACATGGCCAGGAGCTGCCTGGACCAGGCCTCAAAATGGCCCCCACCCACATGGCCATACCCCATCAACACCCCAAAAAATCGAAAAACACACAAAAATCACCACAATCCAATGCCATCCATGCCCTCCATGATGGTTACATTCAAGACACCCCACAGAAAGACTAGGCCCATGCACCACTGAGTACCCCTGGGCACAATGGATGAAAGCAAGGCACATTAGATGCAGGCCTATGGCACAAAGCACACAGCCTGGATTCAAAATGGCCCCTTGACCCCTGCCTGTACCAGTCCTCAAAATGGCCCCCCACCCACATGGCCATGCCCCATCAACACCCCAAAAAATCAAAAAACACACACAAATCACCACAATCCAATGCCATCCATGCCCTCCATGATGTTTACATTCAAGACACCCCACAGAAAGACTAGGCCCATGCACCACTGAGTACCCCTGGGCAAAAAGCCCCAACAACAGCCCAAAAATCGAAAAACACATAAAAATCACCACAATCCAATGCCATCCATGCCCTCAATGATGTATACATTCAAGACACCTCACAGAAAGACTAGGCCCATGCACCACTGAGTACCCCTGGGAAAAAGGCCCCAACAACAGCCCAAAAATCAAAAAACACATAAAAATCACCACAATCCAATGCCAACCATGCCCTCAATGATGTTTACATTAAAGAGACCCCACAGAAAGACTAGGCCCATGCCCCACTGAGTACCCCTGGGCATAATGGATGAAAGCAAGGCACATTGGGTGCAAGCCTATGTCACAAAGCACCCTGCCTGGATTCAAAATGGCCCCTTGACCCCTGCCTGTACCAGTCCTCAAAATGGCCCCCACCCACATGGCCATGCCCCATCAACACCCCAAAAAATCGAAAAACACACAAAAATCACCACAATCCAATGCCATCCATACCCTCCATGATGTTTACATTCAAGACACCCCACAGAAAGTCTAGGCCCATGAACCACTGAGTACCCCTGGGCAAAAGGCCCCAACAACAGCCCAAAAATCGAAAAACACATAAAAATCACCACAATCCAATGCCATCCATGCCCTCAATGATGTATACATTCAAGACACCCCACAGAAAGACTAGGCCCATGCACCACTGTGTACCCCTGGGCAAAAGGCCCCAACAACAGCCCAAAAATCGAAAAACACATAAAAATCACCACAATCCAATGCCAACCATGCCCTCAATGATGTTTACATTAAAGAGACCCCACAGAAAGACTAGGCCCATGCACCACTGAGTACCCCTGGGCATAATGGATGAAAGCAAGGCACATTGGATGCAAGCCTATGTCACAAAGCACCCTGCCTGGATTCAAAATGGCCCCTTGACCCCTGCCTGTACCAGTCCTCAAAATGGCCCCCACCCACATGGCCATGCCCCATCAACACCCCAAAAAATCGAAAAACACACGAAAATCACCACAATCCAATGCCATCCATGCCCTCCATGATGTTTACATTCAAGACACCCCACAGAAAGTCTAGGCCCATGCACCACTGAGTACCCCTGGGCAAAAGGCCCCAACAACAGCCCAAAAATCGAAAAACACATACAAATCACCACAATCCAATGCCATCCATGCCCTCAATGATGTTTACATTAAAGAGACCCCCCAGAAAGACTAGGCCCATGCACCACTGAGTACCCCTGGGCATAATGGATGAAAGCAAGGCACATTGGATGCAGGCCTATGACACAAAGCACACTGCCTGGATTCAAAATGGCCCCTTGACACCTGCCTGTACCAGTCCTAAAAATGGCCCCCACCCACATGGCCATGCCCCATCAATACCCCCAAAAAATCGAAAAACACACAAAAATCACCACAGTCCAATGCCATCCATGCCCTCCATGATGTTTACATTAAAGAGACCCCACAGAAAGACTCAGTCCATGCACCACTGAGTACCCCTGGGCAAAAGGCCCCAAGAACAGCCAAAAAAATCAAAAAACAGACACAAATCACCACAATCCAATGCCATCCATGCCCTAAATGATGTTGAAATTCAACAAAACAGTTGCATCATGCACCCATAACTAACCCTGGTCCTACTGGATACTGTGGCTACCCACAATATATTTTATTTAATGTTCTGAAAAAGTTCCAAAATTGTAGTTGCAGCAACTTTAATGCCCCAAACAAACAACATCAACTTGTGAAATTTCTATTCCAAATGTGATCTAAAGAAAGTCAAAAAGGCCTCAAATCTAAATATCCAGCAGCATCCACAAAAAGTAATCCTTCCAGGTCAAGATCCAAATCAAAGTGACCAGGACTTGAACAAAGCACTGGGAGGAGCCTGCTGGACAGGAACCGGAAGTTGGAGACTGTGGGGCACTTCCTTCCTCCCCCCCCCCCCAAAATTGACTCCTTGCAAAATAAAATGCAGGCAAATGTCAACCTGAGGAGTTATTCTGATAAAATTCATCATTTTCAGAAGGTTTATGCTGCCTGCTGGTAGATTTCTTGTGCAGAATTGCAAATTTTGCAATTTCGCAAACGCGAGATTGTCGCTGCCCGCCGCATCTACGTGTTCACAAGTGTTTACTCCCGCGATGCGTGATCACGGGCCTTTATGACGTACTCGCGTTGACAAACTCTCGCTGTGCAAGGTGGCAAGCCGCGATGACCTAATCGCGGTCGACAAACTCCCGCGGGATCCCGCAGCAAGATCCAAAATGGCGCAGCACACGCAAACATGGAGAAAAACAACTCTTCAAACGCTGAATGACGGTAAGTGAACGTCGCGCGCCGCAATATTGAATTTGTCAAGCGCGACTCCAAGCAAAAAAATCCGCTTCGCGTGAATTTGCGAATTTTCGGCAAATTCGCGAGAGTTCGCGGATTGCAAATTTGCCGAAAATTCGCGAATTCCGCGAGCGGAACGGATTTTACGCCCATGCTTACACAAAACAAAATCCCTGGTGCCTAGTGGATTTTCTTCTCCCCCCGGGGGCAATGAGGCCAAATAAAATGCTGAGAGTACAAACATTAAAAGAATCTGCCCCCTGGAATCTTGCCCAAGGGATTGCTTCTATTTAATTTTAAAGAAGTCCCTGTTGTCTTGGGGGTTTTCTGACCCTTGCCCAAGGGGTCGCTTCCATTTAAATTTTAAATATCTCCCTGAGGGCAGAAAGGGGGGCAGAAAGGCCAAATAAATGGACTAATCTGCGGGGGGCAGAATACACATTAAGAAAAATATGTCCCCTGGAAGCGGCCCTGGGACCAGAAACTCCAAAATAATGCAGGCGATCTGTCCCCAGGGGGGGCACAAAAGTTTAAAAAATATTTTGCCCCCATAAGGAAGTGACCCTTGCCCAAGAGGTCGCTTCCATTTAAAGTTAAACACACTCCCTGGTGTCTAGTGGGGTTTTCTGCCCCCCCTGGGGGCAGAAAGGCCAAATAAACAGGCAGAGAATACACTTAAAAATAAATGTCTCCCCTGGAAGTGACCCTTGCCCAAGGGGTCACTTCCAATTTAAATTCTAAAAACTCCCTGGCTCTGGTGGGCTTTTCTGCCCCCTCACCCCCGGGGCCAGAAACACCCCAAAAATCGGGTGATCTGTCCCCATTGGCAAAAAAGTCTTAAAAATATTTCCCCCCCATAGGAAGCGACCCTTGCCCAAGGGGTCACTTCCGTTAACTAAATTAGGAATCCCTGGTGCCTAGGAGGGAATTCCTGCTGCATGATCTAATGCTGTGCGCAATTGTGCAGCAGGAATGCCCTGCATTGAGACATCAGGGGAGAGCAAAAACTCTTTCCTCTCCCCTGATGCCTCAATACATAAGAAATTTCTCCCCCCCCGCCCCACCGGAGCAGAGAAAACCTACCTCTGTCTCCATGGACGCCTGAAAGCAAATGGACGCCTGGAAGCTACCTGATGATGATGGCGCACGCTGTGTGTGCTGACATCACAGGATCGTCAAGGGGGGGTCGAGGGTGGCAGCGGATACTATTCCGCTGCCATCCCCCTTTGTGCAATATGTTGGGCTGCCCATGGGGGGAGCGTCAATGCTTCCCCCATGGGCAGGTGCCATGACGGAGTGGTTCCGTCATGAGCATACGCCCACCGTGGCTCATGACGGAACCGCTCCATCATGAGGACAGAAGGGGTTAATAAAGCCCTTCACATCCACTGGTCATTTCAGGACCATCCAATTAGTTCTGTTTATCTCTCGGATCTCCCCAATAATTTAAACCTGCTTGTTTAAGAGGTTGACTCAATGCATCATTCAATCATTCTGCTGTACCAGGTTAATGCCAGACTGAGGCAAAGTTAGCACATTATGGGATGTGAAGGATTCTCCTAATACTCCTCCAATACGTTAAAGTGGCAACAAGTACCTGCAGCCTGACTTGCAAAAAGTACTTGAGATCCCCAAATTTATATCGGTAGTGGTGGTGCCCTATAACTTCTTGCAGGATGTAGTTTTCCCTGAGATGAGTTATCTGGCTCAGTGACTAGGGTGCGCCAAACCTCCCACCATCAGCTTTCTCCTGAGCTTTTTTCATGAGAGTCTGATACACTTTGATGCCCATATGTTGCTACTAACTCTACCCTGGATCTTACTTATATATTTCTGCGGGGAAAGTGAGAGGTTAGAGGTCAAATAAGAATAACATTTTAGATAGGATCATCATTTTAACCAAGTTCACTCTTCAATAAATAGTTCTAAAGGTAAGTTGTTCCATTTCCTCATGAGCTTAACAATTTCTCCACTAACTTTCTTTAAGTTTACCATAGGGATAAATATTAGGTTTGAACAATTTGGATCCCTAAATATGTCATCTGGTGCTTGGCATGTTGCACCTCACTCCTCATCTCCGACGCTCTTATCTTGTCTTTTTCCTAATGTATTTTATACCCTGAGATCCTACCAAACCCTTCTGCTTGCTTCACTAATTGGATATTGGAAGTATTGGGTTATTAGTATATAGCAAGATGCTGTCTGCATATAGTGCCAGTATAACCTCAAACATAGGGATGCAGAATTAAGTAATGGCAAGGTCAAACCTTATCTGCTGTGCAGAGGGCTCTATATACAGATTTAACTATAGCAGCAGTGAGGGAAGAAGCTGTGCCTAGTGCCCCTGGTTATGCTGAAACTGTCTACCAATTCCCTATTTACTAGTACTCTCACAATTGGTAATTTATGTAGACTCTGAAGTGTTATGGTCATATTTTTTCTGAATCCATTTTTTTAAGGACTTCCCAGAGGTTATCTCAGTTGACCCCAGTGTACAGCTTTACAGAATCTAAGGCTGTAATTGGTTATAGAGCCTTCTGAGTAGTGGCTAAATCTATGGTGCCAATCAATAGGTGAGTCAGCTCATGTTGGTGCCGCCCAGCAGTAAAGCCCCTCTGATCTAAGTGTTTGATTGTTCTGATTACAGTAGTTATTCTACTGGCCAATATTCTGGTGTAGATCTTATAATCAGTATTTAATAAAGATATTTGCCTGTAAAATTCAGCACCAGTAGATTCTTTTGCTGGCTTCATGATCAATACAATAGTGGCCTCCGACCAAGAAGGAGGAGCCTTTTCTCCCTGAATGTAAATTGTGCAGAATAATGTCTTCAACAGATTTATAAGAACATCAACAAGCATCTTAAATAGTTCGGCTGGAAGCCTCTCCAGTCCAGCTGCCATAGCCTGTTTTAAATCCATGATCTGTCTTTGTACCTCTTCTTCAGTTATCTCCATGCTAAGTGCTTTAACCTGCATTTTAGATAGCACTGGGAGGGCCTTTTTGATCAGCCATTTCTTGATATTCTTTCTGTCCAGGTGTGCATCGTCTCTATCTAGCATATTCATGTACTTAAAGACTTCTCTTTTGATCTCTTTGTCTGAACCAAAGACAAACCCCCCATTTGAGTCTACAGCCTGTCTGCACCAGTAGTAAAAGTTTCATCTCTCTCCTAAAACTCAACTATACAGAATATGTGCCCTGTTGCAATGTGATAATGCAAGGGCTAGTGTTTCCATTGATCCTTCTACATACATCTTTTATTCCATGTAGAACTGTCAATAGACAGATAGCTGTTTCTCACCTGAACCAAATACCCTCTTCACTCTCTGGAAACATCTGCAGAAAGAGTTGGCTTCATTAGAAAACCCACTGGTCAAACTGTAGAGGGGTGTTAGGAGAGATAGCGTCCTGTTATAAAATGGAATCATTCACTCTATATTGACTTGTATTAGAAGGAGTGACTCTTTAACTAACATTTCCCCATCCAACCACTACACTGTTTAAATCAGGTAGGAGAGGGCCTCATGCTTGTCAAAAACCTTGTACTCTCTTCAGAGCTATCAGTAGAGACCTAGCTGTTGGCAGAACCATTCATATCCCTCAGAGGAGATGGCTTTGTACAGGGCAGGATTACTCACTAAATCCTTTTACACTCAACCAAGAAGCAGTACAAACGTATTCGTAGAATGTACTGACAAAAGTACCAAATCACTCTATATGCAATTAGCATCCCAGAGACTGGTGTTTGTCTCAGGTCTTGTACACACACCTCTTTAGTCTGTTCAGAGGTATCACAAGATATCACTAGAGAGCTTGTTGTTTCTAAAGGCTATCAACACAGGAGGTATTAGTTCTCCAAGGGCTTCTACTCAACGCATTAGCTCTCTGTTGATCTGTCGCTTACAGAAACTGCTGTTACAGGGTAGGATGAGATTGGATCTCTGTTTGATCATACTCTACCATGCAGATCACATAGCATTTTGAAATATAGCAGCACATAGCCTACCTATTCAATCAATCCTTCTAGAAATCATATTGTTTTTCAAAAAACATAACAGAAAAAGTATAGCTTAACCATACAGGTTTAAGAACAAGCCATTCAAAGAATGTAACCGGAAGTTCTTGCAAAGAAGAGTAGTCTCAAATATTAGAGAAACATGAAGATAGTTAAAAGCAGAAAAGCATTGCAAAAGCACAGAGTTTGTGGAGTGTCTAGTAGGTGAGGCCTTTGTGTTAAATAGAAAACAATTTATTCTCATTTTGAAGAGGATGAGGTGTTTAGATAAACTAGTTAATTCCCTTAAAAACATTTTCCAGAAGTTTCAAGTTACTAAGGAAACCTTTGCAGTATTTTCTAGGGAGAGTGGAAAAACACTTCCAGTACTGAAGCATTTATTATTCAGGAAAGTTATTTACCGGAAAATGAGTTTGTGTTTGCAATTGCCAAAATGGTTGTGCAAATGAAATCAATGAAGGAACACCAAAAATAAACATTTGTGCCAAGAACAACATAAGAATATATAACTAATAAACTATTAGGCCAATGTCCTCAACAGCTAGTGCTTTAGTGAACGTGTGGAAAAGCAAGAAACATAACACAAAAGTCTGTTGACAAACTTAAACTCTTCTTAAACAATTACAGCAAAACAACTGTAAAACGAAAAATGAAACTACTCAAATGTTTTGATCCTTGTCAAGTTAGGAGACTAAAAACATTTAAGGACATTCATCCACTTGCTTGTCACAATAGATTTATAACAGTAGTTTCCATCATAAACAGATGTTTTCTGTGCACCACACTAAAATACATAATCTACTACAGTGGATTAAACTTACTCTTTATTTGATTGCTGACGATCTGCTTGACTTGAGTATCTAGTTCAGTTTGATCCAGAAAGCACTGAGCTCCTTAAAACAAAAAGAGAACTTACAATCTGAACCACTGCATCACTACCCACCACTCTTCTGCTTCTTCCTCGCTGTAGCACAAGCTCCCAGCCCACCCTGTGGCCAATCCTGACTTTTCTCTCATGTATGAGAGCATCATCAGGATTGGCCTGAGTGCCCTTGATTTGCATTCCCAGGGCAATTGGGAGCCTGTGCCTTATTTCTTCAACCCTGCAACGCAGCTGGGTTGAAGACTGCTTCATTGCGCATGTGGGTTTGTCCGGAACCCACATGAGCACTAAGGGCAGTGCCCACCACTCCCCCTTATGATTTACACTATATTGCAACTTTTTAACCCTTGGCATTCAGAGACTGAACTGCTAGGTGACCATGACTATAAAAAAAGATGCTTTCAATGCAGTCAAGGATAGTATTGAATGTGAAGTGTTTTCCACATATCAAAAAAATGGTTAATGATGAAATCTTGCAAGAGGATAACATTGCATTAGAAGTTGCTATTGAAGTTGCAAAGGACAGCTCACAAAATAACCCAAGTTCAGGAAAACCTTGGCCATCCTTTCATTCAAAATGAGGCACCCATTGCTATGAATGAAATAGAAAGTGGTATGGGCCAAGTGAGGAGTGTCACCATTGATTTAGACAATTTTGTCTCTCAGCTCAATCAAGAATAGCTAGTATTGGTTTAGCAAATAACGACATCTGTAGACCATTTCCTAGTACATGATAAGTCTGAATGTTCCTGTAGAACATTTAAGCCTACTCTTCCCTACATTATTGGTCAAGCAGGGACAGGACAGCATTTTCTAATTGAAGTCCAGACTGTATTTGTTCAGGGGAAGACTAGTTGTGATCTCTCATGTTTTATGACGGCTCCTACTAGCTGCTCACAACATGAAAAGACTCACTTTGCACAGCCTACTTATGTTGCCTGTGGAACATGACAACAAAAAGAGTACCTAAAGTAATCTAGTGATGCTTGTCATAAAGTGTTCAGAGTTTGAAAAAAATTAAAAGATCTCATTATTGTGAGCTTTATACTAGCTCTGAGGTAAAAGTACAGGCTGTTATGTGCAAATACGCATAATTAGTGCAAAAACATGTCATATGGCAATAAAGTGCTACCAAAAAGAAGTGCAAAATAGTTAAATCATGGATCTATAAAAGATCATTTACAAGATTTAGGTCAAAGAGGGTCCAGGATGCATGTTAAGATATTATTCCTCTAGTCTAAATACAATATATACAGGGCAATCACAGTACTGATAAGAAAGTGCAATGTGCATACCAGAAAGTAACCAAAATTACTACAGATAGGTGTGGCAATCCTCCCCAATGTTGAGCCCTTGCGGTGACTTGGTATAAAGTGATATGATATAACGGGTCTCTAGCTTACGCAGCAAAGACTCTCTGTCACCTCCCGTCCTCTGGGGAGGAACACAATCTATCACATAGTACTTTAGCAATGAGGCGTCCTTCCCATGAGTTTTTTCAAACTGCCTGGCTACTGGGTAAGCCACATCTGCATTGGTGATAGCACGCAGATGTTGTAGAATTCGCTTGTGGACTTGTGGCCTTGTACTGCCCACATATCTAAGCCCACAAGGGCACTCTAAAACATAAACAGCAAACTCAGATTTGCAGTTTAGTTTTTGCTTGATTTTAATTGGGAATGGGGAAAGTGGTGTACTGACCTCATTTTTGCTGATGCCATGTTTACAGGCTTTACAGGTGGAACACCTAATAAATCCCTTGCTGTCATCTAACCAAGAACCTGTGGATACCTCAGGGCTGCTCAAAACCAAGCTGTCTTGCATAGACCGTGCTTTACGGTATGTAATGCTGGGGTATTTGGGCATGGCAGGGCCAATAACAGGATCACTGGCTATTAAGGACCAATTATCCTTAATGATTTTATGGATACATTTGTGCTGGTTACTGTATCCTATAATCAACCTGGTCTCCTCACATGGTCTATGGACAGGTGGCTGCTGTCGTGCCACTCCTGAGCCCAGGAGTGCAGATCTGTCCATTTTATTAGCTCTCAGTGTGGCACTGTCTAGGGTTTCAGATTTATAACCCCTTTGGAGAAATCTAGCCCTACAGTGAGATTGAGCCAGGCGACACTCCTCTTCACTGCTGCAAATTCTCCTGATGCGGAGCATCTCCCCATAGGGGATACTCCGTATCAAGTGTGCTGGATGGTGACTATCAGCGTGCAGCAGTGTGTTGCCCGCTGTTGGCTTCCGGTATAGCTTGGTGTGGAGGCTACTGTCCTGGACAAAGATTTCCACATCCAGGAACACAATAGAATGTGTACTGACGTTACTAGTGAATTGAATATTGAGATTATTAACATTCAATTCTTGTATAAACTCACTTACTTCACTCTCAGTACCATCCCAAACTAGGAACAGATCGTCAATGTACCTAAACCAGAGTTTCACCTTGGTGTTCATGGTGGCAGTGTATTTCTTCATGAGGACCTGCTCCTCAAAAACCACTCCTGAACCTCCTTTCGGCGAACAAAGTAAACAGACTCCAGGTCAGCTGCATTCAAGTCGTGTTTATTTTCTTTTTCTAATCATGCACCTTGCAACGCGTTTCGGGCAACGAATTCCCTTGATCACACAAGGAACCATGAATTGCTGTGCAAATATATACAATTGATCACATTCACCAATCCCCATCATATGGCCATAGAAAGGGAAAACAGAGATATATCTGTCCTCACGAGGCTAACAAATGCATGAAAAACAGACTTAGGAAGTCACTGGGCAGTTATTCAAGGCCACATGTTTTACCAATTGTGCTTATTGCTCATATGTACATATAAAGTGCAATGCATGCAATAAATAAATAAATATTTAAATAGTTAAATATTTATTAATATAACTACAAAACAATTGTGATACATATAGCACCACATATGAGCAAAATTTATTAAAAACTAAAGTGCAAGAATAGTAACAGCATAATGCTGATGATGTAAACTTCTATCACACCATGGCCTTCTGGATGAGTCTTATGTTCAACTAATCTCTGTATGAATACACACTATTGTAATCCTATGCATTTAATATAACAGTATAAATACAATAAATAACGCCTCGAAGATTCCGATTAGGCCATCACATATTAAAGTGTCTATTATGCAAAGTGCAAACATTTTGAAACAGTAAATAAATAGATATATAATATAAGTATCTATTACCCTAATATGGACACTTGTAAAAATAATATGGTGTCAAAATTATAAAAAATATTTAAAAATCTGGCTATATAAAATCGGGGCAGCTGAGGAAACCAGTATTTTATCACAATTTAATTTAATTTTTTATTTTTATTTTTATTATTAAACACATCATAAATCTATCTGTACTCAAGCCTGAACATAGAGATATTTTGCAAAGTCAAGTCAAATCTGGGAATCGAAGGCAAAAATAAATAATAATGATTTTAATGATTTTATAAATAATGATGAATCTCATCTAAGGTTTTGAGGCCATTCGGGACTTTACTGTCCATGTTGAGAATGTAACGTGCTTCCCTCTGTCTCAACATACCCTCTCGGTTGCCACCCCTGCGAAGGACCGGTATGGCGTCTATAACATAATATTTCAAACAATTGATGTCTCTCTCATGTATTTCTGTAAAGTGGAGCGCCACTGGGTATGAGGAGTCATTATTAATAATAGCTCTCAGATGTTGTAATATTCTGACGTGCACTTGCAACTTGGTGCTACCGATATAGCTTAGTCCACAAGTGCACGTCAGAACATAAATAGCAAAATCAGTTCTACAAGTATAGCTGCCTTTGATGGGAATGGAACTCCTTGAGAATGGTGTTGTAGTACATTTACAAACACCCGGGCTTGGTTTCAACCAAGTACTAACCTGCGATATTTCTGGACTACTTTTAACCAATTTGCTACCCATTGAAGTTCATTTTCGAAAGGTAATAATTGGAACTTCAGATAAGCGGGATCTTAAAACGCTATCTGTCAGTATTATTGGCCATTTATGCTTGATAATGGCTTTCAACTTCTACTCCTGAGCGCTAAAAGTAGTAATTAGTCTTGGTGTACCATCTTCATCTGTTTCTGTCTCTGCCATGTCATCTTTAGTGGGTAACAGGGCTGCTCTATCTATCTTATCTGCCTTAACACAAGCCTGTGTTAAGGTTCTTTCATTGTACCATATTTTTCGCAACTCTTCAGAGAGTCCTGTTTACAGGTTTCATAATACTCTATGGTGCTACGAATACGTTTCAATCCTATTAGTTCACCATATGGAATGCTTTTAATTAGGTGGCCTGGATGCGCACTGCTGGCATGCAATGTTGCATTGCCCGTCATTGGGTTGCGAAAGAGGGTCGTTTCTAATTGCTGATTTTTTACATAAATAGAAACATCTAGAAATTCAATTGTAGTACTATTGACATGAGAAGTGAAGGTCAAATTAGAATTGTTGGCATTAATGGCATTTACAAAGTCAAGTGCCTCCTTTTCAGTGCCCTTACATATTATAAAGACATCATCAATATACCTTAAGTATTGGACTATGTGTCTTTTGACCCAATTCTGGTGTAGCACGTTGAGGACCCGCTCCTCCCAATAGCCGACACGAAGACATGCCAGGCTAGGGGGGAAGCAGGCCCCCATTGCGTCTCCCCGTTTTTGTTTGTATATGGCTTTACCAAAAATGAAATAATTATTTTCAAGACACCAAGTAATAAGTGACAAAAGCATTTTGTTGTGTTCGTAAAAGACAATTGATTTAAAGTCCAAGTAATATTCCACTGCTTTGAGTCCCTTATATATATATATATATTTATATATATATATATATATATATATATATATATATATATATATATATGTACCACAACTTGCTCCTTCTGCCTGCCGGTGGCCTCGCGGGAATTGGCGTACATGCCGGTGGAGCACGCCGGTAATTAATCCGCTTCTATTTTTACAACAGTCTCGTACGCTCTCAGTAATACGTCCGCCAATCAAGCATTAATTCCAAGGGTGTTTATTCCAAAACAACATGTTTCAGCTTACCAAGAAGCCTTGTTCACGTTAAAGAAAACAGTGCTCTGTTTACTTTAAGGTGAACAAGGCTTCTTGGAATTAATGCTTGGTTGATGGACGTATTACTGAGAGCGTAAGAGACTTTTGCGAAAATATACAAGAATATATATATATATATATATATATATATATATATATATATATATATATATATATATATATATATATATATATATATATATTTACATATCCTTTACAACTCACTTTTACTCCAATTTCCACACAGACAAACGAGCGTGGACCCAGTATTTTCAGTGCATTCTTTATTCAGCCAGCGCCGCCATAACGCGTTTCGGGAGATCCCTCCCTTGATCACATGACAGCTCAAAGGCTTTACCCTTCACTTTTTAAAGTGCAAGTGCAGTGCAGCCATAGCATAAACATAGTGGAAATACTTTGCTTGAGCACATCTGGTTCAATTATGCATTAATCACTGTCTATTTTTCATCATAATGTTAAATATACAACCAGAATTTTCAACATTCCTAGACATAAATAGCCAGGAAGCTTCTAATTATGAAATTCATATTAAGAAAAATATACATGCATAAATGCTTGTAGTGCCACTGTACTCCACCATGAAACAACAGTGAAACTTATTCAAGTGCCTAATAAATAATAATAATAGTGCAATACCATAAAGTGAATAAGCAATAAATAACAAAAATTTTATTTTTCAGTTCGTCAGCAAGGTGACTATCAATCTGTGCAAAAAATTGCATAAATATTTAAAGTGCAAAGTGATAACAGGTCAGTCCATCTATCCAATATATATAACTATCAGGTTCAATCCATAAATAAAATCATTATAAATATCAGAAGTACAAAAAATATATATACTTTCTAATCAATGATTTAAAAAAAAAAAACAATCCCATAAATTTATAAATATGTCAATAAATAATACACTATCCTAAAATCACTACTCACTTTAAAATCTATAAGCTTTCATTCAGTGGATCTGACTGCCGGTGGCCCCGCGGGAATTGGCATACATGCCGGTGGAGCACGCCGGTAATTAATCCTCGTCTATTTTCGCAACAGTCTCGTACGCTCTCAGTAATACATCCTCCAACCAAGCATTAATTCCAAGGGTGTTTATGCAAAAACTACATGTTTCGGCTTACCAAGAAGCCTTGTTCAAGTTACAGAAAACAGTGCTCTGTTTTCTTTAACGTGAACAAGGCTTCTTGGAATTAATGCTTGGTTGACGCACGTATTACTGAGAGCGTACAAGACTGTTGCGAAAATACACAAGAATATATACATATATATATATATATATTACCTACTGGCGGTCGCCAGTAGGTATATATAGTTAGGATTTTTTCTCTATGGGATTTTTGAAAATTCTATGTCTAATAACTTTGGCGTTTGTGGACGGAATTGGCTGAAATTTTCAGGAAAATGGCACATTTTGTTTCTGAGCAGCCCCTGAAAATTTTGGGGGGGTTCGTCAAGGGGGGGCCGAGAAAAAAGGGGGGTCCCAAAACGCGTTTTTCCCATGTTAATTTCCATAGGGCGGTTGGCCTCACTTTTAGCCCGAACGGCTGAATGGATTTGCACGAAACTTGGCAAAATTGTAGGGACTGGTAGCCCGATGTGCCTTTTGTAGGTCTCAATATATGTGCTCCAGTGGATTTTGAGAAATTAACGTTTAAAAAAAGATATATATCTGTAAGCGCGCTCTGGGCAGCGCTGCAGGACGCGTACTTTTCGCGCAACGGAGCTTTGTGAAGCGAAGCTGATTGGTTCTCTGGCGTCTGTCAACATTCCAAAAAGTCCGTAGCGGCCGCCATCTTGTCTCTCGGTAGGATCGAGAGACAAGAGGAGGCCAAAACAAAGGGGCAAATAACCATAAGGGGGCATAGTAGATCCTCCCTGACCCCCTAGGTTTAATGTGGAGGCTTTAAAACGGCCCCGCGGGGCAAAAAAAAAAAAAATTTTTTTTTTGTTTTTTTGCGTGGGTAGCGCCCGGTCCGGGAACCGGGAAGCTTTCTGGGCAGCGTACTGCAATGAAAAATGAATGATAGACTTTTCAAATACTGTTGTTAATTGATTGTTGGTTTTGTTGATTATTTTTTATTTTTTTTTATTTTTTAAGGATTGTTTATTGTGTTTAATAATTTATTAAACTTTCTAACGCGGCACGTCATATGACGCATTACGCGACAACGCAGGTCCAGAATATAGTCAAAATGTCTCCACCAACCAGCGGACGGCACACAACCCCTTTCAGCAGGCTAAATAGTTCTGTTAAATGACAACAGAAGGGACAGGCAACAAGAACCATCAGTCAAAGAGGGGAGGGCAAGTTCTTCTCTACCGGGTCACGTTGGAGCGCTACCGGAACTGATCGAATTGGTAGTCTACAGTGTTTCTGGATGTTTCAGACTGAAGCTGGCGTTAGCATGAGAGCACCACCATTTCGTAGCTCCGTCGTGGCCATTCCACGAGCAATCATGCTAGGCGCTCCCCACCAGAAGCCTGCGGGAGTCGGGGGCCCCCAAGACTTTTGTAGAATCTTCAAGGATGAGGGGACGCTTTCGAGAATGGAGCCCAAGCTCTAGCAGACAAGCGTCCGAGTTCCAAGGTGTCGCAGGCCCATTTTAGTGGACCACGCCCAAATCTGAAGAGATGGCCGCCATTTTGAGAGTCCTGTGGCAGCCGCCTATCGCTGCACCGCAAGAGCGGGAGCAACTCAAGTACATGGTGAGCGAGACGCTGTAGTCGAAAGAGCGGGCGGTAAACAGCTGAATAGCGGAAGAGGCACAGTGTAGCAAAAGCGGGCTGAATGGCAAATGAAACGGAAAAGGGGTGCCCCACTACAGCGTGTCTTTAGGTGAAACGGATTGTGGGACAAGGTGAAGAATGGAAGAGTCACCAAAAGGAAAAAAGTTCCGCTTGACCCCGGGAGCCGGCCACCTATGTCGGGGGCGATCTCAGGCCACACCAGGGCAACACGACTTGGGGAGGGGGCCGGAGCCAAGCGCCCCCTCCGAGTCCGCGACATGACACCGTCCCTCGGGGGCCTCCGTCAAGCGGTTCAGGGTGGCACCGCATCACAACAGCCCCCACTTACTTTAAGAATAGTGAAGATGAAGCAATTGCAAATAGGCTTCAGACAATGTTACAAGCACTCCTCAAAACTTTGAACTTTCAGAGTGCATGAGTTGGGACAGCGAGGGGTGATTTGGTTTCTCGGACTGTTTTTCTGGTCTCTCACCACTGGCATACTTTAACGTTTTCTTGTTTCTAGGACATTAATAGGTTTTATCATTACGTTATGTTATCGTTTCTTTGTTTGTTGTTTAATAAAAGTTCATGTTCATCAGTGGCCTACTGATTTTCGTTTTCCTATTTTTTTCTTTCCAGGTTGTTTCATGGTAAAGTTTCTGTTAACAGGATACAGTGATCACTTCGTTATTATTGCATATGTCCTTTTCACTAGGGGTGCTCTCTGGTCGGGCCAGATGACGTATCTCTAGTAAATGGTCCGGGTGAAAAAGGTGCATCAATCAGTGGGGAGTAGATAGGCATGACAGATTACAACGGGGGAGAAAGGTCCGCATTACGTACCCTTTCACTACTTGCAAAGATTTTCCTACGTTTATTTGCAAACAGGGAATACCTCCAAAAAGAACTAATTCCCAAACAGTCAATGTTCGGACAATCAATCAATCAATGAGGAATGAAATAGGTACGACGTGTTAAAGGCTTGCGTTACCTACCCTTCACTATCTGCAAAGGGAGAGAGAATATTCCTATTCTTCCTCGTTTGCAGGTAGAGAAGATCCTTAAGAGAATTAACTTCGAACAATTCAATGCTCGATTGAAACAATCAACAAGGGGTACTGTGAACACAAATGAACGCCGCTTATGTACATACGCATTGCTATTTTCAACAGGTTGTTCCTAATGTTTCTATTTTAGCGAGGTCAAAAAGAGATCCCATTAGTGGCCTACTGATTTTGCTCGATTCCTTTTGTTTTTTTACACGATTTTTCGCTATCTGCAAAGACTAAACAGAGTATTGCGACTCTGTGCTTGTTTGTAAATAGAGAATGAACCAAAGAGAACAATCAATCAAATGGAGAGAGAAGCAGGCACGACGTATTACAAAGGGGGCAAAGGGCTGCGTTAACTACCCTTCACTATCTGCAAAGAGAGAGTACTCCTAATAGAAATGAGGGGTGGGGGGCAGTATTCAAAGCAGATCAGTGTGCATAAACACGAAAATGTTTTTACTTACCACGTACTTGACATTCGACAGCTTATGATATTTGCTATTAAAAAACCATTGAAATTCACTGAAAAAACCATAGGTTATAGACCATATATAGTTAGGAATTAGCATTTACAAAACCTTGAAAATTCACTGAAAAAACCATAGGTTATAGACCATATATAGTTAGGAATTAGCATTTAAAAAACCTTATTTTACTCACACAAAACCATTGAAATTCCATATATAGTTAGTTGCACTAACTATATATCGCGCACCCGCAATCCACTGCTGATCATGTCACATATTACATCATTCATGACATGGTCAGTGACATCACTGATGACATCACTGATGACATCTCAAATGACATCAATGACCACATCACTGATGATATCATTCATGTGACAATACAATGCATCTCCTCACGTTTTAATATAACCTCTGTTTCACCCAGTGTTAAATACAGAGTATAATTTTTGAAACCATTGACACACCAATACTAGTTACTACATACGTACTCACTGATTCCTACGTCTACACACACATTCACTCATTCACCCATACAATCATTCATACATACAATCACTCATCTTTACAACACTATCATATGCACTCATACACCTATACAGACACTTACACTCTGCCACTCATCCATGGAGTTACTCACACACCTAGTCAGTCCTGTAAAGAATCAATCACACTTCCATTTTCTTGTCTATACAGTTAAACATAGAGCACCTTACATTTTCAAACATACACTAACACATACTTACTTTCTTATACAATCATTGATACAAGTACACATTGATCGGCACAGAGTCACACACCTCCCAGCCAGCCACACACACACTCAGTCTCCTATACAAATACTTGGACAATCAATCAATAACCCATATAGTTAATCATATAGCTACTGATCAACACATGCAGCAGTTTACAGAACAACAGACATAATGATGCACAAATTAAGACAGTTTAGTCACTAACCCATGCACTCAGTGAGACACATTTAATCACTCACTCATACATTCAGTCATGCACCTACTAAATCCTTCGTCCAGACACTTATACATCTACTCATTCTTCAATATGTAAAACATATTTAAACTTTACAGAAACACACAGTCACTGGATGATGTCATCAGTGATCTCATCAGTGATGTCATTTGAGATGTCATCAGTGATGTCATCAGTGATGTCATTTGAGATGTCATCAGTGATGTCATCAGTGATGTCACTGACCATGTCATGAATGATGTAATATGTGACATGATCAGCAGTGGATTGCGGGTGCGCGATATATAGTTAGTGCAACTAACTATATATGGAATTTCAATGGTTTTGTGTGAGTAAAATAAGGTTTTTTAAATGCTAATTCCTAACTATATATGGTCTATAACCTATGGTTTTTTCAGTGAATTTATATATATATATATATATATATATATATATATATATATATATATATATATATATATATATAGCTGCAATAAAGTGGGGCAGAGACTTTCAAGAATGCGTGCCTCATTATTTTTGACATTGAGACTTGGGGAATCCACCCACTGAGGTTTGAAATGGCCCGTACTTCATCTACCAGAATGCCGTGAGGCCATGCCCGTTGGGGCGGGGAGTAGGTAATTAAGAACAGTATGTGCCAAAAAAATGCCTCCCCTTGCCTTTACAAAGCCACTGATGAAAGGAACAAACTTCCTGACATGCGTCTGGCATAATTGGTGTTATTACCTTCTTGAAGGATTCCCTGCTTGCATGCTGCTATTAAAGAGACCCAGAGCTTCACTTTGTCTCCGTGTGGCTCTTTCCGAAGTGGGGTCTGCGATGATGGATATATATATATATATATATATGTATGCAAAAAAGAAGGAGAGAACTCTGGGTAGTTCCCAAGTTTAGGTGGAATGCAGCTCCAGTATAGAACACCCTCAACACCAGCGACACTCTAAATTTGCTCACCTCAAATGTCTGCTTTTCTATCAAAGTTTTTAAGCATAGGATTAGCACAGTGCTATCCACACCGAGATAGAAATGGACAAAGTCTTTAGCCATTTGTACAGCAAAGTCTTTAAGCATAGGATTAGCACAGTGCTATCCAGGCCGAGCTGTAAAATGACTAAAGCCATTTACCGGTCCCGGCACAATATTACAGCTTTGGATTGGTAAAATACCATCCAAGCCAACCTGAAATGAATAAAAGCAACCCCTGACACCTGTTTTGCTGTCATTACAGCTCTTCAAAGAGGTTTAGCTTTGTCCAGACACAAGGGAGCACCTAGTATAAGTAAAAAAAAACCCTTGCAGGCATAGAGTGACGCATAAATTATGCAAAAAAGAAGGAGAGAACTCTGGGTAGTTCCCAAGTTTAGGTGGAAGGCAGCTCCAGTATAGAACACCCTCAACACCAGCAACACTCTAAATTTGCTCACCTCAAATGTCTGCTTTTCTATCAATGTTTTTAAGCATAGGATTAGCACAGTGCTATCCACGCTGAGATAGAAATGGACAAAGTCTTTAGCCATTTGTACAGCAAAGTCTTTAAGCATAGGATTAGCACAGTGCTATCCACACCGAGCTGTAAAATGACTAAAGCCATATATATATATAGCCCTTAATTCTGTTTCAAATTGACGAAAAGTTTGAGAAAAAGAGAATTATATATGCACTGGTCACTTTAAATAAGTGTGATATGCCGCGCCCCCATTTGGAATTATTTAAGACCCTCTTTTGTTTCATTGCACGTCATGTGATCAAGCCTCGTTTGGGAGGTGAAACGCGTTATGGTGGATGGCTGGTGTTATACTTGCTCAATAAATCACTGAAGAATCAGCACAAAACTTGGGCTTACGTTATCTAAATGTACCAAGGAGCATTCGTGGTACAAGTAAGAAGCCCCTCTCCAAACCTTGTGCGTGGTGCAGCAGGAAGCTGGGATCCTGTAACCGGAATCGGAAACTGTACTCCGGTAGGAGGAAGCTGCCCGAGCCCCTGTGAGGTGAACACACGTACCTATCGGGACGAAAGGAGTCCGAGCCGACCTGACATTTGTGGGGAAGCTGCCGACAGCCGAGTCCAGGTAGGACAGTGAATGCAAGTCACAGGGGAGGGAGTGTCTAGCAGCGAGCGCCGTACAATTTAAAAGTGCGTAAACTGCTTGTTTCTTCGATGCGTGCTGGAAGTTATTGCCATTAATAGCCAATATGTCCGCCGACGTGTTGAAGCGCAGAGAGGAAGTTGCGGACCACATGTTTGTGGAAAATCCGGAGGGGGCGAATCTTGTACCCGTTTCAGGGCATGATGCGGGAGTCACTGATGGCCCCAACGTAAGGGAAACATTTCGCAAGTTAGAAAAGCTGATGAAACGTGAACAGTCGAAGTGGTGGGAACATAAATCCCTAACTCGGTATTTAATGGTCAAACGTGTCCCACGAGGTCTCAGGAGCACTCTGGCTCCGAGCTATGAAAACCTGGACCCAGCTATGTTCGCGGAATGGGCTGAGACGAATTTGGAGTACCCTGCACGTTTAATGGCTATCCTAGCAAAATATGCGGACAGTGACAGGGTGAAATTGCAGATTGAAATTGAAGCTGTGGAAACTGAATTGACCTCAATAGGCATCACGGATCAAACAACTAAATTGAGGGATGAAATGATGACAAGACTCGCAAAAGAGGAAGATATAATTAAAAAGAGAAAAGCTTTTAAGTTTGAGCGGGACAGACTCGATTACCTTCATGGCCAAATATTTACTTTCGCGCGCCGGTATGATAACATCAAGGCGCAAGTGGGCAAAGGCAGTCAAAGAATTAGACAAGGCGCTACTGCATCTGCTTCTTCCACTGATCTGAGTTCAGCAGTGGAAAGCGACTCAGATAACGATCAAAGAAGAAAAAACTTGCAGGAGGGGTTTACCAAACTGTCTCTGGCACAAGAGGTGAACTGCCTCTGCGAAAGCCGTCGAGACACACTAAGATCGAAGTCGAAAGTAGACCCCAAACAAAACGGCAAAGGGCCAACAACAAACACCTCCAGCGCCGCAAATGCCACCAGAGGAAATATGGCTGGAGGGAAAAGGGGCAATCGAGGAAACAGGGGCAATTGGAACAGATTTCAAAATCCAACACAAGCACAAGCCTCAACCTCAACCCAACAACAATCATAAATCGGACTGATATTATTCTAACTACAAAAGAGAAACAGATTTTGGGTTTGGGGTTGTCCTACTGTCCCCCGAGCAATATGAATTATGCGAACTTAAGGATGGACACTTTCCGGTTTATTAGAAAACTTAAATTGAGAAATACCATTGTTTGCATCCATACAGCGAACAAAGAAATGTGGATGCATCAAGTCCCACGTTGCTCGCAACCGGAGCAGATGTAACCCTGAATGAAATATGGGACTTGCAACAGGAGGGTCAGACTGTGGTGCAGCCCCTGTTACCAAATAATAGCGCTGAAAGTGTTCCAGGATTCACTTCCTTCAAAAAGAAATCCACCTTCTTGCCTATCATGACACACGACAGTCTAGATTTGTATCAGGACTTTGTCATAAAAGACTTGAAAAAACTATATGTGACCACTAATAAAAAACATACCATTATAAGCTGACAGAATCAAAGCTACAACAATTTGATCGGATAACTTAAAGCTGATAAAAATGTGATTGTGAAACAGGCAGACAAAGGGGGAAACATCGTCCTTTGGAATCGGGATAATTATGTGAAAGAAGCTGAATCACAACTGGGTGACCTGGATTGCTACAAAAAAAGCAATCTCACTGCAATAAAAACAGCTTGGTCGGAGCAAAATTCTAAATTAATGGTATGGAGGAGTGGCGGGCTCATTTCCAATGACGAATTCAAGTATCTAAAGAAAGACTGTCCGGTGATACCTACCCTATATTTATTGCCAAAAGTCCACAAGAATTCATCAATGCCACATGGAAGACCAATTCTCTCGGCAATAAATAGCTCCAAGGAAAACATTTCGAAATATATTGATTTTTTCTTACAGGAATGGGTGAAAATATTACCTTCGTATGTGAGAGATACAACAGATTTTATCTGTAAGCTGAACAATCTTGAATGGAATGACAATTATATCTTAATGACACTAGACGTTACCTCCTTGTATACGTCTATAAGGCATTGTGATGGCATAAAAGCTGCTGAGCACTATTTATCCAAACGTCCAGAGAATTGTTCCAGCCATAATCGTATGATTTTAGGCATGTTAAAACTTTGCTTGGAACAGAATTACTTCATTTTTAATTGACAGATTTATCAGCAATTGAGAGGTGTGTCCATGGGGGCTTGTTTCTCCCCCAGCTTCGCGTGCTTGCACATGGGGCTGTGGGAGGAGCGGGTCCTCATGGGCTCACACGGTGACATCATGAGAACCAATGTCATGCTATATTTGAGATATATTGACGATCTCTTTTTAGTTTGGAAGGGCTCGAAATCTAGTGCTGAGGAGTTTGTTAAATTGTTGAACATGGATTCTTTAAATTTGCAATTTACTTCTCACATAGACAACGTCTCTGTTAATTTTTGGGACGTAGAGGTATTCGTCAAGAATCAGAAACTAGAGACTAGACTACATAGAAAAATAACTGCGGGAAACACAGTACTCCATGCCACAAGTCAACATCCGCGCCACCTCATCAACAGCATCCCCTATGGGGAGATGCTGAGATTGAGAAGAATTTGCAGCGCGGATAGTGATTGTGAAGCTGCACAACAGGAGAGTAAGAAACGTTTCCTAGAAAGGGGTTACAAAGAAAGTGTCCTTGATAAAGCAATTAGAAGAACTAGAGCTAAAACAAGAGAGGAGGCTCTAATCCCGAAAACCAAGGAACCAGTAATTAACCCTGGCAGCCCACATATAAATTCTAGAGTCATAGTCCCCTTTTGCCAACAGCATACAGAGATCAAAAAGATTTTCCTCAGAAATTGGAACCTGGTAAAAGGGGATCCAATCATTGGGGGTGATGTCTCCATAGGACCAGAAATCACCTTCCGTAAGTCTCCGACCATGGTGGATGCCCTGGTTAGTAACAACTTAGAGACAACCCTGTCCGGTACATGGGAGGCCCTAAACAAAGGCTTCAGAAAATGTGCCTTTTGTAAAGCTTGCCGCTATGGGGTAAACAAAACTCAAAACCCATCCCTCCTTCTAAATCTCTGGTTAAAAACCTGGGAGTGTGGTTGGACTCCTCGCTGAGCTACCAAACTCACACCAAAAGAGTAGCAGCTACGTGCATCGGGCTGCTGAGAAGCCTCAATCCCATTTTAGGGTTCTTCAACCCCAAAACACGCCAGCTCATAGTCCAATCCAACATCCTTTCCCGGTTGGACTATGCTAGCGTACTCCTGCTAGGCGCTAACAAAGCCGAGACAACCAGGTTTCAGCGAATTCAGAATTCTGCGGCTAGGGCAATAGTTGGCCTTCCCAGAAGATGCTCTGCTAGAGCCACCATACATAGACTCCACTGGCTTCCAGTGGAAGCCCGTATTCAATTTAAGGCCCTTATCACTGCCTTCAAAATCCTCAAAGCTGACGGCCCTGAACTCCTCCGTCCGCTTCTAACACCCTACACCCCCCAGCGCAATCTTCGCTCCCTGGGCCAACACTTAGTAGCGATCCCCCGCACGAAACTCTGCCGTGTCGGGGGTCGCTCTTTCAGACTATTGGGAGCAAAACTCTGGAACTCCCTTCCCCTGAATGTCCGCCCCCTTGACAACTTGTCCGCTTTTCGCAAAGCAATAAAAACGCACCTGTTCCCACTACTATAAGCCTCCGCCCTCCCCAACCCCTCCAAGTAGGCTATGCTATGGTTCTTAGCGCTGGGACGCCCCGTTGCTGGGGCAGCTGTCGCGCTCAACAAACCCGTAACATAACATAACAAAACATTATACAAGTCCATTTAGGGAGAAACCTATACCCATCACTAAACGCCTGACTTGTAAGATGGAGTTTGTGGTTTACGTTTTACAGTGCCCGTGCAGCTTAAATTATATAGGCAGCACGCGACCCTCGGCACATAAACGCATACTCCAACACATCAGAGCGATAACTGTGTGTGTTTGTGAATAACAGTCCCGTTATATATATATATATATATATATATATATATATATATATATATATATATATATATATATATATATATATATATATATATATATATATATATATATATATATATATATATATATATATATATATTCACTGAAAAAACCATAGGTTTCAGGAGTTATATAGTTAGGAATTCGTTTTTAAAAAACCTTTGAAATTCACTCAAAAAACTATAAGTTTTAGTGGTGTTATAGTTAGCTGGACATTTTACTCATACAAAACCAATGAAATTGCTCCTATATAGTTAGTTGTACTAACTATATTTCGCGCACCCGCAATCCACTGCTGATGATGTCACATATTAGATCATTCATGACATGGTCAGTGACATCACTGATGACATCTCAAATGACATCACTGATGACATCACTGATGACATCATCCAGTGAATGTGGTTTGCTTCGTTATTTAAATATGCATTATATATATATAGCAATATACATTGAAGAATGAGTGGATATATATAAATAAATATTTGGATGGAGGATTTAGTAGCAGTGTAATTGACTGTTTACTTGACCAATTTATAAAGTCTCACTAAATATAGTGGATAGTGACTAAACTGTGTGAATATCTGTATCACTTTGTCAGTTGTTGTGTAAACTGATTCTACAGTTGGTTACTAGCTATGTGAAAGTCTATATCAGTTATTGATTAGTTAACTGAGTATTTGTATGGGAGTGTGAAAGTGTGTGTGGTTCGGTGGGGGGTGTGTGACTGTCCAAAGATGTGTGAATAGTTGATTCAGTAGATATATGAAGTTAAAACTACATGTTCTAACAGTTTGGGTGAGGGAATCTCTTTATGGGTGTGGTGATGAGCAAATATATTTCTCAAAGGTACAGGTCCAACAAACTAGAAAAATAAAAGGCAGTGTATGTGTCAGTTGTTGTATATAAATAAGTATACATAAGACACAATGATTGTGTGAGTGACTGTATGGATAACTGTATACTTGTAATAATGATTTTATAATTCACTAAGTATGACTTACTATCTAAATGAATAGAAGAAGTGGTGTTTGTATAAGTGTTTTGCTAAGTAAATATGTAAGTATGATCCATTGTTTGCATAAGTGAGTAGGATGACTTCATATGTAAATAGGATGCGTGCTGTTGTTTAATGTCGATATAGATGTATAAGTATTTTTGATAGTGTTCTATTGTTCATTGACAGCATGAGTGATGTAATATGTGACGTCATCAGCAGTGCATTGCAGACGTGCAAGTTATAGTGAGTCCAACTAACTATAACGTGGGAATTTCAATGGTTTTATGCGAGTAAAATTTCCAGCTAACTATAACTGGTGTGAAACCTAAGTTTTTTTCAGTGAATTTCAAAGGTTTTTTAAATGCTAATTCCTAACTATAACTGGTGTGTAACCTATGGTTTTTTTCAGTGAATATATATATATATAAAATTTCTATGGCAATATGAAACCCCTAATTTTGTTCCTATTCAAATTAAATGTATTAAGTGTTACCACTTTATTCCAATCAAGATGACTTCAGGTGTGCCATACTTTTGTCATAAGTAAGACTGTTAGCGTTCTAGTTGTTCTTTAGAACACTCTGGGACATTCTGTCATTGGGCTATAGTTGGGCTACATCTGGCTGATATTTGGGCTACATTTGGGCTCTTTTGTCTCTGGTGGCCATCTTGGGAGACTGCATATCAGAATTTTTTTAATGAAATATAAGAGGATTTGAGAAGTCACTCAAAATGTGCCCTAATTTTTCTTTCTTCAGCACTAATCATAATTTCTATGGCAAAATGAACCCCTTCATTTTGTTCCTTTGCAAATTAAATGTTTTAAGTGTTAACACTTTATTCCAATCAAGATGACTTCAGGTGTGCCATACTTTTGTCATAAGTAAGACTGTTAGCGCTCTAGTTGTTCTTTAGAACACTCTGGGACATTCTGTCATTGGGCTATAGTTGGGCTACATCTGGCTGATATTTGGGCTACATTTGTTTTTTTTGTCTCTGGTGGCCATCTTTGGGCTACATTGGGCTACATTGGGCTACATTGGGCTACATTGGGCTACATTTGGGCTCTAACATATATATAGCCCAATGTAGCCCAATATATATTTTTTCAAAGTTAATTTTCGTAAAAACCACTGGAGCACATATCTTGAGACATAGCAAAGGCACATCGGGCTACCAGTCCCTACAATTTTGCTAAGTTTGGTGGAAAACCATTCAGCCGTTCGGGCTAAAAGTGAGTCCAACCGCCCTATGGAAATTAACATGGGAAAAACACGTTTTGGCACCCCCCTTTTATCTCGGCCCCCGCTTGACGAATCCCCCCATCCCCCCCAAACTTTCAGGGAAGGAGCGGAGCGCCGCCCGCGAGGCAAAGTTAAGGAAAATTTCAGGAAGATTCCTCAACCGGCGCCAAAGTTATTCCCAATAGAATGTTGCGATTTCCCTATGGAAAACAATCCTAACTATATATACCTACTGGCTATCGCCAGTAGGTAATATATATATAAGAACAAAACAGAGCCCACAGCTTCGGCATCCTTGCAAACGGACGCTCTATTGGTCTGATTGTCGTGGGAACTTAAAACAACTCTTTTATCCTTGCGCGTTTCGGCGCCAAGCGCCTTGTGCACAGGTGAGTTGATTTGAATTTCTAGAGTCCAAGTGGTCACATGGTCCTCGCTAAGACCACAATGCCCAGAATGCATCACTATTCAAATTAGCGGCTTGGCTCACGTCGCTTTATATTTTGCTTAATAGCATTAACGTTTGCCAATGTCTGTGTTGTCTTTGCGATGCAAACATGGAAAAAATAAATAAAACACACAGTGCACTTTGCTGCTACTCCAAAGAATCACTTGCTTGAAAGAAAAAGCACTAAGTCTGCCAGAAAGAGGGCAACCCCTCCTTCGTTTCCCTTTCTCATGGCACACACCAAATATTCATGGAAGTCCAGTGAATGGTGTGGTGAAGAGCGAGTCATGCCCCCTCCATTGAATGCACACAAATTGCTCCTTTTTACCGGGGGCCTCCAACTCTGCAGGGCGGGCTCGCAAGCAGGAATGGAGAATCCTGTTATTAGCACAGACGAGAACAAAACAGAGCCCACAGCTTCGGCATCCTTGCAAACTGACGCTTTATTGGTCTGATTGTCGTTGCAGCTTAAAACAACTCTTTTATCCTATTGATATATATGTTACAGTCAAAGTGTGAAATTCCGGTATTGTATAGAATGCCTAGGTAATGTATAGAATGCCTGATGGTTATCGACAAACTATGAAATATAAGTTTTTAGTAAAAATGTTACATACTTTTCCTAGGCATTCTATACAATTTCTAGGCATTATACAGAATGACCAGTACCATTTACGCAAAGTGTTAAAAGGGCACAAGATGAGAAGCCTTTATTAATTAATACGCATTTGAAACTGAAAGAACAAAACTATGAAATAAAGCACAGGATATTCTTACCGTAAAACAATGAAAGCAGAACTGAGATTGAAGTACTTGTTACACTAAAAAAGGCCGGATTGCGTGTATTATATACTTTGCCGGCAGACAATCCAGCAAAGTATACAATGCCTAGGCAATGTATAAAATATCAATCATTTCATACTTTGACGTTCGATTTTCAGGCATTCTATACATTACTTAGCCATTCTATTGAATGCCGGATTTCACACATTGCCGGGCGGGAATAAAATGCCGGGATTAGGCGTATTATATACTTTGCCAGCAGCAAATCCGGCAAAGTATACAATGCCTAGGCAATGTCTAAAATATCAATCATTTCATACTTTGAGGTTCGATTTTAAGGCATTTTCAGGCATTCTTTACATTGAAGTGAAGTAGTGTGGCTCACTGGTTAGAGGCGGCAGACCCGAGAGCAGAGGACGGCCCCGGACCAGGGTTCGATTCCCGGCGCGGCAGGTTTCTGGACCAGGGTCAGCGGACTCGATAATTCTCTCGCCTCGGTGCCCACTCTGATCAGCGTTCACACTCGGCAACTCTGGGCATTAGCTTGCCTCATCTTCACTAACGGCCCCACCAGACCGCCGGGGATGCCTGGTCTCACCCTGGAGATACCCATTAAGGGACCATCTCTCAGGGAAGCCAGGAAGGGTTTCGCAGCGGTCGAAGCGCCTTGGGACCCTACGGGTAAGTAGTGCGCTATATAAATGCCTATACATTTACATTACCTAGGCATTCTATAGAATGTGGCATTTCACACTGTAGCATGTATATCAATAATTTAAAATATAAAAAAATCATTCTATTATAAAGTAAAAAAATAAACTATGAACAAATATGTACACTTACATTTCCAAATACAATAAGTGCAACAGCAGGGAAAGTGTTGAATAACAAAACAATTAAATGTACTATTCCAATTCCAATGAGTGCAACAGTAGGGAAAGTGTTTGATAGCTTAGGGGTAAACATTACCATGGGAAAGTGTTGGATAGCGTAGGGGAAAAAACTACTATTTTCACTCCAGAGAATGCAACAGTAGGGAACGAGTGGGATAGTGGAGAAGTAAAAATTACTATTCCCACTCCAAAGAGTGCAACAGCAGGGAAAGTGTTGGATAGCGGCGGGGTGCAAATGTAAATTCCCACTCTATAGAGTACAGCAGTAGGGAAAGTTTTGGATAGCAGAGAGGATCAAGTTACTATTGTCACTCCAGTGAGTGCAACAGTAGGGAAAGTGTTGGATAGCTGATGGGTAAAAAAGACTATTGACACTCCAGTGAGTGCAACAGTAGAGAAAGTGCTAAATAGCTGAGGTATAAAAATTCCTATTCGAACTCCAGTGAGAGCAACAGTAGGGAAAGTGTTGGATAGTGGAGGGGAAAAATTACTATTTTCACTCCAAAGGGTGCAACAGTAGGGGAAGTGTGGGATAGCCAAGAAGTAAAAATTACTATTCCCACTCCAAAGAGTGCAACAGCAGGAAAAGTGTTGGATAACAGAGGGGTAAAAATTTAAATTACGACTCCAAAGAGGTCAACTGTAGGGAAAGAGTTGGATAGGGGAGGGGTAAAAATTACTATTCCCATTCCAGTGAGAGCAACAATAGGGATAGTGTTGGATAGCAGAGGGGAACAAATTACTATTCCGACTCCAAAGAGTGCAACAGTAGGAAAAGTGTTGGATAGCGGAAGGGTGAAAATTAAAAATCTCACTCCAAAGAGTGCAGCAGTAGAGAAAGTGTTGGATAGCGGAGAGGTAAAAATTACTATTCACACTAAAGCAAGTGCAACAGTAGAGAAAGTGTTGGATAGCGGAGGTATAAAATTACTATTAGAACTCCAGTGAGAGCAACCGTAGGGAAAGTGTTGGATAGCAGTGGGGTGAATTACTATTCTTACTCCAAAGAATGCAACAGTAGGGAAAGTGTGGGATAGCGGAGAAGTAAAAATTACTGGGCCTTATTTATGAAGGCCTTGCGCTACCGGTGCGTCACTTTTTCCCATTTTAAAAGTGGCGCACCGGCGGCGCAAGGCCTTCATAAATAAGGCCCCCTATTCCTACTCCAAAGAGTGCAACAGCAGGGAAATTGTTGGATAGCGGAGCGGTGAAAATTAAAGTTCCCACTCCCAAGAGTACAGTAGTAGGGAAAGTTTTGGATAGCACAGAGGTACAAATTACTATTGTCACTTCAGTGAGTGTAACAGTAGGGAAAGTATTGGATAGCTGATGTGTAAAAATGACTATTCACACTCCAACAGTAGAGAAAGTGCTAAATCGCTGAGGTATAAAAATTACTATTCGAACTCCAGTGAGAGCAACAGTTGGGAAAGTGTTGGATAGCGGAGGGGAAAATTACTATTTTCACTTCAAAGGGTGCAACAGTAGGGGAAGTGTGGGATAGCAGAGAAGTAAAAATTACTATTTCCACTCGAAAGACACTGAACAGCAGGAAAAGTGTTGGATAGCGGAGGAGTACAAATTGAAATTCCCACTCCAAAGAGGTCAACTGTAGGGAAAGTGTTGGATAGGGGAGAGGGAAAAATGACTATTCCCACTCCATTGAAAGCAACAGTAGGGAAAGTATTGGATAGCGGATGGGTAAAAATTACTATTCACACTCCAGTGAGTGCAACAGTAGAGAAAGTGTTGGATAGCGGAGGTAAAAAATGACTATTAGAATTTCAGTGAGAGCAACCGTAGGGAAAGTGTTGGAAGGTGGTGGGGGGATTACTATCCTTTCTTCAAAGAATGCAACAGTAGGGAAAGTGTGGGATAGCGGAAAAGCAAAAATTACTATTCCTACGCCAAAGAGTGCAGCAGCAGGGGAAGTGTTGGATAGCGGAGGGGTAAAAATGACTATTCCCACTCCAATGCGGTCAACTGTAGGGAAAGAGTTGGATGGTGGAGGGGTAAAAATGACTATTCCCACCCTACTGAATGCAACAGTAGAAAATATGTTGGATATCGGAGGAGTAACATTTTGTATTCCCACTCCAGTGAATGCAACAGTAGGGAAAGTATTGGATAGCAGAGAGGTAAAAATTACAATTTCCACTCCAGCGAGTGCAACAGTAAAGAAAGTGTTGGATAGAATAGGTATAAAAATAACTATTCAAACTCCAGTAAGTGCATCTGTAGGGAAAGTGTTGGATAGGGGAGTGATAAAAATTACTATTTCCACTCCAGTGAGTGCAACAGTGGAGAATGTGTTGGATTGGGGAGGGGTAAAAAATACTATTTCCATTCCAATGAGTGCAACATTAGGGAAAGTGTTGGATAGCGAAGAAGCAAAAATTACTAATCACACTCAAACAGTTAAAACATATAAAACATATTTTTTTTAAAATCATACAAATAAATAAACACTATTTAGAAATGAAAGATTCTAATATGTTGAATATATCAAAAGAAAAAACTATTATAATATTAATTACATATAAAAAAACTACAAATATGTGATATAAAATAATATATTTATTTAAATTGATTATTTTAAACTAGAAAATATTTACAAATTAATGAATATATACATAAATGTATGTATTATATTTCCTACCCTATAACACCACACCAATAACAAAACTCTTCAACATTTTTAAATAATTTCTTTCTCCAAAATTAACATAATTACTTAATCAAATAAAAAACATAATATTAACAAAAAACTAATACACATTAATTGACTACACACACGTTAACACTATGATATCCACAACACACACCTAAATTAACCTCTAAAATGATAAAACACCATTAAAACTTATTTATAAATTAAAAACTATTACTGTTAACAACTAACAATAAAGTAATTAAAATGTATTTAACCCCTTCCATGCTGCCGCGATTCTGCTCCTGTGCTGAAAATTTCCGCGCGGGTGCGGACAGTGCTCATCGGCACTCGAGCACTGTCGTGCATGACGGCTGGGGGCCGTCATCAGCATGCAAGGGGTTAATACCCAACCTTTACCCTTTTAAAAGTAAAAACAAACAAAATAAACAATAACTCAAAATACATATAAAATACTTAACATTAATTAACAACTATATATTATTTACTTAACTACAAATTACTTCCCACTCTTTACTCCTATAAACATTGAAATTAACACATAAAATTAAATACGCAATTACCACAAATAAATACTAATTAATTCATTCAAATTAAGTAACATACTATTAATAATTTTATTAAAATAAATTACTTCCCACCCTTAACACCTATAAACATTACAATGCACATTTAAAAGTAATTACACAATTACAATAATTAATTACCAATTACTGAATAAAATTAACATCCAATTAATAATTCATCTATTAAAAGTAAATTTCTTCCCACCCTTTACACCTATAAACATCACAATACACACCTAAAATTAATCACATAATTACCATAATTAATTGCTAATTAATTAATTAAAACTAAATAACAACCAACAATTAATTAATTAATAGTAATTTACTTTACACATGTAACACCACAATTAAACAAATATTAATAAATAAATAAATAATAATTGCATTTAATATAACTAAATTACATCCCACCCTATTCCCCTATAAACCCACAACCCGATACAGAACTAAAAACGCAAAATTCTAATAAAAAACAATTAATAACTACTAAAAATGTTGCACATATATTAAAAATACAAACCAATGTTATACAGAAAATACAACACGTACATTAAAATATATACTAAAATGCATAACATTAATAAACAAACAATATTTTTTACAACTATATTTTTGCAACCAATATTAAACACTTCAATATGTTTAAAATCAATATTACTGTAATGAAGGTCAATTAGTCCAGTAGCCCAGGTGTAGATAAATAAAGAAGGTTTATTAATGCAGTTCTTACGTGGTCTGTAGTAGATGGTAACATACATTAAGTCCATAAAGGATCGAGCCCCACCAGGAGCAGCTTCCTTGCTGCTCAGCCCACATTCTCAACTAACACTCCACAACCAGGCATCCCAACTTTCCATTACCTCACCATGCACACCAACATTCCACAGCACATCCTCACTGGCTGAGAAGAAAGGGAAAGAAAGCAGGAAAGATGCATTGCACTGGGAACCAGATACCACAAGAGATAAAACCTGAAGTAAGCATAGAACTAGCATAAGTAACATTGATGTGAACATGCTGCAACAGCGTAATGTAAACTAGATAGCATAAAGCGTTTCATGGCAAGGTAATCAATAAATGCATAAGATGAAATTAAAATGAAACACTATAAGGAAGGAGAAGACAATGCAAAGATAAGTGAATAATGATATGACACACATATTCCCCTTTTTCGGAGCAAAACATAACATCAAAATGCAGGATACAAACCCTAGTTTCAATAAAAGATACACACTTTTACATATTAAAGGCTGAAGGAAAATAAGAATTGAAAACACTTAAAAGAGGAAGAAAAAGTGAGAATAAAGCATAATTCTCACCAAACGCGCAGAAATACAAACACAAGAAGAAATAGGCGCACAGGACAAAATTTTCAGAGTACAGCATTACATACCAGTTGGCCAGACAAGCATGTAAGCTAAACAGCGAACGTCATTGTGAAAAGAAAAGAACAACCAGTGAAGACAAAAGGTGCTCCCAACAAAAGAAACCAAGCAGGAATCTCCTACACAAACAGCAAAAGGAAGAGTTGAATATGCACCCGCTAGGAGTACAAACTGGGTGAGCAAAAGAATGCTGGATTTAACCCAGGTCTCTTGACTGGGGGTGAATGTTTTGATTTGTTCTGCATTCCGTCTATCAATTGTTTGTCTTTTGCTTTCTCACCCTGAGTATGCCAGGTATGCCCAGATGTGGGTCCTGCGCTCACTGTGCCACTGGAATTAAGCTATCTTTGCTGAAGAGGCGTGAAACCCTGAAACCGGTCCTAGGATGCTTGTTTCCAGTCCAGGGAGGACCTGGCTTAGCAGTTCCGGCTGGATTGCTCCCTTGAAGCACAGGGTCAAGACTGATTTGCATATGGCCACGTCTAAACTGGGGTGGCATGGTGAGCAAAAGAATGATGGATTTAACCCAGATCTCTTGACCGGAGTGAATGTTTTGATTTGTTCTGCATTCCGTCCATCAGTTGTGTGTCTTTTGCTTTCTCACCCTAAGTGCTCCAGTTTACCCAGACATGGGTCCTGGGCTCACTGTGCCACTGGAATCAAGCTATCCTGGCTGAAGAGGAGTGAAACCCTGAAACTTGTCCTAGGATGCTTGTCTCCGGTCCAGCGAGGACCTGTCTTGGCAGTTCAGGCTGGACTGTTCCCATGAGGCACAGGGTCACGACGGATTTGCATATGGCCAGGTCTAAACTGGGGTGGCATGGTGAGAAAAAGAATGATGGATTTAAACCAGATCTCTTGACTGGGGGTGAATGTTTTGATTTGTTCTGCATTCCGTCCATCAATTGTGTGTCTTTTGCTTTCTTGCCCCAAGTGTGCTAGGTATTCCCAGATGTGGAACCTGGGCTCACTGTGCCACTGGAATCAAGCTATCCTGGCTGAAGAGGGGTGAAACCCTGAAACCAGTCCTAGGATGCTTGTTTCCGGTCCAGAGAGAACCTGGCTTGGCAGTTCGGGCTGGACTGCTCCCATGAGGCACAGGGTCAAGACTGATATGCATATGAGCAGGTCTAAACTGGGATGGATTTAACCCAGATCTCATGACTGGGGATGAATGTTTTGATTTGTTCTGCATTCCGTTCATCAATTGTGTGTCTTTTGCTTTCTCATCAACATTCCACAGCACATCCTCACTGGCTGAGCAGCAAGGGAAAGGAAGCAGGAAAGAGACATTGCACTGGGAACCAGACACCACAATTACTTACCTTACTTTGATATTCTTGACCACGCTATTCTTGCTGACGATATTTATGACCCACGATATTTGCAACTCGATATTTGTACAACTCAATATTTGTGATTCAACATTCTGTCTCTGCACCGTGGGAATTAGGACCTGCTTTTCCACACACATTTTCATGGCTCGGACACCGCCATGAAAAGGTCTGTGGAAAGTCAGGTAAGGGGCCACAGAAAAGGGCCCCAGGGCAAACAAGCTGATGTATCTTGATGATGGGGGGCTTATTGCACCCTCCCATGCCACCCATGTTGATGGCTTGGTGTGTGCACTGTTTTCCATATATGAAATGGTGCATGGCAAAAGTGCACCTGAATTGCTGTTGGTGCAGCCGTATGGCTGGCATAGGTTTCAGGCTCCTACATTTCAGCAGTCACCACCCTAGAGCCCTCAAACAAAATCTTCTGTTTGTACAGTTCATCCGTATCCGGAGGAACTGCAGCTCAATAACAGACTTCCAAAAGGAGTCCAAAGTTCTTGCCATGAGCCTACGGACCTGAGAATATCCCCAACACAACATATCTCTCTCTCTAAAAAGAGCAAGGAACAACAACAAAGAAAGCTTGCTAGAGACCAAACCAAAAGAACTAGTTGACTCTCTCACTTGCGTGACCACATTTACACCTGATTCCAACCGAATAAAGAATATCATTAAAAAGCATTGGGGTATCCTGAACACAGGTAGTCAGCGCCTTCCAACCCGAGGTTTGCTTTTTAAAGTTTAAAGGACAAGCAACCTCAAAGACATGCTCATACATACTAGACCCAAGGTCCATAACACTATTGTTCAGAGATCCCTGTGGGAGCTGCCACCAGTGAAGGGACACTATCCCTGGGGCTCATGCACTGTGTGTCCATTTACGAAAATGACAAAAGAGATCACATTTCCAAATGGGTTCTAGTGGCAGATCAATAAGCATACAAATTACAACATGACTAACCGTACCGACATGTTATTATGCCCATGCCAACTGCTTTATATAGGGATGACTACTAGACCAGTGAGAACATAGATCACAGAACACCGCAGCAACTTCAGGTGCCCCAAGATAAACACCAAAATGACAATACATTTTGATCAACTACGCCACCCACCTGATTCCATCAGGTGGTGTGTCCTAGAAGCACACCTGGGTGCAACCAAAGACTCCCTCTTCAGAATTGAACAAAGATGGGTGCTATGATTAGCCTCAGACAGAGAGGGTCTCAAAGAGGACATACCGTGGGCTGCTCTGACAAGATGACAATTCAACCACACTTGGGCCCTAAACTTTTCCTGGATCATTGTCACAACAGGGTGTAATGAAATTGACTGCTGCTAACAGACGTAATACCCACCTGTGAAATGACTCAACAAGAGGATTATCGGGTGTCCTAATTGCGATCCAATTGCATTGGCTGATTGCTTGCGACATTCCTTCCTTGTCACACACTCCACATGTGACATCCCAACCATGATAATACAGGAGCATGTGGTGTATAAACGATGAAGTGAGGCACGTAGAGAGAGCCACATGTATCCATAAGTGGGACGGAAAAAATGAAACATATCAAAATCAACTCCTAGCAAAGAAAATTCATAGGAATGACGTGTGGGACTGTAAAAGTCAACAGCTAGAATCAGAGTGGCAGCATGTTTTTGCCTTGCTAAGCCCAAATAAACAGGCTGAATTCTGGTCATATTAACATGCTTTCTGGGCTTGGCCAAGACAGGTGTAATGCGGTTGCTAGTGATATATGGATAACTTGTGTAACAACATTATATTGTTGCGCACAAAATCTTACATCATCACACAACCAAGCCTGAAACCTAGCTAGTATCCACAGAAGACAAACCTGGACCAATGGCGGTAGAGAACCTATTAAATATGGAGGTACCACCAGAAGCCTCGGTCGTAGGGAATCGCGTGACAACAATCTTAAAATATATTAGAAAGGATGGGGCACCAGGCCCTAACAGATTACTAGGACAACTATTTAAAGAAATTTGCGATTTCTGGGGAAGCATACTCACACCGCTCTACCAGCATTGTCTGGCAAATTCCACGATTCCAGAGACTTGGAAAGGATCTTTACTGCAACCTACCATAAAAAGGGCAACATCGGTGATCCCTCAAACTATATGTTGATTACCCTTTTAGACATTGAGGCAAAAGTATATGATAGTCCCTTCCTACAAGACCTGCAGACCTGGGCCGATGAAAATAAAATTCTACCAAGTTGCCAAAATGGCTTCAGGCCAGGAGCATCCACAATGGATATTATTTTAGCCCTTATATGATAGAACAGACTACGCAGAAAAAGTCGCCACCACTCTTTGCATGGTTCGTGGACTATTATGCGGCCTTTGATGGGGTCAATCGGAGTCTGCTGTGGCGGACATTACAAGGTTCGCGTATACTAGAGACTCTTTTGAAGGCAATATTTAGCCTTTACACTGGAACCTGAGTACGGGTAAAAACTTTGATGAACTCAGCTACCAAAAAGATCCCAACAGACCGTGGTTTAAAACAAGGCTGCGTATTAGCACCTTTGCTTTTTAATTTATATACAGCAGACCTTGCCAATACCATTCTTAATTCAAATCTTTTAACCCCGAAAATTGGCTCAGTAGATTATTTCTCATGCAGTATGCTGATGCTATGGTGCTATTAGATTACAACAACAGTAGGCATGCAAAGATTGTCCAATTGGTCGCACACTGCTAGTCCTAGCAGCGTGTTGCCCCAAAGAATTATGGTCTATGAAGTAAGCATCAGCGGGTGCGCCTCAGCCAGAGCCTTGAGCAAAAATCACTGTCGCGTTGGCCATACCTGGACACGTGTTTCGAGGTTTTTACCTCTCGTCAGCAGGGAATAGGCATACATGTAGGGGTGCTGCGTAGGCTGCCAAAATATATTCTCAGGTCCGGTACCGCTCGTGGCATGCAGGTGCGTAACCCGGGCTCGTCAGCCCCACCAGCTCAAGGGAGCTTGAATATAAAAGAAAGTCCAATTGGTCGCACACTGCTTGTCCTACCAGCATGTTGCCTCAAAGAACTATGGTCCATGAAGTAAGCATCATCGGGCGCGCCTCAGCCAGAGTCTTGAGCAAAAATCACTGTCGTGTTGGCCATCCCTGGACAAGTGTTTCGAGGTTTTTACCTCTCGTCAGCAGGGAATAGGCATATATGTAGGGGTGCTGCGTAGGCTGGCAAAAAATATTCTCAGGTCCGGTACCGCTCGTGGCATGCAGGTGCGTAACCCGGGCTCGTCAGCCCCACCAGCTCAAGGGAGCTTGAATATAAAAGAAAGTCCAATTGGTCGCACACTGCTTGTCCTACCAGCGTGTTGCCCCAAAGAATTATGGTCTATGAAGTAAGCATCAGCGGGCGCGCCTCAGCCAGAGTCTTGAGCAAAAATCACTGTCGTGTTGGCCATCCCTGGACATGTGTTTCGAGGTTTTTACCTCTCGTCAGCAGGGCATAGGCATATATGTAGGGGTGCTGCGTAGGCTGCCAAAAAATATTCTCAGGTCCGGTACTGCTCGTGGCATGCAGGTGCGTAACCCGGGCTCGTCAGCCCCACCAGCTCAAGGGAGCTTGAATATAAAAGAAAGTCCAATTGGTCGCACACTGCTTGTCCTACCAGCGTGTTGCCCCAAAGAATTATGGTCTATGAAGTAAGCATCAGCGGGTGCGCCTTAGCCAGAGTCTTGAGCAAAAATCACTGTCGCGTTGGCCATCCCTGGACACGTGTTTTGAGGTTTTCACCTCTCGTCAGCAGGGAATAGGCATATATGTAGGGGTCCTGCGTAGGCTGCCAAAAAATATTCTCAGGTCCGGTACCGTTCGTGGCATGCAGGTGCGTAACCCGGGCTCGTCAGCCCCACCAGCTCAAGGGAGCTTGAATATAAAAGAAAGTCCAATTGGTCGCACACTGCTTGTCCTACCAGCGTGTTGCCCCAAAGAATTATGGTCTATGAAGTAAGCATCAGCGGGTGCGCCTCAGCCAGAGTCTTGAGCAAAAATCACTGTCGCGTTGGCCATCCCTGGACACGTGTTTCGAGGTTTTTACCTCTCGTCAGCAGGGAATAGGCATATATGTAGGGGTGCTGCGTAGGCTGCCTAAAAATATTCTCAGGTCCGGTACCGCTCGTGGCATGCAGGTGCGTAACCCGGGCTCGTCAGCCCCACCAGCTCAAAGGAGCTTGAATATAAAAGAAAGTCCAATTGGTCGCACACTGCTTGTCCTACCAGCGTGTTGCCCCAAAGAATTATGGTCTATGAAGTAAGCATCAGCGGGTGCGCCTCAGCCAGAGTCTTGAGCAAAAATCACTGTCGCGTTGGCCATCCCTGGACACGTGTTTCGAGGTTTTTACCTCTCGTCAGCAGGGAATAGGCATATATGTAGGGGTGCTGCGTAGGCTGCCAAAAAATATTCTCAGGTCCGGTACCGATCGTGGCATGCAGGTGCGTAACCCGGGCTCGTCAGCCCCACCAGCTCAAGGGAGCTTGAATATAAAAGAAAGTCCAATTGGTCGCACACTGCTTGTCCTACCAGCGTGTTGCCCCAAAGAATTATGGTCTATGAAGTAAGCATCAGCGGGTGCGCCTCAGCCAGAGTCTTGAGCAAAAATCACTGTCGCGTTGGCCATCCCTGGACACGTGTTTCGAAGTTTTTACCTCTCGTCAGCAGGGAATAGGCATATATGTAGGGGTGCTGCGTAGGCTGCCAAAAAATATTCTCAGGTCCGGTACCGCTCGTGGCATGCAGGTGCGTAACCCGGGCTCGTCAGCCCCACCAGCTCAAGGGAGCTTGAATATAAAAGAAAGTCCAATTGGTCGCACACTGCTTGTCCTACCAGCGTGTTCCCCAAAGAATTATGGTCTATGAAGTAAGCATCAGCGGGTGCGCCTCAGCCAGAGCCTTGAGCAAAAATCACTGTCGCGTTGGCCATACCTGGACACGTGTTTCGAGGTTTTTACCTCTCGTCAGCAGGGAATAGGCATATATGTAGGGGTGCTGCGTAGGCTGCCAAAAAATATTCTCAGGTCCGGTACCGCTCGTGGCATGCAGGTGCGTAACCCGGGCTCGTCAGCCCCACCAGCTCAAGGGTGCTTGAATATAAATGAAAGTCCAATTGGTCACACACTGCTTGTCCTACCAGCATGTTGCCTCAAAGAACTATGGTCCATGAAGTAAGCATCATCGGGTGCGCCTCAGCCAGAGTCTTGAGCAAAAATCACTGTCGTGTTGGCCATCCCTGGACACGTGTTTCGAGGTTTTTACCTCTCGTCAGCAGGGAATAGGAATATATGTAGGGGTGCTGCGTAGGCTGCCTAAAAATATTCTCAGGTCCGGTACCGCTCGTGGCATGCAGGTGCGTAACCCGGGCTCGTCAGCCCCACCAGCTCAAAGGAGCTTGAATATAAAAGAAAGTCCAATTGGTCGCACACTGCTTGTCCTACCAGCGTGTTGCCCTAAAGAATTATGGTTTATGAAGTAAGCATCAGCGGGTGCGCCTCAGCCAGAGTCTTGAGCAAAAATCACTGTCGCGTTGGCCATCCCTGGACACGTGTTTCGAGGTTTTTACCTCTCGTCAGCAGGGAATAGGCATATATGTAGGGGTGCTGCGTAGGCTGCCAAAAAATATTCTCAGGTCCGGTACCGATCGTGGCATGCAGGTGCGTAACCCGGGCTCGTCAGCCCCACCAGCTCAAGGGTGCTTGAATATAAATGAAAGTCCAATTGGTCACACACTGCTTGTCCTACCAGCATGTTGCCTCAAAGAACTATGGTCCATGAAGTAAGCATCATCGGGTGCGCCTCAGCCAGAGTCTTGAGCAAAAATCACTGTCGTGTTGGCCATCCCTGGACACGTGTTTCGAGGTTTTTACCTCTCGTCAGCAGGGAATAGGAATATATGTAGGGGTGCTGCGTAGGCTGCCTAAAAATATTCTCAGGTCCGGTACCGCTCGTGGCATGCAGGTGCGTAACCCGGGCTCGTCAGCCCCACCAGCTCAAAGGAGCTTGAATATAAAAGAAAGTCCAATTGGTCGCACACTGCTTGTCCTACCAGCGTGTTGCCCTAAAGAATTATGGTTTATGAAGTAAGCATCAGCGGGTGCGCCTCAGCCAGAGTCTTGAGCAAAAATCACTGTCGCGTTGGCCATCCCTGGACACGTGTTTCGAGGTTTTTACCTCTCGTCAGCAGGGAATAGGCATATATGTAGGGGTGCTGCGTAGGCTGCCAAAAAATATTCTCAGGTCCGGTACCGATCGTGGCATGCAGGTGCGTAACCCGGGCTCGTCAGCCCCACCAGCTCAAGGGAGCTTGAATATAAAAGAAAGTCCAATTGGTCGCACACTGCTTGTCCTACCAGCGTGTTGCCCCAAAGAATTATGGTTTATGAAGTAAGCATCAGCGGGTGCGCCTCAGCCAGAGTCTTGAGCAAAAATCACTGTCGCGTTGGCCATCCCTGGACACGTGTTTCGAGGTTTTTACCTCTCGTCAGCAGGGAATAGGCATATATGTAGGGGTGCTGCGTAGGCTGCCAAAAAATATTCTCAGGTCCGGTACCGATCGTGGCATGCAGGTGCGTAACCCGGGCTCGTCAGCCCCACCAGCTCAAGGGAGCTTGAATATAAAAGAAAGTCCAATTGGTCGCACACTGCTTGTCCTACCAGCGTGTTGCCCCAAAGAATTATGGTCTATGAAGTAAGCATCAGCGGGTGCGCCTCAGCCAGAGTCTTGAGCAAAAATCACTGTCGCGTTGGCCATCCCTGGACACATGTTTCGAGGTTTTTACCTCTCGTCAGCAGGGAATAGGCATATATGTAGGGGTGCTTCGTAGGCTGCCAAAAAATATTCTCAGGTCCGGTACCGCTCGTGGCATGCAGGTGTGTAACCCGGGCTCGTCAGCCCCACCAGCTCAAGGGAGCTTGAATATAAAAGAAAGTCCAATTGGTCGCACACTGCTTGTCCTACCAGCGTGTTGCCCCAAAGAATTATGGTCTATGAAGTAAGCATCAGCGGGTGCGCCTCAGCCAGACCCTTGAGCAAAAATCACTGTCGCGTTGGCCATACCTGGACACGTGTTTCGAGGTTTTTACCTCTCGTCAGCAGGGAATAGGCATATATGTAGGGGTGCTGCGTAGGCTGGCAAAAAATATTCTCAGGTCCGGTACCGCTCGTGGCATGCAGGTGCGTAACCCGGGCTCGTCAGCCCCACCAGCTCAAGGGAGCTTGAATATAAAAGAAAGTCCAATTGGTCGCACACTGCTTGTCCTACCAGCATGTTGCCTCAAAGAACTATGGTCCATGAAGTAAGCATCATCGGGTGCGCCTCAGCCAGAGTCTTGAGCAAAAATCACTGTCGTGTTGGCCATCCCTGGACACGTGTTTCGAGGTTTTTACCTCTCGTCAGCAGGGAATAGGCATATATGTAGGGGTGCTGCGTAGGCTGCCAAAAAATATTCTCAGGTACGGTACCGCTCGTGGCATGCAGGTGCGTAACCCGGGCTCGTCAGCCCCACCAGCTCAAGGGAGCTTGAATATAAAAGAAAGTCCAATTGGTCGCACACTGCTTGTCCTACCAGCGTGTTGCCCCAAAGAATTATGGTCTATGAAGTAAGCATCAGCGGGTGCGCCTCAGCCAGAGTCTTGAGCAAAAATCACTGTTGCGTTGGCCATCCCTGGACACGTGTTTCGAGGTTTTTACCTCTCGTCAGCAGGGAATAGGCATATTATAGGGATGCTGCGTAGGCTGCCAAAAAATATTCTCAGGGCCGGTACCGCTCGTGGCATGCAGGTGCGTAACCCGGGCTCGTCAGCCCCACCAGCTCAAAGGAGCTTGAATAAAAAAGAAAGTCCAATTGGTCGCACACTGCTTGTCCTACCAGCGTGTTGCCGCAAAGAATTATGGTCTATGAAGTAAGCATCAGCGGGTGCGCCTCAGCCAGAGTCTTGAGCAAAAATCACTGTCGCGTTGGCCATCCCTGGACACGTGTTTCGAGGTTTTTACCTCTCGTCTGCAGGGAATAGGCATATATGTAGGGGTGCTGCGTAGGCTGCCAAAAAATATTCTCAGGTCCGGTACCGCTCGTGGCATGCAGGTGCGTAACCCGGGCTCGTCGGCCCCACCAGCTCAAGGGAGCTTGAATATAAAAGAAAGTCCAATTGGTCGCACACTGCTTGTCCTACCAGCGTGTTGCCCCAAAGAATTAGGGTTTATGAAGTAAGCATCAGCGGGTGCGCCTTAGCCAGAGTCTTGAGCAAAAATCACTGTCGCGTTGGCCATCCCTGGACACGTGTTTTGAGGTTTTTACCTCTCGTCAGCAGGGAATAGGCATATATGTAGGGGTGCTGCGTAGGCTGCCAAAAAATATTCTCAGGTCCGGTACCGCTCGTGGCATGCAGGTGCGTAACCCGGGCTCGTCAGCCCCACCAGCTCAAGGGAGCTTGAATATAAAAGAAAGTCCAATTGGTCGCACACTGCTTGTCCTACCAGCGTGTTGCCCCAAAGAATTATGGTCTATGAAGTAAGCATCAGCGGGTGCGCCTCAGCCAGAGTCTTGAGCAAAAATCACTGTTGCGTTGGCCATCCCTGGACACGTGTTTCGAGGTTTTTACCTCTCGTCAGCAGGGAATAGGCATATTATAGGGATGCTGCGTAGGCTGCCAAAAAATATTCTCAGGGCCGGTACCGCTCGTGGCATGCAGGTGCGTAACCCGGGCTCGTCAGCCCCACCAGCTCAAAGGAGCTTGAATAAAAAAGAAAGTCCAATTGGTCGCACACTGCTTGTCCTACCAGCGTGTTGCCGCAAAGAATTATGGTCTATGAAGTAAGCATCAGCGGGTGCGCCTCAGCCAGAGTCTTGAGCAAAAATCACTGTCGCGTTGGCCATCCCTGGACACGTGTTTCGAGGTTTTTACCTCTCGTCTGCAGGGAATAGGCATATATGTAGGGGTGCTGCGTAGGCTGCCAAAAAATATTCTCAGGTCCGGTACCGCTCGTGGCATGCAGGTGCGTAACCCGGGCTCGTCGGCCCCACCAGCTCAAGGGAGCTTGAATATAAAAGAAAGTCCAATTGGTCGCACACTGCTTGTCCTACCAGCGTGTTGCCCCAAAGAATTAGGGTTTATGAAGTAAGCATCAGCGGGTGCGCCTTAGCCAGAGTCTTGAGCAAAAATCACTGTCGCGTTGGCCATCCCTGGACACGTGTTTTGAGGTTTTTACCTCTCGTCAGCAGGGAATAGGCATATATGTAGGGGTGCTGCGTAGGCTGCCAAAAAATATTCTCAGGTCCGGTACCGCTCGTGGCATGCAGGTGCGTAACCCGGGCTCGTCAGCCCCACCAGCTCAAGGGAGCTTGAATATAAAAGAAAGTCCAATTGGTCGCACACTGCTTGTCCTACCAGCGTGTTGCCCCAAAGAATTATGGTCTATGAAGTAAGCATCAGCGGGTGCGCCTCAGCCAGAGTCTTGAGCAAAAATCACTGTCGCGTTGGCCATCCCTGGACACGTGTTTCGAGGTTTTTACCTCTCGTCAGCAGGGAATAGGCATTTATGTAGGGGTGCTGCGTAGGCTGCCTAAAAATATTCTCAGGTCCGGTACCGCTCGTGGCATGCAGGTGCGTAACCCGGGCTCGTCAGCCCCACCAGCTCAAAGGAGCTTGAATATAAAAGAAAGTCCAATTGGTCGCACACTGCTTGTCCTACCAGCGTGTTGCCCCAAAGAATTATGGTCTATGAAGTAAGCATCAGCGGGTGCGCCTCAGCCAGAGTCTTGAGCAAAAATCACTGTCGCGTTGGCCATCCCTGGACACGTGTTTCGAGGTTTTTACCTCTCGTCAGCAGGGAATAGGCATATATGTAGGGGTGCTGCGTAGGCTGCCAAAAAATATTCTCAGGTCCGGTACCGCTCGTGGCATGCAGGTGCGTAACCCGGGCTCGTCAGCCCCACCAGCTCAAAGGAGCTTGAATATAAAAGAAAGTCTAATTGGTCGCACACTGCTTGTCCTACCAGCGTGTTGCCCCAAAGAATTATGGTCTATGAAGTAAGCATCAGCGGGTGCGCCTCAGCCAGAGTCTTGAGCAAAAATCACTGTCGCGTTGGCCATCCCTGGACACGTGTTTCGAGGTTTTTACCTCTCGTCAGCAGGGAATAGGCATATATGTAGGGGTGCTGCGTAGGCTGCCAAAAAATATTCTCAGGTCCGGTACCGCTCGTGGCATGCAGGTGCGTAACCCGGGCTCGTCAGCCCCACCAGCTCAAGGGAGCTTGAATATAAAAGAAAGTCCAATTGGTCGCACACTGCTTGTCCTACCAGCGTGTTGCCCCAAAGAATTATGGTCTATGAAGTAAGCATCAGCGGGTGCGACTCAGCCAGAGTCTTGAGCAAAAATCACTGTCGCGTTGGCCATCCCTGGACACGTGTTTCGAGGTTTTTACCTCTCGTCAGCAGGGAATAGGCATATATGTAGGGGTGCTGCGTAGGCTGCCAAAAAATATTCTCAGGTCCGGTACCGCTCGTGGCATGCAGGTGCGTAACCCGGGCTCGTCAGCCCCACCAGCTCAAGGGAGCTTGAATATAAAAGAAAGTCCAATTGGTCGCACACTGCTTGTCCTACCAGCGTGTTGCCCCAAAGAATTATGGTCTATGAAGTAAGCATCAGCGGGTGCGCCTCAGCCAGAGTCTTGAGCAAAAATCACTGTCGCGTTGGCCATCCCTGGACACGTGTTTCGAGGTTTTTACCTCTCGTCAGCAGGGAATAGGCATATATGTAGGGGTGCTGCGTAGGCTGCCAAAAAATATTCTCAGGTCCGGTACCGCTCGTGGCATGCAGGTGCATAACCCGGGCTCGTCAGCCCCACCAGCTCAAGGGAGCTTGAATATAAAAGAAAGTCCAATTGGTCGCACGCTGCTTGTCCTACCAGCGTGTTGCAAAGATTATTGGACGCAGTAAACCGTTACAATATCAAGAATGACCTAATAGCAAATGCAAGAAAGACAAAGGTGGTTATATTCTGAAAGTACGCCAACAAACTCAGACAATATTGGAGGTTGGACAACTTGAAGATAACAACAGTGACCAAATACAACTACCTGAGGGCGTGGCTGATGAGTAGTCAACAACAGCTCACCTCGTTTCAGTGGAAACAAAGGCTAAAGCGGTGATGTTCGCCTTGTGTAAGCTGAATTCTAAACTAAATAGCCCAACAACAAAATCAATCAGAAAGGTTATAAGGGTCAAGCTGCTTCCCTGAGTCACATATGGCCAGGTATCACTTCCTGCGGCTTTTGTTAATATCTTGGAACATATCAACTGCCGAGCCTTTAAGCGAATCTTCCAGATTCCTTCGCACACAAGAAATATCCTGGTGCTGCTGGAATTTGGGTTGAATAAACAAAGCTACGAGCACTGTGCAACTTTCGTGCGGGTCTACCGAGGGGTTTGTGCAGCCGCCCCCCCCCAAATACAGTGAAGTTAACCCTGAAAATAATCTTTATGAAAGCCAATAATTCATGGAGAAAGGCCTACAAACCGCCTGCACTGAATTACAGCTTGACATGATCAAATTGCAGGATCTGATTTATCAGCCTGGCATATTAAAATCTTTATTAAAATAACAAGTAAGATCATTATCTAGGGAAGAAGACATGAAGGAATTGAATTGTTTCAAAAGCAACATTGGGATACCTGCAAGCTCCTATGAAGATCGGCTAAGGCAGCCTTATCTCAATGCTGCGTTAAACAAGATCATTTTGAAGCAAACAGTGAGGCTTATGGCATTGCCGATAAAAGATATTAACATGCGCTGGAAATCCCTAGAGGCGATCGCCAACCGCAGATTGTCACCAGTATGAGGAATCCATGGTTCATTTGGTCTGCATATGCCATTGCTTGATATACGCATGTCGCACTTTACTGAGGCCATTGTTTTTAAAATATGGGACACGTAATTGCAACGATGCTATGAAACTTTTGTTCAGCCTGGAGATCCCAATGGAACTAGCTAGGTTCGCCAAATTTGCACACCAAATTAAAGAACGTTTAAATAATGCACATTGTACTTTAGAACTTCAAGATTGCACTTTGGGTATGCCAAGACTGTGATTTGCAAGTTATGACATGATTTATGTATTCTGCATTTTTATTGAAACTCTGTTCCAAAATAGGTCTGCCTTGAACGCCTTTTTATCTGGAAATTTTATATGATTTTGCCTGATTCATGAAGTTTCCACACAGGGGAAAATCTCTTGGTTTTTTCAAAAAATGTACGTACCCATTTTTCTTTCTCTTTTCTTCTCTTTTCACAATTGATCTATGGGTTTTAGTGTTTTTATTATCTATGATCTGCATTCCCAGGATTTTTTTTAGCAGATGCAGTACATCAAATTTGTAGCAGTTAATAATGGTTTCTGTAGTAAGCAGGTTTTGTGGATATTTTATAGGAAACTTTTTGTAACAATTTTTGTTAATTGATACAATAAAAAATGTAATTCATTCATTGTCTGTCGCAGGGCAGTCTCCTACTTCAGCTTCCTTGGTTTCTCTCCATGAGAAAGGTGTTTCTTGATTCCCAAAAGTGATGGAAAGTTTTGGGGTCTGGGCCCCAATTCTTATACTGCAAAATCCTTTGTTCTCTGAAGGCTGAGAGTGTCTGTGCCCAGCCAAAACCAGTTATGTCCTTCTTGGTGCAGCTTCCTGGCAGGAGGTGGAGACAGCATTGTTGAAAGCAGACTTGGCCCAGGTAGCTGAAAGGAAAACTCCTCCCCCTTCTCTCTATTCTATGAAGACTCAAGTCAGTGAAGGGAAATCTCCCCCTACTCTCAATTCAGAGCAGTGCCTATTCAGCCCAGCCCTGACCCATCAGACTGCTGGGGCCAAGGCCCTCTTCAGCCCCCTGTCACTCACAAGCCAGACATGGAATTCACAAACCTAGCAGAGGCATGCTGGATGGTTAGGCAAGAAAATACCAACTTTTTTAAAAGTGGTATTTTCAAACACAGAATGTAAAAATCACCCACACTAAAAGATGTATTTTAATATTCTGAGTTCAGGCATTCTAAACTCGTTTTTCTACCATGTTCCCTGGGTCAGTTAGGATTATAAGATTTTATAATCAAACTGCCCAGTCTGGTCGGTCTACGGGAGCAGGTAGTCTTGCAATAGTGTAAAACTAAATTGGCTGTAATTCACTATCAGGACATGCCACACACATCAGGGCATGTTCCACCTTTCACATACAATGCTTTTTAGCTTGTAATGCTGCCACCCACTTCGATACCATCTTACCCCGCCATTCTTATTATTACATGGGCAGGCGCGCTCATGGAGGAAGGTACTGAGGGCAGCTCCTAGGCACCTAAGTTCAAAGTGTTTTAATTGCGATATTTTTAAAGAAAACTCGTACTTACATTGCAGATTTCATTATTGTGTGTTTAATCTTGCGGGGCTATCCAAGACACTCTCCGGTCCTCCGCAATCACTTCTGGTGATTCTTTGAGTGGAGAGAGTAGTCTTTCCTTGATTTTGTGGGTGAAACTGAGCAGGCGGTTGGCAGTCTAGTTGTTATTTCGCCAACACGCCACTACCATAAATTTCAGCTCCCGGGCGGGCGCGCAGCACACGCACGCAGGGGGCGCACCAAAGGCTAGCCCGTCTGCGCCTTTCTGCGCCAGAATGCCGCCAGCCGTCAGGAAATGCTGCTACCCCCACAGCAGGATCTCTGGGAGAGCAGATTGACCTACACGCGGGAGACTCTTCTGGCTTATAACCCCCCATCATCTTGCCCCAGGGACATAGAGCGGTGGAAAGATGAGGGTAAGAGGTCCACAAAGACTGATGGGTGTACCAACTGTGAGTGGCTCCCGGTTACACAGCTATCTCCTTCCTCCAACATTCAGTCTGGGAGACAGGAGAATTACTGGGAGAGCCAGGGGGGAGTAGTGGGATTGAGCAGGACAGACAGAGATCTTGCATTCGGGGATTATACCTGAATGCTAGATCCATTCCCAAACATGCACTGGAGACCTGGGACCTATTGGAGGACCGGAAGCCTGATATCTGTTTTTTCACATAAACATGGCTCAATAATGATGTTACACCCGTTCTAGCAGTGGCCGTTCCGGATGACAATGCAGTCATCAGACTGGATAGGCCTGGGAAACGAGGAGGAGGATTAGCCATTGCCACGCGGCTCCCCTATCACATTAGGACGATTGATATAATCTCTTTGGCTAGTATGGAGCTCCTTATTTTTAGAGTAGAGTGCAACCTGGTTATAGAATGGACAGGAGCACTGGTATACCATCCGCCAGGGAGCAGCAGCAAGGAGTTTGGTTCTATACTACTAGAGAGTCTAGCACCCCATGTTATTAATGCTAAAAGGTTCCTACTGTTAGGGGATTTTAATAATCATTTAGAGATGCCTTCTAATTCGGACTCAGTTAGTCTGATTGCCATAATGGAATCTCTCGGGTTATCTTTGAGAACTATTGGTCCTACCCACAGTGCAGGCCACATTTTCCAACATATCAGATCTGGCTCCTGAGCCACGGCAGGTACTTGGTTAGACTGTCCATATGGCACTGAGTTTCTCAGTGATATCTGCCCACTCAGTACAGAAGGGACAAGGTCAGAGGAGCTCTTGGAGACCTTGGTAACTGCCTCCGCTTTTGGCCAAGCATATGTAGCTCCCTTGCTTAATTTGGAGGTGGACCCTAATGTGGCCTGGGAAAAATTGAAGGGAGCAATTCAGGTAGCCTTAGACATCATAGCCCCACTGAAAAGAGTTAGCACCCAGAAGAGGGCAGCTCTGGCCCCCTGGTACTCGGACACTCTTAGAAAGGAAAAGTCTAAGAGTAGAGTTTTGGAGAGGAGATGGAGGCAGTCAAAGAGGGAGCAAGATGAATTGCTATATTGGAAATCACACAGAGACTACCTAAATAGCTGTAAAACAGCAAGAAGGATACACCTGGGTGCACGCATTATGGAGGCCAAAAATTTGCCAGGCACTTCACCAACAAGATTTACCTGATTTATCAGTCCTTTGAGACTGCTATGGCGGAACAAGGCAAAGGAGTCGCTCCTAAAGAACCTCTGCTGGAAGAGGACTCTCCCCACAGGTTGGACTCCTTTGCCGCGACGACCGGTATGCAAGTTGGAGCCCTACCAAGCAGTGTAAAGTAGGGTTCACCATCTGACCCTGTGCCACCAGCAGTAATGTCAATACTCAACCCAATCCTAGCAGACCCACTTTCTAAAATCTATAACATCTCGCTGGAGACAGCCATATTTCCAACTGAATGGAAAAGAGCGCGGGTTAAGCCACTCCTAAAGAAGGCGTCGGCGGATCAGTCCGAGCTGCAGAACTATAGGCCAATATCGCTCCTCCCCTGTTGTGCGAAGGTTTTGGAAACTCTAGTGAATAAACACCTGTCCCAATATTTGAAACAAAACCACCTCCTGGATCCCTCTCAGCCTGGATTTCGTGCATTCCATAGTACAGAGGCTGCACTGCTAGAAGTAACGGATACCATCATGATGACATTAGACGGAGGGAGTCCAGTAATCCTCGTCCTCCCCGATCTGTCAGCGGCATTTGACACCATTTCCCATCGGCTGCTGCTAGACAGATTGAGGGGGATTGGGGTGAGGGGTAAAGCTCTCGAGTGGATCCAGAGCTTTCTATTGGGACGTATACAGAGTATCCAGCTGGGGACATTCGTATCACAGACAATGGGGATGGATAGGGGTGTTCGGCAGGGTTCAGTATTGAGCCCTACTCTGTTTAACGCCTATGTGACACCCCTGGCGGATATCATCAGAGGCCACGGGTTCGAGACCATCTCCTATGCGGACGATACACAGCTAATCGTCCCCATCGAAGAAGATTTTACATCAACTCAACGGAAATTTAGAAGCTGCATGTCCAGTATTGCCGTCTGGATGAGGAGGAATTTCTTACAACTTAATTCCTCAAAAAACGAACTTCTGCTTTTCGGGAAGGCTGAGACAATCTGGTCCCCTGAGTGGTGGCCACCCAAGCTGGGCGAGCCCCGAACACCCAGGAGGTGGGCTAAGAATCTGGGCATTAGGATTGATGATGAATTATCTATAGAGGAACAGGTCAAGACTGTCCGGCATGTGCTTCGGCATAATGAGGATGCTTAGGAAAATCTTTCCCTGGATTCCTTTGTCAGCAAGGAAAACCCTCATCCAGTTACTATTGGTGAGTCGGCTGTATTACGGCAACTCGCTGCTAGTGGGTGCCCGTGAGGATCTTCTAATGCGTATACAGGTAGTGCAGAACACTGCAGCACGCCTCGCCTTAAACAAGCCGCCACAAACCCCATCGGCCCCTTTGTTGAACCAGATGCACTGGCTCCCAGTGAGGAAACGAGCTATCTTCAAGATGCTCTGTGTGGCCTTTAAATCACTACAGGGGAAAGGACCTGTGTACCTCAGAAATAAACTCGGGTGTATCAACCGGCACGACAACTAAGATCTAGTAATGCCAACCTTCTGTGTATTCAGAAAATACACAGAGTAAGAAGGGGTGGCAGAGCCTTTTGCCACCTGGCCTCTAGATACCGGAACAAACTGCAATTGAATATCAGGTCCTGCAGCGATTTACCCAGCTTTAAGAAACTTTTGAAAACATGGCTGTTTTAGGCGTTCTTGCCCTACATATTTTCTTCCTTAGCGCCGAGAGATCCCCTCGGGGATGATTCGCCTGCGCTTAAGAAATTCACAAATAATAATAATAATAATAAATAATAATAATACATTTAGAATTAGAAGCATGCTATTGAGAATAAAAAGTAACAACAGTAATTGTGATCGTAATAAAAATGTAATGTAATGTCTCCTTCTTTGTTAGTTTTCGCGTGATGATCATTTGCTATTTATATTTCTGCATAGTGCACAGGATTGGTCAGGGACTTGCGTGGAAGCCGTGACGCATGACCTAAGAGTGCCTACTGACCTAGTTCTCTTCTGTGTCTTATGGCACAGAATGTTCGGGCTGGGGGAGAGAATTGTTTGGTGACAGAAGCAGTACAGTGATTTATGGCTGGAGATGGGTGGGCCCCAGAGTGGATCCTTCTCATTTCCAGGTAGAGGCAATGACGTCCTGCATGCTACACACAGACCTCACGGACAGCAGCCAACCCACTTAGGTGTCACACGCGCCTTCCCACTCGCAAGGAGGGTGAGGCTGTGGAATGTGGCTCAGTGAGACGCCATCATGTCGCCCACTGGCCATTGACATGATATCACCACCTTCTACATACCTTAATCCATGCTGGCCCAGCAATTATGCACTTCTAAGTAGGGGTGTTTCACCGAAGCCAGGCCCTGATGTCACGCTGACTGAACTTTGCCTGATCAACACCTGTCATTAAGCTGAGAGTATTGTGTGAAACGGTGAAGTGCAGACACAAAAGGCTCACAGGTAGGAAAACGGGGCTAACAATATATTAGTGGATAACCTACTACTAATAGGAATCGAGGGGCATATTATCAAGGGGGTTTATCTCCGCTTTTTTGGCTTTAAAAGCCAAGAAAGCGGAGATAAAATTATCTCCCTATTACCTAGCTGTCGCTAACACCAGTTAGCCACAGCTAGTAGGAGATAGCAACCATCTTGGGCCCCACTTTGCATGTCGGTGATATTTATCACTAATGACATGCAAAGTGGGCGTGCCAAGATGTTAGCGACTGGAAACAGTCGCTAACATCGCTATCTCCTATTACCAACTTTTGGAGATATTCGCGCTAAGCGTGAATATCTCCAAAAACTAACACCTGCCCTGAGCAGTTCTTAGCCATGTTATCCAATGGGAGGTGGATAACATGGCTAAGAGCATTAGCTTGGTAATGCATGAATATCGCTGACTTTTCAGCGATATTCATGCATTGCGGCCGTTTTTTATCGCATTTGCGATAAACCTTGATAATAGCAAGGTTTATCTGCGATAATTTCTGACGATGCTTAGCGTTAAAAAATTTGTTGCTAAGCATCGTTAGCGATAAATATCGCTTAACGTTGGTAATATGCCCCCGAGTCTCGAGGAAACCAGAAACAGGGCTAGAGAGCAGGGCAAGGGATAGCACCTTTTGTGTGAAAGAGATGAAGCCTGAACTCTTATTGACAACCGATACTAGAGCAAAATATTTGACGGCCAAGGATTAATGCTCGCCCACCTATTCCTTCACAATGGGCATTTTGTTACAGGAATACTTACAAAGAGTCAAGGGAGAAGGATTATGTAGAGGGGCGCTAAATTGAGACATTAGAAACACCTAATAAAATAAGTCAATATCAAGCATTTTTAGAACAGGTGGTATAAAGTACTTTTTGGGTTTTCCGTTGGTCTCATTTTCATACAATGCCAGGCAATTGAATCCACGTGCCTTCCAGCTTTTATATGTAAGTGGAAGGCCATAGACGAGAAGACCCCTCACCCAGTTTGCACTCTTCCTTGCCTTCTGACACACCCCGGACTCAATGCCAACCCAGATCATTCGTTGCTCTCTCTCTATGATTACATTATTCATAGACAATAGCTATTCTGAAGTAATATATCAACCACCTTTCCCATCGATTCCCACCTGTTCTTGACCTGTGTTATTAGGATTTTTTAATGGACAGAAGAAATTACACAATTTCGCACAAACCTAACAAAGTACAGTCCTTTAGAAAATGAACTAGCTCGAGTCAAGCGAGCACGTTAAGGTGCCAGGGGAACACAGAACTGTCGGCACACTTTTCATGATGAACATATACGATATTGGCATGAGGAGAACTGAAATGTGTGCGTGTGTCTGTGTGTGCGCGCACTTTATGCATTACAAGTGCAACTGTTTTTTGATTCCCACTCAACCATGTTTTAAAACCTACTGGCCTAAAATCGGAGTACTGTTTATTTCGCGTCGACATTGTGGGACTTCCTAGAATAAATGCCTACAGAATTGGTCAAGAAGCCATGATCTTTTTTAATAATTTCCAATGAATAAATGATTATTTCTGCTTTTAAAGTGTGATTTGTTGCTTCCGGCTTGTAGGTGTTTTTTTTTATACATACTAATGTCCTATTACTTACCGGTAATCTTCATTACTCTGGGTCCCGTTGTCCTCGTCCCCTTCATTAATAACAAGTGAGATATGTCCATCTCACGACAGAAAAAAGAAAGAAGGAATGCTGTTACGCCCCTACCTCTCCCTATAGGGAGTACATAAGGGTACAGTACCCAGCATGCCTCCTGAACCACCAAGCCCAAGATGAGGGCCGGAAAGCCCGGGAGGGAGGGAGGGATGCAATGAAGGGGACGAGGACAACGGGACCCGGAGTAATGAAGATTACCGGTAAGTAATAGGACATTACCCCCAGGTCCCTCCTGTCCTCGTCCCCTTCATTAATAACAAGTGAGAATACCCAAGCAGCAACCTGCCATCATCAAACAACAAACCACCAGGACACATCAGAACAGCAAAAACCCAGCAATTTATTGAAATAACAGCACAGCACAAAGGAAAACAAGGGGAATCAGGAACATACCGCCCGAAGAACCCCCAAACCAAAGTTAGTGTCATCCCCCAGAACATTCTGGATACGGTAATGCCTAACAAAGGTATTAGCAGAAGCCCAAGTGGCGGCCCTACAAATTTCAGAAAGGGACACCCCACGAACCTCCCCCCAGGAAGCAGCCATCCCCCTAGTAGAACGCCCCTGAACCCCAGCCGGGGAGGGGAACCAGAAAGGGAATAGGCCAGAACAATAACCTGCTTCAACCAACGCCCAATGGAAGAAGATGAAGCACGGTTACCCCTGGAGCCAGCACCAAAAGAGACAAACAGGGAGTCAGAAAGCCGAAATTCACGGGTCCGATCAACATAGACCCTCAAAGCCCAGCAAACATCAAGCAGAGACCAGGGAAGATCACCCACGTCCACCCGATCAGAAACCAAAGCCGGAAGGACCAGCTCCTGAGAACGATGAAACTGAGAGGAGACCTTAGGCACAAAGGAGGAATCCAAACGAAGAACCACCCCATCAGCAGAAAAGGACAGAAAAGGCTCCCGAGCCATCAGGGCACCCAACTCCCCCAGGCGACGAGCCGAGGTGATAGCAACTAGAAAAACCACCTTCAGGGTGACAAACTTCATATCCACCTCCTCCAACGGCTCAAAGGGAGCAGCCACCAAAACCTTCAAAACCAAGGGAAGATCCCAAAGAGGAAAAGAAGGACGCACCACAGGGCGAGAAATCGCAAAACTGCGCAACAAACGAGAAACCAACCCATCAACATCAGGAAGGTTACCCCAAGGCGCTCTAAAAGCCCTGATAGCAGCCCATTGAGCCCGGAGAGTAGAGACAGATAAATGCTTCTCGAACCCATCCCAAAGGAACTGAAGAACATCCGGCAAAGGACAAACCAAGGGGGACAAAGCCAGGCCAAGGCACCAACGCTCAAAGTTACCCCAATGCCTACCATAAGACTGAAGGGTAGAAGGCTTCCGAGACCGTTGAATAGCCAAGGCTAAATGTTCAGGGAGGCCCCTATCACGCCACCCCTGCCTCTCAACCGCCAAACCGACAGCCGAAGCCAACGTAGGGGCAACATCAGAGAGGACCTCAACGGGGACGGAGGGAAGGGGAAGAACCAAGGACCCTGACCGGCCAACAGCTGCAGAGTGGGAAACCACGACCTGCGGGGCCAGAAAGGCACCACCACCACCACCTCCCGATCCTCCACCAACAGGCGAGCCAGGAACCGAGAAATCAGAACCAGAGGGGGAAAAGCGTAAAGCAGGCGAGCAGGCCACGGAAGGGACAGGGCATCCACCCCCCAAGACCCCTCCTGAGGAAACCGGGAGAAGAACCGGGGAAGCTGCGCATTGTGCCGGGAAGCAAAGAGGTCCAGAAAGGGAAGACCAAACCTCCCGCACACCAGAAGAAAGGCCGCCGGAGACAAGGCCAACTCCAGGGAGGCAGGAAAAAAACGACTGAGGGCATCCACCACCCCATTGTCCACCCCCCCGGCCATGAACAGCCGCCAGGGACAAAAGATGGCCCTCCGCCCAGCAAAACAAGGGGGACACCACCGCGTTCAGGGACCGAGAACGGATACCTCCCTGGTGATTTAAGTAGGCCACTGTCACCGAGTTGTCCGACCGAACCAACACATGCTGGTCCAACAGAAGGAGCCAAAACCCCTGGACAGCCCGACACACAGCAGACAACTCCCGCCAGTTCGAAGACTGACGACCCTCTAAGAGGGACCACCGCCCCTGAAGGCACTCCGACCCCAAAGTCGCCCCCCAGCCCAAAGCGCTGGCATCCGTCGTAAGGACCACCGGAGGAGGACACTGCAGAGGCAAGCCCCTGTCCAGACTGGACGGCAGAGTCCACCAGTGCGGGGCCGGAAGGATCGACAGAGACACAGGAACCAAAATAGACAAGTCCCCCGACAAGGGATTCCACCGGGCCAACAGGTAGGACCAAAGAGGACGAAGATGGAAACGCGCCCAAGGCACCGTGAACACAGTCGCCGCCATCAACCCGAGAAGGTGCAACCAAAGACGGACCGTAAAGGACTGAACCAACAAAAACCGCCGAACCAGCGCACACAGGGTCACGGCCCGGGCTACGGGCAGGAACACACGATTCAAATCCGTGCGGAAACGGGCCCCTATGAACTGCAAGTCCTAAGAGGGGAGAAGCTGACACTTGGGGATGTTGATCAGGAACCCATGGTCCCGCAAGGCCGCACACACCAACCTCTGAACCACCAACAACTGCTCCGCGGAGGGGGCATGCAGGAGCCAGTCGTCCAGATAAGGATAAACCAACATCCCCTGGAGGTGCAAGAAGGCCACCAAGGGAGCCACCACCTTGGTGAACACCCTCGGAGCCGATCTCAGGCCGAAAGGAAGAACAACAAACTGGTAATGGACCCCCAGAAGACAAAAGCGAAGGTAGGGACTGGAGAGAGGGTGCACAGGCACGTGATAATACGCATCCTGAAGATCCAGAGTGCACATGTAATGACCCTGGAGAACCAAGGGAACAATCCTCTGAAGAGGCTCCATCTTGAACGGAATCTGCAGCACAAATTTGTTCAGGGCCTTGAGATCCAGAACAAGGCGCAACCTCCCAGTCACCTTGGGCACCAGAAAAATGATGGAGTAAAACCCCTGGCCCCGCTCCCCCGGAGGAACCACCCGAACCGCCCCTTTGTCCAACAGCGACTGAACCCCCCGAGAAAGTTCCGCACGTTTGGACGGGCAGGATGGCCAAGGAGTCGGACGGACCCCCGAGACTGGAGGCAGGCTTGAGAACTCCACACGGTATTCCAAGCGGATCACGTCCAGGACCCACAAGTCCGAACAGGAGGACATCCAGGCTGGAAGAAACAACCGAAGCCGACCACCTACCAAGGACCCGACCTCGGACCCCAGATAGTCAGGAACGAGGCTTTGCAGGAGGGGACTTCGCCTTCTTGTCCTGTCCCCGACCAGGCTGAAAACGGCCACGACCCCGGGAAAACTGCCTGCGAGAAGAGGGCCGAAAAAAGGGCTTAGGCTTAGAAAAAGCAGGAGCAGCCGAGGGCATCTTGAAAGAAGAGGAATGTTTCTTCTCCTTAAAAAGACGATGAAGCTTCCCCTCAAACTCCGCCCCAAACAACATGGAACCCTGAAATGGCAGACGCAGGGCAGCAGTCTTCTGGGCAGAATCGGTCTTCCAATCCTTGAGGACCACATTCCGACGAGCCGCTATACAAGCACCCCCAGACAGAGCAGAGGCACGAACCACATCAAAGGAAATGTCAGACAAAAACTCCACCTGACGTTCGATGTGTGCCAGAATGTCAGCGCAGTCAGTGGTATTATCCATAGAGCCATACAAAGTCTTCAAGTCAGACAGAAGAGACTGCGCCACATAGGTCCCATAAATACCCGCCCTCAGGGCCAAATGGGAGCCAGAATAAACCTTACGAAGAGAGGCGTCAACCCTCCTATCCACAGGGTCACGCACCACAGCATCCTCGGCCAAAGTGCAACCAACCAGACTAGCCACCACAGAATCCACAGGGACCGAGTCTGGCAAGTCCTTCTCCATATCCTGAAGAGGATACAGCTTCGCCATGAAGCGGGGCAGCAGAATGCGATCGGGATCCTTCCACTCCCGATCCAAAACCTCCCTCACACAAGGATGCACAGGCATGACCGCAGGAGCAGAATACTGGAACTGGCGAAGGAGAGAACCTCCAGACGTACCAGGGACAACATCCGCAGGAAACCCCATATTCTCCTTGACATGGCTCAGCAAATCCGGTAACATTTCCTTGTCAACATACTTGCCCTTGACCAAATCAGCATCCAAACCACCATCCTCAGTGCCAGAGGGCGAAGAAGAGGAGGGAGAAGGAGGAGGCACACCCCTGGACCGCGACTTGGACTTAGCCTTAGAACCCCCAGGCCTGGAACCACCCATCTCCAGCAAGGACTCCTGGATGAGAGCCTTCAACTTTGCATCACCCCTCGAGCGACGCCTGGAGCGACTGGGATCAGGAGAAGAGGAGGAGGAGGAGGAAGCCGAGGAAGCGGAGGACTCCTCGACATGCTTGCGCTTACGTGAATGTTTCCCCATCTGGGAAAGCCCCAGCAAGCAGGACAAACCAGCAGGCAGGAAAACCAGCAAAAAATGAGGAGCCCAGGCAGCAGCAGGAGAAACAGCAACAAATCGCCTGCAGTAGCACAAACCAGCACAGCGACCGTGATCCACAAGAAAAAAGGACGAAATGCAGGGAACAAAGAACACCCAGTCCATTTAACCGCATCGCTGCTAGGGAGATTATCCTGCTGTGCTGGACAGCAATAAATACGGGTGTGGTCATGACGAGCTCAGCTCGTCATGAGCACAGGAGCACTGTACTGCATGACGAGCTGAGCTCGTCATGAGCATGGAAGGGGTTAAATGCCCCCAAACCGCTATGCGGTACTTACGCCAGGAACCGGCAAACAAGCCTCTCACCGCCCGCAGCCGGGAACCACAAACGCCCGACTTCCGCTTCCAAATCCAGGAAGTCAGGCAAGGGCCGGAAGGAAGCGCCCCAGAAACCACGGAGCCGCCGCACCTCCCGGAGCCACACACGAGAATGGCCGCGTCTCGCACAGCCCGGCAGCACAGAGACGCGGCCCGACACTGCCTCCATGCCTCCAGAGCCTCACCCCGCCGGAACAGACCTCGACTCCAACGAGCAGGGACAGAGGCGGCAGACAGCATCACGGGAGACTCCCCAAGCCCGGCAGGAGGAGTCAGCCCGGAAGATCCAGCACCCACCAGAGGCCAAGCCACAGGTGAGACTCCAGGAGCCCACCGGCTCCTGGACCTAAAAACAGAAAAATGTCGTCAGACAGAAAAAAGAACAGGAGGCATGCTGGGTACTGTACCCTTATGTACTCCCTATAGGGAGAGGGAGGGGCGTACCAGCATTCCTTCTTTCTTTTTTCTGTCGTGAGATGGACATATCTCACTTGTTATTAATGAAGGGGACGAGGACAGGAGGGACCTGGGGGTAATAATAACCTTTCAATCGCAGAAGTGATATTTCCTGAAGGGGTTCCAGGTGTCAGTGACTGGGGCCATTGCCTACTCATTAGTAGTTCATATACAAAAGGACGGTGCACCAGAGAAGAATATCCAAGAGATCCAATACGTATTAAACAATTCCTTTATTCGGTTCCAATTAAAACAAACTCCTCAGCCAACGCGCTTCGTTCACAAGGAACTTCGTCAGGGCTATTTTGTAAAGGGAATTCACAGGACCTGTATCCGTTAATAAAATCTGATTGGAAGTAAATGAAAAACCACTTCACAATAGGCCAATAAGTTGAATGGCCAATAGGCCAATAAGTTGAATGGCCAATGTCTAAAATATGTATGGGCAGTACTCTGAATATCGGGCCAACAACAATTAAGGATCCCGCCGTATGATAACTTTGGGAGAGGTTCAAGTCGCAGTCGCCAGTTCGTATCGCTGGTAGTGTAGTAAGTCGAAAGGTAGTGACTACCTTTCGACTTACTACACTCGACTGGCCCGATATTCAGAGTACTGCCCATACATATTTTAGACATTGGCCATTCAACTTATTGGCCTATTGGCCATTCAACTTATTGGGCTATTGTGAAGCGGTTTTTCATTTACTTCCAATCAGATTTTATTAACGGATACAGGTCCAGTGAATTCCCTTTACAAAAGAGCCCTGACGAAGTTCTTGTGAATGAAACACGTTGGCTGAGGAGTGTGTTTTAATTTGACCCGAATAAAGGAATTGTTTAATATGTATTGGATTTCTTGGATATTCTTCTCTGGTGCACCGTCCTTTGGTATATGAACTTTCGGATCTGCGTTGCAGGAGAGTGTTGGTGCGGCACACTCTGGATGTATTGTGCACAGGACATGAACACTAATACCATACTTTGAAAAGTACTTGTGCATTACCTTGGTCAGCCGTTCTTGTTCCTTCGTGATTGATACCTACTCATTAGTAGGCCTGGACGATATTTGTGTTATGCTGGCATAGTTTGAGTAATATCAGGTTTTCTTCATAATGCTTGTTCTGTGAAATACCCCACAATATGCAATTATGCCACTTTGCATAAACACGTTCCATTTGAGGTACAAGTTTACCGCAAATGTGCAATTCATGGAAAACAATTATCATGAATGCACAGGAACAACAGAACGTGACCAGCTGTTGTTTGCGGTGCTTTCGTTTTTATTGCCCATCTTTGCATCAAAAATAGACTCGAGGGCGCCTTTCATGGAGAAAAACTGTGCAAAATGACAGATTTGCATTTCACACAATCATGTTTAATTTTGCTGACATTTTGCATAAACTATGCAAAAGTAAATGATGTGAATTTTGGACACCTCCACAGGAGTTTGGACATTTTTACTCACAATCATTTCAAAAGTTACATGGAAAAACTTACCAGGCTCTATTACTTTTGGCACAATTTGTTCTGCATATGTCCTGTTGGAAAAGGTAATAAAACACACTTCTGCACAAGATACACTTCACAAAATATCGCCAATGTTCTTCTCCTATAAAATTGTGTGTAAAAAATGCTTGCGGTGAAGTAATTTCCCATCTATTTTCGGCATAGCAGTGTCATCAAATATGGAAATAGTGTGATTACACTTAGCAGGTTGTGTGGGAAGTTCTTGATTTGTGCTGCCCTTAGATGTGCATGCTCGCGCGACCAGCTCTTGAATCCCTGACTCTCATTTTAAGTCTGGCGTTTGATTTTACTAAAATGAAATGTACAATGTAGAATATTAGTCAGCCCTCGTCACCCATTGGTCTTTCATTGGGACTTTCACATTTTCATTCCACCCACTATTCCATGGGATAATGAATTGCAAATCTTCAGACATTGGTGAAGAGTTTCGTGAATCATGACATTCTGGGGTATATTATCAAGGGGGTTTATCTCCGCTTTTTTGGCTTTAAAAGCCAAGAAAGCGGAGATAAAATTATCTCCCTATTACCAAGCTGTCGCTAACACCAGTTAGTGACAGCTAATAGGAGATAGCGACCATCTTGGGCCCCGCTTTGCATGTCAGTGATATTTATCACTAATGACATGCAAAGTGGGCGTGCCAAGATGTTAGCGACTGGAAACAGTCGCTAACATCGCTATCTCCTATTACCAACTTTTGGAGATATTCGCGCTAAGCGCGAATATCTCCAAAAGCTAACACCTGCCCTGAGCAGTTCTTCACCATGTTATCCAATGGGAGGTGGATAACATGGCTAAGAGCATTTGCTCGATAATGCATGAATATCGCTGACTTTTCAGCGATATTCATGCATTGCGGCCGTTTTTTATCGCATTTGCGATAAACCTTGCTAATAGCAAGGTTTATCTGCGATAAAAATCGCCGATGTGCGGCGATAATTTTTGTCTCTAAACAAGTTAGAGACAAAAATTATCGCTAGTTGTTGGTAATATGCCCCTCTGCTCTTTCACCCCACGAATGCCGACACACAAAGGGGCATATTACCAACAACTAGCGATAATTTTTGTCTCTAACTTGTTTAGAGACAAAAATTATCGCCGCACATCAGCGATTTTTATCGCAGATAAACCTTGCTATTAGCAAGATTTATCGCAAATGCGATAAAAAACGGCCGCAATGCATGAATATCGCTGAAAAGTCAGCGATATTCATGCATTATTGAGCAAATGCTCTTAGCCATGTTATCCACCTCCCATTGGATAACATGGTGAAGAACTGCTCAGGGCAGGTGTTAGCTTTTGGAGATATTCGCGCTTAGCGCGAATATCTCCAAAAGTTGGTAATAGGAGATAGCGATGTTAGCGACTGTTTCCAGTCGCTAACATCTTGGCACGCCCACTTTGCATGTCATTAGTGATAAATATCACTGACATGCAAAGCGGGGCCCAAGATGGTCGCTATCTCCTATTAGCTGTCACTAACTGGTGTTAGCGACAGCTTGGTAATAGGGAGATAATTTTATCTCCGCTTTCTTGGCTTTTAAAGCCAAAAAAGCGGAGATAACCCCCCTTGATAATATGCCCCAAAGTACTTTCATTGAATGCCGGAGACTGTTATGGAAAAACATTTTCTTTTTAACTTTTAGCATATATATATAATTTATTTTTGTATTCTGCATTGATGAGGTCCTTCAGCTTCCCCAACAATAATGTGCATTAACCATGACACAAAAAAACAAGCATTGACAAAGCCAAAAGGATAGCGGCCAATGCCAGGCCTATTGGCTTTTCTGATGTTTGTTATGTTTTCTGGTTACTTTTCCGCTTATTCTCCAGTTTGTTCCGTCCTATTCTATTTTTTTCTGTTTTTTTCCTCCACGTTATGTTTTTGTGTATCATTTTTTTTTAACAACCGAGATAATTGTAGCACCAACAAGGAAGTATGAGTAGAGTCTATTTTATTATTGTGTTGTTTTACAATTTACTTCGAGTGGAAAGCCAGGGAAGACCTTACGCTGCTCCAGGAAGACACGTACAAGCAAGGAAGCCATCATCCCGCGAAAGCCAGATCTCCCCCAGTTCTTAGCTGTGAAGGTGCGAAAAGGTGCTGGTAAGTCAAGTTTCATGATACATTGCTTTTGTATTGCACACTTCTGCCATCGGTATGGCCTGGTGACTCTAGAGCTGTGGGGTCTCTGGCAGGGTGCACTTGGAAAGGAGAGCCTGAGATGATCGTGATAAATGAATTTAAATGCAACATTTTAGCATGTGAAAAAAGGAGTGAGGCAAAAGGTAAAAGTTAGTTGTTATTTAAATCCTCCGGGTTCAAGGTTGCTGCAGAAAAGTCAAAACCCATTTGTGAGGCAGTGTAAGGAATGAAGAAAATATGAGTGATCACTACCACAATCACAAATGTCATATTTTGACCGAGTTATAATTACAGTTGGTAAGCCGATGATTGCTATCGAAAACTACATACTGTACTTTTCAGAGGCATTGCAATGTATTGTTGCCTGTGACATCAGCTGGGTGTGTCAGGCAGCTCTACTGTAAAGGAAAAGGCATGCACGGTCCTTTTCCTTGAATAAAAAAAGAAACAGAATAGGGGTGACTTGTCTTGTGCTGTTTATGAGGTAAAAGGTCATTTAAAGGAAAAATGCAACAGAGTCAGCAATGACTTCCTGTCAATGCGGGGCATGTTGTACCAAGGGATGAGAAGTACTGACGTAAGGAGTCCCAGGATGCAATGCACACATGGAAGTGGTAGTTGAGTGGATAGCTGAAGCAGCAGTGTTTACAGAGTATAGATTGCCACAGTGTTTTGTATAACTCATTCATAGTGCCGATATCAGCAACCCCCGCTTAGCAATAATAGTTGCCCTGCACAAAATAAACAGTCCACACAAGTTTTGTTGGGAAAACAGTTTGCTGCATGTTTATTACATACAGGGAGTATGCCAACTTGGTGGGTTAACTCAAGGTCCATCCAAGGACAGGCAGCAGTGACTAACCCAAGCTTCCCTGCCCGCCTGATGAGACAAACTGCACTGTGGGCAACCCAGTCGGTGGTAGCATTTATGTGGGGGCTATCCCCCATACATACCATGCACCCCAAGTCCATCACTTTTACTCACACCTTTTAAGGGGTGGAGCGTATCCAGGCAAGCCTGGTTGCTCAGACTTACAACCGCCTGAAGGACTAGCGGGTCGCTGTCGTTTTCAACCAGGGTCCTGCCGTAAATACTCCAGGGATTTTGGCATAATGCACCTGTGGTATTTTCAAATAAAAGATGAATCTTTGATGAGTTCTTCATGTAAGTTTATTCAGTACAAAGGATCCCATCCAACAGCAATCAGGAGGCAATTGCAACAGAGCAGCATCCATCAAAACATCATGACCTCATCACACTCTAATTCCATGAAAGCATGGAACCAAGGTACACTTACAATTCTACCAGTACAGGATATCACAGCACCCCTACTGTGCTCCTAAAAGGGTACCCCTTGTACCAATCAGCCTCTGGATCACCCTGTAACTCCGCCTGCAACACAAATGTATACGTTAATACATTCAATTCATTATCCAGCCCTACCACAGTGTAAGCGTCTCCATTAGGAGGAGGAAGAGGGTGGCCAGTGTGTGGGGGCAGGTATAAGTACCTGGCCCCAGCCCAATGCGCACCGCAAATTACACCACAGAGGTGCTGGACGTAGGAGGGACTTCCAGACTAGTGGGGGCCCTGTAACAGCGCGCGTGGACGTGCGTTATGTGGCACTAAGGGGACCGCTCTCTTACAGGGACCAATGTGTGCCTGCGGGCAGCCACATAGTGCCAATATCAGCAACCCCCCACTTAGCAATAATAGTCACGCTGCACAAAATAAACATTCCACACAAGTTTTGTTGGGAAAACAGTTTGCTGCACGTTTATTAAATACAAGGAGTATGCCAACTTGGTGGATTAATTTACCGGCGATCCAAGAACAGGCAACGGTGACTAACCCAAGCTGCCATGCCTGCCTAATGAGCCAAACTGCATTGTGGCCAACAGCATACCCAGGCTAGCCCCCGGTTGCTCATGCTTACAACTGCCCATAGGACTAGCCGGGCACCATTAATTTCAACCAGGGTCCTGCCGTAAAGACTCCTGAGATTTTGGCATGATGCACCCCTATTGTGCTCCTGAAAGGGTAACCCTCAGACCAATCAGCCTCCGGATCGCTCTGTAACTCCTCCAAAGCCCTGGATGTGGCCTCCGTCATATCCAGGGCCCCCCACCATGGCAGGCTCTATTACCTCCTGCAAGATGCGATTACCAGTCCTTCTAGTTGGGCAATTACCATCTACCTCTGCAGGTGTCCCCCTTCCCTCTCAGGGGAACCTTGTGGTGTATGCACTTAAGAGACCATGACTTATTTACCCAGCCCTTCTTAATTTATTTGATTCTGAATTAGAGTTGAACCAAGCCCTCCTGCTTGGTGGGCTTGTGCTTGGCTTATTTACCCCTGATGTAGGCAAGTTTGATGGTCTCCACTTGACTTGAGAACTACTGTTCTCTGTCTTAACCACAGCTTTTTTTACCCAACCATAGGAGTGTTTGATGGCCTTCCCGGAGTTGGGAAAAACTGTACCCTACTTTAACCATAATTCAGGGTAAAATCCCTAAGATGCCCTCTCTGCCAACAAGAGGCTTCTTGTGAGGTGTTGCTGTGTAGTGCCTTTACCCATCACTGTCTAGTACCTGATTTTACGATACGTTAGAAAACATATCGGAGTTTGCTTCCCAGGCCAACTGTGTATTTGATAACAAGTTATTGTTTGAGGCCAACACCATACCCTTCTCTCTACCAGCTGGTCTCCTCCTGTATGGGAGTACCGTGCCGGCAAGAATTCCTACTCAAACGGGAATGCAAAACTACTGCCCTTCGTAACCATGGTTATGTCTGATTTAATCCATAGTGCACCGTGACTAAGCCTTTGTTTACCCCCCTTACATGGGTATTCCCGAAGAGGGGCTCAACTGACAACTTTGTGCCGCACCAGCAAGTGAGAAATGTACCTGCTCATTCTAACTTTCAATGTACGCTGTGTTCTGTATTGGGCAATATTTGTGCTACGAATCCCTCTTTCTCCACCATATTGGAGTCACAGCACACACTTTTTTGGAATGACAACCTTGTGCAACCCACCTATTTAAAACCCACTCTGTTTGCGGGTTCCTGGCCTGTACCCTTCTGCCAGAGTATGGGCAAATATATGCCTATAGCATTGCGCCTGCACCCCCATGTTCTGCTTCATTTCATGACCATATTGCATGCCAGCCCCTCACCGTCTGACTTTGGTATTTAGTTGCAGTGTCTCCATGCTGATGTCCCCAACCTAGTGCAAGTCATCCACTTCCCAACTTCCGCTAATGTGTACCAGGGAGCAGACAAGTGGGTGGGAACAGGAGAAGAACAATATGTACTGATACCTGCCCTTTCTTGAATCATGGGAATGCCAAATATTCTTAATACAATGAAGCCTTTTTGTGCTCTTACCCATTGTATCCCCAACTTTAGGAACCGCAGCACACTTGTTGGATGACAACTTCCACAGCACGCCTAGCTGCCATCGCTAAAGGGCGGGTGATTTTTAGCTTAACTGAAGCAACCTGTAACATGCCCTCATTTATAGGGTGCACCTACTCTAATGAATTGACCAGACCTTGCACATCCAGTTTTATAAACTATGGCAAACACGTTAATGGTGTCAAATCTGGATTCAGTGAGTGTTTGTCCATTATGCATCTGCCAGTGAGTACCTTGATCTGTTTTGGCTGTATTAATTGTTGCTTGTGTCACACTTCAGGGTATAGAACAGTGCTAAGTCTCTTGCTTTCTTCACTGCTGAGAGCTTGGTACATTCACAAGTATTTCTTAAATGTTCTGTTTCTGACTGCAGAATGTAATGAGTATGCAAGCACCCACCGAGCCCTGGCCTTGTCTTCGCCCTCTGTGAGGTGATCCAGACTGCTATGCCAAGTGTCAATGGGACCTTGGCAATCATGTGTCCCCCTCCATCCTGCAATTCACCCGCTGTGATAACTAATATGCTCCCTATCCATGGTACTTTATAGTAAATCAAGATGGCAACAGCAGGACCTTTACTGGGCTGTAATCCAGGAATTGGACCTAGAACAAACGTTTTTCACCAAAATTATTTGCCCTCTACCAGACTCAAAGGACTGCCTATTTACTGGTTTTGCCACCTAGTAACCTTCTGGTTGGTGATACGGAATCTTCTACCAGCATAAGCTGACAGTCTTGCATTGCCATTGCCATCACACCACCTGTGCCCCTTGTAATCCCCCTCCATCCTCCTGTGCAGTAGTCATATGGCTAAAAGCCAGGGGGACCTTGGAATGCTCTCTAATCCTCATTTCCTCTGCAGTAATGGCAGGCACCACTCGACATTTCATACACAGGGGCTTCCGTTAGGAAGAATGTGAAATTGTCCTGCGACAGTGGTCACCCCAGGCTATTATACTTGTCTGTCTGTCCTCACCAAGCTACTGGCCTGCCCAGCTTCTGGTGCTTATACTTGAGTAGTTTCGCAAACTTGCATATCTGTATACTACAGTCTGTCCATTAAGTTCCTAAAGGACTTTTCCATGTGCAGTTGAATCCTGTGTTGTTCAACTGACCATCCTCAAATGCAGTTTAAATGTAAACCATATGAGTGGTGCGAGGATATTATGTCGGAATCTCGCAGTTGCAGTTTCATGTTCTGATGCAGTCCCCTTTTATGTGGCTCCTACTGGAAGCCATCTCCCTAATGTGCGTGGCCTAGGTACATAGCTCAGCTTTTTGATGCCCTTACCTGTGGCTCATGTCAGACTAGCCCCAGCTTGGCATGCTGCTGCTGGCAGAGTCTTGCTGCTAAGGGTGGAAGAAGCATGTCAAACCATCAATGCTCCTTTTGATATAAAATGTATGTACCTGCCCTGCCAAAATGATCCCCCAAGACTGTTAGTTGTTGATACCTGTCCCCACTGTTATACATGACTGCACACCTTCTGGTGGAATGACCTCCAGTAATGGATGCCCCTGTACCCTGCTTGACTAACTTGTGTTATCCTAGTCAATTGTCTGAATTTTTACATGTACCTTCGATTGACAAAAGGTCACCCTGAAATGAATGTGGTCGGGACATCCACTGTATAAACTCTCTTGTATTTGAATGTTGAGCTATAATGATCTTCATCTATCGTAACATCCCCTGGGGTTCCTTGCTTGATTCCCTCTGATAGAGGCCGGTGATGCCCCATGAGGGGTTTACTGACCACTTTGAGGTAACGACGAATGCCTTTTTAATATCCTCGTAATAAAATTGGGGTAAATTTAATACCAGTGCTAGGGACAGACTGGTGGGGCGCTGTGGATCCACTGACAACTAATCTGCCCTTGCTCCGTCTGGATTTCCTAAGCACCAGTTTCACACACCTCATCCTACCCCCTTGGATTCACAGAATTGACACACCCTGATAGGTTCAGCTCCACTTTTACTATCAACTCTGCAGTCCTCACGCCTGTATGAGAAAAGGAGTTATTGAATTCAGCGCTCTACCCTATCACTCCCCTATGATGTTGCTTGTAATTAAATAAATGTCTGAAACTGGTCCTTCCACATAACCTGGTCACAATCCTAACCTAAACTGTGACCAAGATACAGCCCTTCGTGCTGGGCCCACCTGGCCACAGCAAAGGTGCTCTGTATACTTTAAAAAACAAGTCAGACCCGCTGTTTTATTAACGATGTTGCCCTACGATGTTACCCTAGGAGAGCGGAACCTCAAATGTGCAGGCTTGTAGCAAACATCCAGCAAGGCATTCCAACAAACTGCCCATCTCCAGCACCAGAGCATCACACAGCCACTCCTTGGCTTGAATACTAAACCAGGTTAAGCTTATGTGTGGCATCGAAAGACCCATCTCTCAGCACATGCCTGCAATAAATTCAACTGCATCACCCTAGTTAGTTAGCCCAAGCACAGAGTAGCATGCAAAGCTAAGCCCTCAAAAAAAATCACCTGCCCCTGCAAGTAGACCAAGCATCCCTCGCTCCCTAAGCCATCCAAACCGTCAATGATGCACATCGGCTGTTAGGCAACTCGCCCCACCCAGCTTAGGCAAGCTGGCCATGACCCAGTTTCAAGTCAAAGAATATTAGTCAAGGGAATGTCAGAAGTAGGCCAATCATCCCTTCTGACTGAAACAAAGTATTGATTAAAACAAGTATGTTCATCTATTGTACATGCTGTCCCCATTTTACTGGCACAAGGTGGACCTTAAGGAGTAATTATCCTGCACCATTATCAAATGTGCCGTCTGCATGCTTCAAAGTACTTAGTAAAGCCAACCGATGTCCTACTGATTCTGGCCCGAACTGCGAGGCTCTCGGCATTGGATTAAAACTTTTGAGCTGACATCTTTGCTTGGCATAGCGTGCTTCATAGTTCTGCCTCTTCTGTCATTGTATCCATCTATTTAATCAACCTGTCACATTGCACCTATTACCAGCCAGGACTATTAACTTATCAATGGTTAATAGTTGCATAAGGTAAATAAGCAACAACTACGGCTTCCTTGCAGAATATTGAAAATGCGTCAGTTCTGAAATGATGAGACTGTGCAAGATCAATAATGAGTTTCTTAAAAGTTACAAAACGACATCTTTCTCGAAGTGTTACATGAATATGGCAACCTATCAGAGTACCATGAAACACAACTAAGAAAATGAGTCCCCAACCCAGAAAAGTAACAGTCAATGGCCATGAAAACAGGTAAAACATTGCTAGAGCAACTCAACAGCCTCAAGTAAAATAATTCAGGCAGCTTTCAGCTCATAAACCCAGGCAGCTATTAGCTAATAAACCTGTGCAACCCCAGATCGAATTATTTGGCAAACCAACTCCCAAGAAACTGTGGCAAATATTAGCCAGTAGCCCCAGGCTAATAGCTGTCAAGAAACTCGGGCAAAGAAATGGGAGCACATACCAGCAAAGAAACTGGACCCGACCACAGATAAGAAACGGCCAAGAAACACCGACAACATCCAGAAAATTACCCAGGAGAAACTTCGGCAGAAAACCTGCCAAAAAACGATAATCCCCAAGTACAGCAACCCAAACATACACCAGTGAAGCAAAAAAAAAACCAGGCGAATCTGGTAAAGATGAAAGAACGTGCAAACTCCGGCCTGAAACCTGGCTATAATACTAATTAAAACAGCAACATTAAAATAGGCAAAACAAGAGGACTGCGGAAAACAGTGCCACAACTAAGAGCCATGTTATGTTTAGAGCCCTCTGAGGGGTGTTGTGCCCTTCCTGCATGCTTAGGAATCAACAACATTACTAGGGGGAAACAGAGAAGTAAGAATTCCCTGGGGTCAGGGCCGGACTGGCTACCGGGCAGTTGTGTGTGCTGCCGTGCTGGGGGCTAGTTTCGGACCTGCGTGTGCAAAGCGAAAATTGTTTTGCTTTTTTTATTTCAAATCGCACGCAGGTCCCCATCAACGAAATAAGCCCCCACCATAGAGAAATTAGCCCCTAGCTGGGCAGCACACACAACTGCCCAGTAGCCAGTCCGGCCCTGCCTGGGGTGCCCCACCTTTACCCCCAGAGATGCATGAGTGATAGAGGGGTGGGGGCAGGGAAACAACAACCATTTGATGCACCAGGTGGGATGCGCATTCCAGTCACAGCGGGCATGCACAAGTCATCCAAGGGAGAGACTGGCTCCACACATCCATGACAAACCATGCACCATCACACCCATCGAATGCACACATGCCACCTGCTCCACACAGACCCCAGAGTCAAGGTGTGGGCATACCTTGTGCTCCTGTAGGGGCAGCAGGACTAGCTGACGCAGTGTCCCACCAGTAATCGGTGTGAGAGACACTCTCTGGGTGGGGGTCTCTGGCAGCACTCTCCCCTCTGCAATCATTTGTCATCACTACTCATGTTCTTGTGTTATCAGTGCTGCGGGCACAGGCGGCACTCGTCTGCTGCGCTCTCCTCTCCAAGGGATACTCTAGAGTAGCAGAGTGTGAAGCCAGGCCCCGCCCACCCGTGCCAGCCAAGCCCAACCTCCTCATGCCAACTGGCTAGCCCCCTCCCAGGTGCGACCATGCACAGGGAGCACACTGAGGAGAGAGGAAACCAGGGCTGAATCACAGGGGAAGGGAGGACACCATGCAGCTTGCCTGCAAGACAGAGAGAAGGAAGGGGGTAGGAAGATTGTAGTAACCACACAGATAGTGGTTGATGAATAAAGTAAATGTATTCAAGACTACAATCTTCATAAGTGTACAGCGACCTCTAGCTTCTTCAACTGACTGCCTTTCACAGAACTACTCAGTGATACCATTCTATTACATCACTGAGCTCTACAATAGAAGAATGGAAACTCTACACATCTCCCCCTTACAAGGAATTTCAACACAAAATTGATAAACTATACATACGAAAGGTAATAATAAAAAAGGAAAAAGTTAACATATAACTAAGATAAATATCATCAAGCAATGGAAATAAAGGAAATCCACATATTATCATCAACAATAATAAAAGAATCATTCAGTTGAATTAGGAACATTAGTTTTGCACAGGCTACCCATGCTCCACTCTTTTCCATCATCAGGAATAACCACTGAGTTTGTTACCTTTACTACTCTTTGTGGTTTAGAAAATTTGCTCTCTCCCTTTTTCACAAATCCCATTTTCCTAGTGACCACCCAATCACCATAAACAATTATAACATCCTTCACCTCTTTTCTTCTGTCATAATGATCTTCATTTCGTTCTTGAGACTCTTTAACTCTTGCTGCAATTCATTCCCGGTCCACCCAAACTTGGTCTTTCTTTTGCAACCACACAGGAGACTCTTTGGTTGCCGGTTCTCTCCCCTTCAAAGCTACAAAAGGTGACACACCCATAACAGAGCCCACATCGTCTTAACTAATTCCTCCTTCCTTCTTTATCCATCAGCCAAAGACAATTGGATGTTGTCCATATCGATGCGATTAACCCTCCCAACCATTCCATTAGCCTCTGGTCTAAATAGTGCCACTCTCTCATGCTTAATACCTAATCCTGTAAGGAACTTTGTCATGATAGTTGAAACTAGCCGAACTCCATTGTCTGTAACTAAACTCTTAGGTATTCCTTCTTCCAAAATACATTTCTCAAGAACTCAAGCACATCCTCAGATGTAATATGTTCCACAGACTTACCTACAAACCATTTACTGTGGTAGTCTACTAAAACAATCCGAAAATCCATTCCTTACACCTACTCTATCAATTGGAGCCAAAACATCCATCGCCAACTTCTCCCAAGGTCGATTGGGAACCCACACACACCCCAGCAGAGGTTGATGGATCACTCTACTCTTGTCACTGTTACTACATGCTTGACAATCTTTCACAATCTCTTCCACCTCTCTATCCATTTCGGGCCACCAAAAATGTTGCCTCAATCTTCTTATACACATGCTTCTCCCTAAATGACCTACATGTACTACTTTGACTAACTTTCCTCTCAACATTCTAGGTGGAACAACACAGTTGCATCTCAAGACCTTATTCGCTTGGATACTCAACTGATCTTTTACTTTTATATATTTCTTTAACTCCTCATTTAAGGTCATCATATTTTTCCACCCATCACGTATAACTTCTTTAAGCTCTATGAGCTCTCCATCAGTATCCATGGCTTCACTCCACTCTTCCTGTTTTAAAGCCAAATCTACATCACTAACAATGGATAAGGAGTCCACCTCAAACACCAGGGAAGAATCCTCTTCCTCTGCTTCAACCGGCATGCGCGACAAGCAGTCAGCTATAACATTCCTATTACCTCTGACAAAATCAATTGAGAAATTGTAATCCATTACTGACAGCAGCCATTGAGAAATTCGGGGAGTCACATTCCCTTCAAGACCCTTCCCACCTTTAAAAATATGCACCAAACGCTTGTGATCTGTCCTGAGAATGAAAGGCAAATCCCATAAATAAAACCTAAAGTGATTTATCGGCCAACAACAACGCAATGCCTCTTTCTCAATAGCAGAGTAAGATTTATCCGCTCCTTGTAAGTGATGTGATGCAATTCCAATCACACTTTCTCTGACTACTGTCCTTTGAGCCAAAACAGCACCCAACCCAACATTACTTGCATCAGTTGTTAATATAGTTTTCTTTCCCACATCGAAATGGGCTAAAGCGGGTGCACTAACCTGTGACGTTTTGATATTCTTAAATGCTGCCTCACATGCTGAATTCCATTCAAATAATATACCTTTTTTCAACAATGCTCTCATAGGCTCTATGGTATCAGAAAAATTAGATACAAATTTTGAACAATATTCAGCAAGACCAAGAAATGATTTTAACAATTCCTTATCAGTCAGTTGAGGAGCATCAACAATCGCTCCTACAATACTTTTCTTTGGTCTAATCCCATTGGCAGATATTTCATGACCCAGATAATTTACCTGTTCCTTTCTCAGCTGACATTTCTCCCTTTTTATGGTTAACCCATGTTCAGCATTCATTTCAAGATTTCTCCCATCAATTCATCATGATCTTTAAAAGATCTAACAACCGTCATTATATCATCCTGGAAGCATAAAACTCCAAACATTCCCTGAAAGATATTCTGCATAATCCTTTGAAACACCGCAGAGGCTGAAGCTAACCCAAACGGCATACGACGGTAGCGGAAAGCCCCCAGCGGTGGGACAAAAGAAGTCAGGGGTCATGATTCCGGATGCAGATTCACTTGCTGATAAGTAGCAGACATGTCTAAAATGCTAAAAATCTTCCCACCACCCATCACACTCAACATCTCTGCTATATTTGGTAGTGGTTGGCGGTACACCCACATATTTTTCTTTAAGTCCCTCAAATCTATACAGAGAAGAATCTCATTTTCTTCCTTGGGTTCGACGACAATCGGGGCATGCCATTCTGAAAATTCAATAGGCTCAATAATTTTACATTCCAGCAATTTGTCAAGCTCTTTTCGTAACGGTTCTCTCATTAATAAAGGTATAGGCCTAACTTTATGCACTACTGGATAAGTATTCTGTTTTAGGATAATGCAGTGAGTACATTTCTTCAGCATTCCCAACTTATCGGTGAAGACATGAGGAAATGACATCATTAATTTCTTACCTCAGTCAGAATCATCTTTTAAAACAGGTACATCACATTCTTTTTTTTGTGTTATAATTTTTTATTAGGATTTCATAAATACGGTACAGGAAATATATGATAACATTGTATATCTTAAAATACGTAATAGTAGAGAAAGAATAATGAATACAATTATAAATATAAAAGCAAATGTATCAAAATCCATTGAATAGCGGAAAAAAGGAGGAAATTGGGGGCAAAACATATTATATAAAATAAATACAGATATCATTAAATGTTAAATAGTGAATATAAAATATTAAAGCATTAAACCATAAATTTGACAACAAATCATTAAAAACTGAAAAAGATAGAATGTTTAGCTAGTAAAACATAAGTTATATATTTCATTAAAATAATTGATTTGAAATATTAAAAGGGAATGCATTATAAAGAATACAGAATCACACCGGTAGTAGGTATAAATATAATATAAAACAGTTGACTAATTGAATAGAATGCAGCATAGTCAGAAGTCATTAAACTATCAGTACCCAAAGATCAATTCAGTGTAATGAACGGAGTAATCTAAGAAGTAAGGTGAGCAACAGATATATCTTTTACCTGTAGGAAAGGGTTCCATACTTATAAAAACGATTCAGTTTGATCTTGAATGTTATAAATGACTCTCTCATGTGAGGCAGATTGGATCATTGATGCTAGCCAAGTCTCCTGTGATGGCGAAGATTAGGATTTCCATTGTCTTAATATAAAAATTTTAGCAGTAGCTAATGCAGTGTGGACTAGACGACATTGCGGTTTGGAAAGGGTAGGGGAATCTTGTACATCATGCAGTAAAATTGTTGCTGGTGAGAGTGGTAAATGTAAGGGGACGGTGTTACACAGAAATCGACCTATATATAACCTGTAAACTTTCACCATGGGACATTTACATATGATATGTACAATGTCACAACCAGAGGCATTACATCTCCAACAATTAGTATGCGATAGTAGGCCTGCTTTATGTAATTTCACCGGAGACCAGTGCCAGTCATGAAGTATTTTAAATATACAAAATTTTAAACGAGCCTCTCGGGCACCTTTAACTACGTGTTCCAGTAAAGTTGTCCATTGTTCATTTTCATAGGAGAGTCCTAGGCGTGATTGCCACCTGGAACGAAGGTCTTGCGATAAAGGAGTACATCACATTCTTGTGCAGTCTCTACAACCATTACAGGTTCTTTAGCATTAGGGTCAAGGATGATGTTGAGGTCTTTTTGATGGCGCCATCCTAAAAGGTTAGAGCCATCAGTCACATACACTCTACCATGAACGCTATTATTTTAAAAAAATATATCCATCCATTCCATCCCCACAATGTTAATTCTTTTTCCGCTATATCACACTGCATTTATATCAGGATATTGTAAGTCTTTTAAGATTTTCTTCCATTCTTTCTTATGGACATCTTTAGACATCAGTGTGAACAAACTACCTGAATCCACTAATACCTTGATTTCAGTATTACCAAAGGTGATTCCACAATGGAGTTTCTCAAGCTTCTCCATACTTTCCATTCGTATATCTTTGTTCTCATTAATAATTTTCTCATGTTCAGACTCGCCACACTCATCTATAGCTAGCATCAGTTCCTCCCTAATCTCTCCTAAGTTTTCTACAGTCTTAACATTGGGACTTTGTACTTTAAATCTTCACATCTTAGCTAAATGACCCTTCCTCCCACATGACTTGCAAGTCACATTTATAGCTCCACGCGCAAAACTAGAGGCAATATGCCCAGGACAACCACACAATCGCAGTAGGTACATTAGGTACACAAGGTTCATTTTTTGAATTGGCTATGTATGGAGCTTCTGTTTTAGTAACTTTTTTTAGCCCCACTTCTTGCACATCCAGGGCAACCACCTCTTTTTCTGAAGACTTTGGGATGTAGGTATTTCAGAATCGGTAAATACCCAATCGTTGAGATTCGGTATATACCGATTCTGTAAATACCGATTCGGTAATGCCCATTGATTCCTATGGGCATTGAAGCCCATTGGAATCAATGGCCATTACCGAATCGGTATTTACCGATTCGGTAAATACCGATTGCAGCAAGGGTGCAGGGGGTGTCACTTTGACACCCTCTAGCACGTCAAATACAGGCATGGCTGTGTGTCACATGGCACAGGTGTACATGCACAGATGTGCATGTACACCTGTATTCGGTATTTTATCACCCAATAGGATTGGGTGGTAAAATACCGAATTCTGAAGGCCTGTAGCACTGTAAACAGTGCTACCTACATCTGGAATTTACCGAATCGGTAAAATTACCGATTCGGTATTTTACAGAATCGGTAAATTTACTGATTCTGTAAATTTACTGATTGTGCAAAATATTGCCTCCTACATCTCAATCACCAAATACCGGTCGGTAATATTTAATTTTTCCATGTTAATCTCCTTTATCTAAGCAGCAGTGTGTTCTAGACTCCTGGCAATTTGCACAGCTTCTTCTAATTTAGGATCCAAGGAGAAAGTTCTTTCTCTGACTTTTTTGTCTTTGGTACATCTCACAAATTGGTTGTGAATCAAGGACTCCATCAATCCATGAAACTCACATGTTACTGCCAAACGTAGCAGTGTAGCTACATAAGTCATTATATCTTCATCATGTGCTTGTACTCTGCAAAAAATGTGTGTCTCCCAAAGATTACTAAGCTTAGGTGTAAAATGTTTTTCAAGCATTTGCAATGACATGTCATATACATTCACAGGTTGACCATTACCAATTCCAAAGAAATCTCAGGAAGGTCATAATATATCCTTCTTCCTTCTGTCCCTAAATGGTGTAACAAAATTGCTTGTCTTCTTAATGGCCCATATTTATCACCACCAATCGCTAACATATATGTGCTGAAAATGTTTTTCCACCTTTTCGAAGGAATACTTGGTTCTCCAGGAAGTGGTAAAAATGAAGGTGGAGCAGCCATACTTTGATCTGACATACCTGCAATTAAAACTTAAACAACAAACTACCACAAACAACTAAAAAATAAATTATGATAATAGACTAAAATAATAATCTAAAATAACTATTTGAAATAACTATCTAAAATAATAATCACTCTGAAATCTGCCCCCTTGTCGCCATAAATTGTAGTAACCACACAGATAGTGGTTGATGAATAAAGTACATTTATTCAAGAGTACATCTTCATAAGTGTACAGCGAACTCCAGCTTCTTCAACTGACTGTCTTTCACAGAACTACTCAGTGATACCATTCTATTACATCACTGAGTTCTGCAATAGAAGAATAAAAACTCTACACAAAGTGGTAATGGGCAAAAACATGCTGACAGCAACTGTCCAGAGGCGCGCACCGCCACAACACTTGTGAGAGCGAAAGAAATAGACGGGTACGCCAGCACAGCAACAACTTTCATGAGAAACTAAAACCTACGTGGGGGCGAAAGAAAAATCGGCAAAGCATGCATGCACGCTAATGCCGATCATGGGAGGGCCCATGAAATCAAACCTTGTCACTCTGTACCCCCCCGCCAGACAACCAACCAGAAGGACCCTGTTCAAACTGGGCCCTACCACACCATGCTCTCACACAGACACCAACAATGCCAACAGCCAAAAGGATGCAATGTGGTGCCGTGAGGACAGTGTGTCCACAAAGCAATGCGGACACCACAAATACAATACCTCCTCCCATTGGCCTAATAGCCTCTTCCCCCATCAAGGCAAGCAACTACGTTGATACCATCCTCCTGAGGCACCAGCTGACCTTGACAGGCTGTCCAGGCATCCAGCAAACTCACCCAACATGCAGCTCCCTTGCCCCTTCGCAAGCCGGAAAAGCAGGTGGCACTCCAGTGGTCGCAGCCGCAATCCCGGACCCAACTCAAACACACAAACGGATAAGGGAACAGTGGCGGCTGGCATAGGGCGTGCTGTGAGATGGTAGGGCAGGTTGGGGGGTAGTAAACTCGGACATATGACGGAATGGAGGAAAGTAATAATTACTTTCCTCAGTTCTGTCGTATGTTGGAGTTTACTTCCCCCCATCCTGCCCCTCCCCCTCCCTGCAGCACACCCCATGCCTAAGCCGCCACTGCCAGGGTACCCAGGTAGCCTGAACCCCAGACCACCAACAACAAGGAGGCTGGTCGCCCAGACAAAGGCCCCTCCGACCCTACCGGCCCACACTTACCACCTACATCGACCCCCGCGATCACGACCACCCCACAAGCCCGGACAGCGTGTCTAGTGAGGGACAAAGAGGATGGCCAGTGGGTGGGGACAGGTATAAGTACCTGGCCCCAGCCCACTGCGCAGTGGAGATAACACCACAGAGGTGCCAGATATAGGAGGGACTCTCAGAATAGGGGGTTCCTGCGCTGGGAGGTGCCTCAAGCGGCACTAAGAGGGCCGCCTTCTTACATGGCCCAATGGGGGCACTGCGGACAGCCACATTTCACTCGCATACTGGACACTGTAAACAGGCTTGTCTTCCCTCAGTTGGAGACCAGCAGCAGGATGACCCCCAGCTGCCTGCTAGTGGGTCTGCCTGGCATGCCTGGCTGGATGCTGAGCTAGGTGGGGGAATAATACTGGTGCCTGGTCGAGGGTCAAGAGACACTGTGACGAGCAGCCAAAGACTGTCAGCACCAGCTCCTGCCACACAGCAGACCCAGCACATTTTAAGCAGTATTGCACCAGCCGACCCATGACTTCAAAATGCAGCTCAGATTGTTGCCTGGGAAGGGGTACTCACCAGAATGCACTACCCCAGTCACTGGGGGTGTGCAGGGAAAGTGTTACACCTTCCAGAGTGCTGCGCTTCATGCGGTTTCCCTCCGGAAATTTCTATAAACAAAAAACTGTGCATGAAAAGAGTGATGGAGTTGTCCCCTGTGTCTTTGGTCTTACAACCGCCATATTTGTCAAAGCAAATGTATAGTGTATCCCAAATAAAACCCTAATAATACTTTTACCCTCCCACATGGTCCTCAAAAAACTTGATGAATACTGCCTAAAGTTATTTCATGATGTTCACAAGCGTCCTAAACACTCCAAGGAATAGATCATCAAGAAGGGGCACGAGCCAGGTGTAAAGTTCTGGACTTAATGCTCATAGTTCTCTAGTGTGCAGTTACTGCATCACAAAACAAGAATATGTTGCCATCAATAAGGGCGTGTGCCGGGGTTCCTCTTGTCTAGACTGTTGGTGGTGTGACCAATAGAGGGCGCCACGGGGTGTCTAGGAGGACCGCTGTTCCAAAAATCAAAAAAGAAGCAGGGAATTACTAGGACAAACCAAAAAGATGGGCATGGCGCAGCTGCAGAGGTTGATAGGGACAATCACCCTTACTCCGCCTTTAAACATATATTACCCACTCTTGGAGGTTGGATTTTTTATTTCAAGATTTTTGACTTTTATATTGATGGAAATGTTGTGTATTTATATATGAATTATGAAGTGTATATGATTTATCAGTTAATACAGGTTTAAAAATCTGATCTTGCAACAAGAAAAGAAAGGAAACACAAATGATGCACAAACATATATTAGGGTTAACTTCTGAACACTGAGTTTGACATCTGTCAGATTTCTGAGTAATTATGCTGAATAGAAAGTCATTTGGGGGATTGGGTGATCGTTCACGACGGCAATACATTTTCAAAAGGAATTTTGGGGTTCTTAAATATTTCAGCAAATAACAGAGGTACCCATGGGAGTCTGTATGATTGGTCAGAGTCACATCCCCAAGTACAAACATGAGTCCTGATAGTGGTAGTATGTATGTGGCATTTCCGTAACTTTCCTACCACCAAGAAGAGACAAAGTATTCCCCAACAGATAGAGAGAGGTATAACAATGCAAGAAAGAAGGATTGGGAGAGGGCCGGGGCTGGTGGAAGGGAGAACAATCCACCTGCAGGATCCGTTTAGGCCAGTGGGCAACAACAATTCTGTAGGAAGGCCATCATAAAAAGACAAGCGAGAAGGTGTTCCACAGAGCGGTGGCCTGTACTTAGTCAAACAGCTGTAAAGCGTGTAGGTGAGTTGGTGAGACACACAGATTTTCCAGTCTGGACAAATAAGTGATAAGTGGGTGCCAGGTCAAGGTGAAGACCTTTGAGTGTGAAAAATGTTCCATCGCTAAGATATACCGCTAAGATGTGCTGCTAAATGAGCATATACTTTTCTCAAACTGTGCAAGAGTTTAAGTAGCAGTTAGGGCATTGAGGGGGCTGCAAGGCCCAATGGCACATTCCCAATTGAAGATATTGGAGATGTTAGGGCTCGGTTAGCTGGTTTTCAATTTTGCAATGATCAAATAATTTAATGACACCCCTCACAAAGAGGCCACTCAGTGTCATGCATTCCCACTGTTCCCACTCGGAGAACGAGGTCAGAGGCACTGTCAGTGTGATGTCAGGATTCCAAATTATATGGTTGTGAGGGGAGGGAAAGTTGATAATGTCCCTTTCCATCACTATTTGATCTCTGATATAAAGTACTGTTTTGGTGGAGGTGGCTATGTATTGGCTTTTGGGCCACAGGTTGCATGAAAGCCCGGCCATGTCCCAGAGGGGTGACACACCAATGCTCGCCCGTGTGAAGCTAAGGTTTCTCACCAGCCCTAACCACTTATTCCAACAAGTAGCTTAAGTGTGCTGCCCTATAGTAGTTAAGCAAGTTAGGGCATGCCAAGCCACCTTTATCTCTGAATAGAATTAGAAGTTTCACAGAAATTCATGTTTTTTTCAAATCCATGTGAAGGACAGGAGTCTGGTTTGAAGCAATAGAATATCAGCTGTAGAGGGGTGTGGGGGGAAACTGAAACAGGTAGAGGAGCCTTGGTAGTATATTAATTTTCCCACCTTTAATAAGCCCCATTCATGATATGTAGAGAGGTTTCCATCTTTTGACGTCTTCGAGAATCTGTTGGCAATATTCTTGCAAGTTAGCGTTAGTCCATCACTCTAAGGTAGAGGAGATGTTAAAGCCAAGGTAGAGAATAGTGTGAGGGGCCCATTGGAAGGGAACTAGGGACTGCCAGGATAGAACATCCCATGGGGGATTGTTAGGTTGAGAATGTGTGATTTGGGGATATTAAGTATAAACCTGAGGCTCTTTTGAAATCTCACAAGATTGCTACAAATGCTGGCAGCGATTCAGAGGGATTGGTTAGGGTGAGGAGGAGGTTGTGTGCAAAAAGTTTAATATTGTGAGTCCTACCCCCAAATGTGCTACCACTGATCCAGTTGAAAGCGAAGTTTCACAGAATAGTGCAGTCTGTGCTACTCTCAGAAGGAGGTGGATTATGCTAGTGGGTGTTGATGAGCAAGAAAAATCCTTCTGATTCTAATGCTTGAAATACAATGTAATTTGGCAGCGATTGGGTTAGCATTAGCAGAAGCCATCGTGTGTTTAGAGGCTATCTTTCCCGTTTTGTGGAATCCATTTGTATTTCTGGCAGCCATTTTGTATGCCATGTGCCACCACATGCTCACCATGTGCTCTGTCCTACTTTTCTGTCTTCTGCTCTTGTATTCTGCCTAGTGACAAGGTATATTTAGGCTCTTCTGCTTTGCACATGCTCAGTTGAGCATGCAGCTGTCTTTGCAGCTGCTACTACTTTGTAACTGTCAGGATGTGTTTACTAGAATTAGCAACTGTTAGCTCCTCCCACTTGTTGATTTTACATTTTCTGTATGACCTTATATGTACCTAAAACCTTCTTCTTGTACTTGTACAGCCTTCTTTTGAGCCCCTGTGTGGGTATAAAAGGATCATGCTCCTTCAGTTCAGGGTGCTACTTCATACCCTACCGTAGGGTGTTGTGTGAATGTAGTTCCACCTTGTGAGGTTAATAAACTTTGTATTTTATATTCCAGTTTCCGTGCCAACTTCTTCCTATTTGTCTAAGGACTTTGTGCAGAGAAGGATGAACCCCTAGCACTGGTAGGCCTTGCTGAGTCTCACCACGACAAATTGGCGCCCAACGTGTGGCTCATCCGCGACTCGGATGCCCAAAGGAGTGGTCAAAACGATGGATTGGAATCCAGCTACGGATGATCATTGCCCAAGGAGACCTGCGTCTTGTCAAACCACGGCGTTTTTCCTCTCTCTCTGATCTGACCATCCAGGTAGTGCCGGTCCTCGACTGAGATCTCTTCTGTTGATTCGCCGTGCTGTGACCGTTTGGTCGATTTAAGAACTTGGCAGTTGGAATGTGGACACCAAGTCATTGGTAAGCGTTGTCGTGCTGCAACACTTGCTGTTGGTTTGATGCATGGGATTGGTAAGGTAGTTTAGTAACGCTTACTGTGGTCATGGAATTTTGGAATTTGTGTTGGCCAAATTTGGATTTGTATGTGATTGATATATGAATTTCAAAATATATATACAGGCAATGAGGAGAATTTTCTCTGTTTTGAATTGATGTGAACGGCACATCGTACAAGAAGTACCTTAAGTTCTACTTTGGATATTATACTGCATATTCTGCACTATTTTTTTGCATGCCTGTTTCTAGCACACTTCATAGGATGTGTTGCTTTTGTAGTGGTATCAATTTGAGACTCGATGAAGCACAACAGGCTCCCCCAGAAGGGACGCCTAATAGGGATATGTATATTAAGTATGGTATTTCTTCTATTATGTACAGCACGTTATGGAATAAATATACTCGTATGGATCCGGAATTGTGTTGGCCTATGCATGGGTCATTTGATTTGCGAAAGATTCAGTATGCGGAACAAAGAATGTTTAAGCAAAAGGCTAGACAAGGTATGTTTGACTGTGTACGAATGTGGGAGAAAGAAGTGCGTGAGCGAACGAAGTGTGAGCAAGCCTTGATTGAAAAAGAACAACGTAAGAGCATTCATGCGAAAGCATTGGAAATGAAAAATAAAGAAATCAAAAAAATTAAGGAGAGAGAAGATAGGGAGCGTCATTTGCAAGTAAAAGGCCAATACGCTGTTTGTAGACCTCTCTATCCTATTCTTAATAAACCGCAAGATGATTCTCTCTTATTAGATCATTCTCCACCTCCATATTCTCTTCCTTCTGCTCCTTATGACTCAGATGAGGACTCTCCTACAGACGAGGACAAAGCACGAGAAACTCGGTCTATGTTGTCCGCTGAGCGTGCGTCTGAGGTTAGAGCTGCTGCTCGGAAAACCGTTCGTAGTGTTGCCCCCTGCTTCTGACCTATTAGATAGCATAAAGGATTGGCTTGAAAGGGAGCAAATATATTTTACTGAGGTTTTTGCCGCAGAAGTCCTTGAGTGGTTTAGGAAATATTCGGAAGAATTGGAGCCCGTTGATATAGCAAATGATTATAAGCAACTGCGTGATGGTCCTTTTGTTTTTTCTCAGGTGGCTGACACAATCAGACGTTTGGTTAAACTGCGTGCTGATGCAGTCCGTTTGCGAGAGGAGAAAAAGGCAGCAGAAGCAGCTGCACAAACACTCAGGATTAACATGGCACAAGCTTCTACTTCCGAACAGATAAGAATATTGTAGTTCATGTGAGACCTATGTGGGAAGCCACACCTTTGTATGTTCCTTCTAGAGGTACAGGAACTAGCGACAATAAAAATTATACTGATGCAAATGTGTATTTTGTTTATAATTGGATTTATACTCCTTGGAATAGAGCGGATGTCATGGCCCTTAAAACTGCATTACCTGATCCACGAAAGAATCCAGCAGCCTTTTATGAGGAAGTTGGGGGTGCTATTAGCTCTTGTACTATGACTTTGCCCGATATTGATCTGTTTTTCTGTTTGATATTACCCCCTGATATGTGGAGAACTGTGCGTAAAGTTGATGATCGTGCAACTTATGGGGCATTATGGAAAGATTTAGAACAATTAGAAGAAGAAAGAGAACCTGCACAGAAACTGTGTCAGTTAATATTAGCTCTCCCCGCAGCTATAATAGTAAAGTTAAAGATGATTTTTCGGCCTAAAAAGATAGATTGGACTGTAATAGCATCTTGCAAGCAAAAGGCATATGAATCGGTTTCAGATTTCTTCACACGCTTCGAAGAGGCATTCCACGATTTTAGCGGCCAGTCATTGACCGATGACACCGGCAGGCATCTGTTTGTCGATAAATATGTCGCAAACCTGTTGCCAGGAATAGCTAGTCGCCTTAAGGCCAGCGAGAGTTCATGGACTACCTCTTCTTCGGTTTCTCTTTTAACTATGGCTCAGTATTATGAACGACAGGAATTGGAAGCGAAAGGCAATTAGGATAAAAAGACGAAAGAATTAAAAAACAAGGTTATGTTGGCTCAGGCTTATGGTCTGCCTTCTAGAGGCAATGATAGAGGTGGACGTGGATCTTATGGTTTGTCCTTTTCCTCTTATACTCGTTCAAATTTGTCTGTTGATCAGTGTGCGTATTGCAAGAAATTTAGACATTGGGCTTCTGATTGTCCGGTACTATGTGCTCAGCAGTATCCATGTGGTCGGGGACAAATGCGAAATCATTCAGGATATTCAGGGTCCAGAGGAAGCACAGATGATCATGCTAGGTTTAATTCTATTATGCGCGGACAGGATGGGTTTAATGCTTTTGACAGACGAAATCAATATCAAATGTCCGATTATGTGCCGTCCGATTTCAAAGACTCAGTTTATGCATAGGATTGCCTAGGATGGGGTAAGGAATCAGTTGAAGTTCCAGTAGATCAGAAGGGTCCCTATGTTACAGCGCATGTTTTGGGTTCTACTGATCAGTTTCTGGTTCTGGGCTCCCCTGTCTGGCTTAACTATTACGTCAATAGGTTCCAATGGAACTCCTTCCCTTAGCCCTCTATCACAACCACTTGCATTTCAAGTTGATAAATGTACTGCTCCATGTCCATTTTTGCTTTCTCCAAACACACCAGATAATATTGTGGATCTTGATATTTTTAAGCATTTCAAGGCTACGATACGATGTTCTCCAGAAGGAGTACGGGTTATTTTTAATGACAACTACCCTGTGATGGAGAGATCCTGTATTGTTAAAGAGGACATTGCATTAGCTTCACTCCCTAGTACTTTGTGGGCTACTTCAGACACCGATGTAGGGCAAATGGTTATTCCGCCAGTGCATATTAGTGTCAAGAAGGGTGCTTCATTGCCACAATTGCCTCAGTATAAAATTTCGCGAGACGGAGAAGAAGCACTATACGTATTGCTCATGATTTGATTGAAATGGGGGTTCTAGAAGAAGTTCCCTATAATGTTTGCAACAGTCCTATTCTTCCTATTTTGAAAAAAGATACTGACATTAGGATTTATAGATTCATCATTGATCTGCAAGAAGTCAACAAGATTGTAGTACCGCAGTACCCTGTGGTTTAGGACCTAACAGCACTGCTTACCCTGGTTCCTCCAACAGCAACTACATTTTCTGTAATAGATCTGAAGAATGTTTTCTTCTTGATTCCTATTCATCCTGATAGCCAATATTTGTTCGCTTTCACTTTGAATAATAGATTGTACAGATTTTGTAGAATTCCTCAAGGGTACACTGAGAGTCCGAGCATTTATAATCAAGCCCTGAAATGACAACTTGATTCCTTTACGTTGTCTGAAGGAGTGGCTCTCATGCAATATGTCGATGACATCTTGTTGGCAGCCGATATGCCTGAGCAGTGTGAAAAATTTACTTTGTCTCTACTTTCTTTTCTTGCTACACACAACAATAAAGTGTCACGGAAGAAATTGCAATATTGTAGACCTGAGGTTACCTATTTAGGTCACCTTCTGTCTAAGGAGGGTAGTGCACTTACACCAGATTGCATGCAAGCAATTTTAGACACACCAGTACCTTCTGCTCAGAAAGATGTCCGTGCATTTATTGGTGTGACTTCGTTCTGCAGGCAATGGATACTAGGTTTTTCACATATTGTTAAACCCCTGCTAGCGCTTTTGACTAACGACACTCCAATGCCCCTTCCATGGACAGATGAATGCCAGGATGCTTTTCGTCAGTTACGACAAGCTCTTTGTTCAGCACCAGTGTTAGGCACTCCAGATTACACAAAGGCTTTTACACTTTATGTACACGAGAAAGATAGATGTGCATTGTCAGTTTTAGTACAGGCACACGGTGACAAGCAGCGTCCCTGTGCATATTTTTCAGCGATTCCTGATCCTGTTGCTCGAGCATTGCCTCGGTGCTTCCGTTCAGTTGCAGCAACAGCTGTGTCCATTCGTCAGAGTGAAGGGATAGTTTTGTGACATAAACTGTTGGTGCTAGTACCCCATGCGGTTGATGCCCTTTTGAATCAGACAAAACACAACATTTGACTAGTGCTCGTTTAACAGGATACGAGCTGACACTGTTGGCCCCTCACATTAAATTGAAGAGATGTGGGACACTGAACCCAGCTACTTTGTTGCCATATCCAGCGACTCAGGCTCAGACACAAGAATCTCACGATTGTATATTCCTTACTGAGGAACGAACAAAGGGTCGCGTCGACTTGAAAGATACGCCCCTTTCAGATGTAGATGGGGAAATGTGGGTTAATGGGTCCTGTTTGAAGTTACCAGATGGCACGACCTCAGCTGCATATGCAATCGCGACACTTGAGACAGTAGTTGAGACAGCTCTTATACCACAGACGTCGGCTCAAGCAGCTGAGTTAATAGCTTTAACACGAGCGTGTGAACTTAGCACTGATTTGTGTGTGAACATCTATTCAGATAGCTGCTATGGTTTTGGAGTGGTTCATGATTTTGGCCTACTCTGGAAGGAAAGACGCTTTCTTACCTCCCAAGGGATGCAGATAATGTAGTGGTGGTATGTGCCTTCAGTAAATGGATAGAGGCATACCCTACAAAGGATAATACGGCTCTTACTACAGTGAAGGTGCTTTTAAAAGAGTTTTTCCCTAGATATGGTGTTTGCAAACTTTTGTGGAGTGACAACTGACCTCATTTTATTGGGCAAGGTGTTGAGCATGTCTTGAAAGGATTAGGAATCAAACAGAAATTCCATGCAGTTTTCCACCCACAATCAGCAGGATTGGTGGAGAGGTATAATGCTACGTTGAAATTGAAATTAACGAAAATACTTGCTTCCACGTCTTTGAAATGGCCAGATGCACTACCCTTGGCATTGTTGTCCATAAGATCGGTACCACATTAACAATCTGGACTTACTCCATGTGAAATAGTATTTGGAAGACCGATGAATTTTTGGGGAGTTCCAAAGCCACTCCCTGTACATGATGTACCATGTGTTCTGATGAATGATTATTTGGCACAGTTAACCGACAGTTTGATCTCTATTCATCAACAGGTTTGAGAAGCTCTTCCTGACAGATCTGCAGGTGAGGCCCACGAACTCCAAACTGGAGACCATGTGATGGTCAAGGTCTTCGAAAGGTCGAACAGCTTGGAACCGAGGTGGCAAGGACCAGAGCAGTTGCTCCTTGCAACAAGGACAGCAGTTCGAGTGACGAACGGGAAGAACTGGGTCCATAGCACTCACTGTAAGCGAGTGTCGCCTGCCTTGGCGGAACCTGCTGTGCTGACCCATCATCAAGAGATCTTGGAAATGGAGAAGGGCCACGCTATCCCACCTGACGAATCTGAGGGAGTTTTCCCTGACCACACGATTCCTGGAGTATTGCGATACCAACTGAGGCAGAGGAAAGAAACTGCAGTGCTGAAAAAGACTGGTTGAGCAACCGCCCTGGGTTGGTGAAACGGAGTGCCGATGTGCCAAGGGGGGGGGGGGATCAGTCCTGCGAAGTGACACCCATCTTGGCCCTCAGTGAAGAAATCAATGGCTGCCCAGTGATAAGAGCTCCAACAATTGCTTTTTGACAACGAAGTGATCATGTCTGCTGAGAGATCGAACCTTGCTAAGATCTGCAATAAGAAGATTCTTTGTGCTGTAGGATTTGTTGTTGCTATGGTGGCTATGGCATCAATAACTTGGGTTGTTGAGAAAGTGGCTCCTGCTCGACAATTGCTGATTGCCACTACTTCTGCACCAATTGAGCACCATTATTTTACGCTTCCCTACCATGAGCAGAAGCATCGACAATCCTACTTAAACAACACCTTCATCCAGATGTTTCATCAAATGAATAATGCCACAAATACCACCAATTGTTGGGTGGGTGGGATGATACCTGCTCACCAAAAGAAAGGGGGAACACCTTTTATTCCTCTTCCCTTTACCCATAATGGTTCTTTTCATGCTTGGTTTGCGCTTTTGATTGCTTCAAAGAAAGCGACAGTTGGAAGAATTAACTCTCATCTTAATAAAGCTTGTTACCCTGATGAAGATGGTTACCGGCAAGCTAAAGGAACTAAATGGGAATGGGAGGAGTATATACCTGAAAATAATTCTGTACCATATGTTTTCACAAACACTAGAGCTCTCAAGAACAATGGACCATTTGTAATTTCTGTGACCAGAGCTAAAGCAGATTTATGTATAGAAAGTATTGGAACAATTCCAGTAGGAAGGAGTGAATGTACTGTGACATTGACTATTGATGGTGTTAATAATAGTAGTTTTACGTCGTCACATAAAACGTATTTTGTATGCGGTAATAAGGGATATTATCAACTCCCAATTGGATGGTCTGGGGTATGTTATGTATAATTTCTGTTACCCCCAGTATTCTTAGCCCCTCCATCGTATCACCGGGACATGAAACTGGTCAAGGATCTCTCCAAGAACAGATACAAAAGATGAGGTTGATCTGACTGACACTACTGTGCAACAATATGTCGACTTTAATTTAGGTTTGTTCTTCTTTGTGGGTGCTGCACTGAAGAGTAGAAAAATAAGGAGATTAACTCGTGTAGTGGAAGCTGTTACCAACCAGACAGCAATGTCACTTGAGAGCATTACAGAAGAACTACAAATTGCAAGAATTGTAGCACTCCAAAATTGTATGGTTCTTGATGTGATTTTGGCTGGTCTAGGTGGTGCATGTCGCATCATTGGTAGCAGCTGTTGCGTATTCACACCGGATCACTCCCCTTCAGTATGTGACGCAATATCAAAACTGCATAAAATCGCTACGGAGATTCACCCAGAGACTGGTACATGGACTTTTTCGAGCTGGTTCAGGACACTCTTTGCCACTTGGGGCTGGAAACTACTGACTATCTTATGTATACTGCTGGCGATATTATTTACATGCTGTGCATGTATACAATGTGGTCCTATGCTTTGCTCCATGTGCATCACTGCTTGTACACCTACTAAGAGAAATGTTGCAGAAATAAAAGGCCAACAAATGCTGAAGAAAGAGGTCACAAAGGTGATGAGCATCAATGTACAGGATGAATATTACGACTACCCAAGATGACCGAATGTCTTCAGCTAATGCTAAAAGGGTCATCTGTTGTAATTTGGCAGCAATTGGGTTAGCATTAGCAGAAGCCATCTTGCCCGTTTTGTGGAATCCATTTGTATTTCTGGCAGCCATTTTGTGTGCCATGTGCTACCACATGCTCACCATGTGCTCTGTCCTACTTTTCTGTTGTCTGCTCTTGTATTCTGCCTAGTGACAAGGTATATTTAGCCTCTTCTGCTTCGCACATGCTCAGTTGAGCATGCAGCTGTCTTTGCAGCTGCTACTAGTTTGTAACTGTCAGGATGTGTTTACTAGAATTAGTCACTGTTAGCTCCTCCCACTTGTTGATTGTACATTTTCTGTATGACCTTATATGTACCTAAAACCTTATTCTTGTACGTGTACAGCGTTCTTTTGAGCCCCTGTGTGGGTATAAAAGGATCATACTCCTTAATTTCAGTGTGCTACTTCATACACTAACAAAGGGTGTTGTGTGAATGTAGTTCCACCTCACGAGGTTAATAAACTTTGTATTTTATATTCCAGTTTCCGTGCCAACTTCTTCCTATTGGTCTAAGGACTTTGTGCAGAGAAGGGCGAACCCCTAGCACTGGTAGGCCTTGGTGAGGCTCACCACGACACTGTGACCCAACTAGTTGGCCCCGTCAGCCCCAATCTAAGTTTGAATAACCACTCAATTCAAGTCTCCCATTTAGCGTTCTGAATAATAATTCTAACTCAACTGCTACTAACCACAAAGACTAAAGTCTGTGCAAAGGTTCACTCACAGTGGATTTGTCTGATGTTCTTCCTTCTCTAGGGCCTACCCATGATTAAGTTAAACCAACACTTGTCTCACCAGCAGTGCATTATTTTTTTCGGCTTCAACTACGGCAGCCTCTAAAGTCAGTTACAGGAAACCACAAAGACCACTTGGCGGCATTAAGTGATAAGCATTCATTTATTGCCATTTTGTATCTACAATACACATTTAGGGAGAGTATATATATTCTGAACAGAAGAAATATAACCAAAACGCTGCTGCTTATAAGGCCCTAAAACATCTGAACTCCACCAACATAGCAGCCTTCCAGTTCTGTCAGCAAGTAGGACTGGAAAAAAATAAGGCTTCCTAGGAATTCTCAATTAGGTGTTCGTAATCTATTTTAGTTTTCACAAATACGTTGAAAAACTGGTGTATGAGGGTGTTGTTTGTTTGATAGGGGGCATGCACCAGGATTTATTTGTAATTTTATTGGATTTTTAAAATGCATTGGGATGGTTGGCCTGTAATTTCAGTAGAGGCCAATCATTTTTCTTCTTTTGTAAAGAAAAAAGTATGCACAGTTCAGTACACTTTCTCCACGTTTTTTTTAATACATTTAGAATATTCATTTAATTTACTATGTGGCCTAGTCTGTCAATGGGCTTCCAGCAAGTAGGTCCAGTAGTAGTTATGGGTGCTTGAAACAACTATTTCTGTGGTGTCTATTGAATTGAAACATCATTTAGGCCATGGATTGGGTATTTCAATTGTGTTTTCATACAAACAGTGTATATGTAGGGTAATTATATGTGATACCTTTGGAGGATGTGTTGTTGTAAAAGTTTGTTAGCCCAGTTAATTGTAGTTTTTGGCATCGCTGAATTAATGTTCTTTTTTCTGTGTTACCATGCTTCCTTTGTCTGGCCAGCGTTTGAGGGTGTTTGACATAGAACACCATTTGTCTTTGTCTCCCATATCATCTGGCCAGGGGGCATTTTCAATAAGCATCCAGAGGCCTCTATGTGTTATTTGTTTCTCATGCCTGATGTTCATTGTTGTTGTGACCATGTGACTGGTGGCCATTTTGTTAAGGCAGCCAGTGTGCTTTTGCCACAGGCCTGCACATGTTTTTTGTTGTGCCCACACCTGCTTACTGTTTGGCGTTGTTGCAGTAACCATGTGGCTGGAAACCATTTTGTGCAGGCAGCCAGTGTGCTTTTACCCAATAGGCCTGCATGTGTTCTTTGTTGTGGCCATGCCTTCTTGCTGGTTGTTGTTGTTGTGAACATGTGGCTGGCGGCCATTTTGTGTAGGCAGCCAGTGTGCTTTTGCAACAGGCCTGCATCTGTTCTTTGTTCCCCATGCTTTCTTGCACAGTGTTGTTGTTGACCATGTCACACTGGCTGGTGGGTCCAGCCAGTGTACCTTTGCCATAGTCTTGCATGGAAGGATAAGATATTAGTTAAATAATATGCTTGAGGATAATTTCACTTACTGTGATTTTTTTTAATATGAATTTTTCGATTACTTTAAAAAAATATATTTTCATGTTTGTATGTAACTTTTTTGAATTTCCATTTTTTGAAATTTTTTATTTCCATTTTTTTATTTTCAATAATTTTACTTTTCATTTTTTTATAGTAAATTATTTTTTTTCACGTTTTGTCTCAGTGGATCCATTATTCATCCATCCACCCTAGGCACAAGACCATGCAACAGCATTCAGTTTTTAGGCATATAATTCAATTTCCTCCTGGTGGACACATTGGCTGCGGTGTACTTTAGACTCTAGCTGCATTTTAAAAAAAAAGATTAGTATTCAATGTACTCATTTACTTCCCTGAGTGCCACAGGTGTCTTCTTTAGAATGTATTGAACATAAAGAAAATAGTTCTATCATTGTGTGTTATATTCTGATGTGGAATTATGGTATGATGGTTTGGTTTGACTTTAAAGTGGTTACCTGAGTTAACAAACATCCACACTAATATTGCCCTGTCTGCAGTAATTCAAACTGTAAGCAATGCCACGCTTCACACTAAATGCTTTTCTTGCTTGTTTGCTTTTAGGTGCACAAGAGAAGAGACATTGACCACAGTACTGCCAAACAGAAGGCCTGTGCAGTCACACACCAGTCCTCCAATCATTTCTACTTGTGAAGCTTAGTGCAACTGCCAACTGAGGGCTTTATGAGGAAGGCCCCCAAAAGATATGCTGCCAAGAAACGGCCAGTGAGAATAAGCAACTTTCCACCACGGGCATGCCGGCCAGAACCTGTTTAGACTAACTTGTACCTGCTGCACTGGCTTCCGGGGAACGAGCTGGGAGCTGCACTCCTGCATCAACAATACCACCCCATCCTAAGCCCAGGAACATGTCTGTCAGTGAGGCAGCGACTGCAATCATGTTGATGCCGCCAAGTAGCAAAGTTGAAATGGATTTGTCCCTTTCGCAAAGTAGTGCACAATCATGTCAGGAAACAGAGCAAAGTGGACAGCAGTCACAGCTAGCAATAGTACATTTTTCTGATGACGTATCAGAACTGGAGGTGGACCTTCCTTCCCAGCAAAAAGCTCCTCTTTTAGAATAATTGGCTCCCAAATCTCCATTATCTTCTCCAAGCAAAACTTCTAATGATGACGATAGGGACATGGAGTGAACCCCAGCAGGGTCCAGGAAACAACAGGAGAGACAAGGGAAAAGAAAAGTTGCTATTCAACCTGCTCAAAGGGATGTGGCATAAGTAGCACCACTATCAGCTCCCATATTTGCAAAGCCACAGCTGAGACCTGCAACAACCCATGCCTCAGGAGAAGCAGAGAGGCAATCAACAACACTCCCACCTACCTCCAGTTCTTCTGCAGGCATTGGTAGTGGCACTGTAATAAAAATACTTCTCTCCAGTTTGGGACTATTTATGGCTAGCAAAGAAGGGGAGCACATTGCAGTAGGCCGCATTTGCCACACAAATATTTGTTGAGGTAAGCTTGGTACAAAATATAGTAGCCAAATGACCCTATAATAAAAACACCACAGATGGATGCATCACGGCATACAGTAACTGCCTCTCCAAGACACACATTGAGCCTACCACCATCATATATTTCTAAAAAGACACCTGTGGCAGGGGCCCCAGAAAAGACAAAATCCAGGCTGCTATTACAGGCATGTTTAGGCAGGAGGGGCCCTCAAGCAGAACCACCCAACTGCTTGTTTTTAAAATGGGAAGATGACAAAACAATTGCGCTGGTCCTCCTTTTTCTTTTGTATAAGGAGTGTGATCCTTAGAATTTGTGGCAGCCATCTCCCTGAAATGGGGGGTTGGAAGGTAACAGGTCCGCCCAATTTTGCCAGAGTTTCTGTTCCAGCACTGCATGTGAATGTTGGTTGGTCAAGCCTTGCAGCAAAGTGCTGTTTACACCATCCACCTGGCGACAGACATGTGGACCAGTTGTCAGGTGACTGATTACATGAGAATCACTGTACATTGGATCTTTTTGCGGGGTAAAGCAAACGATATCTGCAGTTCCTATCACTGAAGAAAGTTTTAAGAGTGTTTGGTGGCAAGCAACAGAGGTCATGTTCACCATGGAGAAATCACATACAGCTGTACACATCCTGGAGGAATTTCACAGCAAGGTGTATGAATGGCTGTGACCCAGAGGATTCACAATTGGATATGTTGTCACAGATAAAGGCAATACCATAGTCAAGGCCATGTCAGACATATGCTTTTTCAGGGTCCTCTGTTTGGTCCATTGCATCAACCTGGTGGTGCAAGACTTCCTCATAAAAGAAGACATAGTCAGCAGCATACTGTCCCCCTGCAGAAGATTCGGCACTTTTTTTAGCCATTCTTTTAAAGCCTGTAAAAGTTGTCGAATATTCAGAGTAATAATAGAGCACCAGTTAAAGTCCTGATACAGGAGGTGTCGACATGTTGGAACTCAACATATTACATGTTGAAATGTTTGTTCGAGCAGTACAAACAGATCAATGACTATGTCATTCTAAGAGGAGGCGATGCAGTTGGGAAAGCTATGAACATGAATACGTACAAATGAGGCCTAGTCAAATGCCTGACACAGGTGCTACTCCCTTTTGAGGTTTTCACATGGGAAGTTAGCAAGGAGGACAGTGCAATCGGCACACTATCCCATTTTTGCAAAGCCTACATGTATAGTTAAAGAATGTGTCTGAAAGGTTTGCCCCCGCAGGTGTGAATAAAAAACACAGAAGCACATGCCTTGGTTGCGAGCTTAATCCTTTGCTTGGCTTGTAATATCAGTCTGCAACATGACCACATTGCGCCCAAAGAGTACATCTGTGCAACACCACTTGATCCACAGTATAAAACAAGTATACCCACTTACCTTCCTTTTTCCGAAGGGGGTGTTTCAAAATACAAGAGGTGAAGAATAGAGCAAACCAGAGACCTGGTAGAAGAACGGCTTGAACTTACCCCAACCCCATAGTTCTGGGGTGCCATCTTCAACTTCTAGGGAGGGCAGTCTTGTCTCATAGCAACCAACGTCATCAACCAGAACACTGGCAACAACAGTAACAGAAGGACTGGACCCAAACTCTTCATTTTATTGGCTTCAATTGGCAGGGCTTAAGTCCAGTGCAGAGGTGATAGCAAAACAGGCTGAGCAAATGGCAATACCAATGACCTTCCAAAGGATGTTCCGGGAGTATCTGGATGATCCAAAAGAGGTCTATGTGGATCAAAATCCATTGATGTATTGGTATGAGAAGATGCACCAATGACCAGAGTTCAGCAGACTGGCAATTAAGTATATGACTTGTCCTGTAGCCATTGTGTCTGTTCAGCATGTATTCAGTGCAGCTGGTACGGTTGTTACAGTGAGAAGAACCTGTTTTTTGCCTCAAAACATGGAGAGACTGATTTTGATCATAATGAACCAACATTTTATAGCACAAAATTATACCAATCCTGAAAAAGCACAGGAGAAGGAGGATGATTGGTCAGATATTGAATCAAGTGTGATAGCTGAATAATGTCTGTGTGAAATAACTGAGTTTGAGGACAGACTCTACCTCCAAGACTAAGTATGCCAGTGCCCCTACAGAACCTTTTCATTATTTCTCATTGAACTTCTATCTTTACAAAAACAAAAGTAGCTAGTGGAACAAAATTATTTGTCTGTCTGATTTATGCTGTCCCATCATTTTATAGTCACATGTATTGCTGGATTGCAGTTGGACCATTGTGCATTGAAGAAGTCTCCATAAGTCTTTCATAGCATTAGAGACAATGCCTGCCCCTCTCACATGCCTATTGCCTATCACAGGCATCACTTAGCACTAGCATGTCTGACACAGAGGAATGTTGATTTACAAGATTGCCTGCAATACCAAGTTCTAATGTGTTACCTGCATCAAAGATGGATACCTAATACATAAACTACCCATGTTTGAATTGGAAGAGCTAACTACAGCTATTGTAACTTTGAGTGAATGATTGTGTGAGAAATGAAGATTGATGATTCATCATGTGCTGGCTGACAGTTAGGAAATGTGCGTGTTGAACAGTAATACAGAAACTTTCTTGAGATGATTGATTTGAAATGTTTGGGGCCTGAGTGATGGGTGATCATTTTTTCCCCTGGAAGGTGACAGGACTTTACAAACTGAATGAATCCGTCTGTTTTCATCTAGGGTGGCAGCCCTAAACAATTGTTTGATTTACAAGACTCCCGAATTCCAATCTGTAGCTTGCATCAAAGGGAAGGTAGTGTACCTACCACTGTTCTGTACCTGGAACAGGTAACAATTGCACCGATAAGTGATTTCATTATCAAGTGATTGTGAGTGATTTATGATTGATGTGGCGCCTGACAATGAGGGAGAGTGTGTTGAATAACACTGGGCATAATTTGCAAAGTAGCGCTATGCGTAGCTACGCGAAGTGCACTTCGTACTACGCGCACTGATTGCACGGTGTTGGATGCTTGTCTGCACTGTGCAATCAGTGCAAACTGCATCTTGCACAGAGCAAGCGGTCGTTCTAGAGCTCGAGTAGATTTCTACTCACGCGGCAGCTTTCACAAAGTGGACTGGTAGTTTCTCATCGCGAGCGGTTGTGAGCATGCACGACCACTTGCAAAGAGAAACCTGACCTCCCCGCATTGAGAAGCTCGCCAGGAGGTTTATTTTCCTCCCTCACGAATGGCAACTTGATGTTGCTGATCGCAAACGAGGAAAAAGTCTTGGCGCGATGTCATTTTGCTTGCTCACGGTCACCAACTTGACGTTGAGGACCACGAGCAAGCAAAAAATGACCGCTGCACTACGCTACACGTATTTGCACTGTGCTACATGCAATTCACGTAGTGTGAAGTAGAGCAAACTTTGCAAACTACGCGAGCATAGCGTAGTGCTTTGCGCAGGCTTAGTGCTGAACTGTAATATGGAAACTTTTTTGAGATTATTGATTTGCAATGTTTGAGGCCTGAGTGATGGGCAATATTTTTTTTCCCTGAAGGTGATTGGCCCTTTCACACTGAGCCAGATTTAATTGCAGGGTCTTCTACTTTTTTCTGGTTCTTCAGACACCAGAACAGCCACTTTAGTTAACAAACAAAAACCTATGCAGACCACTGCAATTCTGTTTCTCTACTTGTTCTTCAACAGCAGTGCACTACAAGTCTAGCATCCTGCTCGAATCATGATGACTGGTCTGGGACGGAGTTACTCGGAATCAGGAGGAGGATGGAAGAACTCAGGAGCTACCGGACTACCTCATTAATAGCTAGAAGCAAGAAGTTATCAACTTCAGTTCAAATGTAAACCAAGGTGTCAGAGGCATAGTACTCAGCTATAAGGAATAGAGAGAGGTGCGATTATTTGTGAAATGCTGCTGTGTGTGTGTGTTGGACTTGTGGAAAAAGTGAAACTCGGAGTCCACCACTTGTTTTTTTGCTCTGCCTCTGAGTCTTCTTGACACACTCCTCATGAAGCTTACCTTCCTTCTGTCCTTCTCATTGACTTTAGAATACAGTCTCTGTTTTACAATTTGCAGGCGAAAGATGGGCTCAACACTCCTGCTTACCTACCAGACCAGTCAAAACAGGCTCTCAAGAGTGATGGGCATTCCTGAGGAGATGCACCGCCTAATTTTGTCATACAGTATAATTTTTGGTTTAACAATCATATTTGGAGAACTGGGAGGGTGAGTTCACTCCCAGCCGAGAACATTACAGGGCATAATATCAACGGCCAGCGCTAATTATCGTTGGGCGCTCTTAGCGTTAAAATGTTTAACGCCAGCTATCGCAGATAATTATCACCATGCTAGCGCTGTATTAACAACGTTTAGTGAAATGGTGATAATTATCCTATCAATAGAGATGTTTTCCATGGAAGATCGCTAGTTTACCAGCGATGTTCCATGGAAAACAGCGATATCCTTGATGATACGGGCCTGTGGTCTTAGCCACACAATCCACCCCCATGTTAAGTATGCCTTAGTCAGGAATTGGTTCAGATGCTCCGTCCATTACCACCCCCTTTTGTACCGCTTTTGGCCGCCATAAGTGTGGCAGGGTATGCTCAGACGTGAGTCCCTTGCTAACTTTGCCACTGGATTCAAGTAAGCCAGGCTGAAGACGGCTGTAATGCCAGAAACCGGTCCTCGGAAGCTTGTTTCCAAACCAGGGAAGGCATGGCTTGGCAGTTCGGGCTGGACTGTTCCCATGAGGCACAGGGTCAGACTGATTTGCATATAGCCATGTCTGAACTGGGGTGGCAGAGTGGGCTAAAGAACGGTGATGGATTAAACCCAGATCATTTGACTGGGTGTGAGTGTTTGATTGGTTCAGATGCTCCCTTCATTACCACCCCCTTTTGTACCGCTTTTGGCTGCCATAAGTGTGGCAGGGTATGCTCAGACGTGAGTCCCTTGCTCACTTTGCCACTGGATTCAAGCTAGCCGGGCTGAAGACGGCTGTAATGCCAGAAACCGGTCCTCGGAAGCTTGTTTCCGGTCCAGGGAAAGCATGGCTTGGCAGTTCGGGCTGGACTGTTCCCATGAGGCACAGGGTCAGACTGATTTGCATATAGCCATGTCTGAACAGGGGTGGCAGAGTAGGCTAAAGAACGGTGATGGATTAAACCCAGATCTTTTTACTGGGTGTGAGTGTTTGATTGGTTCAGATGCTCCGTCCACAACCACCCCCTTTTGAACCGCTTTTGGCCGCCATAAGTGTGGCAGGGTATGCTCAGACGTGAGTCCCTTGCTCACTTTGCCACTGGATTCAAGCAAGCCGGGCTGAAGACGGCTGTAATGCCCAAAACCGGTCCTTGGAAGCTTGTTTCCGGTCCAGGGAAGGCATGGCTTGGCAGTTCGGGCTGGACTGTTCCCATGAGGCACAGGGTCAGACTGATTTGCATATAGCCATGTCTGAACTGGGGTGGCAGAGTGGGCTAAAGAACGGTGATGGATTAAACCCAGATCTTTTGACTGGGTGTGAGTGTTTGATTGGTTCAGATGCTCCGTCCATTACCAACCCCTTTTGTACCGATTTTGGCCGCCATAAGTGTGGCAGGGTATGCTCAGACGTGAATCCCTTGCTCACTTTGCCACTGGATTCAAGCAAGCCGGGCTGGAGACGGCTGTAATGCCAGAAACCGGTCCTTGGAAGCTTGTTTCCGGTCCAGGGAAGGCATGGCTTGGCAGTTCAGGCTGGACTGTTCCCATGAGGCACAGGGTCAGACTGATTTGCATATAGCCATGTCTGAACTGGGGTGGCAGAGTGGGCTAAAGAACGGTGATGGATTAAACCCAGATCTTTTGACTGGGTGTGAGTGTTTGATTGGTTCAGATGCTCCGTCCATTACCACCCCCTTTTGTACCGCTTTTGGCCGCCATAAGTGTGGAGGGTATGCTCAGACGTGAATCCCTTGCTCACTTTGCCACTGGATTCAAGCAAGCCGGCCTGAAGACGGCTGTAATGCCAGAAACCGGTCCTCGGAAGCTTGTTTCCGGTCCAGGGAAGGCATGGCTTGGCAGTTCGGGCTGGACTGTTCCCATGAGGCACAGGGTCAGACTGATTTGCATATAGCCATGTCTGAACTGGGGTGGCAGAGTGGGCTAAAGAACGGTGATGGATTAAACCCAGATCTTTTGACTGGGTGTGAGTGTTTGATTGGTTCAGATGCTCCGTCCATTACCACCCCCTTTTGTACCGCTTTTGGCCACCATAAGTGTGGCAGGGTATGCTCAAACGTGAGTCCCTTGCTCACTTTGCCACTGGATTCAAGCAAGCCGGGCTGAAGACGGCTGTCATGCCAGAAACCGGTCCTCGGAAGCTTGTTTCCGGTCCAGGGAAGGCATGGCTTGGCAGTTCGGGCTGGACTGTTCCCATGAGGCACAGGGTCAGACTGATTTGCATATAGCCATGTCTGAACTGGGGTGGCAGAGTGGGCAAAAGAACGGTGATGGATTAAACCCAGATCTATTGACTGGGTGTGAGTGTTTGATTGGTTCAGATGCTCCGTCCATTACCACCCCCTTTTGTAGTCAGGAATTTAACAGACGTTAAATTCCTGCGTTAAGGCATACTTAACACGATTTCAAATATTGCTATCCTTCCTTGATGATATAGCTAATCTGCGTTCGTGATATTTTCCCTGGTTGGTTTCACAACCACGCCTACTTTGCATCTCATTAGCGATGCAAAGTTAGGCGTGCTGGAACCGGGGGCTAAGTTGGCAGAACACGTGCTAGCGTGTCCTTGTTGATTAGGCGCTAAAGTTATCGCTGCTTTAAGCCGGAAAACGGACACTAAAGCTGTGATAAGTTTATCGCATGGCCCTGATAATATGCCCCTTAATTATCTGGTAACTTGGGCCTCAGACGAAGAAGTACTGTTGGCAATGCATATAACTGTACTCTGTCATACACATTTTTTCGTTTTCTTCTACAACATATTGATTCTGGATGATGTGCTGCTCAAATCCCCAACCCCCTTGCCCCAGGTTGCGTGATTTATTGAAGTGTGGCCTAATTTACACCATCAGTGGATCACACACTTGGTGATGCAGATGTGGTGAAAGCAATACCAACTTATTGTAGGATCTTCTAAGCAATAGCCAACACTGGCCCAATTTACCCACCGTGCATGAAAAGTGATCCATATTTTAGATATAAAACAAAGAACATCATCATTCTGGCTTTGTGTTGCATAACCATATACGCCTAACCTAGGCTTGTCAATTTTAGACTTTGAGTCAATTTTTTATGATTCAAGAATTTCATAAGTTACTACAAGCTCCCCATTTGCCAAAAATTACTACTCTTGCTATTTTTGTATTTTATTACTATCAGGAATGTTTGTTGTATAATCATGTAGTACTCTGGTGTAAAAATGTTCTAACGCTTTGATATAACCCATTAACTCAGTCTTTTTATTTCCATCTAGTTGCCTACCATGGATAACCAATCATTCAGATGAATCCAACAGTTGGAGCTCATCTGGGTGGAACTGGAAGTGAGAACTCATGTGTGAAGTTGTTATGGCTTCCCTGTTATTGTGACAATATAGTTCATAGCAGAATCCCCCTAAAGGTCAAGATAGTTACAGAGGTATAACTCTATAACTTATTGCTACATTCTCTCTTACAAGCACATACAATTAAAGCATCAAAGCTAAAGGAAGCAGTGCAAAGTAGAAGTAAAACAAACTACTTCAGCCATACATTTTGATAAAATAAAATAGTTTCCCCTTTATTATTTTTACAAAGAAACCCAGAATCTCCTCCCACAAAACATATCCACCCTCTCCCCAAACAAACAGACCCAAGCCTCAATGTCCCAAAATTAAAATTATCCAAAGAAAGCAAAACCTGGTCATAACTTTCTCCCCACCCTCTCCACCCAGCCACATCAAACATGCCCCTCCCACCAAACCAATTTATTTTTAAAAGGGCTAGAAGAGGGCATTGTGGATGTCAGTCAGATGCTGTTCCAGGCTCTGCTCTAAAGTGGTGATCCAGCTCTCCAAGGTATTCAGCTGCTGCAGGATGTGGCGCAGCAATGGACTGTTGTCAGTGTGAGAGGGATGGCAGCAGTTGATGATGTAAGCTGACAGCAGCGCCAGTGAAGGGATGGCCGTGAGGCTAGAGGCTGAGGGGGCACCAGTTGCACTGGGGCTCAGCTGAGAGGCATTTGTTTCCTCCTGTTTCTTTTCCAGGGCCACCAGCCACTGGTATTCTCACTGGAGAGGCTTCAGCCTCTGCTGCCACAGATGTGCCACTATCTCCTGCCTTTTGGGTCCAACGGGTGGACAAGTAGGAACAGCTATATTGAGAAAAACAAAAAGACAATTTGTAAATAATGCTCTGTGCAAACGATTGTTTCAAATGACTGGGTGGCACAGTAGCAGCCCGGTGCTGGTCCCATAGGGCCACTGGAATGTGATGTGATATAATAGGGGAGTCAAAAGGCAAAATTATGTTTTACCCACACATGCCTTTCATAAAAAGCACTGACTGTGTGGCAGAAAAATATTAAGGCAGATTAGCATCCGATTAAAAAACAGTGATTTGATTTTTTTTTCTTCTAAAGGCTTTTCAAGTAACTATAAACAAACATTTTGAGTGAAAAAATAAATATCACCTCATTAATGAGTACAGCATTATGCACTATGGCGTACAAGTTGTTTGTTGTGCTAAAATAATGGAGCCATGCTCGTTGCTAGCTGGATCGTCAGGTATTTTGCTACTGTCTGCAACTGGGGCAGGTGTAGTTGACAATTATCTATTTTTAATTCCATTGCCCCAGCTCTTATCCAAATGAATTTCTTTTTCTACCATGAGCCCAAACAGGCAGATAAATAAGATACAACTTCACACACCTTGTGTATGTTGGAAAAAATGATGGAATGCCCTACAGTGAAAGGAACAGTGTAGGGAAGTAGGATCTGCTTCTTATAGTTACCCCACATTTTACTTGATATAATACTGTTATTTACCAGTCTGACTGGGATCCTGCTAATCAGGACTCCAGTCCATCTGCTTTTTCCCCAAACTGGTATGTAATGTACTTAGGTACATTCCAGATTGGGGTACCCTTGTCAGTCCCTAGTATATGGTACACATACACCCAAGGCATATGTACCTCAGAGGCCTCCCGTGGGCTGAACCATGTATTATGCTATCCATGAGATGCCATGCAAAATGGAACTACAAGCCTGCCATTGCAGCCTGTGTAAGTTGGTGCATGCAGCACTTACTTAAGAAATAGGTTTACTATATCTAAGGGTCACTGCACTCAAAACCTATGTCACTCCTATAGCAAGCCTTTACAATCCTGAAATATATAATATACAAACGCCAATGCTGCCATTAACACTTCACCACAAATTTCTACAACTCACAATTGACTGAAACATAAAGTGAGGGGGTCTGATTCTCTTGAATGAATCTATAGTTTTATTCACTTTTTACTTTTGTTTGATTATTTGATCATTTTTTAGCAAAAAAATGTTTCAATTCAAAAACAACATATACCATACATATTTGGAAAACATTCTGTACATTAAAACACTCCCCTTTCAACACTCTCACAAGCACTCATTTGTAGGTCACTCTCAAACACTCTCATACACACTCAACAGTATCACATGAATATTTACAATTGTTCAAAATCCTCTATTTCTTAAATGATGCCATAGATTTATATTTGACACCTATTTGTAATTCTTTTTACAGAAATCTCATGTATTGAATAATATTCTTATGGCATAACAAACAAAAGGTCTACGCGTTTTAAACTCTTTTCAGTATCGAGTTCTCTTATGTATGTTGCGGGACCCCCTCTATATGTATTTTGATGACCGGGGAAAAGAGAGGAAAAAACTCAATATCAATAATTATCAAAGTTCCCCCATGGTCAAAACATAGTTTCTATTCTGGCTTCGCTCTCACAATTTAACCATCACCATTTACATTTAGTACAGGAATAACAGTCTCATATTTTTCATTTGAATGTCTTTTATTTCTTTTTTAGATTTTATCAAAATTATTTAAAACAGTTTTTTACTTTTTTTCTCTTTCTTTTTGAATCTTTTTTTCGTGTTAATCATCAGTTCATTGACATTTGTTTTAATCCAAATAAGTTAGAAGTGCAAAATCGAATATCATCATTTATACAGTCCAAAGTATGTTATTTATTCTAAAGAATACATAGAGACAAAAAAAACAATTATACCCCTGTAGCACACATTAGCTACCTAACATACAATCATTCATACCGTTTCACACTCTAACAGGTTCTAAAACAATCTCTAAGTTTGGGATAACAAAGATCTTAAATGTTTCTTAACGCCAGGTCTACGCGTTTCGGTGGGATAAGACCACCTTCCTCAGGACCAGCTTAGAAATAGTTTTATCCTTTCATCCTTCTTTGTGTGCAGGGTATCTGTAATTTAAAAGAAGGTACAATATCATATTCCTGTAACTAAATCCCTATTCAAGGGCATAACTCATCTCAAGTATTATTTCACTAGTTGCAGTTCATTTTGACATTAGCTTAGAGACATCAAATCACACCTAGAGGCAGTGGCACCATGAACCTGAGTCTATTCATTTTGTGTACTCTACTTAAAAGAAGAGTCTAAAATAGGGCGATTCTACATGCCCCTTGTATTGTCTTACATCTCACAGGAGCTCTGAGGGTACAGACAATAGTCGTCCATTTCATGTTATGCAAATGCTGGCCCTATAATTACACATGTTTATACTAGTTCTGGACCTTTCATTATCTATTTTATATACAAATTATGTTCTCATCTTTTACCTTCCAATCAATTCAGTACATGGCCTCTTCCGGATAAATTCGTTTCTAATCAGTATAAAAATCCGTCTGTCACACCTGGGCAGAAATATAAAGATATCATGTGTGTGTTCTTACTTCCTTATCCATATATGTGTTGTAAAGAAAAAGATTCTCTTACCCCTAATTTTTCAGCAAATGTCCTCTGTGGGGCTACTCCTTACTGGTTTGCTAGTATTGCCGTTTGTTCTTATGGACTTTCTAAATGAAGATCATAATATCGTTATATCACTCGTTTTTTAGTTGTTTCAGACGTAAGGAACAAAGACTGGAACAATTCTTACCACAGGATATCTTGTCATCTACGTTGATAGAGGGCCTACTCTTTTCCTTATTTTCGATATCAGAAGGGGGGGCGCAGGTTAGGATATCTTTGTTTTTGAGTTTCGTTTTCTATTTGACCTTAAAGATAGTAGCAAGTAATTAATTTTCTTGTTCTCCCTTTATTTTAACTAACAAGATGAATACGTATGAAAGACTGACCTTAATGTATCATCCTCTGGGGCTAACTGTAAGTTCTTCTTATATCTTGCCTTTCATATACGCAACCTTACTTCTATGTACATCGCTTTCAAAGTTGTGACAGATTCTAAGTCAAAAAGTAGACAGAGAAACATATACGTCTTTATTAAGTTGTTTAAATTTTTCCTTTTCCTGAATGATGTAAATTGCTATCGCAAAATGAATAAAGACCCCACATCCGACCTAAAAAACGAATTACACTCAATTATAGATGATGCAGTCCAACCAGGCTTCCTTGGCAAAAAAGAAACGGAATACTTAAAGATTAAACATCCTAGAATTCCTTTATTCTATATTTTGCCAAAAGTCCATAAAAATGAAAGAACACCGCCAGGACGTCCCATAGTTTCGGGATGTGAGTCACTAATGGAGCCAATATCCAAATTTGTTGATTTCTTTTTGAAACCTTTTCTACCCAACGTGAAATCATATATCCGTGACACGATGGACTTCATCAATAAACTGAGTGAGATAGAATTTGAAAACAACAACCATTGGATGGTAACGATGGCTATAACATCTTTATATACACAAATACCACAGGATGAAGGGCTAGAAATCTTGAGACAGATATTGGACACAAGAGACAAACCACAAAAGATACCAACTGATTTCATCAACCAACTTGCCACGTTTGCGTTGAAACGAAACTACTTCAACTTTGATGGAGAATTTTATTTGCAAATAGGGGGCGTGGCAATGGGTTGTCCCTTTGCCCCTAAATTAGCGGTACTGTACATGTCCTCTTATGAGGAGAAATTTATCTATGAAAATAACCCTTTCATCCAATGGATAAATAACTGGAATCGTTTTATTGACGATGTCTTCTTTGTATGGACGGGCCCAGAAGAAGAACTAATTAATTTCCACAACTGGCTGAACAATAGAACTCAAGAGATAAAATTCAGCCTGAATCATTCAAAGATCAGAATTCCTTTTCTGGATGTCGAAATTTATCCATCAGAGGAAGGTGGATTAATCACCACCCTATATAAGAAAGACACAGATCGGAACAGATCATTACATTTTTCAAGCAATCATCCCCGGAGCCTCAAGGAAAACCTTCCCTACGGGCAATTTCTACGCATTCGTAGAAATTGCCAGCAAAAAGAAGAATTTAAGAAACACGCAGAGAAATTGACAGCAAATTTGATGGAACGTGGATATCCAAAAAAATTACTCAAACGAAGTATGAAAAGAGCGTGGTGGACTCCACGGGAGTGTCTTCTAGAAAAGAAAAGCAAACAAAAAATGGACCGGATGGTTCTAGTCAGCACATACTGCCCCAATTCAAACAAGTTAAAAAAAGCTATCAAGAGTAACTGGCATCTAATTAAAAATTTGAATGAGGAATTTGCAAAAGTTCCTCTATTTGCTTTTCGGAAAGAAGCCAGTATAGCGAATAAATTGGTGAGAGCATCAATGCCTACAAATGAACAGGTGACTTTGAGAACCATGCTCGGCCTGCCACCTATCCAAGGCCATCACAAATGTGGGAGTTATAATTGTTGTGCGACCACAGATGAAGGGAGCATCTTTAAACACAAGACAATCTCGTGGAGACACGAATCATTCACTAACTGTAAGTCACGGTATGTTATTTACGGTATAACATGTCCATGCAATTTACTGTATGTGGGGAAATCAGGATACGAATCTAACAACATTGATCAAGAATTAAACGGAAGGTTCCCAATGCTCCCTTGGTACAACACTGGCAATTGAAAAATCATACAGAAACCGATTTACGTTGGACCGTAATAACCAAGGTTGAGCAGGACAAGAGAGGAGGAGACCTTGAGGCGAAACTATCGCGTTACGAAGCAATGATGATAGTCAGATTTAATTCGGCAATGGAAGGATTAAATGAAATTTCAGAAATGTACAAACTATCATAATAACACACATGCCCATGACCGAGGTCCCCCCCCGGGTTCACCAATACTGTTTTCTGAATATGGCAATGGAAGGATCAAATGAGAGCATATAAACGTATAAACCATCATAATAGCATTTATGCAAATTAACGAGGATCTCACCGGCTCTCCAGTATTACTTATCATCATTAGCCTTTATAAAGAGCCACGTAACCGAAACCCACTACAAGATGGCGCCGCCGTTTTGCGGCGAAAACACAACTATACGTCACACCCATAGATGGCGCTACCCAGAAATAGAATATACAGGGATAACGAGCGCACAACCGGTAGCACGATTGGTCGCGCCCGAACAGAACCCCAGGAGCCGACGTCTGGTGATGACAACCCAGAATCAAGGTAAAGAATAATATCGAAGCTTAGAAACGCTGCCTCAATTATCCCAGAAAGAAACCTTTCAAACGTTTTAGCGCCGACCTGAAAGACATTCAATTTTTTGTTGTTTCAGGACTCCGAGTCGGCTCCCCACAATGGCGTCCCTCACTTAAGGTAAACACACGCAGACACACATGGCTATTTATAAATAGCGCATGGAGAATATATTGTAATATACAATGTTTACCATTACAGGGACAACAGTGAGATAATTCCCCAACACAAAAAGAAAATAATAATCACAATAGGTAAGAAGTGAGGAAATCATGGTTATCAAGACTGGCTGATAGTTGTAAAGGGTTCACAATTGACTCTCGTATCATTTAATTTCAGGGATATGTTGCATATACCAAGACACAGTGGTGAGTGATAGTCAGTTAGTTCTCATGTACTAGACTTTTTATATTGTGAAAAGTTGAGCTGAGCTGTGTGCTTCAATGTTGTTTAGGTGGTCCAGCGCCGTGATCTTGATGACAAATTGAATTGTTGCAAAAAATGAGGTAAGATGTGTAATAGTGGATGTCGAGCCACATAGCAGTTTCCAGTATGGTATAGAACCCATTTCTAACGAAGGTCTCCCACTTCTTTACTTTACAATGTGGTCCTGATGAGAACTCGATACTGAAAAGAGTTTGAAACGCGTAGACCTTTTGTTTGTTATGCCATAAGAATATTATTCAATACATGAGATTTCTGTAAAAAGAATTACAAATAGGTGTCAAATATAAATCTATGGCATCATTTAAGAAATAGTGGATTTTGAACAATTGTAAATATTCATGTGATACTGTTGAGTGTGTATGAGAGTGTTTGAGAGTGACCTACAAATGAGTGGTTGTGAGAGTGTTGAAAGGGGAGTGTTTTAATGTACAGAATGTTTTCCAAATATGTATGGTATATGTTGTTTTTTAATTGAAAACATTTTTTGCTAAAAAATGATCAAATAATCAAACAAAAGTAAAAAGTGAATAAAACTATAGATTCATTCAAGAGAATCAGACCCCCTCACTTTATGTTTCAGTCAATTGTGAGTTGTAGAAATTTGTGGTGAAGTGTTAATGGCAGCATTGGCGTTTGTCTATTATATATTACATGAGGCTGTGACTTGGCCTTGCTGCTTGGGAGCCCGTACCCAGTGGTGTTTTTTTTACAATCCTGAAGGCAGGGTGCTTGGCCCTAAGTGAAAGGGTGCCCCTGCATGAGCAGGCACCCATGCAGCCTACAAAGTGAATTCTCTCGGGTTATCCGTGAAGCAGTCATATACGACATATAGAGGGGCATTACGCGATCGCTTGATGACCAACTCTAAAACGGCTGCAACAAACCCTATCGAGTTTGGTGTCAAACATGTTGAAATCATACCCCCATATTGGTAACTGGTGTGGGAGGTATGATTCAAGCCCTCAGAGGCGAGCTTCATTGGATCCTTGGTGTTCCTGGTACCAGTCTTCTAACTCCAGACAGCACAAAAATGGCTGCTGCCGATCAGAGGCACATTTCCCTCCTGCTTCTGAGCTAAGCTTGAGCAGGGGAAGGCAAAACAATAGGCATCCTGTCACAGGGAGGTGTGACCACCTCCCAGACAGGATTTAATGTATTAGCGCTGGGTGGGTGTGCTTGCCATTGACTGAAAGTCTGCATGAGGGGCACATTTGATGTCCCTGTGCATAGTCCAGTTCAAACCAGTTGCTCTGGCGTGAAACTGGACAAAGGGCATGTGAGTAACCTCCCCCCTGTCCAGACCCTCCCCTGGGAGGGCCCCCTGAATCTATCCAACCCTCTCCCGTGGATACTTAACAGGATACCTGGCTGTAGGATCTTAGATTCATCTTGGACAAAACTCTAACCTGAAACCACTGCACCTTGACCATCTTGGCACTCTGGACTTTGCTGGACTTTGTTTGGGGCTGACTCTGTCTCCCTCTCAGTCTGCCGCATTATCTTGTGCCTGTGCACCATACAGGATTCATGCAGGACCTATGCAAAGACAACTAAAGACAATCTCCCTTGGAATGAAGGAGTCACTCCCCTGCATTTGCAGGCACCACAACATTGCTGACCGGTCTGCTGATCCCAAGCTCCTATTGAATCTGAAAGGCTCAGCAACACAGGAGTGTGTTTCTACGTCCCTCAAGGTCCAAGATATCATCTCACCAAGTTTGAGGTCAGAATCCCTTGTGGGGGTTGCAATACCTGAACCCCTGTGCACAGTGTACTTTTGAAAGTTCATGTGCTTGTTGGCTATTCCTTACCAAGTGCATTGGGCTCTAAGTAGCCCTAACCTCTGGCAGCAGTTACTACAAATATCTTTACCCACCACACACTGTGTGCTCCATGGCCTGTTGTTTTGTGAAGCTGCTCGAGGTCCTCTCGCGACTCCTGTCCCTCCAGCCTGTGGGTCTATTTGAGGGTCAACTTTACTGGGCTACCCTGGTTGCTCCATGCTTACCATGACTCCCCTATGTGTGGTGAGTCTCCAGGACCTTGCAGGTCCGAACCATACAGTCCCTTCACCTTCTGCATTGGTTGCTGTTGCCAAGACTTGTTGGTGCTCCCACCGGATGGACACCGACCCCTCAGCACTTGGCATCCTTCATGGGACAGCTTGTATCTGGCTCCTGGTTGTCCTCGACATCGCCTGTTCCCAGCAGCTGCAGAGTCAAGGTCCCCGTCAACAATCCTGAAGCAGTCGACAACGGTGGGCATTTGTCTATCAAGCCCCTGGTCACCCTGAAGTGACCCAGACTCTGTGCCTTCTGCTTTCAGGTACACTTCGACTAGAATACACATTTGAATCCAACTGACATTCTTCTCCCTTCTAGCAGTGGTTCTTATTTGAAGTCCTCCATTGGGTTTGACTGCGGTTTCTGACGCCAATTCAGACCTATGTAACCGGCTTCCCTGGGTTAGGTAACTTGGGTACTTTAGTATCCATGGGTGGGGTATCTCTCCAACCTTCTCTCTTTCACTGGGTTTCTTCTTAGTACACTGGAAAGGGTCCTTAATCTCTAAAACTCTAACCATGAATTTCCCATAGAGTTGTACGGAGCACACAGTTGTGTTCCCACACTGCACCCCTCCTACTCACTATGGGTGGTTCCTTGGGGTTCCATTGATTCTACGTCCTCTCAACAACAACCTGAGTCGAGTCGTGGTTCCTATACCACTTTCTTGGTATATAGTTTGGTCCCCCCCTGGGGCCCACTATGTATTTGTGCTATTGTTAGAAATGGGATCTCTGGTTGGCTAAGGCTTGTGCCAAAGCCAGGCAGAGACCACCACTCTAGTCAGGACAAGGGAGTTACACGCCAAAGATAACCCCTGCTCACCCCCTTGGTAGCTTGGCACAAGCAGTCAGGCTTATCCCAGAGGCAATGTGTAAAGCATTTGCGCAACACACAGTAACAACATACTAGGCACACCACAAAAGGAACTTCACACAAGGTTATATCAAAAATAGCCTTTGTATTATCATAAAGCACATTAGAATAGTAATCACAAAATATACACTGTGCCAACTGGCACTGGGCAATATTTACAAGGGATTATATACACATGACAGGGCCACTTGGACCACTGTCAGAACCAACCCTTAGTGAAAATAGTAAATGTAGAACATCTAATAAACATAGAATACAGCCAGTAATTATTGGCAAACACTGTACTCACCTGTGTCATCCTGTAAGACAAACCATATTATGCACAGTATCACATTTAGGCGCAAAATACATTCTGAGCCAACCTCATAAGCCTAAACATATTATTCAATCATCTCATAAGTCTAAACACATTAGACAATAACCTCAACAACCAAATTGCCCCTAACGTTTCAGCTGCCCTCTCGCAAGCGGGCCAGCTGTAGACAAATGGTCAAAGGGGGGAAAGCACGGGCTGTTTAACAATAATTATTAACCCTGGGCAATGCACTACGCTACACTCGCGTAGTTTGGGAAGTTTGCGCAACTTCGCACTATGCGAACTGCACGAGGCACAGTGCAAACATGCATAGCGTAGTACAGCGGTCATTTTTTGCTTGCTCGCGGTCCTCAACGTCAAGTTTGCGACCGCGAGCAAGCAAAATGCCATCCTCGCAAGACTTTTTCCTTGTTCGCGATCAGCAATATCAAGTTGCCGATCGCGAGCATGGAAAATAAACCTCCCGGCGAGATTCTCAACTCGGGGAGGTCAGGTTTCTCATTGCGAGTGGTCGCACATGCTCGCGACGGCTCGCGATGAGAAACTACCAGTCCATGTTGAGAAAGCTGCAGCTCGAGTAAAAATCTACTTGAGCGGCAGAAAAGAACAGCTCGCACTGTGCAAGATGCTGTTTTCAATGATTGCACAGTGCCGGATGCTTGTCCACACTGTGCAATCATTGAAAATGACATCTTGCACAGTGTGAACATGCTACTACGCAGTTCACATAGTGCTACGCATAGCTCAGGTAGTGGGAAGTGCACTTCGTGTAGCTACGTGCAACGCTACTTCGTGAACTATACCCACCCTTAATAATTATGCCACTCGTTGGAGCCACACGGGCTCGTAAATTAAACTTGCCCAACATTGGAGTGGCCCACAACGGCCGGTCTGCTCAGAAAAACAGGCATGGTGCCCTCACTGGCACCACACCATACTTCTTGAGTCCCCACTTACCGGGAAACGCTGGGCGGCTTCACTCTGTCTCCTCTCACGGCGCAGGGCTTCCCTTGCTCCCGGGAGCCCTGCCGATCAGCTGCCACACCTCTCCTCATGCGGTGATCTCTTCCTTCACCCGGTCCCCCATCCTGGCACCGGGACTTCTTCGGGGAGCCTGCGAGGCTCAGGGTGGCTTCTCTAGCGGGCTGTGCTGCCATTAGCCACCCAACTGCTTCCGGATTTGGAGTCAGGCGGACTCTGCCTGGCTTCAGGTAGGGAATAACGATCGGGCCGCGGCGGTGATCTCTTTATCACATCAATGAGGGGTGGGCTCCCTCTTAAATTAAAAATATAAAGCAGGGTTGGCACCAGTTATTATATGGAAGAAGCAAGGCAAAATACGGGGCGGCACCTGTTATTAAAGTAGGAAGTAAACGAGGCATCAAAGCGGGGTGGGCACCCACCAATTACCATGGCAATGGGGGGGAATCCCTAAGAGGGGGATTCCTTTAAAAGGGCTGCAGCTCAGCGCTGCGCAGCCCGCTCCTCTTCTTGGGAAAATAAGAGGAAAAAAAGCACAGCGCTCCCAGGGCACAAAATGCAGAAGAAGCTCCTCCAAGGTCCTGGGGGATCACAAGCAAGGTAAAAGGTCTCAAAAAGTCTTAAGAGAGGAATGGACAATGCAGGGCCCCGGAATGCAAGACCTTATGGCAGCCTCTCCCCTGGGCCCTAGCAGGAGCCCGCCCCAGCAGAATCCTGGAACAAGAACTGAACTACATCATGGGTTCATAGCCGCTATATTTATATCACACAATCTCTTTGTCTTTAGCGTAGGTCTTGGGGAACCAGATGCAACTGGTTCAGAGGGGATTTGGAGCATTTGGCTTTTCAAGCTCCTCTTCCCCTTTGTCTGGTGGGGGCTAGGTGATCAGACACACAACAGGGGGCGGAGCCAGCATTCACTAGGTTAGGCACCATCCTATTCAGAGTCAGGGGATTACCCCTCCCACTACTCTCAGCCCAGATGTCCTATTCAACCCAGCGCTGACTCATCCTTCCCCTTCCGGAGCCACAAACACCTCCCAGCTCTTGTCACTCACAAGCCAGACATGCAATTCACATCAGGCAGGCAGACACAGAGGGACCGATTCACAGAACTAACTTAAGACAAAATCCTAAACTTACTACTTTTGGTATTCACAGAAGGCATTTAGTAGTAGTAAAGTTAGGATTTTGTCTTAAGTTTGACTTAAGACAAACTTAAGACAGACTTAAGACAGACTTAAGACAGACTTAAGACAGACTTAAGACAGACTTAAGACAGACTTAAGACAGACTTAAGACAGACTTAAGACAAACTTAAGACAAAATCCTAAATTAAGTCTGTCTTAAGTCTGTCTTAAGTCAAACTTAAGACAAAATCCTAGCTTTACTACTACTAAATGGCTTCTGTGAATACCAAAAGTAGTAAGTTTAGGATTTTGTCTTAAGTTAGTTCTGTGAATCAGGACCATAGCACACAGAATGCCAACTTCTAAAAGTAGCATTTCTAAAATAACCCCAATAAATCTGCGCACACCATTGCGCAGCATTTATTCACACAATTTCATACATACTCAACTTGACCACACTGCTCCTCTCATGACAGGAATTACCACTGACACACACTGATCGGGGAATCCCCAATGCATTCCTATGGGAGGGCAGGCCAACCTGACAAATGTAACACAGAGAGCGCACACACTTTACAATGTACCACAGTGCTAAAGTGCCCAGAGGCCTAAAACCACCAATACCAGGTCACAGAGAAGGCAAAAAGTTTAGGGGTGAACCTGCAAAAAAAAGGCCAAGTCCAACAGCTATTTACTGTCATTTCTTTGCTGAAGTATTTCGTGCTTTGTGTCTATCTCTGTGTAGGAAATACTGAAACTTACTAGAGAGTATTCTATAATAAATACATATTTGTATAAATACCTTGTGTGGTTCTCTTTCATTTTTCTATACTATAAGATTGCATTCTGGTAAAACAAGCTGCTTTACACTCCTTCAAGACTTAGCCTGAAAGATGCTCTCCACATTTACCACTTGGATAGATTTCTGAGGTTGTCCGAGACCTCTTAAATCACCAGAAGGGTTGTCTAGACTGGTGCAGGGTGCCCACTTTAAATAGTGGATAGAATATACTGGGCCAGCCTCTCACAAATGGGCTATATAGATTGTATTTGGCACGTTCCTCAAAGTGTATCCCATACGCTAAACTTGACATCAAATCATGCGCTTACTCCAACTTTACTCACTGGCCTCACCGACCACCACATATTATTTCCAACAAATTGATTTGCTGGACAGTAAGCAAGGAAAGGAAACTTGACTTAATCTACTGCAGGGTAGGGTAGAGGGATTACATGGGAAGGGTAGAGCTTTTTTGATATAGAATAGAGGGCCACTACAATGATCACTGACACGTAATTTTTGGCTTATCAGTTACAGTACTGGTTGACAGAAGGGAAAAATCTGAAACACGTATAAAATAAATCTGCAATTGGAAAACATGAAATGATTTCTGGAATCACTTCACTTCGCATGTTTATAAAATCAAATGTGGCACATGCCAAGAATGGATTTTCCATTTTTGGTAAGCTGGGATGGAAGAAGTTGGGAATTCAAAATAAAGAAGTGAAGTAGTAAGAGATGACTGAGTGGGCGAATGGAAGCAACATACCTTGTGTGTTCAGTTTGCAATGTATTTAAAACATTGTAAATGCTGCATTGACAGAAGCAGACACACATTGTACAGGCAACACTGCAGTCACAAATTGAATTGAACCATACTGCACTTCGGTAATAGGTGGCAAAATGCCATGGTTCGGGGGGTGACAAATGATAGTTGGGATACATCTGGCTCACTTAACAAATACAGCGAGTCAAGGGAGAACAACAAAAAATACCCCCATTTTGAAACATAGCTTTGATAACCCTATATAAACAAAGTAAGCGAAGTAGGTGTGCAACATGCTCCTCATGAGAAGAGCTGCCTTCCTTATTCATCCAAACAATCCAAATATTCATTCATCCTTTCATTCTAATTCACCCATAGCCACCATGATGTAGCTTTACTTTTTCTCATCCAGTCTTTCACCAACATTTCCAATCCATTATACATCCATTCAATATCCAGTTATCCACCCTTTCTTCCAGCCATCCATTCACCCATCAATCCCTTTACCCACCTATGCACCTCTTCATCCTTTCAGCCAAACGTTCACTTATATACCATTTTCCTTTCTATTATTCTTCCATTTTTCACATTTCCCTGAAGCCATCAATGCTCATAATGTGAGCTTTTGTGAATTACAAATAGAAGAGGCCATAATAACTCAACCACTGCTGCAGCTGGTAAAGTTGGGGAGTGGGGGGGGCGTCGTGGTCATGTGTTGACGATGCCCTGGTACTAGCTAGTGAGTATAATAGTAATTGCAAGAAATGTATGTGACCACTTCTTCGCCTTCAACTGACTCTCCTCCTCCTGCAGTGGCACTGGAGCAGGAATCACGGATGGTCTGTGTGGCTAGAATAAAACATTATATTTATTTTAGATGCCAGATACACCACCCCTTAAATACAACTGCAATACATCACTACAGTTCAGGTAGCATTGCAGTATCTTCTAACAAAAATATCACTTGGGGCATTTGATTGGTCACAAAGTTAGATCAGCCAGGGTTGGAATAATAGTCAATGGAAGGCAAATGGTGTTGTTTGGCAAATGCAATGGAAGTGGGACCTCATACTTTTTTCTAGTCATGCTGCACTGTAATGGCAAATTGCTGGTTTACTGTATAAATGAAATAGACAGCAGCACACAACATAGGGGCATATTGACCATGACCTCTCTTTCTGAACTCAACTGTTGGAGCATGAGCTCACACATACTTGGTGAATATTATTTAGAATAGTAGCTTACTTGGGACTGCAATCTTCACAATAGACAGTAGAGTACCAAAATGTGTCATTCTTAGTCTTACTCTTACAGTAAGACAGATATATAAGAGAGAGGGAAAGATTACCAACAAAGCAGGAGATAAGTGCTCTAGAGACTACACTACAAACTGGAACAAGTCATCTTCCAAATAAGAAAACCATGTTATAAAAAAATAAAAATGGAGGGATGACAGGGATGAAACAAAAATGTAATCCATTGTGCTTGCTTTGCATGAATGGGTTTGTATCCCATCCTCATTGTCAATGTGTCAGAGAAACTTTATTTCTCACCAGCAATACCAGTCTCTAGGCAGCAACTACCATCCTGGATTTTAGCACCAACATTCCAATACCCCAGGATCCTATCCTAAGCCCACAAGAATCATAAAACCCAACATTGGGGAAATAATAATTATAAATAATAATAGAACTTACTAGGCTGAGCAGAGCCCTCAGCAGCAGCGCTGGTGGTTAGCGCCTTCAGCTGACCAGCTTCTCCCAGACCCTCAACGTCCCTTTTCTTGCCATTTGGTGCTGATGTAAGAAATGAAGAAGATAAGAAAATAACAGAATATTGATTCCGTTAATAATCTCCACATAATTATTATGAGAGGCAAACACAGTCGCATAATTGTACTTGTCTAAAACAGTTCACCTATATAGCACTATTTTAGAATCTATCGACTATCGCTGAGTTGCCCATACTAATCATAAAAACCCTATTCCAAATTTCCTTGACAAAAACTACATTTGGAACTAATGCGTTTCAGTAAATGATCTAGATGGCGATCTAGATGGCGATCTAGATGGCGCCTTGATGCCCTTGGGCTAAGTTGGGCGGTATAAGATTCCCTTCATTCATTCATTCATTCAAGTCTATTCTCATTTCTCAACTCCCTTGATGGGTCTACTCAGTCTCTCTTTTTTTGGAATGCATAGATACATACTACACATCGCTGTGAATTAGCTTGGAACTGTACGAGCTACATAAACAAAATCACAGAGAGAACGCGCTACTCCCTGATATCACTGATTAACTATAGTGACAGTCTACAGTAGCTTCCTAATTAATAGGTCAAAGTGAGCGTCAATGCTGAGTACGATTAGGTAGCGCTGAGCATCTGCCTAACAGAAACAAGAAACTGGATCACATAATAATATTCCAATGTAAACTAAACGTAACTTACCTCTGAGTGTGAGCAGCATGCTGTTCGGATTTCTTTTTCAGCATTGTAGAACAAAAACACATCAAATAATGATTACTCACTGAGCCCCGGAATCTCGAAGCCTAGCAGATAGAGCAGGTCCTGTTCACGATCCAAAATATCTGCCCAGCAGTGTGTCAGCTGTTGGACCATGCGCAGAACCTGACTGGTGCGCTGCATGCACAGGCACACCCTCCCCAAGAGCAGTTGTTGCTCCCGCAAGGGATATCCACCGCTGGCCCTTCCTCCTGCTACCAGCATGGAGGGAAGGTGGCACTGCACACAAAAAAATTTGTGACGCCACCTCCTCCTTGCCATAGAACTACTTGTGCATGACTGTACAGACACCTTCACTGCCAGGTCCAATGGTTTGATGCAAATGGCCAATGGAGCCCAATACGACAGTATACACAACATGCTGACACAAAGGTCACATTGGAAGGGCTGACATGTGTGTCCCTGAGAGTATCCTCTCTGGGGGATGTGTGAACATGTCGACTATTATTGGGATATCTAACTGCAACACAGTAAGTTTGTGTGGTATGTACTGCCATCATAGGACACACCTTTTGCCATATGTAGTACCGTTAAAGGGAGGACATTAAACATACCATTGTAGGTGTTGTGTGAGAGGATGTAATCTGACTTAGCTGAGGAAGTATTTAAAAATCTATTCAGAAGGTACTGAATAGCTACACTGTTCATGTGTCAGATGAGGAGTAGGCCTGTACGGTGGACGCATCTCTTATGGAAAAGTCAAAACAGACCTGTGGGAGTAAGGAGAGTGCCATAATTGAAGTCCACACATTGACAATGTGGGTTAATGGAAAGAAGTATCAGGTCAGGGGGTTATCTGAGTCACCATTCTAAATATGGTCCATGTAACCACTGTCAGGGCCACTAGTGGAGAATCCTTGGAGAACATCCTTGGAGCTGTAGGTCTACAGGGATATCACTGTGTGCATCAGTTGTCTTCCCACAGTGACTCTACCCCAGCCTGGCTCATGTGCCGCCAGTGTGCTCAACACCCTTGCCCTCAGGCCTGGCTCTCTACAGGCTGAGCATACTGAGCCTACTGGAACATCACACTTTCACAAATGGAATACATAAAAGTGATTGTTCTGCCCATCTAATATGTGACCATAAGGTTGGGTGATACTCTGAAGGGGTCTGTGAGGTATAGCTACCTTCCAGACAACAGTTTTGCTATGTCTGGTGTGGGCTGAGTGATCTGCAGGACTGTAGACGTAGCTAACATCAAGTTTAAATGGTCCTACCAGTGTACAGACATAGTTCATGGTGTAAAGTCGATACATATCTTTGAACAAATACCATGATGTGATGTGGGAAATCATGATAGGTACAATGAAATGTGGACATGCATATCTCTATTCATGTTACACAAGTAGAATATAGGGATTATCACACATTACTGGTCTAATGTTCACTCCACAATGTACAGTGACTAAAAAATCTCTGCCTTGCTCCGCTGAGTTGCACAAATCAACGAAGCGCGTTATGTTGGACCATTTGTCATGGGTTCACATACTGCTGTGCTATAAGAAGGAATACACTCAATAGGGCTTCATGTACACAGAGTTCTTGTTAATATGGTGCTCTTTAATGTATTACTAATTGCATTCCTTCTTATTGCAACTGTAAAATGGACTCGTTAACTTTTTGTAGTTAGCAATGCTTGTTGTAAAGTTCCCCGATTTGTGCTTTGCATCAGCTTCACTGCACGTGTTAAAACGAACTTACACCACACGTGAAGATGGAGCCTACGCCCAGCACAAACTCTATAAAAGCCCTGCTTTCCCATGCGGCGACGCTTCGCTTCTTGATCCAGCGTCACCGTGAGCGTTCCTGTCCTTCTGCTAGAGCTGCCCGTCCTGCCGTCCAGATCCACCCTTGGCTTCCCTTTCTACCGCACCCGTTTGGCTGTCCGGATTCCCTCTCCCCTTCTCTCGTTTCCATCTTACCTTTACCAGTCTTCACCTCCACGATCCTCCGACGGCTGCAGCATTTCAAGCTACGATTCCGGTCCAGATTTTCCTCGGTGATTTCCGGTTCCTGTAATACCAAAGTAAGAGTGTTTTTGTTGGTTACTAAGCAACGAGGGAAAAAAGCAATAAACATTGGTCCCAGCAAACGCTAATCAGTAGCATTGTAGTCACAACAGCGGACATTCGAACAAGCATTGGTAAAGACAATCGTGACTTCAAACTTGCAAAGGCAGATAGATAGTAAAGCGGACTTTGCATACGCAAACTGTGTGTTTAATTGTTGTGAATATTGCTGATCAGACCGTAGAGTTTCTTTTGTTTAATGTAAAAGAGAACCTTGTAAACCCAGAATTGAAACAAAACATGTAAAGGAAAATGACATACATGAGCCTATGTTTAGAATTTAGAGCGTCCTGAGAGTAGGGTTTGGCTTGTTGTTTCTTTGTTCTCTCTTTTCAGAATCCATTTAAGGAGCACGATATACAGTTGTAAGGTAGGACAAGTTAAGGTGTGATATGTTTAATTAACAATTAACCACCAACCAGTTCCTTGTTGAATGTTCATTTCTTGGCTAATACTCCTTTGTATTTTTGTCATCTAAAGGCAAGTAGACTGAAAAAAAGTTGACTAACAATTGCAGAAGTGTTAGAATGGGCTTAAAAGAATGTGGTATGTACTATTGAAAGCTTGAACATATTTATATAAGAAGATTGAGAGTTAAGATCTATTTATGTTCATGTTAATGTACTGTTTATTTAGAGACGGTGTTTAAGATTTCCTGAGACATCACAAGAAGCCCAGAACACTTCAAAAGAGAAACCGCATCTGACATCTCAGGAAGAGATCCAGTATTTTGTCTTGTTTCTCTCACTCCACTTTCCCTTTCCCTTGGGGATTAATCGTCTGCGCCAAGTGTTTTCTCCTTGGCCGACTGGTTTGTCACGAAGGAGTTGGGAGCATACATCATCAAGAAGGAAACAACAGGAACCTTGTGAGCCAATGGTTGACAGAAAGCGAAGCCACACACTCCCTTGTTTCCTCTTGATGGTGTAACAGATTATGGATCTCTCTGATATGGATGTTACTCAGTTAGCACAAATAGTACGTAAATTGAATGACGAAATGCAGGATCTAAGTCTAGAAAACCAGTCCCTTAGACAAGAGTTAGATAAAACTAGAACAGGTTTTACTACTTGGAGAGAAACACCTGAAGAAAGGCGACCCATTTTACAACCACCCAAATTTGGGGTCTCAGCCTTTCAATCCCAGACCTCCACAGGACACGCGTCTGATCAACCAGTACAAGTTACTGTTGTTGCACCTAGTCCTGTTCCCTTAGCAAATCCTGAGAGATTCTGGAGACAGTAGTCGCTACACCACATTTATGAGTCAATGCCAGTTACACTTCATGTGTAAACCATAGATTTTTACCTCAGATACTTCAAAAGTGGCTTTCTTTATTTCTTACCTAGGAGGGGTGGCAGCCATTTGGGCTATGCCTTTGGTAAACAAAAATTACCCAATGTTGCATAATTTAAGTAATTTTAAAGCAGCTATGTCTAGTCTTTTTGCCAAACATGTTTTTCTACAGGCATCTGATAATGAGCTTTTAAACTTGCGTCAAGGCTCAAAGGACCTGATAACGTACGTCGCTACCTTCAATAGATTACTCGCCGAAACCCAGTGGCCTGAGGATAAAAGGGTATCATTGTTTTATCGAGGTCTCAGAGATGACTTAAAGGATTCACTAGCTCACATCATCAATCTACCTGATGATTTTACAGAATTTCAGGACCTGGTGGTAAAGTTAGACCATAGGTTAGGTGAACGGAAAAGCGAAAGACCTAGAGGTGACATTAGGAATCTGCACTTTAAAGCTGAGCGTAAGGAAAGTGAGGACAAAAACGCCCAGGTAGAACCCATGCAAATCGGAGGGGTCAAAGGACCCTTATCACAGGAAGAAAAAGAACGAAGGCATAAAGGGAACTTATGTTTATACTGCGGGAAATCTGGTCATTTTGCCAGGGATTGTCCCATAAAACCAGTCAAAAAGAAGGCCTTAGTAATAGTCTCAGATTCCTCTCAGGTATCGGAAAACTAATTGCCTCGGTGAATGAGGAGATCGGTTCCTCGGGAGATGTTTGTCAAAAGATCTCACAGTATGCAACTAGTGTTACCAACCATGTACCCAGACATTTCACAATGAGGGTAATTCTGATCTTGTCAAACCAACAAAGACACAGTATTCCTGTACTTATGGATTCCGGAGCTACAGGCAATTTTTTTGACCTGGAGTTAGCTCAGAAATTACGTTTGACTCAAGTACCCAAAGAAGAACCTTCGGCGGACGTTCGAACAAGCATTGGTAAAGACAATCGTGACTTCAAACTTGCAAAGGCAGATAATAAAGCGGACTTTGCAAACGCAAACTGTGTGTTTAATTGTTGTGAATATTGCTGATCAGACATTAGAGTTTCTTTTGTTTAATGTAAAAGAGAACCTTGTAAACCCAGAATTGAAATAAAACATGTAAAGGAAAACGACATTCATGAGCCTATGTTTAGAATTTGGAGCGCCCTGAGAGTAGGGTTTGACTTGTTGTTTCTTTGTTCTCTCTTTTCAGAATCCATTTAAGGAGCACGATATACAGTTGTAAGGTAGGACAAGTTAAGGTGTGATATGTTTTAACTCACAATGAACCACTAGCCAGTTCCTTTTTGAACTAGAAAAATGTGTCTTCAATACCTCTAAGGTGGAATTTCTGGGATACTGGTTATCCCCTGAAGGAATCACTATGGACCCTAAAAAGGTAGAAGCGATTTTAAATTGGCCTGCCCCAACTTCAGTTAAGGAAATACAAAGAATCCTAGGGTTTGCGAATTTTTATAGGTGCTTTATCTCCAAATTTTCTGAAATTGTTGTACCGATCACGCAATTACTTCAAAAAGGAAAGAAATTTCATTGGAGTGCTGAAACAGAATCAGCTTTTACAACCTTGAAAAAGGCGTTCACCTCAGCGCCTATTTTAGTGCACCTAGATCCTGACTGACCGTTTTTTGTGGAAGCAGACGCTTTGCAAACTGCCATAGGTGGTGTCCTAATGCGAAAAGACATTAGTACAGGGCATTTTCATCCCATTGCTTTCTTTTCTCGAAAGCGCTTACCTGCAGAACAAAAGTATACTATTGCTGAGTGTGAGCTATTAGCAATAAAAGCAGTTTTCTAGGAATGGAGGCATCATCTTCTGGGAGCTAAACAAACAATTACCATCTTTTCTGATCATAAAAACTTACAGTTCTATTCAACAGTAAAGGCATTCACTTCCAGACAAATGCGTTGGCTGCAATTCTTTAGTGAGTTTGATTTTTTAATCACCTATCGTCCAGGCGCTAAACAATTATTGTCAGACACGCTTTCACGCCTGGTTTGTGACAAAGATTCAGAGCACAGAAAGAACTAAAGAGCATTACTCCTGCTGAGAAGGTTTGTGCAGAAGTTTCTTCCGATGATTTCTTAACATTGCTAAAAAGTAAAACTGAAATCCTGAATCAACAACAATGGCTCTCACAAAAACACACTACAATACCGGATGGTTTATTTTACTACAAAAATACATTATTTGTCCCAGAAAAAGATTTGAGTGAACAAATAATCAAGTGGAATCATGACTTAGCTACTTCAGCTCACCCAGGAATTAATAAAACTCTTGAACTATGCCAAAGACACTTTTGGTGGAAAACATGAGTTTAGATGTACACCAATATGTTCGAACCTGTCCAGTGTGTGCACGACAGAAATCAATACATACCCCTCCAATGGGTTTACTACAACCAATGGCCATTCCTCCGTTTCCCTGGCATACAATTAGCTTAGACTTTGTCACAGACTTACCCAAGTCCTATGGTTTCACCACAATTTTAGTAGTAGTAGGCTTGCTATCTAAGATGGGACATTTCATACCTCTACCCAAACTCCCGTCTGCAACTGAGTTAGGTAACACGTTTTTAGCCAACATAGTCAAGCTTCATGAATTACCACAGAAAATCATTTCGGACAGAGGCCCCCAATTCCTTTCTAAATTTTGGAAACAGCTTAGTAGTCAGTTGGGAATAGAATTGGCTCTATCATCGGCCTTCCATCCCCAAACAGACGGTCAAACCGAAAAGGTGAATCAGTACCTAGAACAAAGTTTCCTCATACTGGGATGAGGCATTGCCCTTAGCAGAGTTTGCTTACAATAACTCAGTGCACTCAGCTTTAGGATGTTCCCCCTTTTATTTTCTCACAGGTCAACATCCCCGGACCTTGCCAATAGTATTCCCAGAAAAAACACATGACATGCCTGCTGTCACAGAACGGTTAGCCAATTTGTTAGCATTCCAAGAACACATTAAAAAGACATTAATCAGACATAAAGAAAAAATGAAGGAATCGGCTGATCAACACAGGATACCAGCTCCAATTTATAAAATAGAAGATTTGGTTTGGTTGTCAACAAAAAACATCCAGATAGAAGGACCCAAACATTTAAAACCTTGATTCATTGGACCCTTTCCCTATCGACAAAATTATAAATCCAGTCTCCATTAAATAGGTTCTTCCCCAGGATTATTCATTTCATCCAGTTTTTATGTGTCACTTTTGAAACCCTATGACCCAAACACCCGATCTGATAATCCTCCACCCCCTGTTGTTGTGGGAGATCATGTAGAATATGAAGTTAAAAAGATCTTGGATGCAAAACGCATACGGGTCGTCTATATTACCTGATTGACTGGAAAGGGTATCACCCTTCAGAACGATCCTGGGAACCGGAAACGAATGTACATGCCCCTGGGCTAATCCGATCCTTTCATGCCCTTAATCCTAATAAACCCCGACCTGTAAGACGGCCTTTGGGGGGGAGAACTGTCATAGGTTCACATGCTGATGTGCTATAAGAAGTAATACACTCAATAGGGCTTCATGTACACAGAGCTCTTGTTAATATGGTGCTGTTTAATGTATTACTAATTGTATTCCTTACTGTTGCAACTGTAAAATGGACTCGTTAACTTTTTGTAGTTAGCAATGCTTGTTGTCAAGTTCCCCGATTTGTGCTTTGCATCAGCTTCACTGCACGTGTTAAAACGAACTTACACCGCACGTGAAGAAGGAGCCTACGCCTAGCATGAACTCTATAAAAGCCCTGCTTTCGCATGCGGCGACGCTTCGCTTCTTGATCCAGCGTCACCACGAGCGGTCCCGTTCTTCTCCTAGAGCTGCCCGTCCTGGCGTCCAGATCCACCCTTGGCTTCCCTTTCTCCCGCACCAGTTTGGCTGTCCGGATTCCCTCTCCCCTTCTCTTGTTTCCTGCTTACCTGTACCAGTCTTCACCTCCACAATCCTCCGACGGCTGCAGCATTTCAAGCTCCGATTCCGGTCCAGATTTTCCTTGGCGATTTCCGGTTCCTGCAATACCAAAGTAAGAGTGTTTTTGTTGGTTACTAAGCAACAAGGGAAAAAAGCAATAAACATTGGTCCCAGCAAACGCTAATCAGTAGCATTGTAGTCACAACAGCGGATGTTCGAACAAGCATTGGTAAAGACAAACGTGACTTCAAACTTGCAAAGGCAGATAGTAAAGCGGACTTTGCATACGCAAACTGTGTGTTTAATTGTTGTGAATATTGCTGATCAGACCTTAGAGTTTCTTTTGTTTAATGTAAAAGATAACCTTGTAAACCCAGAATTGAAACAAAACATGTAAAGGAAAATGACATACATGAGCCTATGTTTAGAATTTAGAACGCCCTGAGAGTAGGTTTTGGCTTGTTGTTTCTTTGTTCTCTCTTTTCAGAATCCATTTAAGGAGCACGATATACAGTTGTAAAGTAGGACAAGTTAAGGTGTGATATGTTTTAACTCACAATGAACCACTAACCAGTTCCTTTTTGAATGTTCATTTCTTGGCTAATACACCTTTGTATTTTTGTCATCTAAATGCAAGTAGACTGAATAAAAGTCGCCTAACAATTGCAGAAGTGTTAGAATGGGCTTAAAAGAATGTGGTATGTACTATTGAAAGCTTGAACATATTTATATAAGAAGATTGAGAGTTAAGATCTATTTAGGTTCATGTTAATGTGCTGTTTATTTAGGGACGGTGTTTAAGATTACCTGAGACATCACAAGAAGCCCAGAACACTTCAAAAGAGAAACCGCATCTGACATCTCAGGAAGAGATCCAGTGTTTTGTCTTGTTTCTCTCACTCCACTTCCCCTTTCCCTTGGGTATTAATCGGCTGCGCCAAGTGTTTTGTCCTTGGCTGACTGGTTGGTCCACGAAGGAGTTGGGAGCATACATCATCAAGAAGGAAACAACAGGAAACCTCGTTAGCCAACGCTTGACACCATTTGCCCTGATTTTTAGCATCAGCTCTTTGGCCCCCACTATAAATTCAGCACGAAGAGTGCCCGAAGAGACCATGTGCAGCACAAGAGAGTGCTGCTTCTTTCTGCGTGACCATATGAAAGTAAATACAAACAAGTTAAATTAGTGAAAAAAAAATTTAAGGAGGTGGAGAGTGGCACCAGCAGGAACAGTGCTGTCGCTGTGTTTGGTGTTTCAGACAGCACACCTCGTAATATGGCAGCCAGAAAACCGCTGGTGCTGTGGTGTCCAGGAGGCCGCGGCTGAGGCGGTTGGGCAGTCAGCAGCCAAAATTGTAATTGGCCCCTTTGTGTAGAAAAACAAAAATATATTACCTCTCATTAATGAGTAAGCCATTATGCACTATGGAGTACATGCATTCTTGTTGCGCTTAATTAATGGAGACATGCTAGGTAGTTTGTTCGTAGTCTCTACTTTAGTACTCTGCATTCTGCCGATGGGGCAGCTATAATAGACAATTATCTTATCCTAATGGTCCTGCTCTTCAACAAAATGCCTCTCAATTTTACCGTGGCTCTAAGGCAGATGAATAATAATGATACAACGTCACACACATCAGGTATAAAATGCGGATATCCTGTGCCGTATGTGGACAGGGGGAATGATTCACTGACAGAGTATCAAAACCACAAATATTGTGGGACAGAAATATTTAGTCAAACATATTTAACTCAAAAACATTGTTATTCTATACTCCTAAAGTATTTGACAAAAATATCTAAATTAAAATATAGTTACACAACTGTTTAAGCAAAATATATCCTTATACACAATAATATATATATAAAGTGAAGATTATATTTTGACTCTGGGAGCAGCGCACTAGCGTAATACAAAGAACTTCAAGTACCAGCAAGCTCGGAGGAGCCAACGCCCACTGGGGCAGGTGCAATTGATTATAAATGACTTCAGCTCCACACAGAGTTTTACTAGCCTCTGAAGAAATGCTCAGGAGAGCATGAAATGCGTCAGGCTGCAGGAATTTAAACAGGACTTTGTTTTTCACTATCTACGATGTAATCTGCCCATTAAAACGAAATTTGAAACCTACCTGCTAGTGGGCTCTTTGAAGGAAGGGACAACTTTTGAATTGATATATATATATATATATATATATATATATATATATATATATATATATATATATATATATATATATATATATATATATATACACACACATATATCCAAATATATATATATATTTATATTTATATTTATATATATTTATATATACAAAATATATATATATATATATATTATATAATATATATATATATATATATATATTATATATAATATATATATAATTTATATATATAATTCACTGAAAAAACCATAGGTTTCAGGGACGTTATAGTTAGTTGGGCATTTTACTCATACAAAATCAAAGAAATTCTGCCGTTATAATTAGTTAAGCTAACTATAACTCGTGCCCCCACAATGCACTGCTGATGATGTCACATATTACATCATTCATGACATGGTCAGTGGCATCACTAATGACATCTCAAATGACATCGCTGATGACATCGCTGATGACATCATCCAGTGAATGTGTTTTTCTTTAAAGTTTAAATATGTATTATATATATATAGCAAGGTGTATTGAAGAATGAGTGGGTGTATCAGTGTCTGGATGGTGGATTTAGTAGGTGTGTGACTGACTGTTTAAGTGAGTTCTTTCATGTGTCTTACTTAATGCATGGGTTAGTGACCAAACGGTGTGAATGTCTGTATCAGTCTCTCTGCGGTTGTATACGCTACTGCATGGGTTGGTCAGTAGTTACATGAGTGTCTATATGGGTTATTGATTCGTTGCCAGAGTATTTGTATGGATGTCTGAGTGTGTGTGTGTGTGCGGCTGATTGGGAAGTGTGTGAGTCTGTGCAAACATGTTTGAGTGGTTGATTCACTGGGTGTATGGGTTCATGAGTGCATGTGGAAACAGCTGTATATGTGTGTGAGTGTGTGTATGAGTGTGTTAATGAGTGAATGGATGTCTCAGAGGTACATGACCAAGTAACTACGTATATAAAAGGCAGAGTATGTGAGAGTATATAAATGACTGTACATGAAAGTCAGTGATTGTGAGAGTGGCTGTATAGATGAGTGTGCACTTGTATCAGTGATTGTATAAGAGAGTAAGTATGCATTTGTTTCTGTTTGAATAAGTGATGTGTGTGCCTAACTGTATAGAGCAGTAAATAGAAGTGTGATTGATTCTTTGCATGAGTGACTAGGTGTGTGAGTAACTCTGGATGAGTGCTGTTGTGTGAGTGTCTGAATACTTGTATGAGTGCATATGATAGTGTTGTATTGTTGAGTGACTGCATGTATAAGTGATTGTATGGGTGAATGAGTGGATGTGTGTGTAGGAATCAGTGAGCGCATATGTAGTAACTATATTGGTGTCTTGATGGTTTAAAAAATGGTAGTCTGTATTTTACAGTGGGTGTATCAAACGTTATAGTAGACTGTGAGGAGGTGCATCAGATTTTCAAGTGGATGATGTCATCAGTGATGTCATTTGAGATGTCATCAGTGATGTCATTGACCATGTCATGAATAATGTAATATGTGACATCATCAGCAGTGCATTGAAGGGGTGCGATTTATAGTTAGATGAACTACGGATAATGGCTGAATTTCTCTGGTTTTGTATTAGTAAAGTGTCCAACTAACTATAACGTCCCTGAATCCTATGTTTTTTTCAGTGAATTTCAATGTTTTTTAAAAGCTAATTCCTAACTATAATGTCCCTGAAATCTATGGTATTTTCAGTGAATTTCAAAGGTTTTTTAAATATTAAACTACTATTCTACTATTTGTCATCAGTACTGTTTTTCTAACTTTTCCACCACATAAAAGAAAATAAACTGTAAAACTGTTGTGTAATGTAATATATTTCACAAATTACAGTGTTACAAATAATACAACATAATCTAACATTTTGAAAACATATTTTTCTCCCTTTTTTGCTTTTATCAGACTAGTACCTAACTTCACTATTCACTGTGATGTTAGTGTAGCATCATCATAAACAGCCGGGGAAAAAAACAATCAACTAGATTGTTAAAAAAAACAAATGACTAATTCTTGCAAGCACAATATGAAATTAACACAAATAACATATCCAATACTATTTCCAATTTTCAAATCTTACCATAACTCTGTAGTTTCTGTTCTCATTTTTCCTCAAGGACAAATAATGTGTCGACATGTTAAATCATCCAGTATGAATTCCTTAAAGCATCTTTACATTTTCCCTCTCGGCCGAATAATGTATCTAAAATTTTTGTGTCAGGAAAATGAAATACGATTTGGGTAATTCATAAGGCAATCTTGGTTTTATTTCTACATTTGTATCATTGCAGTGACTCCAACCATTGTTGCATTTTAAATAAACAGTATAATGTCCACATGAGGTAGTAGCTCCAGCATGGAAAACAATAGCCAGTGTTGCGATAGTTCTTCCAGAAATAGATACTAGACTAGCAACAACATTTTTAATTTTTGTTTCCACTTTTGTTCCATTCGGTCTACAGCGTTGTGGCATTAAAATTATATATTTTCCAAATCTTTGTAAGCATAATGAAGATACCATTTCTGATTGACAAAGAGAACAATTCATATCATGATTTAATTATTTTACTAATTTAGTAAAAGGTACAGATTTGCAGTCAGGTATTGTTAAATATAGAAACCGTTCTCTGTCAACTGTAGTGCTTGAAGTTAATGAACACTGTTCACATTTATGATCCCATTCGTAACTGAGTCCAAATAAACTCTCAATCTGGATTCCTTCATCTTCTAATACTCCAAGCATAACCATCAGAAACTCTTGTGCATCTTGTTGTATATTAGGGCTGAACTTTAAAGATCCAGTACATGTATCCAAGAGTTGGCGAGTACCAGAAGAGGTATGGATCTAACTTCTGTCAGTTCTCAATTGTTGAAATAAAGTATAAAGTGCAGAACATAATCTTTTTTCCTGACTTTCCATAATTTCACCATAAAGGTCTTCTAGATAAAATATAACATTTAGAAAAACATTACCATAGCAGTTGATACCAGAAGCATTTTCTAATTAGTATTCCACAACATCAGCTCTTGTTTGTATTTTCTGTTTCTTTACATCTTTTCTTTCCTCAAATTTTTTTCTGCTTTTGAACCACACTTGATTCGGAAACATGTTTGCGTTTTAAACACCCAACAGTTTTTCATAAATAGAATATTCACCTAAAGTTGGTGTATAAAGTCTTCTTAAACTAATACATTCTCTTAAACAATTTACATCAGCACTAAACTTGTTTTCATCTAAATCAATTAAATACAAACCAGACAATGTTCTAACTTGAAATAATGCAACATATGCCATCCCTTCTTTAAACTCAGTTCTTCCAACATTTACTAAAGCATTATCTACACTTTAACCTTGAGATTTATGAATGGTTTTTGCAGATCCTAAACAGAAAGGAAACTGTTTTCTACGAACATACAAGTCTTTTACCAGCAAAAAACGTACAGAACAACGCCCAATCTGTCTTACCTCTGTAATCTGATCAAAGTTAATTTTCAAGAATTCAATTGCATTTCTGTTTTGATATTTTACAAATTCAACAACTTTCCCCATTGCTCCATTCACTAAACCTTCTTCAATATTCAAATGATGCATCAAAAGCCAGCAATTTTTGATAGAGACTTTTCCAAAGAATCCAAATTAGTCTGTTGTTTATTTGAAAGAAGAATGGTTAATCCTTGATGCTCGATTTTATAAATAATTTCAATGTGAACTGTTTCTTGATTTAAAAAATTTAGAAGCTCTTGGTTGAATGTAGAAAACTCTGGCATTGTAGGCAGTAAGCAAACTATAGACATTTTTCTCCAATTTTCCTGTACATTACTACTGCTGGTGTGTTTTCAGTTGTAAACAAGTTCTGTAGTGGACGACTTTCTAAAGCTTGTTTACCATGTTTGCTTAGAATGCCAATTCTTACATCTTTCAGAATACTTCCATAATCTTCATCACTTGGTTGTCGCATATTCTGAGTGAGTTCTTTATATTCAAGATTTAACCAGAGATTCGCATTTCCAATACTTCCCAAAGATTTCCTAGTATCTTCATATAGGAGAGTTTTAAAGACTGGTTCTCCTTTTACGGGAGTTAGTTGTAGCAGATCTCCAAATACAATGAAATCTTTTCCTCCAAAGAGAACATCATAATCTTTTTTTAATACCTGTTGTATTCTTAAATGTATAAAAGCAAGCATTAAGTTTGAGACCATGCTCACCTCATCAATAATAAAACGTTTCTTCTTCTTCACACTCTTGACACTTCATAAGAAGCTTCTCCAGACAACTTCTAATATTCTAATTTATTATCATGCTCAACTGATAACATCAGTAATCTATGCAAAGTAATTTCTTTGACATTGTGTGTACCTAATCCAGTTGGAGCTGTTACCACACAAGATAAATGTGAACCAGTAGTTTTTTGAAGATACCTGGTCAAAAATGTAATTAAATAACTTTTACCCATTCCAGCTTGACCACTGATGTACGTCAAAATAGGTTTAAAAGATGAACATACACATTCTTTTCTTTCATGTAATAATCCATGTTCTGTCTGTTCTCTCACTTGTACATATATTTCTTTCTGTTCAATATTTACTTGTTCTTCTAACTTTTTGAATGTAGTATTCTCCTCTTGTGCTTGTTGCATTGCAATTTTGGCTTCATGCATAGCAATCGCTGATTCATTTTCCACTATTGGTTGTCCAAGTGGATCTTGACTACATGGGGCAGAACTTTAACTCGCTTGAGAACTTTCATTAGCAACCTCAGCTGTAATAGTCTTCTCCTGTTCAACTTCATCATTCAACATTTTGAAATATGTAGGGAAAGTTGAAGATGCAATGCTATCTTTACATGCATTAAAAGAATCTTCGTAGCAGTCAAAATCTACAAGTAATTTAATTTCACTATGCCATGGTTTGAAGAGTTTGGGGAGTGCTAAATAGTGAAATTCTTGCTTATCTGGAGTTTCACAACTGAGTTTCTTGTGGTTGATAAGGTTACCTTTTGTGTGTTTTACTAAACATCCATGATATCCAACAACTGCATATTTTCCTTCTTTTAAATTCTGTTTAATATTTCGTTTAGAGCTGTAATGTTGAAGTACTTCATACAGAGATTGCTGCTCCAGATTTTGACTCCTTTTAGGATAGTATGTATCCAACATATTAGTTTTAAGAATTTGTGTACTGTCTGGTTCATTTGCTGCTAAGTATTCAATTTCTTCTAATGATTTCAACACTCTATTTCATGAGCAGGCAAGACCTAAACTTACCTAAATGATCCCTCGTGATTTTGAATATAAACTTGAAGACCACAAGTGGTCTCAACATTCATATTTAATTTCTCTGTCGGAGAGCATTTTCAAAGTAAAGCTGTGCAATTGTTTGTTAAGGGTCTTCTCTTGTGCAATTTCTTCCCACATTTGTTTCATCTTGTTTTTTTCTGATTTCTTATATACGATGTAACATAGCGTGCAAAAGCAGTTGAGTCATCTGCTACATACTGGATGTCCATGTTTGCCTCCACATTTTTAAAGTAACCGGACTGTAGTCATTAATATACTTTGACAATTCTGTTCTTTTTAAGTTGTAGGTATTCTTTGGAGATTTGCGAGTTTTTGTGTGCATTATAGAAGAAGAAAAAATAATTTACTCTTCCTTTAGAAATTACTGGATGTGAAAATACACTCCAACACTTAATATAAAAGTTTCCTCTAGACTTGCATTTCGTCAGCAGTACTTTCCACAACGGTGACTTTGGAAATGTTAAACTTGCTGTCTCAAGTTTCTATCTCCTCCTTCTCATGGAATCTCACATGTCACATACTGTTTAATGAAAGACAATACTATTTCATCTGAATCAGTTCCAAATGTAGGTGCATCCTTGATCCATAATAGCATATGTATACGAGGAGCACCTCTCGCTTGGTACTCCTTTCTCCAAAAGAAATCTGTAACTTCTCCAAGAGGTGGATTCTTTTTATTGCAGATAAAAGACATCACAGCTTGAAACCTATGATTAGAATATCTGCACATATTTACAGGATCCAAAGATCACAGTTCTGTAGTTGTCTTCATTTCAACATTTTTTTAATTGGAATTTGCTTCTCGTAGAAATTCAAGCAAATCTTCCCATGCATACTCCATACAGCTAAGTGTCACAAACCATGTTGGTGTACCTAAGTTTCGTAACATACACTTCAGTTCTCCATGACCACAATACCAATACTCATTTGTTCCTCGTTGACATACCATTTAATTAATTAACTGTGATTCTAAATTTTCATCTGTTTGTTGTACTTTCCACACAAATTATTTTGCTTAAAGAGCTGATTGATGAACTTTTCAGTATGTGGTTCACTGCATAGGACAGAGAAGACAGATCACTTTCCAACAAAAGGTGAAATATGTATGGAATACACAGTCACAATCTAGGATCTTCAGAGTATAATCTTGTTTTGTTATATTCTGAAGCTGGAATCCATACAGGTCGATCATCATATCATCCACCTTCTCCAGTAGGAAGCAGCAGTGGAAAACAACACGCTTTAAGCTTTTTTGCCATTAACTCATTGTAGTTCCCCTTGCTTTTTTCGTTTGAAACAACTCAATGTTGTTTCCAATTACTTCTTTTGAATGTAGAGGATATTGTGTAATGTTAAAAAAAACTCTTCACTCCTCAACTTGTCCACTTTCTGTATTTGACCACTTGAAATTTCACATTCATCTTCCAAAGTTATGACCTGTTCTTTCACATTTACACTTTTATAATAAATATTATTCTCCATAAGATATAACGTAGCCTTTTGAACTTTTTTAACATCAACAAATTCTTGCCATATTTTCCGATTCTTTGTTAGTACTCCATTTACTAAAATGACTACTGCTTCATTTTCCTCTTTGTCTCCAACAATTGCAATATTTTTCTCAAAATCTAAAGGTAAGTACACCACTCTTCCTTTCAGCCCTATTTGTAAGTTTACCTGTTTAGGCTCCATGCGAATTATAGTTTGAAATGGATGAAATTATTGAATTAGAACTGACTCATATGTATTCAAATCTGCAAGTTCCTCTGGAATAACTACTAATTCTAACTTATTATGTACTGCTCCCTTCTAATTTGTTAAACCAATATTTACAAACATGTTGATCACTGCCTAACTCAAATTGACCTTCCACTACCAAGTAAGATGCAAATTCCTTCCATTAATCATTATTCCCCTTTTCAGCTTTCAAATACAAATCAACATTCCTAGTTTGAGTTTTATAATTAGTACATCAACAACAAACACAAACATAGTTTGGAATTTCCGAGCACACTATGTTAAACTTTCCAATTTCTGCTTAAAACTGATCAATCCTAATCACTTTCCCATCTTCTTCAACATTTGTAAATGTCAAACTTTCACTTTCAATGCACTGCTCTTCTGAACCAAAATATTGCAACTCAATATCATCACACTTTTTTGTACAACTAATAAAGAATCGCGTAAAAGAGATGTATTCAGTTCACTTAAACATAATGCAGGACTTTTTACATGGCACACTTTTCTTTCCTTATAAACTTCAGCATTTCGGAATGGTATACTGCTAACATCCTCAAGTGATGAAAAACTCTTTTACACACTTGTCTTGATAGACTAGCCAGAGAATGCCCATGTTTCTCAGTATATGTTCTTACATTACATGGATCTAGTCCTTGTAACAAGCTAATCTTCTGGTTAACACTTTTCTGTGCATATTCTCGTAACAAATTTTGCTTTATATCATTATATTCCTGTTGATTACTACAAATACTGCTACAATCCCACTTATACACAGGAACTTGTGTGCGTTTCCCTTGTACTTCTTCAGCTATTAACTGTTCTGCACTAATACTAATCATTTCTTCTTTTGGAACAGGAAAACCATTCTTAACTTTGTAGCAATGACCTCCAGTATCAACTGCAAATGGTAAACTATTTTGTTGAAAGTAACTCTCTTCATTAAAAAAAGGTTCACTATTAGACTTACGTTTCCATTTTTCACTAAAGATTTTACAAAAGTTGCTTCTGTTCACAAGTCTTTTTTTTTACTTTTGTCTTTTAGAATCTTCATTGTTTTATCCAACAGTTTCATCCTCTTCAAAATCAAAATAAATATTTTTTGTTTTAACTTAAAAGCAGTATCCACTATGCTTTCAATATGCTGTTTCTGTTTCAATTCCAGCAGTTTCTTTTCATATTTCCGGCATCCTTTCATAAAATTCTGAATTACTATATTTTGAAAAAGTCTTTGACGAATTTCTTGAAATCGTTTTTGTCTACGTGTAACAAATACTCTTTCCTTATCATGATTTTTTTTTTTGCAATTTGAAGTCGATGTCTGCTTCTCCTTACTTGAAAAAATATTCTTTTTAGTTTGTGTGATGTTATTTTCATTAAATGTTTGTAATACTTTTTTTTTTTACTGGAAGAAAGTCTTTTTGTAGTACTCTCATTTACTTGTAATCCAAATTGATTTTTCTTTAAGTAGATTGCCTTTTTGTCTTTCCTTTTTTTCTCAGTTCTTCTAGGCATGTTCAACTTTGAATCTGAACAAAATAATTTTCTGAGAAAGAAAAAAAAGTTTCAATTATTTGTAATCTCTGTTCAATATGTCAAGATATTCACATACAATTAGATAAGTTCCACTGATGGCTTGCAAAGGGAATGCTGCATGGTAGTGGTGGGGAATAAGGGAACAGTAAGATGGCAGGTTGTGTCACCGGCCATACAGGACGTATTTATTGAATTATTTAGATTCACCTTCCCATTTTATATGTGACTACACTTCATCTTACTTTTCACTTCCCCCCCACGCCCCACCCCATCATCCCATGCAGCCCACTGTCTCACAGCACTTCCTCTGCAACCCACTACCAGCCGCGGCCTGTGGAGGGAGTTGCGGTGGGGCAGACAGGCGGAGCGGGGGAGGGGCGGGGTGTGGGGGTGATAGACACCAGAATATGGATGACTGCAGGTAAGTAAACAATTAAATGAATAAAACGAATTTCGTTCCATGCCCTGCATTGCAAAATGCGATGCAGGGCGCGCTACACAATTTGTTTTATTAATGTAATTGTTTACTTACCTGCAATCATCCATATTCCAGTGTTTATCACCCCACACCCTGCCCCTCCCCTGCCCGGCCTGTCTGCCCCACTGCAACTCCCTCCACGGGCCGCGGCTGCCCACTACAGATAACTTTATAGATACTGTTTTGAAAAATTGTTAACTGTATACTTAGAGTAATATTGTCAACTAAATGGCACATGTAAACGTTACCCTTATTAGCTTAACACTTCTATTGGCAACTTAGCAAGCATAACACTGCTCCATATTAACAAAGATATGGTACAGGCTTCCATTTCATTGAGGATGTACATAACCAAAAACAGATCAACTTTTAGTGACCAACAAAAACAACCGACATGGGGATGGAGAGGGGATGTTTTTCCCATTTTGATGATGTGGGCCCACTCGCGAATGGACCTTTAGCACACGCAGAAAACCTTGTAATTACCTTAATTTACATGTATGTGTGGTTTAGCACTATAAGCAACACTTTGTCCCCCGACAGTACTGTTTATAAAAATAATCAAACAGAGCTTTATCTAGTATAAAAATAGCACACAGTGGGAGTGAGACATCCCCTCCCACGAGCTGGCTCACAAAGCGAGAGCTGCGGCCGTCGGCTCCTAGAGGGACAGTAGCTTGCCAAATTGCAGAGGGAGAGCTGTGGGCTGGCAGGCAGGCTTGTATAGGAAGAGGTGTGAGCCGACTGGCTGGCTCAAAGAGGGAGAACTGTGGCCCGTCGGCTTGCAGAGGAAGAGCTGTGGGCCGGCTCACAGAGTCACAGTTGTGGGACGACTGGTATAGGGAAAGGTGCGGGTCGTCAGCTTGCAAATGGATAGGTGCAGGACGGTGATGTGGGGAGAGGGAGCGTGAAGGGTGTATCTCGGTGAGAGAGAGCTGCGGTATATTTCCAGTGTTAGCTTGCAGAGGTACAACTGCGAGCCCGACGGCTCACAGATGAAGACCTGCGAGCCGACAGGCTGCCTTGCAGATGGAGAGCTGCGGGCTGACTCGCATACGGAGAGCTGTGGGCCATTCACTTCCAAAAGGATACCTGTGACCGGTGATGTGGGGCGAGGGAAGGTGAAGGGAGTATCTAGCAGAGGGAAAGCTGCAGTATATTTCCAGTGTTGGCTTGCAGAGGTAGAACTGTGGATCTGATGGCTTCTAGAGAGAGAACTGCGACCCTTTGGCTTGCAGAGGAACAGATGCGTACCAATTCGTAGACAGAGAGTTGCTAGCCACCTTGCACAGCAGCAACTGCGGGCCACTGCAAGCCAGTGATGTGGTGCGAATGTGGGTGAAGGGAGTATCTGGCAGAGGTAGAGCTGCAGTATATTTTCAGTGTTGCCTTGGAGAGTTACAGCTGCCAGCCCTATGGCTCACAGAGGAAGAGCTGCGGGCCATCAGACAATGGGCTGGCTCACAAATGGAGAGCTTTGAGCTGACCGGCTGGCTCATAGAGAGAGAGCTACGGTATATTTCCCATAGTTGGCTTCAGAGGCAGCCCTCCATCTACGAGCCAGCTAGCCCGCCCATAGTTCTTCCTCTACGAGCCAGTCCGTCATCTTGCAACTCTCACTCTGTGAACTACCGGTCGGCTCGCAGCTCTTCGTCTGCGAGACATCGGGCTCGCAGGTTTATCTGAACAAGCCGTTGAGTCTGTAACTCTACATCTATTAGCCAACACTTCGAATATAACACCGCTCTCCCTCCACGAGGTATCCACTTCCCCCTCCCTCGCCCCGTATCAATAGCCCGCAGCTATGTCTATGCAAGACAACTTCTCGCAGCTCTGCCTCTGCAAACCGTCAGGCCCACAGCTCTACCTCTGCAACACAACACATTACCAGCCCCCAGCTATCTCTCTCCAACTAATACTGAGAATCTACCACAGCTCTCTTCACAAAATACCTCCTTCACCCTCTCTTGCCCGGCATCACCGCACATTATACATTATATCTAGTAGTATGATCAAATTATTCAAACCATGCATACATATACAAAGCAAAGTACATATTTACTTTCTGTATTTCTGCACATTGTAAACGTATTTGCAGTACAACATCTCCCTTTGCTTATATTCAAATATACCTCTCTATGTGAAAAATCAACCCACAAACTGTACACATAATATATCTGTTTTTTGTTTTATCTGCCTTAAATTAATAACACCTAAATGCCCCCTCCCTCCCTTCACCACTATTTCCACACCAACCATAAATTCCAAAGTGCAACATTTTCTTTAAAATGTATTTCTTAACACAAATAAACGCTGTATATGATTTACAAAACTACAGGACTGTCGGCTTGCAAAGGGATAGCTGCAGGACGGTGATGTGGGGATAAGGAGCGTGAAGGGGGTATCTCGCAGAGAGAGAGCTACGGTAAATTTGCAGTATTGCTTTGCAGAGGTACAACTGCTAGCCAGACGGCGCGCAGATGAAGAGATGTTAGCAGGCTCTCAGAGGAACACCTGTCGGCCGACTGCTATAGGGAGAGGCGTGGGTCATTGCCTTGCAAAGGGATAGGTGCGGAACGGTGATGTGGGGAGAGGGAGCAGGAAGGAGGTATTTCTCAGAGACAGAGTTGCAGTATATTTCCACTGTTCGCTTGCAGAGATACAACTGTGGACCTGACGGCTCGCAGATGAAGAGCTGCAAGCCGACAGGTGATTCGCAGAGGGACAGTTTCGAGCTGGCAGACTGGCTCGTAAAGGAAGGCTGCGAGTCGACTGCCTGGCTCATAGAGGGAGAGCTACGGCCCATCGGCTCGGAAAGGAACAGCTGCGAGCCGACTGGCTGACTCATAGAGGGACAGCTGCGGCCCGTCCGCTTGCAGAGGGAGAGCTGCAAGCCGGCTCGCAGAGGAACACCTGCGGGCCAACTGCTATAGGGAGAGGTGCAGGCCGTCGCCTTGCAAAGAGATAGGTGAGGAACGGGAATGTAGGGAGAGGGAGCAGGAAGGGGTATCTCGCAGTATATTTCCACTGTTCGCTTGCAGAGATACAACTGCGGGCCCGACAGGCAGATGAAGAGCTGCGAGCTGACAGGTGGTTCGCAGAGGGACAGTTGCGAGCCGGCAGGCTGGCTCGTAAAGGAAGAGCTGTGAGCTGACTGCCTGGCTCGTAAAGGGAGAGCTGCAGCCCATAGGCTTGCAGAGGAACAGCTGCAGGCCGACTGCTATAGGGAAAGGTGGTTCGCAGAGGGACAGTTGCGAGCCGGCAGGCTGGCTAATACAGGAATAGCTGCAAGCCAACTGCCTGGCTCGCAGGGGGATAGCTGCAGCCTGTCGGTTCACAGAGTGAGAGCTGCGGGCCGGTTCGCAGAGGAACAGCTGCGGGCCGACAGCTATAGGGAAAGGTGCGGGCCGTCGACTTGCAAAGCGATAGCTGCAGGACAGTGACGTGGGGAGAGGGACCCTGAAGTGGGTATCTGGCAGAGAGAGCTGTGGTATATTTCCAGTGTTGGCTTGCAAAGGTACAACTGTAGTTTTGACGGCTCGCAGACAAAGAGCTGCGAGCCAACCAGTGGTTTTGCGCAGGGACAGTTGCGAGCCAGCTGGCTGGCTTGTACAGGAAGAGCTGTGAGTCAACTGGCTGGCTCATAGAGGGACAGCTGCGGCCCATCGGCTCGCAGAGGGAGAGCTGTGGGCCAGCCTGCAGAGGAATAGCTGTGGGCCGACTGCTATAGGGAAAGGTGCAGGCCATCGGCTTGCAAAGGGGGTAAGTGTGGGACAGTGATGTGGGGAGAGGGTGCGTGAAGGGGGTATCTCACAGAGAGAGCTGCAGTATATTTCCAGTGTTGGCTTGCAAAGGTAAAACAGCGGGCTTGACGGCTCGCAGACTAAGAGCTGCGAGCCGACCGGTGGTTCGCAGAGGGACAGTTGCGAGCTGGCAGGCTGGCTGGCACAGGAAGAGCTGCGAGCTGACTGCCTGTCTCATAGGGGGAGAGCTGCGACCGACTGCTATAGGAAAAGGTGCGGGCCGTCGGCTTGCAAAGGAATAGGTGCGGGACAGTATGTGGGGAGAGGGAGTGTGAAGGAGTATCTCAAAGAGATAGCTGCAGTATATTTCCAGTGTTGTCTTGCAAAGGTACAACAGCGGGCTCGACGGCTCGCTGACGAAGAGTTGCGAGCTGACCCATGGTTCACAGAGGGACAGTTGCGAGGCGGCAGGCTGACTCGTATAGGAAAAGCTGCAAACCGACTGGCTGGCTCATAGAGGAACAGCTGCGCCCCATCGGCTCACAGAGAGAGAGCTGCTGGCAGATTGCAGAGGAACCGCTACGAGCTGACTGGTAGAGGGAGAGGGCCGGGCCGCAGGCTTGCAAAGGGATAGCTGTGGGATGATGATGTGGGGAGAGGGAGCGTGAAGGAGATATCTCGCAGAGAGAGCCACAGTATATTTCCAGTATTAGCTTGCAGAGGTACAACTGTGGGCCCGATGGCTCGCAGACAAAGAGCTGCGAGCCGACTGGTGATTCACAGAGGGAGAGTTGCGAGCCACCGGACTGGCTCGTAGAGGAAGAGCTACGAGCCAACTGGCTGCCTCGTAGAGGGAGAGCTGCGGCCCATCGGCTCGAAGAGGGAGAGGTGCAGGTCGGCTCGCAGAGGAACAGTTGCGGGGAAGACTAGTACAGGGAGAGGTGTGGGCCGTCCACTTGTAAAGGGATAGGTGTGGGACGGTGTGGTGGGGAGAGGAAGCGTAAAAGAGGTATCTCGTAGAGAGAGAGCTGCAGTATATTTCCAGTGTTGGCTTGCAGAGGTACAACTGGACCGAGGACTCGCAGAGGAAGAGCTAATTCCTACAACCATGTAATCATTCAAACATATGTCACGTCACTTTTGTACCATTGAAACTGATTACCACCTTCTCTTTACACTACAGATCCCACAAACATGCCAATAAAAGTATAATTGCTATTTTCATCCTAGATAAAGCTCAATTACTTAATTTTTACAAACACTACTTTTGGGTGCACAAAATGGGGGCGGGAGATGAGGAGAGTAAACGGAGGTGTAATTCCTAAACTTTTATTGTATCATTCCTGTAATATACGTATATTCAGCCCTTTAAGTGGGATGAAAAAAATGGTGGGTGTCTGAAAGGGGTAGCAGTGTTCAGAACCCATAAGACCAGGCCCACTTAAAGGCCTGCATATATTCAGCAGAGAGACCCAGCCTAACAATTTTCATCACTTATAATCACAGTTAGCCCACTCGTGTGAAAAAAATTTGCAGAAAATTTAGTAAGAACATTTTTTTATTTTTTATCTCTCACACATTTATAAAATATCTCATGTAAAGAAACACCACTCTCCACCTTTATTTTGTAAGAATGAAAAATAAATAATCCCTTTAGCTGCATCTTATCGCTAACTACTACCATGATGCACTTTACCCAGTTGTAAAACACAAACACTGTTTATACTATATCTCAAAGTATCATCATATGATTCTAACAATGCATATATACAGAAAGCAACTTGCAGGTTTACTTTGTCCATTTACTCTCCATGTAATCTGTGCACATTCCAAACTGGCTCGCAGTATAACACCTGTCTTCAGTTATATTCAAATGTACCTCACAGTGTAAAATATGACATCACAACCTATGCATCTGTAATTTTTCCTACATAACACAGTGCAGTTTTATACGATTGAAATTGATTGCAACATTCTCTATATAGTACAAACCCTACCAATATGGCACTAAACTTAGAAGTGCTATTTTTATAATACAAGGAGCAGTATTAGATTATTTTTATAAACCGTACCGCTGGGGACACTAAATGATGGTGGGAGCTGGACAGACTAACAAAGGTGTAATTACCACATTTTTTAGGTATCGTCCCTTTACTATATGTATATTAACAGCTTCAAGTGGGATGGAAAAATTGGCAACTGTCTTAAAGGGGTGGCGGACCTCAGTACCAACAAGACCCGTACCACTTGAACGCCTGCGTATATTCAGCAAAGAAACACACGATGACAATTACCTTCACTAATAATCACATTTACTTTAGCACTGTGAACCAAATCATACAGAAAATATACAGAAAATATTTACATGTATTTTTTTATCTCTCACATATTTCCTAAAAACATCTTCTGAAGAAACGTTCCCAAACAACTTAGATTTCATAAGAACACTCACATCCAAAGCCACCCAGTACAACACCAGCTTTGAATGTTATTGAAATCTACCTCTTAGTGTAAAAAATGAGGCCACAAATTGTCCACATAGCATTTCTGTTTTTTTTCCATCTCAGTTAAGTTAATAACACATGAATGTTCTACTCTTGACCCTTCCCCACTATTTCCACACTAAGCATAATTTGGAAGAGTGCAACTTTCTGTTTATCTCGCTGGAATATATATACAAATCCAAATTAATGTTACATCTAATTTTCAAAACCATATAGTCTATTTCAGATGACAACTTACACCTTTTCTTTGTAAAAAGTTCCTAAACATATATAAAGTACTTGTTTAACAACTAGTCACACTTTATGCATATTTTACAACCAATGTGAAACACCACACTTTACTAACACTATGTTTTTTAGAAATACAATATACTTTCAAACTTAAAGATATTGCCTCAACTACTTAACCACTACTACAGAACACATAACACACCTTCTTAATTTCTAACTTACCTTTGCAGTTGGTATGCAGATTTCAAATGTCACAAATGCATGCAATTCTTTTTGTCACACAGTACATGTAATGCACCGCTTTCATCAAGAATGGAACTTATAATGGCACAATTTCTCTGTTGTTCCGCAACAAGAACAAATCAGAATAGTTCCTAGATTTTTTCAAATTGCAAAACTTCTCTCTATTGGTTATTTTTTAACTTTCCATATAAACAGTTTTTTAATAGTTAAGGACTCATACAGGTCAGAAGTTCGAAGTATTCTATCAATAAGCTTTCTAGAACATTATACGACACGTGCAGGTTAAAAGTTAATCATTTTTTTAAACCTAACAATATTTTTTGCAACCTTTTCTCAAACATTTAACGGCACATGCAGGTTAAAAGTTCACAATTTTTTTAAGTTCGAACCGTGCCTTCCAAATGCAAGTAGCAGGTGTGATTAAGCTGAGCAGTTTTTATCCTATGATATGTACTCCATGTTTAAAAAGCTTTTTATTAACCAATGACAATGATGCTTTCCCTCAAATCTAATATGCACCCCACTTTTTAGAAAACAATGCTTTTCATCTCCCAATCAGTTATCGTTTTGTATGGGAAAAATAAAGTATTTCCCCATCTTTAAATATATCTCTTATTCTACAAACGGACTGCATAAGCTGCAGACATCTATCCATACCTTCCAGCCATACCTTCAAAATGCTAGTGTGGATTGTAGGTCATAGCTATGTTTTCTGGTGCATGAGGTATGCCGAACAGAAACACATTGACTTACACCTAGGTTTACAAAATGTGGACATTAAATGGTTTGCACAGAGAGGATTGAAGTGGCAACAATTGCTGCCTTTGGTTAAAACCTGTTTGCATCTCCAACACCCTGACCTTATGATTGTGCACTGCGGTGGTAACGACCTAGGCACATTGACTGGGGTAGGTTTGTAAATGCTAAAGAAGGACACCTTTGGACAATGAATTTGCTTTAGCCTCAAACTGCCTTTGTTAATTCCAATATATGCCAAAGACAGAAGTGGAAATGGTCAAACCAATTTGGTCCTTAGATTGTAAAATCTAGGAAGAATATCAACAAAGCTGTGTCTGCATACCTCAGAGACCATAGAATGGGGTTGATCTACAACAACAACATACGTTTTGATATGGCTGATATCTACAGAAGTGATAGAGTAAACTTCACAGATCAGGGAAATCGAGTTTTTCTGAATAACCTGAAGCTGTGCATCGCATTTATAAGTAGCTCCAACTAATAAACACAAGTGCTCTTTTTAGCACTGGGACACCTGCAGGCCGTTGGGCTAGCTCGCAGAGGGAGAGCTGCGGCCCGTGGGCTCGGCTTGCACAGGAAGAGCTACAAGCCGTCTGCTCGCAAATGCATAGCAGCCTACTGGCTCCCACAGGGAGACCTGTGGTCTGACTCACAAAGGGAGAGCAACGGGCCAACCGGCCTGCTAGCAGAGACACAGCTACGAGCTAACGAGCTGGCTCACAGAGGTAGAGCTGCGGGCCCAAGGGCTCACTGGTAGGGGGAGAGCAACGGGCCGACAGGCCTGCTAGCAGAGACACAGCAATGACCTAATGGGCTGGTTCACAGAGGTAGAGCTGCGGGCCCATGGGATCATTGGTAGAGGTAAAGCAACGGGCCGACAGGCCTGCTAGCAGAGACACAGCTACAACCTAACGGGCTGACTTGCAGAGGTAGAGCTGTAAGCCGATGGACTGCTAGTGTTTTATGGTTTAGGGTAGTGCAGTGTTGCTCGTGTAGTGTAGGGGGTCGTGCTGGGGGTACATTTAGGGTTTAGGGTAGTGCAGTGGTCTTTGGGTAGTTTTAGGGTTTAGGGTAGTGTAGTGGTCTTTGGGTAGTATAGGGTGTCGTGCTGGGGGTAGTGTTTTAGGATTTAGGGTAGTGCAGTGGTGTTTTTGTAATGTAGGGGGTAGTGCTGGCGGTAGCATTTTAGGGTTTACGGTAGTGCAGTGGTGTTTGGGTAGTATAGGTGTCATGCTGGAGGTAGTGAAGGGAATCGTGCTGGGGTAGTGTTTTAGAGTTTAGGGTAGTGCAGTGGTATTTGTGTAGTGTAGGGGGTCGTGCTGGGAGTAGTGTTTTAGGGTGTAGGGCAGTGCAGTGGTGTTTGGGTAGTGCAAGGTGTCATATTGGGAGTAGTATTGTTTGGTCTACCCAAATATGCGGTGCAACGCTTACAGATCGTGCAGAATGCGGCTGCGAGACTGATAAAACGTGTCCCTTTCAGGCATCACATCTCTCCGCATCTGCACGAGCTGCATTGGCTGCCTGTGGCAAGCAGAATTAAGTTCAAAGTGCTGACCCTGGCTTTCAGAGCGCTAAAAGGCACGTGTCCCAATTATTTAAAACTCCGACTCCCGCGCTACCACCAAAAACGAGAGCTACGCTCAAACTCCTTGCTCAAGCTTACTGTTCCTCGCGTGAGGAAAGCTAGACTTGGAGGCAGGTCCTTTTCGGCCGGCACGGCGAAACTTTGGAATTCCCTGCCAACTGCCATCCAATCCGCCATGTCAGAAGCCAGCTTTAGGAAACTCCTAAAAACTTGGCTTTTTATGCAATAACTCGATTCTTTCTCCTGACTTTTCACTCTTGTTGTAGGACTCGCTAGCGCCGGGACACCTCCCCTGAGGTAGCTGTTCGCGGTCTATAAGCTTCTGTATTATTATTAGTAGTAGTATTTTAGGGTTTAGGTAGTACACTGGTGTTTCCGGTAGTGTAGTGGTGTTTTTGTATTAGAGGGGATAGTGCTGGGGTAGTGTTTTATGGCTTAGGGTAGCACAGTGGTGTTTGGGTAGTGTAGGGGTTGGTGCTGGGGGTAATGTGTTAGGGTTTAGGGTAGTACCGTGCTGTTTGTGTAGTGTAGGGGATTGCGCTGGGGTAGTGTTTTAGGGTTTAGGGTAGTGCAGTGGTGTTTGTGTAGTGTAGGTGATCACACTGGGGGTAGTATTTTAGGGTTTAGGGTAGTGCAGTGGTGTTTGGGTAGCGTGAGGGATCGCTATGGGGTAGTGTTTTAGGGTTTAGGGTAGTGCAGTGGTGTTTGGGTAGTATAGGGGATCGCACTGGGGTAGTGTTTTATGGTTTAGGGTAGCACAGTGGTGTTTGGGTAGTACAGGGGATCATGCTGGGGATAGTGTTTTAGGGTTTATGGTAGCACAGTGGTGTTTGGGTAGTGTACGGTGTCATGTTGAGGATAGTGTTTTAGGGTATAGGGTAGTGCTGTGGTGTTTGTGTAGTATTGTAGTGTGTTTATCTAGGGACCTGTATCGATACTCCTATTTTTGACCCTTGCCCAGTTATAAATCACTAATATCCATACAACGGCACAGAAACCCGTTTCATAAATTAGTCATAGCGCATGCTGTCACATTAAGCAAGCACTATTCCTCCAGCCCCCTAGAAAGCACACCGAGTTCTTAAACAAATCCAAGCCTCGAGCAACCTGGGAAATCCCCGCCTGCCATGTTTTGATTTAGTCCAAGAACTCCTGTAAAGCACTGCAAGAACGCTCAGTTCTTAGTGACATCCTTATTGACGTCTTATGTCCATCCTTAAGTCAAACCCAGCACCTCTTAGGTATAAATATACCAACGCTGTCCTAAGCAGAGACACGGTGGTGATGAACCTGGAGCAGTGACTACTTGCCGGAGAGCCCAGCTGATGCGAGAGCCCACGGACGCTGCCCCTCCCCTTTTGACGTGCTGAGGAAGACGCTGTCTTTTCTCTTGCCGAGAAATCCAGCCTCCAGCGTTTCCAGCCCACCTTCGCGGGTGACTGGGATACCGAGTCCTGAGAAAGAGATACCAGACCTCCAGCCTTCTAAATCCCAGGTACTGAACTGACTAAACCCTTATAGAGAATTCTTGAGTCAGATTCTTGGCAAAACAAACTTAACTTAAACTGCTACTTACTTACTCCCTCCCATGTATTAGGCTTAGGTCAGGTTACCCGGGGTAGGCGTAGTCAGAAGCACCAGTTGAGTACGATTAGTCAATGTATATATGTATATATCTATTTTATCCATTTTAAAGTATCATATGGCTAAGAAACCATATCAATGCTTTTACAGTATTATTTCATGATCCTGCTTTTACTGTATGCACTTTACTTAACTATAAGTATTGCAATTGTAGCGATTCATTTCTCTTGTATGAGAAAAGAGACTGATCAATAAATAACACCTTTTATTGAAAACGCCCGTCTCTCCTTTTCTCTGCAATCTGGTGAAACTAGGTATGCACGTATTGACTGAGTAAAATAGCTGTCTTTTGTTTTCACACGACTCTAGAGATACACTCTTGATTAGGGAGAGCAAAGTTGTCATGTTCTATGGTTGTCAGAAACTAAATCCCTTCTTGTCTATCCAGGGAGGTTAAAATCCTCCTCGCCTATTCGTGAAAGTTTCTAGTGAACTCTGAGCTAGCTGGCACACAAAAACTTAAGTCTAATATCGTCAGTAGAGACCTAGTTAACCTCAGTCCTACGTCTACACTACTGAAGATATTATTCCAATGCGCAGAGCCTATTGGGAATATAGGAACTACACTACATGGCACCCAACGGTTTGGTAAGGCGATAAATCTAACGCAAGACATTAGAGTAACTCAGTCGTGCTTTTTCACACAGACCCTTTCTCCCGTAAATACTCCAAAGACGTCTGGAGTGGGTCAAAGGTTAAAATCCGCCAGAACTTAGTAGAAAGAGATTTCTATGTATAGTTTTTGGTTTATTCAACGTTGAAGGATACAGTGTTCCAAAATATTGTGCACCTAATCTTTGTTTCCTTGAAAACCTGATCTGCATCAAAAACCTTCCTGTCAGTAAAATGTCAGATGGTGAAGGAGATAGGGAGACAGCTAGAATAGCAGCTCCACTCCTAGCGGAAGACACAAGTCTCCTACAGCAAGACCCGGATGCAATACTCATCCCGGTCAGCATAAGAAAAACTCTAACTCTTAAGCTAATAGAAAATGGACTGACATCGAGAGGTGGTACAGTCATATTCGTAATAGAGGCACATGAATATCGGCAGACAGAGTTATTCTATTCATGGATAAACTTTCCAGCAGCAAACGCTGTCACACATGAGTTCCACTATTACAAAATAGAGGAACCACCAGATGAGTACACTCCTTTCGAGGAGGTGGAAATCCCATTAAAATACCAAGAGTACCTGCTCTGGTTTAAAGGCGCCCTAAAACATAATAATCACATCACCAGGCTCGGTCCACTAGGTAGACCAGGAGCAACGTGGCCGGTTCTAGCCGGTTACACACCACATCCAGACATTGAGAAAATGTCTACACCAGAACTTCTAGTCCAACTAAAAGTACTAATTAAAATACACAGACAATTAGTCCAATATGTAATGCGGACTTCAACAGTCCAACCAGCTATTAAAATTCCACAGCTGACCCCTCATCAGGGGAACACAAATAAAATCACACCACAGAACATACAGTCATGTCTAGGTAAAGTACCCGCAAAACGGGAACAAATTCCATTCTGGTTAGCACAAAAATCACTCAAATATAGGCGGTATTTCCGGATACTACCCCTACTGTGTAACACGGAATTCTGACTATCTGTCTTCCAATGGGGATCGCACCACATGTGGAGGACTGTGACACTTGGGGCACAGTCTTTGCTTCCATTTACACAAAAACACATGGTGTTCCGTCCATGGCGGTAATACCAGACGTACTAAGACAGATTCCAAATGAATACGGTCCAGAACCTGCTTTAACTCTGGGTATGAAATTACTGAAAGACTTCAAGCAGGTCTCGGCTATATTACTAGCCAACATAAAAGGGGAAGCAGTATCTGTAGCGATCCGCCAGAAGTTGAAAGAAACAGATATAGCAGAACAACCATTTGAACTTGCCAGAATCATAGAAAAATCCTAGGAAGAACTAGGAAGAGATAGTTTGGGTGGGAAACCAGTGAAACCCCAACTAACTGAAAATCCTGAAAAGGTATTTATTAAAAACAATTTAGCCGCTCCAAAAAAGAGCTGGGATGGAAATAAACAACCCACTCCCAAAGAAAAAAGGTTCCAGTCCAGAGGAAGGTCTCCTCGGCGGAGAGAAAGATCTCCAGACCAAGAACACAAGTCTCCCCAGAGGGAGCCCTCTGAGAAAAAATACAACCTTAGAAATAGGGATAATTTGAAGAAACCTGATAGATATCAAGATATTGATACACGTCCATCTCGATCTTTTCAGACTTCCTCGCAGAATTCGGAAAGGAGAGGACGGTCAGAACAAAGGGAAGAGCACTTCAAGTCCAAAGACAAGGAACCTGCTCATCAAAGTAAAAAGTTACAATTTCCAAAGAAGAAGGTAGCCAGTATTAAAGTAATCAAACATGCCGAGGATCCTGAGGACACAGCTGAAAAACGGAGAGTGGGCTCAGACAATGCTAGACAGCGCAGCAGAAGTGAGCATAGCTCGCAAGATCCTGATGAATCATCTGGAGACAGTGGACATGAATGAATATATTCAAGTGGAAACTGCAGACACCAGAGTTAGCAAACCTCATAAAATATACGAAATACCATTACGTATAGAGGGAGATAAGACTAGGAAAATAAGGGGTCTATTTTGGGATAACCTCTCCAAAGGCTATGACATCCTTTTAGCTGAAAAAGACTGGCCACCAGAGTTTGTCAGGGAGTGCCCTCATGGCGAAGAAATGATTATGCCTGCCTTCTCAAATCACATTCCAATACATAAAAAATATACGCTTGCAAGAAAGTGGGCAGTAGCCCAAGCTCCTGCATTATATAAAAACCATGTAGGATGGGATGAGGACTCACCTCCTCACAAAATCCAGTTAAAATCTCAACCAACTGCACAAAGGCAGTACCCAATTAAGCAAGAAGCAAAAAAACAGGTCAGGGAGATCTTAGATCAACTTGAATACCAGGTGGTGATTGAAACATGCACCTCACAAATGAACAATCCTTTGTTTCCTGTCTCCAAGCCAGATGATTCATATCGTCTAGTTTTGGACTACAGACACCTTAACTCATGTTGCAAAACATTTGCAGTACAAAACTCACACAGTGCAGCACTAATGAATAGCATAGTGCGCAAAAAATACAAAACAACATTAGACATTTCTAATGGATTCTTTTGTCAAAATATAGCACCAGAAAGCAGATATTTGACCGCTTTCTCAATAAATGGCTCGCAGTAAAATTTCTGTCGTTTACCACAGGGGTTCAAGAACAGCCCAGGATTATTCTCAGCGAGAGTAACAGAGTTACTACAAATATATGATGATGAGGCATTATCTTATGTTGATGACATCTATCTAACAGATGATGACTTGGATACTCACTTGAAAAGAGTGAACACCATAATACTTGGGTTCGCAGCAGAGGGTTATAAATTCAACTTCAAAAAGTCAAGAATTGCCCATCTAACTGTCCTGTTTTTAGGATATGAACTATCAAGTGAAGGCAAAAGCCTGGCAGATAATTTCCTAGAGAAATGTGCCGTAATCCAAGCACCAAGAACACTGAAAAACTTACAATCCATTCTAGGTTTCCTGAATTTCGGTAGAACGTACATTATAAATTATGCAGCGAGGGTTAAACCTCTCTATGACCTAATAAGACCAGATTTTAAAACAATCAATTGGACTCAAAAACACACAGAAATTTTGAGATCATTGCAAACAGACATGTTAGCTAAAACAAAATTGCAAACACGCGATAACACACGCAACCTTGTAATCCGAGTCATCCCAGGAAGATGCGGTTTCACATACCTGACCTCTAATGAGGGAGAAACGGTACCAATAGCATACAAATCTCATTTGTACACAGAAGCTGAAAAAACATTCAGCATTAAGGAAAACATTGTTCATGCGGTTCAAACAGCTGTAGCAAGAGAAAGAGACCAAGCTGACGGCAGACGGATTACAGTCAGAACAGCAGAATCAGCCTTTGAGGCATTAACAAGCCCATGTAATTTACCTACTATGGCATTAAATCCAAAATGGATACAATGGGAAAATTCTCTGGCAACAGACAAAATGAAATACTATTTTGACCCGGAAATGAAAAAATTAAAAAATATAGAATATGAAAGAGAATACCCTCTGCCAATCGACATTCTGCCCATACGACAGTACGCTTGTGTAATATATACAGACGGACATGCACAACCCTCGGTTTGGGGAAAACAAGCCTATAACGCCACATGCGAGATTGTAAAAAACTTGTGGCGCGGAGAAAAATTAAGACCTCTGTTAACGAAAACACACTCAGTGGAAAGTAATTCAGAACAACAAACTGAAATAATAGCGTTAAAAATGGCGCTAGATAATGTCGATCGCGAATTCCCGACACTAATAGTGTGCGATTCATATTACTGCGTCAAATCATACAATAATAATTTACAGAAATGGATTCTAAACGGTTACAAAGATGACACAGGTGCCACAATTAAGCAAAAATCGCTTTGGGAACAAGTAGTTCTTTTACAGAAAGAACTACCAAAGACTCACGTGATACATTCACTGAGTCATGAACGTGATGGCGTTCACGTTGCAGGGAATTCATTGGCTGAAACAGCCCAAGCGGAAGCAACTAAATCGGCTTCCGTAGCTACAAAAAAGCGTTCGAAAAAATACATTGACGGGTAAACAATGCTGGCGGTGAAAACGTCATCAAAAGGCGACTGCTCAGCGCTACCCATCACCTATCCACTCAATTATATATACATAATCGATGCAAACTCCGTTCCTTTTGCTCAAATCCCTGGAGTGGGGGATAGAGTAATTCCAAACACGAACAGGAGAATATTGTTAATAGCAGACACACATATGGGTGAGGGTCTTAAACACCTTAAGCTAAAGGATTCTCTGGAAGAATTGCAATCCACATACTGGTGGCCAAGAATGAGCCTGCAACATCACATATTTGCAAAAAACTGTCCAAACTGCAACAGAGATCGCAGTGGCGACCGAGACGGTGTTTTGCCATGGCGTTTCGCTCAAGATGGGATTAAACAATAAATATATAAAACCCAGTATGAATAATGCGTCATATTAACATATAGAGACTATCATCACTTAAAATGTAGACCCCCAGCTCTCGGCTGACGTCGGAACTGTTATAAAAAGATTTGCGAGTCTATAATGGCATATACGCAAGGGGCATGCTACATTCTGACCATTGTCCTGCTTTTAGCTCTCGAGCTTATGGGGGGGGGGGCATGGCCAGCATGGGCATTGCATTGCGGGACTCTTATCACTTCCTTCCTGAGGGAAACGGGATGGTGTAAAGAAAAAACCAAGGCATAGAGCAATCTATAACGGCAAAGGTATTAGGTTCGGGGGCTGGGTGGGTCAAACATTTAATAAGTGTCCAACGTAGTCTTAATATTCTGCCAAGAAATTCTCTGAGAGGTCTCAGTCCGTACGAACTATTGTTTGGGACTAGAATGTTGATCCAGGACCTCGATACTCAAACTTCAGTGGTTAAAGGAAAATGCTTTGATATCAAAGATCGTTTGCCTATTTTACAGGACTTAAACGAAAAAAGAAAAGACCTGAGCAACATAAAATTGAAACAACAGCCAACAACCACTGAAGAAAAACCACCTGTCCCAGCAAGGCCTGTCTGGATTCCAAAAATCGGGGATCTGGTCAGAGAGAAGATCGCGGTAAAGAAGGAATTTGGGCCTTCTTACAGAAAAGCAGTACCTGTCTTGGCTATCAACGGGACAAGATCAGTTGTATTACCGCCCCTTGCTGGTAAAAAGGAGAACCGAGTTGTATCCATCGACCTGGTTAAACCACAATCATGTGGCCGATAATAAGTAGTAGGCCAAGTGGACTCCCAAGAAATAGCAGAACACCAAGTTTGCTCCAAACATAGAGGTTCAAACTGAGAGACTAATCACATTTGAAAAACCTACAGTAAATCAACAAGGACTATGCAACAAAGCCATGGAACTTAAACCTCTTGAAACCCAAATCCAAATCTTACATCAAGAAACACCAGTCTACAATGATGTAACCACAGACTATGCTAATGAAATAAAGAGAATTCCAAAAACAAAAAGGAATCCAGAAGCAATTGAAACAATTGACAGAACAGCATCAGGCTACTTCTTCAACTTCGATGATTTTTCTGAGGATCCGAGTGAACCTGAGGAACAGCCAACATCAACAACAACTTTTAAAGACAAGGCTAAAAAACTCTTTCATCACCTAGAAGAAACTTATCTGATTTCTCCATGGATTGAATTTTGGGTGGCACAAGGTGTATTTGTCCTTGTACTTTGGCTCATCACGGTACTATACTTGGGACATTTCATTGAGGGAAAATATGTTACAATGGACACAGCAAGTCAGAATATCAACTTGGTCCTGAAACCACACAAGTCTTCACACATCGAGAAAAGAGAACTTTCTTCAGGAAACTTCACAGCCAATCCTATACCCGGTGGGGTAGCATGGGACAAAACTGATTACGAAATCTATGGCCCGGTCGAGCTCTTGAAGTATCCTCATCAATTTAAGGTTTCATTAAGTGACTTTGTAAAACCGAGCACATTCGCTGATGATTGGGAATTTGAAAGTATTAATGATATGATGTCAGATCTAGTGATGTCAGCTAAATTTACAGAACATGATTATTTACAGGGTTCATCTAATTATGACCAGATGTACTGTTACAACCACTATGGTAACCATTATCTGCATAAATCTGCTCAACCTAGAAATGTTTTAAATTATAACCAATGGGAACATTGTGCAACTCCGCCAAAAGGAAGCTCGAAAACATTCTATGAGAAATTTCCATACTTCTCAAGGTTTAACACAAGTAATGCAGAAACGTTTTATTTCAAACTGTTAAATAAGACAGGAATGAAAACCATGCTTACAAATACAAAATTAATCTATTCAGAATCATTTTTTGACAAAATGAATACATTCGGTTTTGATTTCTGGAACAATAATATTGAAACAAAAACAATCTGGGGTACAAAAGATTGGCAAGTGCAAGGTACAGATTCCTTATTTAGAGCCTGCATGATCCCAGAACAAATTATATTCTTGAAAGACACAATTCAACAGACTACCTGTCTTGGCCTAGCCAAAATTAAAGACTTGAACAAACCGTCTATTCCAAAGCCAACACCTGACAGTAATAGCACTACAGATGTTGAGATAGACGTATCCCATATTTTTAACCAAAACAGAACACATCCTGATTGGAAAAAATGGTTGATCTGGCTCACAGACACAAATAACTGTCAAGATAGATTCCTGAACAAAATACAGGGGTTCAAATTGACCAGGCCAGACCCTAGATACTCCCAGAGACAACATCCAGGGATTGTAACTACATACAGTGTAGGAAAACTCTGCCTCGAATGGCTACAAACATCCACACTGGCAGAAATTAAGCAACACTTGACTTTACTTAAAGAAGGTGCTGACTTGCTTGATTTCATTATGGGACCACGCAAACAGTGTCAAAAACGTTTCATAGCGGCCTCTATATATGCAGCTTACAACGAAGCTTGGAAAGTAACTCAAATTAATACAGCAGAGAAAATACGGGAAATGTGTTCATTTGGAAAAATCACTTTCTGTTGTGGACAATGGGTTAATGACTCTGTCTTCCAGAATATATTCACTGGACAGCATTGTATCATCTGCAATCGATATAATAGAGCAAGACTTACTGATGTTGCAACACGGTCAGTCCCAATTACGTTCTATTGTGCAGCTTGGCTGGACGTTACAAACTCTGCGTTCAGGCTACGTGCCTTGGCGTTTAATCAACACAACAACATTATTCAATATCTTTAACCTTACTGATACTCAAATCAGCTTGGCACAGAAGGGTGCAGAATATACAATTCTGAGCATTGAAAAACTTGAGAGATTACCATTGACAATGTCAGAACGACCTGTCATTGAATGGATAATACATGGGATAATAACTATTCCGATAACGACTTTCCAATTTCGATACTGCCAAAAATATATACAGGCAGGCCAGTATGAAAGGTTGGGTAAAGGATACATTAAGTCAACATGGAACCTACCTTATACACACATGTTATAGTGAAAAAGGACAGAGTGTATTTCTTAGTGGTAACAATTGTGAAAAATCACTAAGTGGTATACTTCTGTGTCAGGGTATAAGTTTACATGGGGCCTGTGAGGGGATTTCAAATAACCTTTCATGTCACCAGCTCGGCACACCTGCAACGCAAATAGAGCCATTCTTTAGACGGCTTTCTAACGGGAGCTACATTCTAATTGTGAATCACAGATGTTGTGGCTTGCTGCCAGGAAAACCTTATCTAGTAAGCGTGAGTTCCATGGTCACTTGCTGTAAGCGAGTATTGTATCCAAACGACACTCCAGACAGGGAGGGAAAAATTTGGCCCAGTTTGAAAATCTCTTCTATTCCAATTGATACTTTAAGCAGAATGAAGACTGTGCTCCTACAGACACCAGTTCATTTGACGTCATCAAAAGAAACGTATGATCTCCAAGTTGCAAGGACAACGGAAGAGATACATGCATTGTTATCGACAAATTGCCCCCTACATTTCGCAGAAATGCTAAACGAAATATTAAACATTTTGGATACAAATGGATATTTAAGACCGTGTTTTCGGGATTGTTAACCCCATTCAAAGCAGTCCTGGGTATATTTCCCAATTTTGTCCATTCTGTCTTTGGCGGACTTCCACTCCTGTTGGGACTCGTAGCAGGCATCTTATTTTTGCTACTCCTGCTTCGTTATGGCAAACCATGTCACAGACAAGACTCCAGCAACAATGGAAGAAACGATCCTAGCTAAACGCTATCGGGACCGCATAACTAAAGTCCTTGGATTAGCCCGGCTAAGAGATCTGAATATGACCTGGTTTCTTTTGTTCAGACCCATATGGCAGAATTGTGTCTTACCTGTATTGAGGTGCATGCTATGCGGCGAAGAATGCGTGTTGGACACCTGTCTTACACTACAATCAGAAGTACCATTGGATACAGATACTTTGTTGGGTCAAGTAAAGGCTCAAGCATCGTGCTGTCCCCAGCGGCTACCTATCCTGATGACGGCATTCGTGGAGACTTCACCACTACGATTGAAGGGTAGTGAAGTACAAGATGAAAGCAGCATCAACCAGGTACGACCTTCAGTAAGCAATGCTGATCGAAACATCACTGAAAGCGAACATGCGCACGACTGCATGGTAGCGACATTTTCCAACTTGGTCGAACTTTCACCTGAAGCGGTAAACTGCTTTTTTGAAAATCTGTCTGACATGATGTTTTCCCCCGAACAGAAAGAATAACTTTAAGCAATCGAGCACACAGCGTTCCCTGAACTCTGAATTTGGCCTTCAGCTTTAATAAACAGAGCTACTTAGACAACTTGGAACTATTTTTCTTCTTCCCCTGAAAACAAAAACTTTTTTCAAATTCCAAAATATTTACTTTTTTTGGGCACTCGTCCTCTGCTTAAAGTAGAACTATTCTTAGAGAACAGAGCTTCTATTTTTAGGAACTCTACAGACAATACTTTACCTCAGCCTCTAGCATATTTACAAGTCATTGTATTTATATGTGATGAAGTGGTCTCGCACTTTTTCTTCTGTATTAAGAACCATTTCATGTGTTATTTTCGCAAATCATTCATGCTGATATAAAATGTGCATCCTTTTTGAATGATTATACTGCTTGAATGCATACAGTACCTATACTCATTTTCGTCTATTTCGAATATGCCATTTTTCAAATGCAAAAAAAGTATTTTGGGGTGGTTCGGTATACACATGCACTATTAGTTATGTTTACTATTGCTTAGTTTAGTAAATATGGACATGTTTACTATTGCTTAGGTTAGTAAATATGGACATGAATTCGTGGAGTGGCTGTAGTGTGTTTATCTAGGGACCTGTATCGATACTCCTATTTCTGACCCTTGCCCAGTTATAAATCACTAATATCCATACAACGGCACAGAAACCCATTTCATAAATTAGTCATAGCGCATGCTGTCACATTAAGCAAGCACTATTCCTCCAGCCCCCTAGAAAGCACACCGAGTTCTTAAACAAATCCAAGCCTCGAGCAACCTGGGAAATCCCCACCTGCCATGTTTTGATTTAGTCCAAGAACTCCTGTAAAGCACTGCAAGAACGCTCAGTTCTTAGTGACATCCTTATTGACGTCTTATGCCCATCCTTACGTCAAACCCAGCACCTCTCAGGTATAAATATACCAACGCTGTCCTAAGCAGAGACACGGCGGTGATGAACCTGGAGCAGTGACTACTTGCCGGAGAGCCCAGCTGATGCGAGAGCCCACAGACGCTGCCCCTCCCCTTTTGACGCGCTGAGGAAGACGCTGTCTTTTCTCTTGCCGAGAAATCCAGCCTCCAGCGTTTCCAGCCCACCTTCGCGGGTGACTGGGATACCGAGTCCTGAGAAAGAGATACCAGACCTCCAGCCTTCTAAATCCCAGGTACTGAACTGACTAAACCCTTATAGAGAATTCTTGAGTCAGTTTCTTGGCAAAACAAACTTAACTTAAACTGCTACTTACTTACTCCCTCCCATGTATTAGGCTTAGGTCAGGTACACCGGGGTAGGCGTAGTTAGAAGCACCAGTTGAGTACGATTAGTCAATGTATATATGTATATATCTATTTTATCCATTTTAAAGTATCATATGGCTAAGAAACCATATCAATGCTTTTACAGTATTATTTCATGATCCTGCTTTTACTGTATGCACTTTACTTAACTATAAGTATTGCAATTGTAGCGATTCATTTCTCTTGTATGAGAAAAGAGACTGATCAATAAATAACACCTTTTATTGAAAACGCCCGTCTCTCCTTTTCTCTGCAATCTGGTGAAACTAAGTATGCACGTATTGACTGAGTAAAATAGCTGTCTTTTGTTTTCACACGACTCTAGAGATACACTCTTGATCAGGGAGAGCAAAGTTGTCATGTTCTATGGTTGTCAGAAACTAAATCCCTTCTTGTCTATCCAGGGAGGTTAAAATCCTCCTCGCCTATTCGAGAAAGTTTCTAGTGAACTCTGAGCTAGCTGGCACACAAAAACTTAAGTCTAATATTGTCAGCAGAGACCTAGTTAACCTCAGTCCTACGTCTACACTACTGAAGATATTATTCCAATTGGCAGAGCCTATTGGGAATATAGGAACTACACTACAGTATAGGAGATCATGCTGGGGTAGTGTTTTAGAGTTTACAGCAGTGCAGTGGTGTTCGGGTAGTGTAGGGGTGATGCCGACAGGTTGACTCACAGAGCTGTGAGCCGATGGACTGGCTTCTGAAGGCATAGCCGCGACCTGGTGATGTGGGAAGAGGCAGCATGAAAGGCGTATCTCACACAGACAGATCTGCGGTATATTTTCAGTGCTGCCTCGCAGAAGTGGAACTACATACCAAATAGGCAGCGTGAATGGGGTATCTCGCACAGACAGAGCTGCGGTATATTTTCAGTGTGGCCTCACAGAGGTAGAACTACGGACCTGATGGCTTGTAGAGGGAGAGATGCAGGCTGCCGGACTGAGTCTCAAAATGTCTGACAGCTCGCAGACCCAGAGCTGCGAGCCGATGCACTGGCTTCTAAAAGCATAACCGAGAGCTGGTGATGTGGGGAGAGGGACCATGAAAGGGGTATCGAACGGAGACAGACCTGCGGGATGTTTTCAGTGTTGCCTCACAGAGGTAGAACTACGGACACGATGGCTTGTAGACGGAGAGATGCGAGCTGACAGACTGAATCACAAAATGGCTGCCAACACTTCTTAGTTTCAACTGATTACAGCCAATGGGCCGCAAGCTGGTGCTCGTAACCCCTCAGCCAATCAGATGTCATAATTCTCAAATATCGATATCTGTAAAATTTGATACTTCTCAAAAACTACTGAACAGATTTACACCATTTAAACAAAAGCGTGCTTTTTGGAGCAGGACTTTTCTCCCAGCCAAATTTGGCATAATTCCATTCAGCAGTTTGACTTGTAGCCTTGTATAAAGTTTCCTATGGAAATTGCATTGGGAAAACATGTTTTGGGACCCCCTTTTTTTCTCAGCCCTCCCTTGACCAATCACCCCAAAACTTTCAAGATAGCTGCAGCTCAAATAAGATGAACCTTTTGGGATTTTTTTTTAAAGATTTGTCAAATGACGCCAAAATTAGAAGCACATGAAAAAATTATTTTCCTATGGAAACGTGGTCCTAACTATATAGGTAATATGTATAATATATATATTTGTATATACCTACTGCCAGTCATCAGTAGGTAGTTATAGTTAGGACCTTGTTTCAATTCAAAACGCGTTTTTTCTTTTGTTAATATCTTTGGCACAGTTTAACAAACCTTCGCAGAATTTTCAAAACTAATGACCAGCTCCGGTCAGCTCCAGTCTTGAAAGTTTGGGGGTTATTTGTCAAGTAGGGGCTGAAAAAAAAGAGGCATCCCAAAACGCTTTTTCCCTATGTTAATTCCCATAGGAATTTTGGAACAGGTACACGCGCGAACTGCTGAATGTAATTACACCAAATTGTACAAAAAGGTAGCTCTAAGCTCTATTTTTTTTTAAATGAGAAATTCAAAAAATAAAAATATCGATATCTGAGCACCGAGGAGGAACCGCGAATCCTCCTGAGAACAAGCTTCATTCTAATTGGCTGCCAACACTCCAAACAGAGTGTGTTGGCATCCATTTTGTGACTCGGTAGAACCAAGTCTCATCAAAAAGGTAGAAAAAGGTTGTAAATGTAGGAAAGGGGTTTGGTAGGAACATGGGAGGAACACCCTCACCCCCTAGGGTTGGTCAGGGGCTCTCACAGGGCCCACGTGGCCAAAAAAAGCTTTTTTTCATTTTTTTTTCAGGCGGAAGTCATGCTGGGTGCACGAATCCTGCTGAGAAAAAAAAATGAAGTGCAGTCTCCCTTGCTTTGTTTTCAATTAGCCCCCATACTGGCCTGGTCCCCGGGGCTATGCTAAATTAATTAGCAGGGGCCCACGGGGCTCCCACAGCCCCGGGGACCACCACCTCCTCGGGGCATAGAAAATGGTATGTGGGGGGGCACGTGGCACCACCGTAGCCCCAGGGACCGCAACCTCCCTGGGGCATTTACATTTTTGTGTGTGGGCCTCGTGGACCCCTCAAGCCCCAGGGACCATCACCTCCTGGGGCTTTGATTACTAATTTGTGGGGGAGCCTCGCAGGCCCTCCTAGCCCCGGGGACCACCATTTCCCCAGGGCTTTATTTATTTTTGGCCAGGGGCCTTGTGGGCCTCTCCAAGCCCCGGAAACCACCACTTCCACGGGGCTCTGCAAATGCTGGGAGGGGGCTCCTCCTGGAGACCTCAATGGCCCTGTGGACCTGGACCACTACCCGCCAGGGCCGGCTCCCGCAATGTCCTGGGGTGCCAACCCCTGGGACATTGTCATTTGCTATAGCAGGGTGAGAGCACGGCTCCTGCCCTGCCATAACAACTACTGCTTTGCTTCATTGAAGCGAGAGCAGGAAACCTGTTCTCGCTTCAATGAAGCAAAGCAGAATTGCTTTTGGGCAAGGGGAGCTGCATGTTAGCAGCTCCCCTTCCCTAAAAGCAATGCTGGCTTCCCAGGAGGTGGATGCGGCAGAGACCGTGGGGGCATTGGAGCTCCTATTACGATCCCCAATGTTGAGGGGCAGTCCCGGGGGATGGGGTCCCCGGGGCCAGATGAGGCCCAGGGGAGGGGGGCCACACAGCCCCCCTCCTGGGCAAATTATTATTTTAATTTTTTTAAAACATAAAAAGGTCAGTCCTGGAGGATGGGGTCCCCGGGGCCAGCAGCGGCCTTAGGAGGGGGGACCATGCATTCCCCCTACATATTTTTTTTTATAAGAAAATGTTCAGGCCCCAGAGGATGGTGTTCCCGGTGCGAATACCGAATAATGGAGGTAATGAGTTTTTTTTCTTTCTATTTTGGAGTCGAAACTCCGACGCGGCTCTCAGCACGCCCCGGTGTAACGTCATGTTGGATCAGCAAATTCACCTCAAATAAATAATTTAGTAGTGTATAATTTATAAGGTAGTGTTGTATTTGTGAAGTTGTTTTAAAGAGGAACTGTGATTAAAGTTAATGACAAGATTACTATTAATAGAGTTGTTAAAAATATATACAATTAGAAATTATTAGTTAAACTTGAAAAGTGTGTTGTATTGGAGTACATTGAATTCATGCTTTTGCAGATTCGCGATGGATTCGCAAATCCAGAAAAATGTTTTTAAAAAGTATGTTTGTTTAAATAAGAATAAGATCCACTATTGTGTTATAGGGTGGCTCTAAGAAGAGCCCTTGTTTTCCTTAGGAGTTTGTTGTAGCTACATGTAAGTGTGGATGCACCGCTTTAGGTTGTTGAGAAAGGCTCTGTTCCCATGATCTGTGAAGTGTACTCCATCACTTCTATAGATATCATTCATATCAAAACGTAGATTGGCGTTATAGGTGAAGCTCAATCTATGGTCTCTAAGGTAAGCAGAAATAGCATTATTGACATTCTGTGGACAGAATTGAGTTGACCACTTCCATTTCTGTCTTTGACATATATTAAAGTATACAAAGACAGTTTGGGGGAAAACAACATCAGTTGTGCATAGGCATCCTTCATGAGCATTTCCAGTCCTACCCCAGTCAATGTGCCTAGGTCATTGCCACCACAGTGCACAATCATGAGGTCAGGGGGTTAGGGATGCAAAAAGGTTTTAACTAAAGGCATTAATTGGTGCCACTTTAATACTCTCTGTGCAATCCATTCAATATCCACATTTTGCAAAGCTAGGTCTTTGACAATACCTCTGCGTTCAGCATACCTTTTGCACCAGATGACATAGCTGTTCCCAACAATATGTACTGTAAGCATCTTGAAGGGATGTCTGGAAGTAATGAAAAGATGCCTGTAGCTGAGGTAGTCAATTTGTTGAATGAGATATATCTAAAATGGTGGACAAGAGGCTGTTTTAAAAAAAAAAGTGGAGAATTGATTGGCTGTTTCAGAACATTGTACATTGAAAAATAGGGTGCATGTTACTTTCTTTAAAAAGCAAGTTTTTTATTGGTCAGTAAAAAATTTTGAAATGTACAGTGCATAGGATAGGTTGTATTTTGCAAACACCAACCACACCTGCTGTTTGCATTTGCAACATTGTGTGCTGAACTTAAAAATATGGTGAACTTGTGACATGTTAGTTCAGGTGAATGTTTCATGAACGGTTACTATGGAAACTGGCATTAAACAAAATGGGGGAAGGGTTGAATGTTATCTGTGGTTTTAAAATATGGAATTGTAATTTATATATAATTGATATATTATTAAAGTAAGATTTCCCAAGTCAGTACTATGTTTAGAAGTGGTGTGTTCTTAAAAAAATAGTGGTATTTTTATTTTTAATATATTTTTTAACTACTGTATGGATTCCTGGCTCCAGCGTGTTGGTGCACGGTGGAGTTGCGACTCCAAAAAATTCGAGAACCAGTTTGGGCACTTTAAGAAGTCAGTTGGTAAGGTTTAATAATATTAACCAATAGAAATGTGTTTTATAATTTGAAATAATGTAGGAAGCAATGTGATGTGTCACTTACATTTATTTGTGTGGAGAAATAGAGGGAACGTTTGTCATTACTGGCTTTACCTTGCTGAGAGTGGTGCATTACATTGATTGTGTGCATAAGAACATCTTTTATGAGTTTTTGGTCTTTTAATTCCTACAAATCAATTTGGAAGGTGAGTTATACATTTGTGAGGTGTATTATGTAATTGCTTTATTTTTATACTTTAAAAATTATTCAAGATCTGTAATGTTTGAAATATTTTGTTAAATGTAGAGATGTGTATTGTAGTTTGTTTTATTGAAGTTAAATGTTGTATGAAATAGACTGTGTATGGTATTATGTGTATATTGGAAAAAGGATTAGTGATTATGGTAGTTTGTGTTAGTATGTGTATATGTACATTTGCAGTAAACCAAATAATTGTAGGTGTTGCTTTTAAATTGGAGGATGAGTCTGTCAAGTTTTAAGGTGTGCTTGGACATCTGTCTCAATTATGTCTCTACATGTATATATATTTTCATATGTCATACATTTGAAGGTGCATGATGTATAACAAAGAGGTGTTGTTGCTTTTTGTGTGGTAGGCTGAAGACTGTGAGTAATAGTGTAATGGTAAAGATGCAGCATAATAGTGTTGTTTAAAAGATATTGACATAAGGTATTGGGATTAGGCTTCTTTTTTAAGTTTCTAGAGAGGTACAGTTAAAATATGCCGCATAATCTTTGGTGTTTGTTTGAAATTAGAAGTTTATTGTGTGACTTTTTAAGGTTTGGATAGTGTTATGCTACAGACATATTCATGTATGCTTTTAGGAATATGGTGAAACTTTTAGTAAAGACGTGAAGAGTTCTTGCTTTGTATTTGGGTTGGTGTAACATTATAAGAAGTCGTAGAATGGTAAAGCAGCAGCCAAAGAGTGAGGTTTGAGATATGTTTGTAGACTTGTTATTTATTAGAGGAATTTGTATGATGTGTGGAAAGAAATATTTGATATATATACCACATAATGTTCAGTGTGAGTTTGAAAATTGTAGTGTAGTCTGTGAAGTTTTGAGCTGTGGATGGTGTTGTGACTGAGATATGTGTCTACTTGCACATATATTATGGTATGTGTTACGTGTTTGAAGAAGATAGATGTATAAAATAGAGTTATACTTTTATCTGTATATTATTTTTATACATGATGCTGTTAGCAAAAGGTACAGACATATGCATACTTGCTTTTAGAAATGTGGGGAGACTTTCATGAAAGATAAGTGAAGTGTTGCTTTGCTGTTAGCTACGCTCTATACCTGATTAGTACTAGAATAGTGAAGCAGTATAGTAGTGAAAAAGTGATGTTTCAGATATGTTGGAAGGGGAATATTGATTACGGTATTTTATATGATTATGTATAAAAGTTCACTTGAAATTTGCCGCATAAATCTAGGTGTGTTTGAAATGTTAAGTGTAGTTTGTCAAGTTTTAAGGCCTTAATGGTTTTTGTGAGTGTGGTTATGTTTCCACTTGCGCGCGTATTCTAACATATGTAATGCTTTTGGCAATAGTTATAGATAGAAGCATACATGCTTTTAGAAATATAATTATAGAATTATGGTAGAGACATGTGATAGGTTGCTGCTTTATGTTTGATTAGGCCGTATACTTGTAGAATGGTGAAGCTGCAGCACAAAAGTGAGTTTTAAGACATGTTACCTGAAGGGATTACTTATTAGGCTACTTTCTATGAGTCTGGGGAAAGGTACATTTGAAATACTCTGCAGAAATTAAGGTGTGTCTTTGAAAATTAAAGTTCAGTCTATTTGTTTATTTCTGTTATATATGGTTATGATTTTAAAAGGTAGACATATCTGCATTTATAGTTACAGGAATATGGAGAGATTTATAAGAGACTCATGTGTAGGTTTTATGCTTTATTTTGAGTTCAGCCCACACCCTGAGTAGTCACAGAATTGTGAAGCTGCAGTATAAAAGTGTACACCATGTGATAGACCAATGCGTTAGCTATACACTTGTTTAATCATGCAAGCACTACCCTTGCACTCCTCCAATTACCTTTTCAGGATGTATGCACTCCTCCAATCACTTAGCCAGTGCCCATGCACCTATAAAATCATGCAGGTACTACCTTTACACTCCTTCTATCACTGAGCCACTACCACAATGCTACTCTAATCACCTAGGCAGTATCAATGCACTTATGAAATCACTGAGGCACTTCCTATGTACTCTTATAATCCCCCAGGATTTATCCCTTAATTCATGCAATCCCCCAAGCATTACCTATGCACTGCTCCAATCCCCCAGACATTACCTACGCACTCATGCAATCACCAATGCATTAGCTACATACTGGTTCAATTACCCAGACAATACCTTTGCACTCCTCGAATCACCCTCTCAGGAACAATGCATTCCTCCAAACATTTAGCCAGTGCCCATGCACTTATAAAACTACCCAGGTACTATCTTTGCACTCCTCCAATCACTCCGGCATTCCCTTAGTGCTCCTGCATTCACCCAAGCAGTGCTCATGCAGTTATAAATTCACATACTCTCTTGCTATGTACTCCAGTAATACCTCAGATATTACTCCTGTAGTCATGGAATCACCCAGGCACTAGTTATGTACTACCCTTGCAGTGATAGAATTATGCAGTGTTGTCCTATTCACTCATGTAATAATCCACATACTACCCTTGCAGTCATAGAATCACCCATGCCCTACTGTTTCACTAGTCTATTCCCCGAGGCACTACTCAGTGACTTATCTATGCCTTCAGATGTTATTTATACACTTATCCATGCACTCAACCTTTATGTGTGTAGTCTTGCAATTATATGATTTAATCAAAAAGAGACTAGCTCACGATTTACGAAAATTACAAGGAGTAAAAGACTCGAGTATGTTTCGTCATGGGGTGGGAACACCTGGTGAGTGTGTTCATAAAGCCCTCACCCACCAACCTAGTTGGTGGCATGCTTCATCATCGGGCCCACCCAGTGACACCTAGCGTGTCCCGGGTGTGCTTCGACGCCTGATTACAGCGGAGCAGGTATATTGCTGAGTGTGCAGTGAAGGGTGTTATGAAAGTGATGTTTAAAACGGCTTGGCGGGGGTCCCAGTACCCGAGGGTAAATTAGACTTTAATACCTGGGCCTCCGCCAGCGGTTAAAAATAAGGCTGTTGGGTGTTAGAGGCGAGTTACGACCTCCCACATCCGGTGGGTCAACATGTTTCAAACTAGTGGGTGTGTAATTCAGACTATGTGTCTACACGCCCTAAAGTGTTTATCTATGTGTGAGAGGGGGATTCCCTTCTCAAAACACGCTAGTTTTAGCAGGTTCGGACCTCAAGGTTGAGAGGTGGCAGGGGATTGACCAGCTTTTCTGGGCAGAGCCTGCTCTGGACCTGTAGTGCCTCCTTCGCATACCGGTCATCACTTTAGGGCGTGTAGACACATAGTCTGAATTACACACCCACTAGTTTAATTACACTCACCTTTTTATCTAGGTCCTGAAGAAAGCCAGCATATACATAAGGCACTGGCTGAAACATGTTGACCCACCGGATGTGGGAGGTCGTAACTCGCCTCTAACACCCAACAGCCTTATTTTTAACCGCTGACGGAGGCCCAGGTATTAAAGTCTAATTTACCCTCGGGTACTGGGACCCCCGCCAAGCCGTTTTAAACATCACTTTCATAACACCCTTCACTGCACACTCAGCAATATACCTGCTCCGCTGTAATCAGGCGTCGAAGCACACCCGGGACACGCTAGGTGTCACTGGGTAGGCCCAATGATGAAGCATGCCACCAACTAGGTTGGTGGGTAAGGGCTTTATGAACACACTCACCATGTGTTCCCACCCCATGACGAAACATACTCAAATCTTTTACTCCTTGTAATTTTCGTAAATCGTGAGCTAGTCTCTTTTTGATTAAATCATATCTAACCCCGGGGATAAGGACTAGCTATCTGGTCCTCTCTCTATCTCTTGATTACGCATTCGCATTAGCCTTGCAATTAGCCAGTCACTATATGTCAAATATATGTAAATATATTTCTTTTAGATATGATGATGATTTAAAAAGGTAGAGACATTTGTATGCATGCTTTTAAGAATATGGAGAGACTTATGGTTGAGTTATGTAATAGTCCCCTGCTTTAAATTTGGCTAGGCCCAACACTCATGCAGTTATAAAAACACCCAAGTACTACCCATGCAGTCTTTCAATGATCCAGCCACTACATATGCACTGCAGTAATCACTCAGGTATTACTCCTGCACTCATGCAAACATACAGGCACTACATATACGTTATGTTATGTTATCCGGAGTTTTGTAGAGCGCTCAGCTACTCAAGCAGAGTGTCCCGGCGCTAAATACACTCGTGCAATCAGTCAGTCAGTAAAACGTTATTCATTTTTTTATAACCATAAATGTATACAAATAGGCAGCATATCATGCAATAAAATAAGCCAGTCGGAATCATAGAATACTCAATACGCATTTTTAACCTATGGTCCTTAAGTCTTTAAAAGAAATATCTTAAAATTTATTAAAAGCAACAATTTCATTTTTAAGGCACAATGGGCCAGATGTAGGAAGCCCTTTACCGGTCGGTAACGGCCGAAAATCGGTATTTTTGGCCGTTACCGACCGGTATTGAGCTTTCGGGTTGTAGGAGACCGAAAATAGCCCGAATCAGTAAATTTACCGATTCGGAAAAGTTACCGAATCGGTAAAATTCCAAATCGGAAAGTTTACCGAATCGGTAATTTTACCGAATCGCAACGGTTTGCGATTCGTTACCGAATCGGTATATTTACCGTATCGGTAACTTTTCCGATTTGGTAAAAAAAAGAATCGGTAAATAAGAAGTGGTAAAAATGGATATTGAGATGTAGGGAAGCTCTTAAATACCGAATTTGCTTCAAATTCGGTATTTAAGAGTCGGTATTTACCATGGATTGGAATCAGGTGGTAACCAGGTGCAACCTATAAAAATGGACCCAAAATGCAATTCTGTTTGCACAATGGCGGCATTTTATGTCCTTGCAAGACGGCTACGGCTACAGGAGGAAGGAGAGAGGGAATGGCAGAGAGAGGAGCAGGTCTACAGGCAGAGGGTCACCTTGTTCATGCTCACAGAGGCAGAGATACTGCAGAGGTACAGGTTGGCCCCAGACACCATCTCGGAGCTCATCAGGGACCTCCAACCACTGTTGCAGCACACTACCCCAAGGGCACATGCAATTCCGCCCCATGTGCAGCTGCTGTGCAGCCTCCACCTGCTTGCGTCTGGGAGCTACCAGAGCGTGGTTGCTGCGGTAGGTGGGGTGACACAGAGCAGCCTGTCAAGGTTTTTCCACAAATTCCTTGTCGCCATGTTACACAGGATGGAGCATTACATTTCTTTGCCTGCTACCCATGCTGAACTGGTGCAAACAAAATCTGACTTTTACCAGATGGCTCGATTTCCAAATATTATTGGCTGCGTAGATGGCACACACATTCCCATTTGTCCCCCTGCTGACACAGAATATATCTACAGGAATAGGAAGTCAACCCACACCATCAATGTGCAGGTGATTTGCAATGCAAAGTGCACCATCACTGACATTGTTGCAAAATTCCCTGGGAGTACCCACGACTCCTATATTTTTCAAAACAGCGGCATCTATGCACGGCTGACTGCAGGGGAATTTGGTGAAGGATACCTCCTAGGTAAGACAACGTGTCTGACCCCCATAATACCTATTGCAGTAAGAAGTAAATGTATGCATGTGAGTAATGTATTACCTTTTCCTTTTAGGAGACAGTGCATATGCCCTCCGCTCTTTTATACTCACCCCCTACCTCAACCCCTCAACACCCAGCCAAAGGAGATATAACCGGGCCCACAAAAGCACACGGAATGTTGTTGAAAGGACCTTTGGTATCTGGAAAAGCAGATTCAGATGCTTGCACAAGAGTGGAGGTGCAAGGCAGTATACCCCCATCACCTGCTGTAAGATAATTGCTGCCTGAGCAATGTTGCACAACTTTGCTGTTAAGAAGGGTACTGAGGTGGAGTTGTCTGACTACGAGGATCATGACAACGACATTGCTGTGCCTGAAACACAACCTGCTGGAGTGGCAACACCAAGTGATGGCAGATACAGACGTGAGGAGATTACACGCAACTATTTCTGAGTAAGTAATGAGACACAGACAGGTTGTGAATGAGAAGAACGTAATTTAATGTTGGCACAACGGTCATGCACTGAAGTGCAACAAATTAAACAAAAGAAAGGTGGGGACTACATGTCCTGGGTTACATCACAAAGTCATTTGCGCCCGCACTTCCCAGAGCCACAGGGATGTTGGTCACTGCTTTCCTCATGGCCTACAGCCTCAGCTGGGCGCCTGCTGCTCCTACGTGGCTGAATTACAGCGCTTGCCAAGCTGCTGCGGCTACTGCTGTTGTCTCCCTCAGCCACATCCAGGGCAGGATTCAGTGCAGTGTGTGATATTATCATTGCCTCGAGGGCACTGGTGATCCTGGCCATGCCCCTGGTGACCTCGGCCGTGTTCTGAGTGAGGCTCTCCTGCATGTTAATGCCTCTACGGCATAGCTGTGATGTGGCAGTGGCCAGACGATTCATGGCCCTATGGTTGACACGGGCGTCCCTGCGCCTTGTGTGCTCCAGGCTGTCCAGTTTTGAGCACAGCTGGGTGATTGAAGTTCTCATTTGCTGCATTCCTGCAGCTAGGTCAGCATTGGTTTTTGATATCTCCCTGTTGCTTTCTACCATGTCTCTGATGCCCTTCCCCATTTCTCCAATTTGTTCGTTTAGGACACGAAATTGGCGGTGGCAGGCCTGTATGGATTTCCCCTGCATGCGTTGGATGCGCACCATGCTCCCCTCCAGCCCACGAACACAGTGCCATCTCCATGTCCACCTGCACTGCTGGGCCTGCGTTGCCATCTGCGCGATGTGAAAGACTCTGTGGTGGGCTGCAGTGCAGCAGGACTCACAGGTGCAGTGGCTTGAGCCTCACCCTCTGCTGCCTCCATCACTGGCAGTGGGGCCACGACTCGCCTCCTGGCTGGTGAGGTTGCAGGTGCTGGCAGTAACAGTGATGTGAAAGTTTCAGGAGAGAAAACCAAAATGGAGGGGATTGTGAGAGGTGTGGGGAGTGGGGAAACTCGGGGGTCTGGACTGTCTCCTCTTCCTGGGAGATGGCAGTTGTGTGTTCTTCCTCCTGCGAGGCATGGACATGGCTTGGCCCTGCCTCGTCACTCTCCTCCTTCGCAGGTGCAGTCCCTGCTGTTGCTGTGGCTCGACTGGCTGATGTTGCCCCTAGGTATAAATAAGCGTATGTCAACTGAGTGCTACTGTGTCACAGTCACTAAAATAAATGCTTTACACAATTTACTGTCATTATTCAGCATTACTTTCACTGCCTTGCTGATGTCTGTGCAGTTACACAGGGTCTTACATTAGCTGACTATATTTCCCATAATGCATTGCTCCTGTATAGTGCTAGCAGTACTGGACTGGGGTTGTCCTGTGCACAAAGGGTTAAGGGTAGCAGGTTGGTATGGGGTGTCATGCTGAGCATGCGTCTTACCTTTTCCTTTGGCTCTGGCTGAGCTGTCCACATCTCCTAGTCCCACAACACTGTCTGGCTCGATGGTTGAGGCCACCAACTCCTCCAGGTCAGTCAGGGGGGGCGCTGGGTTCCTGCCTCCACCCGTGACACCAGCCTGCTTATGAAGCTCTGACATCTTTTTTTTGTGACGCTCCTGATGTCATAGAACCGCTTCTTAAGGTCATCAATGCTTCTGCTTGTAACTCCCACTGCATTGACCCTTTCTCCAATAGCAAGCCACAGCTTGCGTTTTGCTGACTCAGCTACAGTGAGGGAGTGCCTGCCAAACAGTTGCTTGTGGACTCTCACCACCTCCTCCACAAGTACCTTCATCTTCATGCTGCTGAACTTAACTTTCCTTTTCCTCTCTGCCTTCTGACTCTCACTGCTGCTAGCCATTTTCACTGTGGTAAACTCCCAAAAATCACTCCCTGCTGCTCTGTGTCTCTGCTCAGCTCTGACTGCCTCTCCAGAACCTTCTAATGAGTTGCAGCTGCCTGGGTAGCCACTTCCTGGTAGGGAGGGGGAGGGTGGTTGCACCTGATTGGCTGTTTTCATTAGTTTCACTTTTGCTTGCTTCCCGATTCGGAATTTACCGATTCGGTATTTACCGATTCGGTATTTACCGATTCGGTATTTCCAATGCATTCCTGTGGGCCTTTTGGCCCATAGGGATGAATGGGAAATACCGATTCGGTAAATACCGATTCAGTAAATACCGAATCGGTAAATTCCGAAAGTCCGATATCGAATTTTACCGATTCGGTAAAAAATACCGATTTTTTACCTACATCTCATTTACCGATTTTTGAATACCGATTCGGTAAAATTCGGTATTTAAGAATCGGTAAAATCAGATTACCTACATCTGGCCCAATGTCCTTTAAATATCTCTCAACACATTACTTTTGTCCTTTTAAAACTCATTCTCCTTGTAACTTAAAAGATCTAACCCTCATCAGTACTCTATACATTTAAGGAACTCTCTAACTTTTTTTATGTATTTCCCCATGGTACAAGCTATATCTAAATTGATCATTTCCACTAAAAGGTTTACGGCTTGCATCCTATTTTTAATATCATATATTTTTTTATTGAACATAAAATCCCTCTTTGTATTTCTAAGACCTTCAAGCAATCCAATAATATATGTAAAATTTCACAAGGAGTTCCTAAAGTGCAGGTGCATTTTCCATTGCTGTTTATCATTGAGTTTTTTACCCTTTTATTCGCGTAGCAAGGATTTACCCCAATTCTCAGTCTTATCACTTCATGCCTTAGCAGACAACTAGGTAGCCTGTCAATATAGGGTTAGTGTAGTTCATTTTACAACACTGAGGCCATATGGGAAACTGAGCTTTTCCGCACAGGTAATCCTGGTCCTGGGATCAAGAAATTTCTTTTCCCAGTATCCTAAGTTCCTTCTTACCTATCTTTAAATAGAGGGTCTGAGGGCATAACCTTAGCTTTAACATACCACATGCTCCATTGATTGTGGCTCTAGTCTCTTGTGCCCAGGTCAGCTCACTGTTGGCAATTTAGTTCTTACACCACTGTGGGATTTTTTTGGTCCTCGCCTGATCCCAAGCGCTGGAAGAAATGTAATAAAACCATGCAGGCTGTTATACCCCATTAGGTGATTCCCAGTTCTAGTCTCGCTGCTTGTACCATAGATGATCTAGGCAGATGATATAAAGCCCAACAATTTTCCGAGAGCCACATCTTGGGGTGAAATGTCACTGCTGGGGAACTTAGCGGTCTCTATATTGTAGGCTCTTAGCAATTCTCTGCACCATGAATCTGTTTTTAGGGGGTTTAATCTGTGGTTAAAAACGCCCAACATCAGGAGCTCATCTCTCGGGTAGGGATCACATATGACCTCTATATACTTTTTTTAACTTTCCAGGTCCACCTTATAATCATTTCCCTTCGCTTCTGGATATATACATTGACAATACATATACCTTCAGAGCGTAGGTTATTATTCAGTGTCAGCACTCTGCTGCCTAGCTCCCACATACATTTAAATTCAAGGCATTCAATTTTCCTGGCAATCTTTGTGGATACCAACATCAGTTGATCACCTGATGGTCTATCAAATGAGTTCTTTCTTGCTAGTTTCAAATGGTGGGTAAATCCTTCTGTAACTAGGGTTTCGTCGCACAGCCAAATCTCCTGTAAACACATGATGTCAGTATTCTTAAGAATGTTTTTAAAACTTTCTTGGAGCACTATTCTTTTATAACCATTAACATTCCAAGATAATAAAGACAGGCTGTGCAACGACGCAAGCTCCTAGTCAGTATCACTCAAGTACCCATCTTCTTCATATTCCATATATGCTAACTCTCTATATACATTCCCGACCAACACATCTTCATCATCACACCCTCGTTCCATAGGGGCTATTGTAATTTCAAGATCTTCCTTCTTACCCCAACAGGAGTTAATCATTCCTATTTGCCGTTCTCCCAACCCAGCAATGGTTTCCCCTGCTTATCAGTCAGTATTTCCTCCCTTTTTATTATTCTAATTTCCTCCTTTAACATCTCGGGTTCTGCGTTTTCCAGTGCTGCTTTTACTAGTGTTGAGTGAAGGAGGACCTTGGTTACTTCTCCCCCTTTGGTGTTTACTATAAACCCTACGGGGCAGATTTACAAGGCCCCTGCGCCACTTCTGCGTCACTTTTCCAATGTTAAAAATGGCGCAAAAGTGGCACAAGGGCCTTGTAAATAAGCCCCTACTTCTTTAAGGTCTTCTGAGCTGACATATAGTAGGCTTGCACATTTTGAAAATGAAGAGAGAAGTTGAGAGCGATTTAGGGGGTTTAGTTTTCTAGGTCTTTTACAACCTTTTCCCCGCCCTTTAGGCTCCAAGAAGAGCCACAAGTCCAAGTGTCATTCTAACTGTATTCCTGGCGGGCCTCCATCTTTTTGGCTTCCCTTCTTTGCCTATGTTCTTCTTCAATACCTCTCTTCCTAAGGCCCCTACCAAGGTTGTGGTTACTAGGTCCTACGTCTAGAGAATTACCCAACCCTCTTTCCACGACTACCACTTTTTCTTCCCCTGGGGTTTTCCTCAAGGTATCTTTAGTGCTCTTTAAGGTTCTTTTACCTTTTATCCGCCTATTTTGTTGTTCTGGACAACTGGTGGATACTCCTGTTTCTATAACACTTATCTTTTTCGATTCAGGGGTCACTTTCCTACCAGTTGCCATTTATCCTGGCGTTACCCTTTTCCCATTAACCTGTCACCTTAAGAGTTGGCTTTTATGTGGGCATTTTCTTCCCTTACTAGGCCGTGGGATGTATTGTTTATTATTCCTCCTTTCCCCACATCTTTTGATGATCATTAAGCATCGTGATATCTATATACCGTTGGTTCATCCTTCTGTGATTGGATATTCCTTTCAACTTCTTTCTCCCCACCAACTTTTGTTTCCTGATGGTCTCCTACTGACCTAACTAAAGAGGGCATTAAACCTTCAATTTGTGTCAGCTCCCCGATCATATTCTTAAACTGCACACTTTGTGTTTCTAAGATTTAATTGTTTAAGACTGGGACCTCCAATATACCCTGCAAGGTTTTCTGAAGCATCAACATAACCTCTAACATAGATGCACTGGAGGTTCCCGTAACCTCCAGGATATGCAATTATGGGCATGTTAAATGTTTCAATAACATAGGAATTTTCCAGTCTTTCTTTCTCTATGGAACAGTCTTTCATATGATTATAGTCTTCCTCACACAGGGATTTACTTAAAGAGGCTTTTTCTTCCTCATCCACTTCTATCTCTGTGTTTGGTTCAAATAATGATGAAAAAACCTGGGGGAAGAGGATAAGCATGGCTCCATAATGATCTCAGAGGTATTAAAGTTCCAAACTTAGGGCTGCCCAGTCCTCTGAGGTTGGCAGAATCTCTACAATGCTCAACTCCTTTTGGGCGTCCCCTTCCCTTTGAAGTGTTTCCCTAAGAAGTCCTTGATCGACTTTGATACTGCTGATCCTCCTTTTGTACCCACTGTCATCACAGTCGCAGTCTGTGGGGCTGAGTTCAGGGATTGGATGTTTTTCTTCACTAGTTTTTTTCTTCCTGTAGATGCTGCCTTGCCACCATTCCCTTCACTCGATCCAATCCTCATTTCAGTTGGAACCTCCATCCCAGCACTTTTAATTCCTGATTTCTTAGAGTTTTTTGGGGACTTTCTGGGATTTCGATTTTCCTAAGGCCATCGCTTTTGTTTTCCTCCTATTAAGACCCCCACTTTCCTGATTTCCTTTCTTCAGGTGCGGAGCAACACTGAACTGTTCTTCTTCCTCAGTTTTTCCTCAAATTTCCTGATATGCTTTGGGTACTCTTGACCCAAGCTCCACGACACGTATTGAGTTCTATGCCTAATTTTTACATACACTCTATAACTTAAATCCACTTACCTTTGTTCTGTGGTCATACGCTCTCCCGAACCACCACTTCTCTGCTGCACGTCCGCTGCTACGAAGTCCCTTTAGAGCTTACAATTCCGGTCCTAAGTCAATAGTTCCCAGGTGGAAAAATGCTGGTTGACACCCTGCTAGAACTTACTAGCAGGACCGTTAGCTGGGTAATCTCCAATCAATTAGTCTCCACTTTGCCACCTGAAACTTTATATCGACTTAGTACTTCTATAATGCATTGAAGAGAATGAGGAGCCATCAATTCGCAGTTCGAGCCCTCACGGCTCGCTTCTCCTGCATCCTCTGCTTCAAAAGTCCCCTTAACAAAGTTGGATGCCCTTTTTGAGCCCTCGTGGCTTGTGGCGCGGCTCGCACCTCTCGGGCCTCTCGCGTCCTCTTTATCGCAGGTTACAAAGTTTACAACCCCCTTTTCTCTTCCTTTCCCTTTTTCACCCACCGCTAGCTGTTCAGCGCTGTCCGACTGCGTTGATCGTGGCAGAAGTGGGAGGTGCTGTGAGGAGCGCCTTCCGATCCAGAGCGGAGAGTGCAATAACGAAGATATTACTCATGCACTCTTTGAATCATGTAGCCACTACTCATGTACTTGTATAGTCACTCAGGCACTAATGTTGCACTCCTTCTATCACCGAGGCACTACACTTGTACTTATGTAATCACTCAGTCAGTAGTCATTTTGTTATATATTCACCAAGGCACTACCTTTGCACTCCGTTATTCACTCAGGCACTACCTCAGTAGTGCTGCAATCACCCAAGAAGTACCCATGCACATAAAGAATTACCTAGTGACTTTCTATTCAGTCATGTAAATCCCCAGATATTACCCCTCTAGTAATGCAATCACCCAGGTGTTATATATGTACTCCTTTAATTCCACAGACATTACCTCTGTACTCATGCAATCACCAATGCATTATCTATACAGTGCTTCCATCACCAAGGCACTATCCTTGCACTCTTTCAATCACGCACGCACTGCTCTTGTACATATGTAATCACTCAACCAGTACTCATGCACTTGTAAAATTACTCAGGCCCTACCTTTGCACTTCTGAATCACTCAGGCACTAGCTTAGTACTACACTCAGGCAGTACTCATAGACTTATAAAATCACCCAATCACTTCCTATGTACTCCCCCAGATATTACCTCTGCAGTGATGCAACCACCCAGGCACTAGTTATGTACTAACCTTGCAGTCATGCAGGCTGTACCCATGCACTCATGTAATAACCCACGTACTACTCAATGATCATCTATACCTTTAGGTGATATTCATACACTTATCTATGTACTCAATGTTTATGTGTGCACTTATGCAATTAAAGAGTTACTATCTATATTCGCCTGCAATTACCCAGTGAGTACCTTTGGAGTCATACAATCACCCAAGCATTACGCATGGATTTATGCATTCACTCAAGCAGATCTATTCATGTTTTGGTTTCTAGGTTTCACTATATTCCATATATATATTGTTATATATTTCTTTTAGATATGATGATGATTTAAAAAGGTAGAGACATGTGTATGCGGGCTTTTAACAAAATGGAGAGACTTATGGCTGAGTCATGTAATTGTCTGCTGCTTTATATTTGGCTCTGCCCAACACTCATGCAATTATAAAAACACCCAAGTACTACCCATGCAGCCTTTCAATGATCCAGTCACTACATGTGCACTGCTGTAATCACTCAGGCATTACTTCTGCACTCATGCAAGCATACATGCACTACCTTTATACTCATGCAATCACCAAGGTATTATCCATGCACTTTTTGAATCAGGTAGTCACTACTCATGTACTTATATAATCGCTCAGGCACTAATATTGCATTCCTTCTATCACGGAAGCACTAGCCTTGTACTTATGTAATCACTTAGGCAGTAGTTATCCTGTTATGAAATCAACTAGGCACTACCTTTGTACTCCTTTATTCAGTCAGACACTACCTCAGTGGTACTGCAATTACCCAAGAAGTGCCCTTGCACTTAAAAATCACCCAGTCACTTTCTATGTAGTTATGTAAATCCCCTGATATTACCCCTGTAGACATGCAATCACTCAGTTGATACCCATGTAGTCCTTTAATTCACCAGACATCACCCCTGTACTCTCTGTCCGTTCACTCTTTCAATCACGCATGCACTACTCTTATGTAATCACTCAGCCAGTACCCTTGCACTTATAAAATCATGCAGGCACTACCTTTGCACTCCTGTAATCACGCAGGCAGTATCTTGGTACTTCTGTAATCCCCCAGGTAGTACTCATGGACTTATAAAATCACCCACTCACTTCCTCTGTACTTTATATATCCCCCAGATATACCTCTGCAGTCATGCAATCACCCAGGCACTAGTTATGTACTACCACTGCAGTCATGCACTCATGCAGGCTGTACCTATGGACTCATGTAATAGCCCAGGTACTAACCTTGCAGTCAGAGAATCACACAGGTTCTACTGTTGCACTCATCTACTTGCCTAGACACTACTCAGTGACTCATCTATGCCTTCAAGTGCGATTTATACACTTATCCATGCACTCAACCTCTATGGGCCTGATTCACAGAACTAACTTAAGACAAAATCCTAAACTTACTACTTTTGGTATTCACAAAATGCACTTACTACTTTTGGTATTCACAGAATGGATTTACGACTACTAACTTTACGTCCGCACTCAGGCCGAAAATGCTGGCCCAGAGGCGGAGCTTCTGGCTTGGAGGTGGAGCTTCTGGCCCAGAGGCGGAGCTTCTGGCCTGGAGGCGGAGCTTCCAGTCCAGAGGTGAAGATTTCAGCCATGGCTAAATCCCCTCCTCCGAGCCGGAAGCTCTGTCTCCAAGCCATAAGCTCTGCCTCCGGGCCGCAACCTCCCCCTCCGGGCCACAAGATCCGCCTCTAAGCCGGAAGCTCCGCCTCCGGGCTGCAAGCTCCATCTCTGGGCCAGAATTACCGGCCCGAGTGCAGGCGTAAAGTTAGTAGTTGCAAATCCATTCTGTGAATATCAAAACTAGTAAGTGCATTCTGTGAATACCAAAAGTAGTAAATGCATTCTGTGAATACCAAAAGTAGTAAGTTTAGGATTTTATCTTAAGTTAATTCTGTGAATCGGGCCCTATGTGTTCACCCTTGAATTAAGCAGTCACTATCCATCTTCTACTGAAGTTACCCAGCAACTTTCTTTGGAGTCCTACAATCGCCCAAGCACTACGCATGGAGTTATGCAATCCCTCATGCAGATCTATCACATGTCTCAGTTTCTAGCTTTCACTATATTCCAGAAAAATTGTATACAGATTTCTTTTAGATATGATGATGATTTGAAAAGGTAGAGACAGATGTATTTATGCGTTTAACAATATGGAGAGACTTATGGTTGAGTCATGTAATAGTATGCTGTTTTATATTTGGCTAGGACCAACACTCATGCAGTCATAAAAACACCCAAGTACTACCTATGCAGTCTTCCAATGATCCAGTCACTACATATGCACTGTTACAATCCCCAGGCATTACCCTTGCACTCAAGAAATCATCCAGGCACTACCTATGCGCTCATGCAATCACCCAGGTATTACCCATGCACTATTTCAATCACCCAGCCACTACCCAGGAAGTTATATAATCTCTGAGGCACTACCCTTGAACTCTTTCAATCACACACACACTACCCTTGTACATATGTAATCACTCAGCCAGTACACGTACACTTACAAAATCACCCAGGCACTACCTTTCCACTCTTCCAATCACTCAGGCATTTTCTTTTGTACTCCCGCACTCACCCAAGCAGTACTCATGCAGTTATAAAATCACCCACTCATTTGCTATGTATTCCAGTAATCCCTCAGATATTACCTCTTCAGTGTTGCAATCACCCAGGCACTAGTTATATACTACCCTTGCAGTTGTACAATCACCTAGGCACTACAGTTGCACTCATCTTTTCACATAGCCACTACTCAATCTCTTTTTTTATTTAAAGATGATAATATTTGTATATAATTATTTTAAGAATATTAAATCATTTTTAGAGAGATAATAAACATTACTTTTTTTTAGATATTTTCCATAATTATTAAGAAATATTCAGTATTGCAAGAAAAGTTGAAAAGAAAAGACTACAAAGAAAACAGAACTATTTAAAGGAGAGAGAAAAACAAAACTTAGATGAACTACATCATGTGACGTTGAAGAAAAAGTTTTCTGGTAAGAGAACAAAAGAATTTGTTAAAAGTGTTTTAAAAAATGTAATCGATTTTCAAAATGGGAAAATGAGAAAGAAAAGTTCTGCAAGCAATCGGAAGCAAACAAATAAAGGGCAAATTAATGCAAAATTGCGTTATATGAAAAAAATCCATGTTGAAAAAAGGATGAAAGAATATAAAGACATTAGGAAAAGAATGTATGAAAGTAGAGTACTACAAAATGTATTGAAAGATTGCAAAAAATATAAAAGAAGATCTGCATTTTAAAAGAAGAAAAAACAGATTGAAAGTGTAGTCAAAAAGGCTTTTGAATTGAAAAGAAAATTGTTCATAGTAGCATGGAAGAGAATTTAAACATTGAATAAAACAATGCACGTTTTGAAGGAGTAAAGTAAAAGAAAAATACTGGTGAATAGAACTAACTTCTGCAAAAACAAATTGGGTAAATGGAAGCACACTTCTAGTACTGAACCTTTTTTTAATGTAGAAAGCTATTTTCAACAAAATACATTAGTTCATGCCAGAGGTCGTTGTTATGAGTTTAAAAACAGTGGTCCTTTTTAGGATTGAAATGTCTGCAATTCATACCTGTGATGATTGGAAATTTGTTATTAATAAAAAGACCAATTAAAAAAAACTGTCGTCCAATTGAGAAAGAAAAGATGGTTCCTAGAAATGTAGAATAAGTAATAGCTGAAGAAGTTCAAGGGAGTCGTACACAAGCTCTAGTATATAAGTAGAATTGTTGTAGTATTTGTAGTATACAACAGGAATCTATTGATATATTATGAAATTCCAATGAGGTTATGGTAATAAAAGTGTTAAGTGAGAAAATATACTGGCTTGTAGGGTCATTCTTTGTCTTGTCTTTCTAGAAAATGGTGTCAAATACTTTTCAGCATTTAAGAATGTTAGCAGTACATCATTCAGAAATGCAGAAGTTAGTAAGAAGATTGTATTATGTAAAAAAAAGTCCTGCATTATCTTTAGGTAAAATAAACACAGCTCATTTGCATGGCTCTGTATTGGATGTAAAAAAGTTTCTGATGATATACAGTTTTGTTTCTTTGGGCCTCAAGAGGAGTGTAGAGAAAGTGAGAGTTGCATAAGTGTAGGTGTTGAGGAAGAGGTCAAAGACAGTACTACTGAGAAGTTTGCAGAATTAATCACACATTTTAAGGTAGTTTATTGTGAAAAAAAACTATGTTACGATTTTTTGTTGACGTACTCACTATAGAACTCAAACTAGGAATGTTAATGTATATTTAAAAAGTGAAAAGGAAAACAATGATAAGTGAGAGCAATTTGGTGCTTATTTGTTGGTGGAAGGTTGTTTTGAGTTGGGTAGTGATCAACGTATTTGTGAATATTGTTAGAACAAATTAAAAGAGAACAAAATGCCAGTTAGAAATGTACATAATAACCTAAAGTTGTTAGCTATTCTTCCAGAACTGGTAGATTTACATATGTATGAGTCAATTCTTATTCAATCTGTGCACCCTTTTCAGGCTATAGCTTGAATGGAGCCTAAAACATGTAAGCTGCCTCCAACACATTTACAAAGAGGTTTAAAAGGAAGAGTTGTGTATTTACCTTTAGATTTTAAGATAAATATTAAAACTGTTGGTGTAGAGTGAGAGGAAAGTGAACCTGTAGTTAATCTAGTTAATGGTGCACCAACAAAGAGTCGGAATATATGGCAAGAGTTAGTAGATATCACCTAACTTCAAAAGGCTACATTATATCTTGTACAAAACAATATTTATTATAAAAATGTATATGTGGAAGAAGAAAAAAAGCTTTAGAAGATAAAAGGGAAATTTCAAATGGACAAATAGAAAAAGTGGATAACTTGAGGAGTGAAGAGATTTATGAACAGTATAGTGTATATCTTCTACATTCCAAAGAAGTGATAGGAAACACCATTGAATTATTCCAAATGAAGAAAGCCAAGGGAACTCCAATGAGTGTATGGGAGAAAAGTTTGGAAGCTCGTTGTTTTCCACAGCTCTTCCCCACTGGAAAAGGTGGTCAATATGATGAATGACCCGGGCAAATTCCAGCTGAAATTATTGGTATTATTGTCACGGAGAACTTAAATGTATGTTAAGGAACTCAGGAACCCCTACGTGGTTTGTTATGCTTAGCTGTGCTGCATATGCATTGGGACGATTTACTTGAAATTTTACAACAAGCAAATTCAAATGTGAAAAACATTGACTTGAAGACAGCTGAAGAACTGTGTTCCTTGGATCCTGTAAGTGTGTGCAGATATTTTAATCATAGGTTTCAAGCTATGATTATTTTATTTGCTTAAAAATAATCCACCTCTTTGAGAAGGTATTGATTTCTTTTGGAGAAAGCAGTAGCAAGCCATAGGTGCACCTTATATTCACATGCTGTTTTGGATCAAGAATGCACCACACTTTGGAACTAATACTGATGAAAGTGTTTTGTCTTTCAGTGAAAATTATGTTACCTGTGCCATACCAAAAGAAGGAGGAGAAAATAACTTGAGACAGCAAGTTTTACGGTTTCAAAGTGGAAACATTGTCGACGGAAATACAAGCGAAGGGACAATTTTATACAAAATGTCGTTTTGGATTCCCACGTCCAGTAATTTCAAAAGTAAGAGTCAACAGTTTCATGTAAGCGGTAAGGCATACTATAACTTAAAAATCTTTAAAGAATACTTACAACATAAAAAGAACTGAAGATTCAAAGTATATTAATGACTACAATCCAGTGATCTTGATGATGTGGAATGCAAATATGGATATCAGTATTTTGCAGATAATTCAATTGCTGTTGCGTGTTATGTTACGCCATATCTAACCAAATCTTAAAAGACGGAGCTGAAAGAAATGTGGAAAGAAATTTCACAAAAGAAGACTCTGAGTAACAAATTGTACAGCTTCAGTTTGAAGATGCTTTCCCATCCAGAGATTGGATTCTTCGACTATTCGGATCGGTTGACCTCTGCAAGATTATATTCAAAGTCAAGAGGAATCATTTGGGTAAGTATAGGTCTTGCTGCAACACAAAATCTGTACAAGAAATTGAATACTTAGCATTGAATGAACCAGAAAGTACAGATATTGTTAAAACAAATATGTTGGATACGTACTATCCTAAAAAAAAACATATGTCTCTATGAAGTACTACAACATTACAGCTTTAAGAAAAATGTTACAGAAAGTATAATGAAGAGAAATATTCAGTAATAGGATGTGAAGGGTGTTTGGTAAAACATGCAGGGCCGGACTGACTACCGGGCAGTTTGGAATGCTGCCGAGCTGGGGCTAATCTCACTACAGTGGGAGATGATTTTGTTCATGGAGACCTGCGTGTGCTTCGAAATAATGAAAGCAAAACGAATTTTGTTTAGTACACCCAGGTCCCCATCAACAAAATCAGGCCACAGTTCAGCAGCATTCCAAACTGCCCGGTAGCCAGTCCGACCCTGAAAACATGCCAAAGGAAATCTTATTCACCACAGGAAATTCAGTTGCGAAACTCCAGATCAAAGAGAATTTGTCTATTGAGCACTTCTGCAACTTTTCAAGTCTTGGCGTAGTGAAATGGAATTACTTGGAAATTTTCAGTGCTATGAAGAATATTTTAATGCATGTAAAGATAGCATTCAATGCACAATTTTCCAAATTATCTACAAATGTTAAATGAAGCAATTGAACAAGAAACTACTATTGCAGCTGAAATAGCGAGACAGTTCTCAAGTTAGTCAAAGTTCTGCTCCACTAAGTCAAGATCCATTAGGATAACCAATTCTTGAAAATGAGGCAGCAACAGCCAAGAATGAAGTAGAAATGGCAATACAACAAGCACAACAGGACATTATTGAGTTGGGAAACTTGGAAGAACAACCAAATATTGAACGAAAAGATATATATCAGCAAGTGACACAACAGGTACAGCCTGGTTTACTGCATAAAAAAATAATGCCAATGCACATCATTTAAACCTATTTGAATGTATATTCGTGGTCAAGCTGGAACAGGAAAAAGTTTCTTCATTAAAGTTTTGACCAGTTACCTACAGAAAACCACTGAATCACATATGTCTTGTTGTGTAACCACTCTAGCTGGGTTAGCCACATACAGCAATAAAGGGATTACATTACATCGATTACTCATGCTACCAGTTGAACATGAAAATAGGTTGGAATATCCCAAGCTATCTGGAGAAGCCTGTTATGAAGTCTCAAGAGTACTAAAGAAAATGAAACTTCTGAACATTGATGAGGTGAGCATGGTCTCAAACATAATGCATATGTTTGAACATTTAAGAATGCAATAGATTTTAAAAACAGATTATGATGTTTTATTTGGAGGAACACATGTAATTTTATTCACCATTCTACTACAACCTACTCCTGTGAAAGGAAAACCAGTTTTTAAAACACACATCTACATCCACAAGCCGTCAAGTCTTCAAGTCCCTAAGTCTTTAGCTGTGGTTTTGTCTGGTTCTCTGTGCTTCCCGACTTGACTCCCAAACATCTGAATCCCCACAAGGGCCCACAAGGGCCCTACGAAGTTAGGCTCGTGGGCAGGGGAGTGTGATCCAGAGGCAGACACTGTTAGAGCCCCATGGCGTCTCTCGGAGCACACACAGATATGAGGTCGGGCAGGAAAAGGGGCCAGCTCGTGACCAAGTCCAAGGTCAAACAAAACGCAAACACCAAACCAGCCTGTGTGAGTTTGGATACGTCTCCAGATGAATCGAGGACCCACAGTGATCCAGCCCTTCAGGTTGGAGTCCACCTTCCTCATCTTTGTCAACCAAAAATCACCTCCAAATTTCAACTCCTAAAGGACCCACCTTCATCTATTGTTTCATCTAGTGGTAACATTTCGGGCCTTCAGGATCCTCTACTTCCCCTATCCCCGCAGGAACCGCTAGCATCACTATCATCGGGCCAGGTCATTGACACCTCTAATATGACATTACCCATGGCCTGTTCGCCTGTACATGGGAAAAAAGGCTAAATGGAATCCGACAACAGGGGTATCAGCAGGGGCATCAGTAGCTCAGTCACCCTGCAAAAAGAAGGCAAGGGGGAGCAGTCCCCCTCCGGCTCATTGTCTCCCCTCAAGTCCACCACTGCCTCAATTACCCCATACAATCAGAAGGAAAGGCAACCTTTGCTTAGCTTCACGACAAGCAGTGGCAAAAATCTCAATCGAGGGCAAGAGGCTCTAAATGGATCAAATTCAAATAACTTCTCAAAGACCATCAACGTCTCCCCCCATCACCTGGATGCCTTCAAGACCAGCTTATCGCCAACTGAAGTAACTGTAGATGGAAAGGGCTTCTCCGAGTATCCGTGGAGGCCACAGAAATTGTACAGGATTCAGGGTGCGACGGCCCCGCAAACCTTACCTACTTGTGCTCACAAAAATGGGCGGACTTAATTGCCTGTTACACCCTGGTCACCCCTGTTAAACAACCTCTGTTCACAGTTAAAACTAACAAAAATCAGTGTGCTAATCAGGTTTCATATCGGGAGGCAATTCTTTCTAACCCAACAACTCGACAAAGTCTTTCCGCTTTTTCCGCTCTTTCTGTATCCCCTCGTCCCTCAAGTCAGCCTGGGACCCAATCCGGGACTCAAGCATCGAATGCTTCAAACACCTGGGGCATTCTCTTAAACACAATGCAACGAACCGTCGATGCCCTTCATTACCAGTCAAATGGACCTACAGCTGACCTTACTTGATACCTTGGCGCTTTTTGTGGGGTGGATTGACGAGAAATTTGGCCAACTAAATCTTCTAATTGGCAGAGTTCAGCAGGAAGCAAAGCTGATCTGCAGTTGCGGTCCAATCATTGATAAACTATCATCACTCCCGGAAATAGTATCCACTTTGATAGAAGGCCTGCCAAAGTGGCCTCATAAAGGGGACTCCGACACCAATTCTTGCACAACAGCAACTTTCGACCTTGCAAAAGGGGACCTCACCGCAGCAAACACTGCAGACAAAACTGTATCGGCCTCTCCAGTGGGCCACTTGCCCAAATGTACCACCCTACTTTCCGAGGATCAAAATCCAACTCAGAACGCTAAGCGTCGCCGTCAACAAAGAAGAAAAGGTCGAAATAAAAAAATCAACCTCAAACCCTTCTGAGCTGTATCGCATGTACAAGATCAAAACTAGACAGCAGTCTCCTGAATCTGTATCCATCATATCATCCCACACAAGTACAGAACAAACTCTCATTGAGTCAATCGAACCCATACATGGGGGGAACCAGGCATCAACTAAAGATGTTCTAGCATTGGGGGCTGGCAGGGCCCAGTCCAGCAGCCAAACTGGCACCCAAAGTATTACGGACCCTAGTAGAACCAGTAAGGGGAAGGATGCCAGTCCCCCCAGACAACCATCATCAAACAAGCAAAAGGAGCTAAAGGAGGTACAACCAACGCACGACCCCAACCTGCCATTGAAATTTACGACCACTCTCCACCCGCCTCAAACATTGGGCAAGGAATCCATGATAAGTGGAACTCCCTGGCTTTCCGGTCCAACCACACCTCCATCTAGACGGTGACTCCAATGCTCCCATAGCTTTAGAGCCTCGACAACCTCCCATCCCTGATGTCTCTACTGGATCCTCACGACAGTCCATCACAAATAACAGAGGAACCCAACTGAGGGGCAAGTATCCAACAGTTCGACCGGTAGATCAAACTAGGAATTCCACCATTATTCTTTTTATCCCAAAATATGAATCAAAGGGTCCATTCGACACCTGAACAGAGGGAACTTGCTTCGACTCCTCGGCACTATACCAACCTAAACGATCTATGCTCAGCCGACCTCCTTTCAGTTGAATTCATAAAACTTGATAACTTAGAAGCTACAAAAGCAACCTGGAGGTCATCTGAAATTGTAAATAAAATCTTGGAGGAGCAAACAACCCTTAAAGCATGGGGGATCCTATCTGTCCTACACTACAACACAGGATATCCGTTCCCCCTGCTTGAGAGCCCACTGGAGGTACCAACCCTGAAAAGCTCCAAGACCATGTCAGTGCTTAGGGGCACCCAGGGACGATCACCTGCAAAAACTCGAGCATTGAACACCCAAAAGAGCACAATGGTTTCTTATTTAGACAACCCAGATTACTTCCTGGATTTCAGAACAACCAACACCTCGAGTTACCCACAATGACAGGGCAACCCAACGTGGGCGGGCTTGTACTTGGACATTCCGCTACTGAAACTATGCTCGTGGAACATAAATGGGCAAAACAATAAGGCTGCAGACATCGAATTCCTTCAATACGCAAAATCATTTGACATCACTTTACTTTAATTTTCATAGTGGTCAGTGTGCTTTGTCTATATTGGTATAGGTACCACTATCTTTGTACCCTTACAGGGACGGATGTCTAAAGCAACACATAGGAAATACTATATCATTGTGTATTTCGGTCCGACAGAACCATTATTAATTTTTTCCAAGTTAAAATTCAGTCATCAATTACCTATGGCAGCGAAGCTCTAAAAGGCACTGATGCGAAGTTGCTGGACATTATTATTTCAAAAGCGTACAGAGTCCTCTTAAACTTACCATCTTATACTACACAAGCCCAGATCCGTTTAGAACTAGGACTAACAAAACAACTGCTTGCACTGCGAGGATCGTACATTAAGTGTTGGTACAAAATAAAGAATTCACCTGAGAACAAATGAGAAGTGTGGCTCACTGGTTAGAGGAGGCAGACCCTGAAGCAGAAGTCAGACCTGGGACCAGGGTTCAATTCCCGACGCGGCAGGGTCTTGAGCCCAAATATCCACGGACTCGATAGTTCTCGTTTCGGTGCCTACTCGAATCATGGGCTCACACTCTGCAGCTCGGGGCATTAGCTTGCTTAATCTCCACTACGGCCCCCCCGCGGCGGGATGCCTGGCTTTCACCTTGGGGATGTCCAGTACGGGTATCTCACAAGGAAAAAGCCAGGACGGGTTCCCAAGGCAAGCGCCGAGATGCCTACGGGTAATCGAGCGCTATATAAGAACGCATAATAATAACAAATTGAACTGCCTGCTTTGGCAAGATTTGCATAGCAGTTTCACCGCACCGGCAAAAAAATATTTAGAGGAGTCGCTGGCTACCACAGGACTAAAAGAACTTTGGGGAATGTCCCAATCGCACGCACAATTTAAGCATGCATTAAATAAGGGCCTAAAGAGACTTTCTTTTATATAGGACAAAGCCACCTTTTCCCATAGGCGCCACGCCTGGATGATTCTGAGCACCTATAAATCACCTGGGTTACAGGCTTACTTTGGACTGGGGTACTGCAGGAAATCAAAAGAAACCTTCCTAAAACACAGGCTAGGAATCCTACCAGCCATAGCCCACCTACAACCATGGCTGAGAAGGAACTGCGGGACAACATGCAGGTTATGCGGTGCAGGGAAAGAAGATATTGAACACTTGCTATGCTCCTGTACGAAGTTAAAAGAGGAAAGAGTAGCTCTCTTAAAAGCCACCTTTAACGAATACAGTATACGCACAAGGAGACAAGCAGTCCTTGCATGCTTCGACCAAAGATTCCCGCCATTAAATGGGAAGTTTGTAACATTTTTGAAATTAGTTGTGCTCAAACAATCTAACATAGTCATTGGCGGTTCAGAAATATAAGGAATTATGGACATTTCTCAAACTCTGATTTTATAACTACTGCATTTTTTTTAACAAATTAAGATCTTTCCTTTTTCTTTTAAATACTTTTATTGATGAATTGTGTATCCAAATGTATTTTTGTAATGGTTTTATTTAATCAGAAACATTTTACTTACTTACACTAGGATATCTTTGGGAAGTATTGAAAATATATGGTCTCATTTTGAATATAAATAACTTATTAAGAATATGCGACAAATAAGTGGTGAAGATGTTAGAATAGGTGTTTTGACAAAACATGGTAAAGAAGCTTTACAAAGTCGGCTACTAACAAACTTGTTTCCAAATGAAAATATTGCGCCTGAAATAATGTACAAAAAAGTGGAGAAAAGAAGTCAATAGTTTGCCTAATGCCAACACTGCAAGAGTTTTCTACATTCGATCAAGAACTTTTGAAAATGTAAAAACAACCAATAGTTAAAATGGAAGCCATTGATAGAATGGAACACAAACAAGTTACTATTCTTCTCTAAGAAAAATTACAGTCAAAATAGTATTCTTTTGAGAAGTCTGTATCTAAGTCTGCTGGTTTAGAAAATACTTTATATGTATGTTTAAACTGTGGGGTAATATTACGGCGTAATTTGGATGTAGAAAAAGGTTTAGTAAATGGCCCAATGGGAAAAGTTCTTGATTTTGTTAATTATCAGGAGAGAGATGGAACTGAATTTTTGAAGATTAAATTTGATCAGATTGAAGAAATAAAACAGATTGGATGTTCCGCTCTTCATTTTTTGCTTCTAACCCCCAGATTCATCAAAGTCATGTCCATGAATTTTAAGGATTCGCTATTAAAGACTCGCAAAACCGGATGCATGTAGAAATCGCAATATTTTTTGCGATTTCTACTGATTCCTTATTTGCGATTGGCTAATTGCTAATCGCAAATAAGGAATGGCTTTCCCTAAAGGCCCATAGGAATGAATTGGGAGTCATTCCTTATTTGCGATTGGCACTTTGCGAATCGCAAATAAGGAAGCAATTTCAAGGGTGCCAGGGTGTCCAAAGGACACCCTGTTGCACCCCTGAAATTGTAATGTTCACTGGACATATGTGTGTGTTTAACATACAACTTAGAAAAATGCACTAAAGTGCATTTTTCTAAGGTTTTTCTAAGGTTTTGCTATTTACCACGTAGTTAAACTTCGCGGTAAATAGCGGCACCAGATTGCGAATTTGCAATTTTGAAATGGTTCATGCATTGCATTTAAGGAATCGCAATTTGCGATTCATTAAATGCAATCGCAATTTGAGAACTCACAATTATTTGCGAATTCTTAAATTGTGAGTGCATGAACCCTTGATGCATCTCAAATGCCATTTTTGCGGGCGTAAAAGGCCGAATTTTGCGATTCGCAATGTTTGCGCTCGCAAAAATGCTTGATGCTTCTACCTGTAAAAGACTTGTATATTCGTAAAAAACAGTTTCCTTTTTCTGTAGCATATGCAGTGACCATTCATAAATCTCAAGGTTTAAGTGTAGACAGTGCTTTGGTAAATATTGGAAGTAGAGTGTTTAAAGAGGGCAGCGCATATGTTGAATTGTCTCGGTTAAGAACATTATCTGGTTTGTGTTGGATTGATTTTGATGAGAAAAAGATAAGTGCTGATGCAAATTGTGTAAGAGAGTATAATCGGTTAAGAAGACTGTGTGCTCCTAACTTAGGTGAATATCCCATATATGAGAAACGTGTAGTATGTCCAAAACGGAAATATGAGAAACATTCTAGTGAGATTCCAAAAAAGAAAACAATTCAAGAACATGATGAAGCTGCAAAGAAAATGAAAATGGACACTGTTGATGATATTGTAGGATACCAGTTAGAAAATAGTTCCGGTATCAACTGCTATGCTAATTTATTTGTGAATGTTGTCTTTTATCTAGAAGATATTCATCATGAAATTATGGAAAATCAATGAAAGAGATTCTGTTCTTTATTTCATTATATTTTTCAAAAGTTGATAACTGATAGAAGAAAAATCCATACTGCTTCTGGCATTCTGCAATTTTTAGATAAATGTACTGGTTCTTCTCAATGTACACTGAATATACAACAAGACGTGCAAGACTTTCTTATGTTTATACTTGCAGTATTCGAAGATGAAGGAATAGAAATTGAAAATGAATTTGGACTAAGTTACAGATGGGATCATAAATGTGAGGAGTGTTCCTTTTCTTCGACCACTGAATAAGACACTGAACGATTCATATATTTGACAATACCAGATTGTAAATCAGTGTATTTTAACAAATTAGTAAAAAGAGCTGATCAAGATATGAAATACTCTCATTGTAAATCAGAAATGTTGGCAACATTATATATAAAAAGAATTTAAAAGTAGGTCATAATGCTGCAACGTTGCAGAGCAAATGGAAGAAAATTGTCAATTTCAGAAAGAACTTTTAAAGTAGTGGCTATTATTTTCCATGATGGACCTACTACAACATCTGGACACTATACTGTGTATTTAAAGTGCAATAAAGAATGGGCACTTGCAATGATGCCCATTTGGAATGCAAATATAGGTTGCCTTACGAATTACCAAATTCATATCTGATATTTTTTATGCCAAAATTTTGAAAACATAATTCGGCCTATTGGGAAGTTGTGATCACGATTAACGAGTTAATATTGGTTCTTTTTTTTTTTTATCACCAGCAAATTAAATACATACACATTTCAAGAGGATTGAAGAGAAGACAAACTGCAATCTTGGGGTTAAAAAATATGACAAGTAAAAACAGCAAAGATAACAAGGAAAATAAAGAAAAAAGAAAAAAAACATGATTCAAGTTAAACAGGTATAAGAAAGCAAAGTCATTGTTATAGGAGACAATTTTAAATAACCTGGAATATTGAGGATCTATCTTTACAGTGTTCCGCTAGAGTGCCGGATATAGACTATATACAATTAGTTTCCTTCTTTCTATCTTTTGATGTGGGCCCAGATGTTTTCCCCCATTCTTCTTGCTCTCAAACCCATTTTTTCATGTACCCCTTTATCTAAATTGTAGGTGGTTAATAGCCTCCCTAGCCATGGCTGGAATCCGGGTGCCATGGGATCCAACCAAGCTGAAGCGATACATATTCCGACTACTGCCATGGCTATAAAGAGGAAATGACGGTGGTCTTCTGATGCCTCATCATTACTAACTCCCATCATTATGAGCTGTGTGGTGAGGTTCTTTTTTATGTTCAGCGATAACTTCAGGAACATTTCAAATTTACCTAGCCAGGCACCTAACAGAGGGTATGTCGAGAACATATGCACTATGTTAGCAACAGTGCTATTGCGGTGGGGCATGTAATCCCATCCTGCCCACCCCATTGTGCAATTCTATCCGGGCTGTAGTATAATAAAAACAGCGTTTTGTAGTGTTGTGCCTGTAAACCTGTGGAGAGGAGCACAGTCCTTCCAAGTTCCATTGAATCTAAAAATATATCATGGGATATACCTCGCTTCTGTTCCCACTTGGACCCATATCTCTCGAGATCATCGTGGGTAAGCAAACTCAGTTTTGAATAAATTTACTGATAGTGCACCCCTCCCCACACCGTACCGTATCCACAACACTATTTAAAGCCCTTTGTTCCTCCCTTCTTTTGCATTAAATAGCTCAGAATTTGTAGTTATTTGAAAAAATCCCTAGTGTGTATCCCATATCTGCCTTGAATTTCACTAAATGATAGTATACCCCGATGCGTCTAGCAAGTCTCATATCACAAAGATACCTGCTTCCTCCCATCTTGAGATAATATTTTCCCTAAAGATCTCTGGCATTGTTGGATTTTTAAAAAATTGTGAATAATAGTACAGTCTGCCAAGCCGATTTTTCTTTTAACAGCAGCCTAGATCTTAAATAATTTACAACAAGGGGTGGTGATGGACAGAGTCTCTGAATTAAGCAGAGTACTCTCACCCAGTCAAGAGATCAGGGCTAGATCCAACACCGTTTTTTAGCTCATTGCACCATTCCAGTTTCAGAACCTGGCTGTATGCAAATTAGTCTGTTCCTGGCCCAGTGCATCATGGGAACAGGGCAGACCAGACTACAAAAGCCAATTCTTACACTGGGAAGGAAACAAGCTTCCGGGGACCGGTTTCTGGCATTTCAGCCGTCTTCGGCCCGGCTTGCTTGAATCCTGATGGTGCAATGAGCAAGGGACTCACATCTGAGTATACCCTTCCACGCTTAGGGTGGACAAAATGATTTACAACAAGGGGTGGTGATGGACAGAGTCTCTGAATTAAGCAGAGTACTCTCACCCAGTCAAGAGATCAGGGCTAGATCCAACACCGTTTTTTAGCTCATTGCACCATCCCAGTTTCAGAACCTGGCTGTATGCAAATTAGTCTGTCCCTGGCCCAGTGCATCATGGGAACAGGGCAGACCAGACTACAAAAGCCAATTCTTACACTGGGAAGGAAACAAGCTTCCGGGGACCGGTTTCTGGCATTTCAGCCGTCTTCGGCCCGGCTTGCTTGAATCCTGATGGTGCAATGAGCAAGGGACTCACATCTGAGTATACCCTTCCACGCTTAGGGTGGACAAAATGATTTACAACAAGGGGTGGTGATGGACAGAGTCTCTGAATTAAGCAGAGTACTCTCACCCAGTCAAGAGATCAGGGCTAGATCCAACACCGTTTTTTAGCTCATTGCACCATCCCAGTTTCAGAACCTGGCTGTATGCAAATTAGTCTGTCCCTGGCCCAGTGCATCATGGGAACAGGGCAGACCAGACTACAAAAGCCAATTCTTACACTGGGAAGGAAACAAGCTTCCGGGGACCGGTTTCTGGCATTTCAGCCGTCTTCGGCCCGGCTTGCTTGAATCCTGATGGTGCAATGAGCAAGGGACTCACATCTGAGTATACCCTTCCACGCTTAGGGTGGACAAAATGATTTACAACAAGGGGTGGTGATGGACAGAGTCTCTGAATTAAGCAGAGTACTCTCACCCAGTCAAGAGATCAGGGCTAGATCCAACACCGTTTTTTAGCTCATTGCACCATCCCAGTTTCAGAACCTGGCTGTATGCAAATTAGTCTGTCCCTGGCCCAGTGCATCATGGGAACAGGGCAGACCAGACTACAAAAGCCAATTCTTACACTGGGAAGGAAACAAGCTTCCGGGGACCGGTTTCTGGCATTTCAGCCGTCTTCGGCCCGGCTTGCTTGAATCCTGATGGTGCAATGAGCAAGGGACTCACATCTGAGTATACCCTTCCACGCTTAGGGTGGACAAAATGATTTACAACAAGGGGTGGTGATGGACAGAGTCTCTGAATTAAGCAGAGTACTCTCACCCAGTCAAGAGATCAGGGCTAGATCCCCGGAAGCTTGTTTCCTTTCCAGTGAAGAATTGGCTTGGTAGTTTGGTCTGCCCTGTTCCCATGATGCACTGGGCCAGGGACAGACTAATTTGCATATAGCCAGGTTCTGAACTGGGATGGTGCAGTGAGCTAAAAAACGGTGATGGATCAAGCCCTGATCTGTTGACTGGGTAGGAGTGTTCTGATTAACTCAGATACTCTGTCCATCACCACCCCTTTTTGAAATTATTTTGGCCACCATAAGTGTGGAAGGGTATGCTCAGACATGAGTCCCTTGCTCACTGCACCATCAGGATTCAAGCAAGCCGGGCCGAAGACGGCTGTAATGCCAGAAACCGGTCCCCGGAAGCTTGTTTCCTTTCCAGTGAAGAATTGGCTTGGTAGTTTGGTCTGCCCTGTTCCCATGATGCACTGGGCCAGGGACAGACTAATTTGCATATAGCCAGGTTCTGAACTGGGATGGTGCAGTGAGCTAAAAAACGGTGATGGATCAAGCCCTGATCTGTTGACTGGGTAGGAGTGTTCTGATTAACTCAGATACTCTGTCCATCACCACCCCTTTTTGAAATTATTTTGGCCACCATAAGTGTGGAAGGGTATGCTCAGACATGAGTCCCTTGCTCACTGCACCATCAGGATTCAAGCAAGCCGGGCCGAAGACGGCTGTAATGCCAGAAACCGGTCCCCGGAAGCTTGTTTCCTTTCCAGTGAAGAATTGGCTTGGTAGTTTGGTCTGCCCTGTTCCCATGATGCACTGGGCCAGGGACAGACTAATTTGCATATAGCCAGGTTCTGAACTGGGATGGTGCAGTGAGCTAAAAAACGGTGATGGATCAAGCCCTGATCTGTTGACTGGGTAGGAGTGTTCTGATTAACTCAGATACTCTGTCCATCACCACCCCTTTTTGAAATTATTTTGGCCACCATAAGTGTGGAAGGGTATGCTCAGACATGAGTCCCTTGCTCACTGCACCATCAGGATTCAAGCAAGCCGGGCCGAAGACGGCTGTAATGCCAGAAACCGGTCCCCGAAAGCTTGTTTCCTTTCCAGTGAAGAATTGGCTTGGTAGTTTGGTCTGCCCTGTTCCCATGATGCACTGGGCCAGGGACAGACTAATTTGCATATAGCCAGGTTCTGAACTGGGATGGTGCAGTGAGCTAAAAAACGGTGATGGATCAAGCCCTGATCTGTTGACTGGGTAGGAGTGTTCTGATTAACTCAGATACTCTGTCCATCACCACCCCTTTTTGAAATTATTTTGGCCACCATAAGTGTGGAAGGGTATGCTCAGACATGAGTCCCTTGCTCACTGCACCATCAGGATTCAAGCAAGCCGGGCCGAAGACGGCTGTAATGCCAGAAACCGGTCCCCGGAAGCTTGTTTCCTTTCCAGTGAAGAATTGGCTTGGTAGTTTGGTCTGCCCTGTTCCCATGATGCACTGGGCCAGGGACAGACTAATTTGCATATAGCCAGGTTCTGAACTGGGATGGTGCAGTGAGCTAAAAAACGGTGATGGATCAAGCCCTGATCTGTTGACTGGGTAGGAGTGTTCTGATTAACTCAGATACTCTGTCCATCACCACCCCTTTTTGAAATTATTTTGGCCACCATAAGTGTGGAAGGGTATGCTCAGACATGAGTCCCTTGCTCACTGCACCATCAGGATTCAAGCAAGCCGGGCCGAAGACGGCTGTAATGCCAGAAACCGGTCCCCGGAAGCTTGTTTCCTTTCCAGTGAAGAATTGGCTTGGTAGTTTGGTCTGCCCTGTTCCCATGATGCACTGGGCCAGGGACAGACTAATTTGCATATAGCCAGGTTCTGAACTGGGATGGTGCAGTGAGCTAAAAAACGGTGATGGATCAAGCCCTGATCTGTTGACTGGGTAGGAGTGTTCTGATTAACTCAGATACTCTGTCCATCACCACCCCTTTTTGAAATTAGATCTTTAATAAGGCCTACATATTTTCAAATCTAACCTATTTGTAGAAGCTTGGCTCACTAAAGTTAAATAAACAGCCCTGGGAGGCGTCACCTATCAATAGCTCATATACATCTCCCGTCCCATATGAGTCCTTCTGAGCTTCCCTTTGCCACCCCAGTAACACCCGCATTGATTGTAAAGTGGCAGCCCAGTAGTACAGTCTTATATCGGGAACGTCCCATCCTCCTCTCTCCCTTACGAGTGTCATAAATTTAAACGACCTACTAGTTTTACCTTTTGACCAGATAAACTTGTTGAACATGTTTCCCATCCCTTTGAACCAGAAACTCACAAACTCGAGGTAGTGACCCTAAACAAATATAATACCTTAGGAAGAAATAACATCTTTATTACTATCATTCACTTTATGGAGATCCTGGACCTGACGGTTAATCACTCAAAATCGTTTATCATGCAGGTGGGACCACCTACAACAAAGCAGTTTACCTTTAAGCTAGGATCATCACCAATACCCAAGACGATTGTATTTTCTTATTTGGGGGTTTTGTTTCATGACTCCTTGAGTTGGTGTCCCTTGCTTACTCAGAAGAAAGGGGAACTAGTTAAATCTTCTCCAGCTGTTTTTAACTTTGCCACCAGAGTGGGACGGAAACCAATAGGGGGACTCTTGAAGATTTATCAAGCAAAATGTATTTCAAAGGACAGTTTCGGGAGCGAGATCTGGGGCCATATTGGGGTGGGGGCCCTGCAAATTGCCGAAAACTCTTTCCTGCGATGGGCCCTTTCTGTGCCGCAAAGTATTTATTTGTATTTTGTGCATGAAGAATTTGGGATGCCTTTCCTCTCAGATGAATTGGCTTTTCGTCCCCTGGCATTGTGGCTCAGGCTTTGGGCCAAGCAGGAAAATACACTCAGTAAACACATCTTAAAGGACTGTCTTTCGCTTGACCACCTTTCGAGTATTCGATGGCTTCAGTACATAATAGTAGGCCTTTTGAGGCTAGGCAGAGGAGAACTATTCACTAATCCGAAGATTATATGTAAGAGGGACTATGCATGGGCCAAAGAGTGTTTTTCAAGACGAAGCCGTTGTGAAAGAGAGAAAGCCGAGCTGTGTAAGTCAGGTGTACATAGGCACAATATGTTAAAAATGGTGCGAACCACCAAACCATATCTTTTAGGGCTCAAAAGTACCTATGACCATTACTATAGTCGTGCTTTCAGCTCAACCTTCCTCCTCTTTCTCTCGGCTCAACCACGTGGCTTCCTCAGAGGTCAGTGTCTCATGACCTGTGGCTTCGACGGAGAGTCTCCTCAGGATGCACTTTTGTAATGTTCTACAGTTTTTATGATCTTCCTAGAAAACTATTTATTATTCCTATCCTGAAAAAAAGATGGTTTCTTGAGGGTAAGACCAGTTTTTATCATTTTACAACTCCTTTCTCCAGACACTGTTTTGTACACTCTTAATTTTTTAAGGGCTGTCCTAAGACTCAGGTCAAGTTGTGATTAATTTCTGTATTGTAATCCATGTATTTTAACTATAAACCCAGTGTAATTTGATGTATCAACAGTTGTTAACTTGTATTTTGGAACACGTTTTAATCATGTTTGTTTAAATTTATGGTTTTACTCATAGAATCGAATAATGTTTGTTGATGATCATGACCATCTTTATTACATTACATCTGCCTAACATCAAAAGATGAAGATTGTGCCACCTATTGAAGTCTTTTTTCCCTTTCATTATTACCAGAGCGATGTTTGCCTCCACTATTTGCTCGAGGTCAGATGTAATGTTTATTCCTAAATATGTAGGCATATTAGTCACCCGTGTATCCTCCATAACAACCAAGCTGTTAGCAAATATTTGAGTTTCCTGCTAATTAAGCTTGCACCCTGAGATTCACCCAAATGCTACATCTTCTTTGCCAATTGCAATAACTGCAGCCTGGGGATCAGAAGTGACAACAGCCAGATCATCAGCATATGCAAAAATTTTGTTTTCAAACTCCTGAAATATCATTGGCTTGATTATTTCGTTCCATCAATTCTTCGAATCAGTGGATCGATATTTAAGGCAAAGAGTCGCGGAGAGCAGGGACCCCTTTTGATCTGTATTGGTTCCGTATAACCTCCATTTATTCTAACATGGGCCACAGGAGTCTTATAGAAACCCATAATTGCTTTAATAAATCCTTTTCCTACCCTGTACCGTTTGAGGGTCCCCCACACATAGTGCCAGGAGACCTTATTAAATGCTTTCTCAGCGTCTAGATGTATCAGTACCATAGGGTCTCCTGATACAGCTGCGGCATCGAATAATGTTATTACCCTTCGCATATGCTCTGTGGTTCCTCTTCCGGGTATGAACCCATCCTGTCGTTTGTGGATCACTCTGCTAGTGATTGAGTTTAATCATGAAGCTAAGATTTTCTAGAAGATCTTAGAATCACTGTTCATGAGAGTAATAAGTCTATAAGAGCCAGGCTCCTGCGGAGGTTTGCCTTTCTTTAAAAAAACGATTTTTGCTGCCTGGCCCCAGGACTCAGATATAGCGCATCCCCCTTGCACCTTCCTAAATGTTTTTATCATGTCTTGTTTCAATAGGTGATAAAACGTTTTATAAAATTCCAGGGGGATTTGATCTGGCCGCACTGCTTTCCACGATGGAAGATTCTTTAGGGCATTATATATTTCTTCTTCAGTCAGGCTCATCTCCAAGGCGTTAGCAGCAAATAGCTCTATTTGGATAATATTCAAATACCCTCTGATGGCGTCTTGTGACGGGTCAAGTTCCTACTGTTAAAGTTCACTATCGTATTTACAAAATTCCTCCCGTATACCCATGGGTTCTTCAGTCAGATTCCCGCCTTTATCCTGTATCTCTGCTATTTCCCCCATCACCCTCCTGTGCCTCGTCCTCACAGCCAACATATGTCCCACTTGCTTGCTAAGTTCATAGCACCCTTGGAGCCAAGCCAGATATTTCTCGGCAGCCTTGGTTGTTGAGATTTCCCCGATTTCTGCTTTAGTTACACCTACTCTGTGTATCCAACTCTCTAAAGGTGCCCCTCGCGCTATTGCACTAGTCAGTTCCTCTTCTGATTCTATCAGTGCCTTATGTAACATGTTTGATCGTCCTAAATCTTTTTTTAGCTGCTGGGCACTGTAGCTGAGCGTCTCCCCCCTGACACCAGCTTTTAGTGTATCCCAGACAATTCCACTACTAGCGCTGTCCCTAATAATTTCCAGAAACCCCTTGATCCAGGAATTCATGTGAGTAATATAGTCTGGGTCTTTCAACAAACCCCTCTCAAAAGCCCAGAATGATTCTTTTATTTCAACCCCCCTGAAATTCACTGTTAATACTAATGGATTGTGATCTGATATCACACGAGGATGCTTTTCTATGGAACTGTCTGAAACTAGGTGATTTGAGGTAAAACATAATCTATGCTTGCTGCCATTTTATGCGGCACAGAATTGTATGTGCTCCCAAGGTCATTCGCTTTGGTCTGGGTCCAAATGTCTACTAATCCTTTCTCTTGGATCAGTGTGGGCAAAGCACTCCACACCTTGCTTTTACGACCTGCATATTTTCCTGTACTCGCCCCCACCTAATGCCCAGGCCATTGATATTCAAGTTTCCACAAAATACAACCGGTGCTTGCCGTGAGGCTAGTTCTGTATTCACCTCCTCCAAGACCTCTGGGTCATCACCTGTAGAGCCGTACATGGTTCAGACGGTAAAGCTGTGCCTGTAATAACAACAGACTGCCATCACCCCCTCCTAAGTTTATCTACCAGACCATTCTTACACCTTATATCTCTCCTATGTGAAAGGATAGCAAAACTATCGTCCTGTGTTGTATTGACCCCCAGTGTATTTCCTAACTGCTACATTATTTCACCCCTTGAGCCCTCGATGTGTGTCTCCTGTAGGCACAAAATATCTGCCAGCAGCCTTTTCAGTTCTATAGCAATTCTTTGCCTTTTATTTGAATCATTCAGACCACACACATTTATAGAGGCAATTAGAATACTCGCCATCGTATATCAAAAAAACGAATTCCTGCGCTTGCTTTAGTCTCTTCCTGTTTCAACTCTGTGCTGTTTACATTTATCTTGTCTCCCCGAGAGCGCCAGTTTCCTGGAATGGCGAGATCAATTGTCGTTGCCTCCAGCGCCTTAACAGTGTACTGTGGCAAAACTCCGGCTGCCCGAAGAATGTATGGCCGTTAAACGACCATTTGGCATTTGGTCTTGCCCCATCTGATATAGCCTGGTGGGGGAGGAAGTTCCCGAAGTAAACTAGCATTGCCCTGGGTCGATCCAGCTGTCCTGATGTAGTATTCTTCTTCATAAGCAGTGGGAAGCGATGCACTCATTGGATCTCAGCACCCCAGTTCCAGTTCCAGTTTAAGAGTTCAGGGAAGACACCCTTCAGCAGATCCACCATGAAAGTTCTTACATCGCTGCCTTCGCTATTTTCCACTATTCCGAGAAATCAGAGGTTTTCCGGCGCTGCTGATACTCGAAATATTCTAGTTTCCACATCTTATCAGTTGACTGCTTCTCCTGTAGTTCCTTACATTCCTGCATTTTTCCCAATACGCTCTCTAGGGACATACAGCCTGATTCATCAAGCCGAAATCGGCTCGCAAAGGGCCAGATTCTGAGAATCTGGCCTTTTGCGAGCGCTATTTTTGCATTTGGGATTCATCATCCCAAATGCAAAAATCGGTAATAGCGATTTCGCTATTTTGCGAGGAATTACATTTAAGGAATCTCTATTTGAGATTCCTTAAATGCAATTCATCATCCATTTAAAAATTGCGAATTCGCAATTTCGGCCCGCTATTTACCGCGAGGTCAAACCTCGTGGTAAATAGCGAAAACTTAGAAAAATGCTTACGTTGCATGTTGCACACACACATGTCCTTTGGACATGTGTGTGCGCAACACCTGTTTCAATTTGCATTTAAGGGGTGCTACAGGGTGTCCTTTGGACACCCCTGGCACCCTTTAAATCGCTATCTTATTTGCGATTAGCTAATTGCTAATCGCAAATATGGAATACTCCCCATTCATTCCTATGGCCCATAGGAATGAATGGGGAGTTATTCCTTATTTGCGATTAGCAATTTGCTAATCGCAAATAAGGAATGTGTAGGAATCGCTATTTATTTAGCAATTCCTACATGAATCCCGTTTTGCAAGTCCTTAATAGCGATTCCTTATGTATCGCTATTAGGGGCTCGCAAAACGGGAGAATGATGAATCAGGCTGATAGTTCTTTCCTAGACATGTGTTACCCTTTCTTTCATCTCTGCACGCATTTTAGTCACCTTCTGGATAGATCCTTGTAGTTTCTTTGTGGCCTGATGTGCCCTGTGATTCCCCTGGCGGGCTTCCCCCTGCATTTGCTTGAGAGTAGCATAGATTAAGTCCATAGAGGGAGGGTTATGTGGGCTGGCTGTGGCGCTGGGCGCTATTTCAGCCTGATCTGTCCCACCTTCATGATACACCTGTCTTGTGGCCGAAAAATCCCATTTTAATCTGTGGGTAGTTTCACCGTTGCAGTCCACTCGGTGACTTTTCCCCTTTGATCTTATTTTACATTTTTGGGTAGCTGGCTTATCATGATTTTTATTAGTGGCTGAGCGCTCGAAACCAGAGTCTTCCTCCGTAAGCCTCGGTGTAGATGTTGAGAGCTCAGAGTCATCTGTGAGGGAGAAGAATTCCCCTCCCCAAAATCTGGTGAGCCCATTGTATGTTTTAACCATGGATCACCCAGCAGTCCATGGGTCATTGTTGCCCCTTTGGAAGAGGTGGCTATGTTGAGCAGACCTGACTGATTATGCAATTTGTCTCCCATTAACTTCCTGGGGTGTTCACTCTGTGCTTGTGCCTGTTCCACCTCCTGCAGAGTAAGCAGTTTCCTCTCCTGCTCAACACTATGCTATCAGGCATGGCAGGTTGCTGAGCCACGCTCATTCTCCTTGTGCTCTCTAGCTGATCCTGCACAGCTGGGGTTGAGACGGAGCTGACAGCAGAGTCAAGGAGTCGGTCCAGCATTGCCTTTCCCGGGTGCATAGCACTGAGGCAGGGATTCCACGTCTGCCTCCATCTCCGCTCCCTGCGTAAAAATCTGTACTATGAGCATCTGCTTCGCGCCACGGTCCCTGGTGGTTACTCGCCGGCTACCGCACTCATCTGCCCCGCGGTCACTAGCGGGTTTCAACTCGGGATTCTCCACTCTCCCAGCCATGCCTCCACACTGATGACCAGCTACGCCTCTTCCAGCAGTGACGGTTCTGGGGTCTTTCACCGCATCCTTCATTCCATTCAATCCTGGAGCCATATTACAGGCCCCCAGTAGTCTCTCTCATGCTGCTACCACCAGTGAAGTGGCATCTCTAAAAAGGAGATGGTCTGGCGCTCCAGCCACCACAGCACTTTCAGCCATGCTGAGGTATTACGGCTCACCAGGTAAGGGAATTCTCCTTTATTGTCTAGCATTGTCTTTCTGCCCCATTGCTTTTTTACGTTTTGCAGCAGGGTTAGGAGTAGGACACAGATGCAGCTCTCTCAAGGCGGTCAGTCGGCTGCCATCTTGCCCCCATGCCTTATTTTGGATTTTTTCAATGCAAATGGATTTGGAAACATTATTTGGACTATTGGGAAGATGTGAACAATTACTGTTTGGATTATTGTTTGTGCTATTTCTTATTGCATTTGCAAAATTGTGTTCAAAGGAACTACTTTATATATTTGATCTTTACATTATACACGATGTAAATGAAAGTGTATATTTAAGAAAATGTACTTCAGAGAAATAAATGATTTAATGTAGTTGATAGGTAAACAGATAGTTGAATGTGTTGTAAATATTTTCAACGCAGATTGTATTTTTTTTACAATATCATTGATTGTATTTCTTTCCCCTTGTTATATGATGATATACATTGAAATCACGGTGTCTGGTGAAATTCAATAGAATCTAAAAACAGCAAAAAATGGAAACTGAATATGTTATGTAATTGTAAAATTATTTTCTGGTTTTAAAACCATAATATTATACGTAATAAAAGTTTTTCTTCTTTTTAGTACAGAAAATAATAGTATACCTTGAAAAGATTTTAAATTCAGTTTACAACAAAACAACTGTAAAATGGTTTCACTGAGTTTAATATGTACTTTAATAAAGAAGGTAAGACAAAATAATGTAATACGCATAATAATATGAAGCAATGTTTACAGTCACTTTTATTGCCCTCGTCCATTTTTTCAAATACTACCCATGCACTGATCTATATAATTAGGCCCTATTCTTACACTCCTGCCATCACCCATGCACTATCCAAGCATTTCTCCATTCACCTAGCCTGAATCCATATACTTGTAATATCACCCAGGCACTACCTATATAGTCTTCCATTCACCCAGGCACTACTGATGCACTCCTCGATCCACCTTGGCATTACCTATGCACTCCTACAATCAGCCGTGCACTATCCATGTACTCTTTTAATCAGCCAGTTACTGCCCTTGCAGTCTTCTAATAATCCAGGTACTACTGCTGTACTCATATAATTACACAAGCAGTATTCATACACTTATAAAAACATGTAGACACTACCTATGCACTTGTGCAATCACCCAAGCACTACCCATGCAGACTTCCAATCATCCACACACTACTCCTGCACTCATGCAATCGCCCTGCTAATACTCATGCACTGCTTGAATCACCAAGGAACTACTCAGGTAGTCCTGCATGCAGTCAGGCACTAACCATGCACTCTTCCATGCACCCAGGCTTTACCCATGCTCCCTTTCAATCACCCAGACATTACCCCTGCACTTTTACAATCACACAGACATTATCCATGCACTCCTTCAATCACTTAGGCACTACCTCTGCAGTCATGCAAAGACCAAGTCACTACATTTTCTCTCATGGAATAACTCAGGCACTACCCTTGCACTCTTCCAATCATCTCTGGCACTATCAATGCACTCCTCCTATCACCCAGCCACTACCCAAGCACGTATAACATCACCAAAGAACTACCTATACACTTGTATAATCACTCAGGCACTACCCATGCACTCCTCCATTCACCTAGACATTATCCCTGTATTCATGTGATCACCCAGGCATTACTCATGGACTATTTCATTCACCCAGGCAGTGCCCATGCAGTCATACATGTGCTCAGGCACTTCTGCAGCACTCATGCAAACATCCAACCACTGTCCATGCAGTCTTTCAATCATCCATGCACTACTCCTGCACTTATGCAATCACCCTGCTACTACTCATGCACTCCTCCAATCACCCAGGAACTACCCAGGCAGTCCTACATGCACCCACACCCTACCCATGCACTCTTCAATGCACCCAGGCATTACCCATACACTACCACCCGTGGAGAAAGACTCACCGCCTGTAACTGCTCAGACTCCCTTTCCCGCTGCTGATCCCCGCTACAGGAGTAGCACAGCTGTTTTCCAAGAGCGCCGCTGAGTGACTGTGAGCGCGAGGCCGCAGAGGAGGACGAGGCGCCGGCCCCAGGACTGCGAGGACCAGCATTCACCACCTTCAGCTGGTCCTCTTCCTGTGAGAGCCGCGCCCCCTTCCAGTGCCCCGCCCCCAGCGAAGCGCTACAACATCTCGCGGCACCCGCTGCGCGGGTGCCACTCGTGGAGAAAGACTCACCGCCTGTAACTGCTCAGACTCCCTTTCCCGCTGCTGATCCCCGCTACAGGAGTAGCACAGCTGTTTTCCAAGAGCGCCGCTGAGTGACTGTGAGCGCGAGGCCGCAGAGGAGGACGAGGCGCCGGCCCCAGGACTGCGAGGACCAGCATTCACCACCTTCAGCTGGTCCTCTTCCTGTGAGAGCCACGCCCCCTTCCAGTGCCCCGCCCCCAGCGAAGCGCTACAACATCTCGCAGCACCCGCTGCGCGGGTGCCACTCGTGGAGAAAGACTCACCGCCTGTAACTGCTCAGACTCCCTTTCCCGCTGCTGATCCCCGCTACAGGAGTAGCACAGCTGTTTTCCAAGAGCGCCGCTGAGTGACTGTGAGCGCGAGGCCGCAGAGGAGGACGAGGCGCCGGCCCCAGGACTGCGAGGACCAGTATTCACCACCTTCAGCTGGTCCTCTTCCTGTGAGAGCCGCGCCCCCTTCCAGTGCCCCGCCCCCAGCGAAGCGCTACAACATCTCGCGGCACCCGCTGCGCGGGTGCCACTCGTGGAGAAAGACTCACCGCCTGTAACTGCTCAGACTCCCTTTCCCGCTGCTGATCCCCGCTACAGGAGTAGCACAGTTGTTTTCCAAGAGCGCCGCTGAGTGACTGTGAGCGCGAGGCCGCAGAGGAGGACGAGGCGCCGGCCCCAGGACTGCGAGGACCAGCATTCACCACCTTCAGCTGGTCCTCTTCCTGTGAGAGCCGCGCCCCCTTCCAGTGCCCCGCCCCCAGCGAAGCGCTACAACATCTCGCGGCAACCGCTGCGCGGGACGCGCGCGGGACGCAGCCCGGGGCGAAGCCCGGGCCAAGGGCGGGCCCGTTGTTGCCCGTTAGTGCCCGATAGAGTCCGGTCCGGGCCACCCCTCGTTCATCAACGACTCAGCAACAAACAAACATGCCAGCCAAAACAAGAAGTACCTCTAAACCAAAATCTAAACATGCGCAGGAGGTAGCACAGGTTACAGGCCCTATTGACTTATTTATATCGCGGGTCAATGAAACGATAAATCAAAGCATAGCTTTGATGGAGAGGAGAGTATCATTAGACCTCATGAGTGCAAACGCCAAGCGCTCCTCACTAGGCGCCATAGCTAACGCCACCTCTCCAATTAACCTCAATACTCAAAACAGCTCTCTTCCTGTAACCTTGTCAGTACCAGACTTAAATACTGTCCCGTCGGTAGTAGACCTGTCAGTTACGCACTCTGAACTGGATCTTTCTACAACATGTGATGACCTGGAAGCTACTCCCGACTTAGCTGGCTGTCAAACCCAGGGAGACGCTCAACCCTCCGAAATCGTGTTCCAACAAGGCGAGAGAGAAGGAGCAATTCCGAAAACTTGTCCTGCAAACAGCAAAGAAATACTTAGACCATCGTATCAGGAACACACAACAATTCATTCAAGCTCCTCAACGACCCACAGTATACTACAGTTCCCCGAAACCACCCTTCCACACAAGGCAATCCCCAATGACATTATCACTAATCAATGTAAGACCTGCAGAATCACCTCGGAAGTTCTTACTACAACCAAAGACCTATTATACCAATATCTAAAGCCTATTCAGTTGAGCATCAGAAATCTCGAAGCTCAACTAACTATAATCTCGGCCACCCTTCTAGACTCAAATACCCGCATAGATATAAATGGGCAGCGCAATACCTCGCACCCATCCAAAAAAGAATACCAAGCACACACGCAGAAAACAGTAAATCACACAAACTCAACATCTTCAGTACAGAAAAACTTAAAACAAAACATTACACTATCCAAATCCACAGCAGATACGCTTCATCCCCAGAAAGAGAAACCACCTCCCAAAACAGCACAGCAAACTGTAACCAAAGATAAAGTCACGGTAGATACCCCAGGTCCAGTAACAAACATAGATTCCAGCAGAATCTGTTCTGACAACAAGTCTGAATCCCTTTCTTTGAAACCCCCGCCCCCTCAAAAAACACCCAAAATCACACCCAAAAAACCTGCTGCAGTTAGACGTCCTGCCCATTTGCCCCCGGAAGCCACTCCCTATACAATAGTTCTTACAGGAGTACCCGAGTTAACAGATGATACATCAGAAACTGCCTGGTCACTCAAAAACAAAACCATGCAGTGGCTAAGCATCAATAGACCCCTTGAATCCCATCTCTCGGGTGGGATCACTACAGCCCGCAGGGTAGCCTGGATAGGCAAAACGAAAAAATCAATACGCGGTGACTGTATCATCGTAACATGTAGAGATCCCTCAACCGTAGATCATATTTGTGCCTGGCCTCAACTCGACAAAAAAGGGGGGATTGACGCCCGACACCTTTCCTTCTTCTACCCCCCAGTGAACCAATATCGTAATCCACCACCCTGGGCATGGCAACATCACCCCAAAGATTCGCGTAATCAGGAGCCATGGTACCAAGCGCCATGGAATCAGATGGAATACTCACATGAATATACAGCCAGGGGCGGACCGAGAGAAGGGTATTTAGAACGTCAAATGCCCTACCGGCAGGACAGAACCTATCAAGCATACGAAGGATGGCAGGGTTTCCTAACCCAAAATCGCTTCCATTGCCTCGAAATGGTCGATTGACCATTCTTGGATAAATCCTGCTACTACAAACCTGACAATACAAACCACTCTGCATCCGATAAAAAGCACACAGCATCTCCAGAGTCTTCCTACGTCTTTGAGATATCATCGGCATACCCAAATAATCTCTTGACTAGTAATCCTCCAGCAACAGCAGATACCAACTTGGGACCAAGCATCCAACAAGATGCAGTCAATACAGTTAATATTAACAACAGGATAATATCTGCCAACGTGAAAGAAACACAGTCCATGAGCATAGGTATTGCCTATTGGAACGTAGCAGGCCTCACTGCAAAAATAACATGCCCCTTATGGCTGAACACAGCAAGGAGCAAACAAATCTTGTGTCTGCAAGAGACATGGCGTACAACCCCTCTCCATCTAGTGGGGTATAAAACATTCTTTACCAAAGCAACACCTAGTTCAATGGGAAGGCTAAAAGGTGGACTCACGATTTATTTCTCTAACACCGTTCCACTGACTGTGAAACTACTAAAGGAAACATGTATTTACCAAATTATTCAAGTTACGCACGAGATGTCAACAAAGAGAAATTTATTCATACTCATAAACTATTATAATAACACTGGTACCCTGGAACGCTGCTCACACTTAGATGAAATGGTGGCATATATATCCTCACTACAAACAATAACCCAAAACGCAACACTTAAATATATCTGGGGAGGTGACTTCAATCAGACACTATGTCCAAATCACATAAACGGGATCTGTGGACTACAAAATGAACTCGGAAACCCCATCCCTCACTTTGCGCATACCCCGGGTGGCAATAAGCTGAACGAAATCCTTTTTACCTTGGATCTAGATTTCGTTAACGAACTAGTTGATCCCGTGCAGGAATTTCTACCCACTTTCCATGGGCGGGGTTGTTTGACAACCATTGACTACATCCTAGTTTCAAACACCTGTAAAGGACTACTAAAAAACTATAAAGTAGGGTCTAGTCCAATTAGTGATCATTATCCCCTTAGCGTGGAACTCCTCATGGATAATACAGGTCCACCTTCAATGAAAGCCAGCTCCCTCGATCAACACTCGCTGGCCATAAAGAAGAAAAATGGCTATGCGATTAAATGGTCAAAAATCAATCCTGAAGAGACAACACAAAGAGTATTCGAAAAAACAAGCCTATGGCTAGCGGACTGTCTGTCTGCAGAGGCATCCCCTGAATTAATCATCATCTCCTTTAATAACATCCAAGGAGCAATAAGGGAAGAGCTATTTAAAAATACAGCAAATAAACCTAGACTCCCCATGACGAGATGGTTCGACACTGATTGTCGAAAGGCCCTTACATGTCTTAAAGAAGCTCTTCGACAGAAACCAAGAGACGCCCAAATAATCTCACAACGGAGGAAAACATACAACAACGCCCGGAAAAATCGCAAGCAGCAGATAAAACAAGATCTATGGCATCAATTACATGACAGCGCATTAAGGAAAGACAGCACTGCATTTTGGCAGACCATACGATCACCCTTCCTGGATAATATCGCTGACCCATACCATCTAGACGTGGCAATAACCGAGAATGACTGGGTCCACCACTTCACAAAAATCTTTGGTATACCAATGGACCTTTCCCAAACAAAAGACCAGGAACAAGCAAAGGATAACATATACCCCATTAACTTGCGTTTCACCCTTAATGAGGTCAGAAAGGCTATCAAAGCCTCAAAAACTGGCAAGGCCCCCGGCCCAGATGGGGTACCCATGGACTTGTTCTTATATAACATTGATTATTGGTCACTAATAATTACTCGGGTAATGGCTGCAGTCACTGAAACTGGACTCCTCCCATCATGGTCAACATCTACCCTATTGCCAATATTCAAGAAAGGGGACCGCAACGACCCTGCGTGCTACCGACCGATCTCCCTTCTGGACTCCACGGGCAAGATTGCAGGTCGACTACTCTTGGACCGACTACAATCATGGGCCCGAGAGAACAATACCATCACAGACCTGCAATATGGCTTCCAGAAGGGGCTTGGAATGGTGGAACAGGCCCTAAACCTGACTCTCCTGGCTGGAAAGTATACACACGCGAAAGGAGGTAACATCTACTTGGTCTACGTAGACCTGAGCGCGGCATTCGACTGCGTACAGCATGTAAAGCTGTGGCAGATTATGACAAACCTTGGAGTGGATCCACCCATATTAGCTTTCCTGAGGGAGCTATATACCAACGCGGAAGGCCGAGTTCGCTACGGCATCGGCGGCGAACTATCACGTCCCTTCAAAATAGCACGGGGAGTAAGGCAAGGCTGTGTACTGGCTCCCTTCCTGTTTAATCTATATACCAACGGCCTTGAACAGGCTATGCTGGAAGGGAGCCAGGATCTCCCACAGATAGCGCACCGCCCGATACCCATCCTCCTGTATGCCGACGACTCGGTCATCCTGGCCCGGACACCTAACCAACTTCAGCGGCAGTTGAACAAATATGTGTCATTCATGGACTCCCTGGGTCTAAAAGTAAATATTAAGAAAACCTTTACAATGACTATTGGACCAAAACGTGGAGTTTCAAAGCCCATATTCATTAGTAACAGCAGATTGGAAAAAACATCGGTATACCCATACCTGGGCATATTAGTGGAAGACACAATGACCTGGCATAAGGCAATTGAAGCCAGAAATCTCAACTTTCGCCGAGCAATATCAGCACTAAGTGCTTTCTCTAGGAAACTAGGTAAACCAGCCCCAGCGGAACTGCTAACCATATACTATGCAAAATGCCACAGTGTGGCCACATATGGAGCAGGTATCTGGGGTTATGGTTGCATCGATCAACTCCAGATCACGGAGAATGCTTTTATCAAATACATCCTAGCTCTCCCCCAAAGCTCCCCGATTTTGGCCTCACATCGGGAGCTGGGTGTGGAATACGTGACCGATACCATAAGATGCCAGCCTCTCATACTCTGGCACCGTATATGGTGTAACCCCGAAAGTCACATAACACGCTCCCTCATCACCGAATGTCTTGGCCTTGCGTACTGGAGGAAAATACCGTGGCTCAATTACATCCATAAATTCTTCCAAGATCTTGACCGTGAGCAATACTTTTTAGAACCATCCTCAATAGAAGACATTTCAAAGAAACAGTTGAAGGAACTATGCATGGGCCATTTAAGAGAGCTCCGCAATCAAGTCGAGATTGTCAAAACGCAAAATGAAAAAATCTGCACATTACAAATAGAGAAATTTATACAGCCCTACCTGACGTACTTCCTTTCGAACTATGAAAAATTTCTATTGACGAGACTACGGTTTGATCTTTTCTTCCGCATAGTCTCATTTCCTGAAATGAAGAACTGGTCTAGAAACCTGATGCGATGCCCATGCGACGGAGTTTCCAAACAATCAACGATACACGTCATCCTGTTTTGTAAATATTATAGTTTAGCAAGGAAAAAATGGATTTTGCCCCTCCTCCGTTCAAGCGGACTCAGACAATCATACCCAGCACTCGCTTACCTTCAATTGCCGAAATCCCCGCATGAAGCAAAGTTGATAGCGACTTTTTTAAAAATAGTAACATCAATTCGTCGAAAAATTGTCTTTTAACATTATATGTGTTCAAATGTCATTGACTTCTTCTTGATTTTGTATTATTTCTGTGTTTTCTAAACTGTACTTTTTATGATTATACAATTTTTATAATCGAATAAAAGTTGATGAAACTAGAAACTGAAACACTACCACCCAGGCATTACCCATACACTACTTCAGTCACCCAGACATTACCCCTGCTCTATAGAATCTCACAGGCATTACCCATGCACTCCTTTAATCACTCAAGCACTACCCCTGTAGTCATGCAATCACACAGGCATTACCTATGCACTCATGCAATAGACCAGGCTTAAACCCTTGCACTCCTCCAGTCATCCTGGCACTATCCATGCATTCCTCCAATCACCCACCACTACCCATGCACTTATAAAATCTCCAAGGCACTACCTATACACTCATCTAATTACTCAGGCACTGTTGATGCACTCCTTAAATCACTCAAGTACTACCCCGCGGTCATGTAATCACCCAGGCACTACTTATACAGTCATGGAATAGCCCAGGTACTACCTCTTGCACACTACCAGTCATCCAGGGACTATCCATGCACTCCTCTAATCACCCAGGCTCTACCTATGCACTTATAAAATCACAAAGGCACTACCTATACACTCATCTAATCACTCAGGCACAGTTCATGCACTCCTCCATTCACCTAGACATTATTCTTGCATTCATACAGTCACCAAGGCATTACCCATGCACTACTTCAATCAGTGCAGTCATACATGTGCTCACACACTTCTGCAGCACTACCCATGCAGTCTTCCAATCATCCACGCACTACTCCTGCACTCATGCAATCACCCTGGCATTACTCATGCACTCCTCCAATCACCTAGGAACTACCCAGGCAGTCCTACATGCACCCACTCACTACCCATGCACTCTTCCATACATGCAGGTACTCTTTCATGCACCCAGGCATTACTAATGCACTCCTTCAATCACCTAAACATGACCCCTGCACTCATCCAATCACCCAGGCACTACTTATGCACTCATGGAATAACCCAGGTAAGCCCTTGCACTCCTCAAGTCATCCTGGCACTATCCATGCACTCCTCCAATCAGCCAGCCACTACCTAGGCACTTATAAAATCACCAAAGCACTACCTATACACTTATCTAATCACTCAGGCACTGCCCATGCACTCCTCCATTCACCCAGACCTTACCCCTGCATTCATACAATCACCCAGGCATTACCCATGCACTCCCTCAATCACTTAAGCACTACCCCTGCAGTCATGCAATCACCCAGGCACTACTTATGCACTCATGGAATAACCCAGGCACTACCCTTCCACTCCTCCAGTCATCCAGGCACTATGCATTCACTAATGCAATAAGTTAGGCACTACCTATACACGCATGCAATTAGTCAGGGACTACTACTGCACTCATTAATTCCCTCAAACACTATCCCTGCTCTAATTCAATGACTCAGGCAATACTGCTGCACTCATTCATTCACTGAGACAGTACTTATTCACTCAATGACTCAGACATTACCATAAAAGTCATTCATAGACCACATACAAGTTTGTCTATTCTTAACCAATTAGGCGATTCTAAAAATAACGATTTTTTCTTATTTTTTAGTTTTAAATTTTTTGTATTTTTTAACCCTTTTTTGAATTTTTGGGGTGTTTTTTTTTTAAAAACAGAAAAAATAAACAGAAGCAACAGTGAACATTTTGAAATAATTATGCAATTAGAAACCAATTGCATAGAAAAAAAAATTAACAGTGGTGGTTCCTAATTAAGCATGGGCGTAAAATCCGCTCCGCTCGCGGATTTTTCGGATTTTCGGCAAATTCGCAATCCGCGAACTCGCGCGAATTTGTCGAAAATCCGTGAATCCGCTCGCGGCGGATTGTTTGCTTGGTTGCGGCGCGCGGCGTGGTGCACGGCGTTCACTTTCCGTCATTAAGCGTTTGCCGAGTTGTTTTTCTCGATCATATTTTGCGAGTGCCGCGCCATTTTAGATCTTGCTGCGTGATCCCGCGGGAGTTTGGCGCCCGCGAATACGTAATCGCGGCTTGCCACCTTGCACAGCACACCTCGCGAGAGTTCGCAATTGCGAACACGTAGTTGCGGCGGAAAGGAACAATCTCGCACTCGCGAAATAGAGATTTTGCAATTCTGCACAAGAAAATCACCAGCAAACAGGATAAACCTTCAGAAAATTATGATTTTTATCAGAATCACTCCTCAGGTTGACATTTGCATGGCCTTTTTTTTGCAAGGAGTCCATTTTTTGGGGGGGGGGAGGAAGGAAGTGCCCCACAGTCTCCAACTTCCTGTTCCTGTCCAGCAGGCTCCTCCAAGTGCTTTGTCCATCTCCTGGTCACTTTCATTTGGATCTGGAGCTGGAAGGATTACTTTTTGTGGGTGCTGCTGGATATTTGGATTTGAGGCCTTTTTGACTGTCTTTGGATCACTTTTGGATTAGAAATCAACTTTCACAAGTAAGTTTGTTTGGGGCATTACAGTTGCTGCAAGTACAATTTTGGAACTTTTTCAGAGCATTAAATAAATTATATTGTGGGTAGCCACAGTATCCAGTAGGACCAGGGTTGGTTAGGGGTGCATGATACAACTGTTTTGTTGAATTTAAACACCATTGAGGCCATGGATGGGCTGGGATTGTGCTGATTTTTGTCGGTTTTTTTGGGCCTGCTGGTGTGGCCCTTTGCCCAGGGGTGGTGAGTGTTGCATGGGCCTAGTCTTTCTGTGGGGTGTCTTCTTGAATTTAAACATCATTGAGGCCATGGATGGGCTGGGATTGTGCTGATTTTATTGTTTTTTGTCGTTTCTTTGGGGCTGCTGGTGTGGCCTTTTGCCCAGGGGTGGTGGTGCATGGACTGAGTGTGCCTGTGGTGTGGTCTCACTCTCTTTAATGTAAACATCATGGATGGCATTGGATTGTGGTGATTTCTGGCTGGTTTACTGTTTTTTGGGGGTGTACTGTTGATGTGGACTGGCCATGTGGGTGGTGGTGGTGGCCATCTTGAGTGCTGGCTGGTACAGGCAACATGTGCTTGGGGTGTAAGGGGCCATTTTGAAGAGAGGCAGTGTCTGAGGCCTGCACTTATTTTGCCTACTTTTCATCCATTATGCCCAGGGGTAGTGAGTGTTGCATGGGCCTAGTGTTTCTGAGGGGTGTCTTCTTGAATTTCAACACCATTGAGGCCATGGATGGGCTGGGATTGTGCTGATTTTATTGTTTTTTGTCGTTGTTTTGGGGCTGCTGGTGGGGCCCTTTGCCCAGGGGTGGTGACTTGCATGGGCCTAGTCTTTCTGTGGGGTGTCCTCTTGAATTTAAACACCATTGAGGCCATGGATGGGCTGGGATTGTGCTGTTTGTTGTTGTTTTTGTCGTTTTTTTGGGGCTGCTGGTGTGGCCTTTTGCCCAGGGGTAGTGGTGCATGGACTGAGTGTGCCTGTAGTGTGGTCTCCCTCTCTTTAATGTAAACATCCTGGATGGCATTGGATTGTGCTGATTTTTGGCTGTTTTTCTGTTTTTTTGGGGTGTACTGTTGATGTGGACTGGCTTGGGGTGTAAGTGGCCATTTTGAAGAGAGGCAGTGTCTGAGGCCTGCACTTATTTTGCCTACTTTTCATCCATTATGCCCAGGGGTAGTGAGTGTTGCATGGGCATAGTCTTTCTGAGGGGTGTCTTCTTGAATTTAAACACCATTGAGGCCATGGATGGGCTGGGATTGTGCTGAATTTTGTGTTTTTTGTGGTTTTTTTGGGGCTGCTGGTGGGGCCTTTTGCCAAGGGGTAGTGGTGCATGGACTGAGTGTGCCTGTAGTGTGGTCTCACTCTCTTTAATGTAAACATCCTGGATGGCATTGGTTTGTGGTGATTTTTGGCTGTTTTTCGGTTTTTTTGGGGTGTACTGTTGATGTGGACTGGCCATGTGGGTGGTGGTGGTGGCCATCTTGAGTGCTGGCTGGTACAGGCAACATGTGCTTGGGGTGCAAGGGGCCATTTTGAAGAGAGGCAGTGTCTGAGGCCTGCACTTATTTTGCCTACCTTTCATCCATTATGCACAGGGGTAGTGAGTGTTGCATGGGCCTAGTGTTTCTGAGGGGTGTCTTCTTGAATTTCAACACCATTGAGGCCATGGATGGGCTGGGATTGTGCTGATTTTATTGTTTTTTGTCGTTTTTTTGGGGCTGCTGGTGGGGCCCTTTGCCCAGGGGTGGTGACTTGCATGGGCCTAGTCTTTCTGTGGGGTGTCCTCTTGAATTTAAACACCATTGAGGCCATGGATGGGCTGGGATTGTGCTGTTTGTTGTTGTTTTTGTCGTTTTTTTGGGGCTGCTGGTGTGGCCTTTTGCCCAGGGGTAGTGGTGCATGGACTGAGTGTGCATGTAGTGTGGTCTCACTCTCTTTAATGTAAACATCCTGGATGGCATTGGATTGTGGTGATTTTTGGCTGTTTTTCTGTTTTTTTGGGGTGTACTGTTGATGTGGACTGGCTTGGGGTGTAAGGGGCCATTTTGAAGAGAGGCAGTGTCTGAGGCCTGCACTTATTTTGCCTACTTTTCATCCATTATGCCCAGGGGTAGTGAGTGTTGCATGGGCCTAGTCTTTCTGAGGGGTGTCTTCTTGAATTTAAACACCATTGAGGCCATGGATGGGCTGGGATTGTGCTGATTTTATTGTTTTTTGTCGGTTTTTTTGGGCTGCTGGTGGGGCCTTTTGCCCAGGGGTAGTGGTGCATGGACTGAGTGTGCATGTAGTGTGGTCTCACTCTCTTTAATGTAAACATCCTGGATGGCATTGGATTGTGGTGATTTTTGGCTGTTTTTCTGTTTTTTGGGGGTGTACTGTTGATGTGGACTGGCTTGGGGTGTAAGGGGCCATTTTGAAGAGAGGCAGTGTCTGAGGCCTGCACTTATTTTGCCTACTTTTCATCCATTATGCCCAGGGGTAGTGAGTGTTGCATACTTGCATGGCCCTAGTCTTTCTGTGGGGTGTCTTCAATGTAAACATCATGGATGGCATGGGATTGTGCTGATTTTTCTGTGTTTTGTCGATTTTTTGGGGTGTATAACTGAACTGATGTTCCTCTGTCTTCCATTGCTTTTAGGTGCACAAGACTCAAGAGAACCACCAGTGCCAGGAAGAAGTCCTGCAGCGGTGTGTGTGTGCAGCATAACGTCACACGACGTCACGTCTGGACACAGACAACTCTGCAACTCGTGCAACTGCTGCCTGCTGTTCTGCCCTGCTCTGAAGAAGATGGCACCAAAAAAAGTTACCCGTAGCTCCTCTAGCAAGAAAGGTGCCAGTAAGGAGCAGAAGAAGCAAGTTACCAAGGAGACTGGTGTGCCGCCCGCCCCTTTTTTTGGGAGTAAAAAAAAAAGTATGCCTGCAGCAGCACAGGGATCTGCTGGGGACCAAGCTGGCAGCAGCACCCCCGCTCCATTGGGCTCAGTGCCACCACCACCACCACGCCAACTTAAGTCCAAGCCCTTGAGTGCTGCAGAGGCAGCCAGTATAGTTCTTCAATCACCATCGACCAGTGATGTTGGCTCATCGCAAGAAAGCAGCAGCAATGTCCCTCAATCAACACAGGTTGTTGTAGCTCATCTGATGAGTGTTGAACAACCACAGCCGCAACAACAATCACATGTGCAAGTACAAGCCCAAGTACATGTGGAAGGAGAGGCAGCGCAAGGAGATGCGCAAGCATAGGTGCATGGAGGGTCACAAGTGCCCACAATAGTTGTTCCTCCCGAAGTAGGGGCACATCAGGAAATCGACAATCAAGGCGAGGTATCATTTGAGGAAGCCACTCCTCCTGATGATCCTTCATTGTCTTCCACACCCCTAGCAAGGAAGAGATCAAGGGTGGTGTCTACATCTTCTTCAAGCACACCTCCTTCTGATGATACGGATCAAACTTGGGAACCAGCACCACTGCCGTCTGAGAGTGAGGCACACCATGATCCGACAAAGGTAGTTAAGCGTAAAAGGAAGCTCGTCCAAAGTCTCAGAGTTATGGAGTGTGATGAGGCTCAACAAGAAGTGGCGGATACTGCTGCTGATGAAGACTCTGCCAACGACGACCCAGTCATCATAAAGGTCACTGCAGCCCCAGCGGGCATGCAGCAAACAGACATTTTGACCCTAGCCCGAAGAGCTGCTGAGCGTGATGATGATGATGTTGTCGATGAGGAGGCAGTGGAAACACCACAATCATTGGAGTTAAGTAGTACACCAACTCGTCCCGCTTCCATATTTCTTTCTGGCAAGAAGAGACCTCCATCCACCTCGACCTTAATTAGTGGCGGTGAAAGTGCACAACGTACAAAACTTGGGCAATCCAGATCCTCCACTTCATCTGGCATTAGCTTCATGACCACCACCACCAGTATCGCCGCCCCCTCCAGGTCCCACAGACACTTCAAGTCCCCAGTTTGGGACTTCTTTACTGTTTGTCAAAAAAATCCAAAGTTTGCCATTTGTACCATTTGTAAGCAAGCAGTTAGTCGTGGTAAGTCAGGTACCAACTATGGTACCGGAGGCCAGAGAGGTCATCTTAGGAGACAGCACACTGTCCAATGGTTTGCGCACCTAGATGCGATCAAGGAAGCCCGAATTCAAGAAAACGTTGATGTTGCATCTGATGATGACGAGGAGGAAGAAGACGTGTCAAACACTTCCCATACACCCAGTACCCCTGTCAGCAGCACACCCAATGTGAGGCACACTAAGAGTGTTGGAGCGAGTGAGACACCAACGCACAAAAGTTCACCAGCGAGCAAAATTGGGTCAACGAAGTCATTATCAGCCCGCAAATGCTTGGTCCAGGGCAACATTAGAACCATGTTTTCTTCAGACGTGCCATATGAACGCAACCACCCACTGACGCGTCTGTATAACACTAAGCTGGCTAAAATGCTAGCTGTGGACCTTCTCCCTTTTTCTTTTGTAGAAGCGGTAGGTTTTCTAGAATTAGTGGCAACGCTCTGCCCTAAATGGAAGGTTCCTAGCCGGTTCTATTTTGCCAGAGTTGCGGTTCCAGCACTACATGAAGATGTGCTGGAGGCGATTGGGGCAGCTTTGCAGAAGAGTGCTGTTCACACAATACATCTGACAACAGACATGTGGACCAGTGGCGCAGGCGCTGATTACATGTGCATCACTGCACACTGGGTCTCTTTTTCAGGTGTTAAAGCAAAGCTAAACACAGGTGTTGACCCGGACCAAGTTTTCAAAGCTGCTCGGAAACATGCAACACTAGCCATGTTTGGCTTGGAGAAAAGTCACACATCCGAAAACATTTTGGACGAGTTTAACAAAAAGGTCTCGAAAATGCTATCCCCAAAAAAACACCAGATTGGTTATGTTTCCACGGATAATGGCGCCAATGTAGTTAAGGCCATGTCGCTGGGTGGCTATTTCAGAGTGCCGTGTTTGGCGCACTGTATCAACCTGGTAGTTCAAAAATTCTTGAGTGATAGAGACAGTGCAGCGTTCGCGGTAATGGCCACCTGCCGCAAAATGTGCAACCATTTCAGCCATTCTTTTAAGGCCCGGAAGCATCTGAGGAGGCTGCTTCTTCAAAGTCGAATACCAGTGAAAGCACTCATCCAGGAGGTGGCAACACGTTGGAACTCAACCTTCTACATGCTTGAGCGTCTGTATGAGCAGTATACGGTACTCGATCACTATTTCTTAACAGAGGGTACATCTCAGAAGGATGACCTGCGGATGGGTGCAGCGCAATGGGACATAGTTAAAAGCCTGACAGACATGCTTCGTCCTTTTGAGTTCTTCACGCGTGCAGTCAGCCAGGAGGACTGTAATTTGGGCAAAGCTATCCCATTGTTGTGCATGCTGGAGCACCAACTGATGGCGGTGTCTTCTGAGTTTGAAAAAGATGTAAAAAAAAAAGACCATTTTATTTTGTCTGAGAAATTATTAGAGCGCCTACGTGGTGATGAACGTCTTCAAAAGATCAAGTCAGAACAGCATTACATTTGTGCTACTATTCTGGATCCACGCTACAAAAAGGCGCTGGCAGGCGAAGCATTCGTTCCTTTTGCTGATGAAGATGTTAAAAATTACAAACATTGGCTAGCCTGGTCAGCCAAGAGGTTTGAAAAAGAACGGCAGGTTATTGAAGGAGAAGGCAGTACATCAGCATCAGCATCAGCAGGCCATCCCCAGTCACAAGAATCCACTTCTGCACCTGTGGCTGGGGCACAAGTGACCTCTCAGCCGTTAAAGACACCGGCAAGTGGATCATCTGCACCACACACAACACTAACAGTGGCTGCGGAGGAGGATTGGCTAAGTTTGATGGGGTATGGTTCTCGAAAAAATGTCACAGGCACAGCAAAAAGTAAGCAAAGTGGAGGAACCGTTGATGACCTTGAGTCGATGGTGCAGGACTATCTGAATGACTCAACAGAGGTCTTTCTTAATGATGAGCCATTGCAGTATTGGCATGGCAAAAAACAATTGTGGCCACAGCTCTCCAACCTGGCTATAAACTATTTGTCTTGCCCACTCGCAAGTGTGTCTTCTGAACGTGTTTTCAGTGCTGCTGGTGGCATTGTAACTCCCAAACGGAGCCGCCTCTCGCCCAAAAATGTGGAGCGGCTGACAATGATCAAGATGAATCAGCACCTCATGCCACCAGATTACAAAGTACGAGAAAGCACGCCGCATGAAGACGAGGAGGACGGCAACGTAGATGAGGGGATTTGTTCTCTGTTCGGTGGCACTGACCTCATCCTGCCTGAATTCGCAGAGTATGATGACGAAATCTTCTTCTTATTCCCTGACACCGAGCCCTGAAAATGAGACAATGAATCAATAACTTTCTTTTTCGTCCTTATTCACTTTTATTCCTGTGTGTCTCTCTTTCTTTGTTTTGCACAGTTAATTTAATTCAAACTTTAATCACCTAATCCCAAAAACAAGACCATCAGCAGAACTGTCTTCACTTGTTTGCTTATTGATTTGAAGGTGCCGCAGTCTACATTCCTCAGGTTCACAAGTTCTGAAGAACATGCTCCTCTTTCCTCCTCCTCCAGACTGCGATTTCCCTCAAAGCAGAGTGCTGGATTACGCCCAATGAAGAAAGACTCAGCACTTGTGGGGGTGTTCTACTTCTTTGCGGGTGAGTTGACGGCTTTGGGCCCATTGCTGTCAAGCTCTAATAATGGATAAAAGTGTTTTGGACCAAATATGAGGTGGAAATTTCTTGCCGTTTTTGCTGACTTGCTTGCCTTTGAGGTGCTCTTTGGCGGGGTTCCGGGTGTTTGTGGGTGAGTTTTGGGGTCTGGGAGCACTGCTGCGACAGTCTCATCTTGATTGCATTTGCTTTTCAGGAAATCCGTGGTGGAAAACAGGAGTTATGATGATTGGTGAGTGGTGACCTAGCTGCACAGCGCGTTTGGACCGAAGGCCGAGAGATATAGTAAGTATGAGATTTAGCTTTTTCGCGGATTGGGGGTGTTGTCGCGTGCTTTTTTGTGGGTGGGTTGGCGGGTCTTGGCTGGGGCATTCCTGGGAAGGTCTAATACCGGATAGAAGTGTTTTGGACAAAATCCTTAAGGAAAAGCCTTTTTTTTGCTTTTTCTTCTGACATCTTGCTCAATGTAGCGTTTTGGGGGGCTTCCTGCTGTTCGTGGGTGGGTTGCGGCCGGGGTCTCTGTCGAAGCACTGCTGCGACAGTCTAATCTTGATTGCATTCGCTTTTCAGGAAATCCGTGGTGGAAAACAGGAGTTATGATGATGACCTAGCTGCACAGCGCGTTTGGACCGAAGGCCGAGAGATATAGTAAGTATGAGATTTAGCTTTTTCGCTGTTTGGGGGTGTTGTCGCGTGCTTTTTTGCGGCTGGGTTGGCGGGTCTTGGCTGGGGCATTCCTGGGAAGGTCTAATACCGGATAGAAGTGTTTTGGACAAAATCCTTAAGGAAAAGCCTTTTTTTTGCTATTTCTTCTGACATCTTGCTCAATGTAGCGTTTTGGGGGGCTTCCTGCTGTTCGTGGGTGGGTTGCGGCCGGGGTCTCTGTCGAAGCACTGCTGCGACAGTCTAATCTTGATTGCATTTGCTTTTCAGGAAATCCGTGGTGGAAAACAGGAGTTATGATGATGACCTAGCTGCACAGCGCGTTTGGACCGAAGGCCGAGAGATATAGTAAGTATGAGATTTAGCTTTTTCGCTGTTTGGGGGTGTTGTCGCGTGCTTTTTTGCGGGTGGGTTGGCGGGTCTTGGCTGGGGTATTCCTGAGAAGGTCTAATACCGGATAGAAGTGTTTTGGACAAAATCCTTAAGGAAAAGCCTTTTTTTTGCTATTTCTTCTGACATCTTGCTCAATGTAGCGTTTTGGGGGGCTTCCTGCTGTTCGTGGGTGGGTTGCGGCCGGGGTCTCTGTCGAAGCACTGCTGCGACAGTCTAATCTTGATTGCATTTGCTTTTCAGGAAATCCGTGGTGGAAAACAGGAGTTATGATGATGACCTAGCTGCACAGCGCGTTTGGACCGAAGGCCGAGAGATATAGTAAGTATGAGATTTAGCTTTTTCGCTGTTTGGGGGTGTTGTCGCGTGCTTTTATGCGGGTGGGTTGGCGGGTCTTGGCTGGGGCATTCCTGGGAAGGTCTAATACCGGATAGAAGTGTTTTGGACAAAATCCTTAAGGAAAAGCCTTTTTTTTGCTATTTCTTCTGACATCTTGCTCAATGTAGCGTTTTGGGGGGCTTCCTGCTGTTCGTGGGTGGGTTGCGGCCGGGGTCTCTGTCGAAGCACTGCTGCGACAGTCTAATCTTGATTGCATTTGCTTTTCAGGAAATCCGTGGTGGAAAACAGGAGTTATAATGATGACCTAGCTGCACAGCGCGTTTGGACCGAAGGCCGAGAGATATAGTAAGTATGAGATTTAGCTTTTTCGCTGTTTGGGGGTGTTGTCGCGTGCTTTTTTGCGGCTGGGTTGGCGGGTCTTGGCTGGGGCATTCCTGGGAAGGTCTAATACCGGATAGAAGTGTTTTGGACAAAATCCTTAAGGAAAAGCCTTTTTTTTGCTATTTCTTCTGACATCTTGCTCAATGTAGCGTTTTGGGGGGCTTCCTGCTGTTCGTGGGTGGGTTGCGGCCGGGGTCTCTGTCGAAGCACTGCTGCGACAGTCTAATCTTGATTGCATTTGCTTTTCAGGAAATCCGTGGTGGAAAACAGGAGTTATGATGATGACCTAGCTGCACAGCGCGTTTGGACCGAAGGCCGAGAGATATAGTAAGTATGAGATTTAGCTTTTTCGCTGTTTGGGGGTGTTGTCGCGTGCTTTTTTGCGGCTGGGTTGGCGGGTCTTGGCTGGGGCATTCCTGGGAAGGTCTAATACCGGATAGAAGTGTTTTGGACAAAATCCTTAAGGAAAAGCCTTTTTTTTGCTATTTCTTCTGACATCTTGCTCAATGTAGCGTTTTGGGGGGCTTCCTGCTGTTCGTGGGTGGGTTGCGGCCGGGGTCTCTGTCGAAGCACTGCTGCGACAGTCTAATCTTGATTGCATTTGCTTTTCAGGAAATCCGTGGTGGAAAACAGGAGTTATGATGATGACCTAGCTGCACAGCGCGTTTGGACCGAAGGCCGAGAGATATAGTAAGTATGAGATTTAGCTTTTTCGCTGTTTGGGGGTGTTGTCGCGTGCTTTTTTGCGGGTGGGTTGGCGGGTCTTGGCTGGGGCATTCCTGGGAAGGTCTAATACCGGATAGAAGTGTTTTGGACAAAATCCTTAAGGAAAAGCCTTTTTTTTGCTATTTCTTCTGACATCTTGCTCAATGTAGCGTTTTGGGGGGCTTCCTGCTGTTCGTGGGTGGGTTGCGGCCGGGGTCTCTGTCGAAGCACTGCTGCGACAGTCTAATCTTGATTGCATTTGCTTTTCAGGAAATCCGTGGTGGAAAACAGGAGTTATGACGATGACCTAGCTGCACAGCGCGTTTGGACCGAAGGCCGAGAGATATAGTAAGTATGAGATTTAGCTTTTTCGCTGTTTGGGGGTGTTGTCGCGTGCTTTTTTGCGGGTGGGTTGGCGGGTCTTGGCTGGGGCATTCCTGGGAAGGTCTAATACCGGATAGAAGTGTTTTGGACATATAGCATACATACACACAGCGTACATACGTTTTATTTATTTATCAGTGGTATTGTAATAGCACTTCCTGTTTTCCGTTCAATAATTACAGGCCGGGTTTCAGTCAACATCCGCCAGGCAGGCAGTGGACACAGGGTGTCTTCTGTCAGTGGTCACCAACATTGATGGACGAAGCGTCAGCTGGAATGGAGGAGTGCCGCTAATAAGAGGAATTGTTTGCTGCATGCAACTTACTTGCCAAATTCAACAGGACAACTCCAACAACATACAGATTACAGATACAGTATCCATTGTTTTCTTCTATGAGTGTGACTGCATGTGCTTAGCTTTAGTTTGTACCCAAAGATTTCTTTATCTTCAATTATTGTTTGTCCAGGCTGTGCATTTTTTTCTTCTCTCAACAAAACCTACCCAAAAAGAAACCCCCATTCCCATCCATTTTCCAAACCCTAACCCTCTTCCCCCGGGCTGTGTTGTTTTGCTTGATGTCTGACTAAAATGTCATCAATAATTCCACACACTTGCTGGGGAGGATAAGGTCATAGCAACAGGCTGGTGAAAGAATACGAGGATATCTTCTAGACTTACTCAGCTTCAGTACTATTTCTTCTAGTAGTAGGAGCCAATGTCAAATAAATTCAACGCAAGTACTAGTTATACTTGCAAGCAAATACTTTACCATTTGTTAGGCTACATTATGGCACTGTTCTAGTGTACTGTCACCTGCTATATTCTCGATCGTACCGTAACTGTTGTAATGCTACAGTAAGGACAAACCAGGAAACGTTTTCTTTTTTTCCATAGGCATGCAACTGCCACTGTGTCACACCACTAGTACCACCGCAATGAGGAAATTTCACCCGCCCAGGATTGCCAACGTTAATCCCCATTTCACGTGGAGCCAGCCCTGGGCCTAGCCCTAATTTCTAACACAAATTACAGGTAAGATAAGCGTTTGGTGGGAGGTAGTATAATGGAGTATTAGGACTAGACGAGAGATTGACGGTAGTACTACTAAAGTCCTACGACTGTTCAGGAAAACAAACTTACTGTTACACCCCCGTCCCCCACCCACCAGACTGAAAAGCAGTAAAAAACAGGTATGGTCAGATAAAGTGCAAAAAAGTATATTTATGTAGCCCTAACAAAATAATCTCCCTCAAGACCCTCCCTAACCCCAACGATTGTCTTTGAAAAGTCCCAAAAAGAACCCAACTCCCAAATCCCACCCCCCAAAAGTCTCTAAAAAAAGGGCAAGGGACACTCCACTACTGGAGGGTGCTGGTGAATTTTGCGGCCAGGGCATCATACTCCTTGCGGAGGGTGGCAAGGTCGAAGCGGAGGCCCTCCACCAAGTTCTTGTACCTAAGGACCTCCTGCTCCTGGTAGGACATTCGGACTCCTAGGCGGCGCTGGCGTGCCTTGCAGCTCCTGTGGGGGGCAGCTGGTCTTTCTGCTGCTTGGCGGTGGCGGTTGGCTTTCTTAGCCCGGCTCCGTACCGCTGGAGCACTGCGCATGCTGGCGGCCCGTGGGGTCACGGAGGAGGATGCAGCTGTCCCAGTCGAGGATGTTGTGGTTGCACCGGTCGACTGCGTGTCCTCCTCCTCCTCCAGGGCCACCAGCCGCCGATATTCGGCGACAGTGGCATCCAGCCTCCGTTGCCGGGCCATTCGAGCCTGCTCCCTCCGTGATGTCGATTTGGAAGGAGCAACTATATGAAGAAAGAAAGACATAGTCTGTAACCAATGCTCCTTAGCATTAATAACACAAAGTGATTGAGCCGAAAGTTGGGTCACAGTACAAGTAGCAAATTGAAAGCACAGTACATAACTATTGAGGACAGTATCTATGTAACCTCCCACTTCTGCATCCTTGCTCTAACATTAGTGGTAGTTTAATGAACAAATTCTACGACCACTATGGACTTCCATTACAGTCGACTATGACAGTACACCAGTCTTATTCTTCTTCTTCTCTCTTGTTTAGGAAAATTGGTACGTTATCTTATGCAAGCCGGCAGAATGGCAGCACAGTGAACTTGCACCCGAGAAAAACAGTTGCACACCATGATGAGTGAGACAGACTGGCGTTACTGTACCGGTCCAGTACATGCAGGTGGTGAAGCTATTACTTTTCTATTACGGGTGGCACTGAGAATACTCTGTTACAAGGGCTACTGCTTAATTAATTTACCTTTCACCCTACAGTGCAAATGAGTACTAGAAAAGGAAAATGAAGAAGCTAAATAATTTGATTATCTATCACTTCACATGGGACGTATTTGATGACATATGGGATGACTTTAGGTGCTTTGCTTAATATTGAGTGAACAGTGATACACCCACACATGAATGACGTACTACAACTAAACTAAAGTTATTAAGAGAGGTACGGAGTGTCCACCGTAATAACCGGATATATGCTGTGCTTGCAGTTGCAATACAAAGTACTGCTACTATTCATGGTAGTATTGGACACATTTACAATTTCTTTTCCTTGCCTTCCCTACACTGGAACGGACGTGCGGGTGCGGTGGTACATGCTCTTCAAGGTAACACTTAGTTCATCCAGCGACCATCTACTCTCTCTAGATACACATGTGCTATCTAAGAGTCAGAGAATACCATGCTCCAGGCATCCATTCATTCAAAGTATACGCACACATACAGTTTCTGTTTCACCCACCCAGGCTGCTGTCCTTCCACCCATCCTTGCTTCATCATTGACCCAGCCATGCACCATACCATATTCTTTCCTTCCCAGCCACCTCGGGGGCCAAGCAAACACATATCGTTCTTCTTTGCCAGCCATCATAAAATTTCGCGTCCCACTTACTTACACGTACACCCTTCTTTCGCTTTTCGTTCATCCCATCCATCACGTTCATCTAAGATCTTATTGGGATTCTTCTCACCAAAAACTTCACAGCTAAGTTGGAGTACATTTCAAGGAGGCTACTACCTGGTTGATTTGTAATACACCCGTGCAGAAAGCACACTATGCAGTCTTCAATCTCAATAAGTAAGGAATATATAGCTTACCTGTTCCCGCCACCACCGTGCGAACCCCCACAGGACCGTCCGCCGGCTCTTACACCGCTTCCTCCCCAGAGTCCTCCGAGTCCTCGCCCAACACCGCCACCTCCGCGCTGGCCCCGCCACCAGATGTTCCACCTACAAAGTACATTTAAGAATGTTAGAATACACCACTCACTACTATATAATATTTGGTCTAGGAGTAATAAAGAAATGTTAAAATAACAGAATACAATGTAATAATTTGTGACTGTCTACTCTAAAGTAAAAATGTCCCTTTTTCCAGGGAAGGCTGTTGTCTTGCTGCACTTTTATGCACAACTGATGAATGCTTGCTTTTTATTTTTAACACGCACCACTTTTTCTCCTAACAGACAGAAGCTTGACTTCTAAGAACACGAGTCCAGGATCAAGTTCAAACCAGGTGAGAGCTCGGCTCGACCACAAGAAATGTGTCCAATTAATCGTCAGCACTAAGCACTTTTCCGTTTTCAGTTAAATAGTTTTATGACAAAGTTGATTTTAATAAATGTGTTTACTTTTAATAAAGCTTTTAAACTTAATTAGACTCTGTGGTTTTTGGTCCTCCAGACTAGAGTGGATGAGCTAAAGGTTTTGGAATTTTTGCAAGCATGAGTGCCTCTGACACTTCTTGACTGTGACTCCGTACTCTTGTCCTGCGTAGGATAATCTAAAGATCATTGGGGATCAATCATCGGTGACTTCGGGAGCTAAATGACTCTGCCACACTATCTAGTCAGTAAGGAGACAGTGCATAGAGCTATTGCTGAATAGAATGGGAGTCCAATGGAATTGCCAAATGTCCAATCTTAGTTAGCTACACAGACAGACTAATAAGAATAATCTAGTAATACCACATGGAGTCATATTCGAGGCAGGATAAGAATGTATATCCAGTTTACAAGAAGATGAAAGACGATTTAGAAAAAATCGAATGAGGAACGCTAGGAAAAAATAGGTACTCTTTATTAAAATTTAAACTTACTGGGGCCAGCAAAGGAGCCCTCGCCTGCCCGATCCTGGCCTGCATCCTCCTGAACAGCACCCTCCTCCTGTGTCCTCTTGCCCTTGGGGGGAACTGATGTACAACATGAAAGAAAGAAAGACCAGAAAACATGGATGAGATTTGTCAACCAAATCAAACATTTCAAAAGAACAATAACAAAATATTTTGGAGAAATAGCAAATAGATAGACAACTGTTCCACGGGATCTATCTCATGTGGTATACTACGTTATTCGTATTGCCTGATTTGCGGACCGTTGACTTAGAAAGTTCCTATGTAACTCAATAAACAGACTACTAAAGAGGTTTGCCTAGGCCTGGCAGGCACCAGTCCGCAGCACGCGAAGTGACAGACAAAGTCCATCCTGCTTGCAGATCAGTGAAGACTCAAACTATCAATCCACCGACCACCGCCACTATTTCTTCTTATAGCCATGTGTCTAAAGGAAGGACTGGACTTCAGTCTGTTGGGGCTGATTTAGAAGTCCCTTGCGGCTCATTTTCCTCCATTGTTGCGTGACTTTTGTGACGCAGCGGCAGAACAAAAGACTCGCCATGGTGTTGGTGCGGCGTATATATGCATCACGTTGTAAAGCCCTGCGCCATCAGGGGGCGTTCCGGCGCAAGGGAGGGCGTACCTGCGCAGGAACGAATCCTAAAAGTGGCTGAGGGAAATCTACAAGATGTCAATCAGTCACTTTTAGGACAATGATGCATGACTCAAACCCTGCGCGCTTGAAGCCGACGTACGGCTTGATGCAGCATTGGGGAGATAGGGTACCCCAGAGCATTGCTGGAGCTGCGCCATCGTTGGCACACAACTCCAGCAATGCGCCGCCTTTACGGCACAGATGCGTAAGGCTTCTGTGACGTTTTGGGCCAATGGGTGGTGGTGGCATGGCACACAATTACTGCCGCACCCCTGCTACTTTGCAGGGATGCGCCGGTAATTGAAAATATGACCCTTAGTGTCTAGCATTACGCAGTTCTTATCTTTACACTACACTCATACATAATTTCTCAGGCCAATGAAATTAACACAAAATACAAAACAAATAAGCATAGTAGCAAGCAAGGCTACTGAGAAGGAGAGCAGTGCACCTGAAATGCATAGAAGATTTTGAAATATAATTTACCTACAATGTAATCGGCAGAATTATTGCTCTTGGTAAAGAACAAAGATTTGCAAATGACAGAGCCGGATAAAACAGAGTAGTGATGAATAGCTACTACTACTCACCAAGCCCGGGGACCTCTACGCCGAGCGCGTCCAGCAAGTCCCGTTCCCGGTCCATGACATCTGTCCAGCGGTGGGTGGCCTGGTTATGTGTGCGCCGGACCCCAGAGAGCTTAAACATGGCCCGGCACACCTTCTCCCACCGCTTCCGGCGCTCCCGGATGCCATAGCCGGTTGCGATCTTGCCGCCTCCCAGGATCGTCTTGGGGAGGCGGCGCTGGACGTGGAAGATGAGTGCGGCCACCTCCTCCGCGCTAAAGATCTCCCGTGGCACCACTTGCTCCCCCCTCAAACGCCCGCACGGGAGCCGGGCACGGGGTGCGGGACCCTTCCCCTTCTCAGGGTGCTTCCCGGCTCCCTTTACCATGGTCTGGGCAGAAATAAAGTTAAATGATAAAGAAGAAATAGAATAGTGAAGAAGAAAAGAAAAGAGTTTAAAAAAGTAATTTAAAAGTAACTAAAAGCAGCAGAAAACACAAAAATATAGAGCTAGAAAAATAGAGGGATAGATAATAAGTAAAATAGATCAAATAAACTTCAAACAAGCAAAGGATGGCAGAGATTCAGAGAGGATACAGAAAGCATGCCCAGAACCATAGCAATGAATGAGAAACAAGATGGCCGCGCCCGTTCACGACCGCGTGGGTAAGTTCGCGCGAGATTTTTATTTATTTATTTGCAAGTTTTTATAGCGCTATGAATCGACTCCCGAAGGAGTATCTCCGCGCTGTTGGCAACCAGTATCGCAACTGACAAAGGAGCATTTCAATTAAAAGAGAGTGTTGTGAGGTTCTGAGTCCAGAAAATAAACAACTAAACTAAGCCAAACAGAAAGGTTTTCAAACATTTTCTGAATTGGAGGTGGTTATGGCATTGTCTTAGTGAAAGTGGGAGGGAGTTCCAAAGATTAGGACCTACTACCGACAAGGCCCTACCACCTAGTCTGGTTTTGGTTATCCTAGGAACATTCAGTAACAGCTGGTCACTGGATCTGAGGGAACGAGTAGGGGCATAAGGAACAAACTTGCTCGCCAAATACTCTGGTCCCAATTGATTAAGTCCCTTATGGATAACGCAGCAGGTCTTGAACTTCACACGTTGGCGTATTGATAGCCAATGTAGTTTTTGAAGTAGTGGTTTGGAGGGGGATCTAGGAGGTACATTTAACACCAGCCTAGCTGCGGTATTTTGTACCACCTGTAGGCGGTCTAGAACCTCCTCATTTGCACCTGCCAGAAGACCGTTACAATAATCAAGTCTGCTCATGACCAGAGCTTGAACTAAGGTTTTCCTATGGGAGTCCGGTAGGAAAGGAAAAATCCTACGGAGCAGACCAATCGCATGGAAACAGGATCCCACAGTGATGTTAACATTGTGCTTCATGGTCAGCTCCGGCTCCAGTGTGACTCCCAAACTCTTGATTACTGTTTTGGGCTCAGGAACTTGACCCAAGTCTGAAGGCCACCAGTCGGGGGACCATTGAATCCTAGCTTCCCCGAAAAGCATCACCTCCGTTTTTCCAACGTTACATTGAAGGAGGTTGGAGGACATCCACCTAGCAACTGCCTTCATCCCATCGGAAAAAGATTGTATTGTTTCCGGGGAAAGGTGTTTAAAGGGGAATAGCAGCTGCGTGTCGTCAGCGTAGGACACCGGGTAGAACCCAAAAGCTCTGGTAACATCTGCCAAGGGAGCCACATAGGTGTTAAATAAAGTAGGGCTCAGGCAAGAGCCCTGTGGTACTCCCTTGGTGATGTTAACCTCTTCCGACCTGAACTCACCCATGCTGACAGATTGGGTGCGGTTGGAGAGGAAGCTCCTGATCCAGTCCAGTGCCCTACCGCCGATTCCACTCCTGGACAGTCGTTCGATCAGAATGGTGTGGGAAATCGTATCGAACGCTGCCGATAAATCTAGCAGTACCAGGACAACAGAGTAGCCCCTGTCCTGGTACAGCCGCAGATCGTCCGTTACCGACAGCAAGGCCGTTTCTGTACTGAATTTTGGCCTAAAGCCTGACTGGGATCGGTCAAGGCTACCAGACTGTTCCAAGTAGGTGGATAGGTGCTTATTGGTGTGTTTTTCAATAATTTTCCCTAAGAATGGTAGGAGGGAGATAGGCCTCAGGTTAGACATGTTGGTCCAAGGAACAGATGAATTCTTCCTGATGGGTCTGACTAGGGCTTTTTTCCAGCACTGTGGGACAACTCCAGATGCAAGTGAGAGGTTCACCAGTTTCTGAACATCAGGGCCTAGTGTACTCCCTAGAGGGCCCATAAGTCTGGCAGGAAGCAAGTCCGCGGGACTTCCACTTTTGATGTCCGTAAACAGTCTCTCAACCTCTTCTAACGAAATCTCAGGGAAATCATTAAGAGAATGGATGTTAGTAGATGCAGTCTGTACCAGAGTAGGATTATCCTGGCTACTTATGCCAGAACTATATGCCTCTATTTTATTATAGATGGCATCGATTTTGTCTGTGAAGAAGCAGGAGATGCTGTCGCAAAGCTGTTGTGAGGCCATGTCTGCACTTTCACACGCTTTGGGTTTCAGAAATGTTGTGACAATCTGATAGAGAGTTTTTGAGTCATTGCCGGCTGCTTCTAACTGGGCAGTGACATGGTTTTTCCGTGCAGATCTTATGGCTTTATGGTAGGTACTAAGATTATTTTTATATTTAATTTTGTCCTCCTCCAAGGAGGTTTTCCTCCAAGTTTTCTCCGCCTTTCTAACTAAGCGTTTGATATTATGCAGTTCCTCCGAGTACCAGACCTCTTGCTTCCTGGCTGGACTGATTTTAATTCCTCGCGAGCACGCGCGAAATTGTACTAGCGAGCAGCACAGTTTGCGAGATTACACATAGCGGCCGGAAACGGAATTACGTCACGCAAACAAGATGGCCGCGCCCGTGTACGACCGCTAGGGTAACTTGGCAAACGTATAGCTACAAGCGCCTCGCGAACACGCACAAAATCACGCGAACATACACGTCGCAAAGAAAAATTTAGTGTATTCGCAAGCATTCGCGGCTTCCGAAATCGATCTCGCACGGATTCGCGCCCCAAAAAACGCGCGAAATTGCAGAAAAAACGATTTTTGCTAAACTGAAAGCAATGAGCAGGTGCAAAAGTTCAAACTTAACATTAGTAACATTCACTCTAGTGCTTCCTGAGGGGCCCCTCCAGAGTTTGCAACTATTCTATGACCCTGCTATGACCCAAACAGCAGGCTCATAGAATAGCTACAAGTAGACCATAAAGGTCCTGTGAAAAAAAAATTGAACTGCAACAGAAAGCAAATTACAGATAAGGAAGGAAGCAGGTGCCAGCCAGACTGGAACTTTCAAAATAACTGACACATTAATCAACCCCAAATTAATTCATGGCAGTTGAAGTAGGGGAGGTGTGCTTGCTTTTTTCAACCCCCATAAACTACAGTGATAAACAAACCTAATGGGTGGCAGTGAGGATGTACCAGAGGGTGGCATGGGTGTCCCAGAGGGTGGCTGTGGTGAAACAGAGGGTGCTGTGAACCTGTGATGATAAACCAGACGTAGAAACAACATAGTCGCGTCCGTTGCGAGCCGAAAAGTAAGTTCGCAATTGCGAAATTGTCCCAAAATCCGCGCGAACACTCGCCAACACAAAAAACGGGAAAATCCGCAAATCCGCGAGAGTTCGCGTATTGTCGCGGATTGCGAATCCGTAAATACGCAAATTCGCGTACGCGAGATCCGCTAGATCCGCCCATGCTTATTCCTAATAGCAAGCAGGACAGCATCCAGTGATTGCTCACCAAAACAGAGAATTGGTTTGGATTTTATACAATGCTGCCCAACTCTAGCAAAGTCAGGTAAGATGTTGGCTGTGCTAGATGATGTTGAAGCACTTGATGTGCTACGTCCAGCAGCGTTGTCGTCACTTCCTTGCCTCTCTTGTTTCCGTCTAAGCTGTTCCTTAGATAGACGTCAAGGATGCATTGTTTGTATGACGACGTCCCGCAGGAATATTTTCTCTCAGAACCTCATGAGAGGGCTTTGTCACAAATAGTGCACTTAACTTTCTGGCCATTTACCTTTTTTCTCCTGGTTGAATAGAGAAAAATGCCCATATGACACTTTCACATCTTTTCTTTACAGGTTCCTCCATGTCTTCTTCCTCTTCAGGGGGAAGCTGTACAAGTGCATTATCAGCTGCCATTTTCAGTTCTGTACAAAAAAACACCAAAAAAAGGCAAGCAAGAGGAGCAGTAGACAACACGTGTGTCTGCTAAGATGCCATTGAAGGAATGAAAAAAATGGGGGGGGGTCCTTCAAGTTATAGAATCAAAAGGTTCTTAACCAATGAAATGCTTCCTTTTGAAGTCAGATGGGTTTGCGCATCCGGCACACAACTAGCGCGTACCTGGCGTGATTCCATTAAAATATATTTAACTATAATATACTTTTATTCCAGTTACAAATTTATGACATTTACAATTATCTTAAATAATGTGTTGGCATAATATATATAATAAAGTTTTATACATATACTTTTAAAACTTAAAGATTTGCAATGGATTCAAGCACCCGGCGCGACCACCAGAAATACATATGTGACGTTACGCAAGGCCGAGATCAGCGCACCGGTCACATACCAAACGCGCATCATAGATGGCGACAAAAGTATTAGAATTGAGCACCCACCGAGATTGGTACACGATCAGTATGGGAAGCTACTTAAAAAAAAAAAAAAAAATAAAACAGGTCAGGGGAGGAGCTTCGCGTGCAACCAAGATGGCCGCGTGAGCTTAGGGCTCCCGAGACCTTCGTAACCTCCCGCATCTATCCTGTCGTTTATTCTGTCCTCGGGGGTCCCAGGGGCCGCCATCTTTCTATTTAGTGTAACCGCTCCAAGTTGGTCTCCATCCTGCAATGGCGGGGAAACCGGAGGGGGAAAAGCAGAAATCTAAGACCACTCGGCGGGGTGGCTATACCCAGACTAACATCATGGATCGCTACGCCCAGGCTAAGGGATCCCCCGGTGGGCCGGGCAGGTCACTGGAGGACACGAGAGATCCACCGACTTCGGCAACAGAGCTGACCCTTCAGGACGTTATGGTCGCTATCGATGGGATCAAATCCTCCCTTGGGCAACAAATGGAGACTCTCGCCCACAAGCTCGATACTGTGGCGATAGATGTCAACCTGATCCGTATGGACTTGACGAAAATGAACGAGAAAGTCAAGTCGTTGGACATTAAAACTTCCAGTCTGACGGGAGATGTCACTGACCTACAGACAGAGGTCCGCAATTTGAGGGCCTCCAATGACCTCTTTGCGCGTCGTCTGGAGAATTTTGAAGGACGGGCTAGGCGGAATAATGTCTGTATCATCGGAGTTACGGAGAAGTCGGAGGATCCAGCGGCTGACCTCTTCGTCGAAGATCTCATCATTAGCCACCTTGCACCCAAGGGACTGAGTGCGTTTTTTACGGTCGAGTGGGCCCATAGAGTTCCGGGCGGTAAACCAAGGATGGGTGCCCCACCGCGGCCTATCATCGCAAGAATCTTTAATTTCCGTGATAGAGACGCTATCCTGCAGGCCTCATGGATGGGTGGACCTATAAAGTTTGAGAACACTACCATCAGCTTCTATCCAGACTTTACCCTATCGGTCCAGAAGCAGAGACTTGGTTTCCTAGGGGTAAAGAGAAGACTGCGTGACATGGGCCTTAAGTACGCTATGCTTTTCCCGGCCAAGTTGAGGATCGAATATGCGGAGCGGACTTATTTTTTCGATCGACCGGAGGGGGTGGCCGACTGGCTGGACACTCTGCCGAGCCAGCGCGCACAGGAGGAACAGTCTGGTGGGGCGGAAGGCGGACCAATGGAACAGGAATAGACACCTGCTTCTGGTTTCTGGGGTCTATAGTTGTCCTCGAACTGTGGTTCGCTGATTCTGTTATGTGATTTGCTGTGACATTCGGGGGGGTTGCGGGGCTATTGGTGGGTCTCTTTCCTCCTCTGATTCACTTTTTGTAGCTTAGTTAGATGTGGGGGCGACAGGCACACTGCAAGTTGGGGTGGCTTTCTAGTCTCACACAGGGGTGCAGGGTGGGGGGGTTTGTAAAGGGATGTTGGTGGGGAGCATGGGGGGTTCTGTTGGGGAGGTTGTTTGTTTTTATGCAAGGCAATGTATTGTTAGACCTTTTGTTAGACCTTCTGTTAGACCTTCTGATTAAAGTGCTGGATTCTTACTGGGTTTGGATCTTCTTTCTCTTTCGGGATGGGGGTAGGGGGTTGAAACTGATGAGCTGGAATGTGAATGGGTTGGGGGATAGGATAAAACGTGGGGTAGTACTGCAGTTGTTGAAACGTCTCTTCCCTGATGTGGTCCTTCTTCAGGAGATGCACTTGATAGGTAATACTTGTCATGCCATGAATAGGAAGGGGTATCGTTTGGTCGCCCATGCTGGGTTTTCCTCTGGTTCCAGGGGGGCTGGTATCCTTGTTAAGAATTCTCTCCCGCTGGAGATTGACGCCACTGTCCTCGATGATAGAGGGCGATATGTCTCTCTTACGGGTAGGTGGGAGGGCCAGACCCTTTCCCTGGTTTCTGTGTATGTCCCCCCTGGCCTGCAGCCAACTACTTTTGCGGACTTGGGGCGGGTTATCCTCGCTCTCCCCGAGGGGTCACTGCTGTTAGGTGGCGACTTTAACGCTGTGGTTTCTGGTATGGTTGATCGACACCCACCTAGAGATCTTAAGGGGGCACAGAATTGGCTCCACGATCTCATTGACACTCTGGGCCTGGTAGATTGCTGGAGATTGTTTCACCCCGCTCAGCAGCAGTACACGTTTCATTCGGGCGTTCGCGGTAGCCTTTCACGGATTGATTATGTTTTGGTGCCTGCTGCACAGGCACTTTCTATTACTGAGTTTAAGCATTTGGCTCGGGGAATTTCCGATCACTCTCCGCTATGGCTTCGAATGGAGTTGAATTCCGGGTCTGAGGGACGGGTAGCCCCGATTAATCCCTGGTATTTCCGGAACCCTAAAACTCGTGCTGACCTGGTAAAATCTCTTGACCAATATTTTCTTGAAAACGAGGATTCTGTTTCGTCTGCGGTGTCGCTTTGGGAGGCTTTCAAGGCTGTCCTTAGGGGCCAAGCCCTGTCGTTAATCGCGGGCGTTAAGAAACGGAGGGCTGAGCAGGTTGTTAAGATCGAGACGGAGATAGCGGACTTAGAGCTTTGCCTGGAGCAGGAGATTACCAGTGCTAAGACACATGTTCTGCGACTAAAACAGTTGGAATACATGGCGTTGGTTACTGACTCAGCTAAGGCCATGAGGAGAGAACAACAGGGACGTCTATACGATGTGGGAGATAAAGCAGGCAAACTGATAGCGTGGCTGGATAAGAAAGATAGAGCTAGTCGTGTGGTGCCTGTGATCGAAACGGCGAGTGGTACTCGGGTCACCGGCCCTGAAGAGATTGTTCAATGTTTTGCGGATCACTTCCAGACAGTGTACTCCTCCGTGTCGGATAGGCCGGAGGAGGACTCACACCTATTGTTGCGTGATATTGCTTTACCGCGACTTTCTGATGTTGACAGGGAACAAATGGACGCTGCAATAACCGCGGATGAGGTGGCTCTTGCGATTCGCTCCCTGCGTTCAGGGAAAGTTATGGGTCCCAACGGTCTGCCTATTGAACTTTACAAGTTGCGGCCTGACAAGATGGCTCCCTAGTTAAGGGATATGTTTTTGGAGTCACGTGAGTGTGGTTCTATCCCCCGTGATCAGCGTCTTGCTACCATTGTGGTGATTCATAAGGAAGGGAAAACAAGAGATAGGTGTGCATTGTACCGGCCGATATCTCTTTTGAATGCCGAACCTAAGATCCTCGCAAAATTACTGGCTAACCGATTGATCACCGTTATTAGCGGGTTGATACATCCGGATCAATCCGGTTTCATCACGCATAGAAACACTGCCCTGAAGCTTAGGCGTCTACACGGCGTTCTCGCGAGGGCTGCAGCGTTGCGTGAGCCGGCCATCTTGGCGTCGTTGGATGCCATGATGGCTTTCGATACCGTGGAATGGCCATATTTATGGGCCGCGTTAGCTAAGTTTGGGTTTGGACCCGGTTTTATTGGCTGGGTGCGGCTTCTCTATGAGGACCCCCTTGCGCAAATTGTTGTGAATGGTCGTGTCTCTATTCCGTTTAGTCTTGAGAGAGGTACTCGTCAAGGCTGTCCCTTGTCGCCGCTCCTGTTTGCCTTAGCCCTCGAGCCCCTCGCTGCGTGGATCCGGTGGGAGCCCTTGATGAAGGGTAGTCAGTGGTCCTCTGAGTTTGAAGATCGCACCTCGCTTTATGCAGATGACATTTTACTGTATCTGACCTCGCCCCGGAAGTCATTGATGGTTTTGTGTGATGTTCTAACCTCTTTTGGTAGAAACTCGGGCCTGATTATTAATTGGACGAAATCCTACATATACGTTCTTTCTGGTGACGTCCCTCTTCTGCCACGTAATTGTCCCATTCAGGTGACACAATCGGGGTTTAAATACCTCGGTATCTATGTTTCATTGGACCCCGCAACTCAGTATGAACAGAATCTTCTCCCGCCCTTGACTAGATTGAAGCAGGACGTGGCGGGTTGGCGTAAGCTTCCGCTTTCGCCGCTTGGTCGTGCGGCCCTCTTTAAAATGATGTCTCTGCCTCGTTTTCTTTATGCTCCCCAGAACATTCTTGATATAGTTCCTGCTAGTTATTTCCGTACACTTGAGGGTCTTTAAAGGAAGTTGATATGGGACGGTAGACCCCGTATTTCACTTGCCAAACTGACGCTTCCGTGGTATGATGGGGGTATTGCTCTCCCCGACATCAAACGTTATTATTGGGCGTTTCAATTGGGTGCCATTAATCATGGTATGTATGGTCCCGAATTGAACTCTGCTTTTGCTATGGATAGATGGCTGTTGCCTGGGGGTAATTACTATAGGGCGGTGTATTCAAAATCGGTGGTTAAGGCTTTGTCAGGGCCTACGAAGACGGCAGTACGTATGTGGCAGGACGCAACTAGTTCTATGGGAAGGAAAGACTGCTTGACTCTAGCGACCCCGCTTTTTGGCTCGGATAAGCTTGGTAAATTGTGGAAGACCAATAGTTTCGATAAGTGGGACCTCATTGGTATTAGTAAGGTGGGAGACCTCTGGGTCAAGGGTCAGGTGAAATCGTTTGAGATGTTAAAGACGGAGTTTGAATTGGGTGACACAGAGTACTTTTGCTATGTTCAGGTACGCCATGCCTTGATGTCAGTTTTCCCAGTGGGGGGTGTAATTCCAGAATCGTCCCAGCTAGAAGATAGATTGTTGGATGGTCATGTGCCTGATAGTACTATCTCCCTTGTCTACAAAAAAATAATTGACGATAGGTCGGACCTCCTACTGCATCTCCGGGACTTGTGGACCCGTGACGGTCTCGAGTTAGATGACGAGGACTGGCAGTCTGCGATCTCCTCTCCCAAGGTGGTCGCGATTCCAGCTGGGCTGCGACTGGTACAAATTAAGATCCTCCACAGCATATACGTCACGGGCCCCTGTTTGGTTCGAATGGGCTTTTCTGAGGAGGGCCTATGTAAGCGGGGGTGTGGGCAGGTGGGGACATTTCTCCATATTATTTAGGAATGTCCTGAAGTTGTTGCTTTCTGGAACAGGGTGCATGAGGTAATGAAGGAAGTGACGGGTGTTGCTCTCTTGACGGAAGCCAGGCGCTGCTTGTTAAATATCTGGGAACCCACTGATTATACTGCAGCCCAGACTCAGTGGGTGACCCTGGGGGCCATGATTGCCAAGCGAGATATTGCTCAGTTGTGAGGGTCCCAGAGGCCTCCTACAGTCGAAGTATTGAAGGAAAACATGGACTTGTGTATGTTAAGGGAAAAAACTGTATATTTGGCCCGGGGCCGTCCCCGGAAATGGTGTAGAGTGTGGGGACCTTGGAATAGTTATCGTGGGGTTATATGTACACCGCCTGTAGTAGATAACACTGATGTCCCACTCTCTCCCTGACCCCACATTCTGGCTATTTCATTATATGTGTATCGAGTCTGCCCATGTCCCCCCTCCCTTTCCTTCTTTGATTGCTGATTTTGTCGTGATGTCTTTTCCTTCCTCGTTTGAACTGGTACTTTGTATGACGATTTTTCTGCCTTGCTTGTTTATATTTTTTCAAATAAAAAGAAACAAAAAAAAATAGGTAAAAGAATATTTTAGAAAGGAGAAAACAACATTATTTTTATAAAACTTAAAAAATTTAGAACAAGGTTTTTTGGGACATTACAATTAGAAAGTAACGTTTAAAAAACCTTACAAATTCACTGAAAAAACCATAGGTTTCAGGGACATTATAGTTAGAAACCAGCATTTAAAAAACCTTTGAAATTCACTGTAAACAACATAAATAATAAATAAATGAGGGCTGGGAGCAAGCTCCTAGGAAGCCACCCCGGAATGTATTCAGTTACATGCTGGCCTTGTGGAATCAGACAGCTTACTTCCAGAAACTCACCCAGGAGATTCTGCAAGCTAGTCAGGAGGACAAGAAACACTGGTATGACCAGAATAGCACTCTGATTGAGTTTCAGCCTGGCCAAAAAGTGTGGGTGATGGCACCAGTAGAGCCCCGTGCTGTACAAGACTGCTGGTCTGCCCATTTGAGGTGAAGGGGCACAAGAGTGATGTCACCTTCCTGGTGGACATGCAGACTGCTAGGAACCCTTTGAGGGGCCTACACATGAACTGACTCAAACCACATTTGGAGAGGTCTGCGTTGACCATCCTCTTGGTGAGAGACGATGGGGTGGAAGAGGAGAGTGAAACTCTCCCTGACCTCCTGTCCTCCAAAGAACAGGATGGGTCAGTAGAGGGTGTGATCCTCTCCCCTACTCTGACCTTAGATCAAAAAGAGAAGAGACTTTCACCAAGTGCTGGGACAGTTTGCCTCTCCGTTCACACTGATTCCAGGAGTCACTCAATGGTGCACCCATGACATTAACACTGGGGACAGTCTACCTGTTAAGCTCAGGTTGTCTGATAGAGTGGGAAACAGCATCAAGGAAGAGGTCCCCAAGAAGCTGGAATGAGGGGTAGTGGAGCCCTTAAACAGTCTTTGGTCCAGCCCAGTGATTTTGGTCCCCAGGCTGCCCCACCCAGGGTCACACCTAATCTGCGGTTATGTGTTGACTACTATGGGCTCAATGTCATCAACAAGACTGACACACACTCCGTTCCCCGAGCTGATGAGCTCATTGACCAGCAATGAGCTGTCAAGTTCCTCAGCAAGTAGGATCTGATGTCTGGGTACTGGCAGATTGCCTTCGACCAAAAAGGTCCCAAGGAGGGCAGCGTTCTCAACCCCAGAAAGACAATGCCAGTGTTGTGTCATGCCTTTTGGATTTTAAAATGCCCCAGACACATTCCAGAGGTTGGCTAACCAGGTCCTGGTTGGGTTGGAGAACTTCAGTGCCACCGACGTTGACAACATTCCATCTCCAGTTGGGAGGCCCATTTATAACCTCTTCAGGAGGCATTGAAAGGCCTGCGGAGCATAGGCCTCACTATTAAGTGCCAGATAGGACAGGGGTCTGTGGTGTACTTGGGACACCAGGTAGGGAGCGGCAAGGTCCAGTCCCTATAGCCATGGATTGATATCATTCAGGCTTGGGCACCCCCACGACCCAGACTGAGGTGGAAGCCTTTTTGGTTCCAACCGAGTACTACAGGAGATTTGTCAAGAGGTATGGCACCATTGTTGCCCCCTTGACAGAGCTGACTTCCAAGAAGCAGCCCCGTCAGGTGGTCTGGACTGAGGCGTGCTAGACCACTTTTGACGACCTATAGAAGGCCATTTAGATGGTGCCTGTGCACTTGATATCTCCAAGGAATTCATGGTACAGATAGATGCATCAGAGCATGGTATGGGAGCCGTGCTTTCACAGCTATGCAGAGAGGGCCCAGATTAACCTATAGCCTTTCCCAGGAAACAGAGGTGGAGCGCAATAGAAAGGGAAGCTTTGGCCGTAGTCTTGGAGCTAAAGAAGCTAAGACCCTACTTGTTTGGGACTCAGTTCAAGGTTTAGATATATCCCAGGCCCCTCAGATGGTTGATTCAGATGAGGGGTGAGAATCCTAAATTTTGTAGGTGGTCCTTCTCCCTACAGTGAATAGACTTTATGGTGGAACACTGCCCGGGAAAAGAACACATCAACACTGATGGTCTTTCCAGATTCTTCAGCCTTAATTTCTGAGAACTCCCAAGAGGTTGGGCAGCCCTCCTGACTTTCAGCTGGTGGGGACACGTGTTAGACGTGGCATTTTTTTGCATGGTTTCCCTTGCCTTTTTTCCACTGACCTCCTGTTTTTGACTGTGTGCTGCAACTGTGTGCTACATTTCATGTTTGCCACTGTTAGGGCTCTGGGAACTTTGCCACTGCTGACTGATGCTAAAATGCAAGTGCTAAATGTCTAAAATGTAAAGTAATTGGTTTCTTCATGATTGGCATATTTGATTTACTAATCAAATTAAATGCTACTAGTGGGCCTGCAGCACTGAGTGCGCTACCCAAAAGTAGCCTTGCAAACATCCCTCAGACCTGCCACTGCAGTGTCTGTTTGTGTAGTTTTAGACTAACCTTATGACCTGGCAAGTGCACCCACTTGCCAGGCCCAACCCTTCTCTTTTATGACATGTAAAACACACCCAAGGTAGTCTCTGGGTAGCCCCATGGGCAGGACAGAGTGTATTTAAAATGTACGACATGTGCTGTTGTGTTGTACATGTCCTGGTAGTGAATACTTCTTATTTCGTTTTTCATTACAGCAAGGACTATCTCTCCCATAGGTTAGCACTGAAGCTACCTTGTAACATATTACAAGTATATCTGTCAATTGAAACCTTATAGAAAATTGAAGTTTGGTATCTCTGGACTCACAATTTAAAAATACAACTTTTTGTGAAGTTGGTTTTCCATTGGCATGTCTGAAAATGCCACTTTTAGAAAGTTTCAAAGTAGGAGGGGTTACGTCCATTATGGAGGCCTGGTAGGACGTAATCAAGTTTACAAAAAAGGGTACCTGGCCACCAATTTACAATACTGCTTATTTATTTCAGCATGTTAAGGTGCAACGCATTCAGTCGCTGTACCTTACTTCGTCACTCGATATGATTTCAAAATATTTTTTTTAAACATTTTGCTTTTCAATAGAGCATTCAAAAGATACATACTTCATTCACATAAGAAACTTGGGATAAACATGTGAACAAAGAAATATGAGTACATAACATTACAAATCATGCACATTTCACATTATAGACAATTAAACCAGTCAATATTAGTGATACACAAGCTGCCTCTAACCAAAGTCCTTGTACTTAGTTTTTATTAGGGGGCAAGCTAACTATGGGGAAAAGAAGTTTAAGGTCTCTCTTTGGGTTCTCTCACTAACCACCCTCTTGAGAGTAAAAATGAATTGGATTCCCTCATAGGTGAAAAGGGAAAATTGCTGACGCGTTTCCAATCCCCTTCAGAGTTTGGGGATTATCGTCAGGGCTGAACCACGGTGTAACCTGAAGTTGTGGTAGAAAGAGAACAGGGAGGGGGGAACAAAAACACTGGTTTAGAGTCTATTACTGTACTTCCCTTCTATGTGTCCGTAATATTTTGTGCAAGATAAGTAATGTACCTGTACTCGTTGAAGTACTTTTCAGTCGCTTTTCATCCATCCTTTTTGTCAAAGTGGTCGGGAGATTTTTTGGGTACCTAAGGAATTATAATGGTCTGTACAAATTATCTAGTGTAACAACCCCTAATGCATTCCTACTAATGTATCAAGGGGCCTTACTTGGGCCGTTGACTGTTTACAGGACGTTTGTTCACACGAAAAGCAGCAGTGTCAACGTGAAATGTTATGGCTACTGTGCGTGTATGTAGCCTCCAGCACTTCTACCCTGCAAAGTACATTTACAATAATTGTTCATTTTAGAAAAAATATGCTTACAAGTTAAAAAAAAAAAAGAAGAAACAACCATGGTGTGCGCTTACTTTATGTGGCTTCTTATTGTCCGTTATCAATGAATTCTCACTTGTATGCAGTCGACCTTTGTCAGCGACATGTGCCCATTTTCAAAAGTTTGTTCTCTGCAACATTAGATAAAAACCTGGTTACGCTCTGTAAGTGAATGTATGTTCCTATTCTGAGCTGCGTTTATTGTGCCCGGTCATTCTTACAACGAGGGTCCATAAAAATTCGGTGTAGTGTGTTGTTCACATTCACAATGCGGTTCACGCTCAATAAGTGAACGCGTGTTTGTTGTGCCCGGTCATCCTTGCAACATTGTAACATAGCAGTTTATTCAAAGTCAGGAGCGCGCACGTTTGGTTTCGATTAATCCCACCTGTGGCAGACAATAGATGGAAAAACTAGGTGTATTAACACTCACTTTTGATGTGTCTCACATCTTCAAACACTAGCTCAGTCAGGGGTTCATTCAGTCAAATAAGTGTGCTTGTGCTGTCTCTGCTTTTTTATAAATAAGTCTCGAAAACAGGAAATAAATGGTGTTGTGGGACTTGTAGTCAATCCTTTTTTTAATAAATTGCTTGATTCAGCTCCGACATTTCCTTAAAACCTTTTGTAATACAGTTACATTTTAAGATTAAATAGGCCTTTGGTTAGAGGCAGATTGTGTATCATTAATATTGACTGGTGTAATTGTCTGTAATGTGAAATGTACATGATTTCTAATGTTATGTACTCATATTTCAGAGTGATTTTCTTGTATTTTGCACAATTTTGTTCACATATTTATCACAAGTTTCTTCTGTAAGATGAAGTGTGTATTTTGTTAATGCTCTATTTTGAAGTAATTCCATGTGATGCAGTACGGTACAGCGACTGAATGTGTATTGCACCTTAACCTGCTGCAATAAATAAATAGTATTGTAAATTGGTGGCCAGGTACCCTTTTTTGTAAACTTTTAGAAAGTTGGCATTTTCTTACTTTAACCACTCTGTCCCTCAATATACGTCTGGGCTAGGATGACAGTTCGGCTGTTTGTGCATTCACTCTAGACAGTCACACAAAGGGATCTGAGGTGGGCCCTGATGGGCCATCGCCAGGCTGATGGGCCTCTTCTAAGCTAGAGTGGTGGGAGGATTCAACACTGACACATGAATAGCACTGTTCCTCTCCTTACACAAAGACATCTCCACTCCCTGGTGGCTGGAGTCAGGGCAGGGAAACACAGGGTATTGTGCACTACAAAGACTTTCCTTTGAAGTTTGCCTACTTCAAAGGCTGAATTGGGTGTAAGTACTGGAACTGTGACACCATATATTCAGAACACTTCTGAGTTGAGGACATTCTACCAGGAATAAGAGCTGGATAGCTGCCAGGAGGGACAGCCACTTTGCTGTTTGCTTTGCTGTGCTGGACTGCTGCTTGCTGCTTCTGTCCTGTGAGTGAAAGGACTGGACTTTGCTTTCAACATCCTGCTCCCAAGGTTGAGTTGAGCTTGCCTCCTGTTAAGAATTGTTAGGGCCATCAAAGACTTTACCTGCAACCCCTGGGCCCCCTGCTGAAGAGACCTACTTGCCAAGTGGTGCCAATTCCAGTTCATGGGTCCTTGGAAGTGAGTTTGGGGTACTACAAAGAAGAAACCAAAGCATCAATGCTGATCGACTTCGGAAGGGTGCCTGTCTGCAACTGACACTGTGCCACTGCTTGTACCAGAGCCATGGACCCACTAAAACGCACCTACCATGACTTGCACCGCAAGATGATATGATGACGCACCTCTGCCTGTACCAGAGTCATGGTCCCGCTCAACACGCTGACCGTGACTTGCACCGCAGGTCCTGAAGACACTACAGGGACTCGAAGTTCCACCACTACACGAGTCAGGAGCACTGCAACACCGAAGTCTGTGGAGCCCCGCTTTGACCCCTGTGGCCCGGTTCGACGCCACGGAACCAAAGCCTTGTGGCTTCGCTTTCAACAACTCATTGACATCACTCCACAGTAAGGAACCGAGGTACCATACCTGCAACCGCAGCATCACCTCCTCTGCAGCAGTTAGGAAACAACGCAAAACCTCCCCTGCCTGGCACTTAATAACTGATGCATCACCTCCCCTGCAACAGAAAGTAACTGATACCGCACAGACCCCTGCAATGCCTCACCTCCTCTGTGTTTTGCATGGCTTTTGTTTCTCACAACGCCTACAAAGTACTATAGTGGTGTCCGCCCGAATCTGTAACCGGCCTTAACTCCATCGCGGTCGGACTGATTTTGCAGAGTCATCGATGTCGACCACAACCAAATTGCCTTGATTGAAGCTTTTTTTGATTTGTAAATGATTTACTTGATTTAATATCTGAAAGTGATACCTTATCTGTGTATGTTGGATTTTTGTTATTTTGGTCATGTTTTAATTAGATAAATATTGGCTATTTTTCTAAACAGATGTGGAGTACTTTTGTGCTGTTTTCACTTTGTTACTGTGTGTGTGTGTACAAATACTTTACATATTGCCTCTGTGATAATCCTGACTGCTCTTGCTAAGCTATCTACCAAAGGGGTGAGAAAGGGTTATCTTTGGTGTGTAACTTCCTTGTCCTGACTGGAGTGGTGGGTTCTGCCTGACTTAGGTACATACCCTGCCCTATCAGAAACCCCATTTCTAACAGGTGCTAACCAATCTGTGGGTTCTACTGGTTCTAGAACCCCAACATTGCACAGTGTTTCACTTTCATTAATGTATAATGAGCGGTAACCTTGTCATCTTTGATACCACAGGATCGGCTCCTTCTCTTAACTTAATTTTGTGTACATATAATTCTTTAGACGGAATAACTTACTTTTAAAAACTTCTGGGAATTTACTCTCAAAAGATAAACTGGCATGAACAGTTGAGCCTGCACCTGAGGTTGTACATTGGCATCTAAATATACCCCAAGGTCCTTTTGTAAAGCCACCCCAAACTGTTGTCACCCATAAAGACACGTACATTTTGGGAACAGTTATCTCTGTTGTACTCAATTTATATCCTCAAAGTACCTTCACATTTGTATCGATTCACCACCATATCACTCTGGGAGATTTTCCATTTTGTTACGGGTAAACTTCTTTTTAAACAAGTCTCTAAATGCCTAATCAGATATAATTGTTAACCTACAACATGAATCAAACACGTTCTCTGTCTCCATGTGTCTTATTTTCACAGCATCTTTTTTGTATTACCAAAATTAGTACCACTCATTTGTAATGTAATCTCATCACAAATGTCTTTCCTTTTCCGTGGTTACTCCTTCCTGACAAATTATTATTCCTGCACCAAATCATATAATGCCCATTCCTACCAGTCTTGTGCCTTCTAAAGCAGGACACTCTTTAGAATTGACCATGTGTCCCATTTGACCACATTTGTAACACTGACCTCTGAACCCTGTATCGCTTATACCTTTGGAAGAAGGCTTTGAGGTTGTTCTATCTTCAAATTGTTTTCTTTCATTCAATTAACCATATATTTGGTTCCTATATTGTTTTGATTTTTTCTACATACAGCAACATTTGTTTGATTTGTTTCACTACTGGGAGAACTTCATTGAGAGGTGTCTCATCTTGCAACCACAACTTCTCTTTTACTTTCTCAATGTTACATGGAAGTAAAAATGGATTGCTCGCATGACTTGCAGCGCCAAACTTGCATAGTGAAGCTAGCTTTGGCAAACACGAAACACACTCTTCCTCTGATTCCCCTTCCTTTTGGGACTTTTTCCCAAATTGAGAAGGCACTACAATGATACTGATCCATGGAAAATAATGAATGTCAAGTTGTTTTGCACACATTTCAAAATCATTAAAATCTCTGGAATCTTCCACACTTAACTCTGGCAAGTGTTCTGAAACTTCGGGCCGCGTGCATCCAAACAATGTTGTAGAAGAGCTAACTCACTTTTTAAGCCTAGATTTGGTCCATAAGGAGTTTCATGGGTAAGAAATACAAGTTTCCACTAGCTCCATCTTAAAGGATGCTCACCTGGGACAGCCAGGAAATATGGTGTGGGGCTTACATTTTGCATATTAAAATGGGAACGAAGAAAATAATGAACAATTCAGTTAAAATGTGTGGATCACTGCTACAATAATCTGTCCACAGACAGTTTGTGTATCACTGTTGAAGAGTCAAATGGGTATTTTGACTGATGTGATCCACTGTAAACGTGGGGATATCCATAGAAGGCAAACATTCTAAAACAGAGCATAAAAGAATGAGTGGATCACTGCTAGTGAAGCAATCCACTGCTTTCACTGTTATGTTTAATTTTAATACAAATATTGTATGCAACAAATATTGTATGCAAAAAAACAAGCATGGGCAAAGCCCATAGGTCTCGCCTATGTGAGATCCATTGGCTTTGTTGGACTGAAGTGACATTTTGTGGCATGAAGTGTCGTAGCATTGTGTGACATGGAGTTGAGTGGAATTATGTGGCATGGAGTGGAATTGTGTGGAGAGAATTGTGTGGTATGGGATTGTATGGAGTAGAGCGGAATTGTGTGACGTGGGGTGGAACTGTGTAGCTTCTATTTGTGTGGAATATAGTGGAATGTTGTAGAATTGAAGGAAATTGTGTGACATAAAATTGTGTGGTGTGGAGTGAATTGTGTGAAATGCGGTGGAACTGTGTGGAGTGCAGCAGTACTTTGTGAAGTGCAGTGGAGTGGCGTGCAGCGGAACTGTGTGGAGTGGAATTGAGAGGCGTTGAGTGGAATTCTGTGGAGTGTCATTGTGTGGAATGGAGTGGAATTGTGTGGAGTAGAGTGTAACTGTGTGACCAAAAATTGTATGGATAGAAACAATGCGAAGGTTTGCACTATATTATGTTTTACAAGCAAGCGCTTACATATATTTCGCTTCAGTGGTTTATTTTGTTGTCCCATTTCTGTCCGTTATCTCTTTTACTGTTTGTTTTTCCTTTATGGTTGTTTTACATTTGGGGGTGGTATGTACTAAATAGGTCAATGACATACCCTAGTAGCATATGCAGTGTTCCCACACATCTGGTTGTATATGTTTGTTTGGTTCACACCAATGCTTTGCATAGAATTCTTGCAGGCAGTGAGCAATTACAATATTTAAATAAAACACGTACAAAACATTGCGTATTTGATTATACTGTTTTTGCCTTTCTTAACATTGGAACTGCTATCCAGGCCACACAATTCTACTCCACTCAATTCCTGGTGTACACTTTGTTTCTCTTGGTAGTCCTTTTCCCGTGGAAACTTTACAATTATAGGGTAGTGTGTGCAATGCTCCTTGGTTAAAAACGTGCACTTTTTGTTTGCATTACTTGCACGATGTTTCATTGAATGATGTGTTCAGTACTTCTTTGAAATAATGGGGCAGATTTATGAGGCACTTGCGCCACGTTTACGCCGCTGTTGCGTTACGCAAGGCGGCGTAAATGTGGCGCATCCCTACGAACGATTTACAACGTGACGCATCTAGGCAGATGCGTCACGTTGTAAAGCCCTGCGCCGCTTGTGGGCGTTCCGGCGCAGGGTGGGCGTTCCGTGGCAGGTGCGCCTCGCAAAAGTGGCTGAGTGAAATCTATAAGATTTCACTCAGTCACTTTCAGGCCAATGCTGCGTCAAAAGCCTGCGCCTGCTTGAAGCAGGCGTAGGTCTTGACGCAGCATTGTGGAGATGGGGCACCCCCGAGCCTTGCTGGAGCTGCGTCGCACTTGCGACGCAACTCCAGCAATGCGTCACCTTTACGGCACAGATGCGTCACGCATCTGTGCCGTTTTTGCCCCATGGTGCGCCGCATCATAAATGCGGCGCACCATGGGTGGCGGAGCTGTGGCGCACTGTGGCGCATGTTAACTGGCGCATCCCTGGGGATGCGCCAGTTAACATAAATCTGCCCCAATGTGTACATGTTATCCCTGTATGGTGTCGGTGATCTTTCTCTGGGTCGCATGAATGTCATTTAGGTTGTCAGGGCTTGCAACTTGTGACCTCTGGCACGTCCTCTACAGCCCCTGGTTTAAGAGGCTGCAAGGAAAGCAACAAGAATCGAAGAAATAGGCATTTGCATTCATCTCTCTTTACACCAGTAGCTTTTGAAGCAGCTGGGCAGAGAGAAACATGTTAACATTTAAATGTTTCAACTTTCGAAACAGCTAATTTGCTTAGTAACACCTTTTGAGACTTCGGGCTTCCACCAATCACGAGTCTGTTTGGCCTGCAGGCTGCGGATTTTGGTGTGCCTCTAGACTGATCTGTCCTCTTTCCCAATGTGACCTTCACTTTTGCAGAAAGATGTGTTTTTGCAACCTGCAGGGAATCAAAACATGGCAGTCCCAGTAAGTGGTTTCATTTTACTTTTTGTTAATTTTTTTCATATTTGCAAATCAATGTGTGATTGTACTCCTCCTACAGCATTACAGGCAGGGCCGGACTGGAAACCCAAAAGAAGCCTTGGCAAATGTTGTCAGACCAGCCTTGGTACGGTGCATAGCGGGAGATCCTGACCACTACAAGTGGGTTTCGGGAGGTTCTCCCCCAAGATAATTCGGGAACCAATGGCAAAAATTGAGCATTTTACAGCACATTGCTCAGTATACATTCAATTGCAATAGCTTTTAAAACATAGTAAATGATGACTTACAGTGCACCAGGATACACTAATCTTTTTGGGGCTCTTCAATGATTCCCAAACCATCACCTTCCAAAAGTGCCTCTCATCTCTCAGCCTCTTTCTCACAAGTATTTTTTTTGTTTTATAGTGCCTCTCATGCCACTGTGGAGATTCGGAGCACTTTACATCACACACACACAGACAATGAATCATATGAGTGTAGATCAGTGTATAGAAAATGTTGCATAACAGAAAGGGGACTACAAGGGGTAGGATTCAAATGTCATCAGTACTGGTAGGCATTTTGTAAGATTGGTTGGTCATCAAGAAGCACAAACTCAGGATTCAGAACGTAACACAGGGGTTTGGGTTGGCCTTACTAATATTGGTTTCTACTCAAATACACCCTTTTAGCAATTTTAGGATAATGAAAGACTGGGAATAAACATAACTTTCCAGCCTGTGTCACGCAGTTTGCATGCAGCTCTTTGAAGGCAGTTCATAGCTCACTGTGCTAGATTACAATGGTAATGTACGCACTGCACAGTAACAAAGGGATCTCTTTGACAAAAACAGTAAGCCACTGTGCTAGGCAAATAAAATACTGTTCTGTGAAATGCATGGTACATGTCCCTTCCTGCCTCCCAAGGATATGCCCTGTAGTGCCAGTCCAGCCTTGGTGCTAAGTGATTTGTTAGCTTAATTGTTTATTTGTGTGACATTTTGATGCCTTATTAATGACCCTTTAGCCCCAACTCTGAGTTGGTTGTTACTGTTAGGACAGAAACTCTGCACCCGTAAAATTCCGGTATCCTGAGGTAACACATCACCAGTACCATACAATTCTGAGTTAAACCCCTTGGAAGGGAGAATAATTGTGCACAACCGGAATTATGGGGCAGAATTCTGCACAGTATTTCCTATTCCTGGAGGTGTAAACACACATTTAGCACCTGCTCTGAGTAGCTGGTAAACATATGCCGATGTGGGGTGATAAGGTGATGGGAAGGGTGGGAGGGGAAAAGGAAGATGTTGGCTTGTGGGAAACCAATACTTGCTTCCTTCACACTTTGCTTTAGAGTGAGGATGGCTGGCAAATAGGTCAAAATTGCAATGCTGTCCTCTCTCTAATGCTATTTTACCAGCAGGATTTTCCATCCAGTAAAATACGTTCTAATGTCCCAGCATGTAGTATTACCAGGTGTAGGAACAACAGTCTACTCATGATTGAGTGGATGGAATTCAATACATGAAATCTGTTCAGCTCAACCCATAATCAGGGCCTTTTAGTGGCAATTATTCACCAAGCTGTGAGAAGAGGTAAGGAGGCTCGAAAACCTTTTTTTTAAACCTTTGTGTAGATCACTTCATGAATTGAAAAGCTGGTAAGACATTTTTAAAGACTAAAGGGTGGAGGAAAAACTGAACCTCCACAACAGCGTGGGACTTTCTCATGGCCTACATGGCAGCCTGCAGTCCTCAGTCGCCACTCACTCCTGAATGAGTTAGCAAAATGTTTATATAGCACAAAATGTATGCCTTAAGGCTTCATGATAGCAAAACAATGCTCCTGTTGTCCCGCAACTTGAAATCCCACACTTGAGGGACAGGCCATTTAGTGACCAGGAATACCAATTGAGCTACTTTTGAGCAGGATTTCCTTTAACCTCATTTGGGTTGATTTAATGTTCAGCACTTAATTGGTAGTCCAAAAGAGAGATGCCAAAACAATATGGGAGACTACTGTGCGGTCAGGAAGACTTTCCATGAATGAGATCCCTTGAGATGCAAGTAGTGTCAGGAACAGAAAGAAGACAAAAAGAACAAATGAAGGACTGAATGCTGAACAATGCAAACATTCACCTCTAGTCAGAAGGATCTGGGTTTAATCCATAGTTTTTTTGCTCACCATGCCACCCCAGTTTGGACCAAACCATATGCAAATCAATCTTGACCTTGCTCCTCATGGGAACAGTCTAGCCCGAACTGCCAAGCCAAGTCCTCCCTAAACCTGAAACGAGCATCCTGTGACCAGTTTCGGGAAACAGAAAGAAATCAGGAGCTAATGAGTCCTAGAGATGAGCGGGAGTTAATGAATAGGAGGCCTGGCAGGGGAATATGGAAGATTGATATCTGAGAAGGGAAACCGCCTTTACAATTCGGGCATTACAACTTAATGCATTTACCATGCATCCATTACCACTCAATCCCTTTACCATGCATTGCCTTTACAAGCATTGCATGGTAATGGATGCATGGTAAAGACGCATTGTAAAATGTATGTGTTGTTAAGTCATACAACCAGCAGAGAATGTTTGAGGTAGGTGGAATGGTAGGGGTGGTATAGCAAATGATTAGAGAAAGGGCGAATCAAGAGATAGCTACAATTAGTTGTCAATGATAAAAGTAAATATTGTAAGGGAGCTAACTGAGAAAACTCAAGACAACTGGTCTAACAGTGTAGGGAATGGTGGTGATAATGAGAGAGGTGTAGTTGGGAGGGAATATTGGAAAGCTATAGATAAATGTGAAATATGGAGAAAGAAATCTGACTAAATTAAAGTGATGAAGTTGAAAGTAAGAGGCAAATTCCGAACCCAAGTTACAGCAAATGGTTTGCAGAGAGAACCTGTCTGATACAGAGATGAGAGAATAATAGAGATATATGATGGGAAATATGTAAACATTAGTAATGAGAATTGGTTGTGGGAGGAAACAGGTAATAAACCTCTAAGAATAGGGGAGAGAGAGTGGTTCATATATGTTTGGTTAAGAGGTGAACTAGGAGAGGAGAACACATCACATGGTGATGTAGATAAACTGTTAAAGTGATGACATAAAAAGTTGAAGGTTAGACGAAGATGTGAAAGGAAGGCAATAAGAAGATAGCAGATATTGAGGTGAGAGGGATCATGAGCAGCACTGTGAGAGGTAGAGATGGGTAATGGAAAAGACATGGGATGAAATGATAAATGTATGAATGGTATATATATTTTATTAATGTTGCACTAATTGTAGAAATTATACCTTTAGTGTTGTACTTCCTGTTACATAACCAGGACCAAAGGTCACATGGCATCACTACCAGGAGGACCTCAAAGGCCATATGATGTGAACTCCTGTGATGTCGATGAGGTCAAAGAGCTTGTGATGTCACTTCTGCTACCCTGGGCATTTTGGTGAATCGATGTCGATGCTGGGTTGGTTTGTTGAGTGTTACACATTGGCAATCAATATTGCATGTCACCCCATAAAATCAAATTCTATCACTTATTTGGTGTGGATGGGGCAGGCTAACATTAACAGTGGAAAAAGAGCAGCGGGATAAGAAACAAGACATCAGATGTCAAGCGGGTCAGAATCATAAGTGACAGCAGGTAGAAGGCGGAAGGGAGCATTCAAGACGAACCGCTTTAATATTGTTTCGCTTTGTAATCTAGAATAAAAGCAGTGCATAATGAGTGATGAGAACTAAAAACGTAACTAAACAATGAAATATGCTGTGCCAGGATCAATTGCTATGAACTATGAATGCTGTGCCGTGCGACCACGAATAAATCATCAAGTATGTGACGCTACAAGCAAATACTCTACTTAAAAAGTATGTTGCAATCCCGACAAAACAAAAACGGTAACAATGCCAAAAGCAGCCAATTAATTCCAACAAACACCGTGTACTTAACCAACCTGTGTTCGGCACCTTCCCCAGTCACAGCAAATTAAAAAGAAAAGAGTGCCTTGTAGCCACAATTAACCTACCTTTGTTCTGTGCTTCCAGTAGTGCTGCTCACTGCATCATTTACACAGACTGTGTTTGGCGCCACCAGCAGCAACTGTAAACTAAAATAAAATGAAAGGGGAGCCATCCAACCATAAAAGTATCACTAAAGTGAGCAATGCATCCGGTCAAAAAAAAATAGTACCTGAATCACACTGGGAGCAGCGGACGGGCACTGATTAGTGAATCAATCTGTGCTTGGTCCCTGCTCCACAGCAAGCGGCGGAAGTGATGTTTCGGCTGCTCTAGCCAATTAAAACGGCCACAGTGAAGAGTAACTCAGAGGCAGACGAATGATAAGCATGAGCGGGCTCCAAGCCATTTCCTGTATACAACAATTTCTCGCAGGCGAGACACATGCACTAGCGCATGCTTCTGCAGGCTCGAACCTAAGAAACGAAAGAAGTGTTAAACAAGATCATAACATTCGTAGACCTTTTGCTGTTGACGTGCACTCCCTAAACTCGACAGAAACAATGGATGGAAATGTTTTGTGTGTGAAGGAAGCTCAAAATCAAGTCTCTTTGTGACATTTGGATTTAAAAGAGTTCTTGTTTGGAGCCCCCGTCATCAGCCTCGGGCAGCAGAACAGTGCCATTGTTTGGAACCTGTGTGATTAGCCACAGGCCGTTTTGTTCGCTCTATGATATCAGCACTAATAATGCGACACGCATCAGAATGATCGTGCAGCTGGAATTTTCAAAAGTTTTGTTTTCCTGTCAGAGCACTCGCAAGTCTGGTCACGTCAAACCTCAAGCTGTCAAAATAAATGCGCTGGACAGTTGGTGACGGGTAGGAGGATTTGGGAGGAAGGAGGGGGGTAAGCCAGACTGACAACTGTATTGTGTGTGTAAAAGGCCGCTTTATTGAAACAGGTGCACATCACAAACTTTATTTACTGGCTCCTTGCCTTACAAAACTAAAACCTCTCTAAACATCGAGTTACCTGACCCCTTGGGTTTCTTTCCCCGCCCCTACGATCCCCACATGATAAAACACCCAAAAACACAATACATTAAATGCAAAAACATAACATAAATACCATAATACCCAATCCTCTCCCATAACCTTTGACCTTCTTGACCCCCAAACCTAACCTCCTATCCTTCTTCCTGCAATTGTAACTAATGAGCCCCAATGTAAAACCTCCAACCTGTTTAAACCTTTCCCCGATCCTGAAACCAACTCCCCAACTTTACGCTAACTACCAAAAAACTCCAGCCAACTTTGGCCAACTTCCAAAAGCAACACCGCCACCCAGGAAAAGTTGGGAGGATAGGTGTCTACACCGCCTCCCTACTTATCCTGCCCCCACACCCTCACCACACACCGCTCCCCCCAACACTTGACAGGAACCATCCCAAACTCTAACAAACACCCAACAACCGAGCCGATACCTCACGAAGCTCCAGCAGGTACAGATCCTTGCCCATATGGGACAAATGTACCCCATCCCCCCTAAACAGTTCCGGGGCGTCGTACCTTATGTCCTTATGCCATATCCTAGAGAAACCCAGGTGCCTACAGAACCTCACCATCTCAACATTGACCTTCCTCCGCACCTTGTCAATCGCCTGAGGATGCACCGCGCCCCTCCAGACCTGACGCGGAACGAACTCTGTCCAAACCACCATACATCCTGACCACCTCCTTTTAATCTCCCCCAGGTCCCTCCTCATTGCCCTCATCAGTACCAGTCCAGTCTCCCTCACCATGTCATTTTCTCCCAAAGTGCAACACAAGGACATCCGGACAACTACCCCCCACAACCATAGAATTGAGAGTGGATACCATGTCCCGCCACAACATGCCCCCTTTTCCCCTCCAAACAATAGAAAACACATTCGGATTGAATCCCAAATTATCGCCGAAATAACTTGACTGCGCCTGCGCCTGGGCCCTACTGACAAAAGAGTGCCCCACGATCCAGACTGCCATTTCTCTGGCGAGGGGACCCGCAACAGAACCTAAGAAAGAAACAAACAGTGAATACCATGTCCTCCACCTGCACCGCGTGCTTCAAACGTTGTGTGCTTCCTGAATGTACCGCCGATAGCAGTCCGACGACCACCTGCCCAGCCGCATGATGTCCCCTCGCCCCTGCCCCAACCGATGCGCCTCCGACGCCGCCCCGATTCTGAAAGAATGTGTGCCAAATCGCTTTCCATCCAGCCCCAGCCCCCTCAAAGCCTTACGCAGAACCGCCAAGAGCTGTGCCGCTGACACCCCACGGCCATCCGCGTGTCGAAAAAACGCCCCATCGGCCCCTCCTGTTGCTCTCAAGCGCATGCCCCACCTCAACGGGCAACCCTAACCGACGCTTCCGCCACCAGGGAGACCCAGCGGCCTACGCCTCTCTGATCCGTCTTCGCACCCCTCAACCACACGCTGACCTCTCTCGACCCGAATGACACCTCCGTCCATTGCAACCTCGCGCCCTTCCTTACCCCCAGCAACTCAGAAACCCTAAAGGCTCCGGCAAACATCCAAGCCATCAGGGTCGCGAACAAACAAGCCTCCCCAGCGAAGAAATATTTACAACAAGGGGTGGTGAGGGACAGAGTCTCTGAATTAAGCAGAATACTCTCACCCAGTCAAGAGATCTGGGCTAGATCCAACACCGTTTTTTAGCTCATTGCACCATCCCAGTTTCAGAACCTGGCTGTATGCAAATTAGTCTGTCCCTGGCCCAGTGCATCATGGGAACAGGGCAGACCAGACTACAAAAGCCAATTCTTACACTGGGAAGGAAACAAGCTTCCGGGGACCGGTTTCTGGCATTACAGCCGTCTTCGGCCCGGCTTGCTTGAATCCTGATGGTGCAATGAGCAAGGGACTCATGTCTGAGTATACCCTTCCACGCTTAGGGTGGACAAAAATATTTACAACAAGGGGTGGTGAGGGACAGAGTCTCTGAATTAAGCAGAATACTCTCACCCAGTCAAGAGATCTGGGCTAGATCCAACACCGTTTTTTAGCTCATTGCACCATCCCAGTTTCAGAACCTGGCTGTATGCAAATTAGTCTGTCCCTGGCCCAGTGCATCATGGGAACAGGGCAGACCAGACTACAAAAGCCAATTCTTACACTGGGAAGGAAACAAGCTTCCGGGGACCGGTTTCTGGCATTACAGCCGTCTTCGGCCGGCTTGCTTGAATCCTGATGGTGCAATGAGCAAGGGACTCATGTCTGAGTATACCCTTCCACGCTTAGGGTGGACAAAAATATTTACAACAAGGGGTGGTGAGGGACAGAGTCTCTGAATTAAGCAGAATACTCTCACCCAGTCAAGAGATCTGGGCTAGATCCAACACCGTTTTTTAGCTCATTGCACCATCCCAGTTTCAGAACCTGGCTGTATGCAAATTAGTCTGTCCCTGGCCCAGTGCATCATGGGAACAGGGCAGACCAGACTACAAAATCCAATTCTTACACTGGGAAGGAAACAAGCTTCCGGGGACCGGTTTCTGGCATTACAGCCGTCTTCGGCCCGGCTTGCTTGAATCCTGATGGTGCAATGAGCAAGGGACTCATGTCTGAGTATACCCTTCCACGCTTAGGGTGGACAAAAATATTTACAACAAGGGGTGGTGAGGGACAGAGTCTCTGAATTAAGCAGAATACTCTCACCCAGTCAAGAGATCTGGGCTAGATCCAACACCGTTTTTTAGCTCATTGCACCATCCCAGTTTCAGAACCTGGCTGTATGCAAATTAGTCTGTCCCTGGCCCAGTGCATCATGGGAACAGGGCAGACCAGACTACAAAAGCCAATTCTTACACTGGGAAGGAAACAAGCTTCCGGGGACTGGTTTCTGGCATTACAGCCGTCTTCGGCCCGGCTTGCTTGAATCCTGATGGTGCAATGAGCAAGGGACTCATGTCTGAGTATACCCTTCCACGCTTAGGGTGGACAAAAATATTTACAACAAGGGGTGGTGAGGGACAGAGTCTCTGAATTAAGCAGAATACTCTCACCCAGTCAAGAGATCTGGGCTAGATCCAACACCGTTTTTTAGCTCATTGCACCATCCCAGTTTCAGAACCTGGCTGTATGCAAATTAGTCTGTCCCTGGCCCAGTGCATCATGGGAACAGGGCAGACCAGACTACAAAAGCCAATTCTTACACTGGGAAGGAAACAAGCTTCCGGGGACCGGTTTCTGGCATTACAGCCGTCTTCGGCCCGGCTTGCTTGAATCCTGATGGTGCAATGAGCAAGGGACTCATGTCTGAGTATACCCTTCCACGCTTAGGGTGGACAAAAATATTTACAACAAGGGGTGGTGAGGGACAGAGTCTCTGAATTAAGCAGAATACTCTCACCCAGTCAAGAGATCTGGGCTAGATCCAACACCGTTTTTTAGCTCATTGCACCATCCCAGTTTCAGAACCTGGCTGTATGCAAATTAGTCTGTCCCTGGCCCAGTGCATCATGGGAACAGGGCAGACCAGACTACAAAAGCCAATTCTTACACTGGGAAGGAAACAAGCTTCCGGGGACCGGTTTCTGGCATTACAGCCGTCTTCGGCCCGGCTTGCTTGAATTCTGATGGTGCAATGAGCAAGGGACTCATGTCTGAGTATACCCTTCCACGCTTAGGGTGGACAAAAATATTTACAACAAGGGGTGGTGAGGGACAGAGTCTCTGAATTAAGCAGAATACTCTCACCCAGTCAAGAGATCTGGGCTAGATCCAACACCGTTTTTTAGCTCATTGCACCATCCCAGTTTCATAACCTGGCTGTATGCAAATTAGTCTGTCCCTGGCCCAGTGCATCATGGGAACAGGGCAGACCAGACTACAAAAGCCAATTCTTACACTGGGAAGGAAACAAGCTTCCGGGGACCGGTTTCTGGCATTACAGCCGTCTTCGGCCCGGCTTGCTTGAATCCTGATGGTGCAATGAGCAAGGGACTCATGTCTGAGTATACCCTTCCACGCTTAGGGTGGACAAAAATATTTACAACAAGGGGTGGTGAGGGACAGAGTCTCTGAATTAAGCAGAATACTCTCACCCAGTCAAGAGATCTGGGCTAGATCCAACACCGTTTTTTAGCTCATTGCACCATCCCAGTTTCAGAACCTGGCGAAGAAACACACCCCCGGCAAAGCATCGATGACCTGCCCCATCAACCCCGGCGACAACGGCTGGCGGACCCTGCACCCCCTCCCGCATTCTCTGGCCCACCCCTCCAACATGCGAGACCCGAGTTCCCCCGCCGACGGCGCATACCCCCACAGCAACTTGCCCATGAAGGCTATTCCCGCCAGTTTGCCTGCAATCGTGACCCGCAAGAGACCCTTGTCAATCAGCTCCAAAATGAATTGTACCACATTCTCCTACCTTTCCCATGTCATGTCCCGCCTCCGCACCCCGGACGCCAAGAAATTCCCCCAAGCAGTCAAGTACGTCACCTTCCTTGACACCGCCAAGGACCCTAGAACCAGCTGCAAAATACGGTGTTGCCTACGTACCACATCTGAGGGGGAATGCTGGTCGGCTCCCGGTCTGCATCCTTGGCTAAGTCACGGAATCTCCCCCACTGTGAACGAGACAAAGGATCTGCAATGTCATTGTCGATCCCGGGCACATGCACCGCGCAGAAAGCCATGCCAAATCGCAAGCAACCCAGCACAAACACACGCAGCAGCTTCAACACCTGTACATCTCTTGCCGACTGCCGATTGACCACCTCCACCACCGCCATGTTGTCCACGTGAAAAGTGACCCTCCTGTGCGCCAGCGATTCCCCCCACAACGCCACCGCCACCACCAAGGGAAAAAGCTCGAGGAAAGCGATACTCCTACCCCCCCCCCCCTGCCCACTCCGGGGGCCACTTCTCCGTGCACCAACGCCCCTGCCAGTACAGTCCGAACACGTCGCTACCCACCGCGTTCGAGAAGATCTGCACGTCCCACACCAGCGCCTCCTCCAACTGCATGGGAATTCCACTGAAATGCTGCAAGAAAAAACGCCACATCCGTAAATCCTCTTTCACTCCTGCCGGGAGACGGACGTGATGATGCGGCGAGTGCCGGCCCGCCAAGACCCTGGCCAGCTTCCTACAAAGAGTCCTCCCCACGCGCACCATTCTGCACGCGAAATTGAGGTGGCCCAGCAACACTTCAATTTCCAAAATCGTCACCTTGGGTCGTGCCAACATACCGTCCAGCAACTCCAGCATGTGCTCCTTTTTATCCACCGGTAACCGGGCCTCCATTGCCATGGAGTCCAGTTATATCCCTAAAAAGGACAGCCCCGTGTTTGTCCCCACTGTTTTCTCCGGTGCCGGCGGCACCCCCAGCTCCCCCATGAGCTCTTTGAACCTGTCCAGCACCTCCTGGCAGTCCGCAGAACCGGGGGAGCCGACAAGAAAGAAGTCATCCAAGTAGTGTGTAACACCTTGGTGACCCGTCCGTTCTGCCGGAACGTACTGAAACATTCGAAAAGTGCGCATGACAACGAGCAGCCCATCGGCAATGCTTTGTCCATGTACCAGCAGCCATCAAACTGGATTCCCATTAAGGCCCAATTGTCTGGATAGACTGGGAGCAGCCGGAAAGCCGACTTGATGTCGCACTTTGCCATCCTTGCCGTTGCACCCGCTGCCACTACCAAAGCCTTGGCCGCATCAACAGAGGAATATGAGACAGTAGTCTCCCACTCGTCGATGAAATCGTTCACTGAGGCCCCCTCGGGCCAGGAAAAGTGCTGTATCAGCCAAAACTGTCCTCTCTCTTTTTTTGGCACGACCCCTATCGGGGAGACAATGAGCTCCTCCAAAGGCCAATCCTCAAAAGGACCCGCCATGCGTCCCTCGCAAACCTCTTTCTCCAGTTTGTTTCTCACCACTTCCTGGTGTTCCCTGGCGGATTTCTTGTTGTCGGCCCTCCGTGGCTGCCTGGGGCCTTCGTACCCCAAGCGAAACCCATCCTGGAACCCTGCCCACAAACGTTCGGCGGCCCCCGCGTCAGGGTAATCGTGTAGCGCCGCCACTAGCCGATCTACCCTAACTGGCGTAAGAGCCCTTGGACCCAGGACCCTTATCACCACTGCCTGCCCCTGCCGTCGGCTGGGGATTAGCTCGCTGACCGCCTGCTGCCCCTCGCTGCCCCCCTCTTGATGTGCCTGCCGCGTCCCAGCACCTGATCAGGGGGTGTCCATAATTCCCGCAGCCGGAACACTCATGCCGGAACTGGCAATGCTCCCGCGTACACAAACCCTTGTTGTAGTCCCAACAAGGGCCTGCCGTGCTGGACTGGCTTTTCGCCCCTGCCCCCACCCCCCCCTTGGGATGGGCGGCCCTGAAAGGGCTGGTAAATTATAGGCAGTCCGCTCGCAGTAAAGATGGTCTTCCCGGACCCCGACAGACCCATCGTGTGTTGCCAAAGAGCCGTATCCAGCTCGCCCCACTTTGTCTCCGGGTCCCAGGCCATCCTTGCTCTGAATTCTTCATCATACTGCACCCATGCGAAACCGCCCCCCATGATCTGGGCCTTCCTGACCACGTCCATGTATTTAAACAAGGACACCGACCGCTCTGGAAATTTCTCGCAGTACACGCTCGCAAAAATTAAAAAGGCTGCCGTCCAATTCTCTATTGTGAGGGGCACTTTCGGCCTCTTCTGGAGTTCATACTCCTCCTCTTTAGAACCCTCTTTTGCCCGCACTTCCTGATGGAGTAACTTAAGAATCTCCACGTACTCCCCCTTCCAAATCCGTTCCTTCGTAGCCAGCATCAAGTGTGCCCCCAATGGCTTGGTGACCCCTATATAAGGGAGCTTCTTGATTTTTAGCTCTTTACTCTCCGGCTTAGTGACTTCCTCCCCGGGCCGCGCCCGCGCCGCCCGATGCTGCCGCGCCCGAAACCCCAGTCGCCCCTGTCGCCCCCTCCAGCGCACCTATGCCAGCCGGCTCCTGGAGCGCCGCATCCGGCCCCACTCCCAGGTCAGTCACATACCTTCCTTTGCACCCCTCCGACTGCCCCCTCCTCCCCCACCCCCACCCCCACGGACACCAAACGCGCTGCCGCTGCCTCTCCCGTACCTGTCACCAATGCATCCGCCGTCCGTCCTCCAGTGTGCCTTTCCTTCGATGCCGCTCTCGGCTCCCAACGAGATGTCTGGGCCGTTCACACCCTCTGGCCCCGTGACATCTGTAAAACACTACTGACAACATTCTTGCACCCCCCTCCACCCTCGCCATCCCTCAACTCGCCTTCCTCCAGGCTATCCTCATCCTCAACCACTTGCACAAAACCTGCTCCACACCCCTGACCCATCCGCGGAGCCGACTGCCCACTGCCAGCCACATCAAATGAAAAACGCGCATCGCTCCTCCCTCATTGAGACTCCCCAGGCCGCTGGGGCCCTGTAGGTGCTGGGGCTGGCGAGCCCGCCTCGGGCCCTCGTATGCCGGCCGCGCCGGAATCCCTTACCAATACCAGGTTCGCCGCAGGAGGCTCCACCCTCCCTTCTCCATGGCGCCTTTGGGCCGCCCTCAGCCCTGCCAATTCCAGAACCCCCCGGCGCTCTTCCTCCTGCAATAAAAAGAGCCGGACTGGTGTGCTGGGTCCCTCACTCCACCGGACCCCTGACCCCCCCTGCCTCTCCCCCCCTCCCCCGCCCCCTCCTCCTCCCTTGTCTGCCCTACCGCCTCCTCCTCGTCGTAGCTCCACCGCAGGCCCTCAAACCCTGTCCCACCCCCCTCCAAACCCGTTTCTCCCCCTGCCAGCCCCCCGCGCCGTCCGCCTGCCCCGCTGAAAACTCCCCCCAGCCCCCCTCCCTCCCGCCCGCAGCACCTCCGACCCCCCAGGTCCCCCTGTGCTCCTCTGACCCCTTCCCCCCAGGAATCAAAAACGTCCAGACCCTCCCAGTCCCCCCCGTCCGAGATCAGCAATGGCGACCACCCCCCCCTCTCACTCTGCTCCATCTGTGCCCCCGGGCCCGCACCCCGCCTGGGAGGCCCCCCCGCCGTCCCCAACTCCACCCCGCCAAAAGCACCCCCCATCCATCAAGACACCGCCCCCCTCCCCCCCACCCCCCTGATCCGCCCCCCCACCTTGCTGACACTTCCCAGGCCTCCCCCCCGCATCCCCCTCCCGCCCCTCCTGGCCTTCACCACCCCTTTTCCCTCCCTTCGCGCTGCCTGCTCTCTAGGGAGGGGGCTGCCACTCCCTCTGATCGATCACTGCTGCCCCCTCGGGGCCCCCGGGGAATCGCTCCGGTGAAGCGCTTCTATCCCTTGGGGCCCTCTTCGCCTTCACTTTGCCGCCCGCACTCGCATCTCCTCCCTCGCTGCGGGGGGGGGCACTTTTCACGCTGCCCCTCCGCGGCGCCCGCTCCAATTTACCAGACACCCCCGCCGGCTCCAACACGAGGGAGGCGCTCCGCGCACCTCCCCGGCGCTTGAGCCTAGACGCTCCCGACGACAGCCCAGCCACTGCAACGGAGGTCCCGGGCGGAGGCGCGACCTCCGCCCCGGACCCCCCCGGCATCACCCTGACCGCCCCCAAAGCAGCAGGGCGGTCACAGGCGAAATTCTCCAGCCCCGACAGCAAACCCCCGGAATGCCCCCCCGCCTCAAAGACCTCCCCCGACCCTCCGCTCCACCACCCTCCCCTGCCCCCACTACCATGGAACCGCCCGGCCCTTCCCCACGTCCCAAGGGCCTCACCTGACTCCTCGCCATCTTGCGGGGCGGCGAGCAGGCCAAAACGGCCGCCACCTCCCCAGCCGACGCGCTCCGCACCAGCCGCCCCCCACCTTGGGGGCCCACAAGGAGGTCCATTCGCCCAGCCTCGCTGAGCAGGCAAATGGCCTCCAGGACTCGGAAATCCTCTGATGCCATAATGCAGCAACTACAATAAAGCAACCACAGTAAGGTAAGTGATCCGCCTGCCTAAAAACCGCCAAAACTATGCAACCTACACCCAGGACAAAAAACCTCTCCTAGAGCGCTCCCAGCCACCACATTACCAAACCTTAAAATGGTGGCTGGGCAGACGCAGTTAACCCCTATATCCCCTAGGGCCACCTCTGAATGTGGGCTGCATTTGGGCTACTTCTGAATTTGGGCTGCTTTTGGGCTAACCCAAAGCAGTCCAATCCCCTAAAATGGCCGTCGCCAACTCCAAACCCCCCTCCCCCTCCCAATCTGCCCGGGGGGGCAGACCTCGAGGCACGGCTGCCCCCCAAAACCCCCTTCTGAAGCAAACAGACGTCCTCATCAGTGAGGAGTGATCCCACCTGTCAAACATGCGCTGTTTTTCTAAACATATTTATAATATATCTCCGCAATTGTGAAATCACACCAAATCCACTGCTAATAAGTTCAACCTAGAAGGTGTTATGTTCTGCACATCGTATCTCTTAAACTCATCGCAGGACACAATAACATCAAGGAGCCGGTACAGCACTTTAGGAGGGCCTCTGAGGAAACAGGTTTGGAAATAAAGGCGTCTTAACCTGCTGATAAATACGGCTTGTTAGGGTACCTACCAGGAATAATCTTCGTCGCCAGTGTGAGCAGGGGCGTAGGAGACACTAAAATTCTGGGGGGACAGGGACAACCTTTTGGACTTTCCAGTGACCCTATACAAATCACCGCCCGTTAAACAAATACAATGCATACTTTCGAAGTGAAATATTGAGAAAAGCAGGCATGTAGTCACAGTTTGCATTATGCTTTATTATTATTTACATTCATATAGTAATCAGACCAAATGTTAAAAAAACATTATGAATCTTGCATCGCCATGCACCAAGCAAACCAAGGACGCCGACTTAGGGTGGGGCGTCGTGTTTGCAAGTGCATTATGGTTTGAAAAGTGCTCGCTACTGTATTCCTGGTCTCCAACAATTTTCAGCCAACAATAAAAATGTGAAGATAACTTCGGTGAGTAATGTTCTTTATTGAGATAGATTAGAGGTTTGTCTAATGCATGAGTGCTCACAAACTTTCTTGCAGGGGCAAAATTTATAGTGTAGTTTGTGGCCGAGGGCCGCACCGGTGGGGTTGGGGTCAGTGGGGAGGGAGGAGGGGCTAGAGGAAAAAAAACTGTGACCATGAGGTTGAACACAGGCCCCAGCAGCAGACGCCTTCATCCACTGAGCCACCAGACCCGGCATAAACACATCTTTCTTTCTCTCTCTCTGTCTTCCTCGCTCTCTCTGTCTTCCTCTCTCTCTCTCTGTCTCCCTCCCAAACCTCTCTATCTCTCTCTTTCTCTCTCTCCCTCTCTCTCCCTTTCTCTCTCTCCCTCTCTCTCCCTCTGTCTCCCTCTATCTGTCTCTCTCCCTCTGTCTCCCTCCCTCTGTCGCCCTCTGTCTGTCTCCCTCTGTCTGTCTCCCTCCCTCTGTCTCCCTATGTCTGTCTCCCTCTGTCTGTCGCCATCTGTCTCCCTCTCTCTGTCGCCTTCTGTCTCCGTCCGTCTGTCTCCCTCCCTCTGTCTCCCTCCCTCTGTCACCCTCCCTCTGTCTCCCTCTCCCTCTGTCTCCCTCTATCTCCCTCGCTCCCTCTGTCTGTCTCCCTCTGTCTCTCTCTCTCTGTCTCCCTCTCTGTCTCCCTCTCTCTCTGTCTCCCTCTGTCTGTCTCTCCCTGACTCCCTCCCTCTGTCTCCCTCTGCCTCGCACTGTATCTCTCTCTCTCTGTCTCCCTCTCTCTCTGACTCCCTCAGTCTCCCTCTCTCCATCTGTCTCCCTCCGCCTCCCTCTCTGTCTCTGCCTCTGCCTCTAACTGTCTGTCCCTGTCTCTGCCTCTAGCTGTCTGTCCCTCTCTCTGCCTCTATCTGTCCCTGTCTCTCTCCCTCTGTCTCCTTCTACGTCTCTCTGTCTCTGCCTCTATCTGTCTGCCCCTGTCCCTGTCTCTGCCTCTATCTGTCTCTGTATGTTTCTGTCTGTCTCTACCTCTGTCTGTCTCTGTTTCCCTACCTCCCTCTCTCTCTCTCTGTCTCCCTCCCTCTCTCTATCTCTCTCTCTCCCTCTCTCTCCCTCTGTCTCACTCACTCTGTCTGTTTCCCTCTCACACTCTGTCTCCCTCTGTCTCCCTCTCGCTGTCTCCCTCTGTCTCCCTCTCTCTGACACCCTCTCTCTGTCTCCCTCCCTCTGTCGCCCTCCTCCCTCTGTCTGTCGCTCTCCTCCCTCTGTCTGTCGCCTTCCTACCTCTGTCTGTCTCGCTCCTCCCTCTGTCTGTCGCCCTCCTCCCTCAGTCTGTCGCCCTCCTCCCTCTGTCTGTCTCCATCTTTCTCCCTCTGTCTGTCTCCTCCCTCTGTATGTCGCCCTCTGCCTCCCTCCCTCTGTCTGTCTCCCTCCCTCTGTCTCCCTCCCTCTGTCTCCTTCTCTCTCTCTCCCTCTGCTTCATCCTCTCTCTGTCTCCTTCTGTCTGTATGTCTCCCTCCCTCTGTTTCCCTCCCACTGTCTCCCACATTCTGTCTCCCTCTACCTCCCGCTGTCTCCCCTGGACTCCCTCCTTCTGTCTCCCTCACCCTCTGTCTCCCTCACCCTCTGTCTCCCTCTGTCTGTCTCCCTCTGTCTCTGTCTGGCTCCCTCTGTCTCTCTCCATTGTCTCCCCCTCCCTCTGTCTCCCTCTCTCTCTGTCTACTCTCTATGTCTCCCTCTGTCTCCCTCTCTCTGTCTCCCTCCCTCTCCCTCCCTCTGTCTCCCTCTCTCTCTGTCTACTCTCTATGTCTCCCTCTGTCTCCCTCCATCTGTCTCCCTCCGTCTGTCTGTCTCCCTCCCTCTGTCGCCCTCCTTCCTCTGTGTCCCTCTATCGGTCTCCCTCAGTCTGTCTGTCTCCCTCCCTCTGTTGCCTGTCTCCCTCTGTCTGTCTCCCTCTGTCTGTCTCCCTCTGTCTGTCTCCCTCCCTCGGTTTCCTTCCCTCTGTCTCCCTCCCTCTGTCTCTCCCTCCCTCTGTCTCTCCCTCCATCTCCCTGTCTGTCTCCCTCTATCTCTCTGTCTCCCTCCCTCCATCTCCCTCTGTCACCTCACCCCAGCTTCCCTGGCACACACACAGCCGCACCCGAGTACTTCAGAGGTCTTTAAAAGACCATTTACTTGTTAATGCCTTAACCGCTGTGGTTTTTCCGCCGTGGTGCGGGCGTTCTATTGAGTGGGCAGGGCTCTGTCGGCCATTGGCCGACAGCAACAAGCGGTTAATGAGGCTTTGTTGTGAATCGCCCGGCCCCCATGGAGCAGAGTGTCTTGGAGTCCAAGCTGCTGCAGCGGTGTTTGCTACCACTTGAATTTTCTTTTTTTCAAACACAGGTATGATGTCTGCAAGGTCCGGGGGATGCCAAGGAAGGCTTGCCGGGCCGCTGGCAGCCCGCATGCCATACAATGAGTACCCGTTATCTAGTGGAAGTTTTGACTCATGGTAAGGTAGCCACAGTGGGGTAATATGCCTTCTGTAAAGAATGTGTACCACGCAGATCACAAAATACATATCATGTAAATAGGTCAGTGAGTTGCTGTTTTGGCTGAGAGATTCTTTTGGTATTTACAATTTATAAGTTAAAATCCTAACATTGAACAGTGAGTTATTAACTGTCAGCAAAGGGTCAAGACTGATTTGCTTTTGGCTGGGTTCAGACTGGAATGGTATGGTGAGCAAAAAAACTAAGGATTTAGGCCTAGATCTCTGTACTGGGGTGAATGTATGACATTGTTCTGCATTCTGTCCATCAATTGTTGTTTTTATCTTTTACATTGCAGCAGGTGCTGCTGGCTGCATCATCCGCCCCAATGTAAAAAAGGGACATGTTACATATATCACTGCACTACATGGCAGGCACAATGCGGTACCTGCCACATGGTGCAGTGATTTGTAGGGGGGCATCAGAGATGCCCCCCCAGGTCCCATGTCTGGGGGCTGAGGGGAAAGGGGCCTGCTACTGGCCCCCAATATCCCTTTCCGCAAGCTTTTCCATGGCGGGTGAACCGCCATGGCTAGCCTGGCGGGTAAGTGACAATGTAATCCCTAGTGTGGAACCTGGTAGGCACCACCAGCATTGTAGGAACCACAAGCCCCTCTGCCACACTGGTGGGGTCAAGGAGCCCGTTGGGTCTGTGGCAGCTGGTCTTTCCGACCACCAGGGAAACACCCACCATTGTAATGTGGCGGGCGGTGATGCAGTCATCGATGGCTGAGGGACCGCCCCCGATGGGGTGACATGGCGGTCTCACCACCATTATAATCACCCCCTAAGTTTGGTGTGCATGCAAATCCTACACTGCCAACCCCTGGTAAGTTGCACTACTACTGCTGAAAAAGGCCAATGGAGGTACCAATGGGTGAGGTGGACTGGCCTCAAGGGTCTTGTGACCTCAGTGACAGAGTCACTGTCGATCTAGGGTCTGCTTCTTCGTATGTCTGCTCACAAGACTGGAGGTGAACTGCAGTATGGATTGTAGTGGGGAGGCCTTCAAAGTTAACTCACACTTGCCACCGTTAGGTTTCACCTGCAGGTGCTAAGACACCAGGGCTTCAAAGTTCTATCGGGCCTTTTAAGGTGTAGCATCAGAATGAGTTCTGTCAGGAGTGTGGTCTGGTGGAGTGGTCATAAAGGCTGAACATGGTTCTCCAGTTCCAAATTCAGCATCTCTGGCCAGAGTGCCACATCCTCTCCCACACTGAACACCATACTTCCCCACTGAGAAAAACTCGCACTACCTTCAGCTACAACTTAATTGTGATGCACCTAAATTCAAATAATGCACTAGACAACAGTAAAATACTGCCTGAAAAAAATTAATAACACCCTGGAAAAAGCAAACACTCATAGGGAATGCAAGAATAAGCAAAGCATGTGAACTGTAATCAGTAACAACATTGTTACCTTAACGGTTTTAAACTCATTATTCAGAAATTTGTAATTTTGCCTGAAAAGTTCAGGACATGACAACAGGACCAGGAAGGTCCATTGCTTATATCCTTTGAACATGTAAGCAGTTTGGTTTAAAAAAGACCACATCCCCGAACACAGAGCCGCATTTTATACGCTAAAATAATTACAACAGTTGAAAACGATCATATTAAACGTTCCCACTCCACCCATCAACCAGGTATTGCAGTCCCTTTAAGAATGGTGCACTTCCCCACCTTGGGAAATCAATGTTGTTCAAAGAAAGAAGATAAAAAAAGTAGCGCCTTCACTGGCAAACTCTCTAAAGTGGTGCTAATGTGTGCGGGTGTAAATAACAATCTGGCCTGTCTGCTGACCACTCTGTATTGCTTTATTTAGGTATTTCGTTATTTTTTCTCTCCGTCCTGACATTTTCCCTTTGAATAGAAAACAGTCAGACAATGAGGACATTTCCAGCCAAAGTGTTCCACCTTTTTTGGGATCCATTTCACCGGGGAACAAATACAGAAAAGGAGAGGCAAGAGATAGTGCAGAGCTGTCTTGAAATCAGGACGTAAGGATAAGACAGAGACAGAAAGTGATGGAGGAATTAAGAGAGAGAGGGGTAGGGCAGCTGCTTTCTCTGGGCATGAAGTAAAATAGTGTTTTCCTTCTCTGCCCTTCCCAGAACGCAGAGCCTACCTACAGCATAACAAAGGGCAGAGGGCCGGTGGCCTCTTTGACTCCAGGCAGGTCAAGTGCAGGGCCATTAGGTAGTGCTTATGTGCACTAATGGCCCTGTGAATAACAGAAGGGAGAGGGGATATTCTTTTTTCCCCTCGTCCCCCCCACCCTTGTCCCCCGTATCCCCCCCACTCTAAAATCTGGGGGGATATATCCCCTGCGTCCCACACACTTCCTACGCCCATGAGTGTGAGATCTGGTGCTCCAAGAATCACACACTCAGACTAGTTTGAAAGGAGATGCAATTATTTGTATTTAAGGCACCTCAGCAACATATGGAAGATACCACCCCCTGCAAGGAGAGATCTTGTAGGACTTTTCAGAGGCGCAACTAGAGGCACATTTCAGAGGGGGCTACTAAAAATGTCGGGGAGTTGATTCTTCCAGCAATTTGCAGAGTGGAGATGCAGGGGCTATAAGAAGGGGTGAAAACACAACAAAGCCTTGTTATCAAGGAAATCGTCTTTAAAGACCCGTGAAGTACTCGGGTGCGGCTGTGTGTGTGCGCCCAGGAAGCTGTCTCAGCCCGGGCTGACACACACGGTGGGAGGGGGGCGGGGGGCTGAACGTTTTTGAGCCCAATGGGTCTTGCGCGCCTGGGACTTTTTATCTCTTATAAAGGTGTTCAAGTCTCCCTAGCTCACCAGCATTTAGGGAATATGGTATATTAATAATACATTTGAGGGTGCGTCCAGGAAATGTGCAGCTTCTCTCTTTATCACTCACAAGCCTCCAGTGGCCTCATATTACCCAAAGAGACTCATAAGTGATACCTTTGCCTTTGTAAGGTGTTGCAGGTTTAAATGCCTTTGTAGAAACCCAGGGCCAGATTTACCAACATTTGAGGTGATGCAACGCAGCAAGGCAACTTGCTGCACTGTGCTGCATCAAATGGAGAGATCAGGAATATGCCATATTTACCTAGATATGGTGCATTCCTGCTCTCTCTTTGTGCTGTTGTACTGTGTGCAGCCTAGCGCCAATGCAGGCACCCTTGCACCATGGTGTAAGGGTGCCTGTGTTAAAGGCAGGATTATGTTTTTTTTGCAGGAAGGGATACCTTACTGCACAAAAACAATTCTCAGAGGACTTTTTCTCTTTTTATGCGTGCTTCAGAATGCAGCACATGTTGGGATAGCAAATAATGAAGAGAAATAAACATGTATCTTCTTTATACCTGTGTTGGAATAGCGTAGCATTTAATACTAGTAAATCTGGAATGCAGTCAAATCCATGGGTGGAAGCGTGGGAACGCCTAAACTTCACCCACGGAATGTCTTCCCAATGCAGGAGAACGCAAGGCAGGGATGTGCGCTGCTTTGCATTACTATGGCAATACTAAGCCATGCAACACATGGTGGATTTGTTTAGCTTAGTAAACATCACTTAAGCCCTTCTTGTGTCACCTTGCATGACACAATGGCAATGCAAGGGCTTAGTGAATCTGGGCCCTAGTCCTGAAAGGATTTCGTCTGACTTGTTAAGCCCCGCAAGACATCCTTACTCCATTAGCTTCAAAGGATAGTCTTGGTGGTATTTCTTCTCCCTTGTAAAAGGTACAGGATTCACTGAGATCATTGTGAGTCTTACAGAGGTTAAATGAAAACCTCAGATGCTTTCATGATCCTATAAAGTTCATGCCTTGTCTCTCTGCTGAGCAGATAAATGGATGAGGGAATCAAGTCAATATACTGAGCCATACATCCACAAAAGCATACTTACAAATGGATAGCAAGTGCACATATGGACTTCGAAAATATTTTTTTCACTTACAATGACTGAGGCAGCCAGTGGATGCACATATAAAATCCTTGCTGCCCACTCCCCTTACACATTTTAACCCTGCTTACTAGTAATGCACAGACCGAGTTAAGTTTCTGTGGTTTTGAACCATTCCAGAAGGCCGTCCTTTCATTTTCTCTCTTCCCTATATACCCATCCCCACATCTCTAATACTTGCCGCCTGTTTCATCGGCCTTAACAATACATTATCTGTACCTGCTGCCTCTTTAATACACACCTTCTGTGTCATTAGCTTACCAGGCTTCTGCCCTCCATCGCTTACACTACTCCTATATAGACTTAACCTTAATATCTACACCCTTAATAGGGAAACAGTCGGAACAATGCGGGAAGAGCCATATGTGTTCCAACTTAACCACGCATATGCCTTAACCACACATATGCGTGGTTAAGGCAGTGCTTGGTCTAGTTGCTGCTGCAGCTTGGAGGAAGCTGGAGGATGTCAGGAAGAGAGGACATGGTGAGGCAAACGGGGCTGTTGCTGGGTTTTGGGGAGGTAGTTTGTATGGGTTGGGGAGGTCGGGTTGTTTTCAGGGCTAGAGGGTTGGGTTCATTTTTAGGGCTGGGGGCTCAGGAATCGTTTTCAGTGCTGGGGGGGTTGAGGTTGTTTTCATGGTGGGGGAGGAGTGTCGGGGTAGTTTTCAGGGCCGGGTAGTCAGGTCGTTTTCAGGGCTGGGGGTTTGTGGTCATTTTCAGGGCTGGGGTCGGTCGGTTTCAGGGCTGGGGAGGGGGGTTGTTTAGTTTTCAGTGCAGGGTGGTCAGGGGTAGTTTTCAGGGCTAGCGGGACCGGGTGTAGTTTCCAGGGCTGGGGAGGGTCAGGGTAGTTTTTTTAAATTAGGGATTAGGGGATTAGGTCTAAGGGAAGGGGTTGTGGTAGAGTTATGGACAGAGCAGAGGTGGGAGGGAGTCGGTGTAGTGTATGATTAGGGACAGGGTTTTAGGGCTTTGGCAGGGGGAGGGAAATCGGTAGTCGGGGTAGTTTTTATGGCTTAGGGAGGGCAAGGTAGTTTATTTCAGGCTCAGGGGAGTGGAGTTCAGGGTCGTTTTTTAAAATAGGGTTAGCGTTTTAGGCCTAATGGCAGTGGAAGGGGTTGAGGTAGTTTTAGGGGCAGTGCGAGGTGGAAGGGGGTCGGGTAGTGTATATTAAGTGTTAGGGACATCATGGGGATAGGTGGAGGATGGTGTATTTGGAACTCAGGGCAGGGGGCAGGTAGAGGGTTTGTATGTTAGGGCAGGGGAGGGGGGTATCACCTTAGCCATGCATAACCCTTTACCATTCAGGCCTTTGCCATGAAATTCCATGGTAAAGGCATGCATGGTAAAGGAATGCATGGTTAAGATGCATTTGTGGTTCAGGCTGTGTGGAAGAGGCACACATGGTTTAGCCATGGGTGTCTCTATCATACAGCCCCTTAATATCCATCCACCCATTTCCACTGCATCCACCCACTCACATTCTTTCTCATTATTGCAGAGCATGTGTCTGTTTTCAACACTCTAGATTTTCTGTGTACATTTACCCACTGTTAGAGCTCGGATTTCTGGTTGGCTAAGGTTCACGCCAAAGCCAGGCAGAACCCACCATTCTAGTCAGGGCAAGGGGGTCGCACGCCAAGATAACCCCTGCTCACCCCCTTGGTAGCTTGGCACGAGCAGACAGCCTTATCCCGGAGGCAATGTGTAAAGCATCTGCGCACGCACACAACAGCAACAACATCCTAGGCACACCACAAAAGGAACTCCACATAAGGTTATATAAAAATAACTTCTGTATTGTCAAAAACACATCAGATAGTAATCACATAATATACATTTTGCCAACTGGCACGGGCAATATTCACAAGGGATTATTTACACCAGGACAGGGCCAAGTGGGCCACTGTCAGAATCAGCACTTAGTAGAAATAGCACTTCTAGACCATAGAATAATAATCACTTTAGCACACCTGTACTAGAAAGAACAACCACCTAAGTATCACCATACATTCAGGGGTATAGGCAAGAGCAAATTACACATGATGCATCACAACATTCAGAGGTGTAGGGAAGGAAAACACATGATGCATAAACATACATTCAGCGGTGTAAGAACAAGGCACATGATGCATCAAAACACATTCAGAGGTGCAGCACAGGAAAACACATGATGCATAAACATACATTCAGTGGTGTAGGTAAGACACATAATGCATAAAACTCATTCAGAGGTGTCACAGGCATAATGGCATAGCACATTACGCCTAATTCGAATTTGGGCCTAACCGGTAAAAATACAGTAGGCAATCTCCTCACTAGTCTAAACGCATTTGACTCTGCCTCCTAAGAATAAATCATATTTAGGAGTGTAACTCACATAGTGAAAACATCTCACTAGCATAAAACTACATAGGTAAAATAACCTCATAGTCACATTGCGCAAACATCACCTTAGGCAATTACTATCATAAACATAGCAAAATCACATTGCGCAAAAATCACATTAGGGCCTTGCGCCCTACCCACATACCAGCCCCCTGGCCAACTGGCCCTCCCAAGAAGGGGACTCAAAAAGCCCTGTGTCCAGAATGTCAGGGCGCGCTGCCAATGCAGCGCCAGTCAGGGGTGAGCCACCGGCGCAAACCTAAACGTTGCACCTGCCCACTAATTGCTGGGCAGCTGAGACAAATCACAAGAGCCTAAACGCTGCAGCTGGCACTAAGTGCTGTGCAGCGGTAGAAGGCCTGGCACCTCTGTGCCATCTCTGTCCCACACAGGGACTCTCTCCACCTTGGCGCCTAAACGGTGCAGCTGCCCACTAATTGCTGGGCAGCTGGGAGACAACATAACTGCGACAGGGCCCTCACTGGCCCTCAGAGACAAAACTGCGCCAACCTGAGCCCTCTGTCTCTGGAATCCTGTTTCACAGCGTTGGAGCCCTCTAGGCTCTGAAATTAGTCATGCCCCTCGGAGCACTCTAGCTCCCAAAATGATCTTGCCCCTCAAGGACCACAAAGGGAAATCTGCCCCCCAGAAGGTGGAGCACGCTGAAGCCTCAGGGGCTCTGAAACAAAATGCCCCCAAGATCGTTGGAGCCCCCCTCTGGGGACTCGGAATCACTAACTGCCCAGGAGCCTCTCAGGGCTCTAAATCAAATATGGCCCCGTCGTTGGAGCCCCTCTCGGGGGACTCAAAGTAAACTATGCCCCCAAGAGCCTCTCAGGGCTCAAGAAACACTAATGCGGGCTGGGAGCCTCCTCTTCTCTCGGCGCGTGTGCGTCGGTCTAGACTTCACCGGATACCGCGGGGCTCCCTCGGCACAGGGGAGCCCCGCAACAGGCCGCAACACTCCTCCTCTCGTCGCGGCGGGGGGCAACCAGCATCTCCGGTCTCCCTCTCCCTACGGGAGACCGGCAACCACGCCACGGCTTTCCCCAGGCAGGGGGAAGCGGAAGTGAGCCCATCCCGGCCCCACCCACAGTCAGACGGGCGCGGGCCGGACTTCCGGTTTTGCCGCGGCTGCGGCCGCACTCTCTTCGCGGGGCTGCACCGAGGGGTGGGCACCCTCGGTGCACAAAATAAAAGTAGAAACGGGGTGGGCACCCGTTAAGGCGCCTATTAAAAGGGGTGGCACCCTCTATATAAATAAAATAAATGCGAGTCAAGACGCAGGGTGGCACCTGCGCACTCGGGGGCAAAGAAAGGGCAGGAGCGCTTCCCTCCTCGGGAAAACGACAGCACTCTGCCCAGTAATGAGAATTAAAGCGCCCTCAAGGTGCTAGGGCCGACAAGCCCACAGGAATGACCCCCACAACCTGAAGGGGTCCCAAAAACACAGCATTCAAAGACAAAAAGGTCCTGGGGGCAAAGTGAAGCAAAGAGGACCCCAAGAAAGCAAAGATCCTCCAGGCATCCAGGTCCATCAGGTATCCAGGGGCTGGGCAGGGCCCAGGGAGGCAAGCCTTTCCCTGGGCCCCAAGCAGCAGCACGCCCCTTGCAGGATTCAAGTCAGAAACAAGAACATTTTGTAAGGGGACACAGGCCCTTTTTATACAGTCAATTCCTTTGTCTAGCAGGGTGCAGGCAGTGTGAGAACCAGCTACAACTGGTTATGGGGAACTCCTTTCACTGGCCAGGCTAGGGACATCAGACGCACCACAGGGGGTGGAGCCAGCATTGTGTGGGGAAAGCCCAGCCCTATTCAGGACCCAGGTGCACCCCTCCCCTCACGTCAGCATGCTAATCTCAACACTCACCACTGGGCAGACCCATACAGACTCCTGGTGCCAGGCTCCAGCCAATCACATGTCAGCACACTCACTGCACACGCACACCCATGTCTAGAAGTGGCACTTCCACACTAGACACATTCATGCCGCATACATCATTACGCAGCATTCAATCTCATGAGTTCGCACATACCAAACTCGACCCTGCACTCCCCACACATCAGGAACTACCATGGTCACACATATTCCCCATGCATTCCTATGGGAGGGCAGGTCACTCTCATACATACACAGAGAGCTCACGCACTTTACACTGTACCACAGTGAAAAAGTGCGCAGGGACCTAAAATCATCAACACCAGGTTACAGAAACAGGCTAGGCAAAAGCAAAAAGTTTCGGGGTGAACCTGCCAAAAGGGCCAGGTCCAACACCCACTTTGTGTGTGTATCTCTTCAAGCCTCTCTATTCCTCTATATTTTCTTAATATACAGCATGCATCATCTAAGAAGCACACTGTTTAGCTGTGTAAATAATGTGGAGTGAGTGCCTGTTCCTTTCTCCCTAACACACTTTTGGGCCAGGAATATCCCTTCCTGGTAAAAAGGCTTGTACCGCTATCCTGAATGCCTGATAGCATGTGAAACTGGCATCCTGACATTCTAGCCCTGTCATTACAATCATATATTGTGTGTTAGAGAATTAGGCATGTCCCTGGTGATGTGAGGTCCAGAATATATTGTGTGACTAGGAAGGGGACCCAAGTATACCCTCATAGGGCACTGGACTACTGACCACGCCTGGTATATTTCATATAAATTGATTGTGAGTGGACAGTCACAAGAAATGGTGTGAATTTGGGACACTGGCCCCTGGATACTGAAAGAGAATTACATCTTTGCTACGGAGCCAATTGAGGCAATCTACAAATTTGACCTGGATATGCTATATGTTTTGGAAAGCTACTTTAGAACATACATAAATGCTGAAGGAAATCAGGATTGAAAACCTTTGATTTGTGGTGTTTCTTGGCCCTGTCAAAGCAATTTGATATTGTGAGTTCATCAGTTAAACAAGCATTTACAATGCAATAGGTCTCGCATTGACGTGAGTTTGAGCTATTGACATTGCAAATAACAATGCCTTTTATTTTTGTTTTCTTTTTAAAAACATAAATAAAAGGCATTGTTATTTACAATGTCAATAGCTCAGACTTGTGTCAATGCGAGACCTAGTGCATTGCAAATGCTTGTTTTCATTGGAGTCTAAATGAGCATCTTAATCTGTAGCTGCACCATTATTCTGACCTGATTTCAATTACTCCTGAGCATTTCAGGCTTTTTGTTTCTTTGTCCCCTCACACTTTTACTCGTGCTGCATTTTCACACCTGACAACTGCATTTTGCTTTGTAACTAGTTTCAAGGAAGGAGTAACAGCGAGCATGTCCGAACGGCAACATAAGAAGAGGGACAGTAACGTCAAAGAGGGAGGCTGAGATGAGGGGCGAGAACAAAGGAGAGGACCCGCTTCCCTCTGGAGGTTTGAGGTTCAGCAGAAGAGAGGACAAGGGAAGGAACACTAGAGGGTGTACTGTGATCCAAGGGAGAGGTTGAGACCAGGGAATAGTGGATCGAGCAGATTGCAGAGAGAAACGAGTATGTCGATGGGTCGGGCCACTATACTTTCGATCCCTATAACTGCCACAGAACGGACTGGGCGCCAACGGGCAGAGCAGCACAAACACAGTTAAACAAACAAAACAATAGCCAGTAGTAGTGTTCTTGAAAAACCGGATGTTAAATCCCATACTTGCAAAGTTAAATGTGAAACTATAAGACCCAGAATGCAATACGCTGCTGACCAAAAGAACAGGACTGGCATTAGGGGCCACCCAATGCATTTACCCACTTGGCAGCTAATATCAGTTTGTGAGGTGGGATAATGACGGTAATGTCCATCTGCATTTGATCAGTGATACAAATGTAGTAGTATGCAGGACCCTTTATAATAGCAGAAAGCGTCCTCCCTTTCGGCGTGTGATGTTACAGTCTGTGCCCCCCCCACCTTATTATGTTGTGCACGCCCAACCTCTGCTTGTCGCCAGATGCTCGAAGTGAAGATGAGGCGACACAACTGTTTGTTGACATCTTTTTTGGGAAGAACTACATAGAACTCTGCCCCAAAACCTGCTCTCGCAGTCAGACCAGCAGCAGGATGAAACAAACTATCCTAATGGGCTGAGCCCTCCCCTCCAATGTTGCGTGGGTGGGAGACACTGCTCCAGACTGTGCCACACTGACCCTTGCCTGAGAAGATGAGCTGCCCCTCCTACCATGACTGGGGGAATTTTAGGATGCTACACGCTAATGGTTCCTCTCCTCACCTACCTGGAGCTGAGCACAGTGATGCTGCGGATCAGGGTGCCCACCTTGGAGGTTCCTGCCAGCTTACCGGCCCCGGAATCCTGCGCCAGCAGCCCCGGTAAAGAACTCAGAGTCTTGCCCACGATGTCGCTCATGGTCAGGCAGCAGCTGTCAGCGGAGCCGGAAGTAAACAAGCGGCATACGAGGCAGGAGCAGTCTGCAACCGGCATGCGCCATCTTTTGCCATAGCTACTTCCGGTAACAATTCATACACTAAACTTTATCAGTCAGCTTTAGATAGCAAATTAACGAAACAAACAGAGCGGGTACAGAAACATGCCAGCAGTGACAGAAAATAAACGATAGTAACGAAACTGCAATACAATGAAAGTATGCAGTACTTTCAAACATTTAGGCCTTGCTTTTTGACAATACAAAAGAATGTTTATTTTAAATCCGCAGATGGTTCCAACACACCAGAAGAATCCGTACTGCTCGCTCGGGAAATTCTTCAAGAAGCAGGGACAAAGCTGCGTAATTGCTCTGCAGCTAATCAAGTGCCGGTCGGTGGCAGTACAGCCAATGGCAAGGTTAGGCCGCGAAACCGAAACTGCGGTTGGAGCGCACGAGACGCCGTCGCCGTGCGCGTGCACGTTGGCTGTCCCTGTGCAAGCTGTGATGAGGAGAAGACATGCCGAGCCTGCTGCCGCCGAGAGTGACCCGCTGCGGAGGGAGAAGGACATGCAAGAAGAGCCCGTTGAGTGAGGGGGGAGTGGGGGAGGGGGAGGGGATGTGTGTGTGCGTGTGTGTGCGCACGGCGGCAGGGGGGGAGGTTCTCTATGTGTGTGTGTGTGCGCGTGTGTGTATGTGCGGCGGCGGGGGTGGGGTGGGGGGTTCTCTATGTGTGTGTGTGCATGCGTGCGTGTGTGTATGCGCGGCGGCGGGGGTGGGTGGGGGGTTCTCTATGTGTGTGTGTGCATGCGTGGGTGTATGCGCGGCGGCGGGGGGGAAGTGGGGGGTTCTCTATGTGTGTGTGTGTGTGTGTGTGTGTGCACGTGTGTGTATGCGCGGCGGCGGGGGGGTCTGTATGTGTGTGTGCGTGCATGTGTGTCTGCTTACAAGGAGCCATGGGAGACAGGAAGTTCGCGTGACCTGATCCGTTTATGCGCGCGTGCACATCTCTTGTCTCCTGTCTCCCTTGACTCCTTGTAAGCAGAACTGATTACAATAGAGTCTCGCAGCGACAATCGCTTCGTGATCGGTTCGCAGTGCGAGACCTAAAAATAAGTACATAAGGACTGAACCAAATATCAATATTTGAAAAAAAATGTAAACGATAACATCACCATTTGAACATTTTAAAAATAGTGTACTATTTCCACTCATTATAGGTTTACTATATGATGTATATTTGACAGCGCAGACCTTTGTATGCTGAAGGTGCCTAACGGAAAACTGTGACTCTTTTTTTGTATTGCCATAACTGTGTTTGCATAAAATGGTGTTTGGCAGATGTTCTTTTTAATCATTAGTGTGTCCAGACCTTTTTCTCTGTATCATGAAAAGGTTGGCCTACTGCCCTCTTTAATAAGTTCTGATGTTATTTGAGACCCAGACCTTATGCTGACATTCTGTGTGCTTGTTGAGTGCCTCTATGTGTAGTGAGTGTATAGCACAAGTGTGATAGAGGGACTCTGCGTGTGTTGAGAGTCATGAGTACTGGGTCAGTAGCATTTTAGGATGCCCCTTGTTTATGATGGCACAAGATGAAGAGTGTATACAACCTCCCTAGAGAGTGAAATGTATTGACTGCAATCCTGTGGCAGGAGGGTAGAGATCCAGAAACTGAAGTGAGGGAGGATGGGTTCAGGAGAATCCTTTGAAATTCAATGAAGGCTTTGTTAGCAAAGTACTGTTCAATAGTTCTTCTTGAGAATTGCCATCTGGTAGATGATATAGGAGAGGGCTCGATTGTAGTTTCTGTTGTTCAAGATGAGGGTGTTTCTAGGCAGGGGCTGTCCTTCTGTCTGTTCTTGATTACTATTTGAGGACAATGATGACAGCCACATGCAGACATCTCACACGTCATTGTGCCCTTGATTTGGCTGCTCATGTTAGGAGTCTGAATCCTTGATACATGCTGTGACAGCTTTACCTTGCAGAAATGCGCCTTCTGAAAAGCAGTCAGAAAATGAAATTTGAAAGAGAACCAACCCGACCTGAAAATGTGTGATACTTTAGACAGGGAGCCCACATGTCCTGTCAGGAAAATTAGTATAAAAGTGAGATCCAGTTGGAATGAATTTTAGAATGAACTGTCCTTTCTGCCACCTTTACTTGTTTTGTATTGGATTACGTGCACTGTATTGTATACTGTTATGTTTTCAAAAGGAAAAACTCGATAAAAATTGTTTAAAATTGTATTATAAATAAGTGAGGTTCAATCCACTCCAGTTTGTTTCAGTACAATATTTTCATGACCAAGGAAGAAACTGCCATGATGGATACACAAAGAACTGCTGTGTGGTAAGGTCTAACGTCTGAATGACACCTAGGGCCCCATTAGGATGGCGGGTGGATTGCCCCCGCTGGGCCGTCGGTAGTCATCGCCAGCCCGGCGGGGGCGATCCGCCCGCCATCCATGCAGCTAAGACCCCCCGCCATATTAGGATGGCTGGGGGGTCCGCGGCGGATGGAAAGACCGTCTGCCACTTTTCTGCCCGGTCGACAAGACGATTGGGCGGAAAAGGGTTCAATATGGTGGCGCTGTCTGTTAGACACCGCCAGCCATATTACAATGGGGGCGGAAACATGCCTTTCCATGGCGGCATTGCCATGGGTGCAAATGGGGTTATCTATGGTACACCCCTGCATTTCAATGTACAACATGGTAGGCACCGCACGGCGCCTGTCACGTTGTGCATTGAAAGGCATAACTTGCCTTTGTGGCATTGCGGGAGCACCGCCCGTCGCAAAGTGGAAAATGCGCAATGCGCCCGCCAGTGTGGCGGGCGCATCCTAATTGAGGGTGTGGGACTGCCGCAAGCATTGCGGGAGGTCCCGATTCCTGGCACCGCCAACCATACTAACAACCCCCCCTAGTCTTCCAGACGTAAGAGGACATTTCTCTAGTGTGCAATTCCTGCTGGAAGAGATGATGGGCTGTCAACAGCCTCTAAGTCTTCTTGTCTGCAGAGAAAAGAAAGAAATGTGTCTAGCCCTGCAGGAGGAGAGACTATCTAGGAGAAGAAGCATAACAGGTCCCCAATATGAGGAACAACCAGGGTAAGCAGACTACAAGTGAATGAAGCCAGGAGCAAAAGTGTGAAGAGGTTCCCCAATCTTTCCGAAGGGTTCTTACTGTGAACTGGAACAAATGTTTAAATTACCAGGCATTGTTGGATTATCAGGAACTTGCTCTGCACCTGAGAGACTGTCGCTGCTGCTGCTGCTGATACTAGGAATTTCTCATCACTGTAGATACAGAAAAATGGTTGTCCAGTGGCCCCTGGCTGCAGGAAACACCCTTTCGTTGGTTATCATCCTGAAGGCCACATCTGCCCATCCAAGAGCCCCGCTGCATTTGACCTGGGAGGCCATTACTACCACAGACAAGTGCAGCAATGCGAGCCTGCTACACTGATCTCACCTAGCCTCTAAATTCCGATTGGGGTCACCCCTATGGCTCCCACAGTACAAGACCTGTTGCAGCAGGACCACTGAATGCTCCAATCCCGCATACATAGAACTGAAACTACTCTAATGCAGGTAACTGGGGTTCTAACCGTTAGTGGAACAAGCAACTAAGAAGGCAGAGGAATTCTGCCAAACTCAAGACTTTTATCAGGTGTACTTGAATTGACTAACAGAAACTGAATTGCTGTGCACAACTGAGCATTGGGGTGTTTCTGAGTGAAGCACACCTGTGCTTAAAACATAGATAGAGCCATGCTACTACATACTACGGTGTCTAAATGGTAACAATGTCCAATAGTGGAGGTGAGGCCACACAAGAAGTGTAGTGCCTCAATGAAAATTGTGAACTGGATTACAACCCCGTAACTCAGAACCCTGATTATGCTTCCGCTATCTGCTTTTTGGACCACCAAAACTGTCACTGAAACATATCATTAGAGCAGCTAGATTCATCATGGTCCCGATTTGCGAGTCCTTAATAGCGATTATTAAGGAATCGCTATAAAGGACTTGCAAAACGAGATTCATGTAGAAATTGCATAAAGAAATGCGATTCCTACATCTTCCTTATAAGGATGCGATTTCAAGGGTGCAGGGGTGTCCAAAGGACACCCTGTAGCACCCCTGAAATGAAAATGTACATATGTGTTGCGCACACACATGTCCAAAGGACATGTGTGTGTGTAACATGCAACTTAGAAAAATGCACTGAAGTGCATTTTTCTAAGTTTTCGCTATTTACCACAAAGTTACAATTTGTGGTAAATAGCGGCCAAATATTGCGAATTCGCAAATTAAAAATGGTTAATGAATTGCATTTAAGGAATCTCAAATAGAGATTCCTTAAATGCTATTCCTCGCAAAAATGCGAATTCTTTAACAGCGATTTTTGCATTTGGGATGATGAATCCCAAATGCAAAAATTGCGCTTGCAAAGGGCCAGATTCTCAGAATCTGGCCCTTTGCGAGCGCAATTTTCAATGATGAATCTAGCTGAAGCTCCCTTAAGAAACAGCATATGAAGATCTGTACCTTCTAACATATACGTCTCTTACCTGTGGCCTTAATATGCAGTTCATGTCTCTACACATCTGTAAGAAATACATCTAACATGATACACTGCTTCACTTTATTTTGAACTTCATTACCCCAATTTTGATCTAGGCTTTTTTGATCTAGACTTGGAACATAGGTCGTGCATTTTTGCACCAAACCCTCATATGTTCGATGACACACTGAAGGTACTTTTAAAATGTGATCTTAAGTGTAAGAAAGCTCATGACTTTATTCGAAATAATGGGAAAACATTACAGTGGAATGTAAATATTGCTCCCAGAGCATTCCTCATTGTCACAGCTACAGTGTGACATGACAATCTTCACTGCAGAGACTTGTCTGTACCCTTTGCTGTTAAGCCACAGTGTCATAATAACTCTTGAGTGAGCTAAAGCAATATATTTAGCTAATGTGAGAATGAATCAAATGTTGTGTGCCAACCACAAGGACAGTGTGGAAGGTTGCAGGTTGAGTTGTTGGTGTTGTATTTTAATTAAGGTAGCAAACAAGGTACTAAGGACTTGCACCAATTTCAGAACACAAGAGAGCCTACATTTCTGACGCAAATGTATTTTGGATTTTGAAAACTTTATTCCAAAGGACATTTTTGATTAAATATGAAGTTTTGTCTTGCTCAAAGCCTTTAATGTAAATTACTCTAAATTGCTGCTTTTGTGGGTTGAACCAGGCTCCTTTGAGTCCTCTGGTGTGGGGTAATTTATTTTTAAAGGAAGGACAGTAGTCACCTTATAGGTATACAAACTCTGCCATCACAAGGGACCACTTGGCAACACTAGGTCAGATTACTGTGAACTGACTGACAGGAAAAGAGGGACCATTCCCAGTATCCCCTTACAGTCAATATTTGAACAGTAAATAGGACATCGGTACATAGATATCACCACACATCTCCTGCAGGCATTTATTGGGTAGTCTGACTTAAAATATTAGTGACAGTGTGTCAGGGAGGTTCACCATTGGTTAGTTGATGGGTTTGAAATGTAAAACAGACACATGGCCACATTCTCCTTCTTAATCACAAGTCATGTGACACAACTTAGGACACAAGTGGAAACCTTCTAAGCAGCCTTAGATTGCTGTGGTGCCAAGGGTGTTAAGAAGAATGGTGACTCTAGGGGCCTCATTTATGAGGCCGTGCGTGAGTTTTGCGCTTCAGATGCGTCACTTTTTGTGACGCATCGGCGGCGTAAAACATGCCTCCTGATGCGCACTATTTACAAAGTGACGCATCTAAGCAGAAGCGTCACTTTGTAAACCCCTGCGCTACATTATACCTGCATCAGGTATAATGTATGCAGAGGGGGCGTTCACCCGCAAAAAGCCTCGTAATAGTGACGCAGTGAAATCTATGAGATTTCACTGCGTCACTTTTAGGATGCTGTTGCGTCAAAATCTTGCGCCTGCCTCACAGCAGGCGTAAGACTGACGCAAGCCCTTTCACATGGGGCTTTCCCCATGTGAAAGGAAGCCTTGCTGGAGTTGCGTCACTTTTGTGACACACTCCAGCAATGCGTCACTTTTGCACCTACAGATACGTCAGAAATACTGACGTATCTGTAACTCCTTGCGACATGATGCGTCATATTATAAATATGACGCATCAAACATGTCGCAGGGAGAGCGCATTGAAAAGTGGCGCATCGCTGTTTTCACGCAGCGATGCGTCACTTTTCATAAATGAGGCCCCCGGTATTTTCAAGACCCTGACTAGGCTTGAAAACAAAAGTATACCTGGCAGAAATGTTCAAACCAGTCCCACACTGCAGGAGGATGAGATTAGGATGGCCACATTGGGACTTTCATACTTAGGTCATGGCAGCCACCAGCTCTAATGCACTGCATAGTCTCTAGCCCTTTGGAAAATGTCAGCGTAGCAAAGTTGTCATCAGGCTCTGATAAAACCAATACTCGAGTTCTTTTGGGAGATGTCCGGGATGCTTCTTATTTTAGACATTCTTCAGATTTAACTTTCATTAGGATGGTCGAAGGGTAATGAAACGCTATATAGAATATACATCATCTACAACCTGCTCCTGATGGAGTGATATAGTTTACATGAAGCCATCCATCTTTGAACTGACTAGGAAGATCTCACCGAGTTAGTTAAGCAGTCACATATTTAGCATTCACCTCTAGAGATACCCTTTCCTTTCTGGAGGTTTTCTTTACCAGCCATCTTTTCCTCTGTGTGCTTAGTATACAGTGTCTGCCCCTTTCGTCATCACTAATAAACTATTGCTGTCTGCTGAATATATAGTGTGTAGCCCTTCTCACCTCTAGGCTCTCTACCACCCTGTCTCTGTGGGCTTTAATGCACATTATCTGCCAGTTGACACATCGGTAATCTACTACCTTTGTCTCATTAGTGCCCGCCCCTTCTCATCTCTTTAACCCTCTCCTTCGGTGTTCTTAATAGTCAGCCGCTGCCTTTTCATGCCTCTGTAAACAAGTCTGATGGTTGTATGCCAGGATATTGTGCAAGAGAACAATTGATTGACAGAATGCAGAACAATGTCATACTTTCCCCCAGTGCAGAATATAAAGCCTAAATCTATCGGTTGTTTAGTCTCGGCTTTGGTGGGAAAACATTGCTTCTGCGCACTAGAATTAAAGATGGCTGCTTTATGTTTCATATGCTAATGCTTGCACTGCTGTTTGTACTAAACCTTGTTCGTTCTGCCTAAACACTAATGCTATAGTTAAACTAAAGTAAGGGGAATAGAGTAGAGATAAGTGGTATACAGTGCATTCATTTATTCTGTGTTCTAAAACTGTTTCTCTTTGACTTTGAAATTAGCTCGTATTTGGGCCTGATGTTACCTCGCTGTACTCCATTTTTAAAGAATTGCGCCTGCGCAGAAGAGCTCAAGAGTCCACAAGTCATGGCATTGAATCTGTGCCAACGACAGTCTTGCCTGCGATGCGCCTGGGAAAATGAACTTTTAACCTTCAGAAAGGAAGACAACTTACAAATCTTCATGTACATTGTATTTGTGATTGAAACATCCATTGTCGGGTGGAATAAAATTGCATGGGAAAATAAAATTATGGGAGGGAACATTAATTTGAATATTTGAATAAAATGATCTCATAACTAGTATGGTGTGATGACCTCTCCTCGCTTTTTGACCAATCAAATTGAGGGAAAACACGAACTTGCAAACTTGGGGGGTGGTACACTGCCCTGGAAAATGGTATATCTAAGTTAGGCTTAGCTAGTTAGATTGTCCGACTTGTCCGAATAGCTGACCTCTCACTGACCCAACGTACTCAATAGGCGATCGAGAGCAGGGGTGCTGGTGGAGCACTCTGTCAGTAGAATCGATAACCCAATCGGGGTTTGAGGGAGAGGATTTCGACAACCCAATCGGGGTTCTGCAGGGAGGAGTGTGACACTGGTGTTGCACTTTAGCTGTGGGTGCCGGTCCTGACCTACGGTGGTCCTGTCCTGATCCAATTTGGTCCGTACTTGTCCCGATTCTGGTCTGCACCTGTCCTATCCTGTTGGCACCTGAACTATCGGGGTCTTGTCCTTTATTCCACCAGGGTTGGTCTTCACACCATTCTAGGTAAATATTAATATGGGTATGTCATTGTATTATTTCCCTTTTCTTATCCTTCCTATGTTTCAATGCTTAAAGAAAGTCTTATAATATTTTCACATCATCTTGCTTTGATTATTTTCTTCTTAACTGAACAAGCTTTAACTGAACTGGTATGGACTCTGACATTTAAGAATTTACATAGATAAAGTGTTTAAACCTTTCCCGAGTCTGTGGTTAATTTATTAATGAAATGCTTATTTACTGCCTATTATTCTAACACCCTTGATCCCTTAGGACTCTAGGTACCGGTGACAAGGATTGGTAAGTCAATGGTATAGGTCCTAAATTGTTAATTGAATTCTGATTAGCGTAGGTTCACCTGTTCAAAGTGTGTATGTTTTTATGGGCCTAGGTGAGTATGGTAAAACGAGCAGGTGAGCCCGCGCTCTATCACCGGTCCAGGGAGGACCTGGCTTGGCGATTCCGCCTGGACTGTCTCCATGAGGCACAGGGTCAAGACTGATTTATATTTATTTTATTTATTTATTTTGGGTTTTTATAGAGCGCATAGTCACCCATGAGTATCCCAGCGCTAAACCTCATTGTCCTGAAGGATGAAAGTGCGGGGGTGAAGGTGGTTTAAGGGAAGAGAAGGGTTTTGAGAGATTTCCTGAAGCGCAGTAGGTTAGGTTCTGATCTAAGTTTCAAGGGGAGCGCGTTCCATTGTTTCGCTGTGTGGACTGAAAAGCGGCGGCCTCCTGTGCGGGCCTTTTTCACCCTGGGAACCACAATTAAATTTCCATGGTCCGAACGAAGCGCTCTAGTTGGTTTGTAGGGTGTGATCCAGTTGCTGAGGATAGGTGGACCTGCGTTATGCAGTACTTTGTGAGCCAGACATAGGGCCTAGAATCTCACTCTTTCCCTGATCGGAAGCCAGTGTAATTTTTTCAGTGCGGGTTTGGCTGATGTTCTGGCTGGGGTATTCGTGAGCAGCCGGGCCGCGGCATTCTGGGTTTTCTGTAGTATTTGGAGAGTGGTTTCCGGAGCTCCTAAGTAAATGGCGTTGTTGTAGTCCAGCCTGGAGACAATTAGGCCTTGGATCAGTAGTAGTCGGGACTGGAACGGGAGTAGGGAGAGCACCTTTCTGCATGATCTTAGTAGACCGTAACAGATGCCGGCCGTTTTCCTTCCCTGCGTTCTGAAGGTGAGATCTTTCTCTAGCCATACTCCCAAACTCTTAACTTCCATCTTAGGGGCAGGGGGTTCACCCATACAGACGGGCCAGATGTTTGGGGGTAGGTTCTGTGTTTTATGCCCTAGGAGAAGAATCTCCGTTTTTGACCCATTTAATTTCAGGTCGGAGTCGCTCATCCATTGATGGATATTGGAGAGGCAGTCATGGAGATTGGACGGCTCTAGCTTGGGGTGAGAGAGAGTTACCACCAGCTGAGTATCGTCGGCATAACTGATGATGGTGACTCCAAATGGAGAGACCAGCTCCTCCAGTGGGGCCATGTACACGTTAAATAGCGTGGGGCTTAGTGATGAGCCCTGTGGCACACCACACCGGAGGGGGATGGAAGAGGAGCGGCTTTCACATTCCCAGACTTGGAATGAGCGTTGGTAAAGAAAGGACGCGAGCCATTTCAGCGCTGTATCTTTCACTCCGATGTTTTCTAGACGTTGGGTCAAGACCTGGTGGCTGACAGTGTCGAAGGCCGCGCTCAGATCCAGGAGGACCACTGCCACTGATCCTCCTGTATCGAGAATTTCTCTGGTCTTCTCCACTGCCGCGAGGAGAGCGGTGTCAGTGCCCTGACCTGGTCGAAAACCCGTCTGAGAGTTTTTAAGTAACCGGTTGGTTTCCAGGAATTGAGACAGCTTTTTATTTACAAGTTTCTCTGCGACCTTACCTATCCAGGGGAGGAGAGGGATTGGTCTATAATTAGAAAGATCCTCAGGGTCTAGTGATGGTTTCTTAAGAAGCCCTTTTACGACCGCTTCCTTCCAACTCGAAGGGACTTCACCTTGGGCTAAAGAGGTGTTGATTAGGGCGGTCAGCGGGGGCACTATAATGTGGGTGATATCTTTAAGACGTCTTATGGGTACTGGGTCACTGGGGGCGCCACTCTTGATTGACGCAAATGTTGCTGTAACTTCCTCTATAGTAACTGGGCCGAAAAACGCCAGATGGGGTGTGTCAGGTTTCGCGGAGGAGTTCCTCTGTAAGGGTGATAGGTCCTTAATTTCCCCGGTGGTGTCAGGTTTAGCAGCGGGAAGAGAGGCAAGGATTTTTTTAATTTTTTCGTCAAAAAAGGTAGCATGACTGACGCATTTTTCTTCTGCTGCTTTGGGGTCCGTAGATTTTTGTGGAGGGGCAGGGACATGGAGGAGCTCTTTCAGGATAAGGAAGGTTTCCTTGGCTGAACAGGAGGAATTCTTTATTTTATCCTCGTAAAATGCACTTTTGGCGTTACGAAGTGCTAGTTTATACGCTTTCATGGATAACTGATAGACGTCTTTCTCCTTCACAGACTTGTCTTTCCTCCAGATGCGTTCTGTCTTTTTGCACTCTTTCCTTAGTGCGTTCAGTGAGGGTGTGTACCATGGAGCTGGGTTGACCCTTTTGATGTGTTTAAGGGTGCTGGTTAGTGGGACAAGGCTGTCTAGGGAGTGGGTGAGCCAACCGTTAAATTCTCTATCCGCCGTGTTGGGATCCGAGGAAAGAGGTGCGGTGGATTCTATTAACTTCGCTTCCCATTCCTCTGGTATCAGCTTGTGCCACCGTCTCCCGAGTGTCCTGGTTTTCTGTTTTAAAGCCGGGTTGGTTTGGAGGTTCCAGTACATGGGGACCAATAAGTGGTCTGTCCATGGGAGGGGAGTGGGATCGTGAGTTTTGAGGTTCCTGATATTTGTAAAGATCGGGTCCAAAAGCTGGCCTTTCTCGTGGGTAGCTTTTGAGTTCAGAAGATGAAGGTCAACTGATGCAAGATCTGCTAGTAGGTTTGCTGCGGTATTATCCGCAGGGTCCAAGAAATGCAGATTAAGATCCCCTAGAAGGAGGAAGTTGGAGGCAGTAATTGTTTTTAGTATGACGTGCTCCATCAAGGTGCCGGCGAATTCCCCTAGCGCGCCTGGCGGTCGGTACACTAGTAGTCCCGACAGTGAGATTGTTGGCGAGATCTGGAAAGTGAAATTGCAATTTTCACAGTCTTGGACATTTCCACTTTCGATTCTGCAGGTGATATGGTCTTTGTGGAGTATGGCTAGCCCGCCGCCTCTCCCGACCGGTCTGTTCAGGGAGCAAATTTGGTAACCTGGTGGGACTGCATTAACCATGTCAGAGTCACTGTTTGGTGTCATCCATGTCTCTGTCAGAAACAGTACGTCCAGCATAGAATTCTGGGCGAGAATGTTTATTTCATGAGCATGTTTTACAAGAGACCTGCAGTTCAGAAGGCCGAGTCGGAGTGCTTGGCCGCGTTCCGTTTCCTCTGTAGGATTACAGAGGGAGCAGCCCGTGAAAGGGGTGTCTTCCTTAAGGATGTACTTACACTGAGGGTGTTTATTCGTGTGCCAAGCTCGAAGCGTATCTTGGGTGTAAGTTATGCGCCTATGAGGATCGGGCATAGTGTCTAGGCCTAAGGCCGTCTGGGCCCGGACGGGCCCAGACGGGCTTGCCTTTGGCGCGCCTTCGGCGCGCTGACGGCGCGCCCGCTGCGCCCGTCCGCTGCGCGTCCGGTGGTTGCACATCTTTGAGGGTTGGAAGTGGGGCGTGTGGGCGTGGGCTAAGGGTAGGCGTTGCCTCGTCCCTCGCCGTCAATGGCGGCTGGGTTTGTTTGTATTTTGGTTTGTTCGCTACAGTGATAAATCCGCTGTGTGGGCGATTCTAGGTCTATCTCTGGTGCAGCCAGGAGGGTAAGTGCAATTTCAAACAATATTCAGGTATTGCGTGACACAGAGAAATAACAAATTTTAAAAAGAAGTAATCTCAATTTAAAACAATATTCAGGTATTGCGTGACACAGAGAAATAACAAATTTAAAAGAAGTAAGCTCCCGGCTTCCGCCTCAGGAGTGTGCGAGGTTCTGGTGCAATATGCTTTCAGTCAGCGTATTTAGAGTCAGGTGGGCGTGGCCTAAGGGTAGGCGTTGCCTCGTCCCTCGCCGTCAATGGCGGCTGGGTTTGTTTGTATTTTGGTTTGTTCGCTACAGCGATAAATCCGCTGTGTGGGCGATTCTAGGTCTATCTCTGGTGCAGCCAGGAGGGTAAGTGCAATTTCAAACAATATTCAGGTATTGCGTGACACAGAGAAATAACAAATTTTAAAAAGAAGTAATCTCAATTTAAAACAATATTCAGGTATTGCGTGACACAGAGAAATAACACATTTAAAAGAAGTAAGCTCCCGGCTTCCGCCTCAGGAGTGTGCGAGGTTCTGGTGCAATATGCTTTCAGTCAGCGTATTTATAGTCAGGTGGGCGTGGCCTAAGGGTAGGCGTTGCCTCGTCCCTCGCCGTCAATGGCGGCTGGGTTTGTTTGTATTTTGGTTTGTTCGCTACAGCGATAAATCCGCTGTGTGGGCGATTCTAGGTCTATCTCTGGTGCAGCCAGGAGGGTAAGTGCAATTTCAAACAATATTCAGGTATTGCGTGACACAGAGAAATAACAAATTTTAAAAAGAAGTAATCTCAATTTAAAACAATATTCAGGTATTGCGTGACACAGAGAAATAACAAATTTAAAAGAAGTAAGCTCCCGGCTTCCGCCTCAGGAGTGTGCGAGGTTCTGGTGCAATATGCTTTCAGTCAGCGTATTTATAGTCAGGTGGGCGTGGCCTAAGGGTAGGCGTTGCCTCGTCCCTCGCCGTCAATGGCGGCTGGGTTTGTTTGTATTTTGGTTTGTTCGCTACAGCGATAAATCCGCTGTGTGGGCGATTCTAGGTCTATCTCTGGTGCAGCCAGGAGGGTAAGTGCAATTTCAAACAATATTCAGGTATTGCGTGACACAGAGAAATAACAAATTTTAAAAAGAAGTAATCTCAATTTAAAACAATATTCAGGTATTGCGTGACACAGAGAAATAACAAATTTAAAAGAAGTAAGCTCCCGGCTTCCGCCTCAGGAGTGTGCGAGGTTCTGGTGCAATATGCTTTCAGTCAGCGTATTTATAGTCAGGTGGGCGTGGCCTAAGGGTAGGCGTTGCCTCGTCCCTCGCCGTCAATGGCGGCTGGGTTTGTTTGTATTTTGGTTTGTTCGCTACAGCGCTAAATCCGCTGTGTGGGCGATTCTAGGTCTATCTCTGGTGCAGCCAGGAGGGTAAGTGCAATTTCAAACAATATTCAGGTATTGCGTGACACAGAGAAATAACAAATTTTAAAAAGAAGTAATCTCAATTTAAAACAATATTCAGGTATTGCGTGACACAGAGAAATAACACATTTAAAAGAAGTAAGCTCCCGGCTTCCGCCTCAGGAGTGTGCGAGGTATATATGGCTGGGTCCATACTGGGGTGTCATGGTGAGCAAAAGAACAATGGATTAAACCCAGATCTTTGTGACTGGGGGTGAATGTTTGCATTGTTCAGCATTTCGTCCATCATTTGTTCCTTTTGCCAGGATATTGTGACTAGAAATGAGTTCTGACCTAAATATTGTGTATTAAATATCATTTACAAAACTATTCTCCAAGTAGATTTACTATTTCAGCTCCAATGGAGAGGTGTGCTGCAGCAGTCAGGGTGGCTGACTCCGGAGTGCTGAGCTCATGGTTCGATGCCAAGCGCTGGAGGCAGATCAGCTCAGCATCATGTGACTCTGGACAATAGCTCACTTAATGTCCCTGACGGCCCCCAGCGCCTTGAGATCCTTACTGGTGATTAGTTTGTGCTTTACAAATACCGGATTATTATTTATATTTTTATAGGCAATATTTGGGACATAATATTTACATCAGATGCTATTGAGATAGTTATATTCTAGTAACACACCTGTGGAGATCTATCCTCCCGTCCTCAAAAACTGTTTTCTTCTTTGTATGTAGCCCCACCTCTCTAACACTTATCTCCATGACCTAAGTATACACTCCTGTCTGTAGGCGGGTTTAGAGTTTGGCGGATGGGATACTTTGTCACATACATGGCGAATAACCCGTTCCCCGGACTACTGCTGCCTCATAGCCAACAGCACTTGCAATAAAGGGCATGGAATATTCATCATGGTTGTGACAGAGAATCCCATCTGATAAATGAAATCAGGCCTTGTGTCAGAAATATCGATTTCAGGGTGAGAAGGGACCGATCATCGATGCTGCTGCGAGATGGTAGTAGTCACAGAGTGTACACTATGTGATTGCATCTGATGTACCATAACACATAAAAATACAAACAGTACTTGTCACTTCCCATCCAACTCCATCTCTCTCTGCCCTTACTATACAGAATCTGTCCCTTCCTGCCGCCATACCCCTGTAACTCTGTGTCATTAATATGCATTATCTGCCAAGTCTTCTGTCTACAGCTGTGCACTAGTGTCTGCCACCATCTCCTTACCTAACGCTCACCCCTTTTTGTGAGCACTAATTAGTAACATCTCTTTTCTACTTCTATTATCTCCCTATCTTGATATTGCCTTTATAACTATTTTCCTTGCCGCCCTACGGCCAGTTTCGCATCCTTATAGGCTTCACCCTCAATCTATAAACTACAGATCATGAATTATAAATTGCATAAAACACGAATAACGTTAGAATTTGTTGAATTTGTTGAAAATGAAAATATATTTATTTGGCACAAGGTCAGCAATAATATTACAGCCAAGTACAGAATTAAAGACAGCCCAAATCCAGATCTGTACCCAACCAGTAAAATACGCCGATGAGGCAAAGACGATAGAGCAATAACAGATTGACTGATTATAATAGCAAATTCAGGACAATGTGTATGTGACAGAGACTAAGGCCCTGATTATATGGCTCATGCAAATCATAGGTGCGAATTGTGCAACAGCTAAATGCTGCAGCTCTGGGTTGTGGTAATTAGCGGTGCACAATTTGCACCTGATAGTTTGGTGCACTGCCCAGAATGGCAAATAATGTGCAACTTGTGTCCATTTTCACCCGACAAGAGCTGTGCATACCTGAATGTGCAATATGTACCCACAACTAAGTTACTACAACAAACCCTCACCATGTGACAAATGTGTGTGACTGGTAACCCCATTTCAGTTGATAACAGGAGCATGCGTCCAAGAAAGGAAGTTGAAGTTGGAAAGGATTTATATAGCGCTCTACTACCAAACGGTTTCTTGGCGCTGAAGACAGAAACTAAAAACTGAGGAAGAAGGGGAGTAGGAATTAAAGAGTATAAGTGATGAAGCAAAGCTTCGCATATTTTGCGGCTTGCCGAAATCAAGAACCTCGTTTATGTATAACAAGGTAATAAATGTACGTCTTACTAACATTTATATTAAGTTTGAGTAAAAGTTTAAGACGCTTGCCTATGTGTATTTCTAATGAATTTAATCCATGTCCTCTAAAATGGCCGCCGCTTGTATTTTAGTCACTGCGCATGCGTCAGCCACACTCACGTGTCCTGACGCGTCTGCAGAAGTGGAGGGAAAGTTATGCGCATGCGTAATTCATAGCTGTGCTTATCATGTGGTACAGCTCGTGCCACTGCTCTTGTGTCCGTCTCAATGTAGCTAACATTTAATTGCATAAGTTTATTTCTTGATGATGAATTAAAAGTACCAACCCTGTGATGTGTTTTTCATAATGACATTATTATGTATTAATTTGTTTTCGCTTACTTTTCATGTACCGCGGGAAATGGGGGTCTGAGTGAGAGGAGAGCCATATTGGAGGTCCCTTCTGCGCCTGTGCGACATTCGGCAGCACGAGGGACCTTGGCTGATGGAACATAGCCAGCTGGCAGTGATGGGCGAGATGCTCCTGAGAAAGTCACCTCTGCCCTGCGAGAACAGCGAATGTGGCTCCTTATATGATACATTGTTATATTGCGCTACTGTTAGCTCATGGGAACCCCAAATCTGCTAGGCGGTACCCAAATATGTTAATGAAGGCTTCAATTCGCGTATTGTGATTGGTGTGTTACCCAAACCCTACCTTAGGACCAATTGAAATTGAGGGATTCTGACACTTTGCAACATTGGGGGGTGGTACACTGTCCCCAAACTGTATATCTACCCTGGGTTCACCTAGTGAACCGTCCGACTTGTCTGGTTTAGCTGACCTGTCACTGACCCAACGCACTCAATAGGTGACTGAAGATACAGAGCGCTGCGGAGCACTCTGTCCGAATTTGACCATAGACTAAGGTTTTACTGAACCTTAAAGTGCTGGCAAAGCACTTAGCTGGGAGTTCGTTGACCCAATCGGGGTCTTGATCGATAGCTGCAGAGCGGGTGGAGCGCAGGCGTTGCTTCCGAACTGTGGGTTCCGGTCCTGTCCTGAAGAGGGTCCTGTCCTGAAGAGGGTCCTGTCCTGATTCCTATTCCGAGGGTATCCTGTCCTGTCCTGGGTGTCCATTCTGCACCTGCTGTCCTTTGAGGGGTATCCTTCCTTGAGGGTTTCCTGTCCTTAACTGACCCGTGGCCAGGGTTTGGTTTCCACACCTTTTCTAGGTAAATATTACTCTGAACTTCTTGAAATTCTTGCACCTTCTGAATTTCTAACTTTTGCTTAAATAAAGTTCAACATTGCATATGTTATATTTCCATGCCTTTCCGCAACTATTGAACAGTCATTTATAATTTTGCGAAGTTATTCCTATGTCTTCTCATTTGTTAGAAATCATATTTTGCATAGCAGTGTGTCATTTTCTGATATGGTCTAGAACTTCGTTGCCTAGGTTGTTCAAAGGCCCTTTCACCCTAAGTGAAGCGTGTTATTCATTATAAGTTCTTCTATAGTCACACACACTTAGTCTATCCCTGTCTAGATAATACTGACTTATATAGTATTTTCTCGTTACATTTTTATTTTGTACCTTGATGATTACTCTGTCATTATTTCTTTCTGCCTATGTGATTTACGTTATCTTGGTTATTGATTGCCTTATTTTACTGTACCTCATGCAAGAAAATATTGAACTTTAGATAAACATTTTAAAACTTCCAGTTGTCCGTGGTCATTTAAACAATATTTGAATGATATTGGTTGGGTTTGTATTTTGCTGCCTTTCCTTTACAGCTAGCTCCCTGATTCATTGTGGTCATTAGGCACCTGCATCGGTGGATGGTAAGTCGGGTGCACTGAAAATTGGTAGCAGGGAACACACACACACCAGCTTGATAGAGCTCGTGAAGTCACCTGATCGATGTATATGGTGATTTGAAAAGTATATGGGCCCTGAAGCCGGAAACGGCGAAAACTGTTGGTTGGGTGGCCTCGCGCGCTCTATCAGTTTTCTGGTAGCTAGAGGATGGTTAGGGACTAGCTAAAGGTTAGGCAGGATTAGTTGGACTAGTTAAGTCGGAAGCTGCTATTATATTAATGCTGCTATAAGAGTGGCTGTTCTGAGGGAACTGATCACTCTCTTGTGAATACGCTGCTGAAATTCATGAATTACTGTATTGCCATTATTCTTGTTCTTATATTGTTATATGTACTAATCCATGCAATTGTCAATCGTTTAGTTAAGTGTTGTCCGAACTCCCCGGGGAATTGAAAGGGCAAGTGGTGAATAGAATCCATTGTCCTGAGGTCACAGGTTCGAGGAAAGTTAGGTGCAGGTTAGGATAACCGGGAAGCACTAACTAGGGTTTTCTGAATACATGTGTGAATAAATGACAGTAACGGGGTTCATTGGCAAAATTCCCATAGTGGCGTAACCTAGTAAGGGTCACATCGGAAGAGTAGCAGGTTCCTCGGAGCTAGCGTGAAAGCAGAGGGGTCCGCTGAGAAACCTTAAACTCGGAATATATCCCGGAAAGAAGTGGATGAGTTTAGGGGAATAACAGGTTCACCGATGCTAGAGTGAAGGGTAGGCGGAAGAGATCTGCCCGCAGCGAGTGAAAAGTAAATGGAAGTAGTTTACTTGCTGTAAAAGAATTCTTTCTCTGTCTAGACACTTGAGCACTGTGGCGAATGTGTATTTGTTGTAAAATAACCAAGCACTGAGCACTTTAAAAGAAAGAAAGTTTCCGTTACCTTGTGAAGGGAGGGAGTCAGTCGCGAAGCGCCTCTGACGTCACTCTGTGCCGCGCTGGGATTGGTAGACGCAGCGGGCGGGTGGCGGAGCTGAAATTGTAAAGGAGGGGTGAGCGCCGGAGCGTGGGAACTGTCTCACGAAGGGGCCGCGCACCCATTGGCGGAGCTTATTTTGTGTCGCGCACCCATTGGTTGCACGAATTTTCTGAAGCGCGTTCTGATTGGAGGTAGTTTGTAAACAAAGTTAGCGCAGAAGTCGTATGTGGCACTCGCGGACTACAGAGACGCGACCTGATCCAAGGCATCTAGGGTTTGAAAGGGATCAGTGGAAGGCTAACAGATACGATATTATGTACGGAACCAAGAGAAAAATGTCCCTTGTAAATAAGGTGAAAAATTATTTTAAAACGGACAAACCGATTAAATCTAGGGAAGGGGTTCTTGTCCCAGCACCCAATACTCCTGCCTCATTCATGATGTTTGACCGAGGGTACAATACCTGTGTGTGGCTGGAGAATTGGGTGAAGTACACAAAAGATGACGGAGTATTGGCTTTTCCGTTAGATGGTACTTTCAATGGTAGGATCTTATTTAATTTAAGAACCCGAATGAATGAACTGCATCCCAGACCGAGACTAACGCAGTATGAGGCATTAGAGGAATGGGAGATTGAGGCTTTTGAAAGAGAAAGACCCCGAATGGACAAGGGTTTGACCAAGTGGTACCCCAGGCAGAAACAGGAATCCAGGGATAAAAGGATGAAACAGTGGAGGCAGAGCATGATTGTTGAGGGTCTGTTTCCCATGATGCCGGCATGTCATAACATTGGAGCGGGTGAGAAAAGTACTGAAAAATGTAAGCATTGGGGGGCCCTGGGGGATTCAGATGATGAACTAATAGATGACATCTGTACCAGAAGTCCGCCACCTTACAATGAGGGAACCCGACCTTCCAGTGTAGGAGATGTTCCCCGACGCCACTTCCTAAAGGAAGAAGACAGGTCCCTGGGACTGGGAGGGGGTGGTCAAGTATTACCCTATCCTGAGAAACCCGAACTGGCGGAAACAAGGGATATATATCCCAAAGTGCCCGCAAGTCAGGAAGAAAAATATCCACGTACGAAAACCTTTTTTCCCCGACCCTTGTATGAAAGCGAAGAGAAACCATCGAATTCAGGACTGCCTTTTGTTCAACCCCCATATGGGGAAGAGCGCAGGTCCTTTAATACTGGAACTTTATTCCCGAAACCAAATTATGGAGGAGGACCAAGTGAAACGCATCCTACTGCCCCGAGTTTTACTCCTCCATTGACCCCCCAGATATTACATGACACAACTCTAAGAAGGGTACTAGTGGAAAAGGAGCAAGAGGCTCTAGCTAGACAAAGAACAGAAATAATTCAGAAAATTTCTCAGATAAATACCAGTCCTGAGGCATTGACTATTCCAGTAACTATTGGACCGGTGGTCCCGTTATACGGAAATGGTCAGGGAAATCCGATTACTCCAGTCATGACCCCAGTCATAGCAACCCCGAGACAGGAACCAATCATCATAGATGATCAGTCCAGTGAGTGCGAGTCTGAAGTTGCATTCTTAGAATTGCCAAACAAACAGACTGGAAAGGGAATACAGCAGAGGTATAACCCTTTTAATACAAAGGAAATTAAATTAGAGACAGCAACAGGTACTAGGAATGTCTCTCTGGTAACTCCGGATGAAATTGAGAGTTGGAGTCGTGAATTAGAAAAGCAGACTCCGCAAACAAAGCCTTTAGACCTCTACAAGCTGAGGGTTGAAATAGAAGAATTAATGGCAGGAAATGTGGGGTTGGATCGATTGAATACCTACTCTGAGGAAGAATTGTCGTTCATATGTAAAAGCTTTACAAGGAACACCAGAGTGCTCCACGAAAAACTGACCGAAACAGCAGTTAGTATGGGGGTAGATATCTCAAAATCCAAGCCCTTACAGAAACCGTACAGAGCAGACTTCTCAGACAAAGATATAGAACACCTGAATGTGGCAGGGAAGAAGTTGCAGATTAAAGAATTAATGGGGGTACTGCAGAAATGGGGAGATGTGGAAAAATGGAGAAGCAGGTGGGCGAAAAAGAGGGAAGAGGTTCGCTCCCGACAAGTGACTCCCGAGTTTGCTTTAAGAGAGGTAGAAAAACCTGAGCAGTTATGCCCTATGCGCGAAGTTCCAGGGGGGAAATATGTGCATGTCCCCTGGTCCAGGCAGGATATTGTGTCCTTCACGAACGATTTCCCAAAATTACGAGAGAAACCAGTTGACTGGTACAGGCAGGTGGAGAGGTTCGTGAAGGTACAAAAATGTCTGTGGAAAGACCTGGATGGGTTTTTCGACATTGTGGTTCCAGTAGATTTATGGACCCAGTGTAAAATAAACATAGACTGGCCGAGTGAGGAGTACCCCAGAAACAAGGAAACTGGAGAGCCATCAAAGGATGTCATGCGAAAATATGAGCAGGTAATTCAGCATTTGAAAGAAAAGGTGCCCGCAAAGGAAACTGATTGGACAAAAATAGATAGAACAACACAGGAAAGGGATGAGACAGTGCACTCCTTCTATGAGAGGTTATTGCAGGTATTTAAAACATACAGTGGTATTGACAACATCGACCTGAAGGATATGACGCACTTTATTTACAGGTTTGTAAATGGTTTAAGACCTGAAATTTGTCAGTGGATAAAAGACAATAAAATCTGTTGGCATACTAAGAAAATGGATGAGGTCCTGCGGTACGCTAAGTACTGCGAGGACGAGATGGCAGAAAAGAAAAAGGCCCTTAAGGAGAAGGTTATGTGGGCTCAGGTGAAGCTCGCAGAACAACAGGAAAAACAATTGAGTAACATGGTTAAAAATGCTGAGAACAAAAGTCCTGGGGGAGGGGGTGGAGGAAAGCCCCGGCCCAAATTTAGCAGGGAAGAGGCTATGAAAAAATTTCCCTGCCATCAGTGCGGCGAAATTGGACACTGGCGAAACGAGTGTCCCCAATTAGTCGATGTTAATGAGAAAACTCCTGATTTAATTCCACAGACGCAGAAAGAAAGACCAAGAAAGACTCAACCCCAGGTAAAAACAGTTCAGGTGCCTCGAGCACCCAAACAGGTATACAGGGGAAGACAGGCAGAAAATGAAGAGATAGAGGTTTGGGAAAGCGGGGAGAACAGAAATACAGCAACTTCGCAGTATCTGCTGAATGATACCTTCCTTTGTAATGATCAGGACTGACGGGGCCTGAGAGGGGAGGACGAGGAGTGCGTACTTGGCGCTTCCTTGCCGGTAGACCAGTCTGGACCATATATTGAAGGAAAAGTTGACGGAAATGATGTCACCTTTCTGTTGCACACTGGCGCTACCCGTTCTACTGTAAGAACAGTGGACGTTCCAAACCTACCCCTCTCGGGAGAAAATATCCAAGTAGTAGGTGTATCTAATCAATTGATTAGTACTCCTGTTACCGAACCAATGGAGATTTCAATTGGTAATTTTAAACAGATGCATAGATTTGTCGTCTGTGACACCAGTCCAGTAAATTTACTGGGACGTGATTTGCTGTGCAAAATGAACTGTACCATCTTTTGCACACCAAAAGGTGTTGAAATACAGACCCCAGATGAAGACGGTATTTATAAATTATTGTTGCTTAGACCTGACTCAGAAATTAAAAGATTGACCCTGCAGGACTTGCCCCAAGAACTACAGGAAGCCGTAAAACCAGAGGTGTGGGATTTCACTGGAAAGGATGTGGGGTTGATGAAAGATGTGGACCCCATACAAATAGCCATCAAGGACAATGCAGTATATCCTAACACTAGGCCCTACCGAATGAATGCTGAGGTGAAAGCAGGTGTCACTCTGGAAATACAAAAATTATTGGAAGGAAACATCATACAGGAAGTGATGAGCAGCCCATGCAACTCACCGATTATGGGCATCAAAAAGCCTAGTGGCAAGTATAGGGTAGTGCAGGACCTGAGAAAGGTTAACAAAATTGTAGTTCCTTGCTGCCCTATTGTCCCGAACCCTGCAGTAATTCTGTACCAAATTCCTTGGGATGCTGAGTGGTTCACTGTGATTGATTTGTGTCATGCATTCTTTTCGATACCCCTGCACCCCGACAGCAAATTTCTTTTCTCATTTGCTTTCGAGGGTCACGTGTATTGTTGGAACAGGGTCCCTCAAGGGTATACAGAGAGTCCCTCTATCTTTAACCAGATCTTGAAAAAATGTCTAGAGACTTTGACCTTACCTGGGAACTCTGTGTTAGTGCAGTACATAGACGACCTTCTATTGGCGTCTAAAAGTCACAGGGACTGTGTAGTTGACACCATTGCCCTCCTAAACCACCTGTGTGAGAAAGGGCATAAAGTGGCCCCTGACAAACTACAGTTCTGTGCAAAATCAGTGAAATATCTAGGACACCAGATAGAAAAGGGTGTCAGAAAAGTCACTTCAGAAAGAGTGAGAATAATTCAAAAAATGCAGTTGCCCCGTACTCAAAAAGAAGTCAGAATGTTCCTGGGTGTATTAGGGTACTGCAGGCAGTGGATTCTGGGATTTGCAGCCTTAGCCAGGCCCTTGATAAAAATGACCACGAGAGGAATGCCAGATGTTGTACAGTGGGACGATGAAAGTCTAATGGCTTTCACAAGATTGAAAAACTGTCTGTGTACAGCCCCTGCGTTGGGAATGCCAGATTATTCCAAAGAGTTTGCACTATTCTGTGACACTCGCGATAATTGCGCATTGTCAGTCCTGACTCAAGAACATGGCACGACCAGGAGGCCTGTGGCCTATTTCTCTGCCACACTGGACCCAGTAGCTGCTGGGTTACCAGGCTGTTTGAAAGCAGTAGCTGCTACCTGTGCAAGTTTGGAACAGAGTGAGTCCATTGTCATGGGACATCCTGTGACCGTGTATGTTTCACATGGAGTGGTAATCCTATTGACCAGAACTAAAACACAGTATCTCACCCCTAGTCGGCTGACTAAATACGAGAGGATTCTTGTGGGTGCAGCAAATGTGAGCATTGTTAGGTGCGGTATTCTGAACCCTGCCACCTTACTCCCCGACCCCTTAGAAATGGAAGGTGGGGATGATGATGAACATGATTGTATTGATCTGACAGAGTTCAGTACCAAGCCACGCCCTGACATAAAAGAAGTACCATTGCCTGAGCATGATAAAGAACTATTTGTGGATGGTTCCTGTCTAAGACATGAATTAGGAGGCTTGAGTGCTGCTTATGCAGTAGTGTCTTTCACCAAAATTGAACAAGCAGGTTACCTATATAACATCAAGTCTGCACAAGTAGCCGAATTGATAGCCATGATAATGGCTTGCAAAATTGGGAAGGACTTACGCATAACAGTGTATACTGACAGTCAGTACTGTTATGGCGTTGTGCATGACTTTGGCCAATTATGGCTGCAGAGGGAATTCATGACTTCCTCAGGTACTCCCATTCGGAATGCAAAAGTTGTTCATGACCTTTTAGAGGCCATCCAGTTGCCCAAAGAACTGGCAGTGGTAAAATGTACTGCTCATCAAAAAAGCATGGACAGAGTATCAATGGGAAACGATTATGCTGATCGAGTGGCTCAATGGTGTGCCAAAGATCGGTATATTGTAAATCCAAAACGAGGGGGGCCAGGAACCAGCTGCCAGCTTCAGGTGTTTGAGGAAGTGCCTACATGGGATGAGGTGAGAGAGTGGCAGGAGTCGGCTCCTTGGCAAGAAAGAGAGAAATGGAAGGAGGATGGATGTAGACCGAGACGTGTGGATGGTGTCATCATAGGTCCAACTGGTATGCCTGTGTTACCCCGACACTTGCTTGGCACAATGGCAAGATTAATACATGAAGGATCACACATTGGTAGGGATGCCATGATTCTGGTATTTCAACAGACTTGGTACAGTAAAAAGTTCAGGAAGGTAGCAGAGTCCCTCTGCCAGAGGTGCCTGTCATGTCAACAGATGAACCCAGGCAAGAGGACAATGGTTGAACTGAGCAAGATTGGGAGGTCAGGGGGTCCCTTTATAAAAATACAGATTGATTTCATCACCATGCCCCATTGTGAAGGAAAGCGATATGTCCTTGTCATTGTGTGCGTATTTTCGAAATGGGTAGAAGCTTACCCTACTCCCAAAAGTGACGCACTGACAGTAGCGAAGTGTTTACTAAAAGAACTGATACCTAGGTTCGGAATACCATGCATTATTGAATCAGATAAGGGTGGACATTTCCAGAATGACATACTGGCTGAACTCTGTAAGGCCTTTGGAATAAGGCAGAAACTCCATTGTGCATACCACCCAGAGGCTTCTGGAATAGTGGAACAAGTAAATGGAACTATCAAAAACAGACTAGCAAAGCTGACAGATGCTACTGGCATGAACTGGGTGAAGGCCCTGCCCCTGGTCCTGATGGGACTGAGAAGTGTTCCAGACCGCAAGACAGGCCTAAGTCCCCATGAAATCATTATGGGAAGAGTGATGAGACAAGCATGGGTGCCAGGAAGCAAACTGTTGAGTATTACTGATGATTTGGTGCTTGAATACTGCAGAAGATTGGGTGACCAAGTGCGTTCTATCTCTCGCCAGATTGGAGACGACGGCATCCTTAATCCAACGACTCCTCTCCACAACTTGGTTCCAGGAGACTGGGTCAAAATAAAGAAGCACACTCGATCAAGCTGTCTGGCACCAAGGTGGGGAAAGAAACGCCAAGTAATCCTGGTGACAACCACTGCAGTGAAAGTCGCAGGTGTTCCCCAGTGGATCCACGCCGGACACACTCAGAAGGTATTGCCAGACAAAGGATTTGAAGAACCAGGGCAACCAGCAGAGGACCCTGAAGGAGCCAGACCAGTAGCAACTGACAACGAGCAGCCCAGCACCAGTCAGGTTGCAGGAACAGCAGACGTTGGCCCAGGAGTAGTTGACTGCGAACTGCCAAGAAACCAGCCTGCTGAAGAGGTCCAGGAAACTGAGCCAGGAGTAGCTGAAGACGAGCTGCCAAGCATATGGCCAGAAGAATGGATACCGATGATTGATCTGACCGAAGATCCTATCAGAACAAGAGAACGACTTAGTGAAGGTAGAGAGTGGACTAGTCAGGAAAAGCAAGGCACAGGCGAAGATCCTCAGCCACTTGAGATTCAAATCAAAACTGAGGAAGGAGAAGGTCAGACAGGGACAGAGCACATGATTGATACAGATCAAGTGAATAAGACTGAACAAATACCCGATACTGAACAAATACCCGATACTGAACAAGTACCCGATACTGAACAAGTGCAGGATACAGAGCAAGTGTTTGATACTCCTCCGCTAACTCCTGATGTGGATAAGGGACAGACTAGACATAGAGTAATAGTTCGAGCAGAAGAAAATCAAGAGATCGAAGTGCTTGAACAGGATCAGATAGAGTTAGAAAAACGGGTTCAGGAAACAGGAACAGAAACAGAGACAATCGAAAGCCAAAAACAAAATATTCCTGAACAAGGCCAGATTAGCAACCAGGCAGAAAAATTTGATGCTAGCCCTGGAACTAGCCAGATAAGGGAAGTAGGAAAAGAAAGTGGAGAAGAATTACCACAAGATAAAGAGAACAAGAGAATAAGAAAAGAAAGTGAAGTCCAAGTACCAACTAAGAGACTAAAGAAAAGAAACAACCTTGAGCCTAGGTTCGTAAAAAGACTGAGACTAAGGATAAAGACAGTGGAAGAAAAACGTGCAGAAGCAAGAAGAAGTGCTCGAATAGCAGAGCAAGAAGAGGATTCTTCCAAAAGAAGGAGTGAGCGAATAAAAAGACAAAACAAAAAGTACAAATCTCCTGAATGGACACTGGTTTTGGAAGAACTTGAAGATCTTGATATAACTGACGTGAGCGACGGAGAACCTGTCCCAGAGTACTCAGCTGAAGAGGAAGACGAACCACCGTGAATTTGCACAAAGTAAGCTAGTTGTGTAAAAAGCTAAAAAGAGGGGTGAGAACACTCCTTCTGAGCTAAAATGTCTGATTCAACAGTGAATGGTAGACCTAGTTGCAGCCGTTTTAAGACGTGTTGCAAGGTGTGTATATGTAGTGTAGTAGTATTGATAGTCATCTGGATAGGACTAACAATTTTCATTCCCTTTGCTGTAAGTAAAGATACTAACATTGTCCCTACTGAAGTTGTAAATACTGACAATGAGGAGCTGACAACACAGAGTGTAGAAAAAAATGAGAGAGCATTGAGACAAACTAAACGAGACTTAGAAGCATCAGATGAGAAAGGACTACATTATCATGGAATGAAAAACAGGACACATTTGAATGTTTTCGCAAACTTGTTAATACATTATGTAGAGACTATGGAAATTGAAGATTGCTATGTCTGCATGAAGCTACCTACTTCGGTGGCTGAAGGCGTGACATACCATCATCTGCCATTAACATATGGAATTTCCTGTAGCATTTTAGCTAGTTTATTTTACAAAAGGGGACCGTTACAGTATTATTACTCTAACAATGACGTGATCTTTTCTGAACTTCCTATACGTGGGAACTTGAATCCTGTACATACCAAAACTGACACCATAAGATATATGGGAGACTACTTTCTGACTATAGGGAACATTGACATAGCAGACGCACACAGAGATAACTTGACTTGTTCTTTGCGTGAGCAGGAAAAGATGTTCCTGAACATGGCAGAGAAAAGGAGAATTAAAATTCAGAAGAAGGCTAATGACGAAAGTCAGAAAAAGCCAAAGTGGGCAGAAAACATGGAAGGCACCTCATCTGGTGGAGCGGGTCCTGCTCTGTTGCTGGATTTTGAAAAGAAAGGCAAGCTATGTCTTCACCGCGAGAAGACTAGCTATTATAATAATGTTTTCATTGGTTCCAGTGAATGCGAACATAATTACAAGGTAATTGGAGGTTGGGGTTTCAAAAATGGGTCAGAGCCTGTGTTTCCTGGAATTTATTATATTTGTGGGAACAAGGCTTATTTCAAATTGCCGGATCACTGGTATGGGAGCTGCTACTTTGGCATTGTTTTCCCGAAAATATACCATGTGAATGGAAAAGCTGGAAGCAATGAAGATACTAACGGCTTAGTGCGTAGTAAAAGAGAAAGTATAGGTGAAATTATGGGTAGTATTTTCAGTGCACTGATACCTGGAGTGGGAGTGGTTCTGAACACTCACAGAATTTGCAAATTGTCTACTATAGTAGATGTGCTGTCTACTGAAACAGCTCATGGATTTCTGCTGGTCAATACTGAAATGGTTGCGATCAGATCAATGGTTTTACAAAATCGACTTGCTCTTGACACCTTATTAGCGAAAGAGGGCGGAGTCTGCCGGATGTTGAAGGCGCAACATTGTTGCACTTATATTCCGGACAAAAGTGTACAGATCAAAAGATATGTGAAAAACATTACTAACTTGGCAAAGGAACTCAAACCACTCGAGGTTGATAGTGCCTGGAAGAGACTGGTAGATGGTCTCTCAAATGTAGGTCATTGGCTTGCTAGCATAGGTAAAAGCTTATTATTCAAAATTCTGATGCCAATTGGTATTATAGGTCTTATTATACTTTCCATTTTCTTATGCTGTAAATACCGCAAGCGCACCAAAAAGCACGAGGTAAATGCAAGAGGAGTGAAACGAAGTGTGGATGAGATTGAATTAGAGGAAGTGAATGATCAGATATACAAAAAGGTGAAAACTTCTCACCCTGCTAAAACTGAAAGAGAAAAGTTAGAGCGGTTGCTGGAAGAAATAGAACTTTATAAAGTGTGAAAGAAAGTTGGCATCTGGTTCCATTATAATTTGTGATGATAGTAAATATCATCAAAGAGGGGATTGATGAAGCAAAGCTTCGCATATTTTGCGGCTTGCCGAAATCAAGAACCTCGTTTATGTATAACAAGGTAATAAATGTACGTCTTACTAACATTTATATTAAGTTTGAGTAAAAGTTTAAGACGCTTGCCTATGTGTATTTCTAATGAATTTAATCCATGTCCTCTAAAATGGCCGCCGCTTGTATTTTAGTCACTGCGCATGCGTCAGCCACACTCACGTGTCCTGACGCGTCTGCAGAAGTGGAGGGAAAGTTATGCGCATGCGTAATTCATAGCTGTGCTTATCATGTGGTACAGCTCGTGCCACTGCTCTTGTGTCCGTCTCAATGTAGCTAACATTTAATTGCATAAGTTTATTTCTTGATGATGAATTAAAAGTACCAACCCTGTGATGTGTTTTTCATAATGACATTATTATGTATTAATTTGTTTTCGCTTACTTTTCATGTACCGCGGGAAATGGGGGTCTGAGTGAGAGGAGAGCCATATTGGAGGTCCCTTCTGCGCCTGTGCGACATTCGGCAGCACGAGGGACCTTGGCTGATGGAACATAGCCAGCTGGCAGTGATGGGCGAGATGCTCCTGAGAAAGTCACCTCTGCCCTGCGAGAACAGCGAATGTGGCTCCTTATATGATACATTGTTATATTGCGCTACTGTTAGCTCATGGGAACCCCAAATCTGCTAGGCGGTACCCAAATATGTTAATGAAGGCTTCAATTCGCGTATTGTGATTGGTGTGTTACCCAAACCCTACCTTAGGACCAATTGAAATTGAGGGATTCTGACACTTTGCAACATTGGGGGGTGGTACACTGTCCCCAAACTGTATATCTACCCTGGGTTCACCTAGTGAACCGTCCGACTTGTCTGGTTTAGCTGACCTGTCACTGACCCAACGCACTCAATAGGTGACTGAAGATACAGAGCGCTGCGGAGCACTCTGTCCGAATTTGACCATAGACTAAGGTTTTACTGAACCTTAAAGTGCTGGCAAAGCACTTAGCTGGGAGTTCGTTGACCCAATCGGGGTCTTGATCGATAGCTGCAGAGCGGGTGGAGCGCAGGCGTTGCTTCCGAACTGTGGGTTCCGGTCCTGTCCTGAAGAGGGTCCTGTCCTGAAGAGGGTCCTGTCCTGATTCCTATTCCGAGGGTATCCTGTCCTGTCCTGGGTGTCCATTCTGCACCTGCTGTCCTTTGAGGGGTATCCTTCCTTGAGGGTTTCCTGTCCTTAACTGACCCGTGGCCAGGGTTTGGTTTCCACACCTTTTCTAGGTAAATATTACTCTGAACTTCTTGAAATTCTTGCACCTTCTGAATTTCTAACTTTTGCTTAAATAAAGTTCAACATTGCATATGTTATATTTCCATGCCTTTCCGCAACTATTGAACAGTCATTTATAATTTTGCGAAGTTATTCCTATGTCTTCTCATTTGTTAGAAATCATATTTTGCATAGCAGTGTGTCATTTTCTGATATGGTCTAGAACTTCGTTGCCTAGGTTGTTCAAAGGCCCTTTCACCCTAAGTGAAGCGTGTTATTCATTATAAGTTCTTCTATAGTCACACACACTTAGTCTATCCCTGTCTAGATAATACTGACTTATATAGTATTTTCTCGTTACATTTTTATTTTGTACCTTGATGATTACTCTGTCATTATTTCTTTCTGCCTATGTGATTTACGTTATCTTGGTTATTGATTGCCTTATTTTACTGTACCTCATGCAAGAAAATATTGAACTTTAGATAAACATTTTAAAACTTCCAGTTGTCCGTGGTCATTTAAACAATATTTGAATGATATTGGTTGGGTTTGTATTTTGCTGCCTTTCCTTTACAGCTAGCTCCCTGATTCATTGTGGTCATTAGGCACCTGCATCGGTGGATGGTAAGTCGGGTGCACTGAAAATTGGTAGCAGGGAACACACACACACCAACTTGATAGAGCTCGTGAAGTCACCTGATCGATGTATATGGTGATTTGAAAAGTATATGGGCCCTGAAGCCGGAAACGGCGAAAACTGTTGGTTGGGTGGCCTCGCGCGCTCTATCATAAGCAGAGGAGAAGAGATGGGTTTTCAAAGCAGCCCGAAAATCCAGGTAAGAAGAAATAGATCTGAGTGTCAGGGGAAGTGAGTTCCAAAAGAGGGGAGCAAGTGTCGAAAAAGTGGAGCCACCCGATTTCTTCTTACGAAATCGAGGGACTGAAAGAAGAAACTGTGTGGAAGACCGCAGATGTCAAGCCGGGACATAGGCAGTGATTTTTGATCTAATGAAGGCAGGAGCGGTGCCAGCTAATGACATGTAGGTCAGGCAACCAAACTTGAAGAGTGAGCGCTCCTTTATAGGGAGCCAATGGAGAGTTTTAAGTAGAGGGGTGGTGTGACTAGATTTGGGGAGCCTAAAAATGAGGCGCGCTGCCTGGTTTTGTATAAGCTGCAGCCGGCGACATTCATAGGCTGGAATGCCCACATATAGGGCATTACCATAATCTAGTCGGGAAAGAATCATTGCCGAGATCACAAGTTTGAGGGCATCAGCTGAAAAGTAGCGTGAGACTTTCCGGATAATTCTGAGGGAAAGGAAGTAAGAGGAAACTACTGCGCTTATCTGGTGGCGTAGCAAGAGGTCCTGGCTGACCTTGATGCCGAGTGTTCTGACAGAAGCGGAGGGAGACGGTGGGGAACCAAGGACAGGGGGCCAAAAAACAGGGGACCAAGGGTTGGAGGGACCACCGATAAGAACCAACTTTGTTTTATCGGGGTTCAATTTAAGATGATTGAGGTTCATCCAATCATAAATGAAAGTAAGAGTGGAATGAACCCTAAGAACTGAATCAGACGAGGGGGGGAGTTTAAAAATGAGCTGGAGGTCATCGGCGTAATTAAACGCCGTGACCTCCATATCCTGTAAAGCAACAATCAGAGGATATATGTAAAGGTTAAACAAAAGAGGGGAAATGGACGAACCTTGGGGTACCCCACAGGTGACAGGGCGGGTAGGTGTAAGAAAGTCTTCCAACCTAACAGCCTGAGTTCGGCCTGTTAAAAAGGAGGTGAGCCAGGACAAGGCTGTCCCGCCGTAGGCCGGCACCCCTGACACGGTCGAATAAGATGGAGTGATCGACTGTGTCAAAGGCCGCTGATAGATCAAGTAAGAGGATTGGCCGCCCTTTTATACTCACAGCCTCAGTGTGTCACATAAAGGCCAGAGGGGCATATTACCAAGCAATAGCGATAATTATCGCTATTGCTTGGTTAGAGACAAAAATGTATCGCCGACCTGCGGCGATTTTTATCGCAGATAAACCTTGGTATTGGTAATAGGAGATAGCGATGTTAGCGACTGTTTCCAGTCGCTAACATCTTGGCACGCCCACTTTGCATGTCATTAGTGATAAATTTCTCTGACATGCAAAGTGGGGCCCAAGATGGTCGATATCTCCTACTAGCTGTCGCTAACTGGTGTTAGCGACAGCTAGGTAATAGGGAGATAATTTTATCTCCGCTTTTTTGGCTTTTAAAGCCACAAAAGCGGAGATAAACCCCCTTGATAATATGCCCCCGAGTAACGCTACAAGCAGGCACACATTACGTTTATTCTCAGTTTTACCACTGCATCAATCAAGAGTGGGATTCATGAATTGTGATCACTTGTCGTATATAATAACAAACAAACTGTTTACTTTTGTTTTACCAACAGTAAAGCAGGTGCCAAAAAGCAGACATCACTTATGATGAGCGTAATTTGGGCTTGTAATGTGTGTGTCTGCATGTAAAACAAGCATATAAAGGAGACTTTAAAATGTTACAATGAGTTACTCTCCCCTCAGTCACATATTGTCACAGGCTGAGACAGCCCTGAGGTGTGTCTGAGTGTACCGGACCAATACATTTTCTGTGGTTAGTGTCAATATAGACATTGGCAGAATTCCTGAGACAGGCAGTGATATGCTCTGAAATGTGTCAATGACAGACACTGAAGCTGCAGCTTCTACACAGACTTCCAAAATGCCTGACACAGGATGTCTGGAGTCCTGACACATTATGTTACAAATCCTGGAAGTGAAATAGACTGAGGCAAGTCCTTAACTCAGACAGCCTATGAAATGTTTACCGTTCTTTGCCTGTGCTGCTGCTACACTGTTGACCCTGCAGTTTCCCTCGCCTTTTTCCTGGTACCCAACGCCATCAGAACCCAGGTTTGCTGCCAGTCCACTTCATCTCTACCTCATCATTCTCCTCTTCAGCTGGTCATGTTCTATCTTTGCCTTCTTTCTGTACTATATAAACATATCTCTCACTCTGCGTTAAACGTATTGATTCAGAGTAAAACTTATTGACTCACAGTTAACACAATGCTTAGTTCTATCAGTCAACCGCCCTTCACCCTCAGGGGATGTGTACATAATGTGGAACAAGATCCGGCAGAATGGTGCACTAAGACAGTAAAGTTCTGGCTATTTTTTTTTACAGTAACCCACCCCAACCCCCAAAATGACGAAACTGGTTCATAGCCAAGTGGATGAGTCTACACTTTTCATTGGGTCATCACATCAGTCGGACGCTCAGCAGCGTGATCAGGGAGCTCACCAGCACAGTCCAGGAGACAACTGGAAGCAAAGGGAGAGGAATTCATTCTTCCAAGTAGCTGCTCATCATCATCAAACCCCAAAGGTACTTGCAACATAATACATACAACATTGCATGCAACCAAACAGTGTCCCTTCAGTAGGAAATTAGGACAGGGAGAAATTAAAATCTTAAATACTCAGAGTTGATGCCTTTACTATTATGCATATGTGCCGTGTTGCATAGTGATGGTGGGGCCTTTGAGGAATATTTGAGTGCAAACGAGGGAATCAAAGCTTCTGCAGATCAATGAGGCATTAGCTATCAAGACAAATGTCATACTTGGAAGAACAGACAGACGCTAAATAGGTAGCAGTGTTTAGAAACTAAGGGGCATATCATCAAGACAGGCGATAAAATTATCGCCGAAACGGCAATAATGGCCTTGATAATATGCTCTATGGAATTCCAATTGAAGCCCATGTTAGATGTGAAGGACATCTAACATGGGCTTCAATTAGGATTCCAAAGAGCATATTATCAAGCCCATTATCGCCGTTTTAGCAGCAGTTTTCTGCCGCTAAAGTGGCGATAATTTTATCGCCTGTCTTGATAATATGCCCCATAGAGTTAATCTTTTCCTCAAAGCTAGGAGACCTTTGGTAGCCCAAATAAGGCAAATGTTCCATCCACATTGAAAGCCCAATCCACAGCATCAGTGATGCATGCAGTGATTGGCTGACTGCACAGAGCGAATGGGCGTGATTGACTGGTGGGACAAGGGCTAGAGCCAAGGAAGTTACAGACACCTTATTCCACACTTTTTGCTAACTCTGGAAGCCTTACAAAAGGGGGTGGTGATGGACGGAGCATCTGAACCAATCAAACACTCACACCCAGTCAACAGATCTGGGTTTAATCCATCACCGTTCTTTAGCCCAATCTGCCACCCCAGTTCAGATATGCAAATCAGTCTGACCCTGTGCCTAATGGGAACAGTCCAGCCCGAACTGCCAAGCCATGCCTTCCCTGGACCGGAAACAAGCTTCCTAGGACAGGTTTCTGGCATTCCAGCCGTCTTCAGCCAGGCTTGCTTGAATCCAGTGGCAAAGTGAGCAAGGGACTCACGTCTGAGCATACCCTGCCAACTTATGGCGAACAAAGCGGTACAAAAGGGGGTGGTGATGGACGGAGCATCTGAACCAATCAAAAACTGACACCCAGTCAACAGATCCGGGTTTAATCCATCACCGTTCTTTAGCCCACTCTGCCACCCCAGTTCAGACATGGCCATATGCAAATCAGTCTGACCCTGTGCCTCATGGGAACAGTCCAGCCCGAACTGCCAAGCCATGCCTTCCGTGGACCGGAAACAAGCTTCCTAGGACCAGTTTCTGGCAATCCAGCCGTCTTCAGCCAGGCTTGCTTGAATCCAGTGGCAAAGTGAGCAAGGGACTCGCGTCTAAGCATCCCCTGCCAACTTATGGCGAACAAAGCGGTACAAAAGGGGGTGGTGATGGATGGAGCATCTGAACCAATCAAACACTCACACCCAGTCAACAGATCTGGGTTTAATCCATCACCGTTCTTTAGGCCTCTCTGCCACCCCAGTTCAGATATGGCCATATGCAAATCAGTCTGACCCTGTGACTCATGGGAACAGTCCAGCCCGAACTGCCAAGCCATGCCTTCCCTGGACCTGAAACAAGCTTCCGAGGACCGGTTTCTGGCATTTCAGCCGTCTTCAGCCCGGCTTGCTTGAATCCAGTGGCAAAGTGAGCAAGGGACTCACGTCTAAGCATACCCTGCCAACTTATGGCGAACAAAGTGGTACAAAAGGGAGTGGTGATGGAGGGAGCATCTGAACCAATCAAACACTCACACCCAGTCAACAGATCTGGGTAGTCATTTTCTACGCATACCATTCAACGGAATAGCACAAGGTAATCAATATATGGACAGGCAATACACCAATATTACACATAGACATGTGACAGTGAGATTTCCAGACAGTATTTGTAGACCGACTACTTCAAGTCAAAATTCATAGAATCATAATAACATACCACACAGCAACCTATACAAGATTCCTAAACCAAAGAAAGTGCCCAAAGATTAGAATTAAGTGAGGATAGAATATCTTATACGAGATGGACCCACATCGGGGAAGAAAAGGGTAGGGTGTCTGGAACGGATGAGACAGTCCGCAACTGAGGCAACCCTTCCTTTCCTCCTGTGTAAAGAGAAAAAATGAAAAGCGATATTAAAATCTAGTAATTCAAAACTATTACATCATAGTTAAGTACCAGTACTTTAAAACATTCCAAACAGTAGAATACATGCAATGGCAATCATAACAAAGAAACCGTGTCAATAATAGTGTAGATGTGAAGCTAGTTCCCCGTCAAGATTATGTCCCTTCGGGTATTTGGTCTCGAGTTCAATTATCCACCTTGATTCTCGTTTCCGTAGGAGCAAAGTTCTATTCTCTCCTCTGGGACCAGTATGGACTTGTTCCAATGCGAAGTAACTGAGCAGGTAACTGTTAGACAGATGGAACAATTCGAAATGTCTGGCAATAGGGTAATGAATGTATTTTTTGTTTATAGCACGCATGTGCTCAAGTATTCTTTTCTTTGCCATGAATGTGGTGCTACCCACATACCACATTTGACATGGGCACATCAGAACGTACACACAATAGGAAAAACTAAACGTAAGAAATTGATTAATGGTTTTGGGTGAACTGTAACCTGGGATGGGAACTGTTTTAACCATGCTACTATTACGACAGGCTTTACAATGCCCAAAGGGATAAAAACCTTTGAGGTTATGTTCACTGAAGGGTTTGATGGGTGTTATGTCATTGTGGACAAGCATATCCCTAATGCTTCGGCCATTACTATATGTCATTTTGGGTCTCCGTGGGGAAAGTAGGTCCAATAATGGGATCACTTGTGAGTATGTCCCATTTGTCTGCAAGTATTTTGCGTATATGACCAGAGTTACTATTATAAGTGAGAATAACTCTATTTGTTTCCTCTGGGGTATTGGTGTTTTCAGTGTTCTCTTTATCTTTGGAGATCAACGTTTGATCACGATCAACTTGGTGTACTCGGTTGATGGCTTTTTGTAACACCCATTCAGGGTATCCTCTATCCCGAAATCTCTTACTCATGGTTTCTTGCTCTTTTTCAAATGCTGCAGTGCTACTACAAATTCTTCTCACTCTCAGCAGCTTCCCATACAGGATACTCTATTTAAGGGTATCTGGGTGGCTGCTGAGAGCGTGGAGAAGTGTGTTGCCAGCAGTTGTTTTGCGGAAGAGATTAGTTTGAAGAGTATTTTACTCAGGTGTTATGAGAAGGTCTAGGAATTCAATGGAGTGCCTGCTCATATTACTAGTCAAAGTAATGTTGCTGGTGGTAGTATTGAGTTTCTTAACAAACTCTGTGGCCAACTCCTCGGTATTGGTCCGAATGAGAAAAAGGTTGTCTATGTACTGAAGCCAAAGCTTAACTTTGGCGAAATATGGATCTAGTGTGCAGTCAAGTCTGATTTCCTCCTCCCACTTGCCCAGGAAGAGATTGGCAAAACTCGGGGCAAAACAAGTGCCCATCACTGTGCCACGGGTCTGTTTCTATAAAGTGCCATTAAACATAAAAATGTTATTAGTAAGGCACAATGACATCATCTCTAATAGCATGTTCGTGTGTTCCAAATATTCGATGGGTCTATTTTGCAAATAATGGTAACATGCCTCAATGCCTTCAGTGAGGTTTATGATAGTGTAAAGCGAATTAACATCAAGGGTAATCAATAGATCATTAGGTTTCCAATTAATGCCTTGAAGTTTCATAAGGAAATCTGTGCTGTCTTTTACATGGGATTGGAGAAAATGCTCTTCGTATTTTGAAACATTTTCTAGGGCACTGCCTACAGATGACACAATAGGCCTCCCTGGCGGTACAGTGGGATTTTTATGGATTTTAGGCAAAAGGTTAAAATTGACAATTTGGGATAATCCAGTTTAAAAAAAACGGTATTCTTCCCATGTTAAATAACCTTTTTGCTCCCATTCTTTAAGTTTGTCCCATATGTCAAAGATACTAGCATTATACATATCCATGTTGGCTTTCATATAGAAATTGTGGTCATCTAGTTGTCTCTGTGCCTCCACCAAGTACTTTTCCTTCTCCCACAGGACAATGTTGCCCCCTTTGTCGGCCGGGCGGATGATGGTATCAGTGTCACTAGCCAATGCTTTTAGAAATTCTTTTTGTTTGATCGATAAATTGAACTGAATGTTGTTCTTCGTACTGTGCTTAAGTTTGAGCAAAGCTTGGGTGAGAACCTCCCAGAAGGTATCGATATTGTCGTGGGGGAGGTTAGGGTAGACCACGGACCGGGATTTGAACACCACATTACCAGTCATGACACTATGTTTTAAATATCATTATGATTATTTTATTTTGTGATGTACCGCAACATGTGGAGTAGAGGTCCATGTAATATGTATACATTACATTGTTCATGGAACACTCAGTAATGGTCGCTGTGGTTTTTACCACCACTTGTCAATCAACTGTCCATCCTTTGTATCATTTGGTGTGATCAAGACAGCTTGCTGTCGAAACGCGTAACCTTTCCTGAAATAAACTCTGGTTTCTTTCTGAGCGCGAGTCCTTCTTTGAAGAAGATTGTTGTGCGTCTTATAATTGCCGGGAGATCTGCCCAGCGCGACTCGCCGCCTGTCTATGGGCCACAGACTTCAGTAACCTTGGTCGTTTGTGTGGATATATATATATACATATCAAAACACAGTCCCGAAATCCAAATCCTCGGAACGAAAACAGGTATGGTTGTTGTTCTTGAGGTGGAAGTACAGGTCCCCGAGAAGGATGTAGTCTGTGGAGGCGAGAACGTGTGTACTGACAAAGTCGGCGATGGAGTCGCTGAACAGTGGTCCGGGTCCGGGGGGGTCTGTAGATGAGGGTTCCTCTAAGGGTGATGTTGGAATCGGTGTAGATCTGGAAGTGCAGGTGTTAGGCGGTGCTGAGGGTGTCGTCGGTGTTTTGTCGAGATTCTGAGAGTGGCGATTCCTCCTCCTAATCCGTTAGTGCAGTCCCTGCGGATGATCTTGTAGCCGTCCGGGATGGCTATGGCTATGTCGGGTGCTGAGGAGGGGTTCAGCCAGGTCTCCGTCAGGAAGTTGGCGTCTGAGGAGGTTGAGTCGAGTAGGTCCCAGAGTTTAACAGCGTGTTTGCGGGTGGAGCGGGTGTTGAGAAGAATGCATCTGAGGTGGTTGCGTTCTTTCCCGGTGGGTGGATTTGCGGATCAGATGCTGGCGAAGCTGCAGTTCCGGCAGGAGAAGGGTTCTTGGGTGTGTTTCTGGGCGGCCAGGAAGCAGGTCTGTGATTGTCTGGTGTTGAGTGCGCGGAGGGTGCTGGTATCGTAGCGGTGTCGGGCGTCATGGCATTCACGGGGGCCAGGGGGTCTGGCTCTGGGAGCGGTCCAGGCTCGGAGGGGCGCAGACGGGTTAGCCTTAGGCACGCCTTCGGTGCACCAGCGGCGCGGCCGCACAGCAGCTGCCATAAGAAGGGGAGATGGGAGGGAGGAGCAGCTGGGAGGTGGGAGCGGACGAATGGGCGAGTGGGGTAGCGGGCCGCGGGGAACGCAGCAGAGGGGAAACAGGGGAAGGAACTGCAAGGGATACAGAAGGCAAAAAAGGGCACAGGGCACAGAAATGGCACAAAGGAGGAATGAAGATGAAAACCAAATAACCAAATACAACAAAATGCAATACAAATACAGTTAACCAAGTGTAGCGAGCGGGGGGGCGGGCCTCATGGGGCGCAGCGGCGGAACAGGTGAAGGTAGGGGAGAACAGGGGCAACAAAGGGGACAAAATTACAGAGGGCAGCAATGTAGAACACGACGGGGACAACAAATACAGGAAGGCAGCAGATACAGGAAGGCAGCAATGAGGAAATACGAGGGGGACACAAGAATAGCAGAAAGGCAGTTATGGCAAATACACAATGCAGCAATGCGAACAACAAAAGTACCAGGCTCCCGAGGCAGAGGGGCCTCGAACCTGCGGCAGCGGTGGTGAGGAGCAGCAGAGGTACACAGACACACTGGTGGTGCTGTACGGCATGGGGGAGCGACCTGTCTGAAGACAGGGTCAAGGGTTGCTCTCCCTACCGTGCAGCCGCTGCTATAAGAAGGGGGAGGTGGGAGGGAGGAACAGCTGGGAGCGGATGAATGGGCGAGCGAGGGGTGGGGCCGCAGGGGACACAGTGATGGGAAAAAGGGGAAGGAACTGTGAGGGATACAGAAGGCAAAAAAGGGCACAGGGCACAGAAATGGCACAAGAGGGCAAAAGGAGGAATGAAGATGAAAACCAAATAACTAAATACAACAAAATGCAATACAAATAGGGTAAAGCAAGTGTAGTGAGCGGGGGGTGGGGCCGCAGGGGGCGCAGCGGCGGAACAGGTGAAGGTAGGGGAGAACAGGGGCAACAAAGGGGACAAGATTACAGAGGGCAGCAATGTAAAACACGACGGGGGCAACAAAAACAGGAAGGCAGAAGATACAGGAAGGCAGCAATGAGGAAATACGAGGGGGACACAAGAATAGCAGAAAGGCAGTTATGGCAAATGCACAATGCAGCAATGCGAACAACAAAAGTACCAGGCTCCCAAGGCAGAGGGGCCTTGAACCTGCGGCAGCGGTGGTGAGGAGCAGCAGAGGTACACAGACACACTGGTGGTGCTGTACGGCATGGGGGAGCGACCTGCCTGAAGACAGGGTCAAGGGTCGCTCTCCCTACCGTGCAGTGGCTGACATAAGAAGGGGAGGTGGGAGGGAGGAGAAGCTGGGAGGTGGGAGCAGACGAATGGGCGAGCGGGGGGCAAAAACACAGGGGACACAGCAGCTGGAAAATGGGGTAAGGAACTGCGAGGGATACAGAAGGCAAAAAAGGGCACAGAAATGGCACTAGAGGGGAAAAGGAGGAATGAAGATGAAATCCAAATAATCAAATACAGCAAAATGCAATACAAATACAGTTAAGCAAGTGTAGCGAGCGGGGGAATGGGCTGCAGGGGGCGCAGCGGCGGAACGGGTGAAGTTAGGGGTGAACAGGGGCAATGAAGGGGACAAGATTACAGAGGGCAGCAATGTAGAACATGAGGGGGACAACAAATACAGGAAGGCAGCAATGAGGAAATACGAGGGGGACACAAGAATAGCAGAAAGGCAGTTATGAGGCAGTTATGACGAATGCACAATGCAGCAATGGGAACATCAAAAGTACGGGCTCCCAAGGCAGAGGGGCCTTGAACCTGCGGCAGCGGCGTTGAAGAGCAGCAAAGGTACGCAGACACACTAGTGGTGCTGTGCGGCATGGGGGAGCGACCTGCCTGAAGACAGGGTCAAGGGTTGCTCTCCCTACCGTGCAGCGGCTGCTATAAGAAGGGGGAGGTGGGAGGGAGGAACAGCTGGGAGCGGGTGAATGGGCGAACGAGGGGTGGGGCCGCAGGGAACACAGTGACGGGAAAAAGGGGAAGGAACTGTGAGGGATACAGAAGGCAAAAAAGGGCACAGGGCACAGAAATGGCACAAGAGGGCAAAAGGAGGAATGAAGATGAAAACCAAATAACTAAATACAACAAAATACAATACAAATAGGGTAAAGCAAGTGTAGCGGGCGGGGGGTGGTGCTGCAGAGGGCGCAGTGGCGGAACGGGTGAAGGTAGGGGTGAACAGGGGCAATGAAGGGGACAAGATTACAGAGGGCAGCAATGTAGAACATGAGGGGGACATCAAATACAAGAAGGCAGCAAATACAGGAAGGCACCAATGAGGAAATACGAGGGGGACACAAGAATAGCAGAAAGGCAGTTATAAGGCAGTTATGACAAATGCACAATGCAGCAATGGGAACATCAAAAGTATGGGCTCCCAAGGCAGAGGTGCCTTGAACCTGCGGCAGCGGCGTTGACGAGCAGCAGAGGTACGCAGACACAATAGTGGTGCTGTGCGGCATGGGGGAGCGACCTGCCTGAAGACAGGGTCAAGGGTTGCTCTCCCTACCGTGCAGCGGCTGCTATAAGAAGGGGGAGGTGGGAGGGAGGAACAGCTGGGAGCGGATGAATGGGCGAGCGAGGGGTGGGGCCGCAGGGGACACCGGGGCGGGAAAAAGGGGAAGGAACTGTGAGGGATACAGAAGGCAAAAAAGGGCACAGGGCACATAAATGGCACGAGAGGGCAAAAGGAGGAATGAAGATGAAAACCAAATAACCAAATACAATAAAATGCAATACAAATAGGGTAAAGCAAGTGTAGCGAGCGAGGGGGTGGGGCCGCAGGGGGCACAGAGGCGGAACGGGTGAAGGTAGGGAAGAACAGGGGCAAAGAAGGGGACAAGATTACAGAGGGCAGCAATGTAGAACACGAGGGGGACAACACATACAGGAAGGCAGCAAATACAGGAAGGCAGCAATGGGGAAATACGAGGGGGACACAAGAATAGCAGAAAGGCAGTTATAAGGCAGTTATGACAAATGCACAATGCAGCAATGGGAACAACAAAAGTACAGGGATCCCGAGGCAGAGGGGCCTTGAACCTGCGGCAGTGGCGTTGACAAGCAGCAGAGGTACGCAGACACACTAGTGGTGCTGTGCGGCATGGGGGAGCGACCTGCCTGAAGACTGTTGAGTTTTATATGTGGATAAACTCATTGGATACCAAATATAAAGTGCTAGTGAAAAAATATATATATGTATTTATATATTCCCTGTTTACCTATGCAATACAACATTATTAAGGATAACAGGTCACGATCACATGGACGTATATCTGAAAGAACATGTTTGTTGAATCTAATGTAATCAGTATACAGTAAAGTGCAAGTGCAATAGTGCACAAGTTTTAGCAGCAGAAAACCACACAGGCAGTTCAAGGTAAAGTGCAAGTGCACTAGTACATATAGTTTGGCAGCAAATCTTTTCCAAGGATCTTAAAATGCACATGTGAAATTCATATGAATCAAGAATTAGTAGCTCTTTTTAAAACCATAGAGAATAACGGACCAATTTCATCATCTAGCCCAAAGAACACAGGGGGGAATAGAACTGAGATTAGAACATAAAACTAACAATGTACATGACCAAAAGTGCAACCCTTATAAACCGCCCTAAAACCAGCATAAATCCATGAACCAAACCCAATAAAACCAAAAGTAAAACCAGGTCTATGAACAAGGCCCCAAAATTGGCTAAAACACGGCTAAAACTGCAACACGCAGCAATCACATAAAAAGTTAGAATATAAAATGTTTAAAAATGATGGAATTCATAAAAAGTTGTGTAAATCTTCCCCTTTGTTCAGGCCATTGGGCATCTTAGTATCAAGTAGCAGTATATAGTGAGAATCCAATTGTCGTAATCTCTTTTCTCTATTACCACCTCTGGGCAGCTTAGATGTTGAATCAATTACAAAGTATCTCAAATCATTTAAATTGTTGTGATGTACTAGCTTAAAATGACGAGCTACCAGATAACTTGAGTCAGAGTTGACAGTAGCACGCAAATGCTGGAGTATGCGTGTGAACACTTGCAATTTGGTACTCCCTACATACTTCAACTTGCAAGAACATTCCAGTATGTATACTGCATGGTCTGTCTTGCATGTGAACAAACCTTTTATTTTGGTGGGAGTGGTTTCAAAGGCATTGTAAAACTCAGTTGTGTTGGTACCAAATGTACATGCTCAGCACGAGCTGCACTTGAAGAACCCATTGCGCTTGGATAACCATGTTCCTGACTCTATTACCTCTAGGCTGTTTTTGACTAAGGCATCCCTCATTGAGGGTTTCCTCCTAAATGTTATTTGAGGGAGATCAGGCACCATTCGAGACATGGTTAGATCAATCTTAATGATAGGCCAGTTATTGTAAATGATTTTTCTTATCTCTTTGTCTTTGCAGCTGAAAGTGGTTATTAATCTTATAGTTTCTTCGCTTTGGGGAGAATTTGTGGATCCCTTAGTTGTCTTAGATACAATACCCAAATAGTCCTCACGACTGAAGCTATTGGCCTTCGTTATTGCTACTTTCAGATCACTGTTATCATATCTTTGTGCCAAAAATCTCTGTAGAGAGTCGGTATGGCATTGAATAAGGTCCTTCTCTGGGCCGCAAATTATTTTTTGCGTAAAAATTCTCTGTATGGAATACTCTTTATCAGATTTTAGGGTGGGAGCTTTGTGCGTGGAGTATTTAATTGCCTGCTGTGCCCTTCCTATGAATCTTAGTTTGTATCTTATTGTTCTCAATGTACATCTCAACATCTAGGAATTGGACATTGCTACTACTGATTTGGGCTGTGAATTCTAAGTTGTAGGCATTGTTATTGATGATTTTGACAAATTCATTTGCTGTCTCAACCGACCCTTTCCATATAATGCAGATATCATCAATGAAACACCACCATTTGACAATGTGGGTTTCATACAGCTCTCTATGAGTGTTCCCGAGGACATGCTCCTCCCACCAGCCAACGTGAAGACACGCGTAGCTTGGGGAAAAGCATGCCCCCATAGCCACAACCCGAAGCTGCTGAAACAACTCTTTGTTAAATATGAAATTATTATTACATAGGCATAGTTCAATCATGCGTAATAACATTGCATTATGTTGGTAAAAGTGGATGTTCCTTTTCCCAAGATAGAATTTCACCGCATTAAGTCCATCTGTATGTTGTATGCTTGTGTATAATGAGCATATGTCCATAACTATAAATACATAGTCATCATCCCAAATTACAGACTGTAAAGTTGACAGAAAGTGCCCAGTGTCTTTGATAAAGGATGGCAAATATTCTACAAACTCATGCAGGAAGTAATCAGCATACTCAGACATGGCTTCTAAGAGACTTCCTTAGGCTGATATAATCGGTCTTCCTGGTAAGGGTACAACTCTCTTGTGAACTTTTGGAATTAAATTAATACTCTGGATTACGGGATGGTCATTTTTCAAGAATCCATATTAATTTTTCTTTAGTAATCCCTCTCTTTTCCATTGTCCTAGTTCATTATATACCAATTCCTTTACTTGTCTTACGTCATTAGTTGTAGCTTTTCTGTAACAAGAAACATCATTCAGATGTCGATATGCTTCTTCCATATATTGCTTCCTGGGTCAAAGAACTAGGGGGCATATTACCAACCTCTAGCGAGATTTATCACTAAATGGGCTTAGCGAGTATTTTTTTAACGCCAAGCATCGCCGGATATTATCGCAGAGATAACGTGCTATTAGCAACTATTATCTCTAAAGCGATAAAATATCCGGTGTTAGGGGCGAAATGCGTGAATATCGCTGGTAATCCAGCGATATTCATGCATTATCGCTAATGAGAACTTAGCTATAATATCCAACTCCCATTGGATATAATGGCTAAGAACTGATCTGAGCAGGCGTTAGTTTTTGGAGATATTCGCGCTTAGCGCAAATATTTCCATTGCTACGCCTGCCTTGCTAATAGGCGATAGCGACGTTAGCGACTGCTTTCAGTCGCTAACAGGTTGAGTATGCCCACTTTCCATGTCATTAGCGATAAATATCACTGACATGCAAAGCGTGCCCCAAATCGCTCGCTATCACCTACAAGCTGTTGCTAACTGCTGTTAGCGACAGCTTGCTAATAGGGCAATAGAATTATTGCCGCTTAGCGGCCGAAAACGGACGCTAAAGCGGCGATAATCACATATCGCCCGCCTTGGTAATATGCCCCCTTATTGCCCCCTTTGTCGGCTTTATTCACGATTATTTCAGCATTATTTTTCATTTGCTCATCAATGTTGAATATTGCTTGTCTCTATATGTGCGTTGTTTTCTTTTATTTACTTCAATTGAGTGTTTTAAGATCTTTTATTACACAGTCACTAAAGGTGAGGAATAAACGTCGATACAGGACGAAATAGACTGGTAGATGGTGAATTACTTGTGATGCCTTGATCTGAGAGCTCATCTTGCGTGGACCCCTGGATTTCACTTGTATCATAAGCCAAAGCATGCATTGTCCGAAGAGTTGAAATATCTAACACTAATAAAGTTTTACTGGGTTTGGTAGTGATCTGTGTATTTAATGCTGTTTCTTTTGCTTTTCCCAGTTTGAAATGTTTCATTAATTTTAATTTACGAATACATTTAAAAACATTGATCCTGGATTTCACATATTAAATTGGTTGGGTGGGCAGTAAGACAAACCTAAGGCCAATAGCTGTGTTTCCGCTATTGTCAGTTCAATGTCTGATAAGTTGATAACAGTTGTTTCTGGTTCCGTGTGTTTTTCAGCATTTAAGATCTCTTTTTCGTTTGGCGCCACCTGCCCCTGTTGTTGCCTGTGTACTTTGCTGCAGTGTTTGGCGGCGATCTTGAACTAAAAAACCAAGCTCCTCTGATGGTGTGAAGCTGGTAGGTATGGACATTGTCATATTACTCGGGCCGCTTTCATGTGAATCAGTACTGTTGGCTACAGAACTCAGTTTGGCGTTTGACATTTTAGCAACGTGTGGGCAAGTCATTGAAACTGCAGGGGCTCTCGGTCCCATTGCCTGTCTCTTTACTGAATCAAATTTGCGTGCAAATGTAAAAATTCTACCTGTTTCATAGTCTTTCTTATCTCAAGCGAATTTGAATATTTTACGGGCCATTATCATTTCCTCCTGTTTCTTGAGGCATTTGTCAATCTCTTCCCTGCTCTTTTTTATCAAGTCTTGTTGTTCATGCCCCACTAATTGTTGATTGAGAGTATCAATTTGTTTTAGAATTTAAGTTCTACCCAATTGCACGCATTTAATTAAAATTGAGATCATATTCATTGACGCTTCCAAATTATTTGTGGCCCATTCCTTCAACATTAACAGCTTGGGATTCTTGAACGATGGAGTAATGAGAACCCTGAACCCGCGTGGTACTTGACCCACCTCTTTGTATTTCTTGAGGGATTTTTTCTCCCACCATTTTGTTAGTTCATTACGGAGAAGTTTTTCCAAATATTTGAGTTGTCCTTTCACATCATTGACAACCCTCAAATTGTTGTCGTTTGCCGCCGGTGCATCATCGATTTCCGGTAAGTCTTAACACAGTGCATCTGCCATGACCTCCCGGTCCCTTAACGTGTCGGCTGACAAAGTAATTATATATGCAATGCAAATCAGATACACTTTGTTACTGCTGCGTGCTGTGTTGCCAGTACTATTGTGTGAATGCACAATCCCTTATACCCGCTAATGCCACACTATTGCTTAGATCCCGGCTTACCTTTTTTTCCTTAATTTCCCTTATGTCATTCAGCTGACTACTTATTGTTACATGCCTTTTTCCTGCACTTTCTATCAACATTAATGCTGGCTCTATAAATATGCTTTGTGTGAGAAAAACTATCCCCCTCCTCTCTCTTCCACCATATAAGTGCAAATGTATCAAAATACTATATATGATATGCTTAATGCCACTGGGGAGTGGGGTTCATTATCTTCTTAAGATTGTGTACAGTTCTTCGTCCATGTTCAGGCCAAAACGTTCCTTACTGGCCAAGTCCAAAATAATACTTGTTTCCAGATTTCTGAGTTTAGCTTCCCTGTCTCCTCCTCTCTGGCTCTTTGGGACCTGGGCAATGCAACTAAACATCATCAGTGTTATTTCACTGTTATGTTGTTGTTCAAAATGTTTTGCTACTGGATATGTCCTATCCCTGTTTGTTGTCCCTCTCAGGTGTTGTAGGATCCGCCTGTGCACGGAAAGTGTAGTATTGCCTATATAGACTTTCGGACATGGGCATTTAAACATATTTCACTGTGATCTTACTACATAATTAGATCCATGCACAAATGTGTAATCCACACTTAGTAGCCATATGGCATGCATGTGTGCTCTCTGAAGGAGCAACCTCAGTTTGATGGACAAGTATGCTCACATCATTTTTCAACATAGCCCTTATTTTCTTAAAGAATGTAATCTTTTGCTTTTAGGCAAACAACAAAGAATTTGTAAGCCCCAAACTGAAATGACTGGCAGTTCCCAGCAAATCACAATGCAATACTTAGTTACTCAAGCACCCAATCCTTGCTACCCAATCCTTGCTTGACACCACTGAACTGGGCAATTGCAGTGCAACATCCAATTATATACTGACCAATCCCAGTGCGGCACACAGGCAGATCAACCAATTCCACTGTTGAAAACAAGCGGAACAACCAAATTCTAGCGCGACTCCTAATGATATAACTTGCAGAACCACATAATGACTCTCACATTTTTTCCAATCAGCTTTGCCTAAGCTATAAATATCAATAACTTTTGTTTCTTTACATAGAGAGAAAATAAAATTGATGAGCGCTCTAAGGAAATATGGAACAGTACCTTCCTGCTACTACTATCCACACAAATTAAGATCGCAACCGGCAGAAAAGAACTCTTACTAGTGCAGTCTACTCCTAAGCACAAGGATCAAAAGAACACCAAATTTCATTAGCACAGTCTCGCAACAGAAGCTGAACAAGTCCATATCTTGGTGTGGCCATGGCGCCTCACAGTTCAACACCTCAGCCTTAACAGACCAGTCAAATATCATTTAATTTATCTCTATCCTGGGTTCTTGGATTTTGACAAATCTAATGAGCAAACTTCAGCTATGAGCACTGTGTGCATTCATCTCCATTAGCACATGTGAAATGCTTTAAATATCAATTTCAACTCAAAGCTCTCTTGAGCTTAATTTGACACCACAACTTAAAGCAAAACAAATCTGCCAAAATCCAGCAAAACTGCACCTCTCAACAACCCACATTTAAAACTGCATAACCCTACTCACATTGGCATGCTACTGCAATCGCTTTCAAGGAAAATAAAACACCATTAATAATCCAACTGGGACCACAGAAGATCAGGGAATGCTAATTGAATTGGGGCAAAATTTGAATTTGGGTGGTGTTCAAATCATCTAGCCCTAATGGAAATCATCCTGCGCTACCAGAAACCTTTTAGTGCTTATCTTCTTTGTGCAAATTTGGGGTAATAAAAGCGCTATCTGATGAATCAAAGTTCACAACTGAGGCTGGTCGACAAATCAAGCAGTTAAATATTGTGAAGCACATTAGGCTGCACAAGGAAGACATAGAATGATTAGGTTTTCAAACCAGAAATGTTTATTAAAGGTCAAAATATTTACAGAAGGCAAAATCATCAAATTAGTATCAATCAATAATCAATATATGAATGCATCACTCAATATGAAGTTTAAATCAAAGCAAGTCATAAAGAGAGAGAGGACAAATTAGCAATGAGTCGCCTCAAGAAAATGTTTTAGAAAATTATTTTGCGCAGTACCCTACTATAGTCTAAGCTGTCTCTGGAATGGACAAAGTATTTCTGAGTTGCAATCGCCTATGCACTAGCCCAGTGTTTCCCAAACTGTGGTGCAAATGTTCTAAGTATAATTAGAAGTTTTCAAGCTTCAATAAAAGTGTCAAGACCAAGATAACCCCAGTGATTAATGTTCCTGCTGGAGAGAGCTGAGTTTTGTCCAGTTGCAGCTTGACCTATTTAATGTAGCACAGAGGGTTAATATGCCTCTTTCAAAGAAAGTGTGCCTGTATATATTTTTTTAACTGTGTTTGATCTGCATAGGTCAATGGGTTACTGCTTTTGTCACAGAGATTCTTTAGTTACTGTGCAGTTTATAAGTGACAATTGTGATCTAGAACAGAGACGTATAAACTGGAATCAAAAAGATGTTTGCAAACTGCATGGTACAAGATAGTAACTTAAGTTTCTTCCCAGTCTTTCATTATCCTGATGCTGCTAAAAACGTTTATTTGAATGGAAATAAAGTTTCATTGTTAAAGTCAATGCTAAACACTGTGTTATGCCTACCAGTATGAATGATGTGAATCCTACAACTAGTAGTCACCTTTGCCTTATGTTATTACATGTATGATTCATTATCTCTATGGGGCAGATTTACAAGGAAAGTGACTCAGTGAGTGCTGCAAGCCATTTGGCTGTGCTGCACTTAGTTACTTTCAAAGAACAGGGATGCAACATATTTGCCACAGTATGTTGCATCTCAGTGCTCTCCCTGCGCTGGTGCACAAACTGCTGCCATGCGCCGGCACGGGCACCCTTGTACCATGGTGCAAGGTTGCCTGCGTTGTGGGGAGATTGTTTATGTTCAGGTAGGATTCCCTTTCTGCACATAAACAATCACTAGAGGGTATTTCATTTTCCTAAACAACGAGGAGAAATGAATACATTTCTTCTTGTTGGGAAACATCCTTTACAACGAAACTTTTACAACGCACTACCATTACGACGCAACTTTTACAACGCAAACTATTACAACGCATAGCGCTTGGGGGCGCTCTAGGATAGGGAATAGGTTAATTTACTATCCAATAACCTTCCCTAGTGTCCACGGGGACTGGAGTTGGAATAGTAAATTAAACTATTCACTATCCAGCGCCCAAAAGCATTATGCGTTGCAATGGTATGTGTTGTAAAACTTGCGATGTAAAGGTAGGCGTTGTAAAAGTATGCGTTGTAACATCATACATCCCTTCTTGTTGCACCTCCCTACGCCTCCCTTGGGGAGGTGTAGCATTCGGACGCATTTCCAGATTCATGATTTCTCGTAAATCTGGAAATGTCTGGTTTCATGGGTGTTGCTTGGGAACACTCACAGCAAAACCCATGAAACGCACCTTTCACGCAAAGTCCTGTGTGCAAAGGGGCCATATTTATAAGAACCGGAAAAGTCACGCAGGGTGGCTTTTCCTGTTCTTATAAATATGGGGCACTAAAATGCGCCGCCGGAGCGTCACTTTTTGTGACAGACCGGTAGCGCAAGGGTCTTGTAAATCTGCCCTATATGTGTGTGTGTTGTAAAGTGCTCTGACATCCTACAATGGTATGAGAGATGCTATACAACAAATGAAATACATGTGACAGAGGGACTATGGAGAGACGAGAGGCACTGTTGGAGTGTGATAAAAAGGGAATCACTGAAGAACCTGAACAAAGATTATCGTATCCTGGTGCATAGTAAAGTCATAATTTACTATTCTTTTAAAGCTAATACAATTCAATATATAATGATAAATGTGTTGTAGAATGCACTATTGTTTCCTAAATTGTCTTGGGGGAGAGCCTCCCAAAGTCCCCTTTGTAGTGGTTCGACTCACTCACTGCACGTGGTGTGCACCCTGTGGAGACTGGTCTGAAATTATTTGCCAGAGCTGCTTTGGGTTTCCAGACTGGCCCTGGCAGGAGCAGGAGCCTCGTAGTGTGAATTAAAACCAACCATTAAAAAGTTAGTCATGGAGATGTAGCACCAACCTTCCCAATAAAGTTTTTAGTTTTTTGCAGATTCTTTCAATATAAAATACTAAAATCCTTAGTAATTCGACTATTTGTTTTGTGTTCACACCTGTGTTTATTTTTTTTCGGATTACAGTTTAAAATTTAAATTATACAGATTGCTAGGGGGACCCCGGCTTTCAGTGCTGACTCAATGGGGGTCCTCAGGAGCCAAAACTTTGGGAACCACTGCACTAGCCTATATCACAAAATTCTAACATTTGCTACACCTATGCATAGTTACCATAAAATGATACAATCTGGTTAGAGTAAAAAAGATACAGTCTTGATCTCCTTCACTCCCAAGGATTTTCCACAACACAGCTTCTCTATGTGTTCTTTAAATTTAAAATTATCTTCAACACAATGAGATGCATTGGACCCGCCTGTACTCTGCAGGTGTCTTCTCAGATTCAATGCCAATTATAACATTCTGTAATAGCTACAGCAAAAAGAAAACATTTATTCTCACGAGGAAGTAAGAAACAGAAAACTATGTTCGACAGCATTCAAATTCAGCTTGTCTAGAAATAAAAGTTAATTGGTCATGAAGCAAAATGGCAAACAATGTTAGCTATTTTGAAATGCAGTCCTTTATCAGTTATGCTCAAGCTAAATATGAATTAATGATCTAATAACATTTGTATGGTTACATGTTAATGTAAATTGTAATGCAAACACACTTAGGGCCCGATGTAGGTAATTTTTTTTTACCGGTTCATAAATACCGACTCATACCGAATCGGTATTTATGAACCGGAAACCCAAATGTAGGTAAAAATCCGGTACAAAATACCGATTCGGTATCAATCGGTATTCAAACTCGGTAAATACCGAATCGGTATCTACCGAATCGATAATATCCGACTCGGTAACACCCATACAACCCTATGGCCTTCCAGTCCCATAGGAATGAATGGGAGACACCGAATCGCAATTTACCGAATCGGGAAATACCGAATCGGTAAATACCGATTCGGTAAAATCCGATCTCGAAATTTCGAATACATGACATGTGAGCCTGTGCACCAATCAAGGACACCCACCACACCCCACATCCTGGCATCTGAGAGATCAGCCAATCAGGTGCAAGTACCACACCCCAGTACCTGGAGGTGGCCACACCCATGCAGGTGCAGAGCAACAGAACTGCAGAGAGAGCTGGAAGGGAGACAGAGGAGCAGGCTGCAGTGAGACCAAGAGAAACAGCATGGAGTCCCAGGAGGCACAAAAGGATGGAGGGGACAGGAAGAGAAAGGTGAAATTCAGCCCCACAGAGCTCCAGGTGCTGGTGGAGGAGGTTGTGCAGCACTACAGCCAGCTGTTTGGGAAACAGTCTCTGCATGTAGCAGAGTCTGCAAAGAGGACCACCTGGCTGGCAATACAGAGCAAGGTCAATGCTCTAGGAGTGACCCACAGAGAAATTGACGACATGAGGAAGAGGTGGTATGATCTGAGGATCACCACCAAAAAAAAACTACCCACCCAGAGGAAGAAATCAGCAGCAACCGGTGGGGGGAAGAGCCGTGCCCCAAGCCTCACCGACCTGGAGCAGCTCGTGTAATCAACCATGGAGCCTGAAAGCATACATGGGATCGGGGATGCTGATAGCTCAGCCAGAGCTGCAAGTAAGAAAGGTAAGATGCATGGACATGTACCCCACCAATTCCCAGGCCCCTTCCCCAATGTGGGTGAATCACTCACAATCTAGCACACATGACTGTAGTCCCCAGCAATGCATCATGGTAGTTGTAGTAGTCATAGGTACATACATCAAAGCTGCCAACACCGAACCCTACATGCCATGCCACACTCCCCATGCACAAACAGTCTAGGCAAATGAAAATGTGTGTTAGGAATCTGTGTTGGGAAAACAGGCAGCTGATCATTGTCCATGTCTGTTCACAGGAGAGTCATCGCGCAGAGCAGCGCTGGGAGGGGAGTGTAGTGCCACAACATCGTCTGCGCGGGAGAAGGCAAAAGACACTGCTGGACCTAGCACTGTCCCTGAGGAAACATCCACACCCCAGGCACCCACAGCAATGGAGCACGACACCACTGCTCAGCCACTCTCGCCCCTGCTGTTCGACACACAGACTCAGCCAGCACCAGCAGGAGCCACAACACCCAGCTCAGGGTCCCCTGTGCGCGTGAGGCCAAGGAGGCAGGATGTCCCACCTTTACGGATCCTGGAGAGCTCCGATGAGGAAGTGGTAGTGGCTCCCAGACCTACTACACCAACAATGGCTGGCCACGCAAGACAACTTGTCTCACTGGAATCGGCCGTGCAGGTGACCGTGTCCGTAGGGCACGAGAGGAGGATGAGGGGCAGGATGTCTTCGCTGGGCTTGAAGCCACAATGGTGAAAGTCCAGCGTATGCAGGCCAAAGGCATCATGGCTGTGCACCGGCAGGTGCGCATCCTGAATATCAGGATGTCGGACATTGATCGGGGGATAGGTGCCATGGCAAGGGGAATGGAGGCCATGGGCAAAGGGATGGAGGCAATGGGCAAAGGGATGGAGTCCATGGCAGAGGGGGTGAGGGGCATGGAGGTGTGCATGGGCACCCTCTGTGACAGGCTGCAAAGTGACCAAGAAGAGAGGCGCAGGTACAGGCGCGAGGTCAGGCTGCTCAATCAGTCGATTAACCGCTTGGCAACTTCCTCCACCCTGCAGTGTCGCCGCTCTGTTAATCTGCAGACTGACATTGTTCACTGCTGCAGTGACTTGTCCCGGGGGATGGGGAGGGTGTCCTCAGCAATGGAGGCAATGTTGACACAGCTGACAGCCACAGGTGGCAACATGGTTGTTGGGGACACTGAGGAGTCAACAAGTAGGAGTGGGTCCAGCACGCCTGTTCAGGACATACGTAGGAGCAGCAGACTCCATGCCGAAGACACCGGCACCACTGCACATGTAGACCCCCAGCCCCGTGCCTCACAAAACATCATGCGTAAGCGCAAACATTGAAAGATATATTGATCACAGGACAGGTCAAAGTGAGGAAACTTTGGCAAAACATTGTGCAAGGTGCATTTAATTTGATTAATGTTTTTTTGGAAGGTGCAGTTGTGTACATTAAAGTGAGTGTTCCAATCACTGGACCTGGCTGTGTGTCATAGCTAGAAGTATCTGTTGGTAATTTCAGCACTTCGCAGTCGACCATCTGTTGCTGGTGCTGCTCCTGCTGCAGTGTGATCTGCTTGTACTGTCCCATCATCAATGTCCTCATGATATGTGAGTTCTATCTCTGTGCCCTCCTTGGTGGCTAGATTGTGCAGCATGGCACAGGTCGCAATAATCTTGCAACAGATAATTGGCATGTATTGCCGTGCACCTCCACTCTTATGGAGGCACCTAAACCTACTTTTCAGCAGCCCAACTGTACGTTCCACCACACAACGTGTTGTTCTGTGTGCCACGTTATAACGCCTTTCACTCCTGGTGGATGGGTTCAGGTAGGGGGTGAGCACAAATGAACGCAGGGCATATGCACTGTCACCTGGGTGGGAAAGGATAATTAGATTAGTCACGTACTCAGGTGTGCACCTTCTTCATGAACTGTCAGGGTGTCCCACACATACTTACCCAGCAGGTATCCATCACCGAAATCACCAGCCACAAGGCGTCTGTATATCCCACTGTTGGTGAATATGTAGGAGTCGTGGGAACTCCCTGGATATTTGACTACAATGTCCGTTATCATGTTTCTAGCGTTGCAGATCACCTGCACATTGATTGAATGGGTGGACTTCCGGTTTCTGTAAATGTGCTCAGTTGCTGCAGGTGGGCATAGTGGGATGTGCGTCCCATCGATACAGCCGATAATGTGCGGGAACTGTGCAAGTTGATAAACTCGGTTTTTGTCCTTGCTAGTTCTGCAGCTGTCTCAGGGAACTCAATGTAGTGCTCCATCCTCTGCATCATGGCGTTTAGGAATTTTCTGAAGAAGCGTGACAGGCAGCTCTGGGACACTCCACCTGCATAGGCTATCACGTGCTGGTAGCTCCCAGAGGCAAGAAGGTGTAGGCAGCACAGCACCTGTACATGGGGTGGGATGGCGTGTGCTCTTGGGGTTGGGTGTTCCAGATATGGGTGGAGGTCCATGATCAAGTCCAGGATGGTTCTGGGGTGGAGTCGGTACCTTTGCAGGATCTCTGCTTCAGTGAGTTGGAAGAGGGTGATCCTCTGCCTATATACCTGCTCCTCCCTTAGCCAGACCCTCTCTCCTGCTGCCTGTATCCGTAGCCGCCTTGCAATTAAGTAGAAGGCCGCCATTGTGGGTGTACTGTTGCATTTTGGGAGCTTCTTATATATCCTGTTCCTGGTTTCCACCTGCTTCCAATCCATGTTAAATACCGACTCTTAAATACCGAATTTCACGAAATTCGGTATTTCCTGACTTTGCTACATCTCAAATGGCCTTTTTTACCACTTCTTATTTACCGACTCGGTAAATATGAAATCGGTATTTACCGATTCGGTAACTTACCATTTCTTATTTACCGATTCGGAGATTATGTATTCGGTAAATTCCGAATCGTGTTATACCGATTCGGTCTTTTACCGACTGGTATTTACCGATTCGGTACGTTTTTGGTGACATACATCTCGATGCACTGATACCGGTCGGTAATGGCCAAATTTACCGATTTTTGGCCGTTACCGACCGGTATTTGGCTACCTACATCGGGCCCTAAATGTAGAAAAAATCCCTTCAATTTCAATGAGGCAATGTAATTGTATTAGGATTACAAAACATACAGGAACATCGTAGGCTGAGAGTTTTTCATCCAGATATTTATCCTGTAGGATGTAGGTGAAATATACAGGTGATAGGTTGGATTAAAAAATAGAAGTATATACAGGAAAGGGTGTAGAACTCAGCATTAATCCCACCCCCTTCACATGCACCCTCATAAATACTGATGCCCACAATATGAGTAAATTCAGAGGTAGGGGAAAATATCACACCTTGTTTCATCCAACTCATGCTAGACCCATACATGTTCTTCCAACATTTGTCTGTGTGCTATTCTTTATTATATTTGATGCTGCGAAATTGGGGGTGTGGCATTGGAGATGAATATGAGTCTTGCAGCAGTTTTGGTGGATAGTCTGGAGTCTGTGTAGGAATTGTTTGGAGATTCTAGCACAGAGAGTAATGCCATTGTCTAGCCTGCTGGTGATGAGTGGTTATGCGATAATCCATCTGGTGTTCTGAGGCAACCATTTAAAGATCTTTCACAACATGTGTAGGATGTGGGAGCAGGAGGTGCACATTGATTTGACCTGAGCCTTTATATTGAGCCTATCAGCATAACGAGCCCAAGATTCCACTTTTTTTTTTTTTTGGTGTTCAAACTACTTTTATTGAAAAAAGACAGGCAGTACACAGCTTCTTACGCCTACAACCCGGAGGCTGGCAGCTTGGCATGCAACTCAGTAGGTAAGTTGTAGTAGGTATAACACAGCTGTTAAGCCGGCATCCAGGGGGCCCGGCAGCGTCAAATAGCACAACATCATAAGTGTCCATACGCTAGTACCGGAGGCTGAGGCATCAGGATCTAACATAGCAGAACAGGTATGTTTTGGTTTTTCGAGTTATGTGTAACCTTAAGAAACAGTCCCCAACGTGAAACAGAACAGTGAGGTCATACAGACACATGTAGATGTAGATTGCTAGGTCAACATGAAGAGCAATAATCTGTCAGGGCCTTACCGGGTAATATATTGGCAGGTGAAAGTCACAGTGATGTTCGCAATCTGAAGGATGAAAGCGTAGTGTAGCGCCATAGAGCAGAGTCTGGCCTGATAATAAAAGTGTGGTAGAGTGACAGGGCTGAGAAAAGGGTGCGTGACAAGCAAGAGTCAAATGATACTGCCTGCGTATGTAATGTCTACGACTGATGTGCAGAAAGGAGCTATGTATGTGTGCGAGCCGTGGAGTAACCTGCGGGATAGTATGCAAGGCGATGCGCAGGGAGTGGTGGATGCACCTACAAGGAGCTGTCTGTGTCCCTAAGTGTCTATAAATCAATTAAGTATTACCATTCCCTTCCTCTGGAATATCAGATTCATCCGCCTGAGCGAGCAAATAGTCAACCAACGGGCTCCAGATGTCCTTGGGTCGGCTAGGAATCGGTAGCAGGTCAGCAAAGGTGAGGTGCTGCTCCTGACAGTAAACTATGTCTGCTAGCCACTCCTTAAATTTAGGGGTTCTGCCTCTGCCCCAACGACACGCAACCCGTCGCTTCGCTAAAAGCAATGCCATGTCAACAAATTTTCTGTTGGCTTTTGAGATATGGGGCGCGTGTCCGAGCAGATCGAGAAGCGGGTCCTCCGCTATAGTTTCCTTAGTCATTGTCGTGAGAGCATCCGTCACCTGTTGCCAGTATAGATGGACAGGAGAACAATCCCAGGCCAAGTGAAGGAAGCCCGTGTGTTCGGCGTGACACCGTTCACATCGATCATCATCGGCCAGGCGGAATCTGTGCTTTTTGATAGGGATATAGTACAGTTGGTATAAGAATTTGTAATGTATCATCTTAAATCTGCTACTGGCCGATATTCGAGCTGTCAAGGCACAGCATTATTGCCAGTGTTCGTCGGTGAGGTCTGTGGCTAGATCCGAACTCCAGCGAGCTCGAGCTCTCACTTCAGGTATTGTAGCGACAGATCTGAGTTGGCGATAAAGCCCAGCAACAAGGTGCTTCCCGTCCTGTGAGCACAACAGAAAGTGGAGGGGGAGAAAGGTCTCAGGTTCCTCGGGGAATTCCGGTACGATGTCCTTCATGCCCTGGCGGAGGCGCAGATAGTAGAAGACATCCAACGGGGTGCGGTCGTAAGAGGCGAAAAAGACTTCAGCAGTCTTGAATCTACCGTCCACGAAAAGCTCACCCCATGAGGTGATCCGCAGTCGCTCGCACAGCAGCCGGAACCCTCGCTCCTGTAATAGGGCAAGGTTAGGGTGAAACGTCAAAGGCATTCTGGGGGAGTATGGCAGGCTGCAAGACATCCTCTTCGCTATGCGGCGCCAGGCATCCTGAGTGCAGGAGACCGAGGTGTTAGGTGTCTGTATGAGCGACTCCGGGCACAGTAGCAGACCGTTAAGCGGGATGGGATGCACGATCCAATCCTCCACCGCCAGTTGCGGCATGAAGGGGGTCGGTGCCAGCCAGTGATAAGCGTAATGCGCTTGGGCGCAAAGGTAATAGGCCTCAAAATCAGGGACGTCGAAGCCTCCAACCTCGCACGGCATGATCAATGTGGACCATTTTAATCGTGGATTCTTACCTCCCCAGAATAACCTACATAGTTCAGTCTTTAAGGATTTAAAGAAGAACGCGCCCGGATAGTACGGGATGTTGAGGAAGAGATATAGGAACTGGGGTAAAACCACCATTTTGATGAGGGACGCTCGGCCGGCCATGGAGAGCGGCAGAGGTACCCAGCGGTCGACAGTAGCTGCAAGTTTCGTAATCGCCACTCCATAATTGGCACGAAGCGTTTCATCTTTATCGAATGATATCATTACACCGAGATACCGGAGGTCAGTCCGACACCACTCAAGTGGATAGTCAAGGGGGAAGTCGGGCACTGCATCAGTCAAGGGAAAGAATTGCGATTTGGACCAATTAATGTGTATCCCCGACATTCTGCCAAAAACAACAAATTCACGCAGTAAGGGATTGAGGTGAAGGTCTGGGTATTTTACATAAAGGGTAATGTCATCAGCGTATAGGGACACATCTATTTGTCGCTGGAGACACTGTACCGCACCAGCTCGATGTAGCTGGCGCAGTCTACAGGCTAGTGGTTCGACCGCTATGGCGAAGAGGAGGGGGAGAGAGGGCACCCCTGACGTGTTCCCCTAGTGATGGCTATGGAGTGTGATAGATGACCGTTGATGAGGACCTTGGCGGTAGGTTGCGTGTAGAGTAATTGGACCCAGGAGATAAATAGTTTGGGAAACCCCATGCTCGCAAGGACGGAGAACAGATATGGCCATTCGACAGAGTCAAATGCCTTGGTGGCGTCCAGAAAAATCGCAGCTACCGACAAGTCAGGGTGGACCGCGCGAAGCAGAGAGAACAGGGTTCGTAGGTTATGGGAGGTGGAGCGACCCGGGACAAAGCCTGCCTGATCGGGCAAAACAATTCTAGTCATAAGGAGGGACAGTCGGGTGGCCAAGACCTTTGCTAGAATTTTCACATCACAGTTGAGGAGAGAGAGCGGACGGTATGAGCCTCTATAACTAGGGTCCTTGCCCGGCTTTAACAGCGAGGTGATGACCACTTCTCGCATAGAGCAGGGGAGGATGCCATCGGTCAGCGACTCCTCGTATACTTCTCGGAGGACGGGGGCCATGATGTCAATATAGGCTTTGTAGAACTCGGCAGGAATGCCATCCAGTCCCGGTGCTTTCACGTTCCCTAAGGACATGGCGGCATCGCGATTCTCATCAGTTTCGAAAGGGGCGGCAAGGAAGGCCCGATCCCCGTCGCTGAGCCAGCAAAGTGCCACAGAAGTCAGCATATGGCGTCTCAGCCAAAGTGTCAGTGGTGTATAGTGTACGATAATGATTTGTGAAGGCATGGAGTATAGCATCCGAGTCTCGAAGGACTTGGTCGTGGTCGTCAGTGATTTCAAGGATAGTATTGTGGTCCCGAGGGACGCGCGTGAGGACCGCGAGTGTTCTCCCTGGTCTGTCTCCCTCACAGTACTGTCTGGCTTGCCAATGTTTCCCCCGGAATTTAGCCTCTCTATTAGCCTCCTCCTCGTATTTCGATAGCTTGTCTCTGAAGGCTGCGTGGATTTGGGGACTATCGTCTTCAATCATACGAAGCTCCAACGCCCTGAGTTCCCCATGCAACGACTGGATAGTGTTTTGTATGTCTCGCAAGACCCCGAAGCTTTTAGAAATACAGTACCCCCTTACAGTGACATTGAAAGCTTCCCAGATACATTCTATGGAATCTACTGACCCCTTGTTCCTGGGGAAGAAAGCGGCAATTTCCTCCCCTAGCTCTGTGCAGAACAGACTATCTAGCAGCGCCGCAGGTTGCAATCTCCAACGTGGCCTAAGGTTGTCCCACCCGGGGATACGTGTGTGCAACAGAACAGGGCTGTGGTCTGAATACATCCTCGGTAAGTGCGTAACCCCTAGGATCCCCGAGGTAATCCCCTTGGTGAGAAGAAAGTAGTCTAACCGTGCCCACGTGCCCGTGTGTGATACAAAGTGTGTGCCTTCTCTGCGGGACGAGTGTAGGTGTCTCCAGGCATCTACTAGTGCAACCTTCAGTCATGATACCCTCCAGTGCCTCCCTGGTCCTCGGTTTATAGTGATGTACTCCATCCGAACGATCCAAGTGAGGTATTAGGGCTAGATTAAAGTCTCCCCCCCAGATGACATGGCGAGACCCCACATCCACAACCTTGCCCCAGAGTGCGGTAAAAAAAGAAGGTATGTCCGAATTGGGAGCATAGCAATTGATGAAAGTAATCGTATCATGGCCCATACGTCCCCACAATAGAGCATAGCGCCCTTCTCTGTCCAGTGAGTGCCCGAATTTATGAAAGGGTACTGTGCGCTTAATCAGGATAGTTACCCCTCTTGCGTATGTGGAGTAGGAAGAAAATATACGAAGCCCCGCCCATTTGCTTGCAAAAGTGGCAGAGACCAACGGTGAAAGGTGAGTCTCCTGCAGCATGGCGATGTGAACATTATGTCTATTTAGATAAGCAATTACATCTCGACATTTACGAGCATTGTTCTGCCCCCTGACATTCCACGACATGCAATTCAAGTGTACACTAGGCCTTAAGTCCGCCATAAGCAACTACGTGGTAGCACACCCCAGCGCAAAAAACAATGAGACAGAAGGTATTATACCATATGTGGTAGAAAGTCGACCGCAGTCTCGTGTAATTCGAATGTCAACTTCATGTGCAATCTGTTTCACCTCAAACATTCCCACCCCTCCTCCCACTACTGCATCCCAATCATGCCAGCAGCCGCCCATTCCAACCCTCTTCCCCTCCTCCCCCCCTCCCCCCTACCTGCAACTTGAACCCCCCACAGAAATACATGGGGAACACCCGAAAGGGAAACAACAACAAGGGCGCACAGCCACTGCTCCCGCCAGGCGACCTCTCGATCTGTAACGCCCTCGGGAGAGGTCGTGGTAGAGAGAGTGGTCCTTGAGGTACTTTACCATCGACGAGTGAAAGTAGTCCAGGTCAGTAGCGCAGCGTCTGTGGCAACCGCCCCCCCTGGGCAGGGAAGACAGGACACTGCGCCGACGCGCCCATGGTCAGGGCATGCCTTGTTCAGATGGTCACTGCTCCTCCGCTGCTAATGACGGATCATCGTCTTCCATATCTTCTTCAGCATTGCGGTCATTCCGCCGAGCCTTGTTGACTGATTTCAGAAAATCCTCAGCTTTCTGGGGATTAGTGAAAAAACGGTGCTTCCCTCGATGAGTGACTCGCAATCTCGCTGGGTAGAGAAGGGCGTACTCCAACTGAGCCTCTCTTAACTTCTTCTTGACGGGAAGGAACTTTCGTCTCTCTTCTTGTACTAAGGGGGTAAAGTCAGGATAGATGGAGAATGCCACTCCGTTATATTGCAACGTCTGTTGAGTCCGGGACGATCGGAGCGCGACGTCACGGTCGCGATAGTTCAACAGTTTAGCAATGATTGGCCTAGGGGGTAACCCGGGCTTGGGGACAGGTCCCAACGACCTATGTGCTCTTTCAACTATAAAGTGCGACGAAAAGGCTTCTTCCCCTATCGAGTTTTTAAGGAGTTTCTCAATATATATCTCCATTTTGCCAGTGTCTGTGGACTCCGGTACGCCCGTGACGCGTATGTTGTTGCGTCGGCTGCGGGCTTATAAGTCCTCGCTCTTAGCCCCTATGAGTCGGAGCAGGTTATCCATGCGGGCCAACTGTGTGGAGTGGGACGATGTAATGTCGTCATTGTCAGAAATCCGCTGCTCCGTGACCGCAAGTCGCTCCTCATGCCGATCTACTTTATGGACAAGGGCGTCCAGTCTAGAAGTCATGCCATCCACCTTTTCGACCACCGTGGCGAACCCCTGCCTCATCTCCTGGAACAAGTTGTGCAGATCGAAGTCTCCAGCGGAGGAGGAGGTAGCGGCCGAGGATGGAGCGTCCAGGGGCCCTGAATCGGCAGGCACCGACTTGGTACTTTTCTTGGCAGTACAAAGCTGAGTTTAGGTTGGTGATGTTCAGGGCGTCCCATTTTGACCACCGAGCGTGTCTGCACCGCCACCCTGTGCGCCGCCGTACCAGCCCGTGGAGGGATGAGGCTGCTGGACGAGTCGTTGGGCGAAGCCAGGTGGTCTCAGGAGTTGCTATCAATACGCACTCTCGGCCAGCAAGTGACGCCACTCGGGGTAGAGGCTCCCAGCCCACAACCGCACTCAAGCGGTAAGGAAGGATCGTGTAGAGACGAGGCGCCAGTTACCCGCAATGGAAGCCCGGCAGGCGTGTGGGCACGAAGAACCAGGCGCGCGTATGGCCGTGGCGGGCAACAGACAGGGCCCCCCCAGTGCATGCACCAGCCCGCAAGTCTCTCGATGGTCGGTGGCAGCAGGCCTCAGGTAGCGCTCTGCTATGGGGGTGCTTGCTGTGCGGGGAACGATGCGGGGTGATCGCCTGGGTGGAGTCACGGTAAGTAGGCCCAGGGTCTCCCCGACATGCACCGCCGTTCGCCCGATGCTAATGTCCAAGCAGCGCCGCCGGCAGTGGAAGGTGCGTGGCGCATCCAATTATCAATGCTCCTTACCCCACATATGATGTACACAGGCGCAAAAGGCGTCCGGCTTCTTCCGGAGTCTAGTGGAGCAGCCACCGCAGTCACGGCTCTTCCTCCGTAGTATTTTCAGTCCCTTAGGCCGCACAAAGTGCGTGGCTGTGCCCTCCCAAAGTAGCGACTACAAGCGCAGGATTGCACAGGCAGGGTGCAGTCGGAAGGTCGGGAAGCTAGCCAGCAGCGAGCAGGATCATTCAGTAGTGCTGTCCCCGAGGGCCGAAGTCTCTCGCGTCACAGGCGCCAAAGCCAGGGGTGCCGGTGCGGCCCGCCTCCTCGTGGCAAGCCCCGGTCTTGCGTGATCTCCTCTGGCCGGCGTCTTCAAGGAGCACGCTCCGGGGTGAACGCCGGCCTGCGTTCAAACGCCGATTTCAGCGGTTCTGCAGCACCGGGAGGGCTGAATCTCAGGTCGAGTGTCAGGGGCTGAACACTGCAGCGAATGGTAGGTGATTTAGCGAAGGCACTCGTCGTTGGCAGCAGATAATTGCAGGATTATTCAGCAAGGAACGGGAGCTGCTTAACTAAGCAGCCATTCCGCTTGCGCGCCCTCTAGCGCCCCCAGCCCTAGATTCCTTGTGTGGTGTGTGAGTGCTGGTACTAGCTCCGATAGATTCGCATTGGGAGGTCTTTTTGCCAAAGACTAGCACTTCTGTCTTGTCAGAGTTGAGCTTCAGGCAGTTGGTTTGCATCCAGTCTGCTTCCAGGGTCACGAAATTGGTTATGGTGGTTGTTGTCTTGTCCTTCAGGGAGAGGATGAGCTGGGTTCCATCAGTAAGAGATGATGGTGAATGGTGAATGGATGATGTTGAGCAGTGTCATGTATATGTTGAAGTGGGTGGGGGTGAGGGATGTTCCTTGTGGGACTCACATATCAGTTTCTTGGGTTCTGATGTGAATGGTGGCAGTCTGACTCTTTGGGTTCTTCCTATGGCTGTTTATATGCTGTGGTTCTTTCTGAATCCTGATTGAGTGTTGTATAGAAGATGGTGAAGTTTGAGGTGGGTTGTGAGTTGCTTGTTGATGGCCTTCTCATTCACTTTGGCTGGATAGGGGAGCCAGGAGATAGGTCGGAAGTTGCTCCATTGACTCAGGTTGGCTGTAGACTTCTTAAGAAGGGCATTGATTTCTGCAAGTTTTCATTCATCCAGGAAAGAGGTGTACGTGACTGAGATTTTGGGTTTTGATGATGTGGGTCAGGGTGATACAGATTGGTGAGGTTCCCAGGTTGTGGATGTGGTGGGGGCATGGGTCAGTTGACACTGATTGCTGTTCCTGGTGAGGGTTGTTCATTCAGCCAGGTGGCCGTCTTATTGGTGCTGGGATGATTTCTCTGAGGTAGGGTGGGTGTGTTAAGTTGCTGTCTTTGCTATGTTGTCAAAGAGTTGTTGGGTGGCAACAATGTTGTTGACAGTGGCTGAGGGTGAGGTAAAACCCTGAGCGATCCAGAAGAACTCTTTACAGCTGTTGGAGCTTCTTTTGCTGTGGCTCACTAGTGAATTTTTTCCTGGTGTCTCTTATTTGCTGCTGATAGTGTCTGACAGCAGCCTGTAGGTAGTTCTCTCTGTGGTGTCGTGGTAGGCTCTCCATTTTCTTTCTTGCTGTTTAAAGTAGGCCTGGGTAGAGTTCTACTCAGCGGATCTCCATAAAGTGATATAAAAACTCTGCTGCACACTGCAAAGTTCTGCCTGTTGCTAAGTATGTTAAGTCGTGCTGCTCGCACTGATTTTAAGTACAGAGAGTTAGTCCTGCTCTCTAAAACCAGCTGGAACTGCACTTCTCATCACTCTGGAGGGTGATATTTTCTACCGCTCAAGTAGATATTTTACTAATGCAGCAGCTTGCTCAATGCGAGCAGCAGGTTTCTCAACAATACGGGTCGCTACCTGCCTCAACTGACTGCGTGGAAAAATCTCGCTGATATGAGGTCTAGCACGTGATTTTTCTCTCACAAGTGCCCGCCAACTTACCATTGGCTCAGCCATCTGAGAGAAAAAACGGTGCTATGTGTCAATTTTCTGAGTTTTGCGGCACTCCTCAAGGAGCGAGGAGTGGTCAGATTTCTCACCACAAGTGGTCGTGACCTGCAGTGACTGCCCGCATTCAAAAATTTCGCTGAGATGAGGTCTAGCACATGATTTTTCTCTCGCGTGCGCCCGCCAACTTACCATTGGCTCAGCCACACATGGGAAAAAACTCTGCTCAGCATCACTTTGCTGTGTTTTGTGGAACTCCTCAAGGAGTGAGGAGTGGACAAAACTCTGCGAACTCTGCCGGCGCAGCAGAATTCTTCACCTACCCCTAGCTTAAAGTGTTGTTTGGTGCCTCGAAACTTTTCTGTGTACCAACTGCCTTGCTTCTTTGTCTACTGTGCCTGTTGGGTTTGATGGGTGTGAGGCAGTCTGTGCATTTCTTGATCCAGTGATTGAAGTTGTGATTTGTACTTGACAAGGTTGTCTGTGGGGCTGGGTTATTCCATGCTGAGGGCGCTGAGCCAGATTGCTTCTGCGACTTTGCTCCAGCTGTGGCTTGGAATGCTGAATCTGGGAGTGGGGTTGAATTGAGATGTGTTGAATTGGAAGTGGATGATGGAGTCATCGGTCTATGTGAGCAGTGTGCTGGAGATGTATTTGATGCTATCACTTATGGTGATGATGGGATCCAGCGTGTGTTCTGTGTTGAGTTTTGATTCTCAGATGAGCTGCGTGAGTCTGATGTTGATCAAGCTTTCAAGTAGTGCTGTGGAGCAGGGTTTGTTACAGCCTTCCAGGTGAAAGTTGAGGTTCTTGAGAAGGAGGCAGATGGTGAGCAGAGTGATGTATTCGGTAATATGCTTGGGAAAGGGGCTCATGGACCAGGTGGTCGGTAAGCGAGGATTCTGTTCAGGGTGGTGTTTTCAGTGATTTGCAGCTTGAAGTACAGGTGTTCCATGAATCAGGTGGTGTTCCCTGTGGATATTATGCATTTGATTAATTACTTGTGGATGATAGCGAGTCCTCCTCTTGGCTTGTGAAGGCAATCCTCTCTAGCCATCTTTTATCCCATTGCAATTGCCACGGCGATGTTCAGAGCTGATGAGGGGTTGATCAAGGTCTCTGTGATGCAGAGGATGCCAGGTATGTCGATGCTCAGTAGGTCCATTATTTCAGGGAGGGGGGTTCTGAGCGATTGTGTGCTGAGAAACATGCATCCGAGTGGGTGTTGACATGTGGGATTGATGTGGCTTGTAGTGTAGGATTGGGGTGTAGGTGTTGTTGATGCTTGCATGGCATATGTTTTGGAAGGGGGTTGTTGAGGGTATTGTTAATATTTGCTTGGGGGTGTGAGCGGGTGGCTGCTTGAGAACTGACAGTGGCTGCATGTAAAAGGTCCGACTGTGGTATGAGGTGCAGCAACAGTTGGGAGAAAGACATCCATTGTGTAGGAACCTGAGTAGTACTTTAGAGTAGCACTTGCCAGTGACCTGACCAGGGATCCTCGGACCAGACAGCTTGCCTTTGGAGCACCTAAGTCACTGCTGCACATCCATGTTGTAGCTGCCATTAAGTAGGTCCTAGGAGGGGCCAGGAGTGCTGGATGCCATAACATCATTTCCTGTGTAGATGGGTAATGGGAAATGAAGTCCTCTTGCTTGACTTCTACTTTTAAAGACGATTTTGGTGGTAAAACCAACAATGTCAATTCCTGTTCAGATGGATGAAAGGGAAATTCAGTGCTGTTACTTCCTGTGCAGGTTGGTGATGGGAAATTCAGTGATGTCATTCCTGTGCAGGTGGATGATGGAAATCAAGTGATGTCACTTTGTGTGCTGATAGGTGAGGTAAATTGAAGTCTTGTGGCTTGGCTTCTTCTTTTACAGACAGTTTCAGTGGGAAAACCAGCAATGTCACTTTCTGTCCAGTTGGATGATGGCAAATTCAGTCATGTCACCTCCTGTGCAAGTGGCTAATGGGAGATTCAGTGATGTCACTTCCTGTGCTGATGGGTGATGGAAATTGAAGTCATCTTGCTTGACTTCTTTAAAGACAGTTTTGATGGGAAACCCAACAATGTCAATTCCAGTCCAGATGAATGAAGGGAAATTCAGTGATGTTACTTTGTGTGCAGGTGGGTGATGGAAAATTCAGTGATGTCATCATTTCTGTGCAGGTGAATGACGGAAATTAAGTGATGTCACTTTGTGTGCTGATGGGTGATGTAAATTGAAGTACTGCGGCTTGGCTTCTTCTTTTAAAGACAGTTTTAGTGGGAAAACCAGTAATGTCACTTTCTGTCCAGTTGGATGATGGCAAATTCAGTTATGTCACTTCCTGTGCAAATGGTTGATTAGAGATTCAGTGATATCACTTCCTGCGCTAATGGGTGATGGAAATTGAAGTTGCCTTGCTTGACTTCTTCTTTAAAGACAGTTTTGGTGGGAAAACCAACAATATCGATTCCTGTGCAGGTGGATGATGGGAGATTCAGTGATGTTACTTCGTTTGTTGATGGGTGATGGGAATTGCAGTCCTCTTGCTGGGCTTCTTCTTTAAAAGACAGATTTGGTGGGAAAAGGAGTAATGTCACTTCCTGTCCATGGGCATGATGGGAAATTCAGCCCATGGACACAATGCTTTGTAATCGCACCCATTATCAGTCTTTGACTTCGTGATCACCATATATATTACACTGAATTTTCATTATTATTAATAAGTCCACTTCTGCCTGTATTAAAAGAAACATCCCTTGATGGGAACCGTAGGAACATACGTGCGGGACCCATTGCATTTTTTAATAGTCCTTTGTTAATGTTAGTGGTAGAATTTCTCAGGTGCACACATGTTGTGAATTAGAGGCTGGAGTACGGGCGGGAACATTAAAAGTGAAAGTTTGTTCAGTTCAAAAAGATGTTGTTACGCGTCAGCGGCGCTCCGGCACACAAAGAATGAAAGAAGGAAGGAAGGTGTTATTTTAACAAACGTGGGACTTAAAAATCATGGTAAGCCCACAACGGTGTACGTCTGCATTCATGCTCTCTTTAATAAGTTGCTACAACTACTAAATACAAACAGGGATTGAGAATCCTTCGAGTTCAAACACAATTTATGAAATGAAATAGAGTATGACAATGGTTTTGAAATGTGTAGCATTATGTAAGTTGGTTTCGCAAAACGCTGTTGTTACATTGTCAATTAAGTTCACTGATTTGAATATGGTTTTATAATGACGTATTTTTATATTTATAGATGCCCCTGATGAAGGGAAGTGATTTCCCGAAATGCATTGGGTTGTTTTATTAAAATCATGGCAAGTGGAACCCTACATGGATTTCTGTGCTTTATTGAAATAATATGTAAAAAGAATACCAGTGCACATCCCTACTCGTTGCTTTTATCCAATTGGCATTCAGCCACGACAATCCAATAATTCCAATGTTCTTGTAGTCCACAGAAATATTAAATAAGTACAATGTCCATTTGTATTCAATATTCTTTATTATTGATTCCTTCCTTGCCACATCGTCACAGCCGACGCGCGTTTCGCCCTCCGCTGGCTTTTTCAAGGCTGTAATTTATATACAAATTGTAGCAACAGATCAGTTTGATACATTGTAGGCCACCTTTACATTTACAGTAGTCTATGCACTGTTATCTTAGAGTCTCATTATCACATTCTAAGTGTACCATCATTATTTGTAAACATAATGCCTATATTATGGTATCAATCCGATTGTTTTGATAAGTACAAAAATCAATAAAAAGTCTGTTCCAGAACATATTAAACAAATTTGCTGTAAGCGATCACCTTGCTCCATTTTATGGCCTCCTATTCTCCAAAAAAGTTGCGAGACAAAGTTTATATCCCCCCCTTCAACCACAAGTGGAAAGTTTCCAAGATGACCACTACATGTCCAGGAGTGTTCTTAAGGAAATCTTTTTTTTTTAAAACTAATGTGCCCATCACCACAGTGAATACTTTTTTTGATTTTTTTGTATTTTAAATAAAAGAAAAATGTAGCTATTTCGTGCCTTAGAACTATATAGTCACACTTACCAATAGAATGGTATGGTGAACTGTGTATATTCGCACGAGTCAATAATTAAAGCCGGGCCTTTAACCAATAATCCTGTGAAACAAAGATATGGACGTAGTCATGCCATTGATTTCCAGCAATATTACTAGACATTCGTTAAAGTCGAGTCCACTAATACACTAATCATTATTCATAGGCTTACCTTTAAGCCTCTAGTATTGTAAATCGAAGATTTGTCAATGTGAAATAACTTCGCTCACAAGATTGAGTAAAATGAATTGATAATGAATGAAGAGTAAATGGATTAAAAAGTATGGCGAAACATGGATTAAATTAAGAGTAATTTTCAAGAAATTGATACATTGGACTCAAACCACGAGTGTGGCAGTGCAGCCTGGTGGAATCAGAAAAGGGGTTCCTTGTGGTAAAACTGTTAACGTCACAGCGCACTGAGACGAAGCGCAAAGCAGGGTTGTGCACGCCAATAAACCACTACGGTTAAAGAACATTGATCACGTTGGATGACAAGGTGTGCATCTCTTTTCACATAAACTCATAGTATGGTCTACGGCATCTCGGGGATGAGGTTGTGACGAAGACTGTGTGACAGAAAAGGGTATGATGATGCCTATGATGATGATGCCACAGCAACAGTGACCTCTGGGCAAGAGAAGGGGAGGGGGGGGCGAGCTGGAGTTCTATGCTCCTATCACACTCTCGAAGGTGTGTGGCGATATAAACCGACAGCCAAGCTATTCGTAAGCATAATGGGGAGCAGGACATGCCGCAACCTATTAGAATTCAGTCCTGATGTATTAGAGAAAAAATCTCGTCTAGACTCTAATGCTGCCACTGACTTCCATACCATCAAACCCCGCCTCATAAAAACATTCATATTATTACAAATAACAACCCCGCCTCATAAAAACATTCATATTATTACAAATAACAAAGTCAGAAATAGAGGCTGCTATTGAGAATAAAAAGTAACAACAGTAATTGTCATCATAATAAAAATTTAAACTCCGTCTTTGTTAGTTTTCACGTGATGCGCATTTGCTATTATTATTTCTTCGTCGTGCGGAGGATTGGTCAGGGACTTGCATGGAAGCCGTGACGCACGACCTGGGAGTGCTTATTTCCGGGCTCTCTTCTGTATCTTATGACCCAGAATGTTCGGAGGCTGTAGAAGTGAATTGTTTGGTGACAGACGCAGCACGTGATTTATGGGCTGGAGAAGGGTGGCCCCCGGAGCGTATCCTTCTCGATCCGAGGTAGAGGCAATGATGTCCTGCATGCTACACACCGATCTCACGGACAGCAGCAAACCCACTTAGGTGTCACACGCGCCTTCCCACTCCCAAGGAGGGTGGGGCTGCGGAATGTGGCTCAGTGAGACACCATCATGTCGCCCACTGGCCAGAAAGTCATTAACAGAATTTCACCGCCTCCTACGTACCTCAATCCAAGCTGGCCCAGCAATTATGTACTTCTAAGTAGGGGTGTTTCACCGAAGCCAAGCCCTGATGTTGTCAAACTGGCTGAACTTTACCCGAGCAACACCTGTCATTAAGCTGAGAGTATTGTGTAAAATGGTGAAGTGCAGGCAGAAAAGGCTCACAGGCAGGAAATGGGGGATATCAATATCTTAGTGGATATCCAACTATTAAGAGGACTCGAGTCTCGAGGAAACTAGAAATAAGGCTAGGGAGCAGGGCAAGGAATAGCACCCTTTGTGTGAAAGAGACAAAGCCTTAACTCTTGTCGACAACTGATACTAGATAACAAATATTTGAAGGCCAAGGATGAATGCTTCCTCACCCATTGCTTCAAATTGTAATTTTTTTTACAGGAATACATACAAAGAGTCAAGGTAAGAAGGATTATGTAGACATTAGTAACACCTGCAACAAATAAGTCAATATCAAGCATTTTTAGATCAGGTGATATAAAGTATGTCGGGGGTCTTCCGTTGGTCTCAATTTCATGCAAAGCCAGGCAACTAAATTCACGTGCCTTCTAGCTTTTATATGTAAGTGGAAGGCCATAGACGAGAAGACCCCCCCACCCAGTTTGCACACCTCCTTGCCTTCTGACACACCCCGGACTCGTACACCTGCCGAGATAATTTGTTGCTCTCTCACTATGATTACATTATTCATAGACAATAGCTATTCTGAAGTAATATATCAACCACCTTTCCCATAGATTCCCACCTGTTCTTCACCTATGTTGTTATGATTTTTTTTATTGGACAGAAAAAAAGTAAACCTTGGAAAAATTTCCATCACGCTAATGAAATTCGCGACATTTTTAAAGTTTGAGATGCAATAAATTTGTAATTTTCTCTAAATTTTGCATTACATGATTTTGTTCAATTTTCCTTCACGTGATCTGATTCGTGGACAGCCTGGAAAGGTGAGAGAGATTTTCTACACAAGCCAGTTTTCCTCTCTCTCACAAGACTTTTTTTACACGACTTTTCCTTGAGTAGAAAAAGTCACACAAACCACTTTTGTGCTAGAAGTGTAATTTTGCATAACTCTCAGAAATGTGAGAAAAAAATGGCACAATTTCACACAAACCTAACAAACTACAGTCCTTTAGAACAAAAACATTATTGGCATGAGGAGAACTGAAATGTGTGTGGGCACCTGTGTGTGTGCACGTGTGTGTGTGTTTGTGCGTGTGTGCACTTCATGCATTACAAGTACACCTGTTTTTTGATTTTCACTCAACCACTTTTTTAAATCTGCTGGGTTTATTCGGGGTCGACACTGTGGGACTTCTTTGAATAAAAGTCTACAGAATTGTTCATTAATCCATGATATGTTTTCATTATTTTCAATGAATGGATGAGGATGTCTGTTTTTAAAGTTCAATTGTTGCTTCCGGCTTGTATGTGTGTGCTTTTTTTTTTACATACTAAAAATAACGTTCCAATCATACGAGTGATATTTCCTGAAAGGATTCCTTGTGGCAGTTTACTCATTAGTAGGCCTGGACGAATTTTGTGTTAGGCTGGCATAGTTTGCGTAATTCCGTGAATTCTGGATTATGTCAAATTCCTGAAAATGTGCCATTATGCCACTTTGCATAATCACGTGCCATTTGAGGTACACGTTTACCGCAAATGTGCTATTCATGATAAACAATTATCATGAATGCACAGGAACAACAGAACGCGAACAGCTTTTGTTTGCGGTGCTTTCGTTTATTTGCAACCCTTTGCATCAAAATAAGACTCATGGTCGCCTTTCCTGGTAAAAATGATTGCAAAAAGACAGATTTGCTTTTCACGCAATTGTGTTTAATTTTGCTGACATTTTGCACAATTATGCAAAAGTAAATAATGTGATTTCTGGACACCTCCATAGGGTTGTGAACATTTTTACTACCAAACATCTTAAAAGTTACATGGACAAACTTACCAAGCTTTATCACATTTGGCACAATTTGTTCTGCATATGTCCTGTTAAAACAGCTAATAAAACACAGTTCTGCACAAGATACACCTCCCAAAAACATCGTTAATGTTTTTCTCCTCCTATAAAACTGTCTGTAAAAAAATGCTTGTGGAGAAATAATTTCCCATCTATTTTCGACACAGCAGTGTCATCAAATATGGAAATAGCACGATTAGGCTCTGCAGGTTGGGTGGGAAGTTTTTTTATTTTCCCTGCCCCTAGATGTGCTAGCCTGAGAGACCTAGCTCTTGTTGAATCTCTGACCATCATTTTGTCTGCCGTTTGATTTTACTAACATTTTATGTATACATGGTAAATCAGCCGTGTCTGTGAACTGCTTCTCTCCCTATGCAGCTCCGCCTGGCAGCTGCTGCTCTTTGCAGGTCCTCTGACCCTTGCTGGCTGGTCTTCGAGGCCCTCTTCCACCCACACACTCCTGCCTGCATCTCATCCCTGGATGGCTAGTAGGGAGCGTCTGTGCTCTACTGCTGGTCTACCTTCTGTCCTTGTGCTTTCTGCCTTTTTTCCCCCCTCTACCCCTGCACTCTTTTTTACTTTTTCTCCCATTTATGCTTATTTTTTCCCACTTTTTCTTCACTTTCAACAACAAAACACCAGACAGCCTCGCAGCTTTTAAAGCCGTCATCACCGCACACCACCTTCTACTCAAAACTACAAAGAAAACGGCCCTCGAGACAAAATCAACGCCAACGCACACAAGAGCAAAGAACTCTTCGCCATTGTCAAGGAGTTCGCCAGACCCAACAGCGAGACCACAGAAGTCTCAGCCTCTCAAGACAACTGCAACAAACTTGGCACCTACTTCCACCACAGGATCAAGCAGCTCTGTGACAGCTTTGACACCCAAGAGATCCACCCATCATTCCTGCCACCACCATACTTGACAACGCCACCCCAAAAAGATCCTACTCAACTGGACCCCACTCACCATGGATGGGGGTCCATGAACAGCATTTACTCCAGAGCACCCTTAGAACGCTGCCCACACCACATCTTCCACAGAACCACCACCTCCATCACCCCGGAATTATGCCACACCATCAACTGCTCTATCGAGACCGCCACCTTCCCGATGACTGGAAACATGCCAAGATCAACCCCCTGCTGAAGAAACCGTCCGCCGACCCATCAGGCATCAAGAATTTCTGACCTTTCTCCCTGCTCCCTTTCCTAGCCAAGGTCATCAAGAAGACCATCAATGGTTAACTCTCTGAGTTCATTTAAGCCAACCACATTCTCGACTCCTCTTAATCTGGCTTCCGAAGCAACCACAGCACCAAGACAGACCTCCACGCCACCACCGATGACGTCTGACGACTGGAAACACGCCAAAATCAACCCCCGGCAGAAAAAATCATTTGCTGACCAATCAAACCTCAAGAATTTCATACCTTTATCCCTACTCCCTTTACAGCCAAGGTCATCAAGAAGGCCATCAATGCCCAACTCTCTGAGTTCATTGAAGCCAACCTCATCATTGACTCCTGTCAATCTGGCTTCTGAAGCAACCACAGCACAGAGACAGCCCTCCCTGCCATCACCGATGACGTCCGCTCCCTCCTCGACCAGGTAGAAACAGCTGCTCTCATCCTCCTGAACATCTCGGTCGCTTTTAACACCCTATCCTACCGCACCTTTAGCACGAGACTCCACGACACCAGCATCTGTGTCAAATTCCTAGACTGGAGCTGTTCCTTTCTCACTAGTAGAACACAGCAAGTCAGACTACCAGCGTTCCGCTCAGACCCCACGTAGATCTCCAGCTGAGTCCCCAAGGGCTCCCCCCACCCCACTCTCTTCATCGTCTACATGACCCCGCTCACAGCCATAGTCAGGAACCATGGACTTAACATCATCTCCTACGCTGACGACACCCAGCTGATCCTCTCCCTCGTCAACGAATCCACAATCACCAGAAACAACTTCCACAATGGGATGAAGCCTAAACATCAGCATGTCACCCCTTTGCTGAAAACTTTACACTGGCTCCCAGTTGCACAACGGTGTGTTTTTAAAATGGCCTGCACCATTTTCAAATCCTTGTTTTCATGCGCTCCTGCCTTTATTTCTTCCTGTTTGCACGCTTATATCCCTTCCCGTCACCTCAGATCTTCGGCTCATAACCTTCTGATCACCCCTAGGTTCAACCGCAAGAAACATGGAGGAGCTTGCTTCTCCTTCCTTGCTCCTGTTACCTGGAACTCCCTCCCTCTTGCCATTCGTCTGTCTACCGATTATCGTTGCTTTCGCAATTCTCTGAAAACCTACTTGTTCCGTCTGGTGCACGGCTAGCGGCCCTGTCCCCGATTGTTCTCCTCCCATCCGGTCTCGAGCGCCAAGAAACCAATTGGTGTATGTGCGCGGTACCAAATCCTTTTTAATAATAATAATAATAATAATAATGAGAGACTGCTGCCGCAAGCTCAACCCAGAAAAGACCAAAGTACTCCATCTGGTAAAACTCCTGGTGGCCCTTCACATTAGGAACCTGCCACACATCCACGGACCACGCACAAAACATTGGTATTGTACTGGACTCCTATCTCACAATAAACCACCAGATCAACGCCGTCTCCTCATCAGGCTTCCACACTCTGCGCATGCTCTGAAAGACCTTCAGATGGATCCCCACTGAGACCATAAGGACGGTCACCTATGCACTCATTAGCAGCAGACTCGACTACGAAAACTCACTCTATGCAGGAATCACAGAGAAACTCCTGAGGAAACTACAGAACATTCATAACACTGCAGCCAGACTGGTCCTCAACATCCCCCGCTGCAGCCACATCTCCGAACACCTGCGAGAACTCCACTGGCTCCCAGTCAACAAAAGAATCACCTTTAAGATCCTCACACATGCCTACAAACCCCTCCATGGCACTGAACCAGCATACCTGAACCACCGCTCTCATTCCCTGTCCCTAAGATCCGCAAGACCAGGACCGGAGAAGATCCTTCTCCTACTTTGCTGCCAAGACCTGGAACACCCTGCCTCTCCACCTCAGGCTATCCCCGTCGCTAAGCCAATTCAGGAAGGATTTCAAGACCTGGTTCATCGGCTGAACCTTAGCGCACAGTAGGACCTGCAGTCCCCCTGCACTTTGAGACCCTAGCGGATGAGTAGTCGCACTTAACAAATACTGATTAATTGATTATCAGCTAACCTCCGTCATCCATTGGTCATTCATTGTGTCATTCGCATTTTCCTTCCACCCACTACAGCATGAGCCAATGGATTAGAAAACTTCAGACACCGGCGAAGTTCTTCGTGAATGACGACATTCAGCTCTTTCACAAGACGAAAGCCCACACACAAAGTAGTTCAATTAAATGCCAGAGACTGTTATGAACAATTTTCTTTTTACTTTTATATTATATATACAATTTATTTTTATTTTTCATTGATGAGTTCCTGGCAGCTTCCCCAACAATGCCGTTCTACAAAAACCACAACACAACAAAACAAGCATTTACGAAACCAAAAGGCTAGCTGCCAATGCCAAGCCTATTGGCTTTGCAGATGTTTGTTATATTTTTTGGTTAATTTTCTGCTTATTCTCCAGTTTGTCCTTCCCTAGTCTATGTCTTTCCTGTTTTTTGTGTAACATGATGTTTCTGTGAATCATTTGTTTTGCACAATTGACATAATTGCAGCACAACCAAGAAAGTGTGAGCAGAGTCTATTTTGTTGTTGTATTGTTGAACAATTTACTTTGAGTGGAAGGCCAGGAAAGACCTTAGGCTGCCCCCAGTAAAAGAATAGATGGACTAAATATCACCTCTGAATGTAAAGGGTCCCTGGAGTGAGACATGTAGCAGCAAGGAAGCCATCTTCCCGCAAGAGCCAGATCTACTTCAGTTCATGGCTGTGAAGGTGCGAAAAGGTGCTAGGAAGTCACGTTAAATGATACAATGCTTTTAGATAGCAAACTTTTGCCATTGGTATGGGCTTATGCCACTAGGGCTGTGGGATGTCTGGCAGGGCGCACATGGAAAGGATAGCCTAAGAGGAATGTGATAAATGAATTAAAGTGCAATATTTTTAGCATGTTACGAAAAGGAATGAGGTAAAAAGTTAAAAAGTTGTTGTTATGTAAATCCTCCATTTTCAAGTTGCTGCAGAAAAGATTAAAAAAAACAGTTGTGATGCAGTGTAAGGAATGAAGAAAGAATGATGTGTGTGAGCACTACCACAAAAAATTCAAAAATGTCATATTTTGAGTCATGATTACAGCTGGGATGCCGATGATGGTTATTTAAATCTATATTTTACTTTTCAGAGGAATTGCAATGAATTCTTGTCTGTTACATCAGCTAGGTGTGTCAGGCAGCTCTGCTGTAAAGGAAAAGGCACACCCTGCCCATTCCCTTGAGCAAAAAACGAAACAGAATTGGGGTGAAGTGACATGTACTGTTCATGGGGCAAATGGCCCTTTGTAGGAAAAATGCAACAGAGAGCCAGAAATGACCTCCTGTCAAAGGGGGTGCATTTTGTACCAAGGAATGGGAAGTACTGAAGTAAGGAGTCCCAGGATGCAATGCCCACATGGAAGTCAATGGTTGGGTGGATAGGTGAAGCAGCAGTGTTTAAAGAGTATAGATTGCCACATTGTTTTGTGTAAATCATTCCCTTCACTAGCATGCCAGATACTATAAACATGTGTTGTAGCAATGGGGTAACCCTGTGTCCCTCAGAACCTTGGTATCTATACAAAAGGCTACAGTTGGTTCTGTCGGGTAAGATCAATTGCTCATGCAGTCAAGAGATAATCATAAACAACAAGTTGAGCAAGTAACATCAGTACTTAACAAATTATGTTGGAAAACATGAGACAAACAATTTTTTAAGTATTTACAGTTCTGTAGGTCAATTATTTTATGCTGCTGTCAACATTTCAGTAAAAAAGGAGGTGACAATAAGTAGAGTGAACAAAGGTGACCAAGTGACATGAGTGAACAAGTGTCATTTATACATTGGTGAGACATTAACCTTAACGATAGTTGATGGGGTGGCATATGTAGCAAGGATGTTGTCCCTCATCTTGGGGCCCAGACACATTTTCTCAAGTGCAGCTCGTAGTAAAGTCCTGCTCACTCAGTCAAATGCCTTGTCAGCATCGAATGGGAGAATCATAGCTGGGACGCTTATTTTATGTACCTTGTCCATCAGGTGCACAAGTCAGCCAATGTTATCAGCACTCTGATGATGTCTCACAAAGCCGGCCTGGTCAGGAGCCACCATAGTAGTGAACAAGGGACCCAGTACTAAACCCAAGATTGCTGTCTATAGTTTAGCATCAGTATTTAATGGGGCAATTGTATGAAATGAAGCACAGTCTGTTGGGGGATTTCCAGGCTTAGGAATCAGTGCAAGTTCTGTCTCACACATAATGGGGATGAAGCTTGAGTGAAAGGTAAAAGACTTTAAAAAGATGTAGTAGATGATCTTTAAAGAGCGGGGGTAATATTCTATGATGAGACGAGGATGCCCATCCAGCCCAGTGAAATGGCCTTCAAGGTCAGGCACAGCTCTGCAATATCTATAGGTCTTTTTAGCAGTTCCCTGTTGTGTTCTGTGATTGGTGTCCAATCACTGTCTCTAAGGTAAGTGTGAACCCCTGAAACGTCCTCTGTGGCCCTTGTGTATAGTTCTTTATAGAAGTTATGAAAGGCAGATTGTTAATCTTCTTCGGAGATAGCCCAAGTCGAAGGGCAGTGCGGATGTGAGCTATGTGGGCCATAGACCTTTGGAGGCAGAACTTACGAGCCAATTGTGTGCCCACCTTGTCACCCTTGTCAAAAAAAGCTCTTCAGGGTCAGCAAGGAGTGTTCTGCCTGGATATGTGCTGGTGGAACTGGCCTCTCAGGATGGCTAGTTGAATATGGCCCAGTTTTGAGGGTTGTTGCTTATCTATCTTCTGTTTTGGAGAAAAATGTATAGCTTCCTCTCCCAAAGTTTTAACTGAAACATATCCTTCTGCTCCATTTACACACCCCTTACATGTTAATATCTCCTTAGATAATGCATGTGATTACCTTGCTCTACTTCAGGTAATGATAATGCAGTACAATAATAACTTCTATTTATACAGCATGTACCTACTGTGTCTCTATTACCAATTAGACCAGCTCTATACATTGTAATGTATCTGCTTGGGTAAGACCAGACAAATGTTGTTTTTGTAGTTTATATGAGAAATGACCACTGCCTGAATAAGCCTAGCAATGTGATATCTCAAGAAGAGGGAAGAGTCCAGGCCATATTGCCTGACTGAAATTGGCCTTCCTGAACACTCTCTTGGTTTATGGTTCAAATAATAGATTCATGGTAAAAATTAGAGTCGCAAACATTTATGCCCTCGAACTCCAAAACGCACTCCATACAAACGGTAGAAGTGTGCTATACAAATGAAATTATCATAAGTTAACATACCATAAAGGCCAGGCCTTGCAAAAAGAGCTAGACCTGTGCGTGGTGATCGCGTGAGCAGGATCTCCCATCTTCATGCCATTAATGTTGAGCCTTCTTTGCCATGTTTGTTTTTTTTGCACAAATTGTCGGGGACCATCAACCTAAGGGAGGCATTAAGGGGATATGTGCGTTATCAGTAAATAACTAGAATTAAAGGCTGCACCTGCCGCTTTTAGGGAGTAGGGAACATGTGCACATTCTACAGAAGTGGAGAGAGTGCGGTGCCTTGTGGATTGGTGAATTTTCTTCCATAGTGAAATTATAAACTCTCAGATGGCAAATGTCCTAGATTGTCTTCTGTTGCCTTTTTAGGAGCAATGATTTAATCTATGCGACTGTTGGCCTCAATCCTTTCATCCTGGCTTCTGTGTACTTTTTACAGTGCTTGATTTGTAAATGAATAAGTGGTGGTGCCCAAAGTTTTGCTCAGAAGCCTTCAGCTGGTCACTTTTGCATGTCAGGTGTGCTTAATACCAAGTTTACCTACTCTTCATTCGTGTCAGACCTCTTTATTCCACAACCCCATACCTCCTGCCTAGAAAGTTCTTTTTCATTCCTGCTTTCTATTTTTGTCACTGTTTTTCTGCCTTTCTGTCCCTCTTTTGTGTTTATCTTCGTCTCGTTCTGGAGCAACAGTGGTGCAACACAAGATGATAGGGCCCTATACTGAATGTTGTGAGGGGCTCCAGAGACTCCATTAATCGCAGGTATTTCAAACCTTTAGGTTGAATGGGGTCCCCTGCACCACAGGGACTGCAGGGGTCTGCATTATATGGATGGCAGCCTCTCATCCAAACTCGAGTGATGTCCACATATACATTAAAGTGGTTTCTGCTCCTCTCAAAAGATTGAATGCAGTTTGACCACACTGCTGGAGATAGGATAAATAATCGAGTGTTTGCCAAGTGGCCTGTCTCCCCGTGATCTTTGCTAAGAAGTCACGCAAGTAAATGAAAGATCGATGCGAGAAAATTTACAGCGTGCTTCCCAGGCTGGCCCTCGGAAACAATGCAATTGCTCTGCAGGCGAGAAAGGAAATCGCCTGCAGCAAGAGCAACACTCATCACGTATTCTCGAAACCAAAGTAATTTAAAGCCAGTATATGACACCTACATCGTAATGTATTTTTGGCTCGCGTTCCTCTAAACGACCAAATTAGGCAATCTCTGTAGAACAGCCGCACCTGCATTATGTGGATGGATGCCATTCTCCAGTGTTTAAGAGTTCATTCACCCCTCTACTGACAGTTCAGTGCACGAGCCCCCTGTCCATCCGGGTGTCATTCATCAGAGGACACCAATGAGGCCCGCCGTTTGGGCGGGTCTGGTCCTGGGGTGGGTGCCCTGTTCGATTTTGGTCGCCATCTTGGAGTGGGGTGAGTGGATTGAGGCGTTTCTACCTGCCAGCGTTTTAGTGCGCATGAGCCGCCTGGGAACACCTATTTAAAGCTCCTCCCCCAGCGCAGCGGGATCGCACAGCGGGCGTGGCCTCGCGTGGCCGGAGTCGTGCCAGAGTCCTGCCCGTCTGCGCCCGTCCGCGACAGGACGTGCAGGACGGGGCAGGTCTGTGGCCCCCTGTGGTTTTTTCCTATCGACCATAATGCTGTGCTATGCCAGAGACAGACTCGTTGCCATTGGTTTGTCATCAGGGTCCTGCGGGACAACGCGGGTGGACCCCTTAGGCGGCCCTCTCTCTTGTGGCTGTGGGCAGTTTAGTCTTCCCGCTCCCCTTGGAAGGGGGTTTAAGGAGCGTGGCACTGTGGCTGCCAGTTCATCTCCTCTTATCAGCATCTGGAATTTGAATGTCAGGTCGCTGGTAAAGCACCACCTGGATATCTCCGACCTGCTATGCCACGATTCGCCAGATATATTCTGTCTGACAGAGACTTGGCTGCAGGATGTTGATGCAGCCATTGTCAACTTGGCTTTCCCGCCGGAATACTCGGTATTCACCCTCAACCGAGGTTCTAGAGGCGGAGGGATAGCCCTTGCGGTCAAGTCCTGTTACCCATGTACGTGGCAGGGACAGAGGATTTCTGGCTGTGAAAGTGCAATCTTTAAGGTAGCCATCACGCCCAATTTTACCTTGTCGGGGTTATTGATCTATCGACCCCCCGGGAGTGAAGTGGCCTTTAGAGCTGCACTACCAGATGCCATCAGTAAGCTGGCTGTTGGGTGCTCTAATTTCTCCATTATTGGGGACATGAATCTGCACTTTGATAATCTTTCTAGCCCGTCGGTGTCTAGTTTCATGGCAGACTTAGAGTCGCTTCAGCTGGCCCAGATGGTTTCACAACCCACCCATATAGTGGGGCACACTCTTGACCCGTTTTTCACCAACGTGGCGGAAGCCAGCATTACCAGCCTTACACCGTTGGCATGGACTGATCAATATTTGATACAGATCCAGTGCCCCGTACCTGCTACGCAGTCCAAACCAGTGGTGTGTCCAACCCCTAGACGGCGTTGGAACAAATTAAAGTTGGACGAGTTCTACCACCTTTTGTCGTCCGACCCACTAGACATAACTGGGGCGGTAGATCAAGGCTACGACGGCTTCTGTAACTGGGTGACTAGGGCATTAGATTCCCTTATCCCCACAGTCTGGTGTAAATCAGGGGCCAGGAATACCAGCCCATGGTATGACGATGCGCTGCGGGTACTCAAGACCTCCTGTAGGCGTGCAGAGCGGGCATGGCGCAAAACCTATAACAACCAGGAGAAGGCCTTGTACCAAGCCACTGTGAAACTTTACCATCGAGCAGTGTGCAGAACCCGTGCTGCCTTTTACGCCTTACAGTTTCGGACTAGTGCCAACCCCTCCAAAACCATCTTCAAGGTGTTGAAAGATCTTACGACCAAAAAGGTGACTGCGATCCTCCAGAGCTCTGTTGAGCATTGTGAAATATTGGTGGATTTTTTTGTGGAAAAGGTCAATGCTATCTATCGGGCTTTCCCGTCGGCCATTCCACCTGCAGATACACCTCTTAAACCCTTGACTGTCGAGGAATTGCACTCTTTTCCGACATTAACAACTGAAAGTCTTGGCAAATTGGCTTGCCAAGTGAGGTCGGGGTCCCCAGCAGATCCGCTTTGCCCGGCTGTGTTCAAAGATCTTGCGGTGCATGACATCTCACCGCTATGCTCTTTGATCAACACGTCGCTCACATCTGGCATAGTTCCACTTAAGTGGAAACAGGCCATGGTCCGGCCTATTCTCAAGAAACCAAGCCTGGACGGGAGTAAGCCCGAAAACTATCGGCCAATATCACTTCTACCGTGGCCCGCCAAGGTGACTGTGGCGCATGTCAACGCGGTCCTCTCGGAACATCTTCACCAAGCCGATATCCTCGATGCGACGCAGAATGGGTTTCGAGCAGGCCACAGCACGGAGACGGCTCTGCTGTATATGGTGGAGCATCTGCGCTCCGTGCTTGATGCGGGCCAAACGGCGGCGCTGGTGCTATTAGATCTGAGCGCCGCCTTTGACACCGTATCTCACCCCATCCTTCTGCGTCGATTAGAGGAGGCCGGTGTCACTGGCACCGCTCTCCAATGGTTCCGGTCCTTCTTAGCCAATCGGACCTTTAGCGTGACCGTCCCTCCATACCAGTCCAAACCCCATCTGTTGGATCTGGGGGTCCCCCAAGGCTCCTCGCTGAGTCCTACGTTGTTTAACCTATACGTAAGGCCGCTAGCTGAGGTGGTTCGGCAATGGGGTATGACTATGGTGTCATACGCCGATGACACCCAGCTAGCGGTCACGATCAGCGGGGATGCCGATGTGGATGCGCCCAGATTCCAACAAGGACTGCGGGCAGTCGCAGGCTGGATGACGTCCAACTGTCTCCAGCTGAACGCTGGTAAGACCGAGGTCATGATAGTTGGGAAACAACCGGAACTCTGGGGAGGGAGATGGTGGCCAGGGGAATTGGGTCCTATTCCTATCCCAGTCTTCGAGCTTAAAAACCTCGGGGTATGGCTGGATCCTTCCCTTACGTTTGTATGTCACACCAAGCGTACGGCGGCCTGCTGTTTTGGCATTCTACGGGGACTACGTCCGGTGCTTAAGTTTTTTGATGCCGCCACTCGGCAACTTGTAATCCAGGCCACTGTTATCTCTAGGCTGGATTACGCGAGCTCCTTATTCGCTGGCTTAAATCAAGCAGAAATTGGTCGCTTGCAGCGGATTCAGAATGCCGCTGCGAGAGCGGTGGTAGGACTACCTAGATCTTGTCCTACCTCCAGTACCCTGCGATCGCTGCATTGGCTCCCGGTGGCTCAGCGGATTCAGTTTAAAGTCCTCTGCGTCGCCTACAAAATACTCAAGGGGTCTCCAGCCATGATTGTGTCCAAACTCCTGGCCCACTACACTCCTGCGCGAGCACTAAGATCTGCTGACTTAGAACGAGCTGTTGTCCCTTGCTTCAAGCGCAGCAGAGCCGGTGGACGTTCCTTTCAAGTCCGCGCAGCTACGCTGTGGAACTCCCTTCCCCCGGCGGTTCGCGCCCTTAGGGACCTGCTCTCTTTTCGCCGAGCGGTGAAAACTTTCCTGTTCCCTTAGTCTCACTTTACGGTGTTTTTATCTTGTTGTGTTGTGTTGCTACCTTGTCGCGGCGCCAGGACGCTCCTTCGCTGGAGCAGCTGTGCGCCTAATAAAAGTACATAACATAACATAACATAACATAACATATTAAAGAGCAAGAGGAGTCTAGGGGCCTTATATCTCACTCATAAGGCGTGAGTCTCACACCTCGAAAGGCCGACAGGATCTATATCCGCCTGCAGTGCTCCAGGGACTTTTTCTAATCTAGCTACCACGTATTCCTGTTCAAAGGTTGACGGTTGATCGCCTTTAATGAATACCAGTCCTGGAGACCACCTTTAGATCTCTCGACCAGACACCTCATAGGAAAAAACCCAGAACTGACAGGTCCGTGGATTTTTTTAGGACAAAGGATGCGGGGCAGGAGGACTGCAGTGCCCCAAAACACACCCCATAGATGAACAATGTACTGTGGGAGATTCGGCGGATATTCTGTGGCGTGAGCATTTTGAGAACAAAATGAGGAATAGATATATTTAAAAGCTATACTTTTAACGAAATAAAAAAACAATGACACGACCTAGTGTCAAGAAACCAAGATAATTTCAACCACAGCACAGACATCCAAACGATACAATCGGACTACAGGTACACAAATCAAGATAACCAGAGCACAGACATCTAGTGGAGTTGTGCAAGATTGGTGATGGCCAAACGAGGAGTCTCAGCCAAGCCATTCTCCAGGGCACAACTTGAACCCATGCACCCTCAACCATGAAGAGTAAAGTAGGCCTTTGTGTCGCCTCTGCACTTTGTGCAAAGTTCCCCACTCGTACATCGGTACATCAAGCAAACATTCCTCACTGCTGGCGATATTATACCCAAGCAAGCAAGTTGTAGTGCATTCCCCCGAAGGGGAACAAAAGTTAGAGCAACCATGCAGTGAGGTGTAGAAAGGACTATCAGTGGGGCTGATGTGCTCTGTTAGCGCCACAGGTCTTCCCGTCCATTCTGAGTGTTCAGGCGCATTTGTGGTCGTTGTAGAAGAGTAAAGTGTCCGTGAGACACGATTTGGCTCTGAGGTTGGTTGGTTTTTTTTTTTTTTAAATATTTTTATTAAATTTGTTGTGGGCACACATATGGCAATACACAGAGTACCAATGCATTAAAAAAAAAAGGGGGAAAGGGGAAGTTACCTAAGTACATATAGTGATCAAGTGTTAAACAAGTTATAAAAAGAAATCAAAGAAAAGAAACAGTACATTAACTACGATACAATTTACGGAAACACAAAGAAAAGAAGAGAAACAAAGAAAACCCTATACAACAGATTGTCTCAATTTTCCAAACAAGACATATCTTAAGGGGTTAAATCAGTTATGACTTTCACTTGTCCTCTCTTTCCATTGGTGAACTGGTTCCCATATTTTCCTTCCCAACCTCCTTGCCCTTCTACCCTTCCTAGCATAAATGCCTTTTTCTAAATTAAAAATCCCCAAAAGCAGGGCAATCCACTGTTGCAGTACTGGAGGTATTTTGTCTAGCCAAGCTCTGGCGATCAACAATCTATAAACCGCCATTGCTATAAACAAAAATTCACGATGTACCTCACCATTGATCCCTCTAACCCCTAACATAATTACTGTTGTTGTTAGCGTCACATCCAACCCAAGTGTACGACCCAGAAAGTCTTCCATACCTTTCAACAAAATACATAATTGAGGGCATGCAGCAAAAATGTGTATGCTATCCACTGCTGGTTCACTACAGCGTGGGCAGGTAATCCCTGTAGTTCCTCCCCACTGTGCGATGCGAGCCGGAGTGTAGTAGAGTTGGTATAGTGTTTTATAGTGTTGGGATTGAAGCGGAGCTGAGCAGAGGACTGAATATCCTAATTCCAGAGAATCCGAGAAGTGTCGGCCCTGTATTCCTAACTTTGCTGCCCATTTATTTTCGTACTTTTCAATATCATCCACCTACAGCTCTACCAAAATAGCATAAAAACTACGGATAGAACACTCCCCCCCCCGTTCTATAGCTTCCAAAATACTATTTTTAGCAAAACCAGCCTCTCCCCCTTTTTTCCTGCTGAGAAAACTCCTGACCTGCAAATATTTTAAAAAACTCTGTCTGGCAATGTTAAACTTTGCCACGAGGTCGGAAAATTGCAATATCTTCTCGTCTAGGCCCATCAGATCCCCTATTTTTATGATTCTTTTTCTATCCCACTCTGCCATAGTAGCATCGGCGAAAATTGAAGGTGGAAGGGATTTTTTCCTATAGAGTCTCGTATATCTATTAAATCTCCCCAGCCCACATTTTTTTGCTACGGCTGTCCAGATATTATGCGCCGCTAGAACAGTCTTAAACCGTGTGCGCTTATAATATGAAAAGTCGTCACAGCTTAAAAAGGCATTCTCGGTTTCTGGACTCAGCACAATGGAGTATACCATAGTCGAGAAGGCATTAACGTTCAAATCTACACCACTTGCACCAATCGAACCCTGCATATATTGAAGAGCCGAAGCCCAATAATATAATCTAAGATCTGGGACCCCCCACTTCCCCCTTGCCCTCGGTAAGGTCATAAATTTATAGGCCCTCCTGGTCTTTCCATGTGCCCAAATATACTTATTTAAAATTGACTCAGCCTTATTAAACCAGGAGATCTCAAACATTAAGGGTATCGTTCTAAACAAATGAAGAAACTTAGGGAGTATAAGCATTTTAATTACGTTGGTACGACCCACCAACGAGAGTCTAAGATTGTTCATTCTAACCAGATCCAAACTTACTTTTGTCAATAAGGGGGACATATTCCATTCTACCACCGTCTCAAGTTTAGCCGATATTTCGACCCCTAAATAAACTGCCGCCGGAACCACCCGTATATCGTCACAGCTAACCAATGAATTCTTAATTATTTGTGTTTTGGTACTATTAAGCCTATATCCTGAGATTACGCCAAATTTTTGGGCCTCCTGTTCTATTTCTCCAATTGCCATGGATGGGTCCGGGGTAATTATAGCGACATCATCTGCGTATGCCAACACATTAATTTGTGATCCATTCAAACAAAGGGGGGGAATTCTAGGGTTAGTATTAAGATACCGTAAATAAGGGTCCATATAGAGTGCAAAGAGGAGGGGAGAACTCGGACAACCTTGCCTTGTCCCCCTTTTTATCTGTACCACAGACGTGAGTTCTCTGTTGATCTTAATTCTAGCTGTTGGTGCCTTATATAAAACCTGGATAGCTCTTATATAACCTTCACCTAACCCAAAGTGCCTCAGTATTTCCCATAAATACCCCCAGGCGACCCTGTCGAAAGCCTTCTCGGCATCAAGAAATAAAGCTGCGACAGGGCCGCCCGAGACCTCCATGGCGTTGAAGGAAGTAATCACTGTTCTGACATGTTCTGTGGTGCCTTTCCCCGGGATGAAACCATGTTGGACTGGGGAGACCAGCTTCTCTATGACTGCTGCCAATCTTGTTGCCAACATTTTTGAGTATAGCTTCACATCAGCGTTCATTAAAGCTATAGGTCTATAAGACCCAGGGGCTGTGGGAGGTTTACCTTTTTTCAGAATGACTATAACTTCGGTGCCTCCCCATGAGTCTGGAATCGAAACCCCCCTCTGAGCTCGAATGAGCATGTCCATTAACTCCAACCTAAGGGCCCCCAGAAATGTTTTATAGAATTACACAGGGATCTGGTCTGGGCCTGCAGCTTTTGATGATGGGACGTCTGATAAGGCTATTGTTAGTTCTTCTAATGTTATACTAGATTCCAGTTTTTCCCTTTGAGCTACCTCTAGCTCATTCAATTGAAGATTTCCTAAGTAATCCCTAGTTACTTCGTCCCTCTCCTCCTCTTCCACATCGTACAATTCTGTATAAAATTTCCTAAACTCTTCTCTTATGCCTGCAGGGTCTGAAATCAGGTTGCCTAGTCCATCTTTTATATTTTTAATATTCTTAATGTCCCCTGCAGCAATCTTCTGCCTCGTTCTAACAGCTAGAATATGCCCCACTCTCTCACTCAACTCACAAGCCTGTTCCTTCCTTGCCAAGTAATTTGCTGCTATTTTATTAGCAATATTTTCCGCTATTTCAGCCTTTAATACCACAATTTCCAGCAGCTGTTGATCCAGGGGGTATCCATTCACAATTAGCCTACCCAGTTCTTCCTCTGCGGCTAAAAGGGAATTAACTTGCTGCTCTACTCTATCTCTTTCCACTTTCTGTCTAAACGTTGTTAAGCTAAGTGTCTCTCCCATTATCCCTGCTTTAAACGCGTCCCATGCATTACCAATACTGGTACTCCCCTTGTTGATGCTCCAGAATTCCTTAATCCAAAAATCCATATGCCTACAATAACCTTCATCTTTTAAGAGAGCTCTCTCAAATGTCCAGCTATATAATTTCCTTATTATCCCGCTTAAACTAATTGACAAGATTAGGGGGTTATGGTCTGAGACCAAGCGGGGCAGTTTCCTAACTTGTGAGCTTGCTAGTAAGGAGTTGGAATTCAAGAAGTAATCCAGTCTTACCGTTATTCTGTGTGGAGCAGAAAAAAATGTGTCGCCATCCACCTGAGGGTAGAGATTGGCCCAGGCATCAGACAAAGCATTATGCAGTGCCATATCTACTACCGCCCTGTGCACCCTCTTCTTCCTCCCGCTATAGCTCTGTCTATCTTGTAGCTCAACACCAGAAGGACGGTTGATATTAAAGTCCCCGCAGCATATAACGGGCTCGGGCCAGGTTGGTAACTCTTGATCCAAAAAGTCAAATATGTCGGGGTCATCTCCTGTTGAGCCGTACACAGAGACCAACGTAAACTTAGTCCCTCTAAAGCCCACCTCAATTATAACCCACCTCCCCCATAGATCCTCTTTTTTCTTATAAACTGTACAGTCTCTACTTTTCCCTGATACAGCTACCCCACGGGTCTTTGAACCTTGTTTTGTATATGCTAGTACATTAAAACCCAGCTGCTCTAGCAAATACCCCTTTCCTCCCTCCACGTGGGTTTCTTGCAGGCAAATCAAATCTAGATTCATCGATTTCAAAAAGGCTGATACGCGTAATCTCTTCTGAAGATTATTTAGACCGCAGACATTCACTGTCATAATTCGGCAGGCCATTAAAAAACATCTAGTATTGGTATCAACTCTCTATTCCATTTTTCAGATTTTTCCCTTTTTTCTCCCTACCACCAAGTGAGTAAACCCTGAACCTTCATATTGTGACTCTGTGTGTGCAACGTGTGCCCTGTTTCTCCCCCCCACACCCCACCTCCCCCTCCCCGGACCCCACCCTCGCTACCCCTCCCCCACCCTCCCCTACAGGCAAATAGGTCACTCATGACCTATGTGTGGACACTAGGGAAGCAGCTGTCGCCACCCCCTCCCTACCACTATTCACACCCCAGAGAGAGCCCCTTACTTACTCCTCCTTGTACCCCAAAGCCTCCACCATATACGCCTTTGCTTTGATTTCAGAAAAAAACATTTTAGCCTGGCCTTTAGTAACTATTTTCAGCTTGGCAGGGTACAACAAATAAGCCTCTGAACCCAAGGCCTGGATGGGGGAAATCAGCTGCCTCAGTCTCCATCTACGCTCAACTGTGGTGTGGCAGAAATCCGGCCTAGCGAAAAAGGTAACATTGTTAAATACACATTTAGACTCTGGTTTGGCTTTATCTAGTGTAAGCTGTCTCAATAAAAAATTCCCTACATAGATCAACAATGCTCTGGGTCTCCCCTCTGGGGTCCCCGCTTGCCCATTTTTAGCTACAAACGGAAAACGATGGGCCCTCTGAATCTCTGTTTCCCACTGCCAGGTTGCCAACTCGGGGAAAGCCCCTTTTAGGAGATTCACAACAAACATTCTAGGGTTCTCCCCTTCGAGACCTTCTGCCACTCCTAGGAGTCTAATGTTGTTACGGCGCTGTCTATTTTCGTAGTCCTCCAACTTCCAGTTGACGTCTTCTGCCACCTTTTGGTGCTCTTGCTTATACGTTTTCAAATTTCTCAGTTCGTCTTCTAATCTGCCAGTTCTTTCCTCCACATGTGAAACTCTCTCCACCACCTCGTCGTGTCTTTTGCTCATTTTCCTTAACGTATTCTGGATTTTCCTCGATTCCTGTCTTGCTCTCCTGCTTTCCCCCCTAGCCTCAGATTGCATTAATTTCAATGTATTGAATAGCAAATCCAGCGTGACCGGTGCTGGGGTGTTTGTGCTGGACCTTGATCACCAGTCGACAGGGCAGGCCTTTCTTGTTCCATAAATGATAAGGTGGTAGCAGAGTAGTCCCAGGCTAATCTTTTTGTGGGGTCAGTAGTGCTACCTGTTGTAGAGGGCTTTCTTTTAGATAGGCGCTTCTTCTGCGTACTTCTCTGAGCCGGAGAGCTGCTGCCTGTATCTATGCCAGTGGACTCGTCTGAGCTTACTTCATCTGAGGGCACGGACTGAGACTGGGAGTCTTCGTTAACAGAAAATAATTTATCTGGGGAGGCAGCGCCATTGCCAATACCAGTTTCAGCAGAAGCAGAAGTCTCTTCCCCTAATTTGGCGAAACCATTTGCCAGGTCCATGATTTCTGCCCAGTCTGAAATACTCAGATCAACCGATAACTCCTCAGTACGTGGCGCCCCCGCACCTCCCTTCGATACCATCTGGCGTTGCAGCTCTGCCCCTTCTGCTACCCCAGCAATACTCCCTCTTTCTCCGAGCAGCTCAGTACACATAGACAGGCTATCTGGCAGCCCCTTGCTCCCACTTGCCTTCTCAGTTGGTTTCTTGTCCAGCTTAGCTGTCACAACCCGTGTTACCTCCGGGACTGGATCAGGCGCTTGCTCCGACCTCCGTACTGTAGCAGGCAGTGACTCTGACAGCTTCGTTTTTGTCGGTCTTCCTGGTTGCCTGGCAACCACTGCTCCAGCTTCAGCGTCCATGGCGGCATTACGATCGTCTCTCACAATCAGACTCCCGGCATCGTTACTGTGTACACTGCTGCCTGCAGGTACGTTAGCAAAACTCTCTGCCACTGTAGGTTGGCGCAAAAAACCCTCTTTTAATTTGAGCTTACTAATTGCTTCCGGTTCCTTCGGAGTAACAACGGCAACGTCAGGGCCGTTTTTCTTAGCCAATCATTTTTTTTAGCCAGCGGCCCCTTTCTGTAAACCACTTGAAGGAAGGTTTCTCGGGTCTGTTTTGTTTCTCTCTTTGGGGGTCGGCTCTCTCTGGGTGTCAGTGTCTTTAGTTCCCCCTTTCCCATCTTTCACTTCACTCCCTTTTATTATACGGGGAGGCATCCTAAGCCAAGTTCTCAGTATCAACCCGGCAACGCCAGCTAACTTCCTCCGTATATGGGAAAAGACTTGCTTTAGAATTCCTCTGGGGCGCCTTTTGGGTATTCCTTTGTCTGCTCTCAGGTCCTTGAAAACTTGAGACTTGTGGTAACCGGACTCAGCACCGTACAAGGGGGATTCCACCATCGAAAACCACGGTAGGGAGGAGGAGAGAGTGCGACTCACTCACTACATACCGCTAGCGGCCATCTTGCCCTCCAGACTCGGCGCTGAGGTTGGTTGTATAGCATTGGGAATAAGCAGGGCCTGAGTAAATATGTGTGAGGAGCAGTTGGTGTCCAGCTAAGCAGAGAGACTTCATCTGTTATCAGCCAGGGAGAACATTCTGCAGATGACAGCATCCAGAGCAAGCCCCAAAGAAGGGGCGATGAATGATACAAGGCAGACCAACACACCTGACAAGAAGCAAGTAGACCATTATGACAAAAGTCTGATTCTAAATAGGGGCATAGATATTCTCTTCTCTCTAAACAGTTCTTTTATTAACCATTATATTTTGTTTGGGGTTTGAGTTTTACTTCTATGTAGGCAGCTCCCAAATCCGCTGCTATATGTCTTATTTTCAAAATTCATTTTATGCTCAAATATCTGTCTCCTCTCTGCTGCTGAGCGGTAACAGTGTTCCTATTTGCTTACACTTTATCCTTAAAAACGTAGGGCCAAATGTACGAAACCATTTTGCATTTGCATATGGTGCAAATCTCTAAATTCGACTGTTTGCAAATGTAAAATAGCCTTTCAAGATGTATGAAAGGCTTTGGCAGTGCTATTTAAGTAATCAAATTTGTTTGCAATTACCTAAAATCGCAACTACAAATAACAAATCGCAATTTGCATTTTGCTAACCACATGATCAAGGCATTTTCTAAATGCAAACTGTGCTTTTAGGAAATGATGTTTCAATGGACTCCAAGTTGTTCGGTAACCATGTGCAATTTTTGAAAATGAACAAAAAATGCATTTTTCAAAGTGCCATGTAGCACACATATGCCCCTAGGGCATGTGTGCACTTTACATTTTCAAAGTTTTTTTAAGTGCTTCAGGGGGGCCTTAGGCCCCCGGGACCCTTGCTTTTTACATTACCTAATTTGCGATTATAAATTAGGTAATTGCAAATTAGGTGATGCAAAACTATTCACACCTATGAGCGTTTGGAAAGGAGTGGAATAACCTAATTGTGATTAAGAGTGTAGGAATTGCTATTAGTTAATAGCTATTTTCTTACATACCATTTTGCATTCCTTAAATACCTATTACCTATAATTTATTGTTTAGAGAGTGCAAAATGGATTTTTGATACATGTGACCCAAAGTGTATTTTTCACTTTTTCACCCTTTCCTACTCTTCTTGCGTTCTTTTTTCAGCCAGCTCAGTTTTCTTTATATTTGATTCTTTGCTTAAGTTGCTCATCATATCTTTTCTATTGCTAAATTCAGATTTACATCTCTTCTATTCTCTTCTCTAAAATCAGTCTCCAAACTTGCACAAATCTACTCTTGTAGTGGCATAAATAAAATTATTTTCAGAACAGAAGGATAAGCCCAATTTCCAAATTTGTATTTCCTCATTGCTCAAGATTAAATTGGACAAGTTAATTATTGCTGCGCCATCTAATCTTACTTTCAATTGGATTTGCTTTATTTTTGGGCTGTTGAGCCACACTTGGTGCTTCGCTTTCTCCAATTCCACCCGTTCTTTGTTGATTTTGTTTCCTCGGTCTAAGGTTTTGAAGCCTGTCTGCACTTAAAAATTGGAGTTCATTTACCACAGATGGCACATCCCGAGTGCTGTTACTGGTCAAATGTTCGTCAAGATCTGTTTCCACTGCAGAGCTCCAGGCAGTCACTGTATCGCTATGGCTTTGTTACTGCCTCCCCCGGTTGCTTTCACTCAGTCTCTGGCATCTGATCCTATCAAATCTGCGAGCGAAGGTAAAAATCTGCCCCCACTCATAATCACTTTCATCACGCTTGAATTTTTGCGCCTTGCAATTGACGATGATTAATTCCACCTTATCAATTCTTACATTCATATCAGCTCTCAAAGTGTTTATTTCGTCTTGTTACTTTTCCTTGGCCAATTCGATGTTGAGCTTTTCTATTTTCTTTAGTATGGTTAGTCTGTCTATCGCCCTTTATCTTTTGACAATCTGAACTAGCCGTATTGATGCATCGCATTACTTTGCGCCCAATCTCTGAGCTACTCGGGGTGCGGGCTCTCAAAGCTTGGTGTTAACTAGATTCTCAGTCCTCAGGATATTATACCCACTTCTAAGTATCTTTCGAGGGACTTGCTCTCCCACCACTTATAATTCCAACAAAATAAGGGAAGTACCCTGATACTTTAGAAAAGGGACGGGTCTGTGTAATACAAAAAAGAGAGATTTCCCTTTTCAATGAGACCAGATTTTAAACAAGATGAAAATACAAGTGGTTTTGAAAACCTACCTCCAAATTGGACCATGTGATATAGATGTTAATATTAACACAAACAAAAACTTCAGGTATTATAACAAAAAGAGGGGACAGAGAAAATCCACCTACAGATTATTATCCATGTTGCTAAAATATGTTGCAGTTATGGCTAAAGAATACAATCACTACAGAAAACAATCAACAATCATGTACTCATGCACAAGTTATTCATTTAAAACCATAATACATACATATGAAAACCAAAATGGCTCATTTAAAAAAAAAACATTTCAAATATCCATTTGTAAAATACAAATTCATTCATCTATCAGTGCGTTTTATAAGAAATACAAATTATTTTTTTCCAAAGAATAACAGTTTTTATTCTTTGGAATAATTTTAATTTGTATTTGATAGTTTGTTTTGGAACAAATAAATTAATATAGATGTAATTCATGTAATCAAGAAAAAAAGTTTTCTCTTATAAAACGCACTGATGGATCCATGAATTTGTAACTTACAAATGGATATTTGAAATGGCTTTTTTTAAATAAGCCATTTTGCTTTTTATGTTTTCATGGCGCCGTTTGATGAATCTTCACGAAATTATCAAAACTAGTTTGCCACTCACATGAGCTGCTGTCTTGAAAGTTTCAGATAATCTGTAATTTTTGGGCTGAGAAAACAGGGGAGGGTCCCAAACAAGTTTTCCCCATGTTAATTTCCGTAGAAAAATGTAGCCAGAGCTACAGGCCTAACTTGCATGGAATTACACCAAATTTGGCAGAAAGGTCGCTGTTTGTCCTGAAAGCTACCTTTTTGTTAAATGGTTGAAATCCGTTCAGTAGTTTTAGAGTTATTTAAAGAAATTTCCAGTTGTGTATATAGGGACCTGATGTCATGTCCCTCTTTGTACCAGCCCACAAGGATCACAAGCACGGCTGGTAAGTGGAATGGATGTCCTTTATTGAACGATCCTTCTCTATCTGCGAAGTGAACTCAAGTACTTCCTTCTTCCTCATGGGGCATGTAGCGAGTGACCCCATAGCCCTTCCTTGACTGGAAGTAGTGTCTAGTGTCTAGTCCCCTCCCCATGTGTTCTGTGCAGGGTCCTAGTGCCACTCCCGCAAGTCAATCCAACATCTCCCCCTTTTGTGGAAAAGAAAGAAGAACCCAAAAGAAAGAAAAACAGAAAAGAAATGTAAAACAGAAAAGAAAAGAGGAGAAAAGAAAGTTAAAAAAAAAGAAAAATACACACAATAGTGAAACACAATCATGTTCATTGTTGGCTTTGTCTCTGTTGTTGGGGACCTTGTGTCCCATCATTATAGTTCCGTAATGAGCCTTTTTGGTCTTCTGCTCACTCTCTTTAGGCGGAGAAAAATATAAAAACTAAGTAAAGTAAAGTGGTAATAGATAGGGAAAATAATTATACATTTCTAATATTTAAAATAAATATTACAAACAATTGCAATGCTTAAAAAATCCCTAAAAATGTAAATAAAAAAACACTGTCATACACTGTATTTCACAAATACAGCATAGTACAGTGTATTTACATTTAATTATATATTTAATTCAGTCAAAAACAGTGTACAGAGTACCTGAGAAATACCTAAAAAATACCACAAAAATACCGTGCACCTAAAGGAAAAATGCAAGAAAGAAACATATCTTAAAAAAATACTTTACTTATTGGGTACTAGCACAGTACTATTTACACTGTGTTAAAGTGGCAAAAGATTGAAAACTACAACAAAACCTACTACTTATCTATATCTAAGGCCCTAACACAGAACACAGCGAGAGTGCAATAAAAACAATATGGCTGCCTTTTCATTTTCTCAAAACAGCCATTACCCAATTATATTCAGGTTTGTCATTGCTGTGTACCAGGGTATACCGCAAAGTTTCCATGGTTGACCATGGCTGAAACTATAACTATGGGCTAGCTGTATTACTGTATTGTGGTACCCTTGCTTCACGCATGATGTCGCATGGGAAATGCAATTTTTAGGTGATATTTACAAAGCAATACAAGGCCACCATGTGTGACCCTACTTTGATTGGTAATGCTGGAGAAACACAAAGCAGCACAGATTCATTGCTTTGCAGTACTCTGCACACCATAATCTGCAGTGCTGTGAAATTTCACATATACCCGTACGCCACTCCACTGTACACCACAACACTATACACCACTCCACTCTATGTTATTCCAGTATAGGCCACTACAGTATACACCACTCCACTATACGCCTCTCCACTGAGCGACACTCCATGGTACACCACTCCACTATATGCTATTCCAGACTATACCACTTCACTCAACGACCTTCCACTGTATGAGACTCCACTCTATGCCACTCTAATCTATGCTATTAGACTGTACACAACTCCACTGAGTTTTTCTGAGTATCACTGTCTCTTAAGAGGCTAGTCTCTCCCTACTCTCTCATATCAATAGGGATTCTTTTTGTAAGCAATCTGAAGGGAAAGATTGTCTTACCTTACTACATACAACCATAACTATCAGAAGATGTTTTACGTTAGAGACCAGTACCTGTATGGATTACACTACACACACTTTTGGAAGAAAGGACAACATGTAGCAGACAGATACAGTCCTCTATGTAAACTATCACATAGACTCCTTATATGAAATCAAAAATTGAGTGTGTTAGTTCAGTATATTCTTTAAGATAGTGGCAGATAATTATCATTCTACTTCTGTACCTAATTTTGTTCACTTTTTGGTGCTAATGGTTGTGTTTACAAAATTCTTGTGCTCTTAATGGGTCATAGGTGTGTAGAGCTGGTGAGCTCACTTATGAACAGTTGTTTTACAGGTCTGACACAGTGTCCAAATGATAGTTGTTGAGGTGTGTGTAGTGTGTTGGATACTAGTAATTTGATTTTGCTAAAATGTTTACAATAGGGCAAGTTTTGTAAGCAGCGTTTAATATTTTGAGGGAGTTGTCTTCATTAAGGAGACCACTGTGGCTCCAGATAGTTACCAATGTAGATCTCGTTGATTAGCCACAAAAGGTAATTTATCCATAATCTTTTCAGCAGTGTATGAAGGTTATATGTAATATGACCTTTGGCACTTTCAAGCCCTGGGTGTTTACAGTGAGTAGAGTCTCCTTGGAGAGGTTTTGCTTTGAGTGAACACTTTTATTAGTAGATTCTTTTTATTAATCTGTGGTGTATTCCTCATGAAAGTTAGCCAGTATTCAAATTGTTTGGTACAGGGTAAAGTCTCTGCATAGCGTAAACAATGTTTTTAATTTCCACTTTTCTACTCATGCATCTTCATATTTCAAGAGAGAGGGATTTGATATAGGCTAAAGGCTGTCTATAGTAGGGCATTTGTTCTACAACAGAGCTTAACTGTCTGAGGTAGTTTGTTTTCTTTGAATAGGAGTATACAGATTGAACACTGTATGCAATAGGGGTTACACATCTATGTGTGCTCATAAGCAGCCAATGATACCCTTTCAGATGCTACTACACACATTTAGTGTTCAACATAAATGACCCAGCAGGCAGGCCAGTATATCCTTATAGCCAAGTACACACAACAGTCATAAAAAAAATCTCAGCCCATTGTTGTCCATACTGTACTATACACACCCATGAACCAAGAGAGAATTGTCTCTGTAGGTGTTACTCTCTTTGCACAATCTACTAGAAACAAACATCATGCTGGAGATAGCTCACAGCAAAGACACCTGTCCCTCCTCACACTCTCCTGTGGGTAGGTATCACACTGGAGTGAGGTGTGAACAGCAGACCTGTGTCTCTCCTGCTATTCATTTCCGTCACACTGGGGAGAGGTGTTGATAGAGGGGGTTGTCTCTAACTACGCACTAGTATACACAATTGTCAGTCAAAATAGAGGTATAAGTGAAGAAGATAGTGCTTTTCCATGTTGCAATGTATATGAAATGTTGAGTAAAGACATCTGACCAGAGAAGGCAGTCCCTCATCCCAGTCTAGTACAGACACTTCTTATCTAAAACAGAGTTGTCATCAGAAATGCCAGTCTCTCCCCACACAATGTGATGCATTAGTTTTAGCTTTTGCTAAGATATCAGTCAACAGTTCGCTCTCTCCTTACAACAGTAACCTCATTTCTTGGAGAGACATCTCAGCAGTGAGGTTAACGTTTTTTCAAATCCTACTAGACTCACTTACTGCAGTGTGTTGTACACTTAGCGGGCAGTAAGTCCTAGACATAGTACACACAAATATCATGAGAGAGACAGCGGAGAGGCCACTCATTTCCTAAAAGTTACTGCACACATCCCTAACTTTGTGGAGAGGTGTTACACAGTGGTCATTTTCCTCACAAGAACCTTTTACCCATAACCAGTGCCCTAGGGTCTGATTTAGAGAGATATTAATAATTCCCCCACCTTGCAATGCAGAGTCATCACCAAGGGAACATATTTCCGTTCATAGGATACATCCTTTTCACACTTTAATTTGTAGATGGTCCATTGAAGACAGAGATCTAAATAGAGAGAACTGTGTGTTTCCACATTGTATTATCCACACCCATCACTCCGTGTAGAAGTCTCAATGGAAACGCAAATGTATTTTAACACTCTACTATGGAGCTTAAATTCTATGGAGAGATATTTTGATAATGATAGCAGTTTGTAATCATGTGCTATTGTAGTTTAATCTCAGCATAGATAGCAGTTGCTGTCTGCACCCTACTAAAACATTTGAAATTCAATAAAGCGGACAGTCAACGCAGCTATTTGCCTTACTTCACCACTTGATATGGATTGCAAGCCTGGAAGACAAAGCTCTTCATTGTGAGTACAGTCTCTAACTTCAGACTAGTAAATAGATCACTGAAAAAACAAAAGACTTCTTAGTGGAAAGATGAGTTCCTACCCTCGTCCAAGTATACACAGATTTCATCCTGTGCAGGAATCACAATACTTAGGTATTCTTTACCCATACTCTTCTACTATGTACATCTGTAACCGTGAGGAGAATTGTCAATGCATAAAGCAAGAATTACATTGCTATACTGCAGAGACTGTAGTGAAATTGATTCAGAAAGTTTGTTGTAATTTGACAGCGATTAGGTTGAGCGTTAGCGAAAGACATCTTAGTTCTAGCCGTTATCTTGACATTTAACGGGCTCTACTTTGTATTCATGGCAGCCATTTTGTCTGCCACACGCTACCTCGTGTCGACCATGTGCTTTGTCCTATCTTTCTGCTCATGGCCCTTGAATCTGCCCAGCAACAGGCTATTAATAGCGTCCCCTTGTTTTGCCACTGACCGTTAGGGTCCACATCTGTTAGTGATTAGCCCTAGAATGGAATGTGTTAGCCGAGACCCCAAGACTGTTAGTTCCTCCCACTGATCGATTATGCCTCTCGATATTACCTTATATGTACATAAAATGTGCTCTTGTGCTTTGTACCGCCTTCTTTTGAGCCCTTGTGTGGGTATAAATAAACCATGCTATCGTAGCTCGGTGTGCTACTTCTTGCAATCCCGAAGGGTACTGTTTGAATTGTAGCATCACCTCATGAGGTATAATAAATGTTACGTTTTCTATTTCCAGTTTCTGTGCCAACTTCTTCCTATCTGGTCTGAGGACTTCGTGCAGAGAAAGGCGAACCCCTTGCACTAGCGAGTCTGGCTGAGGCCTGCACGACAAAATTGGCGCCCGACACGTGAGGCTCATCGGCGACTCGGATGCCCGAAGGATTGGTCGTGACAAAGGTTTGGAACCTCGCTGAGGACGCGATCGCTCCCAGAGGAGACCCGAGTCTTGGCATCTGAGGCGTTTCTTCCCTTCTTTCCGATCTGACCATCCAGGCGTCGCTGGTCCTCGACTGAGATCTCTTCTGTTGGTCTGCCGTGCAGTGACCGTTTGGTCGAATTTAGAACTTGGCAGTTGGATCCTGGACAGCCTATGATTGGTAAGAGCCGTTTTGCGGCACCTATTGTAGGTTTTGGATGCCCTTGTATGGTAAGGTAGTTTTAGGAACACTTACTGTGGCATGATTGTATTTGGAATAGACTAGTCTAATTTGGTATTTGGAATTTTGTATTTGGAATTTGATATGTGCAATTTTGTATGAATATATGTGTTTCAACTCATATAGGCAGGTAATGTGAAGATTTTTCTTCAACTATTTGATTTGAACGGCGCAACGTACTAAGAAAGTACTTTAAGCGCTACTTTGCGTATAATACTGCATATTTTGCATTATTTTTGGCATGCCTGTTTTTAGCGCACTTCGAAGGTTGCACTGCTTTTAAAATGGTACCAGTTTACTACTTGAGGAATCGCAGCCGGCTCCCCCGGAAGGGACGCCTAATAGAGATATGTATGTGAAGTTTGGTCTTTCTGCCATAATGTACAGCACGTTGTGGCACAAATATACCAAAAAGGATCCTGAGTTACGGTGGCCACTGCATGGGTCATTTGATGTGCGAAAGATTGAGTATGTGGAGCGATGTATGTTTGAGTGAAGGTCTAGACGTGATATTTTTGAAAGTTTGCGAATGTGGGAAAAAGAAGTACGACAGCAAGAGAAGCGCGAGCAAGCGTTGATTGAGAAAGAGCCGCAAAAGAATGTGTATGAGAAAGCGCTGGCAGGTATCTGGCCAATATCCTGTCAGACCGCCTCTCTATCCTGTCCTTAATAAACCGCAAGAAGATTTTTTGTTATTAGATCGACCTCCACCTCCGTATGCTGTTCCGTCCGCCCCGGCCAAAGGGGATGAGGATTCTGACACAGAGCAACAAAAAGTGCGGGACACTCGATCCATGCTGACTGCTACGCGTTCGTCCGAAATCAGACAAGCTGCTCGTATAGCATTACATAATGTTAATTCTGCTCCCGATCTTTTAGCTATTATGAAGGACTGGACGGAAAATGAGCAGATGTATTTTACTGAGACATTTGCTACCGAAGTTGTAGAATTGTTTCGGAAATATTCTCCGATATTAGAACCTAATGACGTAGCAGCTGATTGTAAATCCCTGCGTGATGGTCTTTTTCTTTTCTCTCAGGTGCCCGGTACGATCAGACGGTTGGTTAAATTACGGACTGATGCTGTTCAGCTGAAGGAGCAGAAAAAGATTGCGGACGCTGCTGCACAGTCCAATCCGCCCGGAGAGTCGCAGTCTCCTATCTTCGTGACAGATAAGATAATGAGGAAAATCGAATTTTGCCCTGTTATGTGTCCCTACGTGTTCCCCATCATATGTTATATGTGCATGATCGCTATGCATATTTACCCCCTTGACCGAATAAAGACGCATTTACAGTTGTGTCCAACGTTAGTATGCCAGTTATCCAGTCCTTCTAAAGCAACGTGAATTAGGCTTCTAGGCCTATGTTGCCAACGTCTTTACATTATGCACGATAAATCATCGAGTTGCACCCGTTTCTAGGCCTCACAGGGCCCGGACACCAGATTCGAGCCTCCAGTCTCCTGAACCACTCCGAGGAGAGATGCAGCCCCACCCACATCCCTGACCCTTCACTTACTTCCTGCCAAGCAGCGCGGTGCCCGGCCTGGCCTAGTCTGCCTGCCTGCCAAGAATATGTTATGCCTATAGTTATCAGTTCAGTTCCCCGGCTTCACATTCCTAGCTAACGAACCGCATAAACATCTTCATCTATAGTCTAGTCTTCCTGTCTCCAGGCAAGAGAATTACTGAATTAGTATCCATAGAAGATCCATAGCACACGCAATACATGAAGAAATATATGCATGCACTAGCCTTAGTGACAAGTAGCCTTTGCCCTGATGACTTTTAGATTCAAGCAACATGTACTCTAAACACAAGATATCAGATATGCTATAGGTACAGGTCGTTCTGACATCCCAGACTTTAGTCTCCTCTTCTAGTGCTAGAAGTCAGAGCCCCCAGCTCTCCCCAGTTACACGTCATGACCCGTTTGCACGCACCAGTAGGTTAAAGGTTCCAGCTGCCCATGAAGCCCCCTCCATGTATCCACCCACTTATGACACTTCTGTGACGTTTACATCACACACCTCCGTGCACGCCCTGTGCACGCCTTCTTTTTATGCCCATATGTTCTTATCTTCCGTTTGTCACTTGTTACGCCTACTGTATTCAATGCAATTGTACTGTTTTACTATATATACTGTATGATGTTAATGAGATATTAGCTGTCCCGCCTGTCCCTCTTTTTCCTGTGTCTGTCCCTTCCTGAACCTTAGCAGGTGATGGAGCCCGATGGTCCATTGGCTCGAGCCACTTAATTAAAGCCCGTATGACTCAGATACCACGGATTCTGCCTCTTATTTATTGAGCTATCCTTTTCAGTTAATGCATAGAAAAATAGTACCGGTAATTATTTATTTATTTACCACATAAATGGCGCCCGAATAGGGACGAGCCCCTTCCCCACGCGCCGGCGATGTAACGCAGGCCCCCTGACCCTTCTACAGCTGTGACGGACCCCTACTGCGCACCTGCAGGTATTCCTGCTCAAGTCTCCCTCAGGCCCACGCAGGAGACGGAGACTGCGGTCCGGCATCCAGACGAGGCGGTGAGGAAGGCGGATCGTCCCGACCAGAGCCCAAGCCGAGAGAGCAAGGTCCGAGGTATCCTGAGGCCCACCTGTTTCCGAAGCCCGAGGCGTAGTGCGTAGCAGTAACCAGACGTCGTAGCAGTCCAGTCCAGTCCGAGGCCTTCAGTTTTGCTTCCCGGTGAGTACCGTTGCTGGGAACGTATCTAGACGGGTTCATTAATTTGTGCCCGGTCCGACGGGTTTGGGTACACAGATCCGGTCCAACGTGTTCACTTAGGTGGATACGGTATGACGTGTCTCTTTAGGAGACCGGTATGTTCTGTACTGTTTTAGCAGTGCATCCAGTAATTCTAGTAAGTCTGTTCTCTGGTGTAGTTTCTCGAGAAGTTCCAGTATTATGTTTCGATGTATTATGTTTTCAATGTACTAGGTAGTATCTGTTCGAACTGTTTTTAATGTGATTTTGATGTCGTGGTATGAGTGATTTGTTTTGCTATTCATTACTGTGTTCATTGTGTATTGTGTTCAAGTTCAAGTACGTTCAAAGATGCCTCTGTTTTCTAAGTTACGTCAGATAAAAACCAGAAAAGCGTTACTCGAAGAATCAGTTCCTGTCCCTCCTAGGGACAGTCCTGGACATTTCCTGTATCATAAACATGGCTTAGATGCCATACTGTATCTAGACTTATGGGTGGATTATACCAAAGATCTCGAAGAGAAATATAGATGGCCTGTTTCAGGAACATGGGATGCCGAGTGCATCATGAGAGTAGAGGAAGCATTATGGAAAAAGAAAGCCAGACAATCCCAGAAAGAGGCCATAGAATTATGGCGTATAGAATCGCATAAAAGAACAGAAAAAGAATTCAGAAAAGCAGAACTAAGTAGGGAATCCTCAGGAAAAGCCCAAGAAAGGGAATTACTAGAAGAGGGTGAACGAGTTAGAGCAGAACTGTCAGACAGACAAAGAAATGCCCTTATTAAAGGTATGTATCCCCTTCTCGCCGAGGGTTTGCCTAAGGCGACCCCGGAAACACCCTGTAATTTACCGCCACCATTGGTCCCGACTAAGCTACGTCATAAACCGACTGCAGCTGAAATTTTCCTGTCTTCCTATTTAGACGACACGGTCCCAGAATATGCTAATACGAATCCTACCCCGCCTGTTCAACTTCAACACCCTGTTAATAACGTAATTACTGTGCCTCCAGCCGTTGGTCCCGGGAATCCTGTTAATGTGCCAGTACCCCAGGACCAACCCACATTACGTACGCCTACTTTACCAGTCACATTACCAGCAGCCGCACATTCAGTATTAATTGACGATTCTAGTTCAGGAGGAGCAGGGGGAGGTATTCCTATCACCCCGCCTCAAACAAAACGACTGACGCTGAGAGACGCAGCATTACAGCGCACGCCAAAAGTGGCTACGTACGAAGCCCTCAAAAAGTACCTTACTGATTGTAGATATGACCCAGTGCCAGGCGAAGATCACATGATATTATATTCCGTACGTTTACGACGAGTTGCAAACTTTTTGATTACCATATCAGATATGAAAGAACATTTAGACAGAATATATCATTTCATCCGAACAGGGGAGAAACCAGAAAGTATTCACGAAGCTATGGCACACAGGAAAGTTGAGATTCAAGGCATGATTTTGCAATTTTTAATAAATTGTTTAATAAGAGAACAGGATCATCCTGATAAAGACAAAGATGAGATGAAAGTCCTAACAAGATGGAGTGACAACATAGCAGAAGGAAAACACAAGACACAAAATTGTATAGAAACCATGTACAGAAAGATTCGTAAAGAAATTATAAGCATACACGAAAGGGAGAAAGCAAGGAGAGTAGCCGAGAAAGAGAATGACTCTTCAGACGAAGATGTAGACACTGAGAATCCCACCAGAATAGCGTATGTAGGTAGGACGAGACCTTTTGACAGACACACACGCTCAGACTACAAGAAAGTTTTTCCTCCTCCCGTACCAGAACAGTGTTCTCTTGAACATTTATTCCAGGCTACCGATAAAGTTCTGAAACTACGAATAGGTTACAGTGAGCTTAGTACCATGCATGAACAAGAACTAGCCCGATCAGCAGTTCGATGGACTAGTGATTCTACCACGTTTTCAGACGAAATAGTGGCCCAAATATTTCTGAAGCTTCCCCCAGACGAACAGCGACTGGTGGGTATGTACATGATCCAGCATCTCATTACACTGTATGAGAATCAACATTCTGATCCAGGTCCTTTATATAATGTATTGAACGAATTACTCCTAAACAGATGGAAAGGTCTAGGTACCGATTTGATTAGCGTCATTTTAGAACAACGCCACAAATACAGAACGTTCCTGACTCCACATTTTGTTCCTGTTCCACCCCCATTCTACATAGATAGACAGAATCCCTTGCGAGAAGTGCATCCTGTTAAGGGAACGGGGGGTGACCTCGAACGAGTATTTGTTTACACCCCTATAACGAAAATAGAACTACTAGAAATGAAAAAGTTAGTGCCCTGTCACGATAAAGATCCGGCAGGGTTCCACCGTGAATTAAAAGACATGCTCCGTATGGGAGAATACACGTATCCTGATATCATCAAAATGTTAAAGGTCCTGCTGCCTGCGGGCATATATGAAAAACTCAAAGAAAAAGAATGGGAGGTGGGAGAGAAAAAGATTGACTGGACAGCGTTAGAGAACGAAGATAACACACGAGTTCCAGGTACTGGTCTCGGGGAAAAAGCCAAAGAATTGCCCGAGTTGTTAATACAAGTCTTGCCAAGATTACTAGCCACGAAAAAGGAAGACTGGGATGCCATCTCAGCCTGTAAACAGAAACAAGACGAAGACACTAGTGATTTTTATTCCAGATTTGAGAAATGTTTCATTATTAATAGCGGTTTGAAAACAAGTAGTGAGTCGTATCCACATCTTTTTGTTACCAAACTAGTTGAAAATTCTTTACCACAAGTTAAAAATCGAGTATTGAAAGTCGAGAGTACCTGGCAAGCTAATACCCCGTCCCAAATGCTACAGATGTTACAGTATCACCAGAACCGAATCAGGGAAGAACAAGAACACGAAAGGAGACGTATGAAAGACACGAAAACGAAAGTACTAGTTGCACAGTCTGTTCCAGCAGATAGTCAGAAGAGGGGTACGAATCAGACTACTCATTCTGCAGCTCCCGTCAAAGGGACATGCAATTACTGTAAACAGCCAGGTCATTATATAAACGAATGTGCAGTTCTGAAACACAACATAGCTACAGGTAAGACGAAAGAGAGACCGCGTCCTCCTAGACAGGAACATGTTCCGCAAAATTCGCAACCACCGCAGAACGCACAACAGACAGTTACAGTACCGCAGCCTATAGCTGCCACACAACACGTTACACAACAGATGTACCAGTACGCACAGTCAAATTATCCAGAATATCAGCAGTATTCATGAAACAGCCTAGAGAGGGAGGTTGGCTTGCCTCTCATCGAGGTTCCTGTAGATCAAGAGGGTCCCTATGTACACAGTCAAGTATTAGGGAAAGACAGAAAATTTCTGATTGATACAGGGGCAAGTAGGACTACCATCAGTCATGACGAGGTTCCAGGGGCTCCACTCTCAGGCTCAAGAAATGTTTCCCTGGGATTTTCAGGAAAGCCTATTGTTAATGAAATATCGAAACCAGTTTCCCTAGAAGTTGGTCCTTTGTCCCGAACTACAGACTTGTTACTTACGAAATCATGTCCTGAAAACTTACTTGGTATTAAAACATTGAAAGAATTAGGTGCTGTAATATGCTGTTCTCCGGAAGGAGTGAGATTGTTTTTACGTGATTTTAAAGGACATTATGTGTTACGAGATTTTGATCCAAGATTACTGAATGTACCACAGCATTTATGGGCGCAAGGTCCAACTGATGTAGGTTGTTTGCACATTACACCATATCGTGTTACTTTGAAACAAGGAGTTGTGTTACCACGAATCCGACAGTACAAATTGCCACCTGAGGCTGTAGCAGCCTTATCGAAAATCATTGACGAGCTCATTGCTCAAGGAGTAGTTGTAGAAACTGACTCCAATGTATGTAATTCTCCTATCATTCCGATTCTTAAACATACTGACCCAAATGCACCTCCAGTTTATCGATTAGTGATTGACCTTCGAGAACTTAATAAATGTATCATACCCCAGTACCCAGTGGTTCCAGATATCTCTTCCCTATTGACTGCCATTGATTCCGAAGCTACGTTCTTTACTGTTATTGATCTCAAGAACGCATTCTTTAGTGTCCCCATTCATCCAGACAGCCAGTTCCTTTTCGGATTCTGTTTAAATGGAAGAAGCTATAAATTCACACGTGCACCTCAAGGTTTCACAGAAAGTCCTAGTATTTACAGTCAGGCACTTAAACGACAACTAGACAGTATCCACATGCCAACTGACACTGCCCTGCTCCAGTATGTTGATGATCTATTGATCACAGCCCATACAGAACGTGACTGCGAACGAGCATCACTGACAGTCTTGTATTTCCTGGCAGAAATGGGGCACAAGGTGTCCCCTTCCAAACTGCAATTCTGTATCCAGCAAGTGGTATACCTTGGACACTTGCTGTCCAAGAGGGGTAGACAGTTGACACCTGACCGTATCCAGTTAATAGCACATCTTCCACAGCCCAAGACACAGAACGAGGTACGAGCTTTTATCGGCCTCACTTCTTACTGCAGACAATGGATTCCTCAGTATGCATATCTAGCCAAGCCACTGATACAATTGACAACGCAGGAGGCAGCGACATCGACTGTCCTCCCTTGGACCCAGTAACATACACTTGTTTTCAATAAATTAAAGAAAGCTTTATGTAATGCACCTGTTTTAGCGACACCAAACTACAGTAAGCCTTTTACACTTTTTGTCACTGAACGTGATGGTACAGCATTATCCGTTCTCACGCAAGATCAAGCAGGACAACACAAGCCTTGTGCTTATTTTTCTAGCACATTAGATCCAGTAGCCCAGGCTTTGCCTGCGTGCCTCAAATCAGTTGCAGCCACAGCTTTAGCTATTAGACAAAGTGATTCCATAGTGTTAGGACACTCCCTGACAGTACAAGTTCCACACTCCGTGGAAGTTCTTTTAAACCGAACACAGACTCAGCACTTGACAATTGCACAATTAACAGGATATGAACTGACACTGTTTCAGCCACACATAGAAATCAGACGCTGCAACATATTAAATCCTGCTACACTGTTACCCTCGATTACATCAAATCCTGCCACACATGACTGTGTGGAAGTTATTAACACCATGACAAAGCCAAGACAAGACTTGACGGACATTGCATTACCTGACCCAGACCTGACACTTTACGTGGATGGTTCATGTATGAGAACGAGTACAGGAGAGTTAGTAGCCGCATATGCAGTGACTACTGAAACTGAAGTTATAGAAACACATCGTATTGACACCCTGTCAGCTCAAGCAGCAGAGCTCATCGCTCTGACCCAAGCCTGCTTACGAGCTAAGAACCTGAAAGTAAACATATATACAGATTCACGTTATGCATTCGGAGTCGTTCACGACTTTGGAGTCCTCTGGCAAGAAAGAGGTTTCATGACCTCTCATGGAGCCAAGATTCAGCATGGCCCCCTCATTCAAGCTCTGTTAGAAGCAATACATTTACCGACAGCCATTGCCATTATGAAGTGCAAAGCACATACGAAAGCCACTGACACCATTTCCCAGGGTAACGATCTAGCAGATCGAACAGCCAAGCTTACAGCTCAGACTCCAGACATTCCAGTTAACACGACAAAGACAGATGTTCCAGATCAGACGACTTGTATGACAGTTAAGGACCCTACACAAGACGTCCAAGACATACAGACACATGCTACCCCAGACGAAATCAAGAAATGGTCTGAACAAGGAGGGGTCCAGACAGATCAGGGATGGTTGACGAAGGGAAAAGCCACATGGTTTCTCCCCGACTCTATGGTTCAAGTCATTATTAATACAGCACATAGTCCAGCACATCTAGGAGAAAAAGCCATGTTAGACAGCATCCAGAACCTCTGGTTTAACAAGCATTTACGAGCAGCAGCTAAGCAGAAAGTGCGTACCTGCATGATCTGTTGTCAGTTCAATCCAGGTAAAGGTGTTCCGGTGGAACAAGGTGGATTCCATCCTCCTGACCACCCTTTTGAAGTCCTCCAGATGGATTACATTCAGATGGATCGATGCCGAGGTTTCAAGTATGTCCTCGTAGTTGTATGCGCTTTGTCCAGATGGACAGAAGCATATCCAGTTCCAGATTACACTGCCGCGACCACTGCCAAGCAGCTGGTTCGTGAGTTCTTCCCACGCTATGGTTTGCCCAGGGTCGTGTATTCAGATAACGGACAGCCATTCTCATCCGAACTCATGAAACAAGTATCACTTTTGTTAGGGTACCAGTGGAAGTTCCACTGTGTACGACACCCCGAGGCAGCTGGCCTCGTCGAGAGACACAATCAAACTCTGAAAATACGAATAGCGAAGGTCTGTGCAGAGAAAGGTGTAGATTGGATGGTAGCCCTGCCGGTTGCCCTCTTCTACATGAGAATGGTCGCTCACTCCCGATCTGGTCTGTCACCTTTTGAAGTAGTGTTTGGTCATCCCCCAAACATGTGGGGTACACCTATGCCACGTAAAATCACCGATGTTGACAGTAATATGCTGACAGATTACCTAGCTTCCTTGATGTCTGCACTACTCTCTTGTCGTTCACAGGTCGCGGCTGCCTTTCCAGACAACACCCAGGTGAAACCGCACGAGGTCGTTCCAGGCGATCTTGTTCTCATCCGAAACTTCGATCGTTCAAGCCCGCTGGAGCCCCGCTGGAAGGAGCCGAAACTTGTTCTGATGACCACAAGGACCGCCGTAAAGCTGGAAGGACGCAAGGGTTGGCTTCACTCCAGCCACATCAAGCGTTTCCATGGACTGCGTCCAAAGACTTTTCTCAAGGACTGCCCCGATACTGACTCTAAACTTCCCCTGTTAGAGAAAACTCCGCAGCAGGAGTATAAACTCAAGTTAAGGTCTAGCAAGTCAGACAGCGTTTAATTGTTTAAGTCCCTCTCGGGTGAAGCGGTTAGACAGGTTCCTGACATGTATCAGATAGACCCACATAGTGAGAGAGATAGACGTGACTCCAAGAAAATAAGATACTGTAAGAGTCTGCGAAGCAGATGTGTTGTTACATTATTGTTTATGTTATTTCTGAGTCTTACGATCACATGTATAAGTTATATGCTACATGTATTTTTTTCCTCCTCTTGGTTCGCATGTACATCTTTCCTCTAATGATACAGTAGAGCACACATTTAGTGAACTACCCCCTCACGAGTTATCCTATCGACTTGCAATGCGTAACAATACTTTTATTCGTATGTTACACTATTCGCACCAGACCAGCAATGCCACTAATTGTTGGGTGTGTGGTCGACTCCCCCCTTACCAGACACCGAAGGGAGTTCTGCCACTCTTTCCCTATCCGTTTTCACACAATGGTTCGTGTGGAGCATGGTTTACATTAACATCATCCTTAGACGATAAGTCCCTTCTGAATAGAACATGTTTCCCAGACAAGGAAGGTCTTTCCCATAGGACAGGGTTAGATCTAGAAAATGAAGTATATGATCTAGGTAATTTTTCCTCCAACCTCATGGTTTTGAATGTTCAGTCCGAGACTACTCCAGACTTACCTTCTATAACAGTTCTACCAGTGAAAGGCGAATTATGTGTTAGAAAGAATGGTTCAGTACATCTAGGACACAGTGATTGTAATACTGTGGTCGAGTATAGTGACAGTGGGAAATCTACTTTCAAAGCCTCACGTCATTCTTATTTTGTATGTGGTCAGACCGCATATGTACGTTTGCCCCTAGATTGGGATGGAACATGTTACATTGCCTTCCTACTGCCACCAGTTTTCCTGGCCCCATCCGATTATCACCGAAATACACATCTAGTACACGTCAGACATAGAAGGGAGATCGAGTCCCCAATTGTCGACCAAACTGAAACCGCATTAGAACAATATACAGATTTCAATAAAGGTTTCTTTTTCTTCATAGGTCCTATCCAGAATAGTAAATTAATACGCAGGTTAACCAGAACCCTTGAAGCAGTAGTGAATGAGACTACTTCCGCCCTAGGTAACTTAACAGAAGAGCAGTCTGCTATGAGATTTGTTGTTCTTCAGAACCGCCTTGTTCTTGACGTCATACTGGCCGATAGGGGCGGAGCTTGTAGAGTCATCGGATCTAGTTGTTGCGTTTTCATTCCTAATAACGCACCGTCTGTATATTCAGCAATAACAAGACTTCATAAAATAGCCCATCAGCTACACCAGAATCCAGGCACCTGGACATGGTCCGGTTGGCTCTGGAGTGTAATTTCTGCATGGGGATGGAAAGTACTGTCATTCCTAGGAGTAGTAGTAATGATCATCTTCAGTTGTTGTCTCTGTTTACAATGTGGCCCTGCGATTTGCGGCTTGTGCGCTACCTCTTGTATTCCACGTCCAAAGTCCTATCCCCAAAAGATAAAAGACGAGCAAATGATGCTGTATGAACAGATAGATGGTATCATGAATATTGATGTTTCCTGAAGGAAACATAGGGAACAAGGAGGGAATGAGGAAAAACAAATTTTGCCCTGTTATGTGTCCCTACGTGTTCCCCATCATATGTTATATGTGCATGATCGCTATGCATATTTACCCCCTTGACCGAATAAAGACGCATTTACAGTTGTGTCCAACGTTAGTATGCCAGTTATCCAGTCCTTCTAAAGCAACGTGAATTAGGCTTCTAGGCCTATGTTGCCAACGTCTTTACATTATGCACGATAAATCATCGAGTTGCACCCGTTTCTAGGCCTCACAGGGCCCGGACACCAGATTCGAGCCTCCAGTCTCCTGAACCACTCCGAGGAGAGATGCAGCCCCGCCCGCATCCCTGACCCTTCACTTACTTCCTGCCAAGCAGCGCGGTGCCCGGCCTGGCCTAGTCTGCCTGCCTGCCAAGAATATGTTATGCCTATAGTTATCAGTTCAGTTCCCCGGCTTCACATTCCTAGCTAACGAACCACATAAACATCTTCATCTATAGTCTAGTCTTCCTGTCTCCAGGCAAGAGAATTACTGAATTAGTATCAATAGAAGATCCATAGCACACGCAATACATGAAGAAATATATGCATGCACTAGCCTTAGTGACAAGTAGCCTTTGCCCTGATGACTTTTAGATTCAAGCAACATGTACTCTAAACACAAGATATCAGATATGCTATAGGTACAGGTCGTTCTGACATCCCAGACTTTAGTCTCCTCTTCTAGTGCTAGAAGTCAGAGCCCCCAGCTCTCCCCAGTTACACGTCATGACCCGTTTGCACGCACCAGTAGGTTAAAGGTTCCAGCTGCCCATGAAGCCCCCTCCATGTATCCACCCACTTATGACACTTCTGTGACGTTTACATCACACACCTCCGTGCACGCCCTGTGCACGCCTTCTTTTTACGCCCATATGTTCTTATCTTCCGTTTGTCACTTGTTACGCCTACTGTATTCAATGCAATTGTACTGTTTTACTATATATACTGTATGATGTTAATGAGATATTAGCTGTCCCGCCTGTCCCTCTTTTTCCTGTGTCTGTCCCTTCCTGAACCTTAGCAGGTGATGGAACCCGATGGTCCATTGGCTCGAGCCACTTAATTAAAGCCCGTATGACTCAGATACCACGGATTCTGCCTCTTATTTATTGAGCTATCCTTTTCAGTTAAAGCATAGAAAAATAGTACCGGTAATTATTTATTTATTTACCACAATAATACCAGTCGAAATGAGACCTATGCAGGAAGCCGCGCCCTTGTATGTTCCTCCTAAAGGAACGGGTGATAGTGACAATAAAAATTCTGTTGATTCTAAAGGATATTTTATTTATAATTGGGTGTACACTCCTTGGAATAGAGCAGATGTAGAGGCGCTTAAAGCAGCGTTATCTGATTCGCGTAAAAATCCAGCCGCCTTTTATGAGGAAGTTGAAGGCGCTTTAAATTCTTGTACTATGACCCTATGTGATATAGATTTTTTTTTCGGTTGAATTTTGCCGCCAGATATGTGGCGGACTGTTCGTAAAATTGATGTCCGTGCTATTTTTGGTGCCAAATGGAAAGATTTGGAACGAATAGATGCGGATAGAGAGCCCGCCCAAAAGCCACATCGGTTAATACTAGATCTTCCTGCAGCAATTTTAACTAAACTTAAAACAGTTATTCCTCCTAAAAAGATTGATTGGACTGTTTTAGCATCGTGTAAACAAAAGGTAGATGAATAAGTTTCTTTTTTCTTTACGCGCTTTGAGGAAGCTTTTCATGATTTTAGCGGTCAGTCTTTAACGGATGATACCGGCAGACATCTGTTTGTCGATAAATATGTCACAAATCTGTTACCAGGGATAGCCAGCCGCTTAAAAGCTAGTGAAAGTTCTTGGACTACCTCTTCTCCGACATCTGTTTTAACAATGGCTCAATATTATGAGCGTCAAGAATTAGAAGCAAAGGGAAGCAAGGACAAGAAATCTAAAGAATTGAAAACAAAAGTTATGTTGGCCCAGGTTTACGGTCCGCCCTCTAGCGGCTATGATAGAGGCTATGATAGGAGTTACGATAGAGGCGGACGAGGATCTTTCAATACCCTCTACACTTGTACGAATTTGTCTATTAATCAGTGTGCGTATTGTAAGCAGTTTGGCCATTGGATGTCTGATTGCCCATTGTTGCGCGCCCAGCAGAATTCACGAGGGTGGGGCCAAATGAGAAATTGTTTAGGATTTTCGGGGCCTAGGGGAAATACGAATGATCGTGCCCGATTTGATACAAATGTACGAACACAGAATAACCAAAACACTTTTGATAGACGAAATCAATATCAAATGTCTGATTATGTCCAGCCTGATCTTTACGATTCTGCTCATGCATAGAATTGCCTAGGATGGGGTAAGGAATCAGTTGAAGTTCCAGTAGATCAGACGGGTCCCTATGTTACAGCACAGGTTTTGGGTTCTACTGATCGGTTTCCGGTTGATACAGGAGCTACTCGTAGCGCTTTGTCTAAACAATTGGTTCCGAGGGCTCCCCTGTCTGGTGTAACTATTACTTCGATAGGTTTCGATGGAACACCTTCCCTTAGCCCATTGTCACAACCACTTGTATTCTATGTTGATACATTTAGTGCTCTATGTCCATTTTTGCTTTCCCCAAATACGGCAGACAATATTGTGGGTCTTGACATGTTGAAATATTTCAGAGCCACAATACGATGTTCTCCTGAAGGAGTGCGTGTCATTTTGAATGATAATCACTCCGAGCCTGAAAGAATTTGTTTTGTTAAAGAAGATATTGCATTAGCTTCACTTCCTGAAACTTTGTGGGCTACCTCAGACACTGATGTGGGTCAAATGTTTTGAAGACAGGACAATCATGTTGGATGGGTAAAATGGATTTATTGTAGTAAGGAGGAGCAACCCCCAGCAGCTGTTATCTCCTCAACCTCAGCCTCTATCTCCTGGACTCCACAACCCGGATTCCAATAGTAGAAGCAAGAGGTAACCTAGCAACAGTAGCCAGGAAGAATGAACACACAGATATAACATATCCCTTCCCTTTAGTCAAGGAAGAAACATTACCTAAAAAAAATAAAAGAAAACCAAAATACAAACAAATTATTAACATAACAGAATCAATAAGGAACAACCGAACAGTTACCCACAAACATAATCCTGGAATTTATGTGGAACAAACTTGACACGAGAACTAAGCAATCTTGGTGGTGGAACCATCTTGATATTAGGATTCAGTGGCCTGACAGTACAACCTGTAACAGATGAAGAATTGGTTGTAGATTCACCATTTCCAGAAACTTTACTCAGGTCTTTTGACAACCACTCACGTATTTCAGTGTCATTGCACTTCGTTACACGATTGGCATTCCACAACTTACCATCTGATAGTTCCAAAAGATTACCTTTAACCATTACGACCTTTTTTGGATCCGATAATTTCGACAACCCCTTGTGCTGCAACACACCCAATTTTACTCTAACATACTCATCAACTTCGAACTTCTGAGGATCTTTAAGTACATGAGAATTATGTCTATCCACATAAGAATTCTGATACAACTCAACTTTAGCACGTATGACCTTATCATCAACACCTTTCCTACCACACCTACCCATCCAAGCAGGCACCGTAATAGAACATGGAATCCTACCTTTCAGTAAACAAAAAGCCATTTCTCCTGTAACTGTGTGTGGCGTAGTCCTGTAACTCCACAACATTTTCTTTACTAAGCACTTCCAATCCCTATTGTTGTAAATAGCCATTTGAATACATTCCCCTAAGACACGGTTGAAGCGTTCAATAAGACCGTTTCCCCTAGGATGATAAACCGGGGTTCTCAAATGTTTTATACCCAATGTCTTATGGAAACAACTGAAATCATCGGAAATAAATTGCGGACCATTGTCGGAAAAAATTTCTGCAGGACAACCTTCCCTCCTAAAAATCTCCTCACAAAATTCAATAATATTCTCCGTTTTGACCTCTCTAACAAAAGTGACTTCCGGCCACTTGGAAAAAAAATCCATTAACACGCAAATCTACTACCAACCCCAAGAATGTCAAATGGACCACAAATATCTATTGCTAATCTTTCCCAAGGATGTTTCGGCCAATCCATATGTTGAATGGTAGTTTGCTTAACCATATGTGTCTTATCACTCCGAGAACACTCAATACAATCTCTAACAAATCTTTCTATGCCTCTATCCATTCCCGGCCACCAAAAATCCTCCCTAGCCTTCCTTTTCATAGCTGACATTCCCCCGTGACCTTCATGTAAAAGATTAAGTAATCTGGGCCTGATAGAAAATGGTACCACCAATTTGTCACCTCTTCTTAATATACCCTTTACGAACGATAATTCATTCCAAACTTCTTTATATGTAATTAAATCTACATGAGATTTCCAACCTTCTTTGGACGGAAGACACTCAATCACCTTTTTAATAACAACATCGTCCAAAATTGCAAATTTCCAATCAGACTCTTCTATGGCTTTCTCATCAATATCCATGTTCACCTCATCACGTTTATCCACAGGAAGGCGTGACAAACAATCTGCATTTACATTTCTGACACCAGGTACATATTTAATGCAAAAGTTATATTCTTGTAAACGATAAATCCACTTCGCTATGCGTGGTGTGGCCTTTGCCACCCCCGATGTAGAAAAGACATCAACCAACGGTTTGTGATCTGTTTGAAGATCAAAACAAGTTCCCCAAACAAATTTCCCAAAATGTTGCACAGCCCACCAACACGCTAATGCCTCTTTTTCAATGGTCGAATAAGTGCTCTCCGCCCCTTTCAATGTTCTGAAAGCAAATGAAATCACTCTTTCCTTCCCCTCATGCATTTGCATTAACACCGCTCCCAACCCATAACTACTGGCATCAGTGACAATGACACATTTGTCATTGATGTTGAAAGGTTTTAAAGCAGCTGCGTTAACTACAGCTACCTTAATTTGTTCAAATGCATACTGACATTGATTCGACCATGTAAAATGTACGTTTTTTTTTCATCAATTCACGCAATGGGGAGACACAATTAGAAAAATTCCGAATAAACCTCGAATAATATTCAGCTAAGCCTAAAAAGGACCTTAACTGATCCTTATTTTGAGGAATAGGTACTTTTTCTAGGTCTTCCACTAATTTAAACTTGGGTTTGATGCCTTCCTTACACAAAGTGTGACCGAGATAGTCTACCTCATCTTGGGCAAATTTGCATTTTTTTAGACTAATAGTCAACCCCGCTTGTTCCAACTTACTTAAAGCATTTGCTAACACCTGATCATGTTCCTCCCTGTCTTTACCCCAAACCAAAATGTCATCTTGGAACACTAAAGTATTAGTCATACCCTTAAGAATGCCTTGCATGATGCGCTGAAAAACTGCTGAAGCAGATGCCAATCCAAACAGCATGCGAATGAATTGAAATGCTCCCTCAGGTGTAATAAACTATGTTAAATGCTTTGACTCTGGTTGTAATAACACCTGGTGATATGCACTAAATAAATCTAAAGTAGAAAAACATTTCGCATTATCTACTGTGGCCAACATTTCATTTATGTGTGGGAGGGGATAACGATCTACCCAGATATTCTCGTTTAGATGTCTTAAATCAACCCACATGCGAATGCTGCCATTGGGTTTGTGTGCGATAACGATCGGACTGAGCCATTCTGAAGCTTCAATTGGTTCTATTATACCTTCAGAACACAATCTATCCAATTCTTGTTTTAACGGACTCCTCAAGGCTAACGGTACATTCCGATCTTTTTTATACTCTAGGTAAAGCATTATCTTTTTAAACAATGCGATGTCTAAATTTCCTCAAACATCCCAATTTTTCCTTAAATAAACCAGGAAATTTGGACACCCATTCACAACTATTATCACCCTTAGTCAAAAGTACTTGCGCGGAATGATTGGAGTTGGAAAGTACTTGCATGGGATGGTTAGGATTTAGCATAATGTCTAAAGCTCTCTGATCTCTCCACCCCAACAAGGATTTTCCCTTTTCTACTACATATACCTTCGTTTCAACTTCTTTATCTGAAAATGTTATGCTAGATTTGAAATAACCTATAACAGGTAATTATTTGCCAGTGTACCCTACAGGATTAACATCTGAACTATACAAAGTTTTGGATCCCAAATCCTTCCAGACTTGTCTGTCAATTACAGTGATCGGAGAACATGAATCTGCCCACACTTGCAATTTTTCTCCATTGACAAAAATTTCACATTTAGGAGGATTATACTCTTCAGTACCATTCGTAACATCAACAATTTCCTCAATCAAATATACCTCTACATCACTATCAACTGTATCCACATTTTCATCAATAACATTAACTATTGGTTTAGGCTGAAAGTTACCAGCAGCTTTACACATCCTGGAATAATGTCCAACTCTTTTACGTTTGTAACATCTACTCTTGTATGCGAGACAATGTACCGCATCAGAAGTGTGCCTGTTACTTCCACACCTATAACAATAAGTGTTAAAAGTAGAAGAATTTTTTTTCCGTTTTGTAACAGGTTTGACATCCTCATTAACAGTAATTTTCTTTGGTTTGTCTACAATTTTACATACACTGGTAGCTTTGTTTTCCATCTTAGGTTCGGACGAAGATAACTATTTTACATATAATGTAGTATTTTCAATGCGCTTTGCTATTCTAATAGCTTTTTCTAATGTAGGGTCACCCAAATCTAACAACTTTTCTTGAATCTTCTTGTTGTTTGTGGCATTAATCATCTGGTCCCTTATAATTTAATCTCTGAGTTCCTTAAATCTACAAGTAACAGCCAATTTTCTTAAAGAAGCCACATACTGCTCAATTCTTTCTCCATCCATTTGTTTTCGTGAAAAAAAATTGTGGGGCATATTATCAAGGGGGTTTATCTCTGCTTTTTTGGCTTTAAAAGCCAAGAAAGCGGAGATAAAATTATCTCCCTATTACCTAGCTGTCGCTAACACTAGTTAGCGACAGCTAGTAGGAGATAGCGACCATCTTGGGGCCCACTTTGCATGTCAGTGATAGTTATCACTATTGACATGCAAAGTGGGCGTGCCAAGATGTTAGCGACTGGAAACAGTCGCTAACATCGCTATCTCCTATTACCAACTTATGGAGATATTCGCGCTAAGCGCGAATATCTCCAAAAGCTAACACCTGCCCTGAACAGTTCTTAGCTATGTTATCCAATGGGAGGTGGATAACATGGCTAAGAGCATTAGCTCGGTAATGCATGAATATCGCTGACTTTTCACCGATATTCATGCATTGCGGCCGACTTTTATCGCATTTGCGATAAACCTTGATAATACCAAGGTTTATTTGCGATAAAAATCGACGCAGCTCAGCGGTACTCTTTTGTCTCTAACCAAGCAATAGCGATAATTATCGCTATTGCTTGGTAATATGCCCCTGTGTCTTTCAACGACAATGCTTAACTTTTTGCCAAAATTCTCTTCCAACATAGTCAAAGCTAATTCATACGAATCTTCTACAATGATATCAATATCAGCTCCATTACCGGATCCAGTTTCTTCATTGTTAATAACAGTTAAACTTGAAACTGGTTTAGGTAGCGTTTTTAAAACATTTCTTCCTTCCACTCCTAAATGTTTTTTTAAAATAGCTAATTTCCTGTTGGAAACGTAATCTTCACCACCTATAGCTTCCAAATAGGTAATAAAAGACTCCTTCCAGTCTTCCCAGTGTCACGAAATCAACTTCCCACAAACTCCATAGAACACTGTGAAGGGACGCTCTACTTTGGTAAAGTAGAATATCCCTCAAAGAAACCCACCCCTGTCCCGTGCAACCAGCACTCCAAATAACCTGGAAGGCAAAGGGTTAATGTTTGTATTATTATGTTTCACTTGTATTTCATTGATAGACAATTGCGTTGCTGTATGTGGCTAGGGTTTCGAGAATTATGCTCAGAGGATTGTTTGTGCAGCATATTTAGAGATTTCAGCTCAACAGAAAAAAAAGACGCACGTTTAAAAAAGGACACGCATTTCTTAGCGCGCAATGCAAAGACTGACACAGCGCTCCTTTCACGGAGCTTAGAGCGGCCTAGGGCGTGGCACGTTGCGGTCCTGAACGTCCCGGGGTGTGGCAGGCCTATAAAAGCCACACCCAGGGTTCTCGAAGCTGCTTAGTCTTCAGGGCATCACGGAAACATCGCGTGCATCGGAGCTCTTTTGAAATCAACGCTGAAGGTGCCGGTTCCAAGAAATCCTCTGGGAATCTTCTGCTGAATCAAGAAATGAAGAGCTAAGTACCTAAAGATACCAAGGCGCCCAACGCTAGCTTATGGACAATTTTTGGACATTTTCTACTAATAGAAAATATCGGACTAACTCGAGATTTGTTTCATGTTTCCAGATTATCGCGCATGTAATGTAAACTATGATGTTTTAGTGCATGTAATGAAAACTATGATGTTTTAGCGCATGTAATAAGAATTAAGATGTTTTAGCGCATGTGAAGTAAAACTATGATGTTTTAGCACCTGTTATGTAAAACTGTGATGTTTAGAAAAAAGGTTTAAAGAAAGGTTTTGGAAGTGAAGTTAACCCTAGAACCACTACAGAGAAGTCGTTTTGAGCTACAGGAGAATGAAGAGAAGTGAGTAAAATTAACACTTAGATAATTTGCAGGGAAAAAACAAGTCAAAGGAAAGTGCAAATAAATTGTTGTTTATTTTTAGGACTAAATAGAAAAGTCTGGGGGCGGACAAACCAACCACCTCCGACAGTAAAGCAGCAATTCTTCAACTGACATACCTAGAAGACGACTTCCAAGACGCGAAGCCCAGACTGGTAGATCGCAGGTAGGAGATTGCGTCAAGCAAAAGAGATAGTAAAAGGAGTTTGAAGGTGAGAGTAAGGGACAAGGTTTAGGACACTTTTCTAAGGAATTTCTTGTTGTTTCGCAGGTCGACTACAAGAACACAAGTAGCGTCAGATCCGGCCTCTCTCCCTGACTGCTATCCATCACCCTAGTGTATGTAAAGAAACCACAGGTTGGAAGGTAGGGTTCTGGGAGATTGGTCCATAGCGTCTCTGCAAAACCGATCAAGCACCTTACAGGTAAGGTTGGTGTTTAACTCAGGTAAGAGTGCTTGGTCATCCCTGACAGAAGACTAAGCACACGAAAAACGGATTTGCCCAGATGCTATGGAAGAATCTCAGCAGATCACTTTGCAAGATTTAGCTACAGTGCTATTAGAAATTAGGGCAGAAAATGCAGACTTAAGAAAAGATTTAACTGCTATCCAGAATAGATTACAAGCATCAAGTCCTCAAACCTGGACCTTTAATTCTGATAAAAAATCTTATTTTAAACCACCAGCTATGCAAACCTTGTATAGTGGGAATGCTGCCCCCAACACTTCAGCCAATACTCAAATTCAGGTGGTAACTCCAGTTGCGGTACCTTTAGCACCTCCCGAGAGATTCTATGGGGATTGTAATAAGTTTACGATATTTCTGAATCAGTGTCAATTACATTTCGTGGCAAAACCTACAGTGTTTCCCGATGACTCTTCCAAGGTTGCTTTTATCTTGTCCTATCTAGGGGGTGATTCTGCCTTATGGTCAGTGCCATTTGTGGAAAGAAATGATCCAATTTTAAATGATTTCAGACGTTTCAAAAAGGTCATGAAAAAATTATTCGCTAAACATGTTTTCGTGCAATCTGCAGATCATGAGTTGTTAAATCTAAAGCAGGGGTCTTCTTATCTTTTGCATTATATTTCTATATTCAATAGGTTGGTCATTGAAGCAGAGTGGCCAGAGGAAAAACGTGTGTCACTATTTTATCGCGGTTTACGCGAAGATTTAAAGGATATGGTAACACAGATTTTAGACCCACCCACAGATTGTGAAGAGTTCATAGATCTAGTAGTAAAACTAAATCATAGAATTTCAGAAAGAAAAGGAGAAAGAGGAAAGACTGATTTTAAAATGATGGTGTTCAAAGAAAGGGGAAATTTAAGAACTGAATCTTCCCCTGCTAAGTTAGATCCAGTGGAACCTATGCAGATAGGCACAGTTAGAGGACCTCTTACCAAGGATGAGAGAGAAAAGCGCCGGAAATTAAATCAGTGTATGTACTGTGGAAAGACTGGACATTTTATAAAAGACTGTCGAACACGTCCTGTGAGACCTAAAAACAAAATTTCAGAGGTAGCAATGATGCAACAGTCGGAAAACTAGCTTACTCGGTAGATAAAGAGGTTGATCTATCGAGTTCACATATCACCTTGGCCTCCTTAACTCCAACTGCCTCTCATTGTCATCTTAGCATGCGTATTCTACTTCAGTCTCAGGTGAATAAGGATCGGTCTTGGTCCATAGATGCTTTGATAGATTCCGGGGCTACTGGTAATTTCATTGATACTCAGTTATTCCAGAAGTTGGGACTACAACGAATAGTCAAAGACTCTCCAGAAGTAGTTAGAGCTGTGGACGGTAAGGAACTCACCTCAGGTCTCATACAATATCATACAGAGATTCTAAAAATGACTTGTGCTGAAAAACACGTAGAAAACATAACATTTGACATAATTGATGCGCCTCAATTTGGTTTGATTTTGGGGATCCCCTGGTTAGTGTTACATAATCCTTATATTGATTGGACAAACAGAAATATGCACAAACATGCACAGTCTGTAGTCGAAACAAAGCAGTTCATAAGTCCCCACATGGTCTACTTATGCCTTTACCAGTCCTACCTCAGCCTTGGCACACTGTGTCCCTAGATTTCATAGTGGAGTTACCTCGTACCACTTCAGGCTTCACCACCATTCTCACCGTTGTGGATCACTTTTCTAGATATGCTCATTTTATTCCTTTAAAGAAACTCCCCTCAGCTTCTGATTTAGCACACATTTTTGTCACACAAATAGTCAAACTGCATGGGATACCATCTGTGGTACTCTCGGATAGGGGATCACAGTTTGTGTCACATTTTTGGCAAAATCTAGGAAAATCTTTAAATATGGAAGTGCGCATGTCATCTAGCTATCATCCACAAACTGATGGGCTAACAGAACGAACGAATCAGAAAATAGAACAATTTTTACGATGTTTGTTAACCACTTATGAGCAAGAATGGTCAGAAATTCTATGGGCTGCTGAATTTGCTTACAATAATTCAGATCACTCCTCGATTGGTATGTCACCTTTTTTCTGTGTTCATGGTTTCCATCCAAAAGATTTGCTGGGTATTGATAGAAAGGTTTTAGACACACCAGCAGTCACTGAATATGTAGATCACTTGGTTTCTATTCAACAAAGAGCCCAACAGCATTTGGTTCTTGCAAAGGAAACACAAAAGAAATTCTCTGACAAACATCGTTCTGAGCAGCCAACCTATTCAGTAGGTGATAATGTTTGGTTGGCCACTAAAAACTTAAGATTGAAAAGCCATAAAGCTTTTCGCCCTCGATTCATAGGACCTTTCACTATAGAAAAGGTAGTTAATCCAGTCAGTATGAAATTGAAATTACCAAACTCGTATCGAATCCACCCAGTTTTTCATGTCTCGCTGCTAAAACCCTGTGATCCTGAAACCCGAAAAATGACTCATCCTCCAGAAATCGAGATTGATGGTGATTTAGAGTATGAGGTGAAAGCAGTACTAGATTCCAAAAGAATGAAAGGCAAGTTATACTATTTGGTGGATTGGAAAGGTTACGGTCCTGAAGACCGTTCATGGGAACCTCTTGAAAATTTACGAAACTCTCCCAAAATCCTGAAATCTTTTCATAACAGATTTCTTGAAAAACCAAGACCAGTCCCGACAGTGTTAGGGGGGATTCTATGGGGAGGGTACTGTCACGAAATCACCTTCCCACAAACTCCATAGAACACTGTGAAGGGACGTTCTACTTTGGTAAAGTAGAATATCCCTCAAAGAAACCCACCCCTGTCCCGTGCAACCAGCACTCCAAATAACCTGGAAGGCAAAGGGTTAATGTTTGTAGTATTATGTTTCACTTGTATTTCATTGATAGACAATTGCGTTGCTGTATGAGGCTAGGGTTTCAAGAATTATGCTCAGAGGATTGTTTGTGCAGCATATTTAGAGATTTCAGCTCAACAGAAAAAAAAGACGCACGTTTAAAAAAGGACACGCATTTCTTAGCGCACAATGCAAAGACTGACACAGCGCTCCTTTCACGGAGCTTAGAGCGGCCTAGGGCGTGGCACGGTGCGGTCCTGAACGTCCCGGGGTGTGGCAGGCCTATAAAAGCCACACCCAGGGTTCTCGAAGCTGCTTAGTCTTCAGGGCATCACGGAAACATTGCGTGCATCGGAGCTCTTTTGAAATCAACGCTGAAGGTGCCGGTTCCAAGAAATCCTCTGGGAATCTTCTGCTGAATCAAGAAATGAAGAGCTAAGTACCTAAAGATACCAAGGCGCCCAACGCTAGCCTATGGACAATTTTTGGACATTTTCTACTAATAGAAAATATCGGACTAACTCGAGATTTGTTTCATGTTTCCAGATTATCGCGCATGTAATGTAAACTATGATGTTTTAGTGCATGTAATGAAAACTCTGATGTTTTAGCGCATGTAATAAGAATTAAGATGTTTTAGCGCATGTGAAGTAAAACTATGATGTTTTAGCACCTGTTATGTAAAACTGTGATGTTTAGAAAAAAGGTTTAAAGAAAGGTTTTGGAAGTGAAGTTAACCCTAGAACCACTACAGAGAAGTCGTTTTGAGCTTCAGGAGAATGAAGAGAAGTGCGTAAAATTAACACTTAAATAATTTGCAGGGAAAAAACAAGTCAAAGGAAAGTGCAAATAAATTGTTGTTTATTTTTAGGACTAAATAGAAAAGTCTGGGGGCGGACAAACCAACCACCTTCGACAGTAAAGCAGCAATTCTTCAACTGACACACCTAGAAGACGACTTCCAAGACGCGAAGCCCAGACTGGTAGATCGCAGGTAGGAGATTGCGTCAAGCAAAAGAGATAGTAAAAGGAGTTTGAAGGTGAGAGTAAGGGACAAGGTTTAGGACACTTTTCTAAGGAATTTCTTGTTGTTTCGCAGGTCGACTACAAGAACACAAGTAGCGTCAGATCCGGCCTCTCTCCCTGACTGCTATCCATCACCCTAGTGTATGTAAAGAAACCACAGGTTGGAAGGTAGGGTTCTGGGAGATTGGTCCATAGCGTCTCTGCAAAACCGATCAAGCACCTTACAGGTAAGGTTGGTGTTCAACTCAGCTAAGAGTGCTTGGTCATCCCTGACACCCAGTTCATTTGAGGAGTGCCAGGATCCTGTAGGAAGGTGGGAGGTGGTGCAATGACTTGAGAAGTCATAATGTACTAGAAGTTTGAATAAAAAAAATAAACTCCAAAAGATTCCTATAAATGTTTGAAATGTACAAAAGATGCAAGGATATTGCTTGGTGAAGGAGTTGACAATAAAACACACTCGCCGGTTGAAAGTGAGAAAAAAAAATGATCGAGGTTGGCAAAACGAGCGTTTCAATGACGTGGTTGGCAAAATTACACCGCAGACACTTTTTCCAAAATGGCGGCATGTACACGCTACCTTTGCGTAATTTGCGTGCAGTCGTCAGCCGTTCAGTTCATTACAGGCATGCGCAAAGATCCAGATGCAGTCATCCGTTCGCTAGCAGCAGAAGGACTCGTGCTTCAAAATTAAAAATGCACAAGTAAGCGCGCTCCAAACTTCAGCAAGACTCGCGCTCCAATTGAAAATACACAGGTAAGCGCGCTCCAACCGATTGAAGAACAACCAGTTTTAAAGTCTTCAGAAACTTACAGTCCCAATCAATGGTATGTTACAAATACCACACAACGTTGTACAGAGAGGCAAACATATTTCGAGGCAACACCCTTCATAAGAGTTAGCACCAGGCACAGGCGCTTAAGTAATTTTGAAATTACTTACAGTTCCGTTGGTGTTGATTTTTATGTTATATGTCCATAACACAAAAAGGACTGCTGGGGGTCTTCAATTCATAAAATAGCTCCGAAAATAACAACCAAGAAAAAGAAAAAAAAAATCAGTTTGCTATAAAAAAAAAAATCCAGACAAAAACACCTCCAGTCTTCAATGTTGATTGTAGATCCCATCCTCAGTCGCCACTTTTGAAGACAGGACAATCATGTTGGATGGGTAAAATGAATCTATTGTAGTAAGGAGGAGCAACCCCCAGCAGCTGTTATCTCCTCAACCTCAGCCTCTATCTCCTGGACTCCACAACCCGGATTCCAATATTAGAAGCAAGAGGTAACCTAGCAACAGTAGCCAGGAAGAATGAACACACAGATATAACAAAACGGTTATCCCACCAGTTCAGATTAGTGTCAAGGAGGGAGCAGTGTTACCTCGTTTCCCACAATATAGAATTTCACAGGAGGGCTGAAGAAGCACTCATACGAATTGTACATGATCTTATCAAAGTTGGGGTTGTTGAGGAAGTCCCATTTAATGTTTGCAACAGCCCGATTCTTCCAATTCTGAAAAGAGACACTGATACACGAGTTTACAGATTCATTATCGATTTGAGGGAAGTAAACAAGATTGTCGTGCCACAGTATCCTGTGGTTTCCGACATCCAACACTCCTTACTTTGGTTCCTCCGACTGCCACTACATTTTCTGTGATAGACTTGAAGAACGCTTTCTTTTTGATCCCTATTCATCCTGACAACCGATATCTGTTCGGTTTCACTTTGAATAATCGATCGTAAAGATTTTGTACAGTTCCTCAAGGCTATACTGAGAGTCCGAGTATTTACAGTCAAGCATTAAAAAGAGAAATTGATTCTTTTGCTTTGCCCGAAGGTGTGGCTCTCATACAATATGTCGATGGCATCTTGCTGGCAGCAGACACCCCTGAACAGTGTGAAAAATGTACTCTATCTTTGCATTCTTTTCTTGCTTCAAATTATCTTAAAGTGTCTAGAAAGAAGCTGCAATATTGTAGACCAAAGGTAACCTACTTAGGTCACCTTTTGTCTAAGGAGGGACGTGCATTGACATCAGATCGTATACAAGCAATTTTAGACACGCCAGTTCCTACCACACAGAAAGGAGTACGTGCATTTTTGGGTCTTACTTCCTTTTGTAGACAGTGGATTTTGGGATTTTCACATATTGTTAAGCCTTTGTTATCGCTTTTGACGAAAGACACTCCAGTACCCCTTCCATGGACAGATGAATGTGAAAGTGCTTTTCGACAGTTACAACAAGCCCTTTGTTCAGCACCAGTGTTAGGCACACCAGATTACACAAAGCTTTTCACACTTTACATGCACGAGAAAGATGGATGTGCATTGTCAGTTTTAGTCCAGTTACATGGCGATAAGCAACGTCCTTGTGCTTATTTTTCAGCAGTTCTTGATCCTGTTGCTAGAGCATTACCTGGGTGTTTTCACTCAGTTGCAGCAACAGCTGTGTCAATACGACAGAGGGAGGGAATAGTTTTGTCACACAAGCTGTTAGTGTTAGTACCCCATGCGGTGGATGCTCTTTTGAATTAGACAAAGATGCAGCACTTAACTAGCGCTCGTCTTACAGGATATGAACTGACATTGCTAGCTCCTCACATTACATTGGAGAGATGTGCAACTTTGAACCCAGCTACTTTGTTGCCGTATCCGGTGACTCAGCCTCAGTCACAAGAAACGCATGATTGTATATTCCTGACTGAGGAACAGACAAAGGGTCGCATTGATCTGCAAGATACGCCCCTTCCAGATGTGGATGGTGAATTGTGGGTTGACGGGTCTTGTTTGAAATTACCAGATGGTATGACCTCATCCGCGTATCCAATCACCACGCTTGAAACAATAGTGGAGACAGCTCGCATGCCACAGAAATCGGCCCAAGCAGCTGAATTGATAGCTTTGACACGAGCATGTGAGCTTAGTGCTGGTTTGTGTGTGAACATTTACACAGATAGCCGCTATGCTTTTCGAGTAGCGCATGATTTTGGCCTACTCTGGTAGGAAAGAGGCTTTCTTACATCTCACGGAATGCAGATAATGCACGGAGAATTAGTGCATAATCTCTTGATTGCATTGACCTGCCCAAAGAAAGTAGCCATAGTGAAGTGTAGTGCACACAAGAAAGTGACAGACAAGGTTGGACAAGGAAATGCCTTTGCAGACCACGTGGCACGTGAAACTGCGATGCAGAGAAACACTACTCCCATTTATGTAGTGAAGTCACAAGCTGAGAGCTGGCATGATGCTAGGCAGGAAGTGCGAGAGATACAGAGGACAGCCTCTGACAAAGAGCGTGAACAGTGGTCTGAAGAAGGAGAGTTAGATGACGAAGGTTGTTGGAGAAATAAACAGATGGATAGATGGAAGCTGCCTATAGCTTTTGTACAACCAGATTCAGATGGCACATGGGCTAGCACATGTTGGAGCTTCCGCAATAACGAAAATGCTTAAGCAAGTTTGGGAGCATCCAGAATTTGCTAGCAAAGCTAAAAGAGTAGTACAGTCTTGCTTGATTTGTTTACAATACAATCCTGGAAAGGGAACGCGAGTTCCATCTGGAGGTTTTGCTACACCGACTGCACCTTTTGAAGTCCTGCAAATGGACTATATTCAGCTTCAGCGTTGTAATAACTTGAAGTATGTTCTAGTGGTGGTTTGTGCCTTCAGTAAATGGATTGAAGCATACCCCACAAAAGACAATACTGCTATTACTACTGCTAAGGTGCTATTGAAGGAGTTCTTCCCGAGGTTCGGTGTTTGCAGACTTTTATGGAATGATAACGGACCTCATTTTGTTGGGGAAGTTATTAAGTATGCCTTGAAGGGATTAGGAATCAAGCAGAAGTTCCATGCTGTGTTCCATCCACAATCAGCAGAATTGGTGGAAAGGTATAATGCTACTCAGAAGCTGAAAATTGCGAAAATTCAAGCTTCTACGCATTTGACTTGGCCAGATGCGTTGCCATTGGCATTGTTGTCCATCAGATCAGTACCATATTCTCGAACGGGTCTCACCCCGTACGAGGTGGTATTTGTACGGCCGATGAATATTTGGGGAGTTCCGAAACTGAGTTCTGTGTATGATGTACCTTGTGTCTTGATGAATGACTATTTGGCCCAGTTAACCGACAGTTTGGTTTCTATTCATCAACAGGTTTGAGAAGCGCTCCCTGATAAATCCGAAGGTGAAGGCCATGAACTCCGTCCTTGGGACTTCGTGATGATGAAGGCATTTCAGAGGTCAAGCAGCTTGGAGCCGAGATGGCGTGGACCAGAACAGGTGCTCCTTGCTACAAGAACAGCTGTTCGAGTTGCCAACAAAAAGAACTGGGTGCATAGCACTCACTGTCGGAAGGTATTGTTGACCTTGGTGGAACCTGCTGTGCTGACCGATCATCGAGAGATCTTGACTACGGAGAAAGGCCCGGCTGTATCACCTGACGGATCTGCGGAGTTCTGCCCGGACCAGACAACTCCTGGAGCAATGCGATACAACTTGAGACCAAGAAAGTGATCTACAGTTTTTTTTGAGAGAGACAGATTGAGCAACCGCCCTGCGTAGTGGAAACGGAATGCCAATATGACAAGGGAGGGAGACCAGCCCTGCATAGTGCAGTGACACCTGTCTTGATCTGTGGTGAATAAAACAACGTCTACCCACGGGAGAAGAGCTCATTTGACTATTTTTGTTTTTGCTGTTTTTTTGTAGTTTTGAGAGAGCTGACTTTGCTGCTATGATAACCACTAAGAAAAAGATTTTAGGAGTGTTAGGTGTTTTTGCTGTTTTGACAATTATAGCAGTGATCACCTGGTCCATTGAAATGATGATTCCTGCTCGTGAGTTTTTTGTGGTGCCTACTACTCCAGTCCCAGAAGAGCATCAGCATTTCACTCTTCCGTAGCATGAGCAAAAGCATCGAGAATCCTATCTCAATAATACGTTTGTTCAGATGTTCCACCATACCCACAACGCAACGAATGCCACAAATTGTTGGATATGTGGTATGCTTCCAGCACATCAAAAGAAAGGTGAAACACCATTTATTCCACTTCCTTTTTCGCATAATGGTTCTTGTCGAGCCTGGTACACTCTTCTCTTTGCAACTAGGAAACCTGCAGTAGGTGGACTTCTTTTCCATCTGAATAAAGAGTGTTATCAAGATGAACATGGGTATCCTCAAGCAAATGGAACTATATGGGAATGGGAGGAAAACCGACCGGACAATGCTTCTACGCCATATGTTTTCACACATACGAGAGACTCTACCACAAGCAACCAGTCTGTAATCACTGTTACAAGGACCAAAGCAGACTTATGCGTGCAAAGTACTGGACGAATTCCAGTTGGGACAAGTGATTGTGTTACTGTATTAAATATAGATGGATTAAACTATAGTTCGTTCTTGGCTTCACATAACACATATCTAGTATGTGGAAGTCATGGGTATCATAGACTACCAGTAGGGTGGTCAGGTATATGTTATGTTTCTTTCCTATTGCCTCCTGTTTTCCTGGCACCTGCTTCATACCACCGAGATTTTAAATTGTTTAGAAACATTTCAATGAATCGTTATAAAAGGACAATAAGAATTGATGACGTGGATCAAACCGATACTAGTCTACAGCAATATGTTGATTTTAATTTGGGTCTGTTTCCTTTTGTGGGTGCTGCATTAAATAGCAGGAATACGACGATTGACTAGAGTTGTGGAAGCTGTCACTAATGAAACTGGTATAGCGCTTGGCAACATTACTGAGGAGTTGTAAATTGCTAGAATTGTAACTCTCCAAATTAGGATGGTACTAGATGTGATGTTAGCAGATAGAGGAGGAGCAGGTAAAGTTATTGGTAGTAGTTGTTGTGTTTTTTTCCCTGATAATTCGCCCTCAGTATATGAAGCAATTCTTAAACTGCATAAGATAGCTGCAGATATCCATACTAAACATGGCACCTGGACTTTTCCTGGTTGGTTTTGGGCTCTAGTTTCTGCCTGGGGTTGGAAATTACTGACTGTACTATGTATTGCAATTGCAGTGATTTTCACCTGTTGTATGTGTATCCACTGTGACCCAATGCTATGTTCTGTGTGCATAACTGCTTGTATACCATCCAAAAGGAATGCTGTGAAAGCACAACACACGTTGGATAAGGAAGTGATTGACATGATGCATATAGATATACGAGATGAGTGTATAGATTACCCTAAAAGAGTGTATGTCTTTAGCTAATGCTAAAAGGGTCGTCTGTTGTAATTTGACAGCGATTAGGTTGAGCGTTAGCGAAAGACATCTTAGTTCTAGCCGTTATCTTGACATTTAACGGACTCCATTTTGTATTCATGGCAGCCATTTTGTCTGCCACACGCTACCTCGTGTCGACCATGTGGAGAAGTGTGGCTCAATGGTTAGAGCGGCAGACCCTGATGCAGAGGTCTAGCCCGGGACCAGGGTTCAATTCCCCGCCTCGGCGGGTCTTGAGCTCAAAATTCCACAGACCTGATAATTCTCGCCTCGGTGCCAATTCCAATCATGGAGTCCCACTCTACAACTCTGGGCAATAGCTTGCTTAATCTCCACAACGGCCCCCACAACGCTAAGGATGCCTGGCCTCCACCTTGGGGGTGTCCAGGAGTGGACACCTCACAGGGAAAGCCAGGATGGGTTCCACAGCGGTATTCGTACAAGCACCTTGAGACCCTTGTGGGTGAGTAGTGCGCTATACAAGTATCAAATTACATTACATTACATTACATGTGCTTTGTCCTATCTTTCTGCTCATGGCCCTTGAATCTGCCCAGCAACAGGCTATTAATAGCGTCCCCTTGTTTTGCCGCTGACCCTTAGGGTCCACATCTGTTAGTGATTAGCCCTAGAATGGAATGTATTAACCGAGACCCCAAGACTGTTAGCTCCTCCCACTGATCGATTGTGCCTCTCGATATTACCTTATATGTACATAAAATGTGCTCTTGTGCTTTGTACCGCCTTCTTTTGAGCCCCTTTGTGGGTATAAATAAACTGTGCTATCGTAGCTCGGTGTGCTACTTCTTGCAATGCCGAAGGGTACTGTTTGAATTGTAGCACCACCTCATGAGGTATAATAAATGTTAAGTTTTCTATTTCCAGTTTCTGTGCCAACTTCTTCCTATCTGGTCTGAGGACTTGGTGCAGAGAAGGGCGAACCCCTTGCACTAGCGGGTCTGGCTGAGGCCTGCACGACAAGTTTGCATTAAAATCACTGAAGAAATATTTATTGTATATCTAAAGTGAGATAATACTAAATAGTATAATATGTAATATCATGAGAACGTTGAGGAGTTTGGAAAAAAAATGAATGTAGGGTTATGTAGGTCCTCCACCTCCAGAGGGAGTCTTGCTACAAAAACGGGAGATTATAATATAAACACGGTAGGTAATATTTGAGGGTAGCTAATAAATAGCCTTTTTTAAACATTAAACTGTATTTAGATTTTTTTTATTTTGTTTGTTTTTGTATTTTTAAGTAGAAAAAAACGAAAAAATACTGGTTTTTCAAAAAACTGAGAAAAAAAACTTTTTTTTTAGGTGCGCATTGTGCTCCTGTACAAGTTTGTCATAAGCACTGCTGCACAGCTCAGAAACAAAAATAACTGTGCCACATAACTGGCAGTATAACATTCTGTTAGCATCTGCTGCATTGCATTGCCTTTCTTATGTTTGCACCAGCGGAAGTGCTTGTTGCCCTACCTGTGTTGACTGAGCAGCACTAGAGGAGGAGGAGTTCTCAGCAGCTCTTTGCATCTCTGCATGCGCAAGGCATTCTGGATGCATAGATTTTAAAGGGCACCACATGCCAGTGGTTCCAAACATATAGCGGTGTCTGGTCCCTTTGGAAAACCTTTTTCTGCAGAGTTTGCAGGTAACTATTTGCAAGATACCTTTTTGGAACCTTATGGTATCTCAAAAAAATCCGAAATATGGGATCACTTGATTGGTTTGGGATCCTCTGGTGCAGTGCTTGGTCCAGCAACCTCCTCATCTGTGTCAAAAGATTACATTTTTACCGAAATACACTACACAAAACACTAGATGGATGGAGACATTCTCAGGAGCTCTGTCCATAGCAAAAACAAAAACAAAAAAGAGAGGGAAAGGGTGGATTATTTCTTTTTCACCTAACAACACTGATGTAAACCAATTATAATGTCTTTGATGGGTTTGTCTTTGGTCTCACGGTCCTCTCACAAGTAGTTCATGGGTGTCCTGAGGGATTGCAAAAACATAGAAAATATTATTATGTGTTTTTAATGTTGTCATGTATAGTTAATAACTGTCACTTTAAAAAAACCTGTAGGATTAGAGTACGTTCAGAATTATTATAAGAAACTATTATTAACTCAATGTCCAATAAATGGTCTTGTTAGGCATCTGTAAGATCCAAACAGGAAGTTCTGCCCCCTTTGACTTCACGTGGTAGATTGTGAAACTGGCTCTCGTGAGCCACTCGCTGGAGTGACAAATTGTAATAAAATAAAAAAATATGTAAACACTTAATTACACCCTTATTCAACATTTGTATAAGACATTCATACAACACAAGTTCATAGACCAGCATAAAACAAAATGTATGACTGTACGTTCTTACAAGTGTTTTGCGAGACTTGTGCAATACTAGAGATGCATCCATAAAAAGAGATTTAGTTGGTTAATACTAATGTCATACATTATTGAAGGGAGTGATCACCTTCCTTGTCTCATTTAGAATCAGATGCTTGATGTCGAACATCTGGGAAACATCCTTTACAATGCAACTTTTACCACGCAGTGCCTTTACGACGCAACTATTACAACGCATGCCATTACAACGCATTGCTCTGGGGGGCGCTCTAGGATAGAGAATGGATTTGAATTACTATCCAACACCTTCCCTACAATCCACGGGGAATGGAGTTGGAATAGTAAATGAAACTATTCACTATCCAGCACCCCTAAGCGCTATGCGTTGTAACAGCATGCGTTTTAAAAACTGCGATGAAAAGGCATGCGTGGTAAAAGCATGCGTTGTAATGTCATACATCCGGAACATCTACATAGCCGTGGGAGGATCTTCTCTTATATTATATTTGAACTTGGGGAGAAGATGTCTCTGTATGACTGTGATGAACAGAGAGCAACTGGCCCAACTGTACTTCCTAAACCATGCTAGGAGGCGATTGCGTAGCAATTTTCGAGGTGGCACTGTATGGGAATAAGGTGTGTGCAAAACATGTAAAATGAAAACTGTGCAAGAAAGGCACTAGTAAACAGTACAGTACGGGACCAACCGGAATGTTGTCCCACCTAAAGTCAATATATCCTCAAAGACTAGCTTGTGCAGAGGAGCACAGTAAGTAAGTAAGTAAGTAAGTAATATTTTATTTGCATAGTTAATAAAAAACATTTCAGCACACACATCAAAATGTAAAAAGTAAATCTACATGCTTGATAAAACCAGCACATCGTAATTTCTCATTTCGTTTTAAAACCGCAAATATGCACCCTTTTGGATGACCTTGGAAATAGATACAGTTTTGTTGTATAATATTATCTAAAAAGCAATTAGGATTCAAGTTATGGCATTTTCTTTTCCACCAACTTCATAAACTTCACAAAACTACAGTTCAACTGTGGATCCTGGGGTGCAAAGCTAGCGAGAACTGCTTGTCTTCGTGAATAAATCCTTTACTGATTAAAATGGCGTTTCAGCAGATGTTTTCGTTCATCCAACAAATTGTCATAAGAGCATAACAAGTGCAGCATATCCTCTGGCAGTGAGCCACATAACCATCAAAGGTAGCCCGCTTTGTCTTTTTGCCAGTATGGGAAATGTCGGATGCAACCTGTACCTTCAAAACTTAATTTTAGTGGTTTTAGCACAACCCAATCCAAGATAACTCTGTGCTGCTTGTGTTGAATAAGAGTTCAGGGTCATCCAGCCATGTGACATTTTTTGTGAGGGCCGCCTTATCTTCAACTCATATTCGCCAGGCTGCTTTTAAGATACTTGGTAGCTGGTGAGGCAAGATTGATCTAGCTCCTTCCTTAGATACTCATTTAGAGATCCTTGTTTGGATTTTCGCACTGTGTCCCAGATAGTTATATATGCCCCCAGGCTTGCCAGGAGCTGTTTCTGGACACCGAACTCTAGCCTAATTTGTGCCGATGAGGTTTGTTTGGGCAGGCTACAGATAATTCTGTAAGCAGCTATGACTGTATTATCGAGGGTCTTTGCGTCTCTGCCTCTCTGTACTTAACTCCCATTAGTGATTGTTGGCAGGAGTTTAGCTCGTATTACTTGTAACAGAGGTAGAAGGGAGGGCCCAGTAAGTTTGCCGTTTAGTGCTTTTAGAGAGATTGATAAGGCAAGACCTTTACCTCTGATGCTAGTTTTCTGTATAGTAAACTGCCCACTGTTGCCAATTTTTACTCCAAGGTATTTGTACACTGACGTATCCTCAATTTGAGCATTGTTCCAGTACCAGGACAAAAATGTTTTCTTGTTCTTACTGATCGTCATTGTCTGTGTTTTCTCCAGGTTTATAGTCAGTTCATTTGCTTCAGAATAGCTATGTGTGGCATTCACAAGGTGTTGTAGCCCAACCTTTGTGTGGCTGATTAGAGAAGACACGGTAATTGAAGTCCTCCTAACTTGGGTGCATGAGAGTTACAGCTGTTTAGGATCGGGATAAGATCTCCTAAAAATAGATTAAATAGTGTAGGAGCCAGGATGCAACCCTGTTAAAGGCCTTTGTTGGTTGGTATGCGCCTCGACAGGAGTGATCCATCACCAAGCTTTATCTGGCCCCCTGGTTTCCATATGAAGGTTAATCAGGAAGTCTAACAGAGGCCTTGGTATCCCCCATCCTTTCAATTTGGACCATAAAATGTTCCGATTTATATGGTCAAAGGCAGCCTTATAATCTATAAAACAGAAGTGGATGGGCATTTTATTTGATTCAGCCTTGTCTATTAACATACCCATAGTTAGGATATTAGTCGTTGTCACGAGTGATTTGGCAAAGCCTGTCTGGTTGGCCGGAATTAAGGATTTCTCTGTGGCCCATGCCTGCAATTCCTCCAAGAGTGTACCTGCAAAATACTTTGCCTCGTTATCCATTAGAGCCACTAATCGATAATTTTGTGGGAGAGACTTATTTCCTGTCTTAAAAATTGGAGAAATGATTGAGCCCTTCCAGGAGCCTGGCAGTCTGTTAAAAAATCTAATTTCCAAAAATAGTGGTTCGAGCGCTGCTGCCCATCCATTCTCATCTTGTTTATAAAGAATGGGTAGAATTCCATTCGGACCTGGGGCTCCCTCTCTTCTTCCTTTTTTGATTTGGTACTTAATCATGCTTTGTATACTTGTTAGTCCCTTGTCTGTGATTAGATTCTCACCATCTAAGATGCAAGTGCTCTTTTCGAGTGATTGTGCTTTATTTTCGGCGATATTTTTTATCACACTATTAATTTTTATCCCCAGATTATAATTCATATCCTGGTTAAAATGATTCCCAAGATGGCTTACCCATACTTCTTCAGTAATATTAGAGGAGACTCCGTCATGCTTCCGTCTTATGAAGTGATTTATGGTTTTCCAAAATCTTTCCATTGCTCCGTTTGGTGTCAGCATGTAATTTTGCCCACATATTGTCCTCCACAGATCTATTGGCTTCCCATTTTAATTTTTTCAGTGTTGTCTTTACTTTCCGTAAGTGATTGTATTTCTCAATGTCCATAGGGTTCTGCCAAAGTTGTCTTATCAGTTGATAAATTGATTTTTTTGTTCACCTAATCTCCTCTTTATACTCTTGCGTAAACGGTCCCATGCTGCTGCGGCCCAATTGGACTTTTGGCCTGAATCTTGTAGCGTAAGTGGACAAAGTTGTTATGAATTGTTCCCATTTCTCAATTTCACTAGACCCAGTTCTAGCTCTGAAATACTGTTTAGCCTTTTCTAATATGGTTTCATCGGATGCTACTGAATACTTGATATTTTTATAGTCTATACTAATATAATAAAGAGAATGCCCAAACCTTTGAGGCGGGTAATCTCAGGAACCACAGCACCAATCACAACATCCAACAAAGCGTTGGAAAGGGCAGTTGCAGCAAAAGGACATAGGCTATGCAGAAGCCCACCATATACATTTAAAAGGTAAAAGAACCGTGCCAGCAAAGTAGTCCCTTGTGGGCGTGTCTGCATTGTGCTGTGGGCGTGTGCTGGGGGCGTGACAAACGCTGGGGGCGTGTGGTACTTTCCGTCCTTCATGCCATGTCTCATGTTGTGTGCTAATCCCACCCTGCTCCCTTTAAATACTCCTGAACCCCATAATCATAACCCACCCTTACTCCTTAAAATACCCCAACACCCTTAAACACTAACCCATCTTAACCCTATAAATATACCCTTTACCCCAAAACCCAAACCTAGCCCTAAACCCTAAAAATACCCCTGTACCCCAAAACCCAAACCTAGCCCTGAACCCTATAAATACCCCTGTTCCTCAAAACCCAAACCTACCCCTGAACCCTAGAAATATCCCTGTACCCCAAAGCCCAAACCCAGCCCTGAACACTAAAAATACCACTGTACCCCAAAACCACCCCTGAACCCTAAAATACCCCTGTACCCCAAAACCCAAACCTAGCCCTGAACCCTTAAAATACCCCTGTACCCCAAAACCCAAACCTAGCCCTGAACCCTAAAAATACCCCTGTACCCCAAAACCCAAACCTAGCCCTGAACCCTAAAAATAACCCTGTACCCCAAAACCCAAACCTACCCCTGAACCCTAAAATACACCTGTACCCCAAAAAACCTGAACCTAGCCCTGAACCCTAAAAATACCCCTGTACCCCAAAACCCAAACCTAGCCCTGAACCCTTAAAATACCCCTGTACCCCAAAACCCAAACCTACCCCTGAACCCTAAAAATACCCCTATACCCCAAAACCCAAACCTAGCCCTGAACCCTAAAAATACCCCTGTACCCCAAAATCACCCCTGAACCCTAAAATACCCCTGTATCCCAAAACCCAAACCTAGCCCTGAACCCTTAAAATACCCCTGTACCCCAAAACCCAAACCTACCCCTGAACCCTAAAAATACCCTTGTACCCCAAAACCCAAACCTACCCCTGAACCCTAAAAATAACCCTGTACCCCAAACCCCAAACCTACCCCTGAACGCTAAAATACCCCTGTACCCCAAAACACAAACCTAGCCCTGAACCCTAAAAATACCCCTGTACCCCAAAACCCAAACCTAGCCCTGAACCCTTGAAATACGCCTGTACCCCAAAACCCAAACCTACCCCTCAACCCTAAAAATACCCCTATACCCCAAAACCCAAACCTAGCCCTGAACCCTAAAAATACCCCTGTACCCCAAAACCCATACCTATCCCTAAACCTTAAAACTACCCCTGTACCCCATAACCCAAAACTATACCTGAACCCTTAAAATACCCAAACACCCCAAAACATATACCTCAGTACCCCAAAACATATACACTTATACCCATACTTACCTTATCCAAACATTAAAAAAAACATGCTTTTACCATTCATGCATTTTCAACGAATTTCGTTGTAAATGTATGCGTAGTAAAAGCATTTAAAATGTAATGCCATGCGTTATAATGGCATTGCTGAGTCATGGTACTTTCGTAATGAAAGTATGCGGAGTGATGGTATGCGGAAAGAAAGTTGTGGAATAATGGGTGTTTACCCTCCCCCGGCAAGTACATTGGTGGCACAGCGGCCCACATCTCCAGCAACATACTTATATTTTTTCACCACCCATTTGAAAAATGCACAGGTCTCTCTCATTGATGGCCAGCACTGACATACACTTTTAGACACACCTCCCGCCACAAGTTCTAGAATTGCGAACTTTAGAGCTGGGGAGCTACGTTCAAATCTCGGCATCAGCTCAACATCCTGTGATTGCAGGCAAATCGCTTTGTCTCCCCGTGCCTACCACAAATGAATGTGTTCTTCTGTAATGTAAATTGTGCTCATGCCATGTTGTCGAGTTCGCGCTATGTAATATTGCAAGGAAAAATAAAGTAGGGAAACTCGAGTTCACACACTACTGAACGCGCACTCTTAAGTGCATCAGCAGTACACTGTGAATCGGAGCGTTTCACAGGCCTGTCACAGCTAAGAAATGCTATCAAAACGAAATCCTACAGAACAATATACTACTGGCCGGCAGCAATTCATACCCGTACAACGTCGGGACAGGCTGCTAGTTAACCTCTTGGATGCTATGGGAATTCCCCTGCTGTGCTGGGATTTCGCGATCCTCGCACATTCATGAGCGTAGCAGGAGGCTACTGCATGACGAGCCCAGCTCGTCATGAGCGTCGAAGGGGTTAATGGTATAAACTGACTCTTTTGGTACCGAGGGTAGCTCAAATTTAGGCTTGACAATTTTGAGGACAAGTTCTTGGGTACAGTGGTCGCTGTCTGCTTTTTCTCCTATCAGAAATGAGGGCATATGTTGAAATAAAGGTAATGAAATAAAAGTATAATCCAGTATGGTGTTGATTCTTGTCGAGTGAAATGTTGTGGCTGGAGGGGTATCTCCAGCAAACCTTCCATTTAATGCTCTGATGTTAAAGACTTCCAGATCTTCAAGTATCTGTTTACCTAATTTGGTTCGTTTGGATACTTGCGACTTCCATTGCAATGGAATATCCCAAGTTGAGTTTTGAGTTAGAATCTCGTCATCTGACGAGATTCCCATAAGGTTAAGGTTAAAATCCCCAGTGAGCATGAGGTTTGTTGTCAGTCCTTCCCTTATGCACTCCTCCAGGAAATTTCATTTTTTTTAGCTGTCTTTGTTTTCTTTTTTGGGTGGACATAAAGGTTGATCAAGGTAAGATCTGTTTATCTTATTATTATTATTATTATTATTATTATTATTATTATTATTATTATTATTATTATTATTATTATTATTATTTCACCATTGCCTGGTTTTGGTTGCGAGAAGAGAAGGTTTACTGCCATTGACGCTGAAGAAGTTGGTCCAACTTCCTTGACCGTGAGTACACTTGTAGCTGAAACGTAGGTTACTAGGCCACCTTGAAGGTGAAGGTGACCGTATTTTGCAGGTTTTATTGCACCAGTAAAGAAACGCAAGAATCCCTGAAGGTGCTAGGGGTCTGCTTGCCAAGTCTCTTGCAATGCCAAAATATCAAAAATCTAACATAACTTACAAAATCTGAGTCAGATATTTTAGTGACTAGACCATTAACATTCCACGAACATATACGTAGGTGATTATACTTCCTCGCTCAAGTATGAGCGGGTTTGTCAACTTTTATTGTTGTTTATTGTTCTAGCAATCCACCTTAGATCAGTTAATCCCGTTGGTTATAATTTACCATCTTGGATCTGTCGAGTAATACTGGGATGTTGGCCACTACTTGTTCCACATTCCCTACCGCTCCTCTGAGAACCGATATTCTGTCGTAGGATGTTACCTCTATTTAGTATGTCGTGTCTACCTTTCGAGATATAATCTGGATTAAACTATATAGCACTTGTTGCATTCCTTTATTCGTCCGTGCTCCTGTCCCCATTGTTAATTCGGCTTGATGATGTAGCCTCACTTCCTCGTGTTACTGGTGTTGTTACCTGATTAGAGGAATGTTCTACCTCGTTGATTTGGTTCAGGCTGTTTAGCCAATTGGTGGTCCACTCCGAGACCAGGGATGGTATCGTGTGGAGTGAAGTTTTTTGCGGGTGCCTGTATTTCTTCTCTCTGGGTAATCTGTGTATTTAAGGATGGAGTCACTTGGGTAATGGAGGCCAGTTGACTATCCGTTGTCTCTTTCAGTTTGCACAATCCTAACATTTTAGACTCTGAGTCACTCCCATGGTTTTTTATCGAGAAGTCTTCATGGTTTATTGTTCGAATGGTAATAGAGCGAGTCGTAGTATTGCTCTTTGGTAATCGATTCTGATCGTGGTCGAGAGATGCTTTTTCCTCCACGGATGATTTGAGATATGTACTTGGCCTATCACGGTGTGGGGCTTCTAATTCTTTACTCATGGTCTTTCCAAGTACATGCATTTTCTCAATTGTTTGTCTTTTTCTGTTGGTGGTCTGATTTATTGCTATTACCTCTACTACGTCTTGAACAGGAATCCCTACTAAGCTAGTGTTCTAAGAGTGAGGGCCTCCCAAAGAGACACTAGAATCCTTCAGGTTTTGAATTTATTTTTTGATTTCTGCCTTTACGTTTTTTTGCAGGCCTTTGTTTTGCGTTCATTTGTTTGTCTGTGTTGACTTCCGTTGAGGCTTTGGGCATTTGGGCACCTAATGTTTCAGTTTCACTGACCTTTGTTCTTTTAATCATTTGGGCCAGGATGTTCTTTGTTTTGGAATATCCTTGTTTGTTGATTTCCAGTATTCCTATGTTTTTTGAGTCATTTGTTTCTTTTCCCAAAAGGCCATCAAGAGGTTGGTTATGCAGGCACTGTGGAGGCCTTTTAAGTTGTGTGCACAGATCACTCAGCATTGTTGGAATTGAAGACAGTTTATCAATAATTGGGCCACATCCGCATCCGCCTCTGCAGCTTATATTCACATCATGCGATTGGTCAAACTTGTTTTGTAGAAGCATATTTATTATACCCAACTTCCCGTCGATGGCAAACAATAAAGACGGCCAAAGTGTCTAATAGCGTTAGTTGAGTGTCCATTTTGTCCGATTGGTAATTGAAGGCCTCTACCAGGAATTGCATTGTTTTTAACAGACTTGGCCAAGCACTTTCATGTTGTATGTTTGCATGTTTTGATGATTCCTCTTGACTTCCTAAAATTGTTGTGACATTTTGATCTCCCTTAGACGCCCCTGACCCCTCCACTTGATGTCCCAGTTTGCCTTCAGTTGTCATGATCGGTGTGTTTTCAGGGAGCCCGCTTCTGCTATTATCTTGGGAGTGGGCGGCTAGGAGATCTTCCCACTCTTCCTTTCCCAGGTATGAAGAAATTTCTATCACCTCTGAAGAGTGAGTTGCAGACCTGCCTGCTTTTTCTTTCATTCCTCCCAGCCTAGACGTAGTATTGTGGACGGTCCCTTGTAGGCTAGGTGGTGTTACTGGAGCTGCCAAAGAGAGTTATTTTTCTGTCTGACATTCCTTTGTGCTCTTCTGCCTATATTTTGTATTCCTAGAGTGCCTTACTGCCTCTTGGTTTCTATGTTCGCAGGTCGTTGGAGTATCCATTGCGGGGTAGTTGCTAATTATGTTTTTCTCGCAAGGTGATCCGCTGGCCCCAGCGGTAACGCAGATGTCTGTTTGACTTTCTTCTAGATTGTCTGCAGATAACTCTTGTGCATCGTTGGGCCTGTGTACTTGAATTAGTTTGGTATCTATTACAACTTTTTCACCGATGGTTCTAGTGTCTTGTGCCATCGAATTTTTGTTACATTGTGGAGTTGATGTTATTTGCAGTAGGCTGCTGACTGGCGGACTAGGGCTTTCCTTACTATTGATGTTTCTCTGTGCGCCAGTAAACTGTAACAGCTGGAATGGCTGGAGAGGTAATTGAAGCCCGGCACATCTTTGGTGTTAGAAAGTAAAGTGTCCCCTGCATTTTTTTAAAAGCTGAATTTTGTGTACATTTTTGGCTGGAATGAGGTTTGGCAGTTTTTTGTTTTATTGTTTTTTTCTATTTTTGATGGGCGCTCGTTGATTGAAATATTTGTATCTGTTATTGCTGTTATGTCAATTAAAGAGCAGTCACTCTGTACTGCTGGCCTGGTTTTAGTCGGTGGTTCATCCCTGGTCCCTTCTAGCATCTTGGACGTTTGTTTGCCCTTTTTTGTGCCTCCTTTGATAGTTGGACCTCCTCGGACGCGTCCTGACCTCATGCTGCACTATACCAAGCCTAGTTATCAGTGTTGGTTTACTTAGAAGGGTGAGAGAACCTTTGGAACACTTGGAACATTTACCAATTGTATTGCGTTATGTCGTATAGTATGTTGTATAGTATTGTAAGGTATTACCAGCCGTTGGGGGACTGGAGGGGGGGGGCAGCCCAGCTCAGCCCAGCTCAACCTGGCAATATAGCAGTCCCCTCCTTACCACTGATATAGTTTACAAGATTCAAGATTAGTGATTAGAGTTGGAAGTTGGAAGTTAAGTTGGAACCTTAAACTGAGTCAACTGAGACAATCTCAGCAGTGGCTGTCTTTACTTGTCCCCTGATTGTACAACACTGCACAACACTGCACTGCTGCTCCTACTGCTTCAGGAAGGTACACTTGAGGTTTTTTTTCCAGCTCCTGCCGAACCAGGGAAAAGCCTTTATAACTCCTGCAGTGTTAAAGGGCTTGTGAGTAACTCGTGGCACCCTGCTGATCAGTGACTGTCTTTGCTGCTCCTGGCTGCTCCTGGCCAGGCAAAGGCAAAGGGTTCTGTGCTCTGTAGCTCCGATATGGCTCCTATGTGACATCTGCAGCTTCTGTCATCATGCAACCACCACAAACGCTGGGTGTTTCAGCCTCAGTCCTAGGCTGTGGGCAGACTAGGCAAGGCGAGAGCGAGGCTTGAAATGAAATGAAATGAAATGAAAGAAGAAACTTGATAAAGCGCACTGTGGCCGAGCGGCTTCCTGGCGCTGGGGACTAGACCTGACTCAACAAAGGGATACAAGGGAACTAGCAGGGGAATGCCTGGGAAAACAGGAATGTTTTGAGGGCTTTAAGGAAATGGATATAGATGGGAATGGAACGAATGAAAAGAGGAAGACTATTCCAGAACCGGGGTGCCAGAACCGAAAAACGGGTGCCCCCCGTTCTGGATTTGCGGAAGCGGCGGACGTGCAAAAGAGAAAGAGAGGAGGAACGGAGAGTGCGGCTAGGGGCGTAAGGAGTGATCAGAGAACTGATAAAGAAGGGAGCTGAGTGGGTGTGCGCCCGAAAAGCTAGGCAGGCCAATTTAAAAAAAGATCTAAGGTGCACAGGGAGCCAATGGAGGGACTTAAGTGCTGGAGTAATATGGGAAGATCTGGGGAGACGAAGAATGAGGCGGGCTGCCTGATTTTGGATGGCCTGAAGATGTCGGGTTTCATAAGCAGGTATGCCCACGTACAGGCCATTCCCATAGTCAAGGCGGGAAGTAATAAGAGCCATGACTATGGATTTGAGGGCGTCCTCAGAAAAGTACCGGGAGATCTTCCGAATGAGGCGAAGGGACAGAAAGCAAGAAGATACAACGGAGCTGACTTGGGCATGCATAGTCAGGTCATGACTGACCTTGATGCCCAGGGTCCAGACAGAGGAAACCGGTGAGGGGGGGAACCAAAGGAAGGGGGCCAGTGAACCGTGGACCAAGGATTTAAGGGGCCACCCGTGAGGACAAGCTCCGTCTTGTCCGGATTGAGCTTCAAGTGGTTGATGCTCATCCATTCAGAAATAAAGACTAAGGTAGAACAGAGCTTAGGAAGAGAGTCAGAGGGGGAAGAAAGATCAAAGACGAGCTGGAGGTCATCCGCGTAGTTATACACAGAGACCCCCAGCTCGCGAAGGGAGATGATAAGAGGGTAAATATAAAGATTGAAAAGAAGAGGGGAGAGGGAGGAGCCTTGGGGGACCCCGCAGGTAACCAGATGAGGGGGAGCGGAGAAGCCTGAGAGATGAACCGCTTGGGACCTGCCCTGGAGAAAGGACGCAAGCCAAGAGAAGGCTGCACCCCGAATGCCCGCTGCGCTGACGCGGTCGAGAAGGATGGAATGATCGACCGTGTCAAACGCAGGGGACAAATCGAGGAGAACCAGGGCTTGGGGAAGATTGATGTCAGCTTTCCCCTTGAGTTCGTCCAGGACCGCGATGACCACTGTCTCCGTGGAGTGTCCTGGGCGAAAACCCGCCTGATGGGAGGCCAAGAGGTGGTGCTCCTTGACATAAGTGGACAGACAAGATGTAACATAGCTTTCAAGGATCTTTCCCAGGTAAGGAAGAAGATAGATAAGCCTGAAATTAGAGGAAGAGAGGGGTCTAAACCAGGTTTTTTAAGAATAGGAAAAACTATGGCGGTTTTGAAAGAGGAAGGAACAGAGCCCAGAGCCAGGGAAGCGTTGGGAAGGGCAAGGGGAGGGGCAGGGCAACTGGTGAAAAGAGTTTTGAGGATCCGTGCCGGAGCACAGTCCGCCGGAGAACCAGACTTGACTTTAGTAAGCAGATTAAGGAAACGGTCCATGGAAATGGGAGGAAAGTGATCCAAAGAGGCGGGGGCAGAGGGAGGGGCAGGAGGTGCCAGATTGATGCACCGTAGGAATATTGGCCTTTATATTGGCGATCTTGTTAATAAAGTAATCATTAAGTGAAGAGCAGAGGGTCTGAGAAGGAACAAGGCTAGTGCTAGTGCGGTCAGAAGTAGCAAGGTTATGGACCAGGGAGAAAATTTCTCGGGGTTTATTGGCAGAGAGAGCAACTCTCTCGTGAAGTATTTAGTTTTGGCCGCAAGAATCGCTTTTTTGTAATCATTAAGGAGAAGTCTGTATTTGGCACGGAGAGTGGGGCAATAGTTTCGTCTCCAATGGCGTTCCGATCGCCTGAGATTGAGTTTGAGGTCTTTGAGCTCCCTGGTGAACCATTTATGTGCGTCATAGGGGCGGACGGATTTGACCTTTTTGAGCGGGGCGACCAGATCGCAGGAGGAAGAGAGCCAGGTGCTAATGGTTTCTGTCTGCGAATCTAAAGAGAGGTCAGTGAAATCAGGCATTGAAGAGGCCAGGGAGAGCGAGAGAGAGTTAAGGTCTGTTTGGTTCCAACTGCGAGCTAGTATGTTTTTGGGTAGAGACAGTTTGTCAGTCAAGGCCGAAAAAATGGAAAATTAAATAATAGAGTGAACAGACCAAATGCAAGGGAGTATAGAGGGGGGTGAAACATCACAGCACAGTGACCAGATTTGGTCCAGGATGTGACCCTGGACATGGGTGGGGGCCGAGATGTGGGACAAGAAGTTCAGACACTGAAGGGTAGCAGAGAGTCCTTAGAAGAAAGATCTTCCCTTGGGTCACCTGGCCAGTAGTTAAAGTCACCAAGCAGGATAACCGAGGAGCTTCCCTCCTCCCCCGCAGCAAGGTGGAGCCTTGAACAGCAGAAAAGCTGGAAAGACCCATGCAGCTAGGTTCTCACAGTTCGGCAGCCGCAGCGAGGAAAAAGCTGCTAAAAAACTCAGAATGGTCACAAACTCTCAGTGGACACTGGGGAGATCCACTTCAGTTGCGTTTTTAGCTGCGACTGTGACTGTAAGTATCCCGGACCGGCTATTGCTGCCGCTGACATGAGCAGGACCCTTTCTGTGGGGCTACGGGTCTGCAGAATCCTGTGCCGAAGATCAATTTAGCTGTCAAAGCCAGGGTGGAGCTCCGCACTCCGTGCCACACCTCTCTGCGCCACTGCGGCTCTGCAGCTCTGAAATCCAGGGTACAAGAGGGACAAGGGTGCTAGGGGCGAGGTGCCAACTCACGCCAGTACAGCCCCAACTTGATGCAGTACTGACTCAGCACCGTGACTGCGTGCTTCACCCGCAGCCCGCTCTATTCCACAAGCTCAGCTCCACTCGGCTTCCTGTGAAACCCCCACCCCAGGCACAGCACTCAAGCAGCGCTGGAAGTCAGAAGCCGGGGGCCGGGAGCTAGGAGCTGCGGGGGGCACAGGTTGACAATTTCAGCAATAATCTCGGCTTTCTCGTCCTTCCACCTCCAGGGCAGTCGGCGGTTAGTGGAGTCAATGCAAAAAAACCCGGCAACAGGAGTTCTAGCAAATCAGATACTCTCTGGCAGTCGGCGGTTACTGGAGTCAATGCGAAATACCCAGCAACTGGAGTTCTGGCAAATCAGATACAGAGGAGCACAGAGCTAGATATCTCAGCAGGTGCCTCTATATCTCTTCAGGCAGGCCAACCAGCACAATCTGAGGTTGAGACAAGACAGGCCAATAACAATACAGCCTATTTAAATAAGGCACTATTCTGCTGTCTTTGTAAAACACTTGTTTTCTCATTAGAACTAAGCACAGCAGCTCATGACAAGTTGGCACAGGACCAGAAATGCCCTCCTATGCATAGTTTTATCCCAGTTCAGATTTTCTCATTTTGCTGGAAACTCTTTACTTCTATTGTTCAGTCTAAAAAAAATGCTCCCAAAATATCATAATACGGGTGCAAAACACAACAAAATGGCTCTTTTCAGATCTGCCTATTCTGGTTAAAAGAAAGACAACATTAACTGTTGTTGGATGTATGACGTTACAACGCATACTTTTACCACGCATACCTTTACAACGCGGTTTTTACCACGCATACCATTACAACGCATAGCGCTTAGAGGTGCTGGATAGTGGTAAGTATAATTTTCTATTCCAACTCCAGTCCCCGTGGACACTAGGGAAGGTGTTGGATAGAAAATTAAACGTATTCCCTATCCTAGAGCGCCCCCCAGCGCAATGCGTTGTAATGGTATGCGTGGTAATGCCTGCGTTGTAATGGTAGTGCGTTGTAAAAGTTTCGTTGTAAACGTTACATACCACTGTTGTTTGTGTTTTATTTTACTATATGTTACCATTGCCTACTAGTCTCTACCTATAGATTACTTTATTCTAACACAACTTAAGTCGGAAGTTACTAATGAAACGTATTTTTACTCATTTGCAATTCTAGATTTGAATACTATTAGAGCATTGGAATGTTAGGAGCATTATTGAAAAGAATGAAGGCGCTCACACATTATATTAGATGGGATAAACCTTGTGCTTTTTCAATCCAATGTTTGTTTTTAGTATGTCCTTTTTTGATTTAGAATATTCTACCCTCTGTGGGTGGAATGCTCTAAAAGCATTACAGCTATAGTTTGCCCCTCCCCATGTACTGCTTATGACCTCATATATTACATCACTCATGACATGCTCTATAACATAATTTATGACTTCGCTGATGACATCTTACATTACATTATTGATTAAATAATCCAAGCTTCTTTTCTACATATTATTCTATAAACGAGTATGGTATTAGAGGTATGAAAGTAAGCACAAAATAGGTCAGAATAATAAGAAGGATCATTAATGCCATTACACATACAACTTCTTAGGTGAAACACGCTTTTTTTATGTGCTGCATCAACCCTATACTATATACTTCAAAAGGAGGTGAGCTGATGTTGACAATCAACTACACGTAGCTACGTAAGCTCTACTGCATATAGTGTTCAATCTGTGCACAACTGTTCAGTGAAACCCAAATTCTTCAATACACATATGCCCTGTTATATAACTAATGCCCTTAGTAGGGCAGCCTTTAGCCTGTATCAAACGCTTTACAGTTACTGAATCTCTCATGAGATATGAAGCTCACATGAGTAGAAAACTGAATATTGACAAGAGTCTTTATGCTATGGAGAGAGCTTAGTCTATACTACATTGTGTGCAGATAGTGAAACTCTCCTGAGAAATACACCACAGAGTATTATGAAGTATCTGCTAAGAACCATGTTCACTCTATGTAAAACCTCTCCAAAGAGACACTGTTCACAAAAAATACCCTAGGTCTGAAGGTGCTAAAGGTCTTACAACCTGCAGCCTTTATACTGTGATAAAAACTTTACAGATAGCCCATCTTCTGAAGCTAATCAAGTATACATGCATTAGGTTCTTAAGCCAGGAAAGAGGTATGCGGGGCATGCATTTAAAACAAAGGCCAGAATGCCATAACCGTCAGACTACAGACAATCCTGAGCCCCAGAGTCCGGGCCACAAGCAACACCGCAATGCCTTCACATCAACTCACGCCAGGAAGCACAAGCTCAAAAGCTGTGAGGAAGAGTAGGCTGTGGGCAGACAACCAAAAATGAAATCAGCAAGGCAACCGAACAATGAACCAGGCAAACTCCAAAGGAAAAATGACTGTAAGACTAGTAGTAGTAGTAGTAGTAGTAGTAGTAAAATTATGTTTATTAGACCATTGGTCTCTAAATAACATCCTACATATTACAATAAATAGTATAAAACATATACAAAACAATTTCGCTGATACTTTAAAAAGGCGGTACCTTCACAGACAGTTACTACCTCCCTCCCACAGCTTAAAAATGTCATATAACAATACTCCTAAAATTGCAACGAGCAACAGTCACGCTAACGTAAGGATAGTATTTCCACCTAAACACAATTTACTTTGAGCGTGTCCCACTATATTTCCATGCCAATTTCTATCCAATCATATTTGGTTCCAGCAGAGTCCTTTTCACCGCCTTCATATATTTTGCCATGGCGATTGCGATGTCAAGATTTGGCATGTCAGTAAGTAGATTAATTGCTAGCGGGCGCTCTAATATACCATATTTTAAAAACATAGGTCGTAAAAACAATTTCCGCTGTGACAGTCTAGTAAAATATGTAAATTGTCGCACTCAATACCTAATCCTCAGCAACATTTACCGTCAGGTTGTGCCAATTCTGCTTTTCTATTTCCATGAGATGCCCAATGGTTAACCCCTATTCTCCATCTGGGCACTTCAGCTCTTAGTCCAGCATTAGGTAGTGTATCCAAATAGGGGTACCACATATCATTCTCCCAGCTATTCATCATATAATTGACTGATACTTTCTTTCTCAGGTATATCATGTCATTTTGCCTGGATACTTCTCTTCCTGCTGTTCTAAGCTCCCCATTTGAGGCTTCAACCGACAGTGTCACCTGGTCAAATTTTACTTTTAGGCTTTTACACATTGCGCACAATTTCATTCTAATCACCTTGGCCCATTTTAAATCGCTGTGCAAAATCTCCTCTTTGCACCATTGTGATACTTTTGGAACTTCCTCCGATCCCAATCTTTTCCAAAATCTTAAAAGAGCCACTTGTACCTGTATGTTCCATGATGTCACTCCCAACTCCAATCAGATTGCCTGGATCAAAGAGGAGCTAGGAAGTGACATCAATGGTTTGAGACATTTGCCCTCCTCAATGTCCCAATTGTTCTTCCCACTCAAATACAAGACTTCGGCCCCATACTGCAATTGTGAGGGTATCATTGCCTTATAGGCGTTCAGTAAAGGTCTATGTGACATATGCCCATAGATTTGTCTAAATTTCCTTAGCCCGCATCCTGATGTATGGGCTTTCGCACTGGGAGATCAGCTAGATATATTGCAAACAGTAAGGGGGCTAATACGCATCCCTGCCTTAAACCATTCTTAATCAATATTTTTGGTGTCAGGGCTCCATCTGTGTCTTTAATAACTTGCGCCCAATTTTGTTTGTGTAGCTCCTGGATAATTTTCAGGAGCCCCTCTGGGACATTAAGTTTTCTTAAGGCCTCCCACAGGCATCTCCTATCTACAAGGTCGAATGCCGCGCGGAAGTCTACGAAGCAGCAGCATAACTTCCCCTGCTTTTCCACCGACTTCCGCGCCACGGCCCACAGTGCGAAGCAGTGATTGATCGTGGAATGCCCCTTCTTAAACCCTCCTTGTTCTACTGGCACAATTGTCCACTGTTCCACCCAGTCTTTTAGACTGCCCAGGATTATTCTGGAAAATACCTTTTCCCCAATATCCAGCAAGTTAATACGTCTATAGTTTTTTGGTGCTTTTCTGTCTCCCTTCTTGTGGATTGGTCTGATTACTGCTCCTCTCCACTTTTTGGGGATCTTACCAGACTCCAATATTGCCAAAAACATACAGGAAAAAAATTCCACCCACCAATCTTGCTGGGATTTTATGATAATTGCTGGTAGGTTTATCTGGACCTGCAGCACGGGTTAGGTTTAGACTTCTTATGATTTTATTGACCTTTTCTGTAGTAAATAAGGGTTTTAGGTCTACCACCGCCTCCATCCAGGGACAGATCTCCTCACATGCTTCTTCAGCATATGTTCCATATAACTCACCTAGGTATTCTTCCAATGCTGCTTCCTCTACTACACAGGGCATAGCCCCATTAGCCTGACCTGCTGCTTACCTTTATCAAATTCCAAGAAATTTCTGGCAACAGCCAAGGTGCTAAAGGTTGGGGGATACGTGTGACCCCCTTCACTGAAGATGGTCACACGTATCCCTCAACTTCTAGGACCTTGGCAGTTGCCAGACCCTTCTTTGCTGTTTCATTTGACATCCAGGAGACCTTAGATGTCTTGTTGGGCTGCCCTTGTTTGGATGCAATAAATTCTACTGAAGCAATGTCCTTGTGCCAGAGGCCGATTGTTTCCGGAATGGGGACACTTACCAATAAATGAGCTCTATCATTGTTACTTAGCCAATACAAGAACAATCGCCGTCCTCTCTTTCTTTGTTTTACTGAATACAAAGCATTTGATCGAGTTGATCGGGACAAGCTCTGATAGAAGCTAGCCATCTGAAACCTCCACCCCACCTCTGATGCAGGCTCCGATCCTCCTTCATCCTGATACTTTTCTTAGAATAAAACTGGGGGACGGCTCGCAATTGTCGAGGGAGACTCAAATGTATTAGGGTCTAAGGCAGGGATGCCTCCTTGTTCCCACACTTTAATTTTAGATCAGGTTAATTTGCATACCCTAAAGGTAGGGAGCTCCCACCTGCCAAGTCTTATGTACACCAATGATCTAGTCCTGATCAGCCACACAGAAATTGGTCTCCAAAGACTACTGAATGCCACCGCAGTCTACTGCTGACAAATTCCATGGAAATTAATATTAAAAAAAATAAATCATGGTCGCAGGTGAGCTAGCTACAAGCTCAATGTCCTGGCACTTGGAAACAATAAACATTATTGACTTATCAATCAAATGCAAATACTTGGGGCTGCTGTTTGACAGAATTGGATACTTTAAATATCACAAGGAGAACATGCGACTGAAAGCCAATTCCCTCTAGCGGCCTTCCTTCACCCAACAGCAGGAATCGCTGGATCAACATACACACCCCTCTGCAGACAATACTGGCCAAATTGGTCCTGATCTAGTCTATGACAGCTTGACCTTTCAGGGCAGAGATGCCCTTTATGTGGACAAGATCGTAGTCAGGATCTTTATGTCAGTATTCCACCTACCACAAAACATCTCAGCTGCCCAACTGAGAATTGGGTTTGGCCTCACAAAACAAACCTTTGCAAAGAAAAGGGGCACTTAATAAATGCTGCTAAAAACTAAAAAGCTGTCACAAACGGATATATGATGTTACCACGCATACTTTTACCACGCATACTTTTACAACGCATTTTTTACCACGCTAATACTATTACAACGCATGTAATTACCACGAGTACTTTTACAACGCAATATAATGTAATATAAAGAAAAATACTATTAGAACGAATACGATTAAAACGCATACCATTACAACGCAAATGAAATATATATATATATTTTTTTTTAGTACAATAACCACTGGGACGGGATGTAGGGAAAATAGGGGTTTTGGGTGGGGAAGTGTTTTAAAAAATGTTAAAAAAACTACAACGCATTAATGGAAAAATGTATAATTTCAGCAAAATTAATACTCGAGTATTAAAATTAATACTCGAGTATTAAAATTAATACTCAAAGATTTAAACATTATATATCAAAATATTAAAATAATTTTAATTAAAATAAATTAATTAAATTAAATTATATTAAATTAAATATTTCGATTTATGAAGAATAATAATAATTAAGTTAACATATTTCATTATTTACGTTTCGGAAAGCTATCGCCATTTTAAGTAAGTAAATCAAAAAATAGTCCTGCAACAATTTCAATGACAGTAAAATCATAACAGTACTTACAAAATGGATGCCAAAATGGCACAAGTAACCCGATTTACGTTTCTTTAAATAAAAATAAAAACTATATGTTTACACAGAAATATATTTGTTTTAATTTTTACATTACAACGTTGTGTTTATGTGAAAAAACTGAAATAATAACCCAAAACATATAAATAGGAGACAGACACCATTTTAAGATCAGTTGATCCGCAACTATCAGAGTGACCAGACGCCAAATCTGACTCTCTCACCTTTTCACCTCTTCAGAAGCAAAATCACATCTACGGAGTACATTTGTGCGATTTAAAAGTAAGTAAATGAAATAGCTAACAACATATTCAAACAATTAATTGTTGATATAATCCCAAAATAAAATAGTTTAGATATATATATATATATATATATATATATAATTAATTAAAGCGTACATTTTAATAATTATGTTATTTATTATTTTTTAACTTACTAGATATTTAAGGAAAAGATATAAAAGTATCCAATTAAATAATTAATTAAATCACTCAAAATTATTATTAATGTTTTTAAATTCAAACATTTTTCCTCACACTTCATTTTTCCCAATAGTTGAACAACTGAAAACATTGACACAAAGAATTACAGCTACCAAACTGTGGTAAAAAAATTACGAGGTAAAAAAGAAATATTATTATACATAATTTATAATCTTGTGAAACGCAAATAAAATTATTAATTAAAATATTTTTCAATTTTTATTCAGGTACAATATTTGACCGAAAATATAAGTTTTTACAAACATCGACATTTTCAAGGTCTACACCTTATAAGGTAAAATAAAAAAAAAATATTTTTGTATTAATGGTTAATAAAATTAGAGTAAACAGAATTAATAATAGCGTAGTAATATTGTAATGTAGAATAAGGAAAAATTTAGTATAAGTGGTATAAGAATATTTTGGGGCTGTACCTGCTCGATGTGTGAAAGAAGCTTGCACTGTTGCTACCTGTGCTGTACCTATTCTATGTGTGTTGGAATCTTATACTGTTACTGACTGTGCTGTACCTGCTCCATGCGTGAGAGAAGCTTGCACTGTTGCTGCCTGCGCTGTACCTATTCTATATGTGTTGGAAGCTTACACTGTTACTGACTATGCTGTACCTGCTCCATGCGTGAGAGAAGCTTGCACTGTTGCTGCCTGCGCTGTACCTATTCTATGTGTGTTGGAAGCTTACTCTGTTGCTGACTGTGCTGTACCTGCTCCATGCGTGAGAGAAGCTTGCACTGTTGCTGCCTGCGCTGTACCTATTCTATGTGTGTTGGAAGCTTACTCTGTTGCTAACTGTGCTGTACCTGCTCCATGCGTGAGAGAAATTTGCACTGTTGCTGCCTGTGCTGTACCTATTCTATGTGTGTTGGAAGCTTGCACTGTTACTGACTATGCTGTACCTGCTCCATGCGTGAGAGAAGCTTGCACTGTTGCTGCCTGCGCTGTACCTATTCTATGCGTGTAGGAAGCTTGCACTGTTGCTACCTGTGCTGTACCTGATCCATGCGTGAGAGAAGCTTGCACTAGTGTTACCCATACTGTACCTGCTCCGTGTGTGAGGGAAGGTTTTACTGCTGCTGTGTGTGCTGTACCTCCTCTGTGTATGAGGGAAGCTTGCACTGCTGTTGCCTGTGCTGAACCTGTTCTATGTGTAAGGGAAGCTTGCACTGCTGCTGCCTATGCTGTACCTATTCTATGTGTGAGAGAAGGTTGCACTGCTGCTGCCTATGATGTACCAGTTCTATGTGTGAAGGAAGCTTGCACTGCAGTTCCCTGTGCTGTACTTGTTCTATGTGTGAAGGAAACTTGTACTGCTTTTGCCTTTGCTGTACCTGCTCTGTGTGTGAGGTAAGCTTACACTGCTCCTACCAGTGCTGTAGCTACTCCGTGTGTGAGGGAAGTTTGCACTGCTGCTGCCTGTGCAGTAGCTGTTCTATGTATGTTGTACAATTGCAAACAATATTTATTTTTCCGTTTCAAATTAACCGACACAATGTTTTAAACACCAATGCAATAACTGAATAATAATCATTTACATTTCTCTCCCTTATTTTAGAAAAAGAAACCAACTTATATTCCGCCAACCAGATAACAACAAACCAAAGAAGAATCTGACTACATTTTTCATCACAAACAAACATCTACCAATAAGGTAAATCAATTCTTAAAGTGCTATTGTAGTTAAAGTGCTGGATTGTGTAAGGGTATTAATTACTATTCCAACTCCAGTTAAATGCTTCAGTAGGGAAAGTGCTGGATAGTGTAAGGGTATTAATTACTATTCCAACTCCAGTTAAGTGCTGCAGTAGGGAAAGTGCTGGATAGTGTAAGGGTATTAATTACTATTCCAACTCCAGTTAAGTGCTGCAGTAGGGAAAGTGCTGGATAGTGTAAGGGTATTAATTACTATTCCAACACCAGGTAAGTACTGCAGTAGGAAAAAGTGCTGGATAGTGTGAGGTTATTAATTACAATTCCAACACCAGGTAAGTGCTGCAGTAGGGAAAGTGCTGGATAGTGTAAGGGTATTAATTACTATTCCAACACCAGGTAAGTGCTGCAGTAGGGAAAGTGCTGGATAGTGTAAGGGTATTAATTACTATTCCAACACCAGGTAAGTGCTGCAGTAGGGAAAGTGCTGGATAGTGTAAGGGTATTAATTACTATTCCAACTCCAGGTAAGTGCTGCATCAGAGAAAATACCAGATAGTGCAAACATGTCAATTTTCCACAAATATACATTGAAATGTTGTACAATTGCAAAGAAGAATTAGTTTTCATTTTCAAAATAACATACACAATAGTTTAAAAACCAATGCAATAACTGAATAATAATCATCAACATTTTTCTCCCTTATTTTAGAAAAAGAAACCAACTTATATTCCGCCAACCAGATAACAACAAACCTAAGAAGAATCTGATTACATTTTTCATCACAAACAAACAGCTACCAATAAGGTAAATCAATTCTTAAAGTGCTATTGTAGTTAAAGTGCTGGATAGTGTAAGGGTATTAATTACTATTCCAACTCCAGGTAAGTGCTGCAGTAGGGAAAGTGCTGGATAGTGTAAGGGTATTAATTACTATTCCAACTCCAGTTAAGTGCTGCAGTAGGGAAAGTGCTGGATAGTGTAAGGGTATTAATTACTATTCCAACTCCAGTTAAGTGCTTCAGTAGGGAAAGTGCTGGATAGTGTAAGGGTATTAATTACTATTCCAACACCAGGTAAGTGCTGCAGTAGGGAAAGTGCTGGATAGTGTGAGGTTATTAATTAGTAATCCAACTGCAGGTAAGTGCTGCATCAGAGAAAGTGCCAGATAGTGCAAACATGTCAATTTTCCACAAATATACATTGAAATGTTGTACAATTGCAAAGAAAAATTAGTTTTCATTTTCAAAATAACAGATACAATAGTTTAGAAACCAATGCAATAACTGAATAATAATCATCAACATTTCTCTCCCTTATTTTAGAAAAAGAAACCAACTTATATTCTGCCAACCAGATAACAACAAACCTAAGAAGAATCTGACTACATTTTTCATCACAAACAAACAGCTACCAATAAGGTAAATCAATTCTTAAAGTGCTATTGTAGTTAAAGTGCTGGATTGTGTAAGGGTATTAATTACTATTCCAACTCCAGTTAAGTGCTGCAGTGGGGAAAGTGCTGGATAGTGTAAGGGTATTAATTACTATTCCAACTCCAGTTAAGTGCTTCAGTAGGGAAAGTGCTGGATAGTGTAAGGGTATTAATTACTATTCCAACTCCAGGTAAGTGCTGCAGTAGGGAAAGTGCTGGATAGTGTGAGGTTATTAATTACTATTCCAACACCAGGTAAGTGCTGCAGTAGGGAAAGTGCTGGATAGTGTAAGGGTATTAATTACTATTCCAACACCAGGTAAGTGCTGCAGTAGGGAAAGTGCTGGATAGTATAAGGGTATTAATTACTATTCCAACTCCAGTTAAATGCTTCAGTAGGGAAAGTGCTGGATAGTGTAAGGGTATTAACTACTATTCCAACTCCAGGTAAGTGCTGCAGTAGGGAAAGTGCTGGATAGTGTAAGGGTATTAATTACTATTCCAACACCAAGTAAGTGCTGCAGTAGGGAAAGTGCTGGATAGTGTAAGGGTATTAATTACTATTCCAACACCAGGTAAGTGCTGCAGTAGGGAAAGTGCTGGATAGTGTAAGGGTATTAATTACTATTCCAACTCCAGATAAGTGCTGCAGTGGGGAACGTGCTGGATAGTGTAAGGGTATTAATTACTATTCCAACTCCAGTTAAGTGCTGCAGTAGGGAAAGTGCTGGATAGTGTAAGGGTATTGATTACTATTCCAACACCAGGTAAGTGCTGCAGTGGTATAGTGCTGGATAGTGTAAGGGTATTAATTACTATTCCAACTCCAGATAAGTGCTGCAGTGGGGAAAGTGCTGGATAGTGTAAGGGTATTAATTACTATTCCAACTCCAGTTAAGTGCTTCAGTAGGGAAAGTGCTGGATAGTGTAAGGGTATTAACTACTATTCCAACTCCAGGTAAGTGCTGCAGTAGGGAAAGTGCTGGATAGTGTAAGGGTATTAATTACTATTCCAACACCAGGTAAGTGCTGCAGTAGGGAAAGTGCTGAATAGTGTAAGGGTATTAATTACTATTTCAAATCCAGGTAAGTGCTTCAGTAGGGAAAGTGCTGGATAGTGTAAGGGTATTAATTACTATTCCAACACCAGTTAAGTGCTTCAGTAGGGAAAGTGCTGGATAGTGTAAGGGTATTAATTACTATTCCAACACCAGGTAAGTGCTGCAGTAGGGAAAGTGCTGGATAGTGTGAGGTTATTAATTAGTAATCCAACTGCAGGTAAGTGCTGCATCAGAGAAAGTGCCGGATAGTGCAAACATGTCAATTTTCCACAAATATACATTGAAATATTGTACAATTGCAAAGAAGAATTAGTTTTCATTTTCAAAATAACAGACACAATATTTTAAAAACCAATGCAATAACTGAATAATAATCATCAACATTTCTCTCCCTTATTTTAGAAAAAAAAAACAACTTATATTCCGCCAACCAGATAACAACAAACCAAAGAAGAATCTGACTACATTTTTCATCACAAACAAACAGCTACCAATAAGGTAAATCAATTCTTAAAGTGCTATTGTAGTTAAAGTGCTGGATAGTGGAAGGGTATTAATTACTATTCCAACTCCAGGTAAGTGCTGCAGTAGAGAAAATGCTGGATAGTGTAAGGGTATTAATTACTATTCCAACTCCAGTTAAGTGCTGCAGTAGGGAAAGTGCTGGATAGTGTAAGGGTATTAATTACTATTCCAACACCAGGTAAGTGCTGCAGTGGTATAGTGCTGGATAGTGTAAGGGTATTAATTACTATTCCAACTCCAGATAAGTGCTGCAGTGGGGAAAGTGCTGGATAGTGTAAGGGTATTAATTACTATTCCAACTCCAGTTAAGTGCTTCAGTAGGGAAAGTGCTGGATAGTGTAAGGGTATTAACTACTATTCCAACTCCAGGTAAGTGCTGCAGTAGGGAAAGTGCTGGATAGTGTAAGGGTATTAATTACTATTCCAACACCAGGTAAGTGCTGCAGTAGGGAAAGTGCTGAATAGTGTAAGGGTATTAATTACTATTTCAACTCCAGGTAAGTGCTTCAGTAGGGAAAGTGCTGGATGGTGTAAGGGTATTAATTACTATTCCAACACCAGTTAAGTGCTTCAGTAGGGAAAGTGCTGGATAGTGTAAGGGTATTAATTACTATTCCAACACCAGGTAAGTGCTGCAGTAGGGAAAGTGCTGGATAGTGTGAGGTTATTAATTAGTAATCCAACTGCAGGTAAGTGCTGCATCAGAGAAAGTGCCGGATAGTGCACACATGTCAATTTTCCACAAATATACATTGAAATATTGTACAATTGCAAAGAAGAATTAGTTTTCATTTTCAAAATAACAGACACAATATTTTAAAAACCAATGCAATAACTGAATAATAATCATCAACATTTCTCTCCCTTATTTTAGAAAAAAAAAAAAACTTATATTCCGCCAACCAGATAACAACAAACCAAAGAAGAATCTGACTACATTTTTCATCACAAACAAACAGCTACCAATAAGGTAAATCAATTCTTAAAGTGCTATTGTAGTTAAAGTGCTGGATAGTGTAAGGGTATTAATTACTATTCCAACTCCAGGTAAGTGCTGCAGTAGAGAAAATGCTGGATAGTGTAAGGGTATTAATTACTATTCAAACTCCAGTTAAGTGCTGCAGTAGGGAAAGTGCTGGATAGTGTAAGGGTATTAATTACTATTCCAACACCAGGTAAGTGCTGCAGTGGTATAGTGCTGGATAGTGTAAGGGTATTCATTACTATTCCAACTCCAGATAAGTGCTGCAGTGGGGAAAGTGCTGGATAGTGTAAGGGTATTAATTACTATTCCAACTCCAGTTAAGTGCTTCAGTAGGGAAAGTGCTGGATAGTGTAAGGGTATTAACTACTATTCCAACTCCAGGTAAGTGCTGCAGTAGGGAAAGTGCTGGATAGTGTAAGGGTATTAATTACTATTCCAACACCAGGTAAGTGCTGCAGTAGGGAAAGTGCTGAATAGTGTAAGGGTATTAATTACTATTTCAACTCCAGGTAAGTGCTTCAGTAGGGAAAGTGCTGGATAGTGTAAGGGTATTAATTACTATTCCAACACCAGTTAAGTGCTTCAGTAGGGAAAGTGCTGGATAGTGTAAGGGTATTAATTACTATTCCAACACCAGGTAAGTGCTGCAGTAGGGAAAGTGCTGGATAGTGTGAGGTTATTAATTAGTAATCCAACTGCAGGTAAGTGCTGCATCAGAGAAAGTGCCAGATAGTGCAAACATGTCAATTTTCCACAAATATACATTGAAATATTGTACAATTGCAAAGAAGAATTAGTTTTCATTTTCAAAATAACAGACACAATATTTTAAAAACCAATGCAATAACTGAATAATAATCATCAACATTTCTCTCCCTTATTTTAGAAAAAAAAAAAACTTATATTCCGCCAACCAGATAACAACAAACCAAAGAAGAATCTGACTACATTTTTCATCACAAACAAACAGCTACCAATAAGGTAAATCAATTCTTAAAGTGCTATTGTAGTTAAAGGGCTGGATTGTGTAAGGGTATTAATTACTATTCCAACACCAGGTAAGTGCTGCAGTAGGGAAAGTGCTGGATAGTGTAAGGGTATTAATTACTATTCCAACTCCAGTTAAGTGCTTCAGTAGGGAAAGTGCTGGATAGTGTAAGGGTATTAATTACTATTCCAACACCAGGTAAGTGCTGCAGTAGGGAAAGTGCTGGATAGTGTAAGGGTATTAATTACTATTCCAACACCAGGTAAGTGCTGCAGTAGGGAAAGTGCTGGATAGTGTGAGGTTATTAATTACTATTCCAATACCAGGTAAGTGCTGCAGTAGGGAAAGTGCTGGATAGTGTGAGGTTATTAATTACTATTGCAACACCAGGTAAGTGCTGCAGTAGGGAAAGTGCTGGATAGTGTAAGGGTATTAATTACTATTCCAACTCCAGTTAAGTGCTGCAGTAGAGAAAATGCTGGATAGTGTAAGGGTATTAATTACTATTCCAACTCCAGTTAAGTGCTGCAGTAGGGAAAGTGCTGGATAGTGTAAGGGTATTAATTACTATTCCAACACCAGGTAAGTGCTGCAGTAGGGAAAGTGCTGGATAGTGTAAGGGTATTAATTACTATTCCAACTCCAGTTAAGTGCTGCAGTAGGGAAAGTGCTGGATAGTATAAGGGTATTATTTACTATTCCAACTCCAAGTAAGTGCTGCAGTAGGGAAAGTGCTGGATAGTGTAAGGGTATTAATTACTATTCCAACACCAGGTAAGTGCTGCAGTAGGGAAAGTGCTGGATAGTGTGAGGTTATTAATTACTATTGCAACACCAGGTAAGTGCTGCAGTAGGGAAAGTGCTGGATAGTGTAAGGGTATTAATTACTATTCCAACTCCAGTTAAGTGCTGCAGTAGAGAAAATGCTGGATAGTGTAAGGGTATTAATTACTATTCCAACTCCAGTTAAGTGCTGCAGTAGGGAAAGTGCTGGATAGTGTAAGGGTATTAATTACTATTCCAACACCAGGTAAGTGCTGCAGTAGGGAAAGTGCTGGATAGTGTAAAGGTATTAATTACTATTCCAACTCCAGTTAAGTGCTTCAGTAGGGAAAGTGCTGGATAGTGTAAGGGTATTAATTACTATTCCAACACCAGGTAAGTGCTGCAGTAGGGAAAGTGCTGGATAGTGTGAGGTTATTAATTACTATTCCAACACCAGGTAAGTGCTGCAGTAGGGAAAGTGCTGGATAGTGTAAGGGTATTAATTACTATTCCAACTCCAGGTAAGTGCTGCAGTAGGGAAAGTGCTGGATAGTATAAGGGTATTATTTACTATTCCAACTCCAAGTAAGTGCCGCAGTAGGGAAAGTGCTGGATATTTTTAGGCTATCAATTACTATTAATACTCCAAGTAAGGAATGCAGTCATTAAAGTGGTTAAAAGTGTATATGTATTAGATACTATTCCATTTTTGGGAAAAGTGCAACATTTTAGAAAGTCTTGAATCTTAAAAATCAATGAGTAAATATTGTAACACTGAGTAAATAATGCATTTGTAAATTAGCAACAATCTCTAAACATATTACTCACCATTCATACTTCTCATAAAATGCTGTAGTATAAAAGCTAAATGTTGTAAAAATAATTATAATTTTTATAAATACACAAAATTTCATAGAAACTCTTTTTTTTCTCTTTTAGAACATGACTACTCATCCAACTGCAAATTTTATAATGTCCCGAAAAGGAAACCGACTCTTAAATCATGGAGGATACATTTATTGTAGGGAAAGAATAAGTTTAACAAGGAATCATTGGAGGTGTGTGAATTACTTTTCAACCCGTTGCAGTGGCAGAGCGGTAACGGTTGATGATATTATTGTAAGAACAACTGACCATAACCACTCTGCCTCTGCAACGGAGGTTGATGTAAGGGAAACGGTAAATGAGATGAAAGTAATAGCAAGCACCGCCAATGATTCCACAGGAACAATTTTAAGAGAGGTTGCTCAACATGTCCCTACACATATTGCAAGTAATATGCCTACCATCCATAATTTGCGTAGAATAATTAAACGACAAAAGCAGGCAAGTAATACCCAAACTAATACACCACATACCTTTTCAGACATAGTTATACCTCATGAGCTTACTATATCATTTTCTGATGAATCTTTCCTTTTGCACGACAATGAAAACCCTCAGAAACGTATATTAATATTTAGTACTCCCCGTAACCTTGTAAAACTAGAAATCAGTGAAATTGGGATGATGGATGGGACGTTTAAAAGCACACCCCATCCATTCACCCAAATTTATACAATACATGCTAAAATTAACAATAGTGTAATCCCCCTAGTATATAGTTTGCTGCCTGATAAAACTTCTGCAACATACACAGAATTTTTGTCTGTTATTAAATCCAAAACTCACCAAAGTCCTAGGAAAATAATTATTGATTTTGAATTGAGCATGATCAATGTGATCTCCAAAATGTACACGGATACCCAAATTCAGGGGTGTTTTTTCCATTTTTCCCAGGCATTCTGGCGTAAAGTACAAAAAACACCCCTTGTTACAGAATATTCATCAAACAGCAAACTACAAGTCGAAATAAAAAAATTAACTGCTCTTTGTTTTGTCCCTCCCGAAAGTGTAGACGAATACTACACTGCCATTATAGAATCTGAGTATTATTTAAGAAATGAAGAAATATTGGCACCTATTCTAAATTATATGGAAGACACATGGATTGGACACCTAAGCAGATCGGGTCGCAGGAGGAAGCCACGTTTTCATGTGGAGTGGTGGAACTGTTATTCGAGTTGCTTACAGGGAGAGGCTAAAACAAATAATGCCATAGAGGGATGGCATAACTCCTTCAACCATGTAATTGGCAAACACCACCCTAATTTCTACTCTTTTTTGGAAACTTTGAAGAAGGAGCAAAGTTTCCAAGAAATGAGAATTTCTCAAACTCTCACAGGTAAACTAAACTCACGGATTACTCAAAAAACAAAGGAAATGTCTGAACGACTATTGGCGGTACTGCAACAGTTTTCGTTGTGCGTGGCTTTGGATTACTTGGAAAATCTTGCAAACATTCTCTCTTTTTAGTTATTATTAAGACATTACTTTCCTGCTTTGCTCCAAAATTAATTCCTCATAAAAATTGAAATTGGCCTTTTAATTTTATTAAAAAAAAATTTTTTCCAAAAAGAAGTCGGGGTTCTTTCTATTACTGAAATATGTTTTACACTCTATAATACAATTTTTTTGAGTGTTTTTCTTCTATTTAGTGAAGATTCCATTTAGTTAGGAAAAAATTGTTTTTTTTTTTTTACTATTGGATTTTTTAAAAATGCATTCTTGACAAAATCTGTAAACTCTTCTTTTCTTTCCTATTTCTCCAAAAATTGTTTTAATTAAGCTTCTACAAAGATCCTTTTTGTAATGGCAAATGGATTGTATTCTTAAAAAGGTTGTTATATTAAAAGATGTGCAAAATTATCGAAGACATTTTTTTCTAACATTGGCTACACATTTTTTTCTCAACAGATTGGATTTTTTTTTTTTTTAAATTGGAAACGACAATTTTTCAAACAAATTATACACATAGTATTCATGTCAATGCTTGCATATTATTGTCAAATATTATCGCATTACAAAAATATTAAAATGCATAATATTTAACAAATATTGTCTTAAATCAATAACTATTCCAAATCATTTAGAAAATCACAGACACATATTTCCCAAAATCAATCTCATTCTGATAATAACATCTCTCAAATAATTCTATCATAAACGCTCTCCAAAAATAAATCCAAGACAAAGATACATAACTTTCTATCTTCCAACTTTAAGCACCGAAATCAACCAAATTCCAACAACGTTTACTAATCTATTTTTCCGTTTTCAAAAAACACGAACCAAATACACAATCCATTTGCCTAAATCAAAACAATATCAATCATACTTTGTCAATGAAGCTTTTCAAAACAATAAAATAACCTCGATTTACTCTCTATGATTTTCCGAAATGTTTTGATACATTCAAAAATGCATTTTTATACAAACAATTGTTCAAAAAATAAAAGCAGCATAAATATAAAGCATATACAAGTTGCATAAACGTAAACATCTATTTACATATTTACAATGTAATGTACTGAATATACATATCGTTTTATTAAACACGGAACCCGACTTAGACATATTCTCGTTATATGATTAGCGACATGCATTTTTAATTAAATTTACATTTTTTTTAAAGAACAACCTCGACTTATTCTTCCCGTACAATAAATGTATTCTATTATAAATATTTTAGTTTAATATAAAGTTTAAAAAGTTTCCTACCTGGACGCAGATCTGCTTCCTGCTGCTTCCTCCAACGATGCTCTTCAAAATGGCCGCCAACGCGCACTTCAACGTCATGACGTCATGGCTGCCTACAACTATCAACAAGGGACTACTTTATTTGCAGAATAATATAAGTTTGTTTTATTATTAAAAAATTGTACGAGTAGTGCAAAATGTTCAAAAAATATGTAATAAATGTAATAAAAAAGTACTTTCATACAAAAATATATTTTTTTAAATAAAAAATTTCCAAATAAATTTCTGCCTCTGTTGTTTGTTTATATTTATTTTTACTGTATATTATTAATTAACTTTATTGTATATATATTAACTATAATGTCTCCTTACCTGTTTTCTTGCTTCATTTTCTTTCTTTTCTCACTCTATCCTCTTCATTTAATCATCCTTTAACTGTATCGCGGGACCTATATGCAATGTCATTGAAATAAATGAAGGACAATTCCTACCATAGGAAACAATGTTAAACCGTGGGATCCAAAACTTCAAATATATTTTTAATCAATTTATTAATTTAAAATTTTCATAAAATATTGCTCAATATTACAAACATTTCCTTTTTAATTTTAATATATAAACATAATTTTTTTAAACAATTTTTAAATTTATTTATAATTATTTTTTTTTAATTACATTTAAGTGCTTATAAATTAAATATAATATCAATAAAATTACATAAATTAATACCAAAATATATTAACTTATTTCATACTGACTTTTTTTAAATATACTATTATTTCTAAATAAAATAATTAAATGATCTAAAAAATATAAAACATTTAAATATATTCATATAAATAAATAAATATAAATATTAAATAAATAAATGTATAATACTTGAGTTTTAAATAATTAAAGTATTATTTAAATAAATATATTTTTAATTAATACATGTTAACAAAATTAATACTCGAGTATTAAACAATTTAAACATATTAATATAAATTAATAAATATAAATATTAAATAAATAAATTATTAATACTTGAGTTTTAAATAAATAAATTATTATTGAAATAAATATATTTTTAATTAATACATGTTTGCAACATTAATACTCGAGTATTAAACATGTAAACATATTAATTTAAATAAATAAATATAAATATTAAATAAATGAATTATTAATACTTGAGTTTTAAATAATTAAAATATTATTTAAATAAATACAATTTTAAGTAATACATGGTTGCAAAATTAATACTCGAGTATTAAAAATTGAAATAAATAAATATAAATATTAAATAAATAAATTATTAATACTTGAGTTTTAAATAATTAAATTATTATTTAAATAAATACAATTTTAAGTAATACATGGTTGCAAAATAATAAACAAAAATAAATATTACACATAAAAAAAAAATCAATTAATGCGCTGTAAAGTACATGCGTTGTAATAATATTTGCGTTGTAAAAGTATGCGTTGTAAATGTATGCGTGGTAAAAGTATTTGCGTGGTAAAAGATGCGTGGTGATGGTATTGCGTGGTAAAAACTGCGTTGTAATGGATGTATACCGTCACAAACACACGCCTATGGAAGGAAATCGCCACAAGGGACATCTCCCCTACCAGGAACTACCTCATTTCATCTGTAACGTCTCTTGTACCTGAACCTACTATGGGACTCAACAGCCAGATACTCTCAATTCAAGAGTATGGTCAATAAAACAATCAAACTTGTTGCACTGCTGTCAGAGAGAGAGGTATTTCGTAATAAAAAGACGCCTGGCTGACAATAGCTAGCAATACAACTCTGGCACCCTAACCATACCTAGAATCTGACTCTCGCACTGATATAAAAATAAGCTTTTTGAAATATCGACTGGGGTGTCTGCCCTTTCTGTTACACCTGCCACCGTGGCAACGTCCCAATGGCACGAGTTACGCCGGCTATGCAGCCAAGGGCCAGTCACCACGGTACATCAGTTCTGATGAAGCAAATCAACACTGGAGGATTGAAAAATCATATTAAAACTACTGTTTAACAACAGGGGTTTACGCCACTATCAACAGACCGTTATAGCCTGTTTCAATCCTTGCAGCTGCAAATGAGTGAAATATCTAGCAAGGGTTGAGTGGAAAATAGTGAAACTCAACAGCTGAAATCTATTATAGGTCCTGACTGGACAAAGAGCCCCTATCTCTCTTTGTAAATGTATAGTCTAACTGCAGTACATTATTCTACCTTTGAACATCGAGGACAGTTCAGCATGATCATTCAATGCACTTTGTCCGCCAATGATACTCTAACAACAGGAGTCGAGAGGTACCTCTCAATGAGGACTATTTGCTGTTGCTCATTCTAAAATGATCAGTGACAGGCCCCCCATGCATTAGCAGACTCTGAACTAAAATTCTAAATTTGGGCCTGCCTCAGCTGAATACCTGGTAACCTGGAGGGTGTGGGATGGCTCACGCACAACAGTATAAATGTACACTTTTTTTTATAGAGCTACTATACCACAAAACACTTTTTATTCTAAATTCATATTTACGGAAAATCAAGAATCCTTTTTTAAAATCTTTTTACCTCAAGAAATTGTGGTTGTTCTGTTTCATACTAAAGCTGCACTTTGCATTCTAAGAGGTGCTTCTTTAATGTTTTTCCCTTGTTTTAGAACTGTATATGTTGACCTATTGGTTCAACGGTTTTAATTAACTATAAACTTTAAATAAATAAACTTAAAACTTAAAAACATGTACATAGGTTAGTACTTTGTGCACTCAGGCTTCTATCTTATGCAGAAATTGTCATGCTGGGACAATTCTGTCTAAATACTCTAGACAACTTATAATACTTACTATCTACTATTTAGAATCCTTGCCCTGTTGGAAACATTTTCTGAAGAACCAAAAACATGTATGGAGCATTCTGAACACAGTTGTCAACTGTTACCTATGCAGTTACTCCTGAATACAAAGATTTATAACATGGTAAACACCTCTTCACGCCTATGATGTATTAGGAACACATGCATTTTGTAAACTCCTACGGATACAGGCTGTACAAAATTAGGTAGAGAGGTAATATGGTAGTTACCTGGCACTATGTAAACTATTAAAAACACACATTGAATGATTTTATTAGTTATGTTATCAATGATGAATTTGAGATGTCCTCAGTGATGTCATAAATGATGTCCTAGGACATGTCATCAATGATGTAATATGTGAGGTCATAAGCAGTGCATTTTAGGGACACCAGTTATAGTTAGATCAGACAAGTATAACTTGTGAATTTCTGTATTTTGTTTAGTGCAAAACATTATGTTAACACCGACATATTCACCTTACTATAACATCACTCTATCCTTTGAGTTCTTTCAGTGAAAAAATGTGTGTGTGTGTCTGTGTGTGTGTGTCTGTGTGTGTGTGTGTGTGTGCATGTGTGTACAATTTGCACTTCAGTGTAAATCCATTCTGTAGTTTTTGAGAAATTATGGTTCAAAATATATGTATATATCTTCACACCATGGGCGAGCCACCAGATCTAAAGATACAATCTGACTGGCTGCCACCACATCAACAAAAATATAGCGGCAGATTTTTAGGACTTGTGAACTCTGTCCCATGTCCTAGCAAACAGTTAAAAATGGGGATGGGCGTGCGCTTCCATCTCTGCGAGCCACTGTAAGGCCCCAGCCAACAAGGCCCAATCAAAGCAGTGTCCAGGGGACCCCATCCACTGGTGCACTGTTCTTTCCTGCCCAGGAGGGTGTGGGCAGGGAATACTAATTTAATTCCTTTCCCACACTCTACTGGGCAGAGAACACAACTTTGCTCTTGCCATGTCAGGAGCAGAGAATTAAGCTGCTCCCGCCTGAGTGGGAACAAATCAATGGAGCCAGCTCCTGCAGTCACCCAGGATGGGTGCTGGCTGGGGAGATCACAGGGAAGTGGGGGGCTTAGGGCTCCCTTTTCAGCCCCCAACATTTGACCATATTGTGGGTGTCCCAGGTGTGCACCCACTTTAAAATAATGACCAGTTCCACTGACAATGCAGACTCTAGTTCTTTTCAACCCCAAGGTTCCACATAACACACACCAGAGCAAAGACTTCAAGTGACCTTAAAGACACAGCACTAAAATGTACAATACATTAAGATATATCACAGTCGTACTATCTGATTTCGTACCAAATGACAAACATGCAAGCAGGGGGTAATTAAGCAACAGTGGTGGGCACACTTGCAATACATGCATGATCATCTCACACCAGAGATGGAACAATTCAAAAACCGAAGATTAACGTTTGGTGGTCATTTCACTTTTGAAACTGGCGGCCAATAACTGAGACATGTACACTCTGCCATAATGTTTGCAGCAATCCAAAGCCAGCATCCAGTAAACGCCCAGCATGCTATAAAACGTCAGTAACAGCTGGATAATAAATAACAGACAGTGTGTTATATTCTTGGTGAAACTCAGCCCACCATCTCGGAAAACAATTCAGTGCCTCAAAATTATGCAAATAGTAACCACCTGGTGTTCTCAGTTGCAGCTCAACAAATGGCAACGGCGAGCCAACAAAATTGAGATGATTTCAAAGCAATCCTATTCTGAGTAGTGGCAATCAGAAGAAACAACAGCTAATATGCCTGAATATCTGAGGCGAGACAGTTCAATAAAAGAAGAAACAGATGGGATAGGATACCATTTCGAGATCTGCCAAGACAAGCAAAAAGACACATGCAGCATTTCCAGGTCAACGTTGTGCTTTATTGCATGGGACACGGGTAGCTTAATAAATAATGAAAGTGGTAGTGTGCATTAACAGTGGAAATTGACACCCAAAGAAAAGAGAACTAGCAAATGTGCCAAGATGAATTTATGTGAACATTTTAATAGCTAACATTTCAATAATTTTTTTAAAGTTTGCTTTTATTAATTTTGCATAAAGCATACAATCAAACAAAGTAATTTTAGTAGCAACGAGGATGGGATCCACTACAAGGACATAGTTTTGTAAGTAACAAGTCCTTTATTCAATGTGTAGATGACAGGACGAGTCAGCACATCCAACTCAATCGAAGTCCATTGCCCCAACCATCAACCAACACTGTTCCCACATTCCATTAGCCTGGCAACCCCAAGGTTCCACAACATGAAGGACTCAACAGTAAGCATACAGGATATTTGCAGTAGTGTGTGGGTTTCTGAGTACCCTGTTCAGTTTCAATGTTTCATTGTAGGTACGCTCTAACCTAGTTTCCTGATTCCCTACTTCCAAGGCTGGACAGAAGTTATCAACCCATCTCAGTATATCAAGGTCATTATCACTTCATAACAATTTTCCTTGAAATGAAAACAAACAGTGGTGTACAGTTTGCAAATAAAATGATCACTCCTCCCCAACCATGCTGTACAGTTCAAGTTATTGTATGCAAAATGTATTGTCAATCAATCAATCAGGAGTTTGTTAAAGCGCGACTACTCACCCGTAAGGGTCTCAAGGCGCTAGGGGTGGGGAGGGGTTGGGGGGGTGCAGGTTCCATTCCATCAAGGAGGGGGTCTGTCGAAGAGCCAGGTTTTGAGGTTTCTTGCGAAGATGGGGAGCGATGTTGTCTGTCTGAGGTGGAGCGGAAGGGCGTTCCACGCTTTGGCCGCGAGGAAGGAGAAGGAGCGGCCTCCCGATCTGGTCTTTCTGGTGCGGGGGACCACAGTGTAGGAAAGCTGGGCTGATCGTAGGGTCCTTTGGGGTGCGTGGAATTTGAGTCGGCTGTTCAGGTATGCTGGTCCGGTGCCGTGGAGGGCCTTGTGTGCGTGGGTGAGCATCTTAAAGGTGATTCTCGCCTCGACGGGGAGCCAGTGGAGTGTGCGCAGGTGCTGGGAGATGTGGCAGTGTTTTGGCAGGTTGAGGACCAGTCTTGCGGCGGCGTTCTGGATGTTCTGTAGCTTGCAGATGAGGTTTTTGTTTATTCCGGCGTAGAGTGCGTTGCCGTAGTCGAGTCTGCTGGTGACCAGGGCGTGAGTGACTGTCTTTCGGTGTTCGAGGGGGATCCATTTGAAGGTCTTACGAAGGAGGCGGAGGGTGTGGAAGCAGGAAGATGAGACAGAGTTGTTCTGGCGGTCCATTTTGAGCTCGGAGTCCAGAATGATTCCCAGGTTGCGTGCGTGGTCTGTGGGGGTTGGCGGGTTTTCCGAGGGTGGTGGGCCTCCAGGCGTCGGGGTTTGGGCCCATGATGAGTACTTCTGTTTTGTTGGTGTTTAGTTGTAGGCAGCTGTTTTTCATCCATTTGGCGACGGCTTCCATGCCTTCTCGAAAGTTGCGTCTGGCGGTGTTGGGCTCGTTGGATAGGGAGAGGATGAGCTGGGTGTCGTCTGCATATGACACGATGTTGAGTACGTAGGTTCTGACGATGGGGGCAAGTGGAGCCATGTAGACGTTGAAGAGCGTCGGGCTGAGGGAGGAGCCCTGGGGGACTCCGCAGGTGATAGGTGTGGGGTCCGAGAGGAAAGGCCCGCTGCGTCCTGCTGGAGAGGAAGGAGCAGATCCAGTCGAGGGCCTTGTCCTGGATTCCTGCATCGTAGAGTCTGCGTATTAGGGTGCGGTGGGAGACTGTGTCGAACGCCGCTGATAGGTCGAGGAGGATGAGGGCTACTGTTTCTCCTTTGTCCAGTAAGGTGCGGATGTCGTCTGTTGCAGCAAGGAGGGCGGTTTCGGTACTGTGGTTTTTTCTGAAGCCGGATTGGGAGGAGTCGAGGATGTTGTGTTCTTCAATGAATGTGGAGAGTTGGCTGTTGATGGCTTTCTCGATGACTTTCGCTGGGAACGGGAGCAGGGAGATGGGTCTGTAGTTTTTGAGGTCGGTGGGGTCCGCTGAGGGTTTCTTTAGGAGGGGGTTGACCTCGGCGTGTTTCCAGTCGTCGGGGAATGAGGCGGTCGCCAGGGAGCGGTTGATGGTTTGGCGGAGCATGGTTGCGATGGTGTTGGCGGCTCTGTTGAAGATGTGGTGGGGGCAGGGGTCCGTGGGGGCCCCTGAGTGGATTGACTTCATTGTCTTCAGTGTGTCTTCGGTGGTGAGGGCTGTCCAGTCATCAATCGCTGGTTTCCGGGTGTCGGAGGTGGTTGGTGAGGGTTCAGTGTGTTGGTTGTCTTCGTCGAAGTTGTCGTAGATGCTCTTGATTTTGTGGTGGAAAAAGATGCTGAGTTTGTCGCAGAGGTCTTGTGAGGGAGGGATGTCGGTAGACTCGCTGGTGGGTTGGGCGAACTCCTTGATGATGCTGAAGAGTTCCTTGCTGTTGTGTGCGTGGGTGGAGATTATGTCTTCAATCGCTTTTTTCCTCGTTTCTCTGATGAGTTGATGGTGGGCGTTGGTGGCGGCTCTGAAGTTGTTGTGGGCTTCTGTGGATTTGGTGTTTCTCCAGGCCTTTTCGAGGCGGCGGCATGTGCGCCTGGACTCTCAAAGTTCGGTGGTAAACCATCTGGCTTTCTTGGCACGGGTATTGTTGTTTTTCTTGAGGGGGGCTATGGTGTTGGTGCTGTCCGAGATCCATCTATGCAGGGTTTGGGCTGCGGTGTTGGGGTCGTCGTTTTCCGCGATGGTTGGGGTGGAGTTGTTGAGTGAGGAGGTGAGCTGGTCATCGGTGATTTTGGTCCAGTTTCTTTGTGGAAGCAGGTGCTGGTGTCTGTGGATGGTGGGTGTTCTGACGGTGAAGTGGACGCAACGATGGTCGGTCCATGGGAGTTCGGTGGTGTGGCTGAAGGTGATGGAGTTTCCTATAGTGAAGAGGGGGTCGAGGGTGTGTCCTGCTGAGTGCCTGGGCTCGGTCACGATCTGGCGGAGTCCAATGTTGTGGAGGTTGTCCAGGAGGGATGTGGTGTTGGGGTCCAGTTGATTGTCGAGGTGGAAGTTGAGGTCTCCCAGCAGGGTGTAGTTGGTGGATGCGATGGCCTGCGGGGAGATAATGTCCGTGATGGAGTTGGCGAAGGGTCCGCGGGGTCCAGGGGGTCGGTAGATGAGGGTTCCTCGAAGGGCGGCGGTGGGGCTGGCCAGTATCTTGAAGTGAAGGTGTTCCATCAGTTCTGTGGACTCGTCAGGGAGTGTGCTCAGGCGGAGGCTGGATTTGTGGACGATGGCGATTCCTCCTCCTGGGTGGATGGGGCGGTCCTTCCTGGAGATCTTGTATCCTTGGGGGATGGCGATGGCGATGTCCGGTCCCGAGGTGGTGTTGGTCCAGGTTTCGGTAAAGAATGCTACGTCTGGGGTTGTGCTGTCGAGGAGGTCCCAGATTTCTGTGGCATGTTTGTGGAGGGATCAGACGTTGAGGAGGATGCATTGCAGGGTCTTCAGTTCGGTTGTGTTCTTGTGGGCGGGTTGTGCTGGATCCGTGTTCTTGGCGATGCTGCAGGTGTGCCGGCAGCGGTGACAGCTGAAGGGTCCATGGGTGTCGGCTGGTGATGCTATCTTGCAGTTGTTGTTGCAGCCTGGGTTGAGTGCGTGGAGTGCTGCTGGGTCGTAGCGTTGGCGGGGCGGAGGTCCAGGGTTCCTGGTGCTGGTCGCGGACGGGTCGCAGACGGGCGCAGACGTGCTTGCCTTTGATGCGCCTTCGGTGCACCAGCGGTGCAGGGGCAGGGGCACCTCACTTAATGGTGGAGCTGCGAGGGTGGGAGAGCAATTTCACTAACAATGAGTCAGTGGTCTTGCTCGCCTGTCCCCGCAGTGGCCGCCATTAAGTAGGGGTCGGGGAGGGCTGGAGAGCTGTGAGGCGGGAGCGGGGAGGGGAGCTGGATTGGGCCGGTCGTGCTGGGGGGGGAGGGGCCGCGGGGACAGCAGCGGCGGGGAAAGGTAAAGGGAGGAAAGAAGGGATAAAGAAAAAAGGGAAAATAGGCAGAAATAAGGCACAAAAGAGCAGAGATGCAGAAAAGAGCAGAAAGGTGAAAGATAGAACGGGTAAAAAAACTAGTGAAAACGAGAGAAGGAGCAGAGGGAGAGAAAGGGAAAATGGGCAAAAATAAGGCACAAAAGAGCAGAGGTGCAAAAAGGTGAAAGATAGAAAGGGGAAAAAAACGAGTGAAGGAGCAGAGGGAGAGAAAGGGAAATGGGCAGAAATAAGGCGCAAAAGAACAGAGGTGCAGAAAGGTGAAAGATAGAAAGGGGAGAAAAACGAGTGAAGGAGCAGAAAGAAAGAAAGGAGACAGAGGTCCACTGGACCACCAGGGATGAGGCGCAGGGAAACCTGCGGGTGGAGGAGGACCTCGATCACCAACACTCAAGAGTGCAGGGGCAGGGGCACCTCACTTAATGGTGGAGCTGCGAGGGTGGGAGAGCAATTTCACTGACAATGAGTCAGTGGTCTTGCTCACCTGTCCCCGCAGTGGCCGCCATTAAGTAGAGGTCGGGGAGGGCTGGACAGCTGGGAGGCGGGAGCGGGGAGGGGAGCTGGATTGGGCCGGTCGTGCTGGGGGGAGGGGCCGCGGGGGCAGCAGCAGCGGGGAAAGGTAAAGGGAGGAAAGAAGGGATAAAGAAAAAAGGGAAAATAGGCAGAAATAAGGCACAAAAGAGCAGAGATGCAGAAGAGAGCAGAAAGGTGAAAGATAGAAAGGGTCAAAAAACGAGTGAAAACGAGAGAAGGAGCAGAGGGAGAGAAAGGGAAAATGGGCAAAAATAAGGCACAAAAGAGCAGAGGTGCAAAAAGGTGAAAGATAGAAAGGGGAAAAAAACGAGTGAAGGAGCAGAGGAAGAGAAAGGGAAATGGGCAGAAATAAGGCGCAAAAGAACAGAGGTGCAGAAAGGTGAAAGATAGAAAGGGGAGAAAAACGAGTGAAGGAGCAGAAAGAAAGAAAGGAGACAGAGGTCCACTGGACCACCAGGGATGAGGCGCAGGGAAACCTGCGGGTGGAGGAGGGCCTCGATCACCAACACTCAAGAGTGCAGGGGCAGGGGCACCTCACTTAATGGTGGAGCTGCGAGGGTGGGAGAGCAATTTCACTGACAATGAGTCAGTAATCTTGCTCGCCTGTCCCCGCAGTGGCCGCCATTAAGTAGAGGTCGGGGAGGGCTGGACAGCTGGGAGGCGGGAGCGGGGAGGGGACCTGGATTGGGCCGGTCGTGCTGGGGGGAGGGGCCGCGGGGGCAGCAGCAGCGGGGAAAGGTAAAGGGAGGAAAGAAGGGATAAAGAAAAAAGGGAAAATAGGCAGAAATAAGGCACAAAAGAGCAGAGATGCAGAAGAGAGCAGAAAGGTGAAAGATAGAAAGGGTAAAAAAACGAGTGAAAACGAGAGAAGAAGCAGAGGGAGAGAAAGGGAAAATGGGCAAAAATAAGGCACAAAAGAGCGGAGGTGCAAAAAGGTGAAAGATAGAAAGGGGAAAAAAACGAGTGAAGGAGCAGAGGGAGAGAAAGGGAAATGGGCAGAAATAAGGCGCAAAAGAACAGAGGTGCAGAAAGGTGAAAGATAGAAAGGGGAGAAAAACGAGTGAAGGAGCAGAAAGAAAGAAAGGAGACAGAGGTCCACTGGACCACCAGGGATGAGGCGCAGGGAAACCTGCGGGTGGAGGAGGGCCTCGATCACCAACACTCAAGAGTGCAGGGGCAGGGGCACCTCACTTAATGGTGGAGCTGCGAGGGTGGGAGAGCAATTTCACTGACAATGAGTCAGTGGTCTTGCTCGCCTGTCCCCGCAGTGGCCGCCATTAAGTAGGGGTCGGGGAGGGCTGGACAGCTGGGAGGCGGGAGCGGGGAGGGGAGCTGGATTGGGCCGGTCGTGCTGGGGGGGAGGGGCCACGGGGGCAGCAGCGGCGGGGAAAGGTAAAGGGAGGAAAGAAGGGATAAAGAAAAAATGGAAAATAGGCAGAAATAAGGCACAAAAGAGCAGAGATGCAGAAAAGAGCAGAAAGGTGAAAGATAGAAAGGGTAAAAAAACGAGTGAAAACGAGAGAAGGAGCAGAGGGAGAGAAAGGGAAAATGGGCAAAAATAAGGCACAAAAGAGCAGAGGTGCAAAAAGGTGAAAGATAGAAAGGGGAAAAAAACGAGTGAAGGAGTAAAGGGAGAAAAAGGGAAATGGGCAGAAATAAGGCGCAAAAGAACAGAGGTGCAGAAAGGTGAAAGATAGAAAGGGGAGAAAAACGAGTGAAGGAGCAGAAAGAAAGAAAGGAGACAGAGGTCCACGGAACCACCAGGGATGAGGCGCAGGGAAACCTGCGGGTGGAGGAGGGCCTCGATCACCAACACTCAAGAGTGCAGGGGCAGGGGCACCTCACTTAATGGTGGAGCTGCGAGGGTGGGAGAGCAATTTCACTGACAATGAGTCAGTGGTCTTGCTCGCCTGTCCCCGCAGTGGCCGCCATTAAGTAGGGGTCGGGGAGGGCTGGACAGCTGGGAGGCGGGAGCGGGGAGGGGAGCTGGATTGGGCCGGTCGTGCTGGGGGGGGAGGGGCCGCGGGGGCAGCAGCGGCGGGGAAAGGTAAAGGGAGGAAAGAAGGGATAAAGAAAAAAGGGAAAATAGGCAGAAATAAGGCACAAAAGAGCAGAGATGCAGAAAAGAGCAGAAAGGTGAAAGATAGAAAGGGTAAAAAAACGAGTGAAAACGAGAGAAGGAGCAGAGGGAGAGAAAGGGAAAATGGGCAAAAATAAGGCACAAAAGAGCAGAGGTGCAAAAAGGTGAAAGATAGAAAGGGGGAAAAAGTGAGTGAAGGAGCAGAGGGAGAGAAAGGGAAATGGGCAGAAATAAGGCGCAAAAGAACAGAGGTGCAGAAAGGTGAAAGATAGAAAGGGGAGAAAAACGAGTGAAGGAGCAGAAAGAAAGAAAGGAGACAGAGGTCCACTGGACCACCAGGGATGAGGCGCAGGGAAACCTGCGGGTGGAGGAGGGCCTCGATCACCAACACTCAAGAGTGCAGGGGCAGGGGCACCTCACTTAATGGTGGAGCTGCGAGGGTGGGAGAGCAATTTCACTGACAATGAGTCAGTGGTCTTGCTCGCCTGTCCCCGCAGTGGCCGCCATTAAGTAGGGGTCGGGGAGGGATGGACAGCTGTGAGGCGGGAGCGGGGAGGGGAGATGGATTGGGCCGGTCGTGCTGGGGGGGAGGGGCCGCGGGGGCAGCAGCGGCGGGGAAAGGTAAAGGGAGGAAAGAAGGGATAAAGAAAAAAGGGAAAATAGGCAGAAATAAGGCACAAAAGAGCAGAGATGCAGAAAAGAGCAGAAAGGTGAAAGATAGAAAGGGTAAAAAAACGAGTGAAAACGAGAGAAGGAGCAGAGGGAGAGAAAGGGAAAATGGGCAAAAATAAGGCACAAAAGAGCAGAGGTGCAGAAAGGTGAAAGATAGAAAGGGGAAAAAACGAGTGAAAACGAGTGAAGGAGCAGAGGGAGAGAAAGGGAAATGGGCAGAAATAAGGCGCAAAAGAACAGAGGTGCAGAAAGGTGAAAGATAGAAAGGGGAGAAAAACGAGTGAAGGAGCAGAAAGAAAGAAAGGAGACAGAGGTCCACTGGACCACCAGCAGACATGCCAACCCTCCCGATTCAGGCGTGAGACTACCGATTTCAGGGCTAGTCTCCCGCCTCCCGATTCCTGCAAGCAAAAACCCGATTCCTCAGTGGTTTCAGCTGACAGGGCTTGGTATTGTGTAACTGCTAATTCTTCCAGAAAAAGTTGCAGGGGCTAGGAGGGGTGAAAAACCATTTAAGCCTAATTAACAAGCGCATGGTCTTTTAAAGACCTGTGAAGTACTCGAGGCGGCTGTGTGTGTGCCCTGTTTCAAGGGCGGGGGCGGGGGTGAATGCACTGCCAGCAACATGCCAGGCAGTGTTCGACACTTGCATCACCCTCGCTCTGCCTGTCATTGCGCTCTATGCTTCTGAAAGGTAAGAAAAAGAACGTGGATTTGCGTATCAAATGTCCGATCCTGCAGCAGCACACTTCCAAAGCCCATACATGACAGTAACCCCATTCAAGGCCCCATTCTCCCGATTTTGTTTTTAACATCTCCCACTTTGCTCTTCTGAAATGTTGGTATGTATGCACCAGGGATGAGGCGCAGGGAAACCTGCGGGTGGAGGAAGGCCTCGATCACCAACACTCAAGAGTGCAGGGGCAGGGGCACCTCACTTAATGGTGGAGCTGCGAGGGTGGGAGAGCAATTTCACTGACAATGAGTCAGTGGTCTTGCTCGCCTGTCCCCGCAGTGGCCGCCATTAAGTAGGGGTCGGGGAGGGCTGGACAGCTGGGAGGCGGGAGCGGGGAGGGGAGCTTGATTGGGCCGGTCGTGCTGGGGGGGGGAGGGGCCGCGGGGGCAGCAGCGGCGGGGAAAGGTAAAGGGAGGAAAGAAGGGATAAAGAAAAAAGGGAAAATAGGCAGAAATAAGGCACAAAAGAGCAGAGATGCAGAAAAGAGCAGAAAGGTGAAAGATAGAAAGGGTAAAAAAACGAGTGAAAACGAGAGAAGGAGCAGAGGGAGAGAAAGGGAAAATGGGCAAAAATAAGGCACAAAAGAGCAGAGGTGCAAAAAGGTGAAAGATAGAAAGGGGAAAAAAGTGAGTGAAGGAGCAGAGGGAGAGAAAGGGAAATGGGCAGAAATAAGGCGCAAAAGAACAGAGGTGCAGAAAGGTGAAAGATAGAAAGGGGAGAAAAACGAGTGAAGGAGCAGAAAGAAAGAAAGGAGACAGAGGTCCACTGGACCACCAGGGATGAGGCGCAGGGAAACCTGCGGGTGGAGGAGGGCCTCGATCACCAACACTCAAGAGTGCAGGGGCAGGGGCACCTCACTTAATGGTGGAGCTGCGAGGGTGGGAGAGCAATTTCACTGACAATGAGTCAGTGGTCTTGCTCGCCTGTCCCCGCAGTGGCCGCCATTAAGTAGGGGTCGGGGAGGGCTGGACAGCTGGGAGGCGGGAGCGGGGAGGGGAGCTGGATTGGGCCGGTCGTGCTGGGGGGAGGGGCGGCGGGGGCAGCAGCGGCGGGGAAAGGTAAAGGGAGGAAAGAAGGGATAAAGAAAAAAGGGAAAATAGGCAGAAATAAGGCACAAAAGAGCAGAGATGCAGAAAAGAGCAGAATGGTGAAAGATAGAAAGGGTAAAAAAACGAGTGAAAACGAGAGAAGGAGCAGAGGGAGAGAAAGGGAAAATGGGAAAAAATAAGGCACAAAAGAGCAGAGGTGCAAAAAGGTGAAAGATAGAAAGGGGAAAAAAACGAGTGAAGGAGCAGAGGGAGAGAAAGGGAAATGGGCAGAAATAAGGCACAAAAGAACAGAGGTGCAGAAAGGTGAAAGATAGAAAGGGGAGAAAAACGAGTGAAGGAGCAGAAAGAAAGAAAGGAGACAGAGGTCCACTGGACCACCAGGGATGAGGCGCAGGGAAACCTGCGGGTGGAGGAGGGCCTCGATCACCAACACTCAAGAGTGCAGGGGCAGGGGCACCTCACTTAATGGTGGAGCTGCGAGGGTGGGAGAGCAATTTCACTGACAATGAGTCAGTGGTCTTGCTCGCCTGTCCCCGCAGTGGCCGCCATTAAGTAGGGTTCAGGGAGGGCTGGACAGCTGGGAGGCGGGAGCGGGGAGGGGAGCTGGATTGGGCCGGTCGTGCTGGGGGGGAGTGGCCGCGGGGGCAGCAGCGGCGGGGAAAGGTAAAGGGAGGAAAGAAGGGATAAAGAAAAAAGGGAAAATAGGCAGAAATAAGGCACAAAAGAGCAGAGATGCAGAAAAGAGCAGAAAGGTGAAAGATAGAAAGGGTAAAAAAACGAGTGAAAACGAGAGAAGGAGCAGAGGGAGAGAAAGGGAAAATGGGCAAAAATAAGGCACAAAAGAGCAGAGGTGCAGAAAGGTGAAAGATAGAAAGGGGAAAAAACCGAGTGAAAACGAGTGAAGGAGCAGAGGGAGAGAAAGGGAAATGGGCAGAAATAAGGCGCAAAAGAACAGAGGTGCAGAAAGGTGAAAGATAGAAAGGGGAGAAAAACGAGTGAAGGAGCAGAAAGAAAGAAAGGAGGCAAAGGTCCACTGGACCACCAGGGATGAGGCGCAGGGAAACCTGTGGGTGGAGGAGGGCCTCGATCACCAACACTCAAGAGTGCAGGGGCAGGGGCACCTCACTTAATGGTGGAGCTGCGAGGGTGGGAGAGCAATTTCACTGACAATGAGTCAGTGGTTTTGCTCGCCTGTCCCCGCAGTGGCCGCCATTAAGTAGGGGTCGGAGAGGGCTGGACAGCTGGGAGGCGGGAGCGGGGAGGGGAGCTGGATTGGGCCGGTCGTGCTGGGGGGGGAGGGGCCGCGGGGGCAGCAGCGGCGGGGAAAGGTGAAGGGATAAAGAAAAAAGGGAAAATAGGCAGAAATAAGGCACAAAAGAGCAGAGATGCAGAAAAGAGCAGAAAGGTGAAAGATAGAAAGGGTAAAAAAAACGAGTGAAAACGAGAGAAGGAGCAGAGGGAGAGAAAGGGAAAATGGGCAAAAATAAGGCACAAAAGAGCAGAGGTGCAAAAAGAAGAAAGATAGAAAGGGGAAAAAAAACGAGTGAAGGAGCAGAGGGAGAGAAAGGGAAATGGGCAGAAATAAGGCGCAAAAGAACAGAGGTGCAGAAAGGTGAAAGATAGAAAGGGGAGAAAAACGAGTGAAAGAGCAGAAAGAAAGAAAGGAGACAGAGGTCCACTGGACCACCAGGGATGAGGCGCAGGGAAACCTGCGGGTGGAGGAGGGCCTCGATCACCAACACTCAAGAGTGCAGGGGCAGGGGCACCTCACTTAATGGTGGAGCTGCGAGGGTGGGAGAGCAATTTCACTGACAATGAGTCAGTGGTCTTGCTCGCCTGTCCCCGCAGTGGCCGCCATTAAGTAGGGGTCGGGGAGGGCTGGACAGCTGGGAGGCGGGAGCGGGGAGGGGAGCTGGATTGGGCCGGTCGTGCTGGGGGGGGAGGGGCCGCGGGGGCAGCAGCGGCGAGGAAAGGTAAAGGGAGGAAAGAAGGGATAAAGAAAAATGGGAAAATAGGCAGAAATAAGGCACAAAAGAGCAGAGATGCAGAAAAGAGCAGAAAGGTGAAAGATAGAAAGGGTAAAAAAACGAGTGAAAACGAGAGAAGGAGCAGAGGGAGAGAAAGGGAAAATGGGCAAAAATAAGGCACAAAAGAGCAGAGGTGCAAAAAGGTGAAAGATAGAAAGGGGAAAAAAACGAGTGAAGGAGCAGAGGGAGAGAAAGGGAAATGGGCAGAAATAAGGCGCAAAAGAACAGAGGTGCAGAAAGGTGAAAGATAGAAAGGGGAGAAAAACGAGTGAAGGAGCAGAAAGAAAGAAAGGAGACAGAGGTCCACTGGACCACCAGGGATGAGGCGCAGGGAAACCTGCGGGTGGAGGAGGGCCTCGATCACCAACACTCAAGAGTGCAGGGGCAGGGGCACCTCACTTAATGGTGGAGCTGCGAGGGTGGGAGAGCAATTTCACTGACAATGAGTCAGTGGTCTTGCTCGCCTGTCCCCGCAGTGGCCGCCATTAAGTAGGAGTCGGGGAGGGCTGGACAGCTGGGAGGCGGGAGCGGGGAGGGGAGCTGGATTGGGCCGGTCGTGCTGGGGGGAGGGGCCGCGGGGGCAGCAGCGGTGGGGAAAGGTAAAGGGAGGAAAGAAGGGATAAAGAAAAAAGGGAAAATAGGCAGAAATAAGGCACAAAAGAGCAGAGATGCAGAAAAGAGCAGAAAGGTGAAAGATAGAAAGGGTAAAAAAACGAGTGAAAACGAGAGAAGGAGCAGAGGGAGAGAAAGGGAAAATGGGCAAAAATAAGGCACAAAAGAGCAGAGGTGCAAAAAGGTGAAAGATAGAAAGGGGAAAAAAACGAGTGAAGGAGCAGAGGGAGAGAAAGGGAAATGGGCAGAAATAAGGCGCAAAAGAACAGAGGTGCAGAAAGGTGAAAGATAGAAAGGGGAGAAAAACGAGTGAAGGAGCAGAAAGAAAGAAAGGAGACAGAGGTCCACTGGACCACCAGGGATGAGGCGCAGGGAAACCTGCGGGTGGAGGAGGGCCTCGATCACCAATACTCAAGAGTTCAGGGGCAGGGGCACCTCACTTAATGGTGGAGCTGCGAGGGTGGGAGAGCAATTTCACTGACAATGAGTCAGTGGTCTTGCTCGCCTGTCCCCGCAGTGGCCGCCATTAAGTAGGGGTCGGGGAGGGCTGGACAGCTGGGAGGCGGGAGCGGGGAGGGGAGCTGGATAGGGCCAGTCGTGCTGGGGGGGAGGGGCCGCGGGGGCAGCAGCGGCGAGGAAAGGTAAAGGGAGGAAAGAAGGGATAAAGAAAAAAGGGAAAATAGGCAGAAATAAGGCACAAAAGAGCAGAGATGCAGAAAAGAGCAGAAAGGTGAAAGATAGAAAGGGTAAAAAAACGAGTGAAAACGAGAGAAGGAGCAGAGGGAGAGAAAGGGAAAATGGGCAAAAATAAGGCACAAAAGAGCAGAGGTGCAAAAAGGTGAATAGAAAGGGGAAAAAAACGAGTGAAGGAGCAGAGGGAGAGAAAGGGAAATGGGCAGAAATAAGGCGCAAAAGAACAGAGGTGCAGAAAGGTGAAAGATAGAAAGGGGAGAAAAACGAGTGACGGAGCAGAAAGAAAGAAAGGAGACAGAGGACCACTGGACCACCAGGGATGAGGCGCAGGGAAACCTGCGTGTGGAGGAGGGCCTCGATCACCAACACTCAAGAGTGCTGGGGCAGGGGCACCTCACTTAATGGTGGAGCTGCGAGGGTGGGAGAGCAATTTCACTGACAATGAGTCAGTGGTCTTGCTCGCCTGTCCCCGCAGTGGCCGCCATTAAGTAGGGGTCAGGGCGGGCTGGACAGCTGGGAGGCGGGAGCGGGGAGGGGAGCTGGATTGGGCCGGTCGTGCTGGGGGGGAGGGGTCGCGGGGGCAGCAGCGGCAGGGAAAGGTAAAGGGAGGAAAGAAGGGATAAAGAAAAAAGGGAAAATAGGCAGAAATAAGGCACAAAAGAGCAGAGATGCAGAAAAGAGCAGAAAGGTGAAAGATAGAAAGGGTAAAAAAACGAGTGAAAACGAGAGAAGGAGCAGAGGGAGAGAAAGGGAAAATGGGCAAAAATAAGGCACAAAAGAGCAGAGGTGCAGAAAGGTGAAAGATAGAAAGGGGAAAAAAACGAGTGAAAACGAGTGAAGGAGCAGAGGGAGAGAAAGGGAAATGGGAAGAAATAAGGCGCAAAAGAACAGAGGTGCAGAAAGGTGAAAGATAGAAAGGGGAGAAAAACGAGTGAAGGAGCAGAAAGAAAGAAAGGAGACAGAGGTCCACTGGACCACCAGGGATGAGGCGCAGGGAAACCTGCGGGTGGAGGAGGGCCTCGATCACCAACACTCAAGAGTGCAGGGGCAGGGGCACCTCACTTAATGGTGGAGCTGCGAGGGTGGGAGAGCAATTTCACTGACAATGAGTCAGTGGTCTTGCTCGCCTGTCCCCGCAGTGGCCGCCATTAAGTAGGGGTCGGGGAGGGCTGGACAGCTGGGAGGCGGGAGAAGGGAGGGGAGCTGGATTGGGCCGGTCGTGCTGGGGGGGGAGGGGCCGCGGGGGCAGCAGCGGCGGGGAAAGGTAAAGGGAGGAAAGAAGGGATAAAGAAAAATGGAAAATAGGCAGAAATTAGGCACAAAAGAGCAGAGATGCAGAAAAGAGCAGAAAGGTGAAAGATAGAAAGGGTAAAAAAACGAGTGAAAACGAGAGAAGGAGCAGAGGGAGAGAAAGGGAAAATGGGCAAAAATAAGGCACAAAAGAGCAGAGGTGCAAAAAGGTGAAAGATAGAAAGGGGGAAAAAAACGAGTGAAGGAGCAGAGGGAGAGAAAGGGAAATGGGCAGAAATAAGGCGCAAAAGAACAGAGGTGCAGAAAGGTGAAAGATAGAAAGGGGAGAAAAACGAGTGAAGGAGCAGAAAGAAAGAAAGGAGACAGAGGTCCACTGGACCACCAGGGATGAGGCGCAGGGAAACCTGCGGGTGGAGGAGGGCCTCGATCACCAACACTCAAGAGTGCAGGGGCAGGGGCACCTCACTTAATGGTGGAGCTGCGAGGGTGGGAGAGCAATTTCACTGACAATGAGCCAGTGGTCTTGCTCGCCTGTCCCCGCAGTGGCCGCCATTAAGTAGGGGTCGGGGAGGGCTGGACAGCTGGGAGGCGGGAGCGGGGAGGGGAGCTGGATTGGGCCGGTCGTGCTGGGGGGGGGAGGGGCCGCGGGGGCAGCAGCGGCGGGGAAAGGTAAAGGGAGGAAAGAAGGGATAAAGAAAAAAGGGAAAATAGGCAGAAATAAGGCACAAAACAGCAGAGATGCAGAAAAGAGCAGAAAGGTGAAAGATAGAAAGGGTAAAAAAACAAGTGAAAACGAGAGAAGGAGCAGAGGGAGAGAAAGGGAAAATGGGCAAAAATAAGGCACAAAAGAGCATAGGTGCAAAAAGGTGAAAGATAGAAAGGGGGAAAAAACGAGTGAAGGAGCAGAGGGAGAGAAAGGGAAATGGGCAGAAATAAGGCGCAAAAGAACAGAGGTGCAGAAAGGTGAAAGATAGAAAGGGGAGAAAAACGAGTGAAGGAGCAGAAAGAAAGAAAGGAGACAGAGGTCCACTGGACCACCAGGGATGAGGCGCAGGGAAACCTGCGGGTGGAGGAGGGCCGCGATCACCAACACTCAAGAGTGCAGGGGCAGGGGCACCTCACTTAATGGTGGAGCTGCGAGGGTGGGAGAGCAATTTCACTGACAATGAGTCAGTGGTCTTGCTCGCCTGTCCCCGCAGTGGCCGCCATTAAGTAGGGGTCGGGGAGGGCTGGACAGCTGGGAGGCGGGAGCGGGGAGGGGAGCTGGATTGGGCCGGTCGTGCTGAGGGGGGAGGGGCCGCGGGGGCAGCAGCGGCGGGGAAAGGTAAAGGGAGGAAAGAAGGGATAAAGAAAAAAGGGAAAATAGGCAGAAATAAGGCACAAAAGAGCAGCGATGCAGAAAAGAGCAGAAAGGTGAAAGATAGAAAGGGTAAAAAAACGAGTGAAAACGAGAGAAGGAGCAGAGGGAGAGAAAGGGAAAATGGGCAAAAATAAGGCACAAAAGAGCATAGGTGCAAAAAGGTGAAAGATAGAAAGGGGAAAAAAACGAGTGAAGGAGCAGAGGGAGAGAAAGGGAAATGGGCAGAAATAAGGCGCAAAAGAACAGAGGTGCAGAAAGGTGAAAGATAGAAATGGGAGAAAAACGAGTGAAGGAGCAGAAAGAAAGAAAGGAGACAGAGGTCCACTGGACCACCAGGGATGAGGCGCAGGGAAACCTGCGGGTGGAGGAGGGCCGCGATCACCAACACTCAAGAGTGCAGGGGCAGGGGCACCTCACTTAATGGTGGAGCTGCGAGGGTGGGAGAGCAATTTCACTGACAATAAGTCAGTGGTATTGCTCGCCTGTCCCCGCAGTGGCCGCCATTAAGTAGGGGTCGGGGAGGGCTGGACAGCTGGGAGGCGGGAGCGGGGAGGGGAGCTGGATTGGGCCGGTCGTGCTGAGAGGGGAGGGGCCGCGGGGGCAGCAGCGGCGGGGAAAGGTAAAGGGAGGAAAGAAGGGATAAAGAAAAAAGGGAAAATAGGCAGAAATAAGGCACAAAAGAGCAGCGATGCAGAAAAGAGCAGAAAGGTGAAAGATAGAAAGGGTAAAAAAACGAGTGAAAACGAGAGAAGGAGCAGAGGGAGAGAAAGGGAAAATGGGCAAAAATAAGGCACAAAAGAGCAGAGGTGCAAAAAGGTGAAAGATAGAAAGGGGAAAAAAACGAGTGAAGGAGCAGAGGGAGAGAAAGGGAAATGGGCAGAAATAAGGCGCAAATGAACAGAGGTGCAGAAAGGTGAAAGATAGAAAGGGGAGAAAAACGAGTGAAGGAGCAGAAAGAAAGAAAGGAGACAGAGGTCCACTGGACCACCAGGGATGAGGCGCAGGGAAACCTGCGGGTGGAGAAGGGCCGCGATCACCAACACTCAAGAGTGCAGGGGCAGGGGCACCTCACTTAATGGTGGAGCTGCGAGGGTGGGAGAGCAATTTCACTGACAATGAGTCAGTGGTCTTGCTCGCCTGTCCCCGCAGTGGCCGCCATTAAGTAGGGGTCGGGGAGGGCTGGACAGCTGGGAGGCGGGAGCGGGGAGGGGAGCTGGATTGGGCCGGTCGTGCTGAGGGGGGAGGGGCCGCGGGGGCAGCAGCGGCGGGGAAAGGTAAAGGGAGGAAAGAAGGGATAAAGAAAAAAGGGAAAATAGGCAGAAATAAGGCACAAAAGAGCAGCGATGCAGAAAAGAGCAGAAAGGTGAAAGATAGAAAGGGTAAAAAAACGAGTGAAAACGAGAGAAGGAGCAGAGGGAGAGAAAGGGAAAATGGGCAAAAATAAGGCACAAAAGAGCAGAGGTGCAAAAAGGTGAAAGATAGAAAGGGGAAAAAACGAGTGAAGGAGCAGAGGGAGAGAAAGGGAAATGGGCAGAAATAAGGCGCAAAAGAACAGAGGTGCAGAAAGGTGAAAGATAGAAAGGGGAGAAAAACGAGTGAAGGAGCAGAAAGAATGCGCCTGCCCGAGGCCACGCAGTGGCCATAGAGAGGGCGGGCCACTAGTCTCGGAGGGCTGTCCCGCCCCCCAGCAGGATGTTCAGCTTCACCTCCTCACTGGTTGGAGGAGGCGGCTGGCGGTGATTCACGTCCGGGGCGGCGGGGAGGGGCCTCCATGGGTACTTAAGTTCCTGTACCCCGTTGGAGGGCCTCTTTGCCTCTCCGGACGCCGTCGTGAGCTCGTCGGGACACTCTTTTCCTCACCTCTGTTCGCCCCCCAGAGGTACGGTCTTGCGTCGCGATGAAGTGTTGTCTGATGCCCATGGTTTGCTTCTCCAGCGGTGAATGAGGTGATTCGGTTGCGTTCATACGGAGAAGCGTTGGTGGGCAGGTTCCTTTGTTGGGGGGGCAAGTGGGGCCACTTGTGTAGGCCCGGGGCGGGTGACCCCTTCCGCCTTGTCTGTCCCCTTCCATTGTCCCGAGGTGCTTGCTTGCTTATTCACGGATGCGCGTGCGGACTATTGGGGTAGCGCTGCGGTTGTAGGTCAAAGACTCTTTGTGCGTTCCCCTCCGTAACATGGTAAAGGGATGGTGATGTTTGAGGTTCTCAGAGTTGAATCCTTCTGGTGCATCCTTGCCGCGTAAACCAGGCGTCGAGTGCGATTGTTTGGTTTGATGATTTGTTCGCCGGGCAGGATCTCACTGCCAGGCTGTGTTCGTAAGTGTCCTCTTTATCTGGCCATGTATCATGGCGCCCCTCCCCAGGCCTCTCGAGCTAATTGGGGTTGAGCGTGAGAGAGCTATGTTTCTAAGCGCTTATGTAAACCCGCTAATGCACCTGAGCCAAAAAATCGCATTATGACTTGGGAGGCCCGGGGTTGAACTGGCGCATCCTTGCCGCGTAACAAGGCTTCGAGTGCAATTGCTTTGGATGATGATTTCTTCGCCGGACAGGACCTTCACTCCCAGGCTGTGTTCTTAAGCGTCTTCTTGACCTGGCCATGTATCATGGCGCCCGTCCCCAGGCCTCCCGGAGCTAAGATGTGTTTGTGCGTGCTAAGTTTCTAGGCGCTTATGTTATACGCTCTGATGCCTTTGAGTTAACATGCGCATTCTGACCTGGAGGCCCTGGGTTGAGCAGGTCTGTTGTAGTGTGGGGGCCACGTGCAGGTTGCACTTTCCCGTGCGGGGAGCACGGTCATATCGTGGTCGAGATGCGATCCGAGGATCTGTCGGAAAGGGGCTTGTGAGGTAGGCTCCTTCAAGCCAATGTCGCGGGTTCGATCCACGCTCGGGCCACTTGAAAAATCCTTCACTTCTACTCGATATGGTGCTGTGGCCCAAATTTGCCTGGACATTGCGGCTGCCCTTCCAGAGCTTGCCCCCTTCGGGGCGTTTAGCTTTTTGTACGCAAGCGACGGTATTCCTTATCCCCGCAGTAGATAGTTCTTTCATTACTGTTGCTGTCTCATCAGGGTTTTTACAGATCGGAGGCAGGGGGTGGCGCATATAGTGGGGCTGATGCAGTAGGTTTTGAGGCATCGTGGTCTTACCGGGTAGTCGCTTGGCCAGGGCACAACTTGGCCCCTGTTTCTTTTGGGGCCCCGGGGTGTATACGTTGCGCCTCGGATGCGATCCATATGGATCTGCGCGTAGGGGCTTTTGATGCGGGCGCCTCCCGGTGCTGTCTGGTTTGCTCAGTTGTTAGAACATGGGGCCCTTCATGCCAAAGTCGCAGGTCCGATCCCGCCGAGTTGCAGGCTTGATCCTCAAACGGGCCACTCGTTTTTCTCACATCGATACCCGAGGTGGTGCTGTGGCACAATCTCCTGGACATGGCGGCTGCCCCCCCCCTTCAGAGCTTGTCCACTTCGGGGCTTCAATAGAGGGTGTGGCTTGTTGGCTAGAGCGGCCGACGTTGAGGCGGGGCAACCAGGTTCGAGTCCGGCGAGAGGCTCTAACTTCTGGGATTCTGGGCACATCCCTTCTCTCCCCGTGCTAAAAATGGATGTGTAATTGGTGTGCCTTCCCTGATACCTTCGGGTCGTGTTCGCGGCCGCTAGAGTAGGCTTGGAGGTCTTGAGTGGCCCTCCGTGTAGTCTCTCTGTCCTTGCGCGACTTGGCCCCTGTTCCCCGGGGTCTCGTGGTGATTATGGACGTCTTCGGCCCAGCCTTGCAGCCTTGCACGGAATCCGCTCAGGCGGGGAAGTTGTCGCTAACGTTAACTTAGTGCTGCGCCTGTTGCTAGACGTTTTCTACTTGTCTTATACAATATACATATTTCCGCGTTGACGGCACCTTCTTCACGGTCTTTCAATACGTAGTAATTCCCGATAAGCTAATTTCATAGCGATTTGCACTCCTCCTAGTTTTCGGAGTTAGGCTTATCTATATGCTTCAGCTTCACTCTGCCGCCGGAATGCATAAACTGTTGGTGCAACAATTGGCTTCGCTGCTATGTGAATGGTGACACGATTTCGTCGGCTTTGTTCAAAAACACAAGTTTTCATCTGTTAAGTGGTTAATCTTTTGGACGCGTGAAGTGAGCGGGCAGTGTGATTAATTCAGCCAGTTAGTCCTCAGCGAGACTTTTTGGCCTGTGATGTTCTTATTATTATACTAAGCTGTTTCCTTTGTACTATTATGGGTACTTCCGTGTTGCGGGGAATCTGTCAGTGTTCGCATTTTCAGTTGTATGGTATGCTGACGGAGGTTGGGCTATACAGTATATCCTATATGTTAGACTTCGTTTTCCGCAATACTAGTGTGTTCTGCTGACACGGTGCATGTCCCGGGGGACACGTTGTGGGAAAACCGAAAACGTAACCCCATTTATGGGCTATACAGTATATCCTATATGTTAGACTTCGTTTTCCGCAATACTAGTGTGTTCTGCTGACACGGTGCATGTCCCGGGGGACACGTTGCGGGAAAACCGAAAACTTAACCCCATTTATCATAGGCTGATTATGATCCATTCAATTCTCCGTGCCTATCAAAATGGATGTCCATGAAATACTGCTGGAGCTAGGCAATGTACCTCAATGCCGGGCCGTGTCCCGCTCGTGCCATTGAAAACAGGAAGTATTGGTTGGCTTGCTGGGACCTCGTTCCAGCGTGGGTCAGACTTGTTTGGTCATTATGGTTCCATACCGCGTGGGGGCACGGTATTAGAGGCTGTGGGGGGGGGCGCGACCTAATAGTTCGTGCACAAACTACAAAGCATGTGCCAACGTTCAGAGTTATACACTATCGTGTTTTCGTGTGAAATTTTGCGACTTCCTTGATATTTGAAAATACTACATTATTTCCATCACGGGAATATGACGTATTAACACGAAGAGCGGTGGCTGGGGAGTCTTTGCTTCGTGAATATGGTCTTGACAATAGGCATTGTAAGTAATGGTGTGCTAAAGTGGAGATGGTTCTTGCGACCTAATAGTTCTTACACAAACTACAAAACATGTGCCAACGTTCAGAGTTATACACTATCGGGTTTTCGTGCGAAATTTTGCGATTTCCCTGATATTTGAAAATACTACATTATTTCCATCATTTTCCCTCCTGGGTTAACGGATCTGGTGTGGGTAGCGCTCGGAGCCGGCTTATCTCTGCGCCCCCCGGGCCAGTGCAGATATTCAAGTGTTTAGCTTCCAAGCATATCATAGGGTGATCTCATTGTGCTTCAGGATATGTCATCCTTTGTTGGAATTCCTCTATGATTCCTTCACTTTCTAACCAACAGAGAAGTGCCTCTCACCTTCCATGGCCCTTCTCTTAAATGTATCTCATCTGTTTGATAGTTCCTCATACCTGTGTAGGGTGTGGGGGCACTTTACACCACAGCTGGGGGTAGGCACTGCCTAACGGTGCGTGCTGTACAGTCACAATTGGTTAGATACCCACTGTTTTAAGTCGACCATATGGGGCCGTGGTGTCGAGCAATTTTCAGATTTGTTCCCTCTTGGTGCATGTAGTGGGGTGTCTTATGAGAGATGTGGTGGGCGCAGTTTCAGTAACGGTCCAAGCTCAGAGAGAGGGTAGCATGTTGTCAACATGTTATTGTGGCAGACTTCCATACCAACTGAACTCCACGAGAGGCCTTTCATGGGCCAGTGGAATATATATTCTAGATTAGGTGGCTCCTTAGAATTAATAGCGAGGGCATGTTAAGTCTGGAGCAAAGTAACAGTGCAGCAGTCATCTTGCTTATTTTTAGATTAAGCAATCCTGTCCCTCTCATTTGTGAATGTAGGTGGTTGACCTGCTTCTAGTCGCTGTCAATCAGACATGCCCTTGGCTATGTGCGACATTGAGGGCCTTGCCCATTACAGTGTACGCTAATTGTTAGGTGAAGAGGGGACAGCCTCCTTTTCAGGAGCTTCTGTTTCTTATGCGGAACCACGTTGGAGAACCTCCCTACCCGTGCGGGGTGGGGGCTATCTGAAGTGCTGGTTGGCGCCATAGCTATCTGTCTAGAGTGTGAAAGTGCGGCAGTCATTTTGACTCACCTTCAGAATAAGTAATACAGTTTCCACCTGTCCCTCGCCTTTGTGAATGTAGGGAGTTGACATGCTTCTGGTTGCTGTCATTCGGACTTGACCTTGTTAGGGTGCGGCTCTGTGGGCCTTGTCCCATTACAGTGAACGCATATAGTTATGCGAGGGCGGACAGACCTTTGTCTGGTAGTCTGTCCCATATGCAGGAACCACCTTGGGGGACCACCCAAACCTCGTGCTCACTGCCAGTACAGCAGGGCATGTGTCTTATGGGTAATTGCATAAGCTTCAATATACATGTAGAGGCTAAATGCTTTACATGTCAGTCAGTTTCCACTGAACCAAACTGGGTGCAAGTCCGGGGGGCAGTCATTGCAAGAGACAGTAGCCGGTTCCCGAGTTTAGCAGGCTCCTTGCTGTACTTTTTCAGACATGCTATGTGGGGCAGGGTATAGCATAGGCACTGCAACTTTATTACTTACCAGTCTCCCCCCCCTTTTCAGGCTTGCCCTTGCCACACTCGCTGGGGGAGGGCTAGCCAATTTTGTCGGCTGCAAGCAGGGTTCTTATCTCCCCTAAGGTCAGCAGGTCCTGGCAGCCTCTAACTAAGGCAGGATAGGTGTTGACCGCCCGGTAGGCGGGGGCATGCCTTTGTCAGGTACTGGTGGTCAGTCTCCTCCCAATTGGAGCTGGCTTGGTGTTGTTGCCTCCAAGTTTGGTGGCACCCTGTACCAGTCTAAGCAATCCCTCATGTGGGTGGTGTCAGGGCTACTCAGATATGCGATTTTTTAGAATTCGCAGCGATCAAGCTGTCTCCAGGTGAAAAGCATGTGAGCATGTGGAGCCTGCTGTGTTCCCCTTTAGTCATGTTACATTTAAGGAAAGTACATCCCACTAGTCAGGGAACAGATACTCCGGTTTCCCTGCATTAATCGCCTGTATTCTATGAGTTTAAAAGCACAAGCGCTTAAACGAATGCACAATGCACGTCAGCCTCACCCTGAAGCAGTGGTGCCTGGGCCTTGGCCTGCGATAGTTTCTGTTTACAGGAATCATGCATGCGTTGGGGCTGTTTAGGTGCATGAGCCTCGAGGGCAGCAGTACAGGACACCCACCACTCTCGTGGCGGTCTGTCAGCTCGGGCTCGCGATGCCATTTTCTTGGAATAAGCGGGATGCTGGTGCAGGCATTGACGTGTAAGATGTAGGTTATGATACATAGCTCAGTCATGTCTAGATGACTGGGCATGCTGATAGCTCCTCTCTGGGATCAGAGTATGATCCGCATGGAACTCAGCTGCACAATTTCTTAGCTCAAAGGGATAGCTTTACCCCCCTTCAGTCTCATGTAAATAGAGTGTGCTCAGCGTAGGATCTACACAATCCTATGTCAGCGTGAGTGGCCTTGACCGGCTAGAATGTTTCGGGCAACAGCTTCGGCCTTTTGGCAGGGATAGGCTCCCTGCCCTCCTCCCTCACGCACTTGAGATAGTTTACACTATTGCTGTAGAGGGTTTTCTGCCCGGGGGGTATATGCTGCTTAGTTCAGAGGTGGAACTCCTTGGTTCAGCTTACTCATCCCTTGGCGGGGGTTGTCAGTCAACTTTTTAGACAAACTATTTATTGTTGGCAGCAGGGTCTAAACAGTATCCGGGTCTAAGCAGTTAGGGGCTAGCAGTCTCCGGCTTCCTGGGGCCATGTGTTGTCGGCTGTTTACCTAAATGCGAGCCCACCACTCAAGCTATACTATTTTGCACCGAGCACGTAAAATAGCCCGCTGTACGTTGCTTGAGGATAGTTGCTCAAGCGTACACTAGGCACAGTTTACAGTTGTATTTTGTACTCAGCATTGCAGCAGAAGTAGTACATTACTGGGTGTAGTCTGCTGTTGCTTTGTGCGAAGGTGTGTGGTGGGCATCAGTGTCATGCGCTGGTTCTGCTATGGTTCTGATCAGGGAAGGATATCAGCAGGGGAGGTCCCCTTATCGCTTGGGCCCTTTCCAGGGGTATTACGTCTAGAACCAGGGTTAGTCTACACTATTGCTGTAGAGGGATTCATTCCCTGGTGTATTTGCTGACTAATTCAGTGGGCTTGTGGTGTCAGCGGGCGTGTCATGTGGCAGGTCGGGACCTTACGGGGCACTTGGTTCCTGTCCCAGCAATCCCTGGTGGTGGTCTTCAGTCACTCTCACAAACAAGCTGTCTACAGGTAGCGTGGCCTAAGCTGCTTCCAGACTAAACCCGAGAGGGCAGGGTATGCCTGCGGTTAATACCTGTTCAATCCTGTAGTGGCATATGCAGAGTCATCGCCCAGGGATATAGTATAATATGTATTTATCCCTCTATGCCACTGTGCTCTTTCGAGTTTAGCTGCACAAGCGTCATTGTAAGCACACTTTCTCCATGTTATGCGGTGAACGACGCACAGCAGGAGTTGTAACTGGCTGGGGATAGCCTGCTGACGCTTGTTGTGAAAGGGTGAGGTAGAGTTGCGGGGTATGTGCTGGAACGCCTATTGTTTGATTCGAAGCACTTTCAGTAGTAGGGGCCCCTCCTCATCACGTTGTGATTCACCTGGAAGTATGACTATAGGTAACCGGGTTTGGTTACATTATGGTTGCAAAGCATTAAAATGACCCGGGGTATCTGCAGATTTGGGGCAGAGGGGCCTGGGTTCTTCAGGCATGTAATTTTATGTCAGGATCAGGTCGCTTCTAGGTGGAAAGGCTCCACCGCTCACCTGTCGTTTTGGTCTTGTTCCTTGGACCGTCAATATGCTCTGCAGAGCAAGGGTTGAAGGTTTCCCTAAAAAGCAAAGTGGTGGGGGGCCGTGAAAAGATTCGCCCAACGGAGGGGCCTGGGTTTCTTCAAACATGAGATGATTCAGGACAAGGTCAAGGGGTACTTTGAAGCTGATGGGGTTCATCTCACGCCAGTAGGCTTAGACCTGTTCCTCCTAGACCTTAAAGAAGCTTGGATGAGCAAAGGTTGCAGGTAATGAGGAGTAGGAATGGTGGGGGGCCTGTGCGGCAGCGGGTACCACCGCACAGGCTGTGGCGGAGTTACTGGGCGATCCGGAAGATGAGAGGTGCAAACGATGTACTTCAGCGGGCACATAGGAGTGCCAGAGCCTAACCTGTAACCTCATGGGAGGTGCAGGAATTCGTGTCGGCACCCCAGTAGTCCTTCGGGCGGTTGTGGGCCTGTGCAACCGGGGGTTTGCCTAGTCACGCCCCACAAGGGGCGTGTCAGTAGTTTTATTCTAATTGTACAGCAGTTGGGTGGTTCGCCACTGTGCTGTTCGGCTCAACAGGCGGGCAGGTGGCGAGAATGCAGCCGGCCCGGGATCGCCCATAATGTTTACCCACCTTCATTACATATGTTGTATGTAATAAACCTGCAGCAAATTTTTCCCAAACTAATACGATGTCTGTGTATTATTTTGCACGTTTGGGGAATGTGGGGGCGGGAGATTTCCTGTGGCCCTGATGTGACTATGCGCCTGCCCGAGGCCACGCAGTGGCCATAGAGAGGGCGGGCCACTAGTCTCGGAGGGCTGTCCCGCCCCCCAGCAGGATGTTCAGCTTCACCTCCTCACTGGTTGGAGGAGGCGGCTGGCAGTGATTCACGTCCGGGGCGGCGGGGAGGGGCCTCCATGGGTACTTAAGTTCCTGTACCCCGTTGGAGGGCCTCTTTGCCTCTCCGGACGCCGTCGTGAGCTCGTCGGGACACTCTTTTCCCTCCCTTGCCTCTAACCCAGAGTGTCTGTATGAGGGAATTGTGGAGGTTTGTTGATGTGTCTATTTATCGTTGCAGGTTGGAGTTAAGCGGAGTTACTGGGCGATCCGGAAGATGAGAGGTGCAAACAATGTACTTCAGCGGGCACATAGGAGTGCCAGAGCCTAACCTGTAACCTCATGGGAGGTGCAGGAATTCGTGTCGGCACCCCAGTAGTCCTTCGGGCGGTTGTGGGCCTGTGCAACCGGGGGTTTGCCTAGTCACGCCCCACAAGGGGCGTGTCGTAGTTTTATTCTAATTGTACAGCAGTTGGGTGGTTCGCCACTGTGCTGTTCGGCTCAACAGGCGGGCAGGTGGCGAGAATGCAGCCGGCCCGGGATCGCCCGTAATGTTTACCCACCTTCATTACATATGTTGTATGTAATAAACCTGCAGCAAAGTTTTCCCAAACTAATACGATGTCTGTGTATTATTTTGCACGTTTGGGGAATGTGGGGGCGGGAGATTTCCTGTGGCCCTGATGTGACTAAGAAAGGAGACAGAGGTCCACTGGACCACCAGGGATGAGGCGCAGGGAAACCTGCGGGTGGAGGAGGGCCTCGATCACCAACACTCAAGAGTGCAGGGGCAGGGGCACCTCACTTAATGGTGGAGCTGCGAGGGTGGGAGAGCAATTTCACTGACAATGAGTCAGTGGTCTTGCTCGCCTGTCCCCGCAGTGGCCGCCATTAAGTAGGGGTCGGGGAGGGCTGGACAGCTGGGAGGCGGGAGCGGGGAGGGGAGCTGGATTGGGCCGGTCGTGCTGGGGGGGAGGGGCCACGGGGGCAGCAGCGGCGGGGAAAGGTAAAGGGAGGAAAGAAGGGATAAAGAAAAAAGGGAAAATAGGCAGAAATAAGGCACAAAAGAGCAGAGATGCAGAAAAGAGCAGAAAGGTGAAAGATAGAAAGGGTAAAAAAATGAGTGAAAACGAGAGAAGGAGCAGAGGGAGAGAAAGGGAAAATGGGCAAAAATAAGGCACAAAAGAGTAGAGGTGCAGAAAGGTGAAAGATAGAAGGGGGGAAAAAACGAGTGAAAACGAGTGAAGGAGCAGAGGGAGAGAAAGGGAAATGGGCAGAAATAAGGCGCAAAAGAACAGAGGTGCAGAAAGGTGAAAGATAGAAAGGGGAGAAAAACGAGTGAAGGAGCAGAAAGAAAGAAAGGAGACAGAGGTCCACTGGACCACCAGGGATGAGGCGCAGGGAAACCTGCGGGTGGAAGAGGGCCTCGATCACCAATACTCAAGAGTGCAGGGGCAGGGGCACCTCACTTAATGGTGGAGCTGCGAGGGTGGGAGAGCAATTTCACTGACAATGAGTCAGTGGTCTTGCTCGCCTGTCCCCGCAGTGGCCGCCATTAAGTAGGGGTCGGGGAGGGCTGGACAGCTGGGAGGCGGGAGCGGGGAGGGGAGCTGGTTTGGGCCGGTCGTGCTGGGGGGGGAGGGGCCGCGGGGGCAGCAGCGGCGGGGAAAGGTAAAGGGAGGAAAGAAGGGATAAAGAAAAAGGGAAAATAGGCAGAAAAAAGGCACAAAAGAGCAGAGATGCAGAAAAGAGCAGAAAGGTGACAGATAGAAAGGGTAAAAAAACGAGTGAAAACGAGAGAAGGAGCAGAGGGAGAGAAAGGGAAAATGGGCAAAAATAAGGCACAAAAGAGCAGAGGTGCAAAAAGGTGAAAGATAGAAAGGGGAAAAAAACGAGTGAAGGAGCAGAGGGAGAGAAAGGGAAATGGGCAGAAATAAGGCGCAAAAGAACAGAGGTGCAGAAAGGTGAAAGATAGAAAGGGGAGAAAAACGAGTGAAGGAGCAGAAAGAAAGAAAGGAGACAGAGGTCCACTGGACCACCAGGGATGAGGCGCAGGGAAACCTGCGGGTGGAGGAGGGCCTCGATCACCAACACTCAAGAGTGCAGGGGCAGGGGCACCTCACTTAATGGTGGAGCTGCGAGGGTGGGAGAGCAATTTCACTGACAATGAGTCAGTGGTCTTGCTGACACAAAGTCCACCTTACAGAAGTCATTTGCTAGGTCTCATTCTCTTCCTCCCCTGGCTTCCATGTGTTAGAGCAACCCCCTATTGCTGCAAAGGTGACGCTGGCTCCACCCACTGCTCCACTATTGGTTTCCTATGTGTGCTTCTGCGCCTTTCATTTCTTGGGCAGTTCACTTATTTGTTCACAGTGCTTTTCCATGGATTACGAGGGGACCCTCCGGACAACTCCAGTGCATTGCGATTGCTCTTTTTGCCAAGACAAGTGCTTTGTCCAAGCACCTATTTCCCACCGTACTCACTGTCTGGTGCGTATACAAACCCAGAAACATGTCTCAGCTACCACTTTCATCTAAAAGTGAGAGATTGTTGGACAGGTCAAACTATATGTATGGAGTCTCCAATAAGCAGTAGACATCTAAAGAATATCGTATTATCTGTACCAGTCATATCAATTAACCTTTGAGGTGTAGGAAATGTAAGTAAATTGTTAAATTGAGTATATTAGAATCTGTGATTCTTAACACCCTGTGAGTGTGTTCTAAGCCGTGTCCAGTCCTTGCCCCTGAGCTGTTTATCCAATACAGTTTTCTACTTGGTTCTTAGTGCGGGAAGGCGTCTGATGAAAATGTGTGGTACAGCCATAATGTAAGCCGGCACCCATTGCCTAATGTAAATGTGAGTGGCATTGTGTCCTGTCAATCATTCAATCAGTAGATTTTTAGAGCGCTTCTTGTCACCTGTGAGGGTATCCAGGTGCTGGCAGGGTCCAGTAGATTAGCTGAATAGCCAGGTCTTCAGGGACTTTCAGAACTCTGGAAGAGATAGGGAGGTTGGTAGTTGAAAATGTAGCTCCTTTCAAGTCTTCACTGCTAGGGCAGGAGAAGGAGTGACCTCCACATCTGGTAACGTCGGATGTAGGGGGTGAGGGTTTGAGAGAGGTAGGAGGAGGGAGGTGTTTGTTGCTCTTCTGGAAATTCAGTTGGTGGTTCAAGTAGGCAGGCCTGCAGCTGTGTTATGTTATGTTATGTTAGGTTCTATTTGTAAAGCGCACTGACGCCGAAGCTTCCTGGCGCTACTAGACAAAGTAAGAGAAAAACGGAATACAGAGCAACCTAATATAAGGGTGGGAAGAGATGGGTCTTTAAGTGTTTTCTGAATGAGAGAAGAGAGAGGGAAGATTTGATAGACAGAGGAAGGGAATTCCAGAGAGTGGGGGCTAAGTGAGAGAAGCGGCGACCACCAAATTTCTTGGTTTTATTTTTTGGGGTAATTAGTAAGTCATTGCAGGCAGAACGGAGATTGCGTGTGGGGCGGTAGGGTCGGATGAGGGAGTTGAGAAACCCTGGACTGGAGCAGTGAAGACATTTGAAGGTAAGACATGCCACCTTAAAGGCGACCCTTTGATTCATTGGGAGCTAATGAAGGCTGTGAAGCAGAGGTTTAGCGGATTGCCATCGAGGTAGTCCGTGGATCAGGCGAGCTGCCTGATTTTGGACGACCTGAAGGCGGTTTAACAGATAGAGTGGAAGACCGTGGTAAATAGAATTGGAGAAATCAAGACGGGAGAGTACCAGTGAGGTGACCGATTGGGTGAGTGCCGCAGGGGGGAGAAGGTCACGGACTTTACGAATCCTCCGAAGTTGGAACATGCATGATGAGATTACCGCTCCAACTTGGGCTTTGAGGGAGAGTTCGACGTCGATAATTACGCCCAGACTTTTTATTGTTTTAGCTGGGGTAGGAGGGGAGCCAAGCTCCAGCGGCCAGAACTGAGGGCCCCAATGGGTGTGGCTTAGGCCGGGGAGAAGAAGCTCAGTTTTTCCTGGGTTCAGTTTTAATTGGTTCTGGTCCATCCAGAGTTGTATGTGGATCATTACTGCGTGGAACGTATTGATAGCTAGTGGGGAGTTAAGTGAAAAAACGAGCTGCAAATCATCAGCATAATTGAAGGTTGTGATGTCCCATTTGAGGAGGGATTGGATCAGTGGCCGGAGATACAAATTAAATAGAAGCGGGGAAAGAGAGGAGCCCTGGGGGACTCCGCAGAACGTAGGAGATTTTTTGGCCGTATAAGGACCCAGGCGAACTGCCTGTGTTCTTCCAGTAAGGAAGGATCTGACCCATTCGAGAGCAAGGCCTCGGATGCCGGCCTGCTCGACACGGTGGAGAAGGATGTTATGGTCCACCGTGTCGAACGCGGCGGACAGATCCAGAAGGACGAGGGCTTGGGGATTCCCGATGTCGGCGTTGCTCCTGAGTGTATCGAGAACTGCCAGAATGACCGCCTCGGTCGAGTGGGCAGGTCGGAAGCCTGCCTGGTTAGGCTCGAGGTACTGGGAAGATTCAACAATTTTTGATAGGCAGCGGGTGGCATGGGCTTCCAAGATTTTAGAGAAATAGGGAAGGAGGGAGATGGGACGATAGTTTGATGGCTCGGCAGGGTCAGCACCTGGCTTCTTAAGAAGGGGCAACAAGATAGCCTCCTTAAAAGAGGTGGGGACACTGCCACTGGTGAGCGAACTATTGAGTAAGTGTAAAATGTTATCTGTCAGATTAAGGCAGATGCTACGCAGAACAGAAGGAGGGCAGCAATCATTAGGGGAGCCCAATTTCACACGGGTGGCAAGTTCCGCTAAAGAGGTCGTGTCTAAGACAGGAAAAGTGGAGAAGGTCGAAGTATTATTGAGGGAGGGGTCCAGAGGAGGAAGCTGGGCGAGGGGAGGGATAGAATTTTTAATTTTCACGACTTTTTCCAAGAAAAAGGAGTTCAAAGTATCACAGGTAGCCTGGGTAGGAGTCTGAGCTGGGAGTGATCTTTCATCAGTGGTTAACTCGTTTAGAACTCTGAACACTTCCTTGGATTTATTAGTAGCTGAAGCAATCCTATTTGAGAAGTGTTCCATTTTTGCTGACCTAATAGCGGATTTATAGTTATTACGTGTGGCCAAGTAGGCCTGTCTGGCTGAGTCAGAATAGTCGCGCCTCCAAGTGCGTTCTGACTGGCGTGTTTTTAGTTTCAGAGTCTTGAGATCGTCGGGGAACCACCTGTGAGAGTACCGATGCCTAGTACGAGGGAAAGTGACCAGGGGGGCGAACTGGTTGCTGGCCGACTCCAGCCAGGAACCTATTTCCTGTTCCAGATGATCGATGTCGCTGGAAGGGTGAGAGTCGGGACAGGATTCGACGAGGGCGGAAAGAAAGCCCTGGGCATCATAGGTATTCCATTTTCGTGACTGTCCCCCAGCCATTAGGGGAGTGAGAGTCTGGCCGGTGACTGTGATGGTAGTATCCACCAGGTGGTGGTCAGACCAGATACAAGGGAAAATAACTGGTGAGGACAGGGCCAGATTACAGGACCAAATCTGATCTAAAATATGGCCCTTGATGTGGGTAGGATGAGAGACATGCTGAGTGAGGTTCAGATTCGCAAGAGTCTCGAAGAGCTCGATGGCGTGAGGGCCAGCATTGGGGTTGTTAAACCAATAATTTAGATCACCGAAAATGGCGAAGTCAGAGTGTACTGTTAATAATGCGGATAGTTGTTCACTCAGGATGGAAGGAAAGGAGGGGATAGAGTGAGGAGGCCGGTATAATAGGAGAAAGGTGAGGGCGCCAGTGTCGGTTTGTACACTAAAAAGTAAATTCTCAACCCCCGGTAAGACAAGGGAGTTAGAGGAAACAGAGGTAAGGCGTTTTGATATAATGGCTGCCACCCCTCCCCCGGGCCGGTCGTCGGGGCGATCGGTATGGAGAATGTAGTAATCAGGGGGGAGGGCAGCCAGAATATCAGGGAGAGCCTCAGAGGTTAACCAGGTCTCCGTGAGCAGGAGCAGGTCGGGGTTGGAATTAGACAGGAGAACGAAGATGTCCTCTGAGTGTTTCACTAACGAGCGGGTATTTAGGTAGAGTACCCTGATCGAAGTGGAGCTCTTGCTAGGCGTGCTTGATGGTAGATGTCCATCTGAGCAGAGTTGGTTATGGCCTGAGATGCCGAGGGCAGTTGTACGGCGGATGGCGGTAGGGGGAGCCGTGAATGCGGGATATTGAAGATCCTTAAGGGCTTGGGCTGAGTAGGTGATGGGCGGAACAGAGTGCCATGCCCCATGGCCCGGTCTGGCGCGGACGGGCGCAGACGGGCTTGCCTTAGGCGCTCCCGCTGCGCTCGTCCGCTGCGCTGGACATGATGTGGGTTCATCTAAAGAGATCCAGGATGAGTCTGGCTGCGGTGTACTGTATGGCCTGTAGTCGTCGGAGGAGGTGAGCTGTGATCACTACATGGAGAGCGTTGCCATGGCCCAGTCAGCTAAAGGTGAGGGCCTGGGTGAGGATGCATCTTGAGCTCTGGGGTAGTCATTTGAATATCTCTTAAAACATGTAGAGGATGAAGAAGCTGGAGGAGGAGACAGAGTTGACCTGAGTCATAATGGTTAATTTGTTGTCCAGAATAATGCCTATGTTCTTAATGTGGTTAGTGAGGGTAGGAGTAGGTCTGAGTTCCGAGGGCCACCAGGATGTGTCCCTTGGAAATATTTTGTTTCCCAAAACCAGTAACTCTGTCTTGTCCTTGTTGAGCTTCAGACAGTTGTCCTTCATTCAGTTGGCGATTTCTGTCATGCAATTGTGGAAGTTGGTGTTGGTGGTGTCTTCGGAAAGGTAGAGCAGAGTTGTGTCTCGTCAGCGTAGAATATGATATTGAGTCTGTGGGTTTTGGCAATGCAAGGCTAGGGGTGAGAAGGTCTCACTTGGGAATTAGAATTACTGAAGCAAAGAACTCCTCCAAAGAAGTGTGTAAAATCTTGAAAGACTTCACTAACCCCAGGGTCAATAACCCTTCCTCCCCGCCGACTCAACTGCTCTGTGACGATCTGGCCAATCACTTTAATCTAAAGATCGATAAAATCTATAGCTCCTTTAATTCACAGCAAGGTGTCAGACAAACATGAGGATTCCATCTCTTCCTTATTGGAAACCTTTGAGGTTATAACTGTGGACCAAGTACGCTCATTATTGGTTTATTTAAAATCTGGTTCCGGGTGGGCGTGACTAAGGCGCTGGGGACGATGGACGCGGGTCTGGAGAGCTCTGTTACGATGTGATGTAACGGGAGCTCCTCCAAGTCTTCCAGCGCTCTTTTGGGTCTTCACTGCCGCATATTTATCAGCGGACATAAAGCGGCATCGAAGCAGGTTATTTCGGCGGCATGAGGTTAGACATGCCTCGAGAATTCGTCCTTCTCGGCGATAGCGGATCACGTCAGAGGCTAGTTCACCATTTTGCTGCCTTTTATCGCTTCTACCGCTGCTCGCAACAGGACCTGCCTTTCCATGTCTATTTCTTCGTATTTATTGATCTTTTTTTCTGCTAACTGATGAAATCTTCCTGACACAGGAGGAAAGCTTTACAGCAGCCAAAGGTAACGATGTTAGGGGAATGTTTTGAGATATGGCCACCATTTTAAATCAATCTCTCCTCAGTCTTCAGTCATTGTGTTGCCTATTGTTTCACTGAACACTTCGTATCCCCACCAATATAGATGCTTTCAGTATTGACCTATTCAACTTTATTGTCTGCCTTCAATGAGGTTGTGGTTCCACAGAATTCTTGGTTTTTGATTGTTTTTTCTCCATGTTTTCAACCCAAGGTTTTGTCTTACCGCAATTTTGGTATGAGTCTCTCCAAGCTTACAGCTGATTTTCCTCCACATTCTTAGACAGAAAATTCATAATGTGAATCTACTCATATTTATCTTCGAGACTACCCTATGCATCACAGGAATTTTCATCTGTATATTCTGCATTTTGTTTCTTTTACCAGACTGTACACTGTGAATCTTTACTACCATTATAACAGCTGTGACTCACCCTCTCTCACATGTTGAATAAGGTGGTTCTCTTGTTGGAGATCCATTCTTAATATTCATAACATTTTTGCTCCTTTCAAACTACTGGGACATCCAATTTCTGGGACTTGACGCATTTTGTTTTTTCTCTCTGATTTCTCGATGGCAATGTCGCACCACAGCCGTAACTCTTCTCAGCCAATTAATTCTTCCACACTTTCTTTGGGAGATGCTAACCCCTTCAGTGTTTTGCAAGAGAATTTAGATGACACAGCCAATGACTCATCTTCCATTAAATGTTCCTCTCCTCATAATTCTCGCCCAAATAATAAAAATGCTTCCAAATTACCATTGTCATCTGCCTCTACAGGGAAACGAGTAAAAATGATTCCCCCATTACCTCCCAACGCGACAGCATCTATTTCCATGGAGCTCCTACTAGAAGAAATGTGTTCACTCAAACCCTACATGGAGGAAATTTGCTCACTCAAACCCTACATGGCAGACACCAACGCTCGCCTTCAAAGTCTCGAAGACAACTTGTCTCATACGGAGCAAAAAGTGGACCATCTCGAGAAAACCATCTCTTCAGTTCAAGTTTTTACTGATCAGGTTCCAAATATGCACAGAGAAATCCAAAGTCTCAAGAACCAAGTGGAAAATTTGGAAAATCAAAACAAACGCAATAACCTTCATATTTACGGACTTGCGGAGGGCCTTGAAGGATTGAACCCCATATCCTTTTTTCAAACCTTCCTACCTCAGCTTCTTGGTTTTCCCATTTCTCCAGCTTTAAACATCCAACAAGCTCATCTGCCCTGCTTTTCGAGTCTCTACTTCTTCGTCTTCTACAACAAAGCCTAGAGGTGTTATTTTGTACTTTCTGGAGTATACTGATCTTCTCAAGGTTCTTCAAGCAGCTAAGCAGAAAGGGAAAACACTTGGAATGGCTCCAATCTCTTCTTTGCACAGGATAAGGCAAAAAATACTGCAGATCGGCGTGAGAAGTTTTTGGATATGAGACCTGCCATTCGCTCTTTGAATGCGGGCTATGGCTTATTCGATCCATGCCTATTTAAAGGGACTTATAATACTAAGACGACAAATTATGAAGATCCCGCTTTGCTCCAGCAATTTCTTGTCTCGTGTACAAGTGAATCGATGGAAATCTGTCATCCATGATCCTTCATCCATGATTACTGTGCATAGACTTTCTACGTATTGGAATGTTGTTCCGTCATGATGTCCTCTTTGTACTTCCCACCTTTCGTATTTTGTATATTGTTTTTTTTGTGCTCTGTATCTTTTATATCCTGTATTGTATTTTGATTTGGTTGTGACTTTAGTTTGTTAACATTATCTTTCTTTTGGCTTTTTCTAGATGCGGTTTTGTGATCCCTTGTTTTGTACTTACTTCATGTTCATTTGGAGGCTGTTCCCTTTGCACGCGTCCGAGTGATCTCTCTGGTTCAGCGTGTTCATTTCCTCATGTGGCTCCACCACCCCCAAGCTCACTGTTTTCATGTGGTATGTCTCTTCCTTGTATTTCTTCGTTGTAATGTGTTAGTATTGAATTACATCTCTGATCTCTATTTCTCTATCTTTTCGTGTGTCCTCTCCCTGTGTCTCCCTTTTCTTTTTTTACTATCTTTCTATTTCTACGTTAAAAACTACTCCTTTAATTTTTATACCTTTTCTCATTCTCATGCTTTCATATCTTTCCCTGATCCTACTTTTCCTTTTTATCTTATTTCTTCTCTTTCCTCTAAAGAATAACGTTTTCCAATTTTATACAGATTGCTTATTCACGGCTTATCTTATATTTCATAGTTATTTTTTACTTGCTCTTATAAGAACTGTGCATGCTCTTGCTAATAATAGAATCCTGATTTCTTTTGCTACCTGTCTTCTATTTATTCCTGGTATGCTCCTACTGATAGGTACAATTTTAGTATTTTTCATAATAACTGTGCATGTTTTGCTTTAATTGTTCTCATTTAATGTTTTAACTTGGAACGTTAAAGGAGTTAATAATCCTATAAAAAGACAATGGGTGTTAACTCATCTAGCTAGATTAAATACTGATGTTGCTTTTATTCAAGAGACTCATTTATCAGACGCTGAAGCTGCTAAATTGAAAAGAGGTTGGGTGGCTCATGTTTTCTCCTCCCCCGCCTTAGGAAAGAAGAATGGCTTATCTGTACTATGGCATAAAAAAGACCAATTTTCAATAATCCATCAAGAGAATTATCTTGAGGGTCGTTGGGTAATTGTTAAGTTAATTATTGATCAAATACCCTTAGTATTGTTCAATGTCTACTCCCCCGTTACTGTTGATAATATGTTCTGGAATCTGATTTCAGATTAACTTGCCATGTTTAATGATGATTATATTATTTTTGGAGGCGATTGTAATCAGGTTTTTGACCCTATTCTACGTAGACATTCTTCTGTTAAATTCTCTAACACCAGGATGCGCTCACAATGCACCTCGGCAATACATCGCAATGCTTTGACTGCCATTTGGAGGCTTTGTAATCCAGACCTACAGGAGTATACTTTTCATTCCCCCCTCATAACTCACAATCCAGAATAAATTATTTTTTCTTTAGTAAATCTTTGTCCCAACTTTTCTCACATTTCGAGATTGGCTCCATCCTAATTTCAGACCATGCCCCAGTTTTTTTGGACTTTGACTTGCTACCTTTCACCCCTCACGCTGGAAGAGGGCGTTTCGATAATTCATTATTATCAGAGCCCACCTTCACAGGTCAATTCACATCTTTTGCTCCCGAATTCGTCTCTACTAATTCTACTCCAGACGTCTCTCCTGTTATGATTTGGGACTCGTTTAAAGCTGCGGATAGAGGTTTTACTATAAAGTTTGTTTCTCATAAAAAGAAATTCTTTGAAAATAAAAATACCCAGTTATTAGCCAAAATTAAGGATCTCGAATATTCTTATTATCGCTCTAACTCTGAAGTTTCCTTAAAGATTCTCATTGAGGCAAAGATATCTTTCAATAAATCCTCTACAGACGCTGCCTCCTCATATATTTTAAGAAGCAGTGCCCGCTATTATGGAGGTCAGAACAAAATGGGTAAATTGCTTGCAAATTATTTGAAAATTCGTCAGGAGAGAACTAAAATTGAATCCATTCGTAATAACGCTGGCGATTCATTATTTAAAGATGAGGACATTCTTAAGGAATTTGTTTCTTTTTAAAGACTTTATACACACCAGAGCAACAACCTTCCTCGGATGCACCCTCTTCCTTCTTCCATTCGATCCACCCCCCTCTCGCACATGACACAGACTGTACCTCATTGGAATCAGACATCACCTTATCTGAAATTAAAAATGCTGTTTCAAAGTTAAAAAGGGGTAAAGCACCTGGCACTGATGGTTTTACTATTGAATTGTATGCCTACTTCACTTCCTTCTTACTCCCCCATCTTTTATCGCTTTATCAGTTCTTTATACAGGATGATTCCTCTTCGGGTTCTTTTCAAGAAGTCGTGATTTGCTTAATTCCCAAGGAGAATAAAGATTCCTCTTTCTGTAAGACTTACCATCTGATCTCCTTGGTTAATTTGGATACAAGATTTTTGCAAAGATTCTAGCGCTCCATATTGATCCCATTTTACCCACTCCTATTGGACCGGAGCAATCTGGTTTTGTCAAAGGCCGATAGTCTTCAGACAAATCCAGGTTTTTCTTTAATCTTCTGAGTAAAGCCTCTTCCCTCAACTATCCCATTGCTGGTATCGCTTTAGATGCTGAAAAAGCATTTGATAGAATTGGCCGGGATTTTATGTTCCAAGCACTTAAATGGATCGGGTTCCCTGCTAAATTAGTTTCTCTCATTTCACTATTATATTCAGGACCGAAGGCCTCTATTTTTGTTAATGGGAAATCCTCTGAATACTTCTTTCTTTTTAGAGGTGTTCAACAAGGTTGTCCCCTATCTCCCCTTTTATTTATAATTGCCCTAGAGCCTTTTGTAACAAAAATTCGATTAGATGATGGTTTGTCTGGTTTTCAATTAGATACCCTACATATTAAAATGTCTGTCTACGTGGATGACATTCTTCTTTATTGTTCCAACCCCTCTACTTCTCTTCCAGCTTTTCTTTCTCAAGGTGATACTTTCTCTCAACTCTCTGGATACGTCTAAATTCGGATAAATGTGAAATCCTCCCTTTAAATTTTCTTTGTTTAAAACAAGATTTTGTCTCTACTGGTTTCACTTGGAAAACTTCTAAAATTAAATACTTAGGCCTATGGTTCTCTCCCACTATTTCAGAGACTTTGAAAGGAAATTTTGATACTCTTATCAAAACTTTGTCTGCATCCATTGACCGTTGGCATCCACTTTTTCTTTCCTGGTGGGGACGCCTAGACTCTATTAAGATGAAGCTTTCTCCGCTAATCCTTTACCTTTTATCTATGATTCCAGTTCATATTCCTGGTATCTACTTTTAAAAAATTAGCTCTATTTTAAACAAATTCCTTTGGAAGAATCAATCTTCTCGAATAGCTCTCAACGCTCTTAAAGCTGATAAACTTTCTGGTGGCCTCAAATTTCCTGATTTCAAATCTTATCATTTTGCATTTTCCTTGAGGCAATCTTCTCATTGGCTCTCAAGAAAGATCCTGCTATCCATCCTCCTATTTGGTTGAATATTGAGAAGCATTTTATAGCCCCTTTTCATTTCAATGAATTTCTTGCCTTTACTTATAATATCTCCTCTTTTCGCCCTCAAGTTATCTCTCATTCACGTAAAATTGTAATTCCTCTCCTTCCATCCTCCTATCCAGCTATTTCCTCATTAGATCTTCAACCTATTTGGCACAATCATTTATTACATATTAAAAGCCGTACCATTTATTGGAAAACATGGAGAACCAAAGGTTTGCTCTGGATTTCTTAATTAGTATCTAATAATTTACCTCTCTCTTTTTCGGATCTTCAATCAACATTTTCTCTACCTTCTTCCTGTGAACTTCAATATGATTCGCTTCTTCCTCCTCTTTCGCATTACCTTCTTTCCTTACCTCCCACTCCTAATATTCCTGCCAAATGTTCCAATCTCTTTCCTTTACTGTCTACTACTACTTCAGCCTCTTCTCTTCATAAAAATGTATTCTTCTCTACTGATAGACCTAAGAGTAAATGCGAGTTGGCCTGGGAAAAGGATCTTGGACAATGTTGGTCTATCCCATTTTGGATCTAAAAAATGGGAGTCAAGAGGGAAATACAGGGCTATGTCCTGCTATTTCACAATTTTTTGTCGTCCCTCTAGTGAATGTTTGTCCTGTGTGGTTGTGTAATATATTAATCAGAGTATGGCTATTATTTTTTTATCAGGGCAATAGACTGAGACACAGCAACAATCTCTATAGTTAGAGGTGGATCTGGAATGATTTCCCCGACAATCCAGGTGTGTTCACTGGTCTAGAAGAAACATTGCCTATAGGACTAGGTCTTTTTGTTGTGGTACTATCCCATTTTGGGACAAATTATGGTTACAAATTCATAAAACATCAAGAGCAGCTAACACTTACCAGATCCTATTTTTCATCTACAAACGTCTTCTTTTTACAATGAAACTAGCTTCCTTTTCCACAGACCTTTCCTCAGACTACTGGTCATGTAAAAGTTCCTCAGCCGATTTAAAACACATGCTTTTTGATTGCCCTTCCCTTTCCCGTTTTTGGCTTTTAGTTTGGTCCCAAATTAATAACATTTTCAATACCCAAACCCCTTTTTCCATTTCTAATATCTTTCTGGGTTCCCTATCACCTTCCTGGACACACCCGGCACACACACCCTCAATAATTGACCTGCTTTTAGCAATTGCCCTATATCTATTACTTCTAACTAGAAACATACTGAGAAAATCCCCTTTAGGGCCTGGTGGTCTATTTGTTTTAATCACAGATTAGATACTGGTAATGTTACTCCTATTTCTATATGTTTTAAAAGAGATCTTTTATGGCTTCCTTTATCCTCATATCTAACTAACCTAGCCTTGACCGCTTCCACTATAGTTAACACCCCAGATGAAGTCAGAAAACCTCCATAAATCTTTTTTGTTGTCTTTTTGTTGCTATATTTTTGATGATTGTCCTCCGTTAATACTCCTTTCTCCTTCTCATAGACTCATTTGTGCATATTTCATATTGTACTTAATATTATTACTGTTGTTGTATTAAGATTGTAATTCAGGTAATGTTTTCTCCTCTTATCCCCCCCTTCCTTCTTTCTTTCCCTCCTTCTCTCTTCCCTTTCAATAGTCATAGAAGTTTTTTCATTGAAGATCTGCCTATTTGATATTTCTTTTTCTGTATGATACAATCTTTTCTTCAATAAACTTCAAACTTTACTAAAAAAAATCTGGTTCCCCCTTGACTAGGCCCCTCCTTTCACTTTTACAGCATTGGCCCCTGCTCTTGCAGCTCCCATCACAGAATTATGTAATCTATCCTTATCCACTGCCACTTTCCCTCACAAATGGAAGCTGGCGCAAATCAGACTAAAAAAAGCCAGTGGCCTTGAGGTGGGGTTTGAAGTTTCTGTAGATTTTGGCTATCTTATCATGTAAGAAGTTTGCAAGTTTCTCTCAGAGTTCCTGTGAGGGGGCAGCTGAGCCATTGGAGAATACTTTAATGATGTTGAAGAGTTCTTTGCAGTTATTGTAGCTAATTCAATAAATGACGCCAAAGCATTTTTCTTCAGTTCTCTCAACTGTCTGTGGTAGAGGTTGAGGGCTGTCTTGTAGCTCTCAAGTCCCATGTGTTTTTGGTTCCTCTTGGGTGTCACCACACATTTACCTTTTTACCCTCATCAATGCCCATATACCAGGAACTGGGATTGCAGCTGGGCCTCCACCTCAGGCACTGATTCTAAGATTTGCAGACTGTAGCCTTCCTGGCTTGGACCCTTCAAGGCGGACTGGGGATTGGTGTGCCTTGCTTCACGGAGCAGTTTACCATCACGACTTGCCGGACCCGCTGCGCGGGTCCCGCTTCGACTCCCTGACTAAGGAGGCTGTTTCCCTGTACCTGCTGGTGCTCGTTGGGAGGAGCGCGGGTGAGGCGTAGAGACCAGCGGGGCTGCGAGCTGCTGGCCAGGGACTCCAACGACCAGGAGCCCCTGTGCGCCCAACTTGCTACACCTGGGCTGCTCTCCCCGCTGGCCACGCCCCCCTGTCGGCGGACAGAAAAGCGGCACTTACCCCAGAGTGGCTGGGACCTTTTGCAGACTGTAGCCTTCCTGGCTTGGACCCTTCAAGGCGGACTGGGGATTGGTGTGCCTTGCTTCACGGAGCAGTTTACCATCACGACTTGCCGGACCCGCTGCGCGGGTCCCGCTTCGACTCCCTGACTAAGGAGGCTGTTTCCCTGTACCTGCTGGTGCTCGTTGGGAGGAGCGCGGGTGAGGCGTAGAGACCAGCGGGGCTGCGAGCTGCTGGCCAGGGACTCCAACGACCAGGAGCCCCTGTGCGCCCAACTTGCTACACCTGGGCTGCTCTCCCCGCTGGCCACGCCCCCCTGTCGGCGGACAGAAAAGCGGCACTTACCCCAGAGTGGCTGGGACCTTTTGCAGACTGTAGCCTTCCTGGCTTGGACCCTTCAAGGCGGACTGGGGATTGGTGTGCCTTGCTTCACGGAGCAGTTTACCATCACGACTTGCCGGACCCGCTGCGCGGGTCCCGCTTCGACTCCCTGACTAAGGAGGCTGTTTCCCTGTACCTGCTGGTGCTCGTTGGGAGGAGCGCGGGTGAGGCGTAGAGACCAGCGGGGCTGCGAGCTGCTGGCCAGGGACTCCAACGACCAGGAGCCCCTGTGCGCCCAACTTGCTACACCTGGGCTGCTCTCCCCGCTGGCCACGCCCCCCTGTCGGCGGACAGAAAAGCGGCACTTACCCCAGAGTGGCTGGGACCTTTTGCAGACTGTAGCCTTCCTGGCTTGGACCCTTCAAGGCGGACAGGGGATTGGTGTGCCTTGCTTCACGGAGCAGTTTACCATCACGACTTGCCGGACCCGCTGCGCGGGTCCCGCTTCGACTCCCTGACTAAGGAGGCTGTTTCCCTGTACCTGCTGGTGCTCGTTGGGAGGAGCGCGGGTGAGGCGTAGAGACCAGCGGGGCTGCGAGCTGCTGGCCAGGGACTCCAACGACCAGGAGCCCCTGTGCGCCCAACTTGCTACACCTGGGCTGCTCTCCCCGCTGGCCACGCCCCCCTGTCGGCGGACAGAAAAGCGGCACTTACCCCAGAGTGGCTGGGACCTTTTGCAGACTGTAGCCCTCCTGGCTTGGACCCTTCAAGGCGGACAGGGGATTGGTGTGCCTTGCTTCACGGAGCAGTTTACCATCACGACTTGCCGGACCCGCTGCGCGGGTCCCGCTTCGACTCCCTGACTAAGGAGGCTGTTTCTCTGTACCTGCTGGTGCTCGTTGGGAGGAGCGCGGGTGAGGCGTAGAGACCAGCGGGGCTGCGAGCTGCTGGCCAGGGACTCCAACGACCAGGAGCCCCTGTGCGCCCAACTTGCTACACCTGGGCTGCTCTCCCCGCTGGCCACGCCCCCCTGCCTATCAGCCAACGAACAAGCAGGCTTGTGTATTTGGGTTCCCAGTGTTCCCGCTACGCGGGAGCGCGCGGGAGCAAGCCGGGAGAAGCCCGGGACAAGGGCGGGACCGTCTTAGGCCGTCAGTGGCCGAAGGAGGCCGGGCCGGGCCCTCTCTCTTGATTCTTTCCCGTGCCATAACCAAGGAAATGCCCTCGCCTATACATCGGGAAACCCCCTCAAGGGATGCAGCCTCCAGCTCCGGGACTCTGGATAACTATTTCAAACCTAACAAAGGTGAGGCGGTCATGGATGGTCCACTTGAGAAACGCAGGGTGGAGCGCAGGCGCTCAATTGAATCTATGAAGAATAGGCCCTTGATTGACATCAGCCCCTTCCCTATCACCCAAGAGGGGGGTATGTTACCCAGCAGTCCAAGTATTTCGACACTAGAGGATTTCCCTGTCTTACTAAGGGAAATCCCCCCCACTCCAGGGCCAGCGCCTGTACATAACATAGAGCCAGCCCCCCTAGAGACTTCTCATTCTCCCGTTAACCTGGTAACCCAAATTCCACCTACCCTAATGGCCAATAAGAGTAAGCCTAAAATAAATGTTGTGGTGGAGCTACATAGGCCCCCACCCAGCAAACGTGCCCGGAAAACTACGGGGGGGTGGGGAAAACCCAAAGTATCCCATCTGGATTTTGGCAAGAAACGGCCAAATATTGTTCTTCCGGGGAAGCATACGGAGATAGTGCCTCCTTCTAAACTCCTAAATACTGGATCCACTGCCACTACCAAAGAACAAGAGGGCACCACGCCAAATCTAAATAATCCATTATCTGCTAAGGGGAACATTGAATTCCTACTTCGCTCCCTTCTACAGCCCATCACCGACAGCTTAAAAAAAGTCGAGATTAGGCTAACCTTACTAGAAACTTCTCTTACCACCTTGAGCACCCTAGTAAGCAAGCAGACAAAGCTAGTGGAAATCTCTCCCTCGGCTGAGGACCCTTCCAAAGAAGAAGCCACTATTAACGCCAATAGAGCCCCCCCCAGAAGTTTGCCATCCGTTCCCCCTCTGCAACCCCTTATGGCCATTCAAATCCAGGCACGGCATAACAACCAAAGCTCCAGACCCACTCATCAAGTGGATTTGATCTCACATAGCTCACAAATGGAGTCCTCTGGAATGCGTCAGGGTCATGTCAATGTTCCCCCACCCACGCCCGCTTGTCCAACTCCCAGACCCCGGAGGCCAGACCTCCCACCTGAGGCCAATAGATTAATGGTGGTTCTAGCGGGTGCCCCTCACCTAAGATCAGGGGAAAATGAGGATTACCAGTCACTCAAGAAAAAGGTTATTAAATGGCTTAATTGGAACCGACCCTTGCCTCCCCAATATAATAATGAAATCATCATGGTGAGAAGGGTTCCATGGCTAGGGAAGACTAGGAAAACTATAGTGGGGGACTGTATTATGGCAACTTTTAAGGACCCAGGCACGGTTCGACACATTTGTAGAGGAATGAACCGATCCCTGGACTCCACCATACAGACCCTCCCAGTATCTTTCTTTTTTCCCCCGATTCCCAAGCGCCAGGCTCCAATATACGATGACTGGTCAAGGGTGGAACATAGACGAAACCACAAAGGCTCTGTACAACGCCCGTATTTTCAACCACCGGATACACCTTTTTGTGATTTCAATCGCTTTAACTGCTTGGACGGCTTGGATGGGGTCGACTGACTTACTGCCTGTAAGACAGCGTCAGGGGTTCTGGGATCCCGTGGGTCGTTGGAGTATTTCACTTTTTCCTCCGGCCCAAGTTCTGGCCTATTGGACGATCCACCTGCTATAGATCACGGCAGAATCGAATTCTCTCACCTAGCCAGTGATGGAGTGGCTGCAGCAGAGGGGATAACTTTGGTTCCCCTCCCTGATGGCAAGGGGGAGAGAGGAGCTTTGGTCCCACATGTAACCCATGCTGCTCCTGTTCCAGGCCTTGCAATACAAGAGGAGCCAGGACCTACCTCTTCCAACCCTTGTGTTTTGACATCTCCCACTTCTGAACATCTGAGGTTAATCTCCTGGAACATCGCGGGACTAGGAAACAAATTGGAAGAGCCGACCTGGGAAAAGTATATAGAAACTGGCGACATATGCATGTTCCAGGAAACCTGGGCTAGAGAGGACCATGGACACCAAGGCTACACATCATTCTTTATTCCAGCTAGGTGGGAAGGCAAAGGCCGCCCCTCAGGGGGCCTTGCGACATGGGTTGCTGCTCATCTGGGCTGTGTGGCATCACGGCTCCCCTGTGACTCTGATGACATCCTGGTGGTCTCATTAACATGGCCAAACAAAGCAAACCTCTTGTTGGTTAATATTTATTCCAGTCCGATGGGAAAGACAAAAGAATCACCGACTTTTAATGCACTCTTGAACTTTTTATCTGAACTGTCGACTGATTCATACTATGTGGTGGGTGGGGATTTTAATTCTCACTTCGAGCCACTCCCCGGCCTCCAGGAAGGGTTCTTATCAGATGAAGAAGCTAGGTGGGCAGTACCAGGGGTTGATGTCCCACCTCCGAAAGCCTGGACCCCATTAGCGTTGCAAATCACTGCCCTCACCTTAAGGTATGGACTTAGAGCGTGCAATGGTAGAGTTAACTCGGACATGCCAGGTAAAAATACCTACAACCGCAGGGGAAGAGAGTCACACTTGGACTACGTTCTGGTCCAACCAGCGAGGTGGTCATCTATACTGGATTTTAGGGTAATAGACAGGCTGGATAGTGACCACAATGCCCTTGAGCTAGACCTTGTTCATCCAGCACCTCTGGGCTTAGTGACCCAGGAAGAAGGGAACCACCCCACGCTCCTCCTAGACAATAGTAGGAGAAGAATTAGGTGGGAGCATATGGTTACAAAAAAGGACAAACTCCCACTGCTCTATGCAGAGATTACCCCTATTCTAGAAATTGTCGGGGATCTTGATAGTGGGACAAGTAATATAGATATAAGGAGCAAACTGTTTGATGCCCACAAGGAACTTATAAAAGTTGCGGCACCCCACTTTACATGTAAGGTACGAAAGTCAAGAGAGAGGTGCCAAGGAAAAACCCAATGGTACAATGTGGCCTGTAGACGGGCCAAAACAGAACTCCTTGGAGTAATAAAGGAAGGCAAAGGAGGGGAACGCCTTAAGCAATATAGGCAAGCCTACAAGGAACTTCTCGCCCAGGCTAAAATAGAATGGGAGGAAAACCAGTGGGAAGAACTCACTAAGGCCCTAGCAGTGCAAGATCAACGCCTGTTCTGGAGAATGGTGAATGGGGGATCAGGGAGCTTACATTCGGCAGTGGAGCCCAACATAGCGCCTGGAGTGTGGCAGGCCCACTTCCAGTCCTTATACAGCGCTGAGACCGGAGAACTTCCTGTGTCAATTGAACCAGAGAGGCAGGGCTTTCAGGTGGATCAAATAACACTGAGCGAGGTCACCGCTGCCATTTCAGGCCTGGCTTCGGGGAAGGCCCCTGGGCTGGATGGGCTACCGGGAGACCTGTACAAACAGGAGCCCACCGTCTGGGCGCCTTACCTCGCTGCTCTTTTCAATGGTATCCTCGGTGGGATGGAAATCCCTAGTACTTGGCTGGGGGCTGAGGTGGTCCCGATTTTCAAAAAGGGATCCCCCCTCCTCCCAGCCAACTACAGACCGATCAGCCTGATAGATGTAGCGCAGAAGTTGTTCGGCAGGGTCCTCTTGAATAGGCTTCAGGAATGGATCGAGGAGGCAGGCGCCCTCAGTCCATACCAGGCAGGTTTTAGGAAAGGGGTATCGACTGTGGACCAGGTCTTTAGATTGAATCTGGTCTACTGGAAGACAGTGAGGTTCGAGGGTGGCAGTTTGTACACGATTTTCGTGGACCTGCGAGCCGCCTTCGACCTTGTGCCCAGGGGAAAACTCTGGGTCATTCTTGCAGGGATGGGCGTACCGCCAGACATCTTATTGACCTTGCAGAGGCTGCACCATAACAATTATGCCCAGGTGAGGTGTGGGAGGTCGGGGGAGCTGACTGATAGATTCCCCGTGGACAGAGGGGTAAGACAGGGCTGTGTGCTGGCGCCGACCCTGTTTTGCCTCTTTGTTAACGGGGTAATCGCTCATCTGAATGCCACCGACTATACAGATGCCCCCAAACTAAATGGCAACAGTGTGCCCGCAATAATGTTTGCGGACGACACGCTGTTGGTATCTAAATCTCCCATGGGCATCCAAAGGATACTTGATGCCTTTGTGGCCTTCTGTCAGGATAGAGGACTGGAAATCAATGCCACAAAAACCAAATATATGGTATTGAATCCAAGCCCCAAACAGCGCCCGAATCCCCTGCTGGGAGCGGCAAGGCTGGAAAGAGTATCCACGTTTGAATATCTCGGCGTGACACTCAACGAAAATATGACCTGGGGGACCCATCAAACTAGGGCTAACCTTAAACTAGTACAAATTACGGGGGGAATCGCCCGGATGATGACCAGTTCGACCTATCGCCCATTGGGGGCCCTAATTCAGATTTATAAAGCACAGGCCAGGGGGGCGATCCTGTACGGGGCTGAACTGTGGGGCCATACCCCATGTCGGAATCTGTCATCCACGGAAAACAGATTCATAAGACAAATTACCGCACTTCCTTCTAGCACCCCACTTCTCCCTCTGAGGCTTGATCTAGGGCTACGGCCTCTAGCCGACGAGATAAGTCTAAGACCCATTGCCTTCTGGCGCAGGCTTTGGAGCAGCGACGATCTCGCCGACTATAGGGCGGAACTGGTCGAACTCCTAAAAAACCCCAAGGCGCTCAGTATCCCCTGGGTCCAAAATATCCAGTCAATTTGCACAGATCTGGGGCTCCCCGAATTGTGGACTAAACCAGCAGATACAGCACCTACAATCTCTAAGAGATTTTTGGCGAATCTGTATCATGAACACAAAAGGGTAAGGGCTTTAGCTACTCAGACAGAGGGGTCCCTTTCTTCCAAATTCCTGCAAAATAAGGATCTTTACGCACTTGAAAAGGCTTTTGATCCCATATATCCCGTACTCACTAGAAAGTTATTTCTACAGTGGAGATACGGTACATTGCCTTTGCGCTCCTTTTCCAGCACCTGGTCGCAAGTCCCATCCACCAAGTACTGTCCCATGTGCGTCGACAAAGAGGAAAATGACTTACACGTGATCTTTTTCTGCCCAGCATATAAGGCAGCTAGAAAGTACTGGTTGCTGCCTTTGATTAAGAACTTGGGTGGCAGGGAATATACATCTATGTATAGGATTTTAAAATGTGATCTCTCCGGCCCAATTGTCTTTGCGCTTGCCAAATTCCTTACAAATGTTTGGTATACGCGTAATTATCTTTTAAAAAATGCTGGGTAGTTTGCAGATTTGCTTAATTTTTTTAACATTGTTAATAATGCTTGATGTGGATCATTAAATTATGTACTGATGTTTTATCAAATGTGACAGAATTTATGTGATTTTAATGTATGTGCATCTTTTATGACCAATTGGTCGAAATAAAGATTGGAAATGAAAAAAAAAAAAAAAAAAAAAATGATTCTAAGCTTCAGAACAATTAATTTATATAGCAGCTCCCTAAGGTGTGCAATCCAGCTGCAGCTCATTCCTCCATCCTCCCTGCTGTAAAGAATCCCCCTTTTGCTGTCAGCAGCCCTACCAGGGGCAGACCAGGTACGCAAGGTGCATTCTGTCCTGCCTGTTTTACTATCCATCTCCAACATTGGATTGCAATATTGAGTACTTAGGGGGTGCTACCCCGTACATTTCAATAATCTTTAACAATAAATTAAAACTATTATAGTTTGAAATCCATTTCTAAAAACAAAGTATGCCCTAGCCTCTTATCTTTAAACCAGACCTCCTCCTTTGCACACTTTTTCCCTCTCCTTTCTATTTTCTGGTGCTCAATCTCGGCTTTTATAGCTGCTTTCTTCCCCTCTTTAGTTTGTGTCCATCTACTAATATAACCAGTACCAACCTTGTCCTCATGCGCAGGTTAGCAGTCAAAAGTATTCTTTATGTTTCTCTAGTTTCTCTACACCTTTTCTGCTAGTAAAAACGTAATTCATGTGTATTGATTTCTAGGTCTCATTATGTCCTGATTTTTGTTCTGACTACAGACATAGTTAGACTAAAAACACTTTTACCTGGCTGAACTAATGCCACAACACAACACGCACAAAAACCCAAGCAGACACAACACACAACATACAGAAAGTATCTTTCAAGGAGACATTGACTCAATGGACCATCCGCCATGTTTTTGACCAGCTTATGGAAAATAGCAGACATTGACAATAACATTTATATATTCACTAGCAGCCCGTCCCGACGTTGTCCGGGTATGAATTGCTGCCGGCCAGTAGTATATTGTTTTGTAGGATTTCGTTTTGATAGCATTTCTTATCTGTGACAGGCCTGTGAAACGCTCCGATTCACAGTGCACTGCTGATGCACTTAAGGGTGCGCGTTCAGTAGTGTGTGAACTCAAGTTTCCCTACTTTATTTTTCCTTGCAATATTACATAGCGCAAACTTGACAACATGGCATGAGCACAATTTACATTACAGAAGAACACATTCATTTGTGGTAGGCACAGGGAGACAAAGCGATTTGCCTGGAATCACAGGATGTTGAGCTGATGCCGAGATTCGAACGTAGCTCCCCAGCTCTAAAGTTCGCAATTCTAGAACTTGTGGCAGGAGGTGTGTCTAAAAGTGTATGTCAGTGCTGGCCATCAATGAGAGAGACCTGTGCATTTTTCAAATGGGTGGTGAAAAAATATGAGTATGTTGCTGGAGATGTGGGCCGCCGTGCCACCAATGTACTTGCCGGGGGAGGGTAAACACCCATTATTCCACAACTTTCTTTCCGCATACCATCACTCCGCATACTTTCATTACGAAAGTACCATGACTCAGCAATGCCATTATAACGCATGGCATTACATTTTAAATGCTTTTACCACGCATACATTTACAACGAAATTCGTTGAAAATGCATGAATGGTAAAAGCATGTTTTTTTTAAAATGTTTGGATAAGGTAAGAATGGGTATAGGGGTATATGTTTTGGGGTACTGAGGTATATGTTTTGGTGTGTTTGGGTATTTTAAGGGTTCAGATATAGTTTTGGGTTATGGGGTACAGGGGTATTTTTAGGGTTGAGGGGTAGGTTTGTGTTTTGGGGTACAGGGGTATTTAAGGGTTCAGGGCTATGTTTGGGTTTTGGGGTACAGGGGTATTTTTTTTAGGGGTACAGGGGTATTTTAAGGGTTCAGGGCTAGTTTTGGGTTTTGGGGTACAGGGGTATTTTTAGGGTTCAGGGCTAGGTTTGGGTTGGGGTACAGGGGTATTTTTAGGGTTCAGGGGTAGGTTTGGGTTTTGGGGTACAGGGGTATTTAAGGGTTCAGGGCTAGGTTTGGGTTTTGGGGTACAGGGGTATTTTAGGGTTCAGGGGTGGTTTTGGGGTACAGTGGTATTTTTAGGGTTCAGGGCTAGGTTTGGGCTTTGGGGTACAGGGGTATTTTTACGGTTCAGGGGTAGGTTTGGGTTTTGAGGAACAGGGGTATTTATAGGGTTCAGGGCTAGGTTTGGGTTTTGGGGTACATGGGTATTTTTAGGGTTCAGGGCTAGGTTTGGGTTTTGGGGTACAGGGGTATTTTAGGGTTCAGGGGTAGGTTTGGGTTTTGGGGTACAGGGTTATTTTTAGGGTTCAGGGCTAGGTTTGGGTTGGGGTACAGGGGTATTTTTAGGGTTCAGGGGTAGGTTTGGGTTTTGGGGTACAGGGGTATTTAAGGGTTCAGGGCTAGGTTTGGGTTTTGGGGTACAGGGGTATTTTAGGGTTCAGGGGTGGTTTTGGGGTACAGTGGTATTTTTAGGGTTCAGGGCTAGGTTTGGGCTTTGGGGTACAGGGGTATTTTTACGGTTCAGGGGTAGGTTTGGGTTTTGAGGAACAGGGGTATTTATAGGGTTCAGGGCTAGGTTTGGGTTTTGGGGTACATGGGTATTTTTAGGGTTTAGGGCTAGGTTTGGGTTTTGGGGTACAGGGTATATTTATAGGGTTAAGATGGGTTAGTGTTTAAGGGTGTTGGGGTATTTTAAGGAGTAAGGGTGGGTTATGATTACGGGGTTCAGGGGTATTTAAAGGGAGCAGGGTGGGATTAGCACACAACATGAGACATGGCATAAAGGGCAGAACATACCACACGCCCCCAGCGTTTGTCACGCCACCAGCACACGCCCACAGCACAATGCAGACACGCCCACAAGGGACTACTTTGCTGGCACGATTCTTTTACCTTTTAAATGTATATGGTGGGCGTCTGCATAGCCTATGTCCTTTTGATGCAACTGCCCTTTACAACGCTGTGTTGGGTGTTGTGATTGGTGCTGTGGTCCCTGAGATTACCAGCCTCAAAGGTTTGGGCTCTCTCTTTATAATATTAGTATAGATGACATGTGTAAAATAATTCTTCGTGAAAAATATTGTGGCCGGACAATAAAAATAATTGTCCCATTCAGCCCACAAGCGCACTGGGTGAAGCTGGGCAGAACAAAGTGCCACCTGCCTCTTCTCAAATACCACAATGCCCATTTCAGTATGGCAGCTAAATATGTTCATTGTGTGAGTCTGGCAATGTGTATATATCAAGGTCATATTGTCCATTAAGTCAAAAAGTGGGGAGGACAGCAGCTCCTCGCACTGACTCCTCCTAGTCGACAAATTCTCTTTATAATAATGGAGCAGGAAACAACCATTAGCACAAAACCTAAACCATGCAATGTTTTTACCATGAAGCCCTTACCATGGGAAATTCTTTACAGACAATGCTTTTACAACTCATATCCCATTACCACGAATGTCTTTACCATGTTTGCCTTTACCATGCATTTTAGGTTTGGACATTTACCCTGAATGCCTTTACAATGCATTTTTATGTAAGTATTTATGTAACTAGATTGGTAAGTATATGGTGTCAGATATTGGGAAAATATAAATCATTTGTTTAAAGTTATTAATATTAAATATTTGTTTTATTAAAATATAAACATGTTTATTATAATCACAGTAAAACCTGCCTTTAGGGACAGGTTATGAAGATTATAGGGGTTTTAGATTGGGAAGTGTTTTAATACTCAGGCATTTACATACATGAGTACTAATTTATAGGTACTAATTTATAAATATAAGTAATATTATTTTTCGGTCTGTTAATAATTTTAAGCCTAGCACTACACATATTTTTTGGACTATGATGCAAGAGGTTTAGGGGTAATGGGTGGGGAAGTGTATTATTACCCAGGTATTATTTTTAATAGCTGAGATGTAATTAATTAAAACACATTCGCATCAATTTAAATGTAATGTATGTATGTATATATGTAAAACCTTCTTGTAGAGCGCAACTGTCACCCGACGGGCATCCTGGCGCTGTGATCGAACAGGTCCTACACCACAGTTAAAAAGCCTTGTCAGAAGGAAAGGAGGGTCTATACTAGTCTAGGGAACAGATATGTTTTTAATTCTTTTTTAAAAGACAGAAAGTTTTCAGTGCCCCTAAGAGACCGGGGTAAGTCATTCCACAGCTTGGATGCCGTAAAGCCAAAGGAGCGGCCCCCCGTTCGCTTTCTTCGAACCTTAGGAACAATAGCCAACGAAGCGGAAGCTGACCGAAGGGCTCTAGTGGGAGTGTACCAGGAGAACAGCTCCTGTAGAGGTAAAGGCCCCAGTCCATGCAAGGCCCGAAAGGCCAGACATAGAGCCTTAAACTCGATCCGCTTGGGGACAGGAAGCCAGTGCAGATCTCTGAGTGCCATGGAAGATGAGTCAGAACGTCAACGGGAAAGTGCTAACTTGGCCGCGAAGTTCTGTACTCGTTGTAGTTTGCCTATTGCTGTGATGGGTGCCCCCAGAAGCAGTGCGTTGCAGTAATCCAGTCTGCTTAAGATGACGCTGCGCACTACTTCTGGTCTCGCATGGGCAGGGAGCAGAGGAAGGATCTTCCACAAGGTACGCAGCAGGCCCATGCAGGTGGAAACTGTTTTGTCGATAAAACCATCTAGTTGTTGGTTTGGTTCCATTGTTACCCCCAGATTCCGGACTGATGTAGCAACAGCCGGGGTGCCTTGGAAGGAAGGAGGCCAAAAATCCTGAGGTAATGGTCGAGGGACTCTATCCACTGAGCAATACAGTACCTCCGTCTTAGCGCTGTTAAATTGCAGCGAGTTGTTGCTCAGCCAGGTGGCAGTGGTGACCATGCAACGGTGAAAGGTCTCTCGGGACACCGCATTCTCCCCCTCAAAGGAAAAGGTGAGCTGGGTGTCGTCAGCATAGTTGGTGACTGAGATGCCAAAGGATTTAATTAACTTGACCAGGGGTTGGAGGTAAAGATTGAAAAGAATAGGGCTGATGGCTAAGCCCTGGGGAACTCCCTGCCCAACCCTTTTGATGGCGGATTTAAAGGGGGGCAGGGCCACCACCTGCTGTCTGTTGGTCAAATATGATACCAACCAGTCCCGAGCCAAGCCCGACACACCAGCTTCCTCCAACCTCCTGGTCAGGATGGCATGGCTGATCGTATCGAACGCTGCAGACATGTCAAGTAGCACTAAAAAGGCCGCTTGTCCATAGTCTGCCCGCGAACGAAGGTCACTCAAAACAGTCACCAAGGCTGTTTCAGTCCCATGTGCTGGTCTGAAGCCAAACTGCGCCGCATCCAGACAACCATTAACTTCCCAAAAACTGGATAGATGTTTTGTGACCAGTTTTTCCAGAATCTTGATTGGAAAAGGAAGTAATGAAATGGGCCTGTAGTTGGCGGGGCAGGAGGGGTCCAGTGATTCTTTCTTCAGCAATGGGGAAACGACCGCCATCTTCCAACTATCTGGGACCTGTGCGGAAACAAGAGATTGGCAGCAAACAGCATGGAGAGGCGGAAACAACTCTTCCCTAAAAGCTTTCCAGAGTTTGTGCGGAAGTGCATCAAGTGGGGAGCCCGATGAAACACTGTCCGCTAGGACACCAAACTCTGCAAAAGACGGGAGAGGGAAACTATCCAGCCTAGCCTTCCCAGTCTCCGACTCAGATGTAAGTGAGTGGTCGGGCTCTATTGTCATAGGGCCCAGGTTACTCAAGATGGTCGCGATCTTGTCTTCAAAGGCCGAAGCCAGTGAGTCGCAGAGTACCTGGGAGGCTGGGATAGCTGTAGTGGCACAGGCTGGTCTAGACATTTCATTGACCATTTTAAACAGCGCCTGTGCCTTGTTCGAAGCTGATAGTATAGTCTCCTCCAAAAACCTCGCTTTTGCACACTTAATCTGTGACTTGTAAGCTGTCAACTCCTGTTTATAGAGAGCTTTATCTGATTCCAGATAATGTCTCCTCCATCTCCTCTCTGCTCTCTTGCATTGATGTTTAAGTAGGAACAGTTCCCTCGAAAACCATGGCATTGCAATTTTGGTCTGTCCCGCGTTGTCCTTAGCGGCACCAACCTGTCCAAGGAAGTTGTAATTTGTTGGATGAAGGCATTGTACCTCTCAACAGCTTAGACCATTGTCTCCCAATTTTAACCAGTCCCATACTACTGGTCTTAGAGCGGTCCAGCGGGAGAACAACGGAGAAGAGGACTCGGGCATGGTCCGTCCAGCATTGCGGGAGGATGTTATTAACCCTTACCTGACTCGAATCAGCAAAAATCAAGTCCAGGGCATGCCCCCTCTGATGGGTCTTGGAGAGGACCAATTGCTCCAGATTGATACTGCGGCAGGCCTGGGTAAGATATACAAAGGCAGAGTCAGTTGGTCCATCAGGCCATAGATTGAAGTCCCCCAGGACCAGCAATCTGGAATGGGAACTGGATAGCCCGTAAATCAAGTCAGTAAGGTCGGGCACAGTTGATGTGCCTCCTGCTGGAGGTCTGTAGCACAAGAGCCCAGTGCACAGTGCCTCTCCCTGTCCCTTCAGGGAGAAGCCCATCAGTTCATTATCCTTGATTTTCAGAGTTTCTAGCGGGGAGAAGTCCAGCGAGTCTCTATAAATCACTCCCACACCTCCCCCCCTAGTCCCAACACGAGGATTATGTCTAATCCTATAGCCTGTACCTAATCCTATATAATAATATTGTATGAATTAAATATTTTTTTACACAAATGCAACGCTCACCTTTATGGATGGAATGCAAGTGATAATGGGGTAATGGATGAGGAAGTGTATTAATACCCAAGAATTAATTTTAATACCTGTGTTTAATTAATAAGCACCACAATAATGTAATTTTAACAGTACTAGTAAAATGAAATAATATTTTTAGCAACTACTACATTCACCTTTAGGGATGAGGTGTAAGGGCTGTTGGGGTAATGAGTGGTGAAGTGTATTGACACACAGGTATTAGTTTTAATACCTGGGCATTATTTAATAAAAACTAAAATGTATTTAATTTTAATTTTATTGTTAAAGGTTAAAAAAATGAACACCTGCAACACTCCCCTTCAGAGACAAGATGCAAGAGATATAAGAGTAATGGGCGGGGGAGTGTTAAAATACCTGGGTATTCATTTTAATGCCTGGTTATTAATTATTACTAATTAATATACATTAAAACACGCCTAAATGTAATTTCACCATTTCTTTAAATATTTTTAAACAACTCCAAAATTTACCATTAGGGATGGGACACAAGGGGTATGGGAAATGTATTATTACCCATGTATTAATTTAAATAACTGTGTATTGATTAAGTGACATTAAAATATATTTTATATTAAATATTATCATTAAACACATACAAAAATTAAACGCCTCCAAGACTTACCTTTAGGGACAGGATGTAAGGTATATAGCGGTAATGGGTGGGGAAGTGTATTAATACTCAGGTATTAATTGTAATACCTAAGGATTATTATACTAATATGTATTTTTTAACAAAGAAACAATAATAAAAGAAAATATCAATATAATTTTATTAGAAACCAATTTTTAAATGTTATAAATAATTATAATGTAAGAAACTTTGCATTACAGTAAGCATTAGGAGACAAAGAAAAAGACCATGTTTCTTTTTTACATTTTATGTGGAAACAGTTTAAAAATAGACAAATGATTTATAAAATAGAAATAAATACAAAACGTATATTAAAAATAAAATATGATTTTATTGTAATAAATAACATTTAAAAAAAGAATGTGGAAAGTTGTTTCTCATGCTTTTATATTAGGTGCAAAGATGGAAATTGTCCCTTTTTCTTTCTACTGTAAGTCTTCATGACTGCCAAAGCAATTAAAGAGTGCCCGCCAGAGTACGACTTAGGGCCCGATTCTGATGCGGTTTGGAAAGCTTTCGGATCGAATTGGTTTGGAAATGGTTTCCGACCGACTCGGATCGGGAGAGTATGATGCATCCGAATTCTTCCAAATATGATTTGGTTGGACTCCCATTGACTTCTATGGGAGCCTATGTTCCTAACCGCATCGTAATCTGGCCCTCGGTCGGGAAGGCACGTTCCCGATCTGATTCGGAAGGAGCAAATGCCATTAGTAGGCCTTCCTAACCGCATCATAATCAGCCCTAGTTCGGGAAGCTTTCCAAACCACATCGGAATCGGGCCCTTAGTTTTACTCTGACTGGCTGTGCTTTGGCATTCCCACTGCAGTGGGAGCGTCAAAGACAGTTCTTGCAGGGCATGAACTATTAAGTCTGTATCCTGCAGGAACTGGGGGTGCATGAACACTAGGGAACACAACATTTGCCCCTGCATGCACCCCCTGGTGCAGAGGCAACAGGGGGCCCTGTAGGGCTTCAATTGTTTCCTCACCACCACAATTTTCATAGAGGTCGCACAGCCTTGAAAAGTGAGGCAGGGAAGAAACTCCTAATATGCTTGGCTGTGCTGCAGCGGCACTGTCAACATATAAGGGGCCTCAAGCCACTGCACCACCACCAAGGATTGTGGAACCCCTGTGGCAGCAGTGGGCCTATGGCGGTCCAACTGCCACAGTCCTAATGCCGTAGGAGGACTGCCAGTCTGGCGGTCCACTGGGCGCCACCACCGATTTGGTGATCCAATGGACCGCCGAACTCTTAACAAGGGCCTATCACTTTTTTAAACCTAAAAATGAGATTTTTACAGGTTTTTGTGCGAGGCATTATTTTTTAACAATTGTGTACTGTTTTTGGGAAAATAAAGACCAAGTGGCTGGTTGGGAGAATTAGAAAATCAAACACAGAATTTAACCTGACATTTTTTGGAAGAACAATGCATTGCATATATCTAAAGTTTTTTTTTCGTTTGGGAAATGCTGTGGCAATTTTTTTCCCAGGAATATCAGTTTTGAAAAGCAGATTTCCCATTGTGGAGATGATGACTGGGATTGTACAAATCTTTTTGTTTCAGAGGATGGATATTTTATGGTGACTGCTATCACTAACTCTTGGATTTTTTTAAGATCTTTGGTTTTGGGAGTTGTGTTCTTCACTTAGATGTTTGGAATAGAATAAACATATTTCTTGGGACTTGTTTTTTTTATGGATGTTTATTTTCCTCTATGGAATATTGGACTAAAAGAGCCTCTTGGTTACAGGTGGTTTTAAAAAGCCACCAAGGGTTAAAAGAAAGAAGACAGGTACAAGAGAGAACCCCCAAATTCCTGAGTCCGCCCACCATCCTCGCGGTGTTGGGACCTGCTGCCAGACATACGGTGGTCCGGCACCACGAATTAGGATGCGACCGCAACCCTGGTGCTCGCATTTCACATTTTGACATTGCAGTGGGTGCAAGACACTCCGTGATGTCAAAATCACATGCCTGGCATTTCCCTGCACCAAGTGGCAGGCACCACACAGTGCCTGCCACTTGGTGCAGGGAACTGCAGGGGGGTACCATTGGTACCCCCCAAGTGCTCCCCCCCCCACTCTCCCGGGTGCACTGCCACCATATTAGTGGCCCACATCCGCTCGGCCGGCAATCGGAATGAGTGGACGGACTTTGCATCTGCTGCGATATCCCCCGCCATCCTAATATGGCGGGGTATTTCATGTTACAATGGCATAATGGTCGCCACCGCCGACTCGGCGGTGGCGATCATTACGCCATCATAATGGGCCCCCTTGTTCCGTCTTCAAAATTTCCAAGAAATTATATAGGTTTGGTGATGTCTACCAATCGATTTGCTGAAGGAATTGTGCCATCCCTCCATGGCATTGTTAGTATTTCTTTAACTCAAACAGAGGGAGGGTGCAGCCTGTTGATCCTACATACCACCTAATGTATCGTAGTGTGTGTGGATGTTTTTAGATATCAAATGTGAGTGTACGGATGACACCCTGGTCAATTAGTGTCCACGCCACATTTCCTGGATATATATTTTTATATATACATTTTTGGGTACTCACCCACAGAAACCACCTGTGGCTTGCTTCTTCATAGATCACCTAATGCAACTGGAGGTGCTGTATGCGCTTGGAAACAGAGCTATTAGGAGGTATATGCAAAGAATTAGGTGTGTTAAAAATGCCTATAGATCCTATAATCTTATTTTAATGAGCAAGGTCCATGGCAAGATTAAAGCAGTGAGATGTCAATCAGGATGCTATTGTCCTTAACATTTATAGGTCGAAATGTTTCAGCCGCTTATTTTCTCGTGAAGAATGAGGCGATTTTCTCCAGGACCTAAAGTGGTATTTTTACCTTGCGTCTGAAGGTTTTTTACCTATCTTAATGCTTTCATTTCAGATTTTTATGACGCATGCATGTAACATACAGACCATACTTGAGAGACTCTTTCCGGTATGGTCATTGCTGAAAGAAAGAATAAGTATAAGAGGATAAAGTGTTCAGCAGTCTTTGATGCACTGTCTCCAAAATAGTGGCACCTATTATAGTGCAATAAGAAGTCTTCAGCATAATAGTGAAGGGACCCACATTACATTTAAGTGATAAGCTTGGTAAAACATCTACACACACAAACACTTCACAAAACATTGAAGGTAAGCTTAAAAAAGGCAAAGAAATGTAAACACATATGTCACCTACGTGGCTTGAATAGTGTTAAGACTAAGCTTGGGCCGTAAACTCTGCTCTGCTCATGGAGCTTACGGAATTCGGGCACTCCGCGCTCCATGGAGGAATGCAGAATTCCTGAATTCCGCCATTCAGGTGTGAAGAGTAGGTTTTTTTCCCTTTCGCCCGCTCAAGTTTTCTTTTGCCGCTTAAGACTCGCAGGCCATTTGCAAACTAGCTCAAGACTTCTCACACCACTAGATATCTTCCATGAGATTTCACGCTAACTCGCATGGCTTCAGGCTGCGACCACACCAATCTAGCATTCTTAGAGCCATCGCAAACAAAACGGTTGAGGAGTTTTTTTCTGCTTGAGAACGCAGCTGAGATGCATTTGGAGTGGATTTTCCACAATGGCTGTTGAAGTTTTTTGTGTGCAATAAGCCACTTTTCAAAAATGTATTTTCTTCAAACTTGAAGTGCCCCAGAGACTTCAACTTCCTGTTACTGTTCAGCAGGCACCTCCCAGTGCTTTGTCCCTCACCTGGTCACTTTTCATTGGGAGTTGGAACTGGAAGGATCACATTCTTTGTCTGCTGCATATATACCATTGCATTTAAGGACTTTGTTTTTGAGATATTAAAAGTAAGTTGAAAAATTGGTGTATAAGGGTGTTGTTTGTTTGACTGGGGGGCATGTACCTGGATTTATTTGTACTTTTACAATTTATTGTGGTAGAGGGCCTGCAGTGTTCGTAGGGCCACGTTTTTTGTACATGAAATGTATCTTCTTTTGTAAAAGAAAAATGTTGCACAGTTCAGTACATTTTCTTTTCTTCTCTATGTTTTTTAATACGTTTGCAATATTGATTGATTTAATTAATTCACTAGGTGGCCTAGTTAGCCAATGAGCCTTCAAGCAAGTAGGCCCTATACTATTCATTGGTGCATGAAACAACTGTTTCTGTGGTGTCTGTTGAATAAAAACATCATTTAGGACATGGATGGCATTGGAATAAAATACAAAATGTGTTTTTTGTTGCATTTCACATTTTTCCCGCCTGAAAACAGTTTACAGGTGGGGTAATGGGTTTGGAGGATGTGTGTTGGTGTAAACATTTTTAGCCCTGCTAATTTTCGTTTGCTTAAGAACAACTAGGGTCGGCTCTTAATCAGCAAGGCTAAGCCACAATTCTATAACAACGAAGAGAATTGCCTATACTGATGTTTGGTTAACAAAGGATTTGCCACCAGAGCAAAGAAAATTTATCAAAGCTGGGAAGTGCTTATAAGTAGCCTTTTATTCGAATATCTTAGTCAAAAAACAAGGGTATATTTGTATCAATCATATACAGTTTGAACAAAAGCAACATATTTTGAATACACTGAAGAAATTGTGGACAAAAAAACTCAATAGAATGTTAAAATTCAACATACATTCTAAATCCAGTCATATCACAATCATACCTTATCAGTCATACACAAAACACGTACGAAAACAAATACACTCACGGCTAGATAGAAATAAATAGTCGTGTGGTGTATTAGGTCTGCTGCAGTCTATACAATTATATATACACAATTATATTTACAGGTGTAACTCAAAAAATGAATCAACAGAGTTAAATGTCAAATCAACAACACTATATACATCAATTTTTTGTAAGCCAGTAATGTGTCACTCTATTCACACTACAGGACAACACAAATGTGAAAGAAGCAGACACTGAACATGAGACGGCCTACGCGTTTCAAATCCCCAGGGTTTGACAGGGATTTTCGTCAGGGCCAAAAGTTTCTAAAAAAAGAGAGAAAAAGAAATTTCTGTCGTGTATCTTTAAAAACTATGTGTAATAAAAGATCAAGATGCTCCAAAGCATTGCCACCCAAGAAGCCTTCAGCTTACCACTATGGAGAATATCCGAAGAAAGGAAGAGCCTGTGTGATGAAAAAAACAACATACAAAAGGCTACATAAGTAAGGAGAAGAAATCAAAAAGGGATTGAGCTGGCCACTGTCCAGGGTTAAATTTACCTTGATAATGTCTGTAAGGGTTGCGTGTTCAAGTAGAAATGGTGTGGGGAGCCTGCAAGAAAGCAACGTCTATTAAGTATGCTGGCGAGGCCGGGGTCGGTGATAAAGCATGGACATAAAGCGGAGGGTCTCTTACCAGGTGGTCATGCCAAAGTACGTCCTTGAACAGGAGCGGTGGTTTAATGCAAAAATCCAACACACTTTTTAGGAAACAGCCTCTGTTAAACAAGAAGAGTGGAAGGCTTGTTTATCCCATGTGCCTGGTGTTTAAAGGCATGTATAACAAACATACCGGTCCTCCCCACGCTTACCGGTTTTGGGCTCCGCAGGTTTCAATGGGTCGGCGTCCCCGCTTGCACTAATCTCCCGCGCATGCGTGGAGTGTGATGTAACTCGCAGGCTCCTCAGTAAATAGAGTTCTAGCGCGCATGCGTGGCACAGAGACAGGCTCCCTCAGCTTGATTCCGACCGCGCGTCTGTACTAATCTCCCGCGCATGCGTGGAGTATGGTGTAACTTACAAGCTCTTCAGTAAACAGAACTATGGTACGCATGCGCGTCTGTAGCATTAAACACCGCAATTGTATAACCATGTAACATGATGAAAAACAGGCAACTTTCCTGAATTAAAGTTTATAAATTTCCGATATCTCGTTTAATCCTTTGACTGCTGTATCATATTTTACAATTAGGTAGGCTTCCCGTTTGGATAATTTCTGATCCATATCTCCACCTCGGGCGTCTTTTTCGACACGCGAGATCACAGTCCATTTGAGATCACTTAGCAAGTGGTTACAGCGTTTCTAGTGATTAACCAGTGGGGCGGTGTCAATCCCATTTTTTATTCTGGATTTATGTTGGGTAATTCGCGTCCGAATTTCCTGGTTGGTTTTTCCGATGTAGAGTAACCCACACGGGCAGGTAATACCATAGACGACATATTTGGTTCTGCAATTACTAAAACTGTCATGTTTCCATGAGATTCCATGGTGCTGAAAAAGTGATCCCTCGATAGTTAGTTCGCAGCATAGACAAGTGCCACATTTGTGGTGGCCTGTGATGGGTGGTAATCCCATCATCTGTCTTAGCGATGGCTGTTTGTCTTTTTTTATTCCTGCCCTTATCACATGATTAGCCACGCTGCTTTCCTTTTTGAATGCGAATAACGGTGGAACTTGCAAGCTGTTATCCAAGTTTTTCACGAGATGCCAATTTTGTAGGATGATTTTTTGGAGATTATTGGCGTTAGGACAGTAGGTGGTTACACAGACTTGCCTATTTGAAATCGATTTATTTTTCCTTTCGAGGAGACTTTCCCTCGGGGTCCATCTGGCCCTCTTCATGGAGTTTCGGACAAGTTTTTTAGGGTATCCTCTGTCACATAATTTGGATACGAGATTTGCAGCATGAAATTTGTAGTCCTCCTGTAATGAACAGTTTCTACGAATTCGTAGAAATTGCCCATAGGGTAGATTTTCCTTTAGGCTTCGCGGGTGATTGCTTGAAAAAAGTAAAGCCTTATTCCTGTCAGTAGGCTTAGTGAAGAGCGATGTAACTAATGTGCCTTCTAGCGGAAATACTTCAACATCCAGAAAGGAGATTTTTTCAGCTGAGTATGATATGCTAAACTGTATATCTGGTGTTCTGTTGTTGAGCCAGTTGAAAAATGATATCAAATTTTCTTCACCTCCAGTCCAAATCATAAAGACATCGTCTATAAAACGCCACCATGTGGTGATGTGTTCTTTGAAAGGGTTGTTATTATGGATGTACTTTTCCTCGTAGAGTGACATAAATAATACTGCCAACTCCGGCGCAAAGGGACAACCCATGGCCACCCCCTTTGTTTGGAGAAAAAAGTCGTTGCCAAAACTGAAATAGTTCTTTTTTAAGGCAAAAGATGCCAAGTCCACAAGAAATTTGGTAGGTACCTGGACAGGTCTCAGTCGTAGGTCCAAGAAATATTCTAAAACCGCCACAGCCTCATCCTGAGGTATTTGTGTGTAGAGCTGGGTAACATCCAAAGTTGCAAGTAGATCTTTTTCTTTTTCAAATTTGATGCCTTCCAGCTTAGTGATAAAGTCCGTTGTGTCTTTTAAATAAGAGACAACTAAGTCCATAAATTGTTTTAGGAAACAGTCTACATACTTTGCAACTGGTTCCAAAAGAGAATCACAGCCCGCCACAATTGGTCTACCGGGTGGTTTTGTTTGTTGTTTGTGGACCTTTGGGAGGACATAAAAAAGTGGTGTTTTCGGATGTTTATTTCGTAAAAATTCCAGCTCTTTAGGACCTAGGAAGCCTGCCTCAAAACCTTCTTGTAAGATGGGAAACAGAAGGTTTTGGAATTCTAGGGTGGGATCTTTACCAATCTTTCGATAACACGTTTGGTCGTTTAGCTGCCTCAATACTTCAGTGGTATAGTCATTGGTGTCCCAAATGACAATCGATCCGCCCTTATCGGCTTGTTTAATCGTAATAGTATTGTCATTTCTTAGCGTTGAGAGGGCATTTGTTTCATCCTTAGAAATATTAAATTTCACAAACCTTTTTTGTTTTTCCATGTCCGTAATGGCTGAGAGGACAGTTCTTTCGAAGGTAACTACTTCCTTAGGGACTTTGTGCCCAGGTGGACAAAATGTGGATTTTTTCCGTAGTCCGGTTACTTCTGAAGGTGTAGATGAGGGATTATCCGCAAAAAATGTAGCAAGACGCAATTTGCGACAAAATTCAATGAACTCCGTTTTCATTTTGACAAAGTCCGTATTTTTTGATGGCACGAAAGATAATCCTTTGGATAAAATACTTTCTTCGGCTGTTGTCAATATCCTATTTGAGAGATTAAAGATCGGGGAGACTGCTAGTTTTTGTACTGTTTTTGGCGGGTTGTCATTTCCCATGGTTGATTGTAACGTTGTCTCCCTCTGGAGCTCGTTTGGCCCCGTCCTAAAAAAGAGTTCGAAGACTGTCCTTGGGGCTGTTGCATTTGATTCCATTTGCGATTTTTATTATTGCTTGTTCTACTATTATTTGTGTCGCTATCGTCCCCTGAGGAAGAGGTGTCCGAGAATGTGATGAACTTGTTGCGGGATCTACCTCTGTTGTCAGACAGATATCTCCTAGAATCTACCTTGGTGTAAAAATCCGGTTGGAGAAACGGGTACACGTTCTCGATTCTAAAATTCTTTTTATCTTTCTCAAATTGATTAGATTTTTGAGTTATAGTGAAATCCTTGAATTCCTGAATTTCTTTGTTGACTTTTTCCAATAATCCCTTGGAATCCGTAATAGTTTGATTATTGCTGATTTCTTCTTCTAATTTTGCAATTTCCTCGAGTTCAGCTTTAGAAATCCTAACCGCTGTTTCAATAGTAAGGACCATAAGGTCCCTACTACATTTGGTCTCTATAAAGCTGAACCCTTTCTTAAACACCGGGTCCTCGGTAAATATAACGGGGATGTTTTTTATTTGTAGTCCTCCAGGGATGGTGCCTTCACGGAGGTGGTTTAACAAAAAATGACCATGCAGGTCCGTGCGTATTTGTTTCTTTTTAAGTCTTAAGAGTCTGTCAGATTCGTTCTGAGAGGTAGCTGTGGTGCTTAAGGAGACAGAAGAAAAAATGGGTGGGTCGCTTAGGAGGTTCTTAATGTGATTCTCACTATATGCAAAGGTGTCCTCCTCTGCCATATCCTTTGTAATGAGACGTATTAAAATGAATGTATCAAGTGTGTACACACAAACATAAATCAAAAACAAAAGTGAAGAAGCAAAGAACCTCCACCAAAAGAACCGGAGGGAGTGAAAGAGCGGGGAATTTAACCCCTTGTACCTACCGCTAGTAGGATTTACCAAAAACCTCGCGAGACTGCTCCCGCTATACACAACCTAAGAACAACTAGGGTCGGCTCTTAATCAGCAAGGCTGAGCCACAATTCTATAACAACGAAGAGAATTGCCTATACTGATGTTTGGTTAACAAAGGATTTGCCACCAGAGCAAAGAAAATTTATCAAAGCTGGGAAGTGCTTATAAGTAGCCTTTTATTCGAATATCTTAGTCAAAAAACAAGGGTATATTTGTATCAATCATATACAGTTTGAACAAAAGCAACATATTTTGAATACACTGAAGAAATTGTGGACAAAAAAACTCAATAGAATGTTAAAATTCAACATACATTCTAAATCCAGTCATATCACAATCATACCTTATCAGTCATACACAAAACACGTACGAAAACAAATACACTCACGGCTAGATAGAAATAAATAGTCGTGTGGTGTATTAGGTCTGCTGCAGTCTATACAATTATATATACACAATTATATTTACAGGTGTAACTCAAAAAATGAATCAACAGAGTTAAATGTCAAATCAACAACACTATATACATCAATTTTTTGTAAGCCAGTAATGTGTCACTCTATTCACACTACAGGACAACACAAATGTGAAAGAAGCAGACACTGAACATGAGACGGCCTACGCGTTTCAAATCCCCAGGGTTTGACAGGGATTTTCGTCAGGGCCAAAAGTTTCTAAAAAAAAGAGAGAAAAAGAAATTTCTGTTGTGTATCTTTAAAAACTATGTGTAATAAAAGATCAAGATGCTCCAAAGCATTGCCACCCAAGAAGCCTTCAGCTTACCACTATGGAGAATATCCGAAGAAAGGAAGAGCCTGTGTGATGAAAAAAACAACATACAAAAGGCTACATAAGTAAGGAGAAGAAATCAAAAAGGGATTGAGCTGGCCACTGTCCAGGGTTAAATTTACCTTGATAATGTCTGTAAGGGTTGCGTGTTCAAGTAGAAATGGTGTGGGGAGCCCGCAAGAAAGCAACGTCTATTAAGTATGCTGGCGAGGCCGGGGTCGGTGATAAAGCATGGACATAAAGCGGAGGGTCTCTTACCAGGTGGTCATGCCAAAGTACGTCCTTGAACAGGAGCGGTGGTTTAATGCAAAAATCCAACACACTTTTTAGGAAACAGCCTCTGTTAAACAAGAAGAGTGGAAGGCTTGTTTATCCCATGTGCCTGGTGTTTAAAGGCATGTATAACAAACATACCGGTCCTCCCCACGCTTACCGGTTTTTTGACTAAGATATTCGAATAAAAGGCTACTTATAAGCACTTCCCAGCTTTGATAAATTTTCTTTGCTCTGGTGGCAAATCCTTTGTTAACCAAACATCAGTATAGGCAATTTTCGTTTTCGGCATTGCTGAATTAATGCTGTGTTCTCTGTGTTATCATCTCTCTTTGTCTGGCCAGTGAGTGTGTGTGTGTGTGTGTGTGTGTGCGTGTGTGTGTGTCTGTGTGTTTGGCATAGGCCACCATTTGCCTTCGTTGTTCAAGAACCAGTATGCCATGTGGGCAGGGACCAATTTGTATAGTCGGTATCCACCCTATAACTGCATGTGTCTTTTGTTTTACAGGCCTCCTGCTTGTTTTTGTTGTTGTGACATTGTGGTCGGCGGTAATTTTGTAGCCAACGAGTGTGATTTTTCTATAGGCCTGCATGTCTTCCTTGTTTGTGACCATGCCTTCTTACTGGTTGTTGTCTGACCATGCGGCAGGGAGCCATTTTGTGTAGCCCCCCAGTATGCCTCCCGCACCGGCCTCCGGCAAGCAAGCTGAGAGCAGCACTCCTCCAACAACAGCACCACCTCTCTAACCTAAGCCAAGGAACATGTCTGTCAGTGAGGCAGCAAGTGCAATCTTGTTGACGCCAATGAGTAGCGTGTTGAATTGGATTTGTCCCTTTCGCAAAGTAGTACACAATCTTTCAGGAAACACAGCAGAGTGGAAAGCATCCGCAGCAAGCAATGGATTTGTCTGATGGTGTAGCAGAAGAGGAGGTTGAGCTTCCTTTAGAGCAAGAGGTTGAACCTCCTCTTTAAGAATCATTGGCTCCCACATCTTCAGCATGGAAAAGAAAGGGCACTATTGCACCATCTTCTCCAAGCACTACTTCTGATGATGATGATAGGGACATGAAGTGGATCCCAAAAGAGACTATAAGACAACAGGAGAGTCAAGGGAAAAGAAAACTTCCAGAAAGACTTACCTTTATGGAAGGGGATGAAGAGGAGGATGACGAGAATGAGGTAGGCACGGTAGAAGATGACAAAGAGGAATCTGACATTGCTATTCAACCAGCTGCGAGGGATGTGGCACAGGTAGCACCACCACCAGCTTCCATAGTTGCAAAGCCCCAGCTGAGATCTGCACTAATCCTTGCCTCAGGAGAAGAAGAGAGGTAATGGATGACGTGCCCACCCACCTCCAGTTCTTCTTCAGGCATTGGGGGTGGCCTGGTAAAAATGTTCTTCCCAGTTTGGCACTTTTTTACAATTAGCAAAGAGGAGGAGCACTCTGTAGTATGCCGCATTTGCCACACAAATGTTGAACAAGGTAAGCCTTTACTCATTATGGTACTAGAGACCAGATGACCCATATGCTAAAACACCACACAATCAAGTGGGAGGAGCACCTTAAACAAAAGATGAACGTGGTTGTGGTGGTGGGGAGAGCCGGGGAACATCAGCTACAAGTTCAATCATGGTTAAGCTGATGATGATGAGGAAGAAGAGGGTGACATCTTCACACAAAGCAGCCCTGTCCCCAGCAGTGTGACATTAGTTTCACCCACCTCAACGACTTCACAGTTGCACAAGAAGACTCAGAGTGAGATGATGGAGACACGGCAGCATAGGGTGACTGCCCCACCACCACCACGCACATTGAGTTTACCACTAGCATCTAATTCTCAAAAGATGCCTTCGTCAGTGCCTCCAATGAAAGAAGAAAATCCAGGCTACTATTACGGGCATGTTTAGGCAGGAAGGGCCCCATGAGCAAAACCACCCTACCGCAGGTTTGCACAATGGAAAGCTGTCAAAAATGTTAGCACTGGACCTCCTCCCATTTTCTTCTGTGGAAGGAGTGGGATTCTTAGAATTTGTGGCAGCCATCTTCTCAAAATGGAAGGTACCAATTAAGACCTGTTTTGCCAGAGTGGCTGTTCCAGTGCTGTATTACGATTAAGGCTCCCGGTTTTCCGTTTAAACAGATTTTTACATATAAATACAGACGGAAAAATATTTTCCTTCCCTCTGTATTCATAAATAGAAGCAGAAAAATACAATTAAATCGGATTCCAATAGTTGTTCGGCAAACCCTGCTCCAGCCCTGAGCCCAGGGTTTGCTGACATGCCCCTCTTCCTGACTGTGGGGTATGCCTGCCCACATTATCACCTGCTGGGCCATTAATCTCTGGCAGGGGCCTAGTTAACACTTAAATGGTCTTTTAAAGACCATCGAAGTACTCGGTGCGGCGCTAAGCTCATCTTTGTGTGGGCTCTGGGAGCTGTCTCAGCCCGGGCTGACACACAAAGGGGGCTGGGGGGCTGAAGCCCTCTGAGCCAGTGGTGGCTGCTCTCTGTGGGCGGAGGGACTACGCCCTTGCAATTTTCATCATTTTGTGGATAGTAATTGCTAATAGTAATTACCATCCACGTTGTTTTTACATTAATGGGTCTACACCTAGTAGGAAGTATTCTGGCAGCACTAAATACTTTTACTGTCCTCCTGCACAATCTTCGACCCTCTCGTATGCGAGGGCAGGCAGCCTGGCTCATTTATGAGGCACACGCTGCACTGGGTGCATAGGGCATCAGCCCTGTACTTTCTGAGCTGTGCATCACTAATCGATCCATAAATCACTAACTCCGCTCTTTCTGAAGACGTCACAGGCTGGGGGGGGGGGGGTCAGCAAACATCACTGACCCCACCCTGGCCTGTGACGGCTTGGGAAAGGGTGGGGTTATACTGCGATAATGGCATGTCCACGGGGAGCTCCCAGATGTCTAGAGTGCTCCTGTAGGCCTGGCATTGTGTTTCCCAAGTTAGAGAGTTGGGCGGGGGGGGATGGGAGGAGGTGTCTTTGAACATAAGAGCAGGCCAGGCAGCACTGAGAACAGGAGGCTGGCAAAGGGAGGGGCTGGGGTCCGTTCACAGCGCAGGTACGACCATTTGCGTAGTGAAAGAAGGGATTTGGGGTGGCTATGTGGATTATACTGGGAAATGAGGGCTGCATTTATGAAGCGTCTTCTTCTCAGCTTTATAACCATTACTTCAATAATGTGAAACATTGCCATGGTTAAAAGAAAACACTCAGTAAAATGTTGTTTACCGTTTATTCAATTAATGATTGCATTCTCCCCCATTATTAACCCCAATGGCCTCTTTCAGAGCCAGTCCAATCAAACATGTCTCTGGAGTCCAGGCTTTTCGATTGCAAAAGCTGCATCCTGACCTGCACATATATCTTTCCCCTTTCCCCTCTCTTTTAAATTTGTCAAACGGTTCCTTCGGAGGAGGTCACTTAAAACGCTGAAAGGAAGTGTTTTTTCCCCACAATATCATTTCAGATAATTATGCTTCATGCAGGATTTCGTTTAAAATGCTCAATGTCATATTTACGGTGCCACCAGTCGCTAGCTGAACTTTAAGGGGAGAGATTTGTCTGACACTCAAGCTGGCACATTTCACAATGAAAACGTGGGTGAAAGTGTGATTTTAATATATTATGGTGAGTGCATAATTCGTTGAGTGGCATTCCTTGGCTGGGACTTTTCTTCCATTTTTGTTTTTTAAATAACTATTGATTTATTGTGTGTGCACCGTTTTTCATCTAAACGGTCTGTAATTGGTACTACTTAATTTGTTCTGTGGTTGCAGGTGGTGGGCATTGGCACTCGTTTTTGGAATGGGGGCTAATTATACAACACGTTATGGCCCAGAGCTAAATAGAAAAATGTAGACAAGGGAGAAAGGAGAACACGAAATATAGGAAAACAGTGTCAGGGGGATAAAGCAGGAATAGAAAAGGAACCAAAACAAGTGTGGGATATTGATACTGGAAGGGTAGATTGGTGGATGAAAGCTTTTTATTGGGCAACCTCAGCATTTGGCAACACTTGAAGTGGGCTGTAAATAAAAACGTTGCCAACCTTCAGTTATGCTTTTTATAAATTAAGCACTGAACTTAATCAATGAATGAACTGAGTTCTGTGAACATATATGCATGTCACAAATTAAATGCAGGTAACATAGATCAGATGGTTAACATTCCTGCTGCAGTAATCTGAGTGCAAACTGCAGGTCAAAGGTTAACATACTAACTAGCTCAGCAGGATATTGGGCCATCCCCAGGGATCCACTAAAACTCGAAGGTAGTAGCTTAGACTCCAATCATCATTGATCAATAGAATTGTACATGCAGTTTGCAATGAGTAAACTGGAATAGCAATGTATGTAGTGTTGGGCAATGTAGTAATTCATAGGCTTGAAAAGGCAATATCTGTAATTAGTGCAATAAATATGACCTAAATCTTTAGGACTAACCTAAAAGTATTTTTCACTCTCACTTCACTTGCCCATTAGGCAGCTCTGGCCTCTTTGTGCAGGTCACTAATGCATTGAGCAGTCCAGGCCTTTCTGACCAGCTCCCCTTGTCCTCACATGCCACTTAAATCTGCATGCACATGGAGGTAAAAGAAAAATGTTTTACAAATGTTTTATAAGGGAGATCCCAAGTAATTTTTCATGGCAACTGCACCTCTGGGGAGGCAAGTAGGAATATTCTCAAATATTGTATGAGTGTTCCTGTAAAAACTACTGATTTTAGGTCATTTTATTAAACAAACTATGCTAAAAAAGACACTGTTTTGTTCCATTTTATATATATTTTTTCTCTCTAGGAAGAGACCCCTAGCACCACCCTGGGGAGAGATATGCTCAGTCACTGCACCCTCTCAAGCAAATTCATGGTTTTGTCTTACGCCCCACCACTTTGAAATTTCATGAGCCACCACTAGACTGTATTGTGTTTACTTAATTTGGCGAATATGCACATATAGCTAAACCTATACAAACCGTGTGCACTGTCTATTTAAATAAATGTGGGAAAATACTAGCTGTTACATCTTTTTTTGCTTGCGACAAAAATAAATACAGATAAAATGACCAAAAAATAAATATGGATAAATACAGACGGAAATGTTAAAAAAATAAATACCATAAAACCGGGAGCCCTAATTACGATATGCTGCAGTCAGTTGGACAAGCTCTGCAGCAAAGTATTGTTCACACCCTCCACCTGAGGCATATATACCAGTTGTAATGCGACTGATTACATGTGCATCACTGCCTACTGGATCTCTTTTACAGGTGTAAAGCAAAAGATATCTTCAGGTCTTGGCCCTGAAGAAAGTTTTAAGAGCGTTCGGCGGCATGCAACAGTGGCCATGTTTCCGATGGAGAAATCCCATACAACTGTAAACATCTTGGTGGAATTTAACAGCAAGGTGTATGAATGGCTGCAACTCAGAGGTCTTAGAATTGAAGCTGTTGCCACAGACAATGGCAGTAACATAGTCAAGGCCATGTCCGATGGAGGCCATGTCAGTGTCCTGTGTTCGGCCCGTTGCTTCAACCTGGTGGTGCAAGACTTCCTCAACAAACATTGGCATAGCCAATAGGTCTCGCTTTTGGGACCTTATAAGTATTTAGTTATGCAGCACAACATCCTTGGTGCAACAACATCAGCTGTTGCATGGCTAAATACTTATAAGGTACACGGTTTTGCCATACAACAGCTGATGTTGTTGCACCAAGGATATTGTGCTGCATAACTAAATACTTATAAGGCGTGCTATTACGCTGCCAGCCGTATGCGTGTTTGTGCGCATGGAGACATTATGTGCGTGTTGCGGGGAACCGAGCAGTTCGGGCGACTAGTATTCAATAGTAGAATAAACAGTACGTTTTTGTAAACTATAATGAGTAAGTATGTGGCTTGTAGCATGCAAAAGCTTTGTACTTGTGATAAATGCAATGTCGTTTTTTGTTGGTGAATGCAAATGCGGTAAAACTGTGTGTTAAAGTATACGGTGTTGGTTATAGCAATGGCTTGGACTGTGTTAGCAATGTGAACGTTTGTAAAGTGTGAAGGTAGTTATTTTATCTACTGTGGCTAAGTTTAGCAATTAATTGTAAATGATAGTAAATAATGAGAAGAGAACATGCGTAGTGCTTATTTTAACTTAATTGTTGTACATGTTTATAATGAGTGTGCTAAAACTAAAAGATGTAAAAGAGGGGCTGACGGCACGTAGTGTATTGTTGGTAGAGGTGGTTAGGAGTATGTAGGATGAGAATGGTTAAAGCGTATGTAGTGTTTAAGAGATACAGTTATAGTGTAGGAAGATGACAAAGTAGTGTAATCTTTATGAAGGGTGAGGAGCATGAGAGAGGTGCAAGCAAGAAGAGCCTAGTAAGAAATTAAAGGGCTCATTACGGAGTTTGTTGTGTTGTTGTTTGTGAGCGGGCCGTTAGATGTGGACAATGGAGGGCAAGTGTGGTTGGTGTGTGGTAGGCTATTTGTAGATAATATTAAGGTCTATATTGCGGGGAGCTATAGTTGTAGGGTGATTTAAGAATTGGAAAAAAAATGTCATTAGTATGCAGTGGTAAGAGGTAACTTGCGAGGAAGGAACTTTGTAAAAAACTTTGTGTGTAAGGAGAACTACTGTGCAAGTAAATGTGGTAGTAGGGATAAGAATAAAGGGTACATGTGAGAGCGAGTTTGGGAAAATGGGGAAGCGTTTAGGTAAATGAGTAGGGAGAAGGAAGTAAAGGATAAGCAGGAAGAGCTTGTTGGTTGATTAGAAGGGTGGTTAAGAGTTTGGCAAGTTATTGTTGTTAGTGAGGGGGGTGTATTTGGGCTGTTGGAGATTGTTTGTGCATGTGAAAAAAATGGTTGGTGTATGGCGCGGGAAAAGGTAATATGTGAAAAGGTGTTTGTAAAAGTAGTGTGGCCGTGAAGGAGTATTGTATGGGTGAATGACAGAATGCGTGTGAGCGAGTAAGGAACATGTGCATTTTTTTTGCCTGTAAAGTTTTGTTGAGGACGCTTATGCGTGAGGACGTCATAAGCATGTACAACGGTGTGTTTGTATGTATGCATATATTATGTGTGTTTTGCGAGTAGGTGAGAGCTTTAGAGGACTATTAGTGAAACAGTGCAATAAACAGTAAATATTTTAAACAATAATAAGTAAGTGTGTAGTTTGTGGTATGGAAAGGGTTTGGGCTTGTTAATTTGCAGTGGAGTTTTTAGATTTTTGGTTGCAAATGAGGTACAGCTTACTGGTAGATCGCGCGCCCGGCACACATGCTTGTGATCACTTTCGCGGCCGCTTTGATGTTCTCAGTGGCCGCGCGGTACACTGAGAACATCAAAGCGGCCGCGAAAGTGATCACGCAGGCTGACAAATGGTGCACTTGCTCAGCGCACATGCACTGTACCCGTTCCGCCTGTAGCCTTTGGGAGCATTTTCAAAACCCCCTTACTAAATTCTCGCAAAGCATCGCTTACGCGATAGCTAGGCGAGACCTAACCAGGAGGACATAGTCAGAAACATACTGATCACCTGCAGAAGAATCTGCACCCATTTCAGCCATTCTTTTAAAGCCCTGAAACAGCTGCGGATAAATCAGCATAATAATAGAGCACCAGTTAAAGCCCTGATACAAGAGGTGCCAACACGTTGAAACTCCACCTTTTAAATGCTGCAACGTCTGTTTGAGAAGTATACACAGATCAATGACTATGTCATTCAAAGAGGAGGGGATGCAGTTGGGAAAACAATGACCATGGATGCAGGCAAAGGGGGCCTAGTTAAATGATTGGCACAGATGCTCTCCCTTTTGAGGTTTTCACGTGGGAAGTTAGCAAGGAGTACAGTAGGATGGGCCAAGCTATCCCATTGCTGCATCTCCTATAAGACCAGGTAAAGAAGGCGTCTGAAAGGTTTGCCCCCACAGATGTGAATGAAAGCACAGAAGCACATGCCTTGGTTGAGAGCTCAGTCCTGTGCTTGGCTATTAATACAAGGCATTTAAATATAACAAAAGGGGGGAGAGAGAGAGAAGTGGATTCAGTCTCCCTTGGCATTACGAATAAACAAAGTAGAATCCACTCAGAGGGTGGCAGTGGTCCCTAAAGGGATGGGGAACACACAGTGTTGTTTAAATACCCCTCACACACCAACAGGCCCCTTGGTGTCATGCTTCATCATCGGGGCCTTCGCATCCCTCTACGGGATGCGGCGTGCTACGACTAACGGCTACGTAGGAGCACTAAGATGTGAACTATGTGTGGGTGTGTGTGTATTAAAGGGAATAATGTGAGTGAGGTGAGGTGAAAAAAGGTGAGTAAAAAATACCTGGCACGTAGGAAAACAATTATTTATTATGTCCTCGGCTGGTATTAATAAAAGGTGCAAAGTCAGGTTGATAATATACTTACTAGGGTATATCAACCATTAAAGTGTCAACATGTTTCGGAGCGCAAGGCTCCTTCTTCAGGACGAGGATATGCACTTTATCCTCACCTTACTTACTAATAGGTATGTTCGTTGCGCCCAATAGGCGTTTGAAAAAACTTATTTTCAAAAAGTCAGATAGCCTCATGAGCCTATGCGTGGTATTGGGGGTATCACGCGGCTCCGGTGACTTCACCGGAGCCGCGTTGAGGGGAAGGCAGGCGAATGAACCATGCAGTAACCGTTGTTTACCGGGCAACGAGGGAGGATACCCCCAATACCACGCATAGGCTCATGAGGCTATCTGACTTTTTGAAAATAAGTTTTTTCAAACGCCTATTGGGCGCAACGAACATACCTATTTATAAACATTGATAGGTACATTACACATTTATTTTTTTCAAACACTTTCACATTTCATGTGAGTAAGGTGAGGATAAAGTGCATATCCTCGTCCTGAAGAAGGAGCCTTGCGCTCCGAAACATGTTGACACTTTAATGGTTGATATACCCTAGTACGTATATTATCAACCTGACTTTGCACCTTTTATTAATACCAGCCGAGGACATAATAAATAATTGTTTTCCTACGTGCCAGGTATTTTTTACTCACCTTTTTTCACCTCACCTCACTCACATTCTTCCCTTTAATACACACACACCCTCACATAGTTCACATCTTAGTGCTCCTACGTAGCCGTTAGTCGTAGCACGCCGCATCCCGTAGAGGGATGCGAAGGCCCCGATGATGAAGCATGACACCAAGGGGCCTGTTGGTGTGTGAGGGGTATTTAAACAACACTGTGTGTTCCCCATCACTTTAGGGACCACTGCCACCCTCTGAGTGGATTCTACTTTGTTTATTATTAATATAAGGCTGCAACATGACATCATCAAGTCAAAACTGTACATATGTGCCACAATACTTGATGTACGGTACAAACAAATTCTGCTGTCTTTCATCCCTTTTTCTGAGTGGGATGTTTCAAACTAAAAGAGGTGGATTGTGGAGCAAGCCGGAGACTTGGAAGAAGAATGGCCGGAACTTCGAGTCCCACCTCGCAATTTGGAGTTCCGCCTTCAACTTCCAGAGAAGGCAATCTTGTCTCACAGTATCCAACAACATCCACCAGAATAGCAGCAAAACAACAAAGGAAGGACTGGACCCAACCTCTGCAATGTCTTGGTTTCAATTGGCAGGGCTCAAGTCCAGTGCAGAGGCGATGGTCAAACAGGTAGAGCAAGTGGCAGCACAAATGACCATCCACAGGATGTTCCAGGAGGATCTGGATGATCCAAAAGAGGTCTATGTGGATCAGAATCTTTTGATGTATTGCTATGGGAAGATGTGCCAATGGCCAGAGCTCAGCTGGCTGGCAATGAAGCTGGCTTGTCCTGTCACCAGTGTGTCTGCTGAATGTATGTTCAGTGCAGCTAGTACGGTCGTCACAGTGAGAAGGACCAGTCTCTTGCCTCAAAATGTGGAGAGATGGAATGTGATCAAAATGAACCAACATTTTATACCACACAATTACACCGTTCCTGAAACAGAATCACAGGAGGATGAAGAGGGTGATTGGTCTGAAATTGAATCAAATGTGTTAGCTGTCCAACTTCTGGGTGAACCACCTGAGTTTGAGGACAAACTCTACTTCCCGGACTAAGTATTCCAGTGCCCCCATTAAACCTTTAGAGTTTCTCATTGAAATTAGTTTTTCTTTACAAAAAAGTAAAAATAATTAGCTAGAGTAACAATATTATTTTTGTGTCATATTTATGCTGCCCCACATTTTTTATGAGTCACATATATATTGCCAGATTGCAGTTGGACCAGTGTGCATTGGAGAAGCCTACACAATTCATGACATTGGGGACAATGCCTGCTCCCTTGCATACCTATTGCCTAACACCTATCCCTTTTTTGTATCACTTAATACTAGAGCGGCTGTCCCATAAAATCATTTACTATGTACAGGACTGCCTGCCAATACCAAATTTCAATGTGTTGCCTGCATCAAAGATGATTGAATACCCAATGCCAGAACTACCCGTGCCTGCCTTGGATGGAGAAGTGTGGCTCAGAGGTTAGAGGCAGCAGACCCGGAAGCTGAGATCTGCCCTGGACCAGGGTTCAATTCCCCGCCTCGGCGGGTCTTGGGCAAAAAAAAAAAAAAATTCCACGGACTCGATAATTCTCGCCCCGGTGCCTCCTCGACTCACGGGTTCACACTCTGCGACTCTGGGCAATAGCTTGTTTAATCTCCACAATGGCCCCTCGCGGCGGGATGCCTGACTTTCACCTTGTGGATACCCTGCTATCTCACAGGGGAATACCAGGAAGGGTTCCCTAAGCAAGCGCCGGGAAACCCTCTGTGGGTAGCTGTGCGCTATATAAGCTCAACTACATTTACATTTACATTGACATGGAATGAGGTAACTTCAACTATTGAAATGGTGAGTGACTGATTGTATGAGTGATGATTTAAGTTGATTGATGAGTCATGTTGTGGCAGACACTAAGGGAGGGTGTGGGTTGAACTGTAATATAAGAAATTTCTTGAGATGATTATTGATTTGCATTGCTTGGGACTTGAGTGATGGGTGCCTATTTTATTTTCCCGGTGTTCTCCTTTTTTGTGGTTCTTCAGATACCAGAGCAGTCACTTTAGTTATCAAGCAAAAACCTATGCAAAATACTGCAATTCTGTTTCATTCTCTACGTTTTGTCAACAGCAGTGTACTGCAACCCACATCTATCTTGCTTGGGTCTTCAGGATTCATGATTTATTTATTTATTTATTTATTTATTTTTGTGTTTTATAGAGCACGAACTAGACCCTTAAGGGTATCAAAGCGCTTTACAGGATTGACAAGTGGTATAGAAAAGACTTTGGAGGGCTGGATACATTTGGAATATAAACAGGTAGATACATTTTGCAAGAAACAAGCTGTCTCAAATCCCGGGCTGGGATGCCCAGAGATGCCGGGTGGATATCATCCCGAAAAATCATGGTGAGGCCGTAATAGGAGGTAGAACAAAGGCACTGAGGAGATTGTAATGCAAGAGTTAGGAGAGGAATTTGTCCATTAGGAAGGTTTTGGCATCCTTTTTAAAGTGTGCCAGAGATGGAATTCTTCCAATGGCGGGCGGGAGTGAGTTCCATATTCTTGGTGTAGCCCCATGGAAGGCCCGATTGTACGTCTTTTTTTTTTTGCAAGCGTGCTGGTTGGAGCAAGAGTTCTCTGGTGGACCAGAAGTTTGTGACTCCTCCGGATACCGCGAGTTTCTGAGCGAGAAATGAAGGGGAATTAGCATATTGAGCCTTGTGAGTGATGCAGGCTAGCTTAAGTTGGAATCTGGCCTCGAGAGGAAGCAAGCTTAGATCTTTAAGGTCTGGAGACATGTGGTTACATTTCTTTGAACCTGTTAGGAGTCTGGCGGCAGCGTTGAGGCAGGCTTTTAATGGGGCCAGGGAGATCTTGGGTAGACCTGGGAGGGTAGAGCATCCATATTCCAGTCTGAAGATGACTAGTGCTTGGATTGCCATTTTTAGGTCGGGAGTGTCAAGGAAAGGTTTATGGGTTCTTAGGTAGCTCAGGTGAAATCTGGCAGTTTTAGTCATCGAGTTGATGTGGCCATGCATATTCAAGCTGCAGTCTAGGGTTATTCCAAGGGATTTAGCAGAGTCCACTATGGTTGGTGGGCAGTTTAACTCTGTGATCGCCTTGATCGATTCCTGAATGTCAGGGTTTGCTCTGGGTGGGGAGATTAAAAGAAATTCTGTTTTCTTTGCGCTAAGTTTGAGCTGGTTAGAGGTGGGCCAAAATACAGTCAGCTTCAAGGCCTCATTCAGGCAAAGAATGTCCTCAGGAGAAGAGATTTTGTGATCGGCGAGGGAACAGACAAGTTACCGTTGATTAGGAATCTCTGAGAGCAGTTCTGGAGGAAGGACATAAACCATTCAAGAGCGGGGCCAATTAATCCCATGCTGATTTTGAGGCGTTCAAGGAATTTTTCGTGATTGACTGCATTGAAAGCCGAGGATAGATCTAGGAGGATTAGGAGACAGGTTTTGCCTTCGTCAAGGGTTTGGAGGGCGTCCTCCACTATGTGGAGGAGGGTGGATTCAGTGCTGTGTCCAGGTCTGAATCCGGATTGGAAGCCGTCTAGTAGATGGAAGTTGGTGATGTGTTGGCTCAACTGCTGTTGCACACATTTCTTCAGAACTTAAGCTAGAAGCAGGATATTGGCTGTAGGTCTATAGTTGTTGTGGAAGGCAGGATCCAGCGTAGGTTTTTTTAGGATGGGGATGACTTGGCCGGCTTTAAGAGAGTCAGGTATCGATCCCTGAAGGAGGGAAGCGTTGGTTATTGCAGTCCAAGTAGGGATGATATCCTGGGAGGCAGTGGCTAAGCAGTTAGAGGGGAGAGGGTCATTAAAGTGGTTGTTTGGGTTTAAAGAGGATAGAACTTTCGAGACAGAATGTTTGTGATAAACTTTGAAGTTGGACAAGTGCGCTTTGTTTTTGGGTAATGTCTGCGGGGGGCAGCGCGGTGAGATGAGGCTGAGCTGATGGGTTTGGGAGTAAGTGGCGGATCTAAGTTTGTTTCCTAAGGCAGTGATTTTGTCGGAGAAGAAGGAGGAAAATTCCTCGCATGATATTAGAGATTTGGGTTTGTTTTGAGGTTTTTGCCAGTTTGTTAGATTGGTGTTTGATAATAATAATGATGATAATGATAATGATATTTATAAAGCGCACAAATACCAAAATGGTGTCCCGGTGCTAGAACCATGAGCAGATCCCCCACCAGCCCCATCATTGAAATAGCCAGGTTTTCAGATTTTTTCAAGAGAGAGCTGGCATTCCTGATCTCGGATGGCAGGAGGTTCCACAGCTTAGAAGTGCCGTAATGAAAACTCCGCCCTCCCCACTGCAGGGTCCGAATTTTTAGAACAGTAAGTAATTTAGCACCTGTGGAACGAAGTAATCTGCCTGGCTGATACCACCTAAAAAGTTTCTGCAGGAACAACGGGCCTTAAGATGACAAGGCCTTAAAAGCCACACAAAGCGCCTTGAATTTAATCCTTTGCCTCACTGGAAGCCAGTGCAGTTTCCGAATTTACTCAGAGATGGATTTTTGCCGGGGGATGCCCAGCAAGAGGCTGACCATTTTAAATAGCTAGTGAGGTCCGTTCCTGGCGTTCCCCAGTTCTGTTCTTAAGAATTCTTTTTTTGAGTTGGTGACTTTCCTTTTTAGTTTTAGCGAGCAAGATCATCAAGAATGTTAGAAATAGTTGTGGAATAATGTTCAGTGAGGTTGTTGACTGTAGTGATATGAGGGAGGGGCGATCAGTCTCGCAGCGAGCAGCCAGTTTCCTGTGATCAAGGTTCTTGATGTTTCTAACCCAACATTTGGGAATCACGGGTTGTGGTGCCCTTGTCTTGTGGGTGCCAGGCAGAAGGCAGATGAAAGTGCGGTGGTCAGACCAATCGCATGGGTCTGTAGAGATAAGCTTGACCGCTAACTCCTTAGCGATGATCCAGTCTAGAGTGGTGCCTTTTGAGTGAGTTGGGAGTGTGCAGGCTCGGGTAAGGGCTTGATCGACCAGGAAGTCTCTAATGGCATTGACCTGAGGGTCCTTGGGGTTGTTCCAGTGCAGGTTGAAGTTGCCAAGCAAAACGTCTTTAGATTTTGGGGCAACCTTGGCTGTGAAGATTTCCATGAGGTGGTCAGTGAAGGTGTCATTCTTGCCAAGGGGTGGTGAAAGATATGCAGTCTGCACAGTTGGGTGGTGTTGCTGCATATGGAAAGTGCAAGGTATTCGCAGGAGTTTGTGGGATCTGCCAGAAGTTCAGTACCGAGGAGCTTAGAGTGGTAGATGCAGGCAATGCCTCCCCCTTTGTTTTAGACTGCTTGTCCAGTTTTACAATGTTATGATTGGGAGGGACTAAGAGGTCTAGGCAGGGCAATAAGGACCAAGTTTTGGTCAAGATAGCTAAGTCAGATTTTTGGCTCAGGATGAGATCAGCAACATCAGTGGTATGCTTTACTGCCGAGCGGCAGTTAATTGGGAGGCCGGATAGTGGGGGGTTGGAGTGAGTGTCGTGAGTTGGGGCAGAGATGAGTACTAGCCCTAGGTTGCTATTAAGAACTCTTCTGTTACAGAGGGTAGCTGCTCTGTTGGGGTTGATTGCAACCGTGCGGATGGCGTGTTCATCACTCAAGTCTAAAGGGCATTGGGTTACCAGGGCAGATTTGTAGCTAATTAAGAGGTCTAGATCATCTTCCTCTGGGAGGTCTAGTGGACTAGGAGTTGCAGGGGTAGATTTGTAGGTAAGGAGGAGGGCCAGAATTTCCTCTTCCAAGAGGTGGCAAGGTTGATTGCGAGGGCCCAGGCACAGGCATCTCAGGGATAGGGGTAACGGGTAAAGGAGGGGCTCAGTGGAAGGAGGAGTAGAGTTTTGTGGGAGCTTGAGATTCGAGAAGGAGGTTCTTTAGTTCCAGAATGGAGTTATGGATGCTCTGAGTTTGTTTGGTTGCTCTGTAGTGGAGAGTTAAAATATCCCTAAGCTCTTGCGGGCAGGAGGCCGATAGTTTGGGAACGGTTCTGATGGCATGTGCTGGTAGCAAGTTGGTGGGGCTAAGTTGACCAGTGTCGTGAACCCATGGAAGAGGTTCAATATCCATATAGGAGGGAAGAGTTTGCAGGCAGAAGGTCAAAGGTTTGGGGATAATTCTGTTGGCATGTGCTGGCAGCGTGGTAGAGGGGCTAGGTCGACCAGTGTCATGAGCCCTTGAAGGAGTTTCAATAACCATATAAGAGGGAAGAGCTTGCGGGCAGGAGGTCACTGGTTTGGGCATGATTTTGTTGGCATGCGCTGGTAGCATGGTAGTGGGACCTGTGTTGTGAGCTCTTGGAGGGGTGGTTTGTGAGTGGCTAGGCACCCTTGGCGGATTGGTCGAGGGATGGTGGGGGGAGCGTGGATGGTTGAGGGTCGTGCACATATTTTTTGAGGAGGGTGAAGAGGCCCCCAAATTTATTGAGGTCATTGGGTGGAGCTTGGATCAGGACGATGCCTTTTTGTATAAAGTGATGGTAAGGTCAGCTCCCAGGTTTGAGGATGGTGTGATTGTGAGCTTATTGCAGTACGGAATGTTCCTGGTTTCGTGTACGTTAATGAGGTATGAGATGGCTTTGTGCCATAGAGATGATTTTCTGGAGTAGAAGATGCCCTTGTCCGCGCTGAATCATAGGTCAAAGATCAGGATCTCGGGAGGACTTTTCAGTATGGAGTGTTGGAAGGATTTAGCGGCGGTTTTGGAGAGATTAGGATAGACAACGGTGTAAGAGTTGTCGCCACTAGAGGTCAGGCAGGGCCCTGCCATGCTGGTGTGAGTGGGGACTTTAGGGTTAAAAAGGAGCTGAGGAAGGTTTAGGTGTGATTCTAGCAGTGCTAAACCCTACTCAGGGGTACCACCAAGGAGGTCGGCAGAAGTGCTGGGCTCTGGCAGCGAGGAAAACGCTCCTGGGCCTAAACAGGAAGTCCGCAGCCTAGCAGGGCATTCTGAAAGACAGAGAGCAGGCAAAAGATCAAGTGCCTGGATGGAATGCATTAGAGTAGGTGATTTTGGGGAGGACGACCACCCTCATGATGGCTCCATTATAGGTAAGTAGGGGAGAAAATCTCATTAGGTCACTGGACTAACAAATAGGCAAGTCTCCACATCCAGGAACGTTGCAAAGTACAAGGGTCAAGCTAATTGGATGCCCCAAGTCATCGCCATGAGAACGCAGATCTTAAAAAGCAATGCAGATGAGGCCGATGCCACACTCGAGATGGGCTGAGGTGGCCGAACAGAGAGGCCAGACGAGGCTAACATAGGGCTTACCAGGGCTGCGACCGACCCAGAGCGAGGTGAACCCAGTTAAGTGGAGGTTGTCTCAGAGGCGAAGAGGCACCTGCTTGGCACCGCAGGGCTCTGGGCCCAAGCTGGAAAAGGAGGCAGGAGGTGGGGGGTGAGGCAGCAATGGGCCAAGCAGTGTAGGCGTCACCCCATATGCGAAAGGCACGCAGCTAGTGCAGCAGGTCTCCGGGCTGCCCCACCAGCAGGCAGGAGGACGCTGTTGTAGGAGTCCATTGCAGGGGTAGGTGTCTGCAGGGGCGAGGCTGCAGCAGGTCTCGGGACCCCCCCCCACCGGCTGACTGAACAGCACTGATGAAAGAGGCCGCAGGGGCGAGGTTGCAGCGGGCTAAGTCAAGTGGGCGTCCATGGGGGTAAAGCCGGGACAGGCCTCAGCGCCTCAGGCTTCGGGTTTGGGCCAGGATAGTGGGGACCAGCATAAACTGTGCACTCACAAGCCTGGGCATCAAGGACCCGCACCCTGGCAGATCAACAGACAATCCAGGGAATCCCGCCCAGAGCTGCCAGGCCACGGTTCCCGAGAATTCGATTGGGTAGTGAGCGGGGGGAAGAACTCACCATAACAAGTTGCCAGAACTCTGGGCAGGTCCAAAGTGATGAGTTACAGTCAGTGCCAAGGAGAACAGGAGAAGCGCTGATCTGTTGCCTTGCGCCTGCCGCCTGCTGACTTGCGATTTACCTCCTGGTTTGCTGTGGTGGCCGCTTGTGGTCTGTGGCGTGCGGCCTCTCACAGGACCTTGGTTCCACACAGCCTCCAGTACAGCCTTGAATACCAGGACAAAACCGCTGCAACTGTAGTGACCTGGTTAGCTTGTCAGCATGTATAACAAATTGAGGAGGTAGTTTTTCTCATCACTTGTGAGAACCTGCGAGCCTGCAGTGAGACAGTGAGACAGAGGAGCGGGTGAGAGAGTTGCGAGCTGCATCTCTGGAAATTTTTCCCCAGGATCAGGGATAAGACGCAGAGGTCGGGCTCATCCCACAGCGTGTGGCGAGCCTGGCGACCGGGCACACAGCAGCCTGGCTGTCTGCTGCCTTACCACCAATACAGCCACAGCAAGGAAGCTGCCTGGGAAAGACAGAGGCGGGCAGCCCACAACCAACCAACCAACCAACCTACTACAGCACCATCACCGTGATACTGCCAGTGGACATTGTGAGCCAGGTACAAGTGTTGATCAAGTAGATAGGGGTGACTGGGGGCAGTACTGAAAGAACAGAGGGGTCGAGCAGGGCTTAGGGGCAGCTCCCCTAGTTTTCCCCTCCCCTCCCTTGGCTCCACATTTTTACCCACAACAATAGAGTGATGTCTGGCTGCAGTCAACATACGCTAAAACCAAAAAAAAAAAGAGAAAAGGCAAATCCATCGCATTATAAGGAAACCAAGTGAAGGAAAGGAAGGAAAGAAAAAAAAAGAATAAAGAGAGAGTTAAAAGCCAAGCGTAGCCACTTCCACTCCCCCTCTCCTTGGTTAAATCATAATGCGGTCTGTAAGGCTTAAAAAAGAAACTGCAAAAAAACGTGAAAAGTTGAATAAGGAATCCATAGAACCACTCGAGGAACAGGAGACAGCGCAACACTACCCCCTATCACCAACTCATCTGCAGAATCATGAACATGGACCCGGCCTCATAGGCTGTATTATTAAGTCTGAAACAACCCAAACACCCTCAACACGAGAGCATAATATGCAGGACGAAACAAACAACAACGTAAAAAAGAGGACTCTCAGAGACTTCTTTAAGAAACAAGGAACTAAAGTTCAAGCCTCAATCAACCCCATTGAAATATCGCCCCAACCTGTCCAGCTGCCCCAAACTCTCCCTAATATTGATTCAGTTCAGATTAAAGTGCAGGCCTTGATTCATGAACAGATTCAAAACCAGGCCACCATCATATCCCCAGACGGTCATTCAACAAGGGACGTACTCTCTTCACCTGAAAAAAATATGTTAAGACGAGTTATCCGGCCAGGAAATATATCTCCCCCCTCACAACAAGTCCATCAATTTAATAAGGAACAGAGTCCATCACCAATACCCATCTCAAGCGATGATTCTTCCTTCTACCTCAGATCACTCATATAGCAGGAAACCAACCTTCATATAGATAACCTGGGCTCCCCTGGAAGCAAAAGAAAATCTACTCACAATGGGCCAGAACCATTCCAGGTAACATCAAGCCGTTAACGTCAAAGACGCCACCTGTCTTTGCCCATTACGAATCTCCTGAAACAAAGTCGGGTGAGCCCAATCACCATTGCCTTTTGGATTTTATCTTTTTTTAAGACAGAACTTAATAAAACAAAAGACGTAACTGAATGTCATGACCCAGCAGCATTATAATCTACCATCATCCGGCCCCAACTCCTACAAACTTTACAATCCACAGTGTCCGCATTAAATTATCAGTCAGACAAACTTGATTTACAAGTCAACCTTCTAAATACACTAGCAGTATATACGGCAGGGATCGACAACAAACTAGAAGGCTTGCTCGCTAATAATCGATAGTCTGTCTACGCTTCCCCAGTTCCTCGCTTTGGTCCTGACAGAAATAAAGAAACTACCATCAGGTTTGCAAGTTCACCCACATCCCCCAGGCTCACACTCAATTAATGTAACCACTCCGAAAGTCAAGACCAAAGGATAAATCACAATAAACTGGGCAAAAACTATAAGGTTTCTTCAGCAAAAATCGACACACGACCAACCGATACCTTAGTAGTAGTTTTGTCCCCAGACAATTGAGACAAACGAGTGGCACCCAGGGAGTATGGTATCTTCCAACCAACCAAATCAAATAACAAAAATAACACCCCAAGTTGAAAATAAATAAACCACTCACATCCGAGACAGTGCAAATTGCCGATACCAGAGATGCTTGCCCAGTAACCGGATCAATGAATAAATCTCCTCAAAAACAACATCTGAGCAAAAGAGAAAGGAAGAGATTATGGAAAAAATGCAATAAACGTAGTGATTCAAAATATGACCAGTGAGCCACTACACATAGAAAAAGGTAGCACACGACTCAGCTCAACTAGTACCGTAAGTTCTGATAGCACTCTTACATCACCACAAAAATCACCAACACCATTATTTACAGACTTACCCAGCAAGGTGCTAACAGCACCCGCCAATAGCAAAAAAAACAAGGATCTACCTGGGGCCAGGGGAGATGTTCCAGCAAAGCCTCTACAGCCTTCGACATCAGATGAGCCGGGAAAGGTCACGAAGCCAGAAATATTATCTTATATCGTTAAGACCGGACTAGATGACCTGATAGTCCCAACAAATATGGTAAGCGCACCAAAGGAAAACCAAAACAAGGAAACCATAGAAAATCAGGACGATGAGTATAGGTCAATAGGCAAGGAGAACCTTCAGATAACATTATTCAAGAATATGGACATATCACAAACGAGTAAGCTTTTACCCAATAAAGTAGACCATGAACCCCAAGGCGAACATGTGGGACATAAGCAACACTCGCCCTATATTTAAAGAAGAATTGACTTATCTTAAATTACGGACGAAGACAATCATAAGACCTCGGGCCAGGACCCCCTAACGACCAATTTAAAAACCAAATTGTTATTTATTCCTTAATATCACACTCAAGGACCGCATGACATCCTGAATAGAGGGAACATTCTGAAACTTTTTAAATGTACCCCTGAACTGCGTCATATTGAATCCAATGACATAATCTCAATTGAATTTAAATCCATCGGAAGTAATCAATTCACAGAATCAACGTTAATCACTTTTTCAACTGCAGCAATCAAGGAGCAGGTAATATCAAGGTCCGACTTATTTAACAAATGGGGCATCAGAATAGTTCCCCAAACCAAACCATGGTACCCTTCGGTCCTTGCAGAACCCCCGGCCATACTAGATAAACAGGGACCAATATCCTTCTCAATATTAAGATCAGCTAAAGGCTGATCCCCAGTAAGGGCGATCGACCCAAAAACAGAGGAGGCCAAAACAACGGCGATTGACTGGGCCTGGCTGCCAGCAGCACTGAATGGGAGAAATCACAATTGAACTCAACCCAGTCTCTCAGTGTGCTCATGGAACATCAACTGCCTTCCCCCAAAACTTCAATCCCCAGATGTGATAACGTTTTTTAAAAAATCACGAGGTTATACTATTGCAGGAAACATGGTCCCTGGTCAGCCTCCCAATAGAAGGATACTTGGAATACAGAACACTGCTCAGAGGCTGCATAAGTCTGGCTGACCCAGCGGTGGTCTCTCAATTTACATTTCAGCCAAGTTAAATGTTAATATAATGCAATTGACATTTAAAGAAGATTGGATTTCCGGCGTAATGATCAACAATTCCAAACAGGGAGGAAAAAAATGAAGTTTAACCACCTAATCCAGGTTTTATGTAATATACAAAGTCACTATAAAAGACCAGACTGCCTAGTATCCGGCGTTTACAACACAAACCTTTTTCAAGAACTTCCGGAAGAGTATGACGCACCGTGGCCAGACATTCTGGAACAAACAAAACCCACTGGCAATAAATACAGCAAACTAGGCTAATATATGGTGCTACAACTCAGTGCTCTGGGTTACACAATCCTAAATGGTTGCTTCCCCAAGGATAATCCTCCCAACTGGACAAGATCAAACGGTCATACCCATTCTTTTCTAGAGTATACCATCTGTAACAAGGAAATCCTTCCTTTTATCAAGAATTACACCATAGCTGTTCGAGGAGACAGTGACCATCGCCCCCAAGTGACCACAATGTCATTTCACTTAGTACATCATGCCATGACAAGCCTGACTTCAGAAGGTAACTATAATGAAAATCTCAAAAGGTTGAAATGGTCTGATCCGATTGTACCAGCAATAATGAGCCAATGTAGAGCCCAGCGAGATTCAATGCGTATTGCTACATACCTGCCCACTACATCATGGGAACTCTTCTCCCGGGAACTGCTTAAAAAATTCCCACATACTACACGAAAATCTAAAAAAGGAAATCAAGCAATAAAAACATCCGAACTCAGGAAATTAAAATCAGCACGTAATAGTGCCCTAAGACAAGCACGCAGGTTCCCAGGGAAAACCCATAATTCAAAAAAATACAAGCAAGCCCAAAAAGCACTTTGACATGCAATATTCATGGAGAAAAAGAAACGCTCCGAGCAGTTCTGGCTAAAATTGATATACGCAAGTAAAAATCATATTCCAAACCTTTTTGGTCACTTGTTAATTCCAAAACACAGAAACAAGGAGGACAAAGTAGCGCTAACATTTCCGAAGCTGAATGGGGATCCTATCTAACATCTCATTTTGATGACCCAGTAAAAGATGTCCCATTGACCAGACCACTAGCCACGGCTCTACAACCCAACTCGTGTCAATCATTAGGCATAATGGATGCAAAGACACTAGGAAACCCGCTGAATTAAACACAAGGACTCCATCAACAACTGATACGAAATTTTTGGCTCAGCCCACAGAACTGTCACAAAGTGCACCAACAACTCTGGGAATCATTACGGAAAAAACTGTTCGAATTATAACTGATATGCACTTTATCCTCACCTTACTTACCAATAGGTATGTTCGTTGCGCCCAATAGGCGTTTGAAAAAACTTATTTTCAAAAAGTCAGATAGCCTCATGAGCCTATGCGTGGTATTGGGGGTATCACGCGGCTCCGGTGACTTCACCGGAGCCGTGTTGAGGGGAAGGCAGGCGAATGAACCATGCAGTAACCGTTGTTTACCGGGCAACGAGGGAGGATACCCCCAATACCACGCATAGGCTCATGAGGCTATCTGACTTTTTGAAAATAAGTTTTTTCAAACGCCTATTGGGCGCAACGAACATACCTATTTATAAACATTGATAGGTACATTACACATTTATTTTTTTCAAACACTTTCACATTTCATGTGAGTAAGGTGAGGATAAAGTGCATATCCTCGTCCTGAAGAAGGAGCCTTGCGCTCCGAAACATGTTGACACTTTAATGGTTGATATACCCTAGTACGTATATTATCAACCTGACTTTGCACCTTTTATTAATACCAGCCGAGGACATAATAAATAATTGTTTTCCTACGTGCCAGGTATTTTTTACTCACCTTTTTTCACCTCACCTCACTCACATTCTTCCCTTTAATACACACACACCCTCACATAGTTCACATCTTAGTGCTCCTACGTAGCCGTTAGTCGTAGCACGCCGCATCCCGTAGAGGGATGCGAAGGCCCCGATGATGAAGCATGACACCAAGGGGCCTGTTGGTGTGTGAGGGGTATTTAAACAACACTGTGTGTTCCCCATCACTTTAGGGACCACTGCCACCCTCTGAGTGGATTCTACTTTGTTTATTATTAATATAAGGCTGCAACATGACATCATCAAGTCAAAACTGTACATATGTGCCACAATACTTGATGTACGGTACAAACAAATTCTGCTGTCTTTCATCCCTTTTTCTGAGTGGGATGTTTCAAACTAAAAGAGGTGGATTGTGGAGCAAGCCGGAGACTTGGAAGAAGAATGGCTGGAACTTCGAGTCCCACCTCGCAATTTGGAGTTCCGCCTTCAACTTCCAGAGAAGGCAATCTTGTCTCACAGTATCCAACAACATCAACCAGAATAGCAGCAAAACAACAAAGGAAGGACTGGACCCAACCTCTGCAATGTCTTGGTTTCAATTGGCAGGGCTCAACTCCAGTGCAGAGGCGATGGTCAAACAGGTAGAGCAAGTGGCAGCACAAATGACCATCCACAGGATGTTCCAGGAGGATCTGGATGATCCAAAAGAGGTCTATGTGGATCAGAATCTTTTGATGTATTGCTATGGGAAGATGTGCCAATGGCCAGAGCTCAGCTGGCTGGCAATGAAGCTGGCTTGTCCTGTCACCAGTGTGTCTGCTGAATGTATGTTCAGTGCAGCTAGTACGGTCGTCACAGTGAGAAGGACCAGTCTCTTGCCTCAAAATGTGGAGAGATTGAATGTGATCAAAATGAACCAACATTTTATACCACACAATTACACCGTTCCTGAAACAGAATCACAGGAGGATGAAGAGGGTGATTGGTCTGAAATTGAATCAAATGTGTTAGCTGTCCAACTTCTGGGTGAACCACCTGAGTTTGAGGACAAACTCTACTTCCCGGACTAAGTATTCCAGTGCCCCCATTAAACCTTTAGAGTTTCTCATTGAAATTAGTTTTTCTTTACAAAAAAGTAAAAATAATTAGCTAGAGTAACAATATTATTTTTGTGTCATATTTATGCTGCCCCACATTTTTTATGAGTCACATATATATTGCCAGATTGCAGTTGGACCAGTGTGCATTGGAGAAGCCTACACAATTCATGACATTGGGGACAATGCCTGCTCCCTTGCATACCTATTGCCTAACACCTATCCCTTTTTTGTATCACTTAATACTAGAGCGGCTGTCCCATATAATCATTTACTATGTACAGGACTGCCTGCCAATACCAAATTTCAATGTGTTGCCTGCATCAAAGATGATTGAATACCCAATGACTGAACTACCCGTGCCTGCCTTGGATGGAGAAGTGTGGCTCAGAGGTTAGAGGCAGCAGACCCGGAAGCTGAGATCTGCCCTGGACCATGGTTCAATTCCCCGCCTCGGCGGGTCTTGGGCTAAAAAAAAAAACATTCCGCGGACTCGATAATTCTCGCCCCGGTGCCTCCTCGACTCACGGGTTCACACTCTGCGACTCTGGGCAATAGCTTGTTTAATCTCCACAATGGCCCCTTGCGGCGGGATGCCTGACTTTCACCTTGTGGATACCCGGCTATCTCACAGGGGAATACCAGGAAGGGTTCCCTAAGCAAGTGCCGGGAAACCCTCTGTGGGTAGCTGTGCGCTATATAAGCTCAACTACATTTACATTTACATTGACATGGAATGAGGTAACTTCAACTATTGAAATGGTGAGTGACTGATTGTATGAGTGATGATTTAAGTTGATTGATGAGTCATGTTGTGGCAGACACTAAGGGAGGGTGTGGGTTGAACTGTAATATAAGAAATTTCTTGAGATGATTATTGATTTGCATTGCTTGGGACTTGAGTGATGGGTGACTATTTTATTTTCCCGGTGTTCTCCTTTTTTGTGGTTCTTCAGATACCAGAGCAGTCACTTTAGTTATCAAGCAAAAACCTATGCAAAATACTGCAATTCTGTTTCATTCTCTACGTTTTGTCAACAGCAGTGTACTGCAACCCACATCTATCTTGCTTGGGTCTTCAGGATTCATGATTTATTTATTTATTTATTTATTTTTGTGTTTTATAGAGCACGAACTAGACCCTTAAGGGTATCAAAGCGCTTTACAGGATTGACAAGTGGTATAGAAAAGACTTTGGAGGGCTGGATACATTTGGAATATAAACAGGTAGATACATTTTGCAAGAAACAAGCGGTCTCAAATCCCGGGCTGGGATGCCCAGAGATGCCGGGTGGATATCATCCCGAAAAATCATGGTGAGGCCGTAATAGGAGGTAGAACAAAGGCACTGAGGAGATTGTAATGCAAGAGTTAGGAGAGGAATTTGTCCATTAGGAAGGTTTTGGCAACCTTTTTAAAGTGTGCCAGAGATGGAATTCTTCCAATGGCGGGCGGGAGTGAGTTCCATATTCTTGGTGTAGCCCCATGGAAGGCCCGATTGTACGTCTTTTTTTTTGCAAGCGTGCTGGTTGGAGCAAGAGTTCTCTGGTGGACCAGAAGTTTGTGACTCCTCCGGATACCGCGAGTTTCTGAGCGAGAAATGAAGGGGAATTAGCATATAGAGCCTTGTGAGTGATGCAGGCTAGCTTAAGTTGGAATCTGGCCTCGAGAGGAAGCAAGCTTAGATCTTTAAGGTCTGGAGACATGTGGTTACATTTCTTTGAACCTGTTAGGAGTCTGGCGGCAGCGTTGAGGCAGGCTTTTAATGGGGCCAGGGAGATCTTGGGTAGACCTGGGAGGGTAGAGCATCCATATTCCAGTCTGAAGATGACTAGTGCTTGGATTGCCATTTTTAGGTCGGGAGTGTCAAGGAAAGGTTTATGGGTTCTTAGGTAGCTCAGGTGAAATCTGGCAGTTTTAGTCATCGAGTTGATGTGGCCATGCATATTCAAGCTGCAGTCTAGGGTTATTCCAAGGGATTTAGCAGAGTCCACTATGGTTGGTGGGCAGTTTAACTCTGTGATCGCCTTGATCGATTCCTGAATGTCAGGGTTTGCTCTGGGTGGGGAGATTAAAAGAAATTCTGTTTTCTTTGCGCTAAGTTTGAGCTGGTTAGAGGTGGGCCAATAGACAGTCAGCTTCAAGGCCTCATTCAGGCAAAGAATGTCCTCAGGAGAAGAGATTTTGTGATCGGCGAGGGAACAGACAAGTTACCGTTGATTAGGAATCTCTGAGAGCAGTTCTGGAGGAAGGACATAAACCATTCAAGAGCGGGGCCAATTAATCCCATGCTGATTTTGAGGCGTTCAAGGAATTTTTCATGATTGACTGCATTGAAAGCCGAGGATAGATCTAGGAGGATTAGGAGACAGGTTTTGCCTTCGTCAAGGGTTTGGAGGGCGTCCTCCACTATGTGGAGGAGGGTGGTTTCAGTGCTGTGTCCAGGTCTGAATCCGGATTGGAAGCCGTCTAGTAGATGGAAGTTGGTGATGTGTTGGCTCAACTGCTGTTGCACACATTTCTTCAGAACTTAAGCTAGAAGCAGGATATTGGCTGTAGGTCTATAGTTGTTGGGGAAGGCAGGATCCAGCGTAGGTTTTTTTAGGATGGGGATGACTTGGCCGGCTTTAAGAGAGTCAGGTATCGATCCCTGAAGGAGGGAAGCGTTGGTTATTGCAGTCCAAGTAGGGATGATATCCTGGGAGGCAGTGGCTAAGCAGTTAGAGGGGAGAGGGTCATTAAAGTGGTTGTTTGGGTTTAAAGAGGATAGAACTTTCGAGACAGAATGTTTGTGATAAACTTTGAAGTTGGACAAGTGCGCTTTGTTTTTGGGTAATGTCTGCGGGGGGCAGCGCGGTGAGATGAGGCTGAGCTGATGGGTTTGGGAGTAAGTGGCGGATCTAAGTTTGTTTCCTAAGGCAGTGATTTTGTCGGAGAAGAAGGAGGAAAATTCCTCGCATGATATTAGAGATTTGGGTTTGTTTTGAGGTTTTTGCCAGTTTGTTAGATTGGTGTTTGATAATGATAATGATGATAATGATAATGATATTTATAAAGCGCACAAATACCAAAATGGTGTCCCGGTGCTAGAACCATGAGCAGATCCCCCACCAGCCCCATCATTGAAATAGCCAGGTTTTCAGATTTTTTCAAGAGAGAGCTGGCATTCCTGATCTCGGATGGCAGGAGGTTCCACAGCTTAGAAGTGCCGTAATGAAAACTCCGCCCTCCCCACTGCAGGGTCCGAATTTTTAGAACAGTAAGTAATTTAGCACCTGTGGAACGAAGTAATCTGCCTGGCTGATACCACCTAAAAAGTTTCTGCAGGAACAACGGGCCTTTAGATGACAAGGCCTTAAAAGCCACACAAAGCGCCTTGAATTTAATCCGTTGCCTCACTGGAAGCCAGTGCAGTTTCCGAATTTACTCAGAGATGGATTTTTGCCGGGGGATGCCCAGCAAGAGGCTGACCATTTTAAATAGCTAGTGAGGTACGTTCCTGGCGTTCCCCAGTTCTGTTCTTAAGAATTCTTTTTTGCGTTGGTGACTTTCCTTTTTAGTTTTAGCGAGCAAGATCATCAAGAATGTTAGAAATAGTTGTGGAATAATGTTCAGTGAGGTTGTTGACTGTAGTGATATGAGGGAGGGGCGATCAGTCTCGCAGCGAGCAGCCAGTTTCCTGTGATCAAGGTTCTTGATGTTTCTAACCCAACATTTGGGAATCACGGGTTGTGGTGCCCTTGTCTTGTGGGTGCCAGGCAGAAGGCAGATGAAAGTGCGGTGGTCAGACCAATCGCATGGGTCTGTAGAGATAAGCTTGACCGCTAACTCCTTAGCGATGATCCAGTCTAGAGTGGTGCCTTTTGAGTGAGTTGGGAGTGTGCAGGCTTGGGTAAGGGCTTGATCGACCAGGAAGTCTCTAAAGGCATTGACCTGAGGGTCCTTGGGGTTGTTCCAGTGCAGGTTGAAGTTGCCAAGCAAAACGTCTTTAGATTTTGGGGCAACCTTGGCTGTGAAGATTTCCATGAGGTGGTCAGTGAAGGTGTCATTCTTCCCAGGGGGTGGTGAAAGATATGCAGTCTGCACAGTTGGGTGGTGTTGCTGCATATGGAAAGTGCAAGGTATTCGCAGGAGTTTGTGGGATCTGCCAGAAGTTCAGTACCGAGGAGCTTAGAGTGGTAGATGCAGGCAATGCCTCCCCCTTTGTTTTAGACTGCTTGTCCAGTTTTACAATGTTATGATTGGGAGGGACTAAGAGGTCTAGGCAGGGCAATAAGGACCAAGTTTTGGTCAAGATAGCTAAGTCAGATTTTTGGCTCAGGATGAGATCAGCGACATCAGTGGTATGCTTTACTGCCGAGCGGCAGTTAATTGGGAGGCCGGATAGTGGGGGGTTGGAGTGAGTGTCGTGAGTTGGGGCAGAGATGAGTACTAGCCCTAGGTTGCTATTAAGAACTCTTCTGTTACAGAGGGTAGCTGCTCTGTTGGGGTTGATTGCAACCGTGCGGATGGCGTGTTCATCACTCAAGTCTAAAGGGCATTGGGTTACCAGGGCAGATTTGTAGCTAATTAAGAGGTCTAGATCATCTTCCTCTGGGAGGTCTAGTGGACTAGGAGTTGCAGGGGTAGATTTGTAGGTAAGGAGGAGGGCCAGAATTTCCTCTTCCAAGAGGTGGCAAGGTTGATTGCGAGGGCCCAGGCACAGGCATCTCAGGGATAGGGGTAACGGGTAAAGGAGGGGCTCAGTGGAAGGAGGAGTAGAGTTTTGTGGGAGCTTGAGATTCGAGAAGGAGGTTCTTTAGTTCCAGAATGGAGTTATGGATGCTCTGAGTTTGTTTGGTTGCTCTGTAGTGGAGAGTTAAAATATCCCTAAGCTCTTGCGGGCAGGAGGCCGATAGTTTGGGAACGGTTCTGATGGCATGTGCTGGTAGCAAGTTGGTGGGGCTAAGTTGACCAGTGTCGTGAACCCATGGAAGAGGTTCAATATCCATATAGGAGGGAAGAGTTTGCAGGCAGAAGGTCAAAGGTTTGGGGATAATTCTGTTGGCATGTGCTGGCAGCGTGGTAGAGGGGCTAGGTCGACCAGTGTCATGAGCCCTTGAAGGAGTTTCAATAACCATATAAGAGGGAAGAGCTTGCGGGCAGGAGGTCACTGGTTTGGGCATGATTTTGTTGGCATGCGCTGGTAGCATGGTAGTGGGACCTGTGTTGTGAGCTCTTGGAGGGGTGGTTTGTGAGTGGCTAGGCACCCTTGGCGGATTGGTCGAGGGATGGTGGGGGGAGCGTGGATGGTTGAGGGTCGTGCACATATTTTTTGAGGAGGGTGAAGAGGCCCCCAAATTTATTGAGGTCATTGGGTGGAGCTTGGATCAGGACGATGCCTTTTTGTATAAAGTGATGGTAAGGTCAGCTCCCAGGTTTGAGGATGGTGTGATTGTGAGCTTATTGCAGTACGGAATGTTCCTGGTTTCGTGTACGTTAATGAGGTATGAGATGGCTTTGTGCCATAGAGATGTTTTTCTGGAGTAGAAGATGCCCTTGTCCGCGCTGAATCATAGGTCAAAGATCAGGATCTCGGGAGGACTTTTCAGTATGGAGTGTTGGAAGGATTTAGCGGCGGTTTTGGAGAGATTAGGATAGACAACGGTGTAAGAGTTGTCGCCACTAGAGGTCAGGCAGGGCCCTGCCATGCTGGTGTGAGTGGGGACTTTAGGGTTAAAAAGGAGCTGAGGAAGGTTTAGGTATGATTCTAGCAGTGCTAAACCCTACTCAGGGGTACCACGAAGGAGGTCGGCAGAAGTGCTGGGCTCTGGCAGCGAGGAAAACGCTCCTGGGCCTAAACAGGAAGTCCGCAGACTAGCAGGGCATTCTGAAAGACAGAGAGCAGGCAAAAGATCAAGTGCCTGGATGGAATGCATTAGAGTAGGTGATTTTGGGGAGGACGACCACCCTCATGATGGCTCCATTATAGGTAAGTAGGGGAGAAAATCTCATTAGGTCACTGGACTAACAAATAGGCAAGTCTACACATCCAGGAACGTTGCAAAGTACAAGGGTCAAGCTAATTGGATGCCCCAAGTCATCGCCATGAGAACGCAGATCTTAAAAAGCAATGCAGATGAGGCCGATGCCACACTCGAGATGGGCTGAGGTGGCCGAACAGAGAGGCCAGACGAGGCTAACATAGGGCTTACCAGGGCTGCGACCGACCCAGAGCGAGGTGAACCCAGTTAAGTGGAGGTTGTCTCAGAGGCGAAGAGGCACCCGCTTGGCACCGCAGGGCTCTGGGCCCAAGCTGGAAAAGGAGGCAGGAGGTGGGGGGTGAGGCAGCAATGGGCCAAGCAGTGTAGGCGTCACCCCATATGCGAAAGGCACGCAGCTAGTGCAGCAGGTCTCCGGGCTGCCCCACCAGCAGGCAGGAGGACGCTGTTGTAGGAGTCCATTGCAGGGGTAGGTGTCTGCAGGGGCGAGGCTGCAGCAGGTCTCGGGACCCCCCCCACCGGCTGACTGAACAGCACTGATGAAAGAGGCCGCAGGGGCGAGGTTGCAGCGGGCTAAGTCAAGTGGGCGTCCATGGGGGTAAAGCCGGGACAGGCCTCAGCGCCTCAGGCTTCGGGTTTGGGCCAGGATAGTGGGGACCAGCATAAACTGTGCACTCACAAGCCTGGGCATCAAGGACCCGCACCCTGGCAGATCAACAGACAATCCAGGGAATCCCGCCCAGAGCTGCCAGGCCACGGTTCCCGAGAATTCGATTGGGTAGTGAGCGGGGGGAAGAACTCACCATAACAATTTGCCAGAACACTGGGCAGGTCCAAAGTGATGAGTTACAGTCAGTGCCAAGGAGAACAAGAGAAGCGCTGATCTGTTGCCTTGCGCCTGCCGCCTGCTGACTTGCGATTTACCTCCTGGTTTGCTGTGGTGGCCGCTTGTGGTCTGTGGCGTGCGGCCTCTCACAGGACCTTGGTTCCACACAGCCTCCAGTACAGCCTTGAATACCAGGACAAAACCGCTGCAACTGTAGTGACCTGGTTAGCTTGTCAGCATGTATAACAAATTGAGGAGGTAGTTTTTCTCATCACTTGTGAGAACCTGCGAGCCTGCAGTGAGACAGTGAGACAGAGGAGCGGGTGAGAGAGTTGCGAGCTGCATCTCTGGAAATTTTTCCCCAGGATCAGGGATAAGACGCAGAGGTCGGGCTCATCCCACAGCGTGTGGCGAGCCTGGCGACCGGGCACAGAGCAGCCTGGCTGTCTGCTGCCTTACCACCAATACAGCCACAGCAAGGGAGCTGCCTGGGAAAGACAGAGGCGGGCAGCCCACAACCAACCAACCAACCAACCTACTACAGCACCGTCACCGTGATACTGCCAGTGGACATTGTGAGCCAGGTATAAGTGTTGATCAAGTAGATAGGGGTGACTGGGGGCAGTACTGAAAGAACAGAGGGGTCGAGCAGGGCTTAGGGGCAGCTCCCCTAGTTTTCCCCTCCCCTCCCTTGGCTCCACATTTTTACCCACAACAATAGAGTGATGTCTGGCTGCAGTCAACATACGCTAAAACCTAAAAAAAAAAAGAGAAAAGGCAAATCCATCGCATTATAAGGAAACCAAGTGAAGGAAAGGAAGGAAAAAAAAAATAAAAATAAAGAGAGAGTTAAAAGCCAAGCGTAGCCACTTCCACTCCCCCTCTCCTTGGTTAAATCATAATGCGGTCTGTAAGGCTTAAAAAAGAAACTGCAAAAAAACGTGAAAAGTTGAATAAGGAATCCATAGAACCACTCGAGGAACAGGAGACAGCGCAACACTACCCCCTATCACCAACTCATCTGCAGAATCATGAACATGGACCCGGCCTCATAGGCTGTATTATTAAGTCTGAAACAACCCAAACACCCTCAACTCGAGAGCATAATATGCAGGACGAAACAAACAACAACGTAAAAAAGAGGACTCTCAGAGACTTCTTTAAGAAACAAGGAACTAAAGTTCAAGCTTCAATCAACCCCATTGAAATATCGCCCCAACCTGTCCAGCTGCCCCAAACTCTCCCTAATATTGATTCAGTTCAGATTAAAGTGCAGGCCTTGATTCATGAACAGATTCAAAACCAGGCCACCATCATATCATATCCCCAACAAAGGACGTACTCTCTTCACCTGAAAAAAATATGTTAAGACGAGTTATCCGGCCAGGAAATATATCTCCCCCCTCACAACAAGTCCATCAATTTAATAAGGAACAGAGTCCATCACCAATACCCATCTCAAGCGATGATTCTTCCTTCTACCTCAGATCACTCATATAGCAGGAAACCAACCTTCATATAGATAACCTGGGCTCCCCTGGAAGCAAAAGAAAATCTACTCACAATGGGCCAGAACCATTCCAGGTAACATCAAGCCGTTAACGTCAAAGACGCCACCTGTCTTTGCCCATTACGAATCTCCTGAAACAAAGTCGGGTGAGCCCAATCACCATTGCCTTTTGGATTTTATCTTTTTTTAAGACAGAACTTAATAAAACAAAAGACGTAAATGAATGTCATGACCCAGCAGCATTAGAATCTACCATCATCCGGCCCCAACTCCTACAAACTTTACAATCCACAGTGTCCGCATTAAATTATCATTCAGACAAACTTGATTTACAAGTCAACCTTCTAAATACACTAGCAGTATATACGGCAGGGATCGACAACAAACTAGAAGGCTTGCTCGCTAATAATCGATAGTCTGTCTACGCTTCCCCAGTTCCTCGCTTTGGTCCTGACAGAAATAAAGAAACTACCATCAGGGTTGCAAGTTCACCCACATCCCCCAGGCTCACACTCAATTAATGTAACCACTCCGAAAGTCAAGACCAAAGGATAAATCACAATAAACTGGGCAAAAACTATAAGGTTTCTTCAGCAAAAATCGACACACGACCAACCGATACCTTAGTAGTAGTTTTGTCCCCAAACAATTGAGACAAACGAGTGGCACCCAGGGAGTATGGTATCTTCCAACCAACCAAATCAAATAACAAAAATAACACCCCAAGTTGAAAATAAATAAACCACTCACATCCGAGACAGTGCAAATTGCCGATACCAGAGATGCTTGCCCAGTAACCGGATCAATGAATAAATCTCCTCAAAAACAACATCTGAGCAAAAGAGAAAGGAAGAGATTATGGAAAAAATGCAATAAACGTAGTGATTCAAAATACGACCAGTGAGCCACTACACATAGAAAAAGGTAGCACACGACTCAGCTCAACTAGTACCGTAAGTTCTGATAGCACTCTTACATCACCACAAAAATCACCAACACCATTATTTACAGACTTACCCAGCAAGGTGCTAACAGCACCCGCCAATAGCAAAAAAACCAAGGATCTACCTGGGGCCAGGGGAGATGTTCCAGCAAAGCCTCTACAGCCTTCGACATCAGATGAGCCGGGAAAGGTCACGAAGCCAGAAATATTATCTTATATCGTTAAGACCGGACTAGATGACCGGATAGTCCCAACAAATATGGTAAGCGCACCAAAGGAAAACCAAAACAAGGAAACCATAGAAAATCAGGACGATGAGTATAGGTCAAGAGGCAAGGAGAACCTTCAGATAACATTATTCAAGAATATGGACATATCACAAACGAGTAAGCTTTTACCCAATAAAGTAGACCATGAACCCCAAGGCGAACATGTGGGACATAAGCAACACTCGCCCTATATTTAAAGAAGAATTGACTTATCTTAAATTACGGACGAAGACAATCATAAGACCTCGGGCCAGGACCCCCTAACGACCAATTTAAAAACCAAATTGTTATTTATTCCTTAATATCACACTCAAGGACCGCATGACATCCTGAATAGAGGGAACATTCTGAAACTTTTTAAATGTACCCCTGAACTGCGTCATATTGAATCCAATGACATAATCTCAATTGAATTTAAATCCATCGGAAGTAATCAATTCACAGAATCAACGTTAATCACTTTTTCAACTGCAGCAATCAAGGAGCAGGTAATATCAAGGTCCGACTTATTTAACAAATGGGGCATCAGAATAGTTCCCCAAACCAAACCATGGTACCCTTCGGTCCTTGCAGAACCCCAGGCCATACTAGATAAACAGGGACCAATATCCTTCTCAATATTAAGATCAGCTAAAGGCTGATCCCCAGTAAGGGCGATCGACCCAAAAACAGAGGAGGCCAAAACAACGGCGATTGACTGGGCCTGGCTGCCAGCAGCACTGAATGGGAGAAATCACAATTGAACTCAACCTAGTCTCTCAGTGTGCTCATGGAACATCAACTGCCTTCCCCCAAAACTTCAATCCCCAGATGTGATAACGTTTTTTAAAAAATCACGAGGTTATACTATTGCAGGAAACATGGTCCTTGGTCAGCCTCCCAATAGAAGGATACTTGGAATACAGAACACTGCTCAGAGGCTGCATAAGTCTGGCTGACCCAGCGGTGGTCTCTCAATTTACATTTCAGCCAAGTTAAATGTTAATATAATGCAATTGACATTTAAAGAAGATTGGATTTCCAGCGTAATGATCAACAATTCCAAACAGGGAGGAAAAAAATGAAGTTTAACCACCTAATCCAGGTTTTATGTAATATACAAAGTCACTATAAAAGACCAGACTGCCTAGTATCCGGCGTTTACAACACAAACCTTTTTCAAGAACTTCCGGAAGAGTATGACGCACCGTGGCCAGACATTCTGGAACAAACAAAACCCACTGGCAATAAATACAGCAAACTAGGCTAATATATGGTGCTACAACTCAGTGCTCTGGGTTACACAATCCTAAATGGTTGCTTCCCCAAGGATAATCCTCCCAACTGGACAAGATCAAACGGTCATACCCATTCTTTTCTAGACTATACCATCTGTAACAAGGAAATCCTTCCTTTTATCAAGAATTACACCATAGCTGTTCGAGGAGACAGTGACCATCGCCCCCAAGTGACCACAATGTCATTTCACTTAGTACATCATGCCATGACAAGCCTGACTTCATAAGGTAACTATAATGAAAATCTCAAAAGGTTGAAATGGTCTGATCCGATTGTACCAGCAATAATGAGCCAATGTAGAGCCCAGCGAGATTCAATGCGTATTGCTACATACCTGCCCACTACATCATGGGAACTCCTCTCCCGGGAACAGCTTAAAAAATTCCCACATACTACACGAAAATCTAAAAAAGGAAATCAAGCAATAAAAACATCCGAACTCAGGAAATTAAAATCAGCACGTAATAGTGCCCTAAGACAAGCACGCAGGTTCCCAGGGAAAACCCATAATTCAAAAAAATACAAGCAAGCCCAAAAAGCACTTTGACATGCAATATTCATGGAGAAAAAGAAACGCTCCGAGCAGTTCTGGCTAAAATTGATATACGCAAGTAAAAATCATATTCCAAACCTTTTTGGTCACTTGTTAATTCCAAAACACAGAAACAAGGAGGACAAAGTAGCGCTAACATTTCCGAAGCTGAATGGGGATCCTATCTAACATCTCATTTTGATGACCCAGTAAAAGATGTCCCATTGACCAGACCACTAGCCACGGCTCTACAACCCAACTCGTGTCAATCATTAGGCATAATGGATGCAAAGACACTAGGAAATCCGCTGAATTAAACACAAGGACTCCATCAACAACTGATACGAAATTTTTGGCTCAGCCCACAGAACTGTCACAAAGTGCACCAACAACTCTGGGAATCATTACGGAAAAAACTGTTCGAATTATAACTGAGGGCCGCTCGGATGGAGCTCCAGGGCCAAATGGTCCACCCCAGTCTCTGTTTAAACAGGATATAGAATTTTGGGCCAATCAATTGGCACCTCTTTTTTCCTATTGCTGGATCAACTCAGTTTTACCAAAATCGTGGCAAGGTGACATTATACATCCAATTTATAAAGGTGGTAACAGATCAGACCTAAAAAACAACAGGATGATCACCCTCCTGGACGTGGAATCGAAATACTATACTAAGCTGCTCCTTCAAGAACTGTCATCCTGGGACGCAAAAAATCATCTCATACCTTTCAAACAGACAGGATTTGTGCAAAAATCAGGCTCCATAACAAACTTGCTTGCAATTTCTGTCCTGTAGGATAAAGTGGCAGCCTCAGGAAAGTTAATGCATTGCTGTTTCGTTGACTTTAAGGCTGCTTTCGACCGCAAACCTTGAAGCCGATTATGGCTCAAATTGCAGAAATGGGGGATTCCACCAGCGCTACTACAAGCCATAATCGCACTACACACTAACACATGGATCCGTATAAAACTTGGGGATGAATCATACATCTCAAGGAAAATACAAACAACCCGCAGAGTGAAACAAGAGTGTGTGCTGGCGCCCCTCCTCTTTAACCTCTTAATCTCCGACCTATCAGAATTACGTGACAACGTTAATTCTCATCCTCCAAAACTCGCTGGGACAAGAGTTAGTAATCTACTGTATGCGGACGATCTGGTCCTGCTAAGTCACACCAGGGTTGGCCTGCAGAGACTACTTGATTGGTTGTCTCTACATACTACTGTAATCAATCTGGAACTGAATTTAACAAAGACAAGGGCAATCACCTTTGGGCAAATGAATTATCAAGGTGGCGGTTGGCAATACAATGGTAAAAATGTTGACAGAGCCCTTTCTTACAAGTAAATGGGGGTTCACTTGGACAGAAGGGGAACATTCTCTAAACATAGAGATGAGTTAGAAGCTAAAGCCCTGACAATTCAGGTGGCTTTTAAGACTCTTGCAAGGCAACTGTCTGGCCCTAGTCTAACTCCACTCATAACTGTCATGAAGGCAAAAATCATCAATTTCCTCACCTACAGCCAGGAGATCATGCAAGGGAAAGACAACAGCCACGTGAACAAAATAATAACAAGAACATTCAAACAGGTGCTGGGTTTACCAAAATATTCATCCCCCTCTCAAATAAGTCTTGAGTTTGGTCCTCAAGACCATCAAGTAGTAGGGCGTGGAGCATACATCAGGCTGTGCAATAAGTTGCGTACCTCCAGAGAAGGAAGCCTGGAGGCCCTTTTGTGGGTGGAAATCTCAGCTGGTCAACTTGGCAGTTCATACCAGCGCTATCAGCAAGATTCTTTAAAACTCCTTGATACAGAAGAAATCTGGTACAAAAGGGGGTGGTGATGGACGGAGCATCTGAATCAATCAAACACTCACACCCAGTCAAAAGATCTGGGTTTGATCCATCACCGTTCTTTAGCTCACTCTGCCACCCCAGTTCAGACATGGCTATATGCAAATCAGTCTGACCCTGTGCCTCATGGGAACAGTCCAGCCCGAACTGCCAAGCCATGTCTTCCCTGGACCGGTAACAAGCTTCCGAGGATTGGGTGGCGGAGTGAGCTAAAGAACGGTGATGGATTAAACCCAGATCAGTTGACTGGGGGTGAGTGTTTGTATTGTCAATGCTCCGTCCATCACCACCTTTGGTTTTTCTTCACAGAAGAAATCTGGACCTCTAATCCATCGCAGCAGGCACTTAAAATTCATATTAAAAGAAACGTCCTCCTCTGGTCCTTTCATTCGGATAGAGCCCAACTGGTGTAACGTAAGCACGCCTGGACAATTATATCAGGATTTAAGCCAGGGATTATGGCACCCCATCTGTCATGTACCTACTCAGTGCTGTGAAAAAAAGATTTTTGGCCCTCAGAATGGGTGAATGGCCATTCCTGTATCATTTGCCAAGATGGCGCTGTGCAAATTCCAACGTAATGTGCAGGGGCTGCGGGAGTAGCACAGACACAATCAAGCACGTGGTATGCCTATGTCCTCCAGTCCATGACGATCGAAAGATCTTGTTAAAGAGCGAATGGAACAAACTTGGAATTTGCATTTCCCGGCAAGCTATCCTTGCATCAATGAACCCGGACAATCCACAGCTTAATATCCAGTTAACCAAGTTCGTCACAGGAACAGCAAGAACATTTATAAACAGTGAGAACCAACAAGTCATCAACGGTTAATTATTAAAGGACAGATTAAGCCCTACATCGTTCTACTGATTTGCACACTCCTCCGCACCACTCAAGAGTAACAGACTACAGCCTCTGGCGTACAGACTATCATGCTTTCCTGTGTATCCCTGGAACTTTTAAATGATTGTATTAGGGATTTTACTATATAAATGGAATTGCATTACCATGAACTTCACCACAAATATGGAATTACATTATTAGCCGATAGTGGTCGACTTAAGTTCCGTTTACTATAAAGATTATTCTTTTAGTATCAAAGAAATAATGACGGCCCTCAGCACAGTGTCCAGTGGCAGAGCACCAGGATTAGATGGTGTACCAGCTGACGTCTTTATTAATGATAAAGAGCGATGGTGCAAGTATATTTATCTTCTTACCAACGCAATCGCTCGGGGCTCAACCATACCAACATCCTGGCAGGGTGCGGTAATAATACCTGTGTTTAAGAAAGGTGAACGATCCCAGCCGGGCAATTACAGGCCCATAAGCCTTATTGATACCATTCAAAAGGTAGTTGGGCGTCTAGTTGTAAACAGGCTCCTTTACTGGGCTGATGAGAACAATGCCCTGTCCCCATTCCAAGCAGGATTTCGAAGGTCTACTAGCACGGTGAACCAGGTGTTCCGCTTCACCTTACTACAGTGGAGGACTGTGTTGCTGGGCGTGGGTAGTCTGTACGCGGCTTTTGTCGATTTGTGGGCTTCCTTCGACCTAGTACCTAGGTCCAAGCTGTGGCTGGTGTTGAGGAACCAGGGCCTACCAGAAGAGCTACTGACAATGATAATGAGGCTTCATGAAGCAAACTTCGCTAAGATCCAGTGGGGGGGCCAGGGAATGGTGACTGCAGACGTCCAGGTGGAGCGGGGCACCCGGCAAGGGTGTTCGATGGCGCCCACACTTTTTACACTATATATTAACCGGGTTGTTGCTTGCATGTTGTCTTCGAATGTGGGTGCTCCCTCATTAGCAGGCACAAAAATTCCTATTTTAATGTTTGCAGACGACAAGTTGATTTTATCTAAGGCGCCGAGTGGACTACAGCGTGCTCTGTCTATTTTTGACCAATTTTGTGGGGAGCATGGCCTAGAAGTTAATGTGGCCAAAACAAAACTCATGATTTTTTTTTTTTTGTAAAATTTTTATTTTTCATTTTCAAAATAACAGTACATATATGGAGTTCACCAGGAAGCAATCAGTACCTCTCGAGATAGACCCTTCCGGGAGCAAAACAAAAGCAACAGAGCATCAAATTCGTGATAACAGAAGCAAAGTCAGTGCTCGGCATGTGCCCATGGCGGTAGTCTCTCAACAAGCGCAACATATAGCCGAGCCAACATGTCCATAGTCCGGCAGGGCCAAAGAGCTAGGCCAGACATCCTTGCCATGCTCCTCGGTGAACTACATACCAGTAAACAGAACTCCCCCCCCCCCACCCACTCCCTCCCCCCACGGTGGCGACTCACTCAAACCAAACCTCCTCCAGACAACAAAACTAGACCTGAAATAAATGAAGTGACCTCAGGGACGCGGGACAGACCGCGGATGGTAAGCCCTTGGACAGAAAATTCACCAACGGACCCCACTGGAATTGGAAGTTCTTATAATTACCAAGGAAGACGTCCGCCATTCTTTCCAAACTCAGAAGTTTCCACAGGCGCGCGTGCCACAGCGAGATTGCCGGTGCCTCCTTCTGTTTCCAGGCAGCTGCCAGTGTAAGCTTGGCAGCACCCAGGCACAGCCACAAAATCTTCTTGTCCGCTTTGGTCTGATGCTCTAGGCCGGGGTCTCGGAGACCCAGGAGAACAGAGGCCATTGAGTCCTCAATGGGATACTGCAGCAGTTCCTTAATGTGCGAGAGAATCTCGTCCCAATATGGCCGAATCACCGGACAGTCCCACCAGATGTGGCGAAAGTCCCCCAGAAACCCGCAACCCCTCCAACATTTATCGGAGGCGGCCGGATAAAAGCGATGTAGCCTGGTCGGACATAAATACCATTGCATAAGAGTCTTAAGGTGGGCTTCCCTGAGGTGAAGTGAATGATTAAACTTCGAGATATCCCGCCATAACGCTGTCCACTCAGCATCCAAGACAGTTCTCCCCAGCATCTCTTCCCACTGGTCCATATACCTAGGTCTAGGCGAGACTGCCGACCGAAGCAAGAGCTGATATATGAAGGAGATAGCCCCTTTCATCACCGACGTCCGTAGCAGGAAGGCCTCAAAAGTGGAGGGTGGCCGCGTGGCTGCCTCCAGTACCCCCGGCGACGTGGCCCAGTGGAGCAGTTGCGCATGACGGTATTGGTCATTCTGGGGAACCTCATAGTCCCTCACGCAGTTCGCAAAAGTGAGGGGGGCCTGACCATGGAACAGGTGAGTCAAAGTCCTACATCCCCCCTCCCTCCACGCATCGAAGGCCCCCTCTCGCTGAGCCGGCGGAAATGCCGGGTTGAAGTGCAAGGGCGTGAAGGGTGAGGGGAACGTAGTCCAACGGTCGTCCCCAACCAGCGTATCCCACACCTTCAGGACAGTACCCGTAGGCGTACTTATGTACGCATTTAAGGGGCGGTCCCTCCTAGGCTTCCAAGCCAGGTCCCAAACCGACCTCCCCGCCACACTCCGGTCCATATGGAGCCAATGCTTCTCCGACGTCTGCTGTGACCATTCTACTAAAATTCGCAGTTGCGCCGCCTTGTAATAAAGCTGGAGGTCAGGAAGCCCCACCCCGCCCTCGGATCTCGGTCTACGTAGTAACGCAAAGGACAAACGCGCTCGGCCCCCTTGCCACACAAATCGCAAGATCTGCGTTCTAAGGCGCCGAAAAAAGTCGCCGTCCAGAGGGATGGGGAGGGCCTGAAATAAGTACAAATATTTGGGAAGGAGGACCATCTTTACAGCATGGATTCTACCCAGCCATGATAGAAATTTAGGTTTCCATTTGTCCAAATCGGCTCTAGTCTTTGCCAGCAAAGAGGGGAAATTAGCCGCGAATAGCCCGCCCACAGTGGGGGTCAAGCGGACCCCCAAGTAGACAAGCGAGTCAGCAGCCCAGGCCAAGGGCGTCAAAGTGCGCAAACGTTCCGCATCCGCAGGCGATAGAGTGAGATTCAGGACATGCGACTTGCCGTAATTAACCTTGAAGCCTGCGACCACTTCATATTCCAGCAGGGTCTCCCTAACACAAGGCAACGAGCGTTCAGGATCAGCAATGGAAAGAAGTACGTCGTCCGCGAAGAGCGTGATCGTGTGCTGCTCTCCCGCGAACGGAATGCCCCGTATACCCTCATGTTCCCTAACCGCCACCGCCAGGGGCTCAATGCTCAACGCGAACAGGAGAGGGGAAAGGGGGCAACCCTGCCTAGTGCCTCTGGAATGCGGGAAGAATGCAGACAAGTGGCCATTGATTCCAACCCGAGATCTAGGACTGCAAAAATTAGCCCTCACCATGGTAATGAACTTTTCCGAAAAGCCAAAAGCCGTCATCGTATGAAACAGGAAGCGCCAGTCCACACGGTCGAATGCCTTCTCGGCATCCAACCCCACCAGGACCGCCGGGATGCGAAACCTGTCCGCCTTTTCAATGAGATGCACAACTCTGCGGGTATTGTCGTGAGTCTGGCGCCCCTTGATAAACCCGGACTGGTCAGGGTGTATGATCGCTGGAAACAGATCCTGCATTCTACGCGCCAAGATTGTCGAGTATAACTTCGCATCCAAGTTAAGGAGCGCTATGGGGCGAAACGAGGCACACTGGGTGTGATCTTTCCCCGGCTTCGGCAGGACCGTTATAACCGCCTCGGCCAGGGAGCCCGTCGAAGAGCCGGTCTCAGCCATGTCGTTAAAGAGGGTCACCAGGAAGTCGCAAAGGTCAGAGGCGAACGTCTTATAGAAGACGGCAGTGTATCCGTCCGGCCCAGGGGCCTTGTGCAGTTTCAGGTTCTTAATAGCCCCGAGTACCTCTTCCCTGGTAATTGGAGCCTCCAGGACCTCATTCCACTCTTTGGACACCTGGGGAAGGGGTAAGCGCTGCAGATACTGCATCTGGGACTCCGCATCCAGCTCGTCCCCAGTATAAAGGTCTCCATAAAAACGGCCAAAAATGGCCGCCTTTTGCTCGTCCCGGTGATGCAGCTCACCCGCAGCGTCCCTAATCCCCCCGATATACTCACGCTCCCGCCTATCTCGCAGCTGCCTTGCCAAATGTCTGCCCACTTTGTTACCGCAAGAATAAGACTGCCTGCCTAACCGCAACAGCGTCAATTCGGCCCTGTTATTGTAGTGGGCCCTCAGTTTCCCACGAACTGCGGTCAAAGGCCGGAGGGTAACTCTAGAGGGGTTAAGCTTGTGAGCCTGCTCAAGGACCGCCAATTCAGCCTCCAGAGCTTCCCTATCCTTGCGCCGTGCTTTATTAAGATTTGCATTGAGTCCCAAGCAAGTGCCCCTGATGGAAGCCTTCAAAGCGTCCCAAGTGTTGGAGACCGACGTGTCCGACACTGGGTTCAGCTCGAGAAAGTCCTTGATGGCCTTACGCAGTGCCTTACTAGAGACATCGTCCCGCACTACCGATGCCGGGAAATACCATTTCCTTTGCCCATCACCAGGTGAGGACCACCGGAGGCTAAGCACCAGGAGACTGTGGTCAGATACCGAGAGTGGAAGAATGACGGAGTCAAGGACATCCCCCCTAAGCGCCTGGCTAATAAAAATGTGGTCCAGTCGGGAGTATGATTGATGGACATGCGAAAAAAAGGTGTAATCCCGGGAGGCAGGGTGGAAGAAGCGCCAACTGTCGACCAGACCCAGATCCCCAACCACCTGCTGCGAGGAGGAGGAAAACACCCCTGTATGTACCCTACGGGTCCCAGAGCTATCCACATTCGCATCCCATACCAGGTTAAAGTCCCCTAAAAGGAACAAGTGCCCTTCCGCAAAGTCCCCCACACGCTGCAACAGTCCCTGCAAAAACTGATTCTGACCAGCGTTAGGGATGTACACCACCACAAACGTACAAAGCCTCCCCTGAACAAGCCCCTTCACCATCAGCCAGCGTCCATCCTTATCACTACAGACATCGTGGGGCTGGAAGTGCAGCGTAGAACGAAACAGGAGAGCCCCCCCTCTATGCTTTGTGGACGCCGAAGACCTATAAATGATGGGAAACGCCTTATGACGAAGGCGCAGCTCGTCCTTACGCGCCAGGTGGGTCTCCTGGAGCCCCACAACATCCAACTGATGATCAGTTACATACTTCCACACCTTCTGCCTCTTCTGCGGCGAGTTCAGGCCTTTAACATTCCACGTCCCTATACTAATCGGCATGATGGTCCCACAACCCAACACTCTCTATAAACAGCATCGGGCCCCCCCACCCTACAGTCAGCCATCTTCCGCTCAAGGGGAACAGTGACATGCGACCCCTAGATCTCTCCCGCGCCTCCCCATCCCGACCCCCCGCCTCCCGTAGATCCCCCAGCGCCATAGTCCACTCCCCACACGCCACTCCCACACCACACCAGACCCACCGTACATGCCATGAATCACTCCAGTCGCCACCAACATTTCCCGCCCCCTCCCCCCCCTCAAACCAACTGTCCCCTGAAGAAAGGGGGAACAGTGAAAGTGTAAACAGAACAGAAACAGTGAAAAATATACTCATCAGTCCCAGTGGTCCACAGTTCACGAAGCACCGACCACTCCGGGGACAGGGCAGGGAGACCATCTCGGTTCCTCCCAAGGTCACGGTCTGGGGAGTCTTCTCCAAAAGTACTTCCATTCACCCAGACCGGGGGGGTCCATGCCCCCTCCAGCGCCGATCCGCATTATCAAGTCACCGTCACGCCGCTCCGGAGCTGGCCTGTGACGCCGGCACCGACGCTGAAACTACTGAAGCCACTGCACTCCCCCTCTCCTGCTGGCTGGCATCGCGGTCCGGGCGCCCCCGCGTCGGAGAGGACCCCACTCTATGCCATGAAGAGGTCCGACGTCGCCTCCGAGACGGGGATGCATTCGACCCCTGGGACGGGGCAACCTCATCCAAACCCAAGAGCTCCTTCGCTTCCTGCAGGGAGCGTATCTGCATCAGTCGATTCTGCCACCTGAAGATGATCCTGAAGGGGTGCCCCCAAGAATATGCGATGTTGCGTTCCCGCAGAAGGGAAGTCACCGGTCTAAAATCCCTCCTTTTTTGAAGTGTAGATGCTGCTAGATCCTGAAAAAGTTGAGGCTGATGTTCCCGAAATTGCAGCGAATTTATGGCCCTAGCCTTCCGGAGGATGCGCTCCTTCAATTGAAAGTCATGAACACAGACAAGGATGTCTGGGGGCGGCCCCCCCCCTCTCCTGGGCAAACCAACGCGATGGACTCTATCCATCTGGATATCCTTCACATCGTCTTCATCCAAGATCTGCAGAAACAATTCCTTCACATAGCCTCGCAGGTCTCCCGACTCGCCATCCCATGGCACCGCTTTAATGCGAATGTTATTCCGCCGGGAGCGGTTCTCAAGGTCTTCCATGTGTGCCTGCAGGTCCAAGTTTTGCTCCGTGAGGCGAAGGACGTCTTGTTGGAGTAAGTGGACATCGTTGGCCGTGCCCAAATCATGGTCCTCAAGAGTCGCCACTCTTTCACCAATCCCATCAACGTCTCTCCGTACGTCCCGGAGGTCAGAGGCCAGCTGCGCCCGCAGCTCGGAGATGTCCTCCTTGATGGAAGCAAAAAGTTCGGTCATAAAAGCCTTAGTGGCCGGGGCCTCGTCATCGGACATTCTTGGCGACCCACTGGCACCGGGGGACGCCGGCTGCTGTGATGATTTAGCTGCGCCGTCCTTCACCACGCGTCCCTTGCGGGCCTGGTTAGCCATAATGCCGGGCGCCCTGCAACAGGGCGAATGTTCCACCAGTCACCACCAGAACCAAGCAGTGCCCGGATCCGGGCTTGCAGGCGTAGTAGTTGGTCCCGGCGGGCAGCCCAACTCTGCGTCCACCACTCCGCTCCTGGCCAGAGGCTCCCAGCGAATCTCCGGCGCCCAGACACCAGACAGTCGGACGAGCCAGGCAAAAGGGCGGCGTCACGCTCCTTATTCAGATCACCACCGGACCTCCAGGCACGCACCCCCAACAGCACCTCCAGTTCGCACCAGCTCACAGCGTAGGACCGGAGCCCTTCTGGAAATCCGGGCACAGGCAATGGGCAGAAGCAGTCCCCTCGGCCCACACACCATCCAGTCTGGCACCAGACGCAGCCTTTAGGGCCCCTCAGCAGCGTAGGAGGCCGCGCCCGCCTCGATCGCCCTCACCCTGCTTGGATCGCCGGTCCACTGTTAGCACCCCCTCCGGGCCGGCGCTCGTCTCCATGCGCCAAGTCCAACAGCTCTTGTCCGGTTGAATGCGGCCTCTGGGAAGCGCCCGGGGCCTCTACCACCCCTCCGGATCGGTGCTCCGGGGCCTCCGCTCTCCTCGCAGGTCAGGTCCCTCCGCCGCGTGGCTACACCCCCACAGCACCAGCGGCGCCGCGCAGTTCACAGAAGGGGCCCGGGGCATGCACCACCACAGCAGCAGTCGCCAGGTCGCCGCTGCAACAGGGGCCGGCAGCGCCCCCAACACTTCTCTCGTCGGGCCCCGTCAACAGGCCGGGCTCCCTCCGCACCTCTCCTGTCCAGAGCGGGGGGTCACTCACCAGGACTATGCCTCCCGGGGGCCCCGCGGAGCCCGGTCCCCGCCGCACTACAGGTGCTCCTCCGAACCCCGGTTGGGCACAGTGGCGCCTCCCCTCACCGAGGGCTCCGGGACCCCTCCGCTTTCCGGGCCGCTACTCGCCGGTACCCCCAAGGCACACCGGAGATCGTGGCTGCCCCTCACCGCCTCCGGCAACAGCCCGCTGCCCCGGCGGCTGCCGCAAGATGACTCAGGCGGGGCGGGGCACAGAAGGAGTCTCCCCCATCGCGATGGGCCCCGCGACACGCCGGGCCGGCCTCTGCTAATTTAGACCGGGGATCCACAGGCCGCAGAGCTCCGCCGGTCCTGCAGCCACTCCGGATGCCCCCTCTCCTCGCCGACGGCACCGTGCTCCTCCGCCGTGTCCTGGCGATCTCCGTCACCGATTAGAGGCCGAGCTGGACGCCAGGTGCCGCGCTATCAGCAGCTTTGCTGGATCGGCGCCCGAGAGGTAGGAAAAAACGTCCTACTCCGACGCCATCTTGGCCACGCCCCCAAACTCATGATTTTTAACCCCCACCGTAGTTTTAAATCTAAGTTAACTATGAATGGTCGTTCTTTAGAAGTAGTGAATGCCTTTACATATCTGGGAATTCATGTATCTAACGATCTCAGATGGTCCCAGCATATAGATATCGCTACATTAAGGCATAGGCAATTGGCTGGCGCTCTTGGTTTAGAACACAGAAAATCCTTGACTAAACCAATAAACCGAGCATTGCAGGTATATGAAGCAAAGGCTCTCGGCTCTGCACTTTATGGTGCTGAGCTGTGGGGATTCAAGAAGGTAGCGGCACTCCAAACCTCGGAAAACAAGTTCTTCTGGGTCATCACTGGTGTCCCCAAGAGTACCCCACTGGTGCCTCTCAGGTACGATCTGGGCAGAAAAGCGGTTGCCGATTTGGTTAGGCTTCGTCCGATCTTGTATTGGGGAAGGCTTTGGACTATGCCTGAGCTTTCTCACTATGCTGTGGTGTTCTTTGATATCATCAAAACGGATGTGTTCCACAAAATTGGATGGCTCAAAACTCTTAGTCTAACCTTAAGTGAACTTGGTCTCCAGGCACTTTGGGAAGATCCAGTGGGAACCCCCTTTCCAACAAAAAGAATCATAAAAGAAATCTATTGGGAGAAGGTAGCCGCTCGGACCTGGAGTAGTTCTAGTGCAGCGTCTATGGCTGGAGGATTCCTAGAAGCCAAGCCATATCCTTGCCTCGAACCGTACTTGGACGCTATAACTAGACCAGGTGACAGAAAGCTCCTCTTCCAATTAAGAGCGGGTGCACTCCCACTTAGATCACTGACAGGAAGGTGGGGAGGCGGAATTCATGATAGCTGCCCTGCTTGTGGTGCCGCTAAAGAAACAGTTGGCCATTTTCTATTTTCCTGTACAGCCTACTCTGACCCAAGACGTATTTGGCTAACACCAACGTGTAAAAATCTGGGTACCACTAGTAGTACTGTAGCTCTACGTATCAAATGCACAAGCACTTTAATGCCTTTAGCGATAGCTACAGCTAAGTATCTTGGATGGGCGTGGTCTATTAGACAGAGACTGTTAGTCACTTGATTGTTTTTCTTTTTGTTAGTCGGTCTGCATCTTATACTGTCATTTTTATCTCAAAATTTTTTATTCCAAAACTTTGTATCATGTAGTTTTACAAAATGTTATCCATAGAATTTTACTCTGTATGTGTATTTAAATTTTAATCTACTATCAAGTCTTATTTTAACTGAAAGTCTTATTCTTTAACAGTAATGATTGTTAATCTGGTTTTTATATTGTTCTATGTACTTGCTTTGATGAGTGAACCTAGAATAAAGCATTATTTGACTTGACTTGACTTGACCTTATTAGCGTTATTAAGTATTGCCTTTTAATAACTAATGTCTGCCCGTGGCCCTATCAGATGATAAAATCAGAATGGATAATTATGGTTTTTAACTGTCTTTTAATTACTTAAAAAAAACAAAAGAGCGTCGTTCTGTCTAGATGAGTTAATACTTTTATTATGACAAAAAATAGGTTTCTAGGATTTTAAATTATTTTTTGATGAACTTTATCTTTTTACTCGTTGTGATGGTACAAATGTAAATATCTTAATAACCATTCTTGATATACGTTTTTTATTATGGATGCATGTTCACCATTGGAATGATTTTTATTAAACAATAAAGTATTTCCAATCAATCAAAATATTTTATTTGACTCTAAAAGAGCCATAAAAGATTGCACATACATGTTTTCATTTAGGAGACAGCAAATGCACATACATAAAAACTAAGAGTTAAAAAAATGTCTAATATTTACTGCAAATCTTAGAAACAGTAAAAAAGATAGTTTAAAATGCAATAGATTGTCTCATTTGTTTCTAAGGAGAGTAGGTATTCCATTGCAGATGTATAATTTATAATCCCTGCTGCAAGTAATAAAGGGCAAATGAATTGCTTCTTCTGGGGGGTATGAAATCTACAAAATAAGATAAAGTGTGTAGTGCTTTTGCTTGAACAACATTCGCAGGGACAGACGGGGAGTGATGCAAACCATGAACCTTGCATAGGGAAAGCAACTAAGAAATGAATAGTTTTAAGACGCAGCCTAGTCAACAGAAATGTTCGGCTTTCATTTAAGTCAATTTGCAAATAGAGGGCGGGTTCTCTTTTTAGCTCCGAGAAAGGCTCTGGACGACCAGTCGAGTTACATACAGGGCTTGCCCGCTCATGACTTTGATAGAAAAGTCACTTAATAGTGGCAGGCGATACATTGCTTAGGGTGTCAGGGTTTGTATAATATTCTGTGACACCCATCTTAGCAAAACTTGTTTTGACATACCTTCCAGCTTCATACAATCTGCAAATATTGTCCTGCAGATATGGATTATTCCAAGTTTTTTCCAGAGCAACAGTGGTTGTAATGCAATATAATCTTTCAGGTAACGCAGACTGATTTCCTCATGACAGAAAGAAACAGAGAAGCTCTGGGGCACTGAGAGAAGTATCCTTAAAAATGTATTTTCTAATATTTGAAGTGATTTGCAATTTACATGTCCCCAGACCCCAGCCCCAAAAGTTACTTCTGAAAGAATTTTACTCTTGTAAATACATAAAATCTCTTTGGTTGGCTTACGACCCAATATTTTAGTAAAGCTAAAGATGGAATCAATCGATTTTTGAACTTGCATGATTCTGATATTTAAAATATGTTTCCAATTAAAATCTACATCAAATGGTACCCCCAGGTAAGTAAAAAGCAGGACTTTCTTTAATTTCTTCACCCCCAATAAAAATGGCCCTGTTTTGGATTTTCTGGATCCATGTTTCATTATAAATGATTTAGTACGATTGACTTTTAGCCCCTGATCATTCATAAAAACCTTAAAAGAATTAAGCAGTATTTGTAGGCCATTTGTTGTCCTAGCTATCAGGACAGCATCGTTTGCATATAGTGGGTTTGGTTATTTCAGCCTTATTCCTCATAGTCTTTTTTTAAGGCAGACCATAGCGTCTTATGGGCATCAGAGAAGATCTTATTAAACCATCTTGGGTTATCTGGAGCTCTTCTACCACATTTAGTTAGCTTATCTGTCATAAGACGATTTAAATTTGTGAAGGCCACTATGATGTTCTTCGATTGGGCGGAATCTGAGAGCACTGTCTAAATATCAGCCTTGTTATTTGTCATAGGATCTGTGAGAAAGCCGTCTCATCAACTTTTTTCCATTTGAAATTAATGCCCTTATTTCTCTTAAATGCTACCCTGTGTTGCATTTTCTTGTCCCTCTCTGTGCTCACAGGTAAATTTAAAGTTAAAACAATGGCATTGTGGTCACTCATACATCTAGTATTAACTACACATCCCTTGCAGAATTGTGCCAGATATTAGAATTTTACCCTATCTTCACTAATTAAAATATGGTCAATAGTCAAAGATGATGTTGGACCCACATATGTTGGAATCTGGAGAAAAATAGCCACATCCAGGTCTTGTGCGAATTTCAAATTCAAAATAAAGACAACTCTGTTCAATGAGCACCCATACGGTGTTTGTTTAAGATGCATCATGGACTGATGCCTCCTATCAGAGATGCCACAAGTTTCCTGAACCCTAGGGTCACAGATTCCTTTATTAAAATCCCCCGCCCAAAATTATTTGAAGATCCTTTGTATGTTTATTCTGGGCTTGGGTTATAACATACTCTAAAACATCTATAATGGTTTTCACAGTTGTAAAAAAACCATTATAATAATAGTTAATTAAAAGCAAATAAATAACTTTGGCATGATTATTACAATCAACTGAAAATATTGAGATTTACACAGTTCTCTAACTGAAATATCTGTCAGTGCCACTGATATAAAAGTGACTAGTCCCCCTTTTGCTCAACCCGATCTTGATGGGACTGCTGGTACATTATAAGAAGCATATCCGTCAACGTGTAGCGAGTCCATTGTAAAAGGCTATAGGCAGCAGACAATTTGGTGTTATTCAAGCAACATCTTCCATTGGATAGTTTATAAACCCATCTTTGTTCCTTCTCATACAGATTTTTCTCTAGGTTCCTGGTTTCAGCTATTGTCATAAGACAATTCATGTAACAACATTTATTGTATGTTTGGCCGAAAGACAATGGTCAGCCATTTTGGTACCATTGCATCTGCAGCGTATGGTACTTCTATGTTTACTGATCCTTGTGTTTATTTTTCTAGTAGTCCACCCAATGTATTTTAAATTACATGGACAGGTAATCAAATAAACTACTTGTTTTGTGTTGCAATTAGACAGTTTCCGTAGTTCCCAAGGGCTGCATAGCCCAAGGTCTATTTCTTTTGGGGCCTTGATGATGTGCAATTTCCACATGAATAGTGTCTATGTGCCAATTGTGTGTGTCAGTTTTATATTCCTGTCTTGATTATTGAGCAAGGGGATGGAGGCTAATGCTGTGTTGGTGTCTCCTTTCCAAATTACAAAGACATCGTCTATGTATCGTCTCCACACTGAGATTTGTGTTTGATATGGGTTTCTGTCATGTAATTCTTCTAGGTTGTGTACATAGAGCCCTGCTATACTAGGGGCGAAGGTGCTCTCCATCAAAGTTCTGCGTGTTTAGAGAAACAGAGTTCCCTTAAATTCGAAGTTGATTTTGGTTTGAGCTAGTCTTGCACATTCCAGGATAAATTCTCTAGGTGTCGTGCAGTTCTAATCTTCTACTTTCTACAGCGAAACTCATGAGTAGGTCATTTTGTTGATTGTAATCCAGGTCTTTGATTGATATAAGTACATCTTTTGTGTCTTTTATGTAAGTATTTGTTTTTTGGAGGACAGGTTGGAGGAAAAAAATCAAAATATTGTGACAACGGCTCCAAGAGTGAGCTGATATCTAAAACTATAGGTCGGCATGGTGGTGGGTCTCGATTTTTGTGAATTTGGGGATGCTTATAAAAGTATGGGGTTCTTAGTTTGGGTTTCTTAGGAAGGCCCCTACCCGTTTGCTAATCTAGCATTCACATTCTGACTCTTCAATTAGAGTAGCAATTTCTATTTTTAGGGATTGTGTGGGGTTGTATGCCAAGATTGTGTAATTCTGTCCATCATTCAGTAGTCTTTTACATTCTGTCCTGTGTGCCGTTGTAGTTTGTAGTGCAATCCACTCGCCTTTGTCCGCTGGTCATATGACAATCTCTCTATCATTATGTAGCTAAGTCAATGCAGCTCATTCCAAATTACTTAGGTTTTGAAATGTGTTTGTATTATTTGGATTCAGTTTCTCCACTTCCGAGGATACTGATTTTTCAAAAGCCAGTATTTCTACAGGGGTAGTGTGGGTTGGGGGATAGAATGTTAATTTTTTATGTAACTCAGTGGTGGTTGTGTATTCTGGTTGGTCTCTGAAATGTGCTTCAAGGTGTAATTTTTGGAAGAAACCCTCCAATTCACAAAGCAAGTGACATTTATCAAATTCGGGTGTTGGTATAAACCTCAGGCCTTAATTAAGGACTTGCATCTGGAAAGGTGTGAGCTCTTTATTTGGCAGGTTAGTGACTAAGCTGTTGACTTGCTTGGTCCCTGATGTGATTGTGTCATGCTGTTGGTGTGTACTCTGGACTCTTCTACATCCCATTGGACCCTGTTTTCCTTTTTCCTTCTTCCTCTGATGCCCTGGCTCTGCCCCAAAAAGGGATACTTTTATTGCCTTGGAAATGTGGGGGCCCCATGGGGTTGTATGGGGGACCCAAGGGTATCATGTGTTTGTTGTGTGTAGAAAGGGTGAACGGAAGAAAGGCTGTGGTGGAAAATTATATAGTTGCCATGAGCCTCTCCAGGACCTCCTCCTATTCTTTGTTTTGTTTCCCACTTTAGTTCCCTATAAATGTCCTAGGATTCTGAATGGGTTGATCTGTCATCTGATGACCCTGTACCTGTTGCGTCTGAAGTGAAGTCAGTTAGAATTTTGTAGTCTTGGTCTAGATATATCTTACCGGAGGACAAACGTGTAACATCTTTTTTGAGTTTCTTAATTGTAGACTGTGTTAGGTATCCTTTGAATTAATTTGTTTCTTTGTTACTTTCGGCTAATCTTTTTTAAAGGTGCTTATTGTGGCCTCATTTGTCCTTAACTGTTTTGTATTCATATCATGATTGTGTCAGATAGCTGTTGGGCTGTTTTAATTATTAAAATTAACCAGTATCTGGTACAATGCCAGGCTATCTGGGCCAATTTCGAAAGGTTGAATTTTTAAAGAATACTCTGGGTGCGTTGTTTACAATTAACCCTCTTGGTGCTGCTTTAGCTTTCAAGTATTCAGTCATTATCACACCATGAAGTATAGTTCTTATTCTCTGTCTTTTTGTTTTCTGTCAATGTTTCCCAGTCCTGGTTTTGTGCTATAGTTTGTGCACTGTTCACATCAGTTAGGAGTGAAGGTCCTGCTGAAATTTGATTCACGTCTTCATCAGTAAAGGACAGTCCATAGTTCTCTGCCATTTTTACATAAGAAAGTGCGAGTGGCTGGTTTAAGTGCTGTGCGGGGTTTCAAAATATGTGGCTGTTAGTTTTTGCACTACCTTCTAAACAATTTGTGTATCAGTTCCACCATTCAATGGGAAACCTTGGCTTTCTCCTGCGACCCAACCTGCTTAGATGGCAATTCCATGTTTCTTCAAAGTAATTTAGTAAGGGTGCCAATTTGTTTTCATTTTGGGTACAAAAAATTCAGTTTGAAAAGTAGAACTCATCTATGCTGCTAGGTGGTACAAAGCATAATGCAGTTCATGTTCCTAACTCGTACTGTAGTTTACTGCTTTTTATGTAATCCTCAATTAAGGATGTCTTTTGAATTTTACACCAATATGCCTGTGAAAAGTGAATAAAAAATCCTTTCATTTTAGATTCTTAGTACAATTTGGTAACGGTATTATGCTTTGTCAACTCAAAATCAATTATCATTTTCTAGGACTTTTATTCATTGCTTTGGATTTGATCACTGCTAAAACATCAGTGTAAGTTGACGATTGCGTGTCGAGGAGTAAGTTATAAACTTATGGAACAGTTGTGTTATTTATGTTGGCAAATTTGAGTGAATGGATGGGGTGTTGACTTAAATGTCCCATCTATCATCCAAAAGTCACTATTCTCAAGGTTGACCAGGTTATGGATTGTGCTAAAAATTATTATTCTTTTATGGGGGTTTTTCATTGTCATGTAGGAGGAAAGGTTTTTCAGAGAAAGTCACAGTCAACTCAGGGGGGTGCTAATGCCTCCATGGGTTTGGAGGTTACATGTTTGGGATTACTTGCCAGTTTTTTTCGCAAACTTGTTTTTGTTAACATTTAGTTTCACCTTCAGCAGATGTATTGACTCAACATAGAGTTCGGTATACATTACACCATACAACAGTATATATCAATAGCCAATTCTTGATATCTAAGCATACAAAGGTTGACCGGGCATAGAAAAGGAGCAAACACTTCCCAATCCTGTGAAGTACACTAATGGAAGTACAGCTTCATCCAATAAGGAAGAGTTATAGTTGGTTTTGTCCGATGCCTGATCAACCCAACTGTACTTATGTGTCGAGCCTCTTATCCCTCCTAGTGTGGAAACCCTCCAAACCTAACTAAACTGTCCACTCCCCCCTAACTCCGAAGGAAACAATGGTGGTGGTAGCTGAGTAGCCTGTACACTGACCCGATAATGTGGCGAGTAGCCCACACAATGTTTTATAAGGTTCCATGTCCCATTCGTGCTTATTCGATGGGTAAAGCTTTCCAGGAAGTCCCCGTTCTTGTGGACCACAGAACCTAGAACTGGAACAGGTGCATGGCCCAGAATGAGGGCGGGCAAACCACCAAGGGGAGGCTGTGCATAAGATATGTGCCTAATGAGCCCCATTTATTTTCACATTTTTTATAGTCGTCCCAGAAAATGTCTGTCATCCTCTCCAGGCTAAGGATTTTCCAGAGATGTGAGTGCCACTGAGATATACCAAGTGCCACTTTTTCTTCGAAGCTGCAGCAATGGCGGTTTTAGCAGCACCTAAATACATCCACACAATGGTTTTGTCTGCTTTAGTTTTGTGTTCTAGTTCTGGGACTCTAATGCCCAAGAGAATTCCCTCTATGGGAGTTGGAATAAGGTATTCCAGCATATCTTTTATGTGAGCCAAAAGTTCCTACCAAAATGGTTTCATTGTGGGGCAAGCCCACCAGATGTGGCAGAAATCCCTAAGGAGACTATACCCCCTCCAACATATATCAGAGGAATCTGGAAATATCTTTTCAAGTTTGGTGGGGTACACATATCAATCTACCAGAGTTTTAAAGTGGGCTTCCCGCAACGCAATGGAATTATTAAACTTGCCAATGTCTGCCTAAAGCCACTTCCATTCCTTGTCAGAAATTTCCCTTTGCGACATGCCTTCCCATAGAGTCATATAACTGGGTCTTGGGGAGTGAAAGAGATCAGAGAGCTGTATAGGAAGGAGATTACCCCCCTCATGGAGCCCACCCGTTGCATAGATTTTTCTATCGGTGTTAGCTCTCGTGTGGCTGCATCCCTAACCTGTGGGCTGAGGGCCCAGTTTTTAAGTTGGAGATGATGGAAGTGCCTGCTAGTGGCTATCTGGAACTCGCTCTGGCAGGTTTGAAATGTACGGATGTCATAGTTGTGGAAGAGGTTTGCAAGCATGAGACAACCTTCCTCCCTCCAAAGATCGATTGGGCCCTTGTGAAGTGCAGGGGGGAATTCTGGGTTAAAGTGCATCGGAGTGTAGGGTGACAGGAATGTGGCCCACCCCCCAACCCTAGTTACCTGATCTCAGGCGTTCAGGGTGCTGCGGGTTGGATTGCTTATGCAAGTGTTTGTGGGCCTATCCATCCTAGGCTTCCATATGAGGTCCCATATTGTCCTTCCCGCTATCGCCCTGTCCATGTGCAACCAGTGCTTATCAGATTCCCTCTTGGACCATTCCAACACAATCCTCAATTCGGACGCCTTGTAATATAAACCAAAGTCAGAGAGGGCCGCTCGCCCCCCACATGTCTAAGGGTGTGTAAAGGGAGACAGGCCCTTCCATTCTGCCAAATAAAGCAGGTGTCCAGGGATGTTTACCTAGAGAGAAGGTCCCTATCCAGGTCAAATGGTAGTGCCTGAAATAAATATAGAAATGTAGGCAGCGCTGTCATTTTAATTGCATGTATAAGTCCCAGCCATGAGATTAAGAGTGGTTTCCAGCATTTGAGGTCTTGCTGGAGCAATAGAGGTGGGTAGGTAGCGTTATAGAGTCCCTCTAGATGCGGTCTTTGCTGTGTGCCCAGGTATTGAAACAAGCGTTTCGCCCACTAAAAGGGGGCATGCTCTCTGAGGCGCTTAGCCTCCCCATCTGGTACAGTGAGATTTAAGATGGATGATTTGGTTAGGTTAACTCTGAACCCCACCACCTTCTCAAAAGAGCTCAATTTCCTCAGCAAAACCTGCAGCGAGAGGTCCGGGGTAGTGAGCGACATCAGGATGTCATCCGCAAAGAGTGTGATTTTGTGCTCCATTCCCCCGAATTCAATACCCCTAATCTCTGGGGACTCCAGGATCCGTAACGCCAGCCGCTCTATGCTTAAGGCAAATAGCAGGGGTGTTAGTGGGCAGCCCAGTATTGTCCCTCTATTGAGGGGAAATGGATCGGAACTGGTCCCAAGAACCTGCACCCTGGATCTCGGTTGTGTATTGTTGGCCTTGACCAGGTTTATAAATTTTTCCCCATACCCAAAGCGCTGAATTGTGCGAAAGAGGAATGACCAGTCCACCCTGTTCAACGCCTTTTCTGGCATCCAAACCTGCGGGTTTCACCAATAACTTGCATTTATGTACTTTTTCAATTAGATGGAGCGTCCGGCGAAAGTTGTCGTGGGTCTGCCTAACCTTTATGAAGCCGGATTGTTCAGGATGGATTAGATCTGGCATCAAGGCCTCTAATCTCGCTGCCAGCATAGTAGAGCATAATTTAGCATCCAGGTTGAAGAGCGCAATTGGTCTATAAGACGCGCAGTGTTGTGCGTTTTTCCCTGGCTTGGAATCACCGCTATCACTGCCATGGAAGGCGTCACCCCAGTGCCTTTCGCCATAGAGTTAAATAGTTGGGTGAGCTGTGGAATGATATCTGGCACCTATGTTCTATAAAGATGAGCCGTCAGGCCATCCGGCTCGGTTGCTTTATTGGGCCTAAGTATTTTGATTGCTGTCCCCACCTCTTCCTCTGTGATAGGTGCATTAAGGACATCATTCCATGTCTGGGAAACCTGTGGAAACTTCAGATTTTGTAAATACCGTTGTGCATCTGTGTTGCATGGCTCACATGTGTACAGCCCCTTGTAGAATGTTCTAAATTTATTAGCCTTCTCCATATCCGAGTTCGCTATATTGCCCTCTCCATCTTGTATGCCTCGAGTGTACTCCCTTTACCTTTTTTCCCTAACCTGCCTGGCTAAATGAGATCCCACTTTGTTCCCCTGTGTATAAGATATTTGGCGGAGACGCAACAAGGTATATTCAGCTCTGGTATTATAAATCGCCTTAATTTTCCCCTTAAGAGCAGTTAGTTTACATTGCAGCGCCCGGGCGGGTGCTTTTTATGCTCCTTTTCAGTGAGTTCCAGCTCCGACTCCAAGTCCACCCCTCTGTTTATTCATTAAGCCCTAGACACTTACCCCATAAAACCGCATTAAATGCATCCAAGTTGTTCAGGGACGAGGTGTTCTGCCAGGAATTTAACGCAAACAATTCAGTGATAGCCCCCCTAAGTTCATCCCTTAGCACTCTGTCCCTTGCCAGAGATACTGGGAAGTACCACCTTAGCATTTTGGGTGTTACATTGCCCCATTTCAAACAGATCGAAATGGGTCAGTGGTCAGAGATCTTAAGCGGGAAATTTTTTCACCGCCTGTAGTGAGCCCAATAGACTTTGGCTGATGAAAACATAATCAAGCCATGAATACGTTTGGTGCACATGGGAAAAAAATGTATAGTCTTTGGTCATCGGGTAGAGGAGTCTCCATGCATTCCTGAGCCCTAAGGTATGTAGCGTCTGTTTAATTCCATTGGGGAAAACACCTGTAGCATTTCTTTTCGGGTGTGTTCTGTCTATCTCTGCCTGCCATATGAGGTTAAAATCTCTCATAAGGATCATCGGACCTTCAGCAAACTCTCCCACCTGGTCTAGAAGCGAAGAGATGAATGCAGGTTGGCCCACATGGGGTGCATATGCTAAGATAAACGTGCAGAGCCTACCCCTCAGTTTCACCTTCACCATGACCAGCCGGCCCTCTATATCTGACTTTATGGCCTCTGGCTGGAACTTGGTAGAGGTATGGAAAAGTAGTGCCACCTCCTTCTGTTTGCTGTGGGCTGAGGATCTATAGATGAGGGAGTATTGATTGTGGCATAGTCTAAGCTCATCAGAACATTTTAAATGCTCTTCTTGAAGTGCCACCGCTTCGCAATGGTGGTCGGCAAGTATTTCCAAATGTTAAGTCTCTTAAGTGACTCATTCACCCCTTTTAATCAATCAATCAATCAGAGTACTTGTATAGTGCGCTACTTACCCGTGAGAGTCTCAAGGCGCTGAGGGGAGGGGGGTTGCTGCTACTGCTCGAAGAGCCAGGTCTTGAGGAGTCTTCTGAAGGTGAGTAGGTCTTGGGTCTTCCGTATGTGGGTAGGGAGGGTGTTCCAGGTCTTGGCGGCGAGGTAGGAGAAGGATCCGCCACCGGGGGTCGTTCGTTGGATGCGAAGGACAGCGGCGAGGGTGAGGCTGGCGGAGCAGAGCTGGCGGGTGGTGGTGTAGAAGCTGAGTCTGCTGTTAAGGTAGGCTGGTCCGGCGTTGTGGAGTGCTTTGTGTGCGTGGGTGAGGAACTTGAAGGTGATCCTCTTGTCGATGGGGAGCCAGTGTAGGTCTCTCAGGTGGGGGGTGATGTGGCTGCGGCGTGGGACGTTGACGATCAGTCGGGCAGAGACATTTTGGATGCGTTGTGGTCGTTTTAGGTGTTTGACTGGGATTCCTGCGTAGAGTGTGTTGCCATAGTCCAGTCTGCTGCTGACGAGGGCCTGTGTCACCGTTCTTCTTGTTTCGGTCGGGATCCACTTGTAGATCCTGTGGAGCATGCGGAGGGTGTTGTAGCAGGAGGAGAAGACTGCGTTGACCTGTTTAGCCATGGAGAGGGAGGAGTCAAGGATGAATCCTAGGATGTGTGCCTGGTCGGTGGGTGTTTGTGCTGTTCCCAGTGTGGGCGGCCACCAGGAGTCATCCCAGACTGAGGGGGTGGGTCCGAGGATGAGTACCTCCGTCTTGTCCGAGTTCAGCTACAGACGGTTGCTCCTCATCCAGTCGGCAACGGCCTTCATTCACTCGTGAAGGTTGGTTTGGCGGTGTGTGGGTCCTTGGTGAGGGAGAGGCTGAGCTGGGTGTCATCGGCGTAGGAGATGATTTTGAGGTCGTGATGGCAGGCCACTTGTGCGAGGGGGGCCATGTAGATGTTGAACAGCGTTGGGCTGAGGGATGAGCCCTGGGGGAGGCCACAGATGATGGTGGTGGCTTCGGATCGGAATGGAGGGAGGCGGATGCTCTGGGTTCTGCCGGAGAGGAAGGACGTGGTCCAGTCAAGGGCCTTCTCCTGGAATCCGGCTTCTAGGAGGCGTGTCTTTAGAGTGCGATGGCAGACCGTGTCAAAGGCAGTCGACAAGTCCAGGAGGATGAGGGCTGATGTTTTGCCGTTGTCTAGTTGGCGCCTGACGACGTCTATGGCGGCGATGAGGGCTGTCTCGGTGCTGTGGTTTCATCTGAATCCGGACTGGGACGGGTCCAAGATATTGTTGTCTTCCAGGTGGCAGGCCAATTGCCTGTTGATAATTTTCTCAATGACTTTTCCTGGGAACGGGAGCAGGGAGATGGGCCGGAAGTTCTTGAGGTCCTTGGGGTCCGCCTTGGGCTTCTTGAGGAAGGCGTTGATTTTGGCGTGCTTCCAGATTTCCGGGAATGTCGCTGTTTCGAAGGTGCTGTTGATGACCTTCCCTAGTTGTGGTGCGATGGCTGCATCTGCTTTGTTGAATACGTGGTGTGGGCACGGTGCCGACGGAGATCCTGAGTGGATGGAGTTCATGATCTTGTGTGTCTCGTCGTTGTTGATGTTGGACCACAAGGTCAGGCGGATGGCTTTTGTGGTGTTCACAGGGGAGGTGGAGTCTGGCGTAGTCGGGGCGTTTGTGGTGTTGAAGCTGTCGTGGATGTCAGCGATCTTGCGGTGGAAGAAGATGGCTAGTGAGTCGCACAGTTCTTGTGAGGGTGGGATGTCGGTGTCGTTGGCGCTGGGGTTGGAGAGTTCCTTTACAATGCTGAAGAGCTCTTTGCTGATGTGTGCGTTGTTGTCCAAGCGGTCTTTGAAGGAGGATCTCTTGGCTAATCTGATGAGGTGGTGATGTCTGCGGGTGGCGTCCTTGTGGGATGCGTGGTTGTCCGGTGTGCATTCGTGGAGCCATATTTTCTCCCTTTTCCGGCATGCGCGTTTGGAGGTCTGGAGCTCGTCGGTGAACCAGGTGGCTCTCTTGATTGTGTGGCTGTTGGAGGGTTTCTTGAGCGGGGCGAGGGTGTTGGCACAGTCGTTTATCCACTGTCTGAAGTTGCGGTCTGCGGCGTCTGGGTTGGTGGGGTCGGTGGGTGGGTTCTGGGCGAGGGTGGTGATCAGCCGGTCTTCGATGACTTTGCTCCAGCAGCTGCGAGGCAGCTGTTGGGTGTGGTGGTGCATGGTTGGTTTCTTGAAGGTGAAATTAATGCAGCAGTGCTCGGTCCAGTGGAGTTTGGTGGTGTGGTTGAAGGCGACGTGGTACCTGGTGGAGTTACATAGGTAATTTTGCCCTGTAGCCACTCTCCAGCACCTGCCCTGAGGTAAGTACCCGGCGGAGTTAGAATAGTAATTTTGCCCACAGTCACTGCCCAGCACTTGCCCTCAGGTAAGTACACAGTGGAGTTCGAATAGTAATTTTGCCCTGAGACATTGTCCAGCATCTGCCCTGAGAGAAGTACATGACGGAGTTAGATTAGTAATTTTGCTGCATGTCACTGTCCAGCACCTGCCCTGAGGTAAGCTCCCAGTGGAGTTACAATATAAATGTTGCCCCTAGTCACTGTACTGCACCTGCCCTGAGGTAAGTACTCAATGGAGTTAGAATAGTAATGTTGTCCCCAGTCACTGTCCAGCCTCTGCCCTGATGTAAGCTCCCAGCGGAGTTAGAATAGTTAGTTTATCCCCAGACACTTCCAGCACCTGCCCTGAGGTAGGTACCTGGCGGAGTTACACAAGTCATTTTCCCTGTCACTGTCTGGGGTAAGCCCCCAGTCTAGTTATAATCACAAATTTGCCTCTAGTGTAGTTAGAATAGGAGTTTTTACCCCAGTCCCTGTCCAGCACCTGCCGTGAACTAAGCCTCCAGCACAGTTAGAATAGGGATTTTGCCCACAGTTACCATCCAGCATTTGCCCTGAGTTATGTACATAGTGGAGTTAGAATAGTAATTTTGCCCCGAGACATTGTCCAGCATCTCCCCGGAGATAAGTACACTGCGGAGTTAGAATAGTAATTTTGCACCCAGTCACTGTCCAGCACCTACCCTGAGGTTATCCCCAATGAAGTTAGAATAGTAATTGTACCCTTAGTCACTGTACAGCACCTGCCCTGAAGGTACGTACCTGGTGAAGTTAGAATAGTAATTTTGACCCCAGTCACTGTCCAGCACCTGCCCTGATGTAAGCCCCCAGCAGAGTTAGAATAGTTATTTTGTTCCCAGACACTGCCCAGCACCTGCCCTGAGGTAAGCCCCCTAGTGGAGTTAGAATAGTAATTTTAACCCCAGTCACTCTCCAGCACCTGCCCTCAAGTAAGCCCCCAGTGGGGTTAGAATAGTAACTCAGCCATCAGTCACTGTCCAACACTTGCCGTGAGGTAAACTCTCCGACATAGTTACATTAGTACCTTTGACTCTAGACAGTGAACAGCATTTGCCCTGTGGTCTGTTGCAGGGTGTCTTACAATTCTTATTTTAAAGCCCACATTTATTTGAGTGACTGTCCTGCTGAGATATTATTTTCACTTGTTACAATTTGGTTAAATTGTCTAAAATCCATTAAAATAGCAGTATTGTAAAAATGTAAAGTTATTTTACCTACCAGACTTGTGGGATAAGTAATACAATTTGAGTTCCCCACTGTAGTAATTATTTTCAAAGTCTGCAAAAAGTTAAAACAAAATGTCGTTAAATATAGTCTTTGGCATTGCCCAATTGCTAATAGGAACATATTTTATCATTTTATACCTACTTTGGTAGCTAGATGGCACTCTTTTCAACGCTCTGTCACTGTCACTTTTTGGCTCCTAATGTTGTGTGTGGTCACGAAGGAAGGCAGAGTGCCACAGATCACAAAATGGTAGACAACATTTTGTATATGTTTATTGTGTGACGTTCCTTAATTCAAACCAAAATATGTTTTGGGCAGCATTTTCAAGTGTGCTTTTGATTGTGAAAGCACTTATGATTTCTTTAGATTGGTTGAAAAATGAAGTTTATTTCCATTCCTCATATAGAACGTTGGCCATTTTAATGAGGGGAGTACATGTATTGTGTCTTGAAAACAAAGGAATGACTACTCTGGAATCATGCTATCAGGAAACCTTTTTATCTAAATTAAATGAAAACCGTTTTATATAAATAAAATGTGTATTCGGCTATTTTTCACTATCAAAGTCAAGTTTTGAAATGAGAAAACAAGTATCCAAGCACTCCTGAAATAATCAACATAGAGGGTGATCCAGCGGCCTATAGAAAATATGTCAGAAACTACGCTACCTAACTTCACCACTCACTCTAAAAATCACAACTTAAAAACATGGACCCATTAACAAAACCTGACATATTTTGACCAACTGAATCATGTGGCCTAATTAAACTTATATACAACTTATATATATTTATATACATCCGCGGTAAATAAACGACATTACTCATACAAATCCTAACTATTTAATTGGCCACCATGGCGATGGCATCTAGCTAATGATAACCTGTACTCCCGAAATGACAAGACCAGCTTGTTTCAAAAGAAGATTTTATTAGCTATTTATTTGAATTGTAAGAATATAGTTTTATTTTTTCATTTTTATTAGAATCATTGTAAGCATATTTGAAAGCATTATATAGAATTCAGATTATTTGCAAAGAATTATAAGTTTAGCATTTTTTCAAAACCTAAGTCCCTAAATAAGCTAAATAAATGAAAATAAAGTAAAGTCTTTAGGGTTTCTTACGTGCTCCAAGTAAAGTCCGACAGCACGACACCCTCATCCAAAGGTTAGAAAGCAGCAGCGTGACCCATCCACGGGGCATGAATCTTTATACCTTTCTGCGCTAGGCTAATCTAAGTAAAAGTAAATCTTTCTGCAAAAGTCGATGTCCTATTGGCTCGTGAGTGACAAGTGACATGTCACCCCATAATTTCAAAACATCAGTTCCGTCACTTTCTTAGACTCCATTGTCTCTACTGAACGTGCTCCGAGGCTTCCTTCGCTTGCAACAATATTGTAATAGTTTTTCACTGGTTTCATTTCACTTCCTCGGATGCCAAGTTATCAAATGTTCCTTCTGCCGGTTCCTGGCCTTGGCCACGTCCGACCAGAATATTGTATGAGCCACATCGTAGTTCAGCAAATGTTACTTCGATGGAAAACTTTAGAAAGGACATCTCAGGCGCCGTGCAGAAATTAAATTCATCATTTTAGTAAACTCGAGTGAACTAGGCCCAAAGCAGTCAATTTAATTTCTCTAATGTATAAACAAACACAAGAAAATAATTAATGAAAGAAATATTATTCATTCTGTTTCCACCCTTTGTTTGCTAATTATTTAACCCACCCATTAGTCTAAAGTTACCTAGCACAAAGCAAACAAATAAAGCAGCATTTTATATCTACCAGTCTTCATAAATCCATGAAATCCTTTATGCACCTATAGAAAGTAGAATGACATCACATAGACAAGGAAAGCAAAATAGGCACATGACACTTTTTAAATTCAGCTGCAGTTAGTTATAACATGACAGAACGACAAAATTAATTTATTATTTTTGCACGAACAAAAGATGCAACAGTAATGCACATTTATGAGCACATGTGTTAGTGTTCCCGCGTGTAAAAGTTTAATCTAAGTTGATTTAGTACAAACACATCACAAATCATTAATAGGATTATTTTATTTTATGGAAGCATGACTTCACGAGTTGGAATAAAAAGTTATTCTTTAACTCGCTTCATCAACTCCCTCATCTGGTGATTAACAAATCACCACACCACACCCAAAATTTAGATAATTTAAACTTAATAGAAAATGATTCAAATTCACTTGAGTTAGTATTCTAAAAATCTGTTTCTGCAAAATCTCTGCAATTATCATAACGAGCCCCATGAAATTCTTGTAATTCTATTTCTTTTTCTTCTTCCTTTTTTATTTTATAAATTCACTTCTTTTCTTTCATTTGTTTCTTTCTCTTGTGTAATAAACAACCAATCTTTGTTAGAACTATTATAAATATTATCACAATCAAAGGTGTTAAAATCTTGCCAAGAACTGAACCACCTATTTCTTGAAACCAGGTTTTTATAGCTTGAAACCTTTTTGAAAGTCGCTCTGAGAAATCTTCCTCTTCTAATGGAACTATCTCTGAATGCATTTCTGTAATATTCTTAATGTACATATCAATATTTTTACTTTCGTCAGGTATGTAGGTACAACAATGTTGTACATGTAAAATGCCACAAACTCCTCCCTCTTTTGCTAGAAGTATATCTAAAGCAAGGCGATCTTGCATCTCCATAGTTCTAATTGCAATGACTTCAACATTCACTAATTGGAAACCATCTGCTGTATCAGTGGACAATCTATCAACAATTGTGGATATTTTTCTAATTTGCCCTGCATTCAAGGTTATACCTACTATGGGTATTACTGCTTCAAAAATATCTCCTAAAATTTCTGTGAAACTTTCTCTTTTATATCTATTTACATGATTATTAATTTTGAACAGTCCTTCTGTATTTCTGTCAACATGAAATATCTTTGGAAAAACAATTCCAACAAAACAAGTCCCATACCAATGGTCTGGGAGATTATAATAGGCTTTGTCACCACAAATAAAATAAATCCCAGGATAAATTGGATCCTTGCCACCTTTGAATCCCCAACCTCCCATAATCTGATAAGTGTCTTCACAATTACTAGCACCCACAAAATAATTATCAAAAAGTGTATTATCTCTTCTAATACAAAGCTTACCACTAACTGGTTTATCTATGTGAATTGCAACATTATCAAAAGTTTTGCCATTAAGCTTCTCATCTTCTTTTTGCCAGAACCTAGATTTAGTCTGCTTAACTAATTCGTTCCTTTTATAAATTGCTCTCCTCTCCTCAACAAGGTTCAGGAAATTCTTTCCTTCAGTACTTAGTTTACAAGTTAGATTATTCTTATAAGCATATTCATAAGTGAGTTTGTTAGTTACTAGGAAAAATTCCCTCATCTGTTTGGCTTTTTTATGTTTATTCAAAACACTCTCAATTTTTAAGTTTGCAAAAATCTCATCAAAATTTGAATAATAGTATTCTAAGCGTCCAGTCTGATAGAACAAACTAGCTAACACACTACATGTTATACCATATGTAAGAGGAAGCATATTGTATGTTACTCCCTCAGAAACGGAAGCAGGTAACTTTACACAAACATAGCAGTCTTTAGCATCCATTACTTTAACATATTCTCCTAAAAGTCTTGTGAATGTATTGCTTGAAAAATCACTAATAGATTTGTCCTGATGAATTTCAGGTTTGTGATCAATAACTTTGTTTGTTGCACTGTTTGTTTTGACTAATTGAAGCTTTGCTTGTCATATTGACTTTGTGTAAATCTTTGTTGATTTCAAAAAGAATAACAACAGCTAAAACTAACCAGAGCAGAATTAACACGAGCACACATACCAGAGTCATCTTACAGCATCTCTTGAATATTGAACATTTTGAAGTACTCCGTTCCATAACGTAAGGCATTTTTTTTTTTTTACTTTGTCTTAGAAGATAAAAAGAAACAAAACATTATTTTAAAATATTAATTTTAAATGTACACCCCCCTTTTAAAAGAATTTTTTTTTCCTAACAATGTATCTTCGACCTTATGTCACAAAAATTTTCCCAGCTAAACAAGTTTTCTTCGACCTTGTGTCACCTAACAAAATTTCTTCAGCCTTTTGCCAAATAATAAAAATCAAAAACCCAATCTAATAAATCAGTACTTCAATCATTGTCACTAATTTCTTCAAATTCATCTTCCTGACTGCTACTATTAATCTCAATAACAGGAGGAATTATCAGATAAGTCCATTCAGGAGACCTATATTTCTGATTAGGCTTCACAACTCTCTTAGTTTTTCTAGACACTACTTCTATTTTCCTCCCTTTTTCGGCTTTCTTTTCAGGCTCGTTTTGACTAGTGATATCATCCACTTGTTCCTTAGAATTTTTAATTAGCCTGACTCTCAATCTTCCACTTCCATTTGGCCACAAATCACCTTTTCTCAAGATCCTTCTTTTCGGTTCTGAAACATTTGTTTCTGACTTCCAAGATCTTTTCTTTACTTTTCCATCTTCATCATTCACGTCACTTTCTCCAGAGTCACTGTCAGAAATTTCGATTCTTGACACAGGAACTTTTCTAATCGGCAGTTTCACTCCGTTAGGAACTATACTTTGTCTTCCATCACTGGTACTTGGTAATTCGTTCTCCTCCTCCTCTTCAATTACCTTCAACTTCCCAGTTCCTGGATTACCGTTCCTTCTTTCAGAGCTTATTTTCTGCTTTTCGATACTCTCCTGGTCAGAAATTTCTATTGTCTCAGTTTCTCTGTCTTCAGAATTTTCAGTAGATTTTACTCCATTTACTTTCTTGACTGATTCTTCTGCTACTTTCTTTTCTAGCAGATCTTCATTCTCAGAGTCTATTTCAATAATTTCCAAATCTTTTCTTGTCAACTCTCCATTCACAGGTACAGTTCCCAGATGTCGACCTCCTTGTCGATCTTCAAAATCTGGAACTCTCTCACTTTCTATTTCAGAATCCGAATCTTCTGTTGAATCACTTTCTTCATCAGAATTATTAGGAGTAGGCACTGGAATAGTATGACTGGGATGAATCCACCTTTTCAATCCTTTACATTTTACTGAATTTGTAGTGACTAGAATTATCTGCCTAGGTTTCTGCCATCTAGGAACCAGACAATTTCTTCTTCGATGCACTTTTGTCCTGACCCAATCTCCAGGTCTCAGATCATGTGTCTGTACTTTTTCATCTGATTGTGCTTCAGTTCCCACCTGATTAGACACAGAAGTCACTACATCAGACAGTCTCTTGCAATATTCTAAAATAGCACTGTCATTAATGCTCAACAATTTGCCAACTGGAACAAAAGCTTGCCTCATGACCCTGCCCATTAAGATTTCATGAGGACATGTCTTCTTATCAGGTGTACTTCTTAATGACATTAGAACCAGTGGAAGAGCATCTGTCCACTTTACACCTGTATCTAGACACATTTTTCCAATCCTGTTCTTAATTGTTCCATTAATTTGCTCAACAACTCCAGATGCCTCTGGCCTGTATGCACAGTGTATTTTCTGCTCGATATTTAATGCTTCACAAATTAATTTCATAAGTTTGTTATCAAAATGGCTTCCTCCATCACTCTCAATAGTGACAGGAAAACCGTACCTTGGAATGATTTCTCTAAGCAACAGTTTTGCAACTGTAACTGAATCACAATGTCGAGTAGGAAAAGCTTCCACCCATCTTGAAAATAAACAAACAATCACAAGAACATATTTCAAACAATTGTGTAGGGGCATTTCAATGACATCCATTTGCAATCTGGTGAAAGGACCACCCTCTCGACCTATTATACCTGTACCTACAATTGACTTTCTGTTTGGGTTCATTTGCTGGCAAGTTAAACACCTCTGACAAAGAGACTCAGCAATAGTCCTAAATTTGGTATTAAACCAAGTCTCTTTAAAAAGTCTGATCATGGAATCCCTTCCAATATGGCCAGGACCATGATATAATCTGGCCATGTCAGCAATTAAACAATTTGGTAAAACTACTCTGCCATCTTTGTAAGTCCATACTCCATCTTCATCACGTGGTCTACATTCTGCCTTTAACCACGAATCCTTTTCCTCATCATCAGCTTCATTTTGCAAATCCCTGATTTCCTGCCATGTTTCCACTACTGATGTTAGCATTAATGAATTTGAATCACATTCTTTGCTTTTTTCCCGATTGTAAGCACGACAATTTTTAGGACAGTATTTTGCTGTTTCGTCAGCATATGCATTACCTTTGGAGATAAAATCCACACCTTTTGTATGTGCTGCACATTTAACCACAGCAATCTCTTTAGGTAATTGTATAGCGTCAATCAATCTCTTGATAAACACTGCATTTTTAATTGGTGACCCTGCAGAAGTTAAATAGCCTCTCTGAGACCAAAGCTGTCCATAATCATGCACAACTCCATATCCATACTGGCTGTCTGTTATTATGGTAACTCTCAAATCCTTTGATATTTCACAAGCACGAATTAAAGCAATTAATTCAGCCACCTGTGCTGAACGAATTCCTTCAAGACATGATGCTTCTTCAACATCTGCAACTGTACAAACTGAATATGCTGCTTTTAAAACACCTCCTTCTGATCTCAAACAAGAACCATCCACAAAGTAAACAAAGTCTGATTCAGGCAAAGGAACATCTTTAATGTCCTGCCTAGGCTTGGTGCAATATTCCATAACATCCAAGCACTCATGTTCCACATCATTTTCATCAATAATCTCAGAATCAGGTAACAATGTGGAAGGATTCAGATTCACGCATCTTGCAATAGAGACATTATCTGCTCCCAGAATTATCTTTTCATATTTAGTTAACCTACTGCTAGTTAAATGCTGAGTTTTACCTCTTGTCAGTAATATTTCAACTGAATGAGGCACAAAAACCTTCACAGGAAATCCCATTATGATTCCTTCACTCTGCTCAAGACTGACACTTGTTGCAGCAACTGCTTTTAAACAGCCTGGTAAAGCTTTAGCAACTGGATCAAGAACTGCAGAGAAATATGCAATGGGTTTCTTTAGATTCCCATGTCTTTGAATTACCACAGACAAAGCACATCCCTCTCTTTCACTGCAATATAGTTCAAAACCCTTTTCATAATTTGGCATGCCTAAAGCTGGAGCTTCACACAAGCTTCTTTTTAGATTTTCAAAAGACTCAAACTCAGCTTCGTTTAAAACAATTGGGTCTTTTACATCTGATTTTGTCAATCTCTGTAGAGGTTTCGCAATTACCGAAAATCCACTTATCCATTGTCGACAGTAACCAACCATTCCCAGAAATATTCTGACCTGTCTTTGTGTTCTTGGAGGCTGCATTGCTTGAATCATTTTAATTCTCTCAACTGTCACTTGTCTCTTTCCCTTTGCAATTCTGTGACCAAGATATTTCACTTCCTGTTTACAAAACTGCAATTTAGCTGGAGATACCTTATGTCCCTCATCTGCTAAATGATTTAAAAGTATAATTGTGTCTGTCACACAATTTTCTCTTGTTTTAGCAGCTATCAACAAATCGTCAATATACTGCACCAACGTTGATCTGCCAGGTAAGTCTAGATCTTCCAAAGATCTTTTTAACAGCTCATTAAAGATAGAAGGACTTTCTGTATACCCTTGAGGAATTCTACACCATGCGAGGGTCCTATTCTGGAATCTGAAAGCGAAAATTTCTTGACTCTCTGGATGTAATGGTACAGTAAAGAATGCATTGCAAAGATCAATAACAGTATACCATTCTGCATCATGTGGAATCTGGTATAAAATGACTGCAGGGTTTGGAACCACAGGACAACATGGTACAACAATCTGATTAATCTTCCTCAAATCCTGAACAATCCTATATGTTCCATTCGATTTTTTAATTCCCATAATCGGTGAATTACAAGGACTACTCTCAATTTCTTTTAAAACACATTGTTTAATAAATTTTTCAATCACAGGAATAACTCCTTCAATTGTCTCTGTTTTCATCTTATATTGAGGTATTTTTGGAAATTCTATTCCCTGCTTTAATGAAATTTTGACTGAATCGACATGTTTCATCAGACCCATCTCATTTCCAGTCAAATCCCAAATTTCAGCTTTTACCGTTTCTTTGAGCTCTTCTGGTAAATTATCTTTTTCAAATGCTGGAAACAATTTTGTTTCTTCTGTTTCTACCAACATCATAGTCATCCGATACAAACCATCTTCCTCCATTGTTTGTAGTTCAACTCCCTCAGGAGAACAATATATTCTGCAATTTATTTTGCACAATATATCCCTCCCCAACAAATTCACAGGACTGCTGTTACAAACCACAAATCTATGTTTGTCTTTAAAATTTCCAATTTCAACTGGTACTGGATCAATTAGATCTGTTTTGATCTGTTGATTACTTACTCCAACTACTTGGATGGTTTCCCCAGAGAGAGGTAGGTTTTCAATTTCCACTGATCTAACAGTAGAACGGGTAGCACCAGTGTCCACTAAGAAAGTGATGTGTACATCATTAACTTTCCCATTTACAAATGGACCAGACTGGTCAACCTCAAGAGTGGCTCCAATAACACACTCTTCCCCCTCTCTCGGGCACCGTCAGAAGTAATCATCAGAATCACTTTCTTGTTGCTCTGTTAACAAAAACTGTCCTGAAGCATTTTTTACAATTTGCCTTTGGTTTCTTATTACCTGATCGTCTCCTTGAAATCCCACACTCGAATTATATTTTTGACTTCCCCCACAATTGGGAAAAGGAGGTTGCGGTATTTGATTTTGCTGGTGATTCAATTGGTTCTGCAGCTGTCGCTGAAGATTCAATTCATTTAAATTCTGTTGCAACTGTAGCTGTCGCTGCAGATCAACATCACTCTGCATCTGTGGATTTAACAATGGACTTTTTAAATTTCTAGGTGGTTTCTTACACTCGTCTCTCCAATGTCCAATTCCTCCACAATTGAAACAAGGTAATTTCTGTTTTAATTCTTCAACTTTAGGATTACATTTTCTGTTAATATTAAATTTAAATTTTCCCTGACCCTGATTTGAATTTTGAGTTTGAATAAAATTAGTATTTTTATTTCCAAGACTAGCAATCTGTTGCTCAGCCACTTTTACTTGAGCCCACATCGCTTTCTCTTTGAGCTTCTTTTGTTTTACTTCTAACTCATCACTGCAGTATTTTGCTTTTCTTAAAATGTCATCAACTGAAAGTGATTGCCAACCGACAATATTATTCCTGATCATTTCTCCAACCTCTGGTCTGAGACCATAAACAAATCTATAGATAAAATGGCTCATATCTTTTTCATCCAATTTCTCATAGCCACTGTATTGTTTAAAAACTAACAGTAACCTCTCATAAAATGAATGAACTGATTCTTTTGGTTCTTGATTAGTTCTATCTATTTTAACCCAGTCAACCTCTTTTGGCGGAATTTTTTGTTTTAACCAGTAAATCACTTTTTTATAAAAATCCATTACTATCAGAGCTGGAGCACCTGTTTCTTTAATTTGTTCCGGTTCCTCTTTTGGCCAACTTATAGAAATTTTACATTCTGTCCAAAGATCTGATGGGACAACAATGTCAAAGAATCCATCCAGATCAATCCACAGAACCTTTGAGACTTTTATAAACCTGTCTACCTGACGATACCACTCAACAGGCTCCTCTCTTAATCTAGGAAAGTCATTTGTCAACAAAAGAATGTCTTGTCTTGACCAAGGGACATGAACATATCCTCCACCTGCAATCTCTCTCATTGGAAACTGTTTTGACAATTTTTCTAATTTCTCGTCTTCCTTCTTTCTTGTCCATTTCACTCTCCACTTACTCAACTCACCTAACTTTTTGATGTAAACAATCAAATCCTTAATGTGCATTATTCTTCCCATTGAATTAAAATTTTCAATATCCTTTTCTGTAAAATCTAATCTGTAATGTTTTCCAAAATTCTTTTGTCTGCTCAAATCAATTTCAAGTTCTGTTGCTAATTCTTCTAGCTGATCGTATTTGTTTTTTGTTTTCCACTGAAAACTCTTACAGATGAACAGGAGTTCATCATCACGATAAAAATTTAAACTGTCAGGACCAATCGTACCAATTATTAACTCTTCCAAATTAGCTTTTAATTTTGCAACATCAAGTTTGGAATTTTGTTTTCTATTATCAGAAGTTTCAGCATCAGATTCTGCACCCATCGGTAATTTGGAAAAAGAACCTTCATTAAAAGTTAAATCAGGCATTCTTGTTTTAGCAGAATTAATTTCAGATAAATCTGAGTAAAATTTTTCAGCAACCTTTTGAATTTCAGCATTTAGAGGAATTGTTAAACCAGTTTTGTTATTTTCTTTTCGTTCAAAAACAGGCTGAACAGGACCAATCGTTACTGGAACTGTTACAGCTTCCATGCCTTTCGGTATTTGTTGAATTAATTTTTCTTTTGATCGTATATATTCAGAAGTATTTTCGATTTCCTCATCCTTAATTTCTCTTAATAAATTTTTAGGAGGTTCTCTATCCTTTGGAATTAATGAAAAATGTCTACCTCCAATACAGACATCAGCATTTGTTCTGGTTTCTGAATTTTCCGGAATTTCAAAACATTCAGAATTATTTGGGTATAGTTTAGAAGATTCACTAATCGGAGGTGCACTCGGTGTGCTTTCTGTAGAAACCATTGGAGTAGACCATGATCGAGGAGGTCTCAAGGGCTCATTTCTTTTATTAGAAGTGAAAATTTCTTCTAAAACTGCATCCTCAGTCTCACTTTCTACAGGAGCATTATTTTTCTTTTCAGTTCTTTTTTCACCAGGAGATCCTAAAACCATTTCTCTAATTAAATAAAGTCCTTCACTCATGCTTCCCTGTCTCCACATTCGCATTCTGTCTTCATGAGTCTCACTTCTATAACTTGGTATTTTAGGAGGTCTTTTAATACCACTCGCTTCTCTTTGTAGTTGAAACATTTCATCCTCCCATTCAACTAAAGCTTCAAATTGAGTAGGTCTCGGCTTTGGTACAAGAGCATTCATCTTTTCTCTTAAATTTCTTAAAACCTTTACATTAAAAGAACCATCGTCCGGCCAAGACAAAACACCATCATCTTTTGTGTAGTGTTTCCAAATATCAAACCACAAAACAGTATGATAACCATATTCACCTTCCATATACGCTGCAGGTGTTTTATATTTAAGAAGTAATTTACCACCTCGCGTTTCTATTTTCTTGTCAGGTGAAATGAAATTTTTAAGTTTCTGAAGCAACGTAGGCTTTTTCTCAACATGTTTAAAATGATAACTCATTTTTAAAAGTCAAATTCAATTAATAAAATTGTTCTAAAATTATTTCCGGGATGTTCCGCAAAATCCAGCGAATCCGTGCGCGAAACACACCAACAAGCCAATCAGAGTTGAGCTACGTCACTACTTTGCTCAACCAATAAATATGAAGTTTTTCTGAAGAGCCAATCAGCTTACAGCTCATCAGAGATTCCAGAACCAATCAGAACACAGTTCGTGACGTATGTCGCCCAATCACAGCGCGGCTCTGTGACGTACACAGCAGCTGCGGTTTCTCGCGTCTCACCCTCAGCGCTCACCCCTCCTTTACAAAATCTTTTCACAGCGCCATTTTGAAAACGCTTTTTCGATGAAAATTAATTTTAACAACGACAAGAAAGACTCATCTGTCTGTTTCTCTAATAAGTGATAGAATTTCAATCACACAAGAATTCTTCGCGTGGAATAGACGACGCTATTCTCACAGAATATACATTTGCCAGTAAAGTAATCTTTTTACTCTACCCTTCAAGCAAGTAATTAATGAACTCGTTTTCCTTCAGAATGCACAACTAAGTGACAATTCAAAAGTTCAACTTGAACACAATTACAAAACAATCATGCACTTTCAAACGGAAAGGTTTCCCTATTCAAACACACATGAAATCCGTACAGGACTCTCACCTGTTTATAGATATCATGCACCGTTAATAAAATAAGCGACGTTATCCGTACAGGACTTTCACCTGTTTATAGATATAAAACATGTACCCCTACAGGACTCTCACCTGTTTATAGATAATCATGTACCGATCTTATCCTATCCTTCATTCAAGCTCGAATATATACTGTTACTTTTATCACAGTGAGTTTATAACAGGCTCATTGTCCCTATACTCATGCTGTTCAAATTTCTTAGATAATCCTCACTATACAACATTCACACCTAGCCCTAACATGTGTTGCACGGCCACAACACTAGTGATACACGGCGATACCACTACACTGAAACAGATCAAATGTACTGTGTGACTACCTTCTCATCACACTACCTGTACCGGTACAACTCACATATAGCACGGAAAACAAACTCAACATGTGTTAAACATCGATCCTATATCCATACCATAACACATTGATTACCATAGCAACCATCAAAATTTGCTACCAGAAGAATTGATCCAGCGGCCTATAGAAAATATGTCAGAAACTACGCTACCTAACTTCACCACTCACTCTAAAAATCACAACTTAAAAACATGGACCCATTAACAAAACCTGACATATTTTGACCCACTGAATCATGTGGCCTAATTAAACTTATATACAACGTATATATATTTATATACATCCGCGGTAAATAAATGACATTACTCATACAAATCCTAACTATTTAATTGGCCACCATGGCGATGGCATCTAGCTAATGATAACCTGTACTCCCGAAATGACAAGACCAGCTTGTTTCAAAAGTAAGATTTTATTAGCTATTTATTTGAATTGTAAGAATATAGTTTTATTTTTTCATTTTCATTAGAATCATTGTAAGCATATTTGAAAGCATTATATAGAATTCAGATTATTTGCAAAGAATTATAAGTTTAGCATTTTTTTCAAAACCTAAGTCCCTAAATAAGCTAAATAAATGAAAATAAAGTAAAGTCTTTAGGGTTTCTTACGTGCTCCAAGTAAAGTCCGACAGCACGACACCCTCATCCAAAGGTTAGAAAGCAGCAGCGTGACCCATCCACGGGGCATGAATCTTTATACCTTTCTGCGCTAAGCTAATCTAAGTAAAAGTAAATCTTTCTGCAAAAGTCGATGTCCTATTGGCTCGTGAGTGACAAGTGACATGTCACCCCATAATTTCAAAACATCAGTTCCATCACTTTCTTAGACTCCATTGTCTCTACTGAACGTGCTCCGAGGCTTCCTTCGCTTGCAACAATATTGTAATAGTTTTTCACTGGTTTCATTTCACTTCCTCGGATGCCAAGTTATCAAATGTTCCTTCTGCCGGTTCCTGGCCTTGGCCACGTCCGACCAGAATATTGTATGAGCCACATCGTAGTTCAGCAAATGTTACTTCGATGGAAAACTTTAGAAAGGACATCTCAGGCGCCGTGCAGAAATTAAATTCATCATTTTAGTAAACTCGAGTGAACTAGGCCCAAAGCAGTCAATTTAATTTCTCTAATGTATAAACAAACACAAGAAAATAATTAATGAAAGAAATATTATTCATTCTGTTTCCACCCTTTGTTTGCTAATTATTTAACCCACCCATTAGTCTAAAGTTACCTAGCACAAAGCAAACAAATAAAGCAGCATTTTATATCTACCAGTCTTCATAAATCCATGAAATCCTTTATGCACCTATAGAAAGTAGAATGACATCACATAGACAAGGAAAGCAAAATAGGCACATGCCACTTTTTAAATTCAGCTGCAGTTAGTTATAACATGACAGAACGACAAAATTAATTTATTATTTTTGCACGAACAAAAGATGCAACAGTAATGCACATTTATGAGCACATGTGTTAGTGTTCCCGCGTGTAAAAGTTTAATCTAAGTTGATTTAGTACAAACACATCACAAATCATTAATAGGATTATTTTATTTTATGGAAGCATGACTTCACGAGTTGGAATAAAAAGTTATTCTTTAACTCGCTTCATCAAGGGTTACCACTTTACATAACAACTCACAGATCCAACAGTTAGACGACAAGAGCCACATGTTTGTTCATTGAAGCATGTATTTCAGTCAGAAAAAACTGCCAACACTTGTGTTATCACACTGGTGACTTTTTCAAGGCTGTAATTATATTCATACAGATATATCAGTCAACAATACATTCTGTATTTGTCTGTTACTTAAAATTTGTTTTTATACTTATAATGTACCTTTTGATTATCTGCATATTGTGACACGAATCCAGGAAGGAAAAAAAGAGAGAGCCTCTGTCCTCATGCTAAAAAATGATAATTCCCATCATGCTTTTCACTATAGTCAGCATGCAAAACTGTGTGTGGAAAAGTAGAACAGGAGTCCCAGTGCAACCTCCTACTAAAAATTACAGTGTCCTAGTGGTGCACAACATTATCACCAACAATATAAAGTGCAATAGATTAAGACCTTCACACAAAAAAATGATGACGTGTGAGAATTATAAAACCATGGGTTCAATGTCATAAGACTGACCAAAAAAGTAGGTCCAGTACTATTGGTCCTGTAAGATGGAGAGTAATAGGCCACAATATGTTGCAGGCTAGTGTGGAGAAAGAAATATGAGTGATTATTCAAATATCAATGATCATACGGAATGATGTGTTATTCGTATGTTATATTTGGAGGACTTACATTGTCATATAATTCGATTTAACCTCTGCTGTGTAGATAAATGTCCCGCTGTCCATAAAATATCTCCTAAGTATAGGGGAATAAATCCAATGTGGTGTCGTAGTCCAACGAGAAGGTTGTTCTAAAAAGAAGTCATAGTATTATACGACATCCTTATTTGGAATATAGTTAGTAAGTTCCCTGTATTCTAAAGGATACTGTTTATCTAATTGTAGATAAGAAAAAATGAATGTGTAAAGCGTACCTTTAGAGAATACGATTTCGTCCCACTGTTGTAGATCTTTAGCGTTTATAGAGGAGTAGGAAGAACCATAATAAGCCCCTTGCATGTAGAGACAAACATAGATTATAAATATCGTATTTGTAACCCGCGTGATTTTGTTAAGAATCTTCCATAAATATCATTATGTCTGTCCTACTCCTCTATAAACGCTAAAGATCTACAACAGTGGGATGAAATTGGATTCCCTAAAGGTGTGGTTTACACGTTCATAATTTCTTAGCTACACTTAGATAAACAGTATCCTTTAGAATAAAGAGAACTTACAAACTATATTCCAATATAAGGATGCCATATAACACTATGACTTCTTTTCAGGACAGTTTTCTCGTTTGACTACGACCCCACATTGGATTTCCACTTTACCACTACTAAAGTCTAACTTCAGTAGTGGTAAAGTTGGACTTTTTGTCTAAGTTAGACTTTTGGTCAAAACTTAGACCAAAAGTCGAACTTTACTACTCATAAATGCCCTTTGTGAATATTTAAAGTCATAAAGTTTGACTTTTGTTTAAGATTACTTCTGTGAATCTGGCCCTATGTCTTCCAAGTGGAACATGTAGTCACAAAACTCAGCGAACTCCGCCAGTGGAGCAGAGTTTTTCGCCCATACACCTGCAGACATCAGTCAAAATCCTGACAAAGACAGCATAAAACATGCAACCACCCATGTGCAGTGACCAACAGACATACGGGCTGCAATGCACACATAGATGTGCAGGTGCACAAAAACAGAGAGGTGAGCATGCTCTCACACACACAGACACACAAAAACAAATCTAAAGAGATCCTGTCCTACACAACACAAGGTTCTCAAGACAGACGTAGTGATCTAGCAGCCAGAGTTGAACTGCTAACAAGAGGTGCAAGAATGAAAACTTTACCTGCAGCATACAGAGCACTACATAAATGAGGCCTCTGAATTTTGCAGGACAAATTTGAATTCTACACACCCACGCGACAACTGAGATCTCGCTCCCGAGCCCTGGCCAAAAATAAACGCATTAAGAAACTTAGGGCAGGGGGTTGCTCCTACTCTAACTTGGCAGCTGTTCACTGGAATTAACTTCCCTTAGATCTTCCCCCTAGAAATGCCTATCTTTTCTTCAGAAAAAAGTAGAAAACATGGTTGTTCCCTAGAATAAAAGTACTGGCATGTGCTGCCTTCCAACCCCAACTTCTCTGTTTGCTCAATCATCTGCCATTCCTATCTTCAGGATAACGCTTTCCAAGCACGTGATATCCCCAGTTATCATTATGTGTTGACTGCTTCCAGGGAAACCTTCCCTGTCAGTCCTAGATTTTTACCTCATCTCTTCCTGATCAATTAATCCTGTAGCTAGGATTTCAAAACCGCCTGCAAATATCTCAAAGGATCACTGTAGTCACGGTGGAAACCCATGGAAAGCCAGACTGGCTGTCCACCTGCCCTTTTAAGACTTGAGCCGTTAGGCTGCCTCCGGACCGCTGCTACTGCCGGGGATTCACGACCCCTTGACAGTCTTGCAGCATTATGAGGCCGCAATATGCTGGCAGCACCTCTGCAGCACTGCCAAGCATATTATGAGTTTCCTCACCATTAGCCCACCATAAAAAGTGTGGCAGTGAGGAAACTAAGGAGAGCCTACAGGGCCCACTGCTGCCTCTGGGGCATGGAGTTCATGCAGGAGGACATATTGTGCACCCCCGTTTCTGCACGGCATGGACTGTACAGTCTATGCCATGCATGAATGTGCTTTGGTGCTCCCATTTTGACACCTTTCTAAGTCTCAGAAATGAGCCTTTGAAAGGCACTGCCATGGGGCCACAAAGCACCACCCGCCAGACCACAAATAAACTTGGCACCAAACTCATAATCATGCACTTAGTTTTAAAGAACCTAGTAGTCCAAAGTCACTGAGTTTGATTTCTTTTGTCTCAATGCTATGATCCTAATGTTATAGGAGAAAACGTACAAAGGGAAGACTGCCATCCATGTAGAAAGGTAATAGTTCTGGTAATGCTTATTTTGCTTGATTAGAACTGGGACCCGAATTTGTGTGCAGAAGCCCACAGCTGGTGCTATTGAAAATTGGAGTAGCAAATACCAAGGCTGTGTTGCCTTCATTCCACCTCATGCCTCTTTAATCCACTACCAGGCTCTTCCTGTCGCTTTACTTCACTCATGAAGCTTCTCTATCATCCCTCTTTTCTCTCTTTGGGTCATCATTTTCCTGGCTTTCTTTTCTTTCCTCTTCCCCACTTTTGTGTTTATGCTATCTTGCACTGGATCAAAGTCTGTTAAGGAAAAATAAGTGCCCGTGCCCATAAATGAGTGCTGGTGATCCCCACCTGCACTACCAATTTAGGCACTTGTTCTAGCCCTTCATTAGCTCTCTCTAGAACTCAGAGATAGCTCAGCCTTATAGCTAAAAGCACAGTTGATTTGAATAACCCTGAAGCTACCCACATTGCAAAGTTTGTCCATCCTACTAAGGCCAGAAGAGACCAAAAGAGCCCTACCGTGAAAGGCTAAAAGCTCCATTCTGGTTTTGACTGCTTTTACGAAGAGGAATCAAAGAATAGCACCCCATACTAACGCTTAAACGTAGGTTCTGATTATGATGCCGGTCAGACCAGGCTTCCGACCGCCATGTCTGCAGGACTGTTCCGACTGCCAAAGCCACAAACTATTCTCTGCTCTATTACGATGCATGAAATGCAAATCTCCGACCGCTGCTTTTAAAAGGTCTTCGCATGGTTGGCGGCAGTTGGAAAGTTTGCCCATAGGAATTCTGACGCTGACAGCACTGGGGTACAACTGCTGAGCAGATTATGATCAGACCCATGTACAAGAAGGTGATTAACCGCCGTGCTCCTGCAACGCCAATCACCACAACTGTGTCCATTGGAAGCAGCAGAAAAAAGGACACCGCTCATGGTCATTGTCACGCGGTATAGACACTCCTACATTTCAAAGAATAAAGCAGATCCCATTCCTGACCATGATCTTTTGCCTCTACACTGCAGTGCAGCCTACTTTGATAGAGAGAAAGAGAGAGAAGGTAGCCATTACTGTACCACACCACCCCACACATGTTTGTTCACACACGGTTGCTTGTCACTTTTAGTCAATATCTATTTTACATCACCTCACCAGCACACTCACATTTCACCCTCTTTATTTTTAAATGGCACCTAAAAAAACTGTTTTACTGACACCGATTTTTTGCGAACCAGGATGTTACACAATAGAGTTTTGCCACTGTTGCCAAATTGTAATTGACAAGACTTAAACTACCATCAGGCCCTGTTGCCTGAGCACATAAGAAGATGTACTCCTCTCCTTTCCCCATAGCTACTTGGCAGTTATGTTATCACTCAGCTTCACCTCTCAGGTAGGTAGCCATTTTACAAATGTGGGCTGGAAGAGGGAGTCATCACTACAACTACCACCAGGCCCTTTTTTCACCTAACAACATGTACTCCACTTCTTTTCCCATAGCTACTTGGCACTCATGTCACCACTCAACATCACCACACAGGCAGGTAGCCATTTCACAAGTTCGGACTGGGCAAGGATGATAGGACTGCAGCTACCCTCAGGTCCTATTGCCTAAGCACCTAACAACATATGCTCCTGTCCTTTCCCTATAGCTAATTGGCAGCCATGTCAACACTGATCACCATGTCTAATAGACTGCACACGTTACATGCAAAACTCTGCACAGGCACATGTCCTCCTACTCAGCCTGAAATCCACCAGGTATCCATTAAAGAAAAAAATAACCTACATGGCTGGTGAGGATGTATGACATTACAACGCATGCTTTTACATCGCATGCTTTTACAACGCTGTTTTTACAACGAATACCATTACAACGCATAGTGCTTTTAGGCGCTGGATAGTGAATTGTTTAATTTACTATTCCAACTCCTGTCCCCGTGGATAGTAGGGAAGGTGTTGGATAGTACATTAAACACATTCCCTATCCTAGAGCCCCCCCCAGCGCAATGCGTTGTAAAAGTTGCGTCGTAAAGGCACTGCGCGTAAAAGTTGCATTGTAAAGGATGTTTCCCGGCTGGTGAGCCATTCGCAATGCCCAGCAGACACGAAGACCAGTGCAAAATGTACAACACATAGGTCAATAGGCCTGTATGGAACCCACCAGGAGTTTTAATTTAACAATACCCGGGTGACATCTACAATGGTCTTGGATCAAATCATTGGGAGATGCCATGTCCATCCCTATTGTCAACATGGAGTTGAGTACTTAACCTAACGATAATGCCAAAAACCCTTCAGGTAATGGAGGTCAAACAACTTTTTGCTAAACTGTCAAACACAACGGCTCTAGTCCAAAATGTCTACCGCCAGCCCTTTTGTCCTTTCCATGCCACTATTCACAGTGTGAAACAAGCATTTACAATGCAATAGGTTTCGCAGCATTAAAGTTTGAGTTATTGGCATTGTGTATGACAATGCGTTGCATAATTTTTTAGCAAACTTTGAATTGGTGAGCAGTGAGAGTGTGTGCAAGAGTATGCTGTTGCTTACAGCTGTTATTATTCACACAGCTCTGATGATGCAACTCACGCACGGGGCTGACGCAGTTATTATTCACACAGCTCTGATGATGCACCTTAGACATGGGCTCACAGCTGTTATTATTCACACAGCTCTGATGATGCACCTGAGCACGGGGCTGACGCAGTTATTATTCACACACTCTGATGATGCACCTCAGCACTGGGCTGATGCAGTTATTATTCACACAGCTCTGATGATGCACCTCAGGCACGGGCTCACAGCTGTTAGGCCGACGAGTGCATGCGAGGTGGGCGAGTAGTACCGCGGGTCTCGCACTATAGGAGGCACGGTTAGAGGGTAAAGAGGCTGGAAAAGACAGTGGCGTGGAATGAAAGTGGGAGGGCTAGGTAGGTGCGAAGAGAGGCTCTGGCTTGAAGGAGATGCGTTGTTGAAGTATGCGCACCGTGCAAAAGGAGGCTGGTATAATGTGTGAGAGATGGGCTGTCAGTGCCAGTTATATTCGGGGGGTGGGGAATGGCTTTCGATGCATTTGCGGAGGGTGGAGCTCGTAGTGTGGGTGCAATTGCAGAGGAGGCGGGCTATGCTGTGGCTTGGGGGCAGGCATTTTTAGGAATATGTGAAGCGCTGTGGTTAGATGAGGGGCGGTTTGGTTTGTTGATCTGTGAGCGCTAAGGAGATGGGTGTCTTGTGTAAGGAGGTGAACAACGCAGATAGCTTGCAGCTTCCGTGTGAGAATGCCTGTCACGCCATGGAAAGGAAGAGAGGGCGGGAAAAGACAAGGAGTGATGCAGTACTAGTAAGACGCCGCTAGAGGAGTCCTCTGGGAAGCCGTGAGAGTTTTGAGAAGGTAAATAGCCACTCCCGCAGGGCGAGAGAGTTAGGATTGAGTCTGGGTCAGTTTTAGGGTGTCAGAAATAGATGGACAGGTCTGTCTACAGCCAAAGACAGGACGTTATTGGAAAGCGAGAGACGTGTAGCAGAACGGACTACGCCTGGACGGACAGAACCTCTTCTTTCATGACCCACTCACCGTTAGCCGATCCCTTCCTTCCTTCTGCGGCCTCTTCTTACTGCGCATGCGCACCAGTACGGCAAGCTACTTCCTGGTAGACGGAGACGCGCATCGTGACGTTGCACGAATGGAGCTAGGCCGAGCTTATGTGACGGCTACCAGAGGCCGGAAGTCGTTGCGTTTTCGGCGGCGGTGGTGCGGAGCAACAACAGAAGATGGCGGAGTATCTTGCATCCATCTTCGGTACCGAGAAGGACAAGTAAGAACCCCAGAAAGAATTACAGGCTTTTGTAGAGGATGTGAATATGGTACAGGTGGCTCCGGAGACCTTGGGGTGGCTAGGAGCTCACAGGACAGAAACAGGTATGCGTGTGTGTATGCGCGGCGGGGGGAGGTGGAGGGGGGGTTGGGGGGGTTCTCTATGTGTGTGTATGCGCGGCGGCGGGGGGGGGTCTGTGTGTGTGTGCGTGTGTGCATGCGTTTCTGCTTCCAAGGAGCCATGGGAGACAGGAAGCGCGCGTGACCTGATCCGTTCACGCGCGCGTGCACATCACTTTTCTCCTGTCTCCCTTGACTCCTTGAAAGCAGAAACGATTGCAATATGTTTCGCTGTGACGATCGCGAAGCGATTGGTTCGATGGTGCGAAACCTAAAAAGGATGAGGAATGTACATACTAGACTTACAACTATGACAATCTACTCAATAGCAAAAGGTAGATCATGCAAAACATCTGCTGAGATGCAAGTTGAAGACCAGAGTCCAGCTCCACCCCAGGATTAAGACTCTAATGGTACTGAAGCTCCTACACAGACAGACATGGAGAACCTACCTGGCACTTATGGTCAGCCCAGACAGACAGAACCAGTGAGTCTCAATGTGCCCATGACCTCACTTCCCACCTCAGTGGCAACACCTCAGCTGACCACTGCCACAACAACCTGTGGACCTAGCTCCAGCAGCAACATCACCAGCACCCAAGTCCCAGCATGGGAGGTGAGCAGACACCACTCTCACTGAGGATGGAGGGCCCTGTTGGAGGGTGCAGCGTGTGCCAAGGCCACAGGGCCATGGGGGCAGGGGTGGTGGGAGGGTCACTGTGGGCCAGAAAAGTGAGGCCACTGGTCACACTGAAGCCCAAGCCAACATTGCCAGAGTAATTGGAGCATTTGAGGGCATCCAAGGGCAGATGGGCCAGATACTCGTCGAGCTCTGGGAAATGAAACATCTGCAGCGTCCGTACACCAGCATTTGTATAACCATAGTGACAATGTGGGCCAGGTCATTAGGGTGCTGAGGGACATCCAAACCACTCTACCCATTCATGTAACCAACCTACATCTGAGTCATCAACATCAGTGGCTGCCACAGGAATGGAGGCTCCAGCAGAGGATGAGGCCTCAGACACCTCAGAGCCTGCATCAGTAAATCCCCCCTGCAAACATAAGCCGGGATGTCCAAAAACAAACACAGGAGATCCGGGTGGCAAGGCACACACCCAACCCAGGAAGGAGAGTTGCCCCTGATGTCTCATTTGTGTGTAACACATTGACTTTGCTGACTATTCCTGTCCACATTTCAGTATTGATGGCAGTAGTTTGAAGGACTTTGGACTTCAATGACTACAACTAAAATGCGTTCATCTACCACCACTCACAGCTTTACCCCTGTGTGTTCACCATTGCACTGTAAATATTCTGTAAATTAACCACAAAATGAACTTTTCACACATCCATCACACATGGCAAACAATGAAGTCAACACCTTTTGTATCTCCAGATGTGAGTTGGCCCAAATTTGGTATGCAAAGACTTATCAAATCTGTGAAATGTCCACATGAGTATACCTAACATGTCAAACAACACACACAAACAGTCTCAACACATCTTTATTACTGTGTTCAAACCATAGGTTGTCATAAAGTTGTCTACAAAGTAAATTGACACATCTGTGAAAAGATCACTGGCAGTTTCCATAAATGTCATGGTCAGATCTCGAAAACAGGCTTGAAAAGGATACACCACACAATGCTAAAATCAGCAGTAAGATCACAAATGTGTCAGAGAATCAGCTAAAGCCACATCGACTAACCTACAATGGAAATCCCACATGGCAGATCACTAAATACCACAACAGGGGATCAACACAGTAACTGAGCATAGGTACAGTCCAAATTAATGTAGCAGCATTTTTGGAATGTCACCAACATTTGCCAGCAAAGAACAGTAACCCAAACACAAATGCACTTGTAAAAAGAGCCTATAATCGCTTCTATATGAGAGGAACCGAAGCTTATGTCTAAGCTAAAGGAAAAGAGACACATTAAAAAGGGGAAGGAAAGCAAAAAAGATCAAAATGTAAAATGTCGCAGCGAACAAGTAGGAAAGTCAATTTCCCACAAACACCAGAAAGATAACTCAGAGGCAGGATTTAATTATGGAAAATCAAGAGATAACTCAAATCATAGATACAATTATATCCCATCTGAAATTAAAAGGACACAGGAGAAAAGAAAATTAAACCCTCTGGGGCAAACTTTCTCAGGAAAATATATAAAGGAATGTCAGGATGAAATAAACTAGGAGGAAATAGGAATTTATATATTATAACTATAAATATATATGAAAAAGAAGACCACACTTTATCCTGTGTCGTGGAATTGATAGATCTATTCCCTAGTGATACAGTTTCTTTAAATTGTGAGAGAATTTTCAAATTATTACACGAGATTCCACAACTTCAGTCACTTACCTCTTTAGAAATAAAATTAGTAGTGTTCTCGAATAAGTCGAACCTTAAGGTGGCATACGTGGAGTTTTGGTCTAACGTTATACCGATTATCATTTTAAAAGAAAAAGATACACTTCATAAAAATGGTTTTGACGTGGACAAAGTTAAAACAAAGGGTATAGAGCTCAACAGGCCAAAGGACAATATGGAGAGTAAGACCTACCCTCAGCATAATCACACGGATGGTGTGCCAAAACCCCAAATAAGTATGACATAAGGACCCCTAATAATATCAGTCAGTCAAGGTGACGCAGAATTTGGACCCAGCCATCTCCAGAAATCGAGTCACAAGAAAAAGAAAACCCATGGTCCTGGATATCTGGAAACTTGAATAGTAATAAACAAGGGAACGCACTAAGATTTCCTTTTTAGCAATAGCTTAACGATTATCTCCTGGAATATTGCAGGTAAAACTCAAGAAAAGTTAGCCCATATTCTTGAAAAGTCCCCATTGATTCTTTTTCTTCAGGAAACTTGGTCCATAGATACTTTCATTCAAAAAAAAAAATGTTGTGTTTGATATCGCAGCTGAGGCTACAAAAAGGGGGCATGCAAAAGGAGGCCTTGCTATTCTACTAAAAGAAGAAATCTATTGGGATCTAGAAATTATTGATCTGTGTCTCCAAAATGCACAGTGCATTAAGATTAAACATCAAAATAAAAGTCCGAACATCATCCAGGATCTATTGATTTTTAATGTTTATATCCCGCCGGGACCTCGCTATGACTCTTTACCAGTAAAAGTATTCAAAAAGATTGAAATGACTATGGCCGCCAGTAAAGGATATCCACCAGTATTAATCTTTGGAGACTTTAACGGGAAGATATCTAACACTTTGGATAGCAAGGGAAAACACGAAAAAGAAGAAGCCTGTTTCATTCCAAAGCCACTGTTTCCAACAGAGATAAAGGCCAATAAGCGAGGGGAACTTCTACTCTCCCATGGTAATGCAATGAATGGAGTAATCCTAAATGGTAGAGTAGATGGGGACATTCTAGCTGCCTATACCAGATCACCAGATCAGGTAAATATAGCTTGTCTATTTTAGCTTATGCCATTAGTAGTATAGACCTCTTTCAGAAAGTGCAATCATTGATAAAACAGGATGCATATGAAAGTGATCATGCCCCTCTGTCTTTGGAAAAAGATCTCTCATTGCAATCTACTACTCCGTGGTCACTTGTCAACACCTTTTGTATCGCCAGATGTGAGTTGGCCCAAATTTGGTATGCAAAGACTTATCAAATCTGTGAAATGTCCACATGAGTATACCTAACATGTCAAACAACACACACAAACAGTCTCAACACATCTTTATTACTGTGTTCAAACCATAGGTTGTCATAAAGTTGTCTACAAAGTAAATTGACACATCTGTGAAAAGATCACTGGCAGTTTCCATAAATGTCATGGTCAGATCTCGAAAACAGGCTTGAAAAGGATACACCACACAATGCTAAAATCAGCAGTAAGATCACAAATGTGTCAGAGAATCAGCTAAAGCCACATCGACTAACCTACAATGGAAATCCCACATGGCAGATCACTAAATACCACAACAGGGGATCAACACAGTAACTGAGCATAGGTACAGTCCAAATTAATGTAGCAGCATTTTTGGAATGTCACCAACATTTGCCAGCAAAGAACAGTAACCCAAACACAAATGCACTTGTAAAAAGAGCCTATAATCGCTTCTATATGAGAGGAACCGAAGCTTATGTCTAAGCTAAAGGAAAAGAGACACATTAAAAAGGGGAAGGAAAGCAAAAAAGATCAAAATGTAAAATGTCGCAGCGAACAAGTAGGAAAGTCAATTTCCCACAAACACCAGAAAGATAACTCAGAGGCAGGATTTAATTATGGAAAATCAAGAGATAACTCAAATCATAGATACAATTATATCCCATCTGAAATTAAAAGGACACAGGAGAAAAGAAAATTAAACCCTCTGGGGCAAACTTTCTCAGGAAAATATATAAAGGAATGTCAGGATGAAATAAACTAGGAGGAAATAGGAATTTATATATTATAACTATAAATATATATGAAAAAGAAGACCACACTTTATCCTGTGTCGTGGAATTGATAGATCTATTCCCTAGTGATACAGTTTCTTTAAATTGTGAGAGAATTTTCAAATTATTACACGAGATTCCACAACTTCAGTCACTTACCTCTTTAGAAATAAAATTAGTAGTGTTCTCGAATAAGTCGAACCTTAAGGTGGCATACGTGGAGTTTTGGTCTAACGTTATACCGATTATCATTTTAAAAGAAAAAGATACACTTCATAAAAATGGTTTTGACGTGGACAAAGTTAAAACAAAGGGTATAGAGCTCAACAGGCCAAAGGACAATATGGAGAGTAAGACCTACCCTCAGCATAATCACACGGATGGTGTGCCAAAACCCCAAATAAGTATGACATAAGGACCCCTAATAATATCAGTCAGTCAAGGTGACGCAGAATTTGGACCCAGCCATCTCCAGAAATCGAGTCACAAGAAAAAGAAAACCCATGGTCCTGGATATCTGGAAACTTGAATAGTAATAAACAAGGGAACGCACTAAGATTTCCTTTTTAGCAATAGCTTAACGATTATCTCCTGGAATATTGCAGGTAAAACTCAAGAAAAGTTAGCCCATATTCTTGAAAAGTCCCCATTGATTCTTTTTCTTCAGGAAACTTGGTCCATAGATACTTTCATTCAAAAAAAAAAATGTTGTGTTTGATATCGCAGCTGAGGCTACAAAAAGGGGGCATGCAAAAGGAGGCCTTGCTATTCTACTAAAAGAAGAAATCTATTGGGATCTAGAAATTATTGATCTGTGTCTCCAAAATGCACAGTGCATTAAGATTAAACATCAAAATAAAAGTCCGAACATCATCCAGGATCTATTGATTTTTAATGTTTATATCCCGCCGGGACCTCGCTATGACTCTTTACCAGTAAAAGTATTCAAAAAGATTGAAATGACTATGGCCGCCAGTAAAGGATATCCACCAGTATTAATCTTTGGAGACTTTAACGGGAAGATATCTAACACTTTGGATAGCAAGGGAAAACACGAAAAAGAAGAAGCCTGTTTCATTCCAAAGCCACTGTTTCCAACAGAGATAAAGGCCAATAAGCGAGGGGAACTTCTACTCTCCCATGGTAATGCAATGAATGGAGTAATCCTAAATGGTAGAGTAGATGGGGACATTCTAGCTGCCTATACCAGATCACCAGATCAGGTAAATATAGCTTGTCTATTTTAGCTTATGCCATTAGTAGTATAGACCTCTTTCAGAAAGTGCAATCATTGATAAAACAGGATGCATATGAAAGTGATCATGCCCCTCTGTCTTTGGAAAAAGATCTCTCATTGCAATCTACTACTCCGTGGTCACTTGACTCCTGGAATGGCCATGCTAATGTAGTCAATAAAAACTGTAGGATTGTTTGGAACTCAAAAGCAATTGAGGGAATGAACATCGCGATTTTAGCTACCTGTCTAAATCCATCTAAAAAGAATCTAGTCAGATAACGAATTACGAAGAGACAGTGTCTACAGTTATTGCATCTCTTCAGGAACATTCAAATAGACATGAGAGGAGAATGGGACACCAAAATCCAAAACCAAAGATTACGAATCAGTAAAATTAAATAGCCTGATCCGACTGCAGTTTTTAAACTTTTCTGGGTCAAGACAGAAAGAAATAAAAAAGTTGAAAAAACTATGACAACGGAAAAACGAGAAAAAACTACGAGAGGAAAAATACAAGAATTGGATAGACATTAAATTGGCAGTTAAAAGTAAAAACAGCGAAGTATTCTGAAGCCTAGTTGCCAAACAAATGGGCATTATGAAAACAACACAAGCGCTCCCAGTGCCAGCATTGGCCTGGGAAATATATATCCAAAACTTAAATAAACTTAATAAACATAAGATAAAGAATTGGAAGCAGCAGTCTCCAGAAAAGGATCAGTCAAGGGATGACATGATAGTTTTAACAACAAAGCAAATTGCTTATTTTATAAAGGCTGCAAGATCTACAGCATCCATGGGACCGGATAAGATATCAATCAAGGTCCTACAATCAAACATAGAGGAGTGGAGCAAATTTCTATCCCCCCTATTTTTCCACTGTTTTGCAATGGGAGATATCCCAAAATCATGGCGGGGGAGCATTGTGGTCCACATCTTTAAAAAAGGCTCCAAAACTGACCCAATGAACTACCGACAAATAGCCCTACTCGATGCAACTGGAAAAATCTTTGCCGGCTGTATTTTAAAGCATCTTAAAGACTGAGCTTTTTCCAGTGGCGTAATCCCTATGTTTCAGGCAGGATTTCGTCCAAAACATTCCGTTATAGATAATATCACAATTTTACAAACGATTCTTGATAAATATGTTGTCTCAAAATCTCAAATTGTATACTGTGCTTTTATTGATTTTACTATGGCCTTTAATAGGGTAGATAGGCCAACCCGTTGGAAGAAACTGGTGAGGCTGGGAATCCCCCAAAATCTACTTACAGTAATTATATCTCTCCACACAGAAACGTGGTGTGGAGTTCAAATGGGGGGTTTGAAGGGTCTAACTAGAACAATCACCATGTCAAACGGCCTAAAACAGGGATGCCTCCTTGCCCCTCTGCTATTTTCTCTGTATCCAAGCGATTTGCCAGAGCACTTTACATCTGTAAAAAGAATTCCACCAAAAATAGCATCTAGTGACATATATATTCTAATGTACACGGTGGACATCGTGATTTTAGATCTCACACCAATAGGACCCCAAAGAAATTTAAACGCATTAAGTAGCTACGCAGATTATACATCTTTTGTCCCAAATACTTCAAAAACCAAAATTCTACCTTTTAGGGGAAAGAAGCGATTGCGACACTTTATAGGACATTGGGGAGAAAATCACTTGAGTCAGTTAAAGAATATATGTATTTAGGTCGGATCTTCACCCAAACCCTACAGAACTCCTATCATCTACAACACATAGGTCAAAAGTCGGATGCCCATGTTGGAGCATTGTTGAGGCAATACTCCTCCTCTTGAAATAGACATTTCCAACCTATGTTAGAGGTATATCGGATGAAAATCCTGCCTATTTTAACCTATGGTTTAGAATATATGCACATAAAAACCTGGAAATCAGTAAAAACGAGAGAAGGGTATTCATTACAGAGACTAATAGGAGTAAATCAAGCTGTCCCGGCCCAAGCATTACGTCTGGAATTCTCCTTAGTCAGGATTTATGCAAGGGCCATCTCAAATCTAATAAGATGGGCTTACCATCTTTTACATGCTGATTCTGGTACTATAAGGCACAATTTAAAATTGGAAAACTTTAGAGAAGAGCCGTCACGTTACACTTTTAACAAGAACCTTAATACTGCTTTTAGACTATCCCATTGCACAGTAGCACTTTTAGAAACTTGGACTTCGGCACTTCTAAAGCTCTTCTTAAAAATATGAATTCTAAATTAAGTTTCGACCTGGACGTACACCACTGTCTTCAATTAAAACACTAAATAGAAAATACAAAAACTATAGTATATAAATACCCTGAGAAATATACATACTTTTTATTAGATCATAGGATCCGCCGCTGTATTCACTTACTGAGGTTGGAAATCCTCCCCCTGAATGCACATACAGCAAAGTGGAATAATTCTGAAAACGCAACATGGCTCTGTGATTTATGTAAGAGAGGATTGCAAGATCTAACTCATGTTTTAACGCTCTGCCCAAATCCTACACTAGTAGAAGCTAGGTGGACGTATATATGGCCCATTAGAATCCGATACAATGTTCCTTCTGTACAAAGCCTAATCACTCTCTGTAAATTACCACCGGACGAATTTGTTTGTTGTCAACTCTATACATTTTTAAACATTTTCTTAAAGTTGTTTTAAAGTTGATGATGCTAACGATTTTAAACCTCTAAATATCAAAAGTCCAATTTATAACCAATTTATAACAGATCAAATTTTACTTTTTTTCTCAAGGTCTATGTAAATCTTGAATAATGACCACGAGACTAACATATGTTTTACATGTTTCAAAGTGGCATAAACTCTTAAACGGATTTGAGTTACAATTGTTTTAAAAAGTTATGATGAATGGATTCAGCATCATAAATGTTTAAAGTTGATGATATGTATTTTCTGCTAAATGTATTAAAATCATGTTTGTATATTTGCTGACCTCAGTCGAGGTCTATATCAAATAAAAATAAACTTTGACTTTTGACTTTTGCCAGTGGTGTCCAACAAGCTCTGTGGCATAAGATTATGACACACATGAACAACTACACCCAGCTCATTGACAAGTGAGTACTAAGCCAATGTGAAGATAGACAAACTTGTTCTGGCCAAACAACCACATTTTGTAAATGAACGTAATGCCACACATATTGCCAAAGGCCCACCAAATGGCAGGGCAGAAATCCTAGGGTGTACTAGCAACTTACCATCCCTTCGCTGTGAAAGCTGTCTTGCTACTGGAGTAGTACACCAAAAGTCTGTGCCAAACATTCCCAGGTAAATACCATGTCCAATTTGCACTACAGAACAGCATCTCACACCTGCTGATGTCATTACCCTGAAATGTCCATATGATAAAGAACGGGGAAAGCTACCTACAACAGGCAAAACGTCAGATATCAGGTAGGCAAATCATTCACATGACAACAATCACAGTCTACATCTGCAGTACAAAGTATATGGAGAAAATAAAACTACACAAATCAACATTGTGTGCATTTTTCAAGAGCTCCTCCACTGACAGACTAGCACAGAATCACCCACAACTGTACACACCAAACAGTCAACCATCAACTACACTCTCACAACTGCACAACCACAGTAACTTTCACAGTCATGACATCTCACAGCATACTTGCACTCCACCCAATGAAATCAACGTTATTCGATTCAAACAAAGAATCATAAAAGCTTACAGTACAGTACAGGTTTAAAAATTAGAAGAGTTAATCAATTCATTAAAAAACAGGTACAATAAAAACGCTTGCCAATTTAAAATGCAGCAGTTAAAAACTTCCTTTTAGTGATAACAGACCTCAATAATCTTGCCACAACCACACATGTAAACAAGTCCGCAAGCAAATGTAGGTATAAGTAGGCTGGTCTGCATTGTCTAAAATTTAACGATTTCATTAGAGGCTTCATAAAAATAATCCTTAGGTCTGTATAAAATTTGCAGAAAAACAGTACATGAATAGTTGATTATTTAGAGATCTGGTCGCAAGGACAGCATATTAATTGACGTGACCAATTGTTGGTAGTGGGAAAGGTTGTCAAACGATGAAAAATATCTAGCCTAAACGTGGCAATACGAATCTATCTTGAGCATTTAAAACACCAATTAAATACGGTTGCATCGTATAACAGGTCAGTACCATTTGGTTATATTGTACGGTGGGCTTCTCAAGTTCCGTTGTTAATCTCTTTTCCTCTAAGTTGTTCAGGCATATTTTTTTTAAGGATGCTCTTGATAAATGCAACAAAGATTCAGGATTATCTTAGCATTCAGAATGACAAATATCCTGCATAAAATTCTTTATGTACTTCGGCCATGGAATTTTCAATGCATGCTTGGCACCACAACAGTCCTGTACGATGGCACTGTTAAAGCCTGTGTGGTCCGATGTCCAAAGCTTGTGCCATAGGAGCACTGGCTGCACCCTTATTAAATCTAAATAAGTTACGCCCAACTCTGCATGACACACGAAGTTTGAGCAACTGGTTGGGAGCCCCAAAAGATTTTTAAGAAACCCATTTTCTACCAGCTGTAAGGAAACGGCATCTACGTGCCCCCATAACTCAGAGCCGTACATCGCTACTGATCGGCATTTGACGTTATAAATGCTCATCATATCCCTGGGAGATTTACGTCCCATTTTCCTAGAAAAATTATTCAGACCCACAATTGATCTGAGGAGCTGCATTCTTCTTGATTTCACTGCACTTTTCCAGTTACCATTACTATCGAACTGGATTCCCAAATATGAAAAAGTTGATGTATGGAGTAAAATCTAATTTCCTATTAAAATCTTGAGTCCCTTTGCTAGCTTTCAACCAGCTTTCATAACGTACGTTTTACCTATATTGATTAAAAGACATAGGTTCTCCATAAAATGCACAAATGTATCTAAAAGATGCTGAAGGGCATTGGGGGTGCGGGCCATATGTACCGCGTCATCCGCATACAATAATATTGGTACTGGCCTATTGCCCATTTGGAGCAGATCGATACAGGAGTCCACAAGGGTGCTGCCCAAACCATTGATATATAAATTAAATAAGAATGGCGCAAGCACACACCCCTGACAAACACCCTTCTTAATGTCAACAGGGCTTGTGCATTCACTATTCATACCATATCTTATCTTGGCAGAGCTCATTGAATACAAATATCGGAGAAAGTTGACAATAGCACGGTCAACGCCCATCAAGGCCATAATAGACCAGAGCTTATCATGGGCGACACAGTCGAATGCGGAGGTCAAATCCACAAATGCCAGGAACAGGTTGTCCCCTTTTATTTGTGTGTACTTGCTCACTAGCAAGTTCAAGTTGAAGGCCTGCTCTGTGGTCCCAACACCCTGGCGAAAGCCATATTGGAAGTCGGACAGAATATTGTTACAGCCTGCCCACTCCTGCAATCTGTCCAGCACAATACGACCCACCACCTTGACCAGCGAGTCCAGCAAGAAGATGGGTCAATAGTGTGCGGGACAGTTGCGGTCTCCCTTTTTAAATATAGGCACGATATGTGATTTCGACCAGGATGCTGGAAAACCAACATCCTGAAAAGACTTCAGGACCAGGGTCAAAAGAGGCCCCCAGAGATCAATCTTGTCTTTAAAAATGTCAGTTGGGATCCCGTCGGGCCAGGAGTCTTCCACCCCTTGCTTACTCCAATTGCCCGGATCACCTCCTCCAATGTGAAGCTAAAATCAAAATACTTCCACACTGGAGTGGGCCCAGGGGAGATATCTCTCATGCGGCCTCAGCGTTCTCTTGGTCCTTATCAGCTGAACCCATATATAATTTAGCAAAATGGGCCACCCATTCTTGTTCTGTAATTGTTGCCTCTACTCTGTGTTTATCATCGTCACAGCAGAAGGGAGAGTTTACAATATGCCAGAATAACTTGGAATTTTTATTCTGGCTTGCTTCCTGCAGACGGTCCCAAGCCTCCTCTTTAAGAACCTTTTTGCGATGTTTTAGTGCTAGCTTATAGGCCCGCCTACAGTTTTGTACTTCTGTGTTATTCCTAGGCGACTCCTTCAAGGCCTTCTTTAAATCATTGTGTGCAGAAGTGCACACGTGGTCAAAACATCCTACCTTTTTTGTTGCCCCTCTAATCTGTTTGATAATCAACCCACCACTAATCTCCTGACTAATGTGTCCAAAAGCCTCCACGACCGTACTAGCATCAGCAGTCTCATCCAAACAGACCTCAAAAGCCCTACTCTGTTTTATAATGACTTGCTGTAAAAATCAAGATGGGTCAACCATGAACCAACGCAGGGTAAAGCCGTTTGAACGGGAGAGTACTATATTTTGCACGGCAAGCGGGGATTGCCCATGACCAGACTTGCTCTGAAGACTAATGTCCAGTTCAAAGCTCTGAGGAAAGTGATCGCTTATTCCGATATAGTATAATGTAAAGTTAAGAACAAGTGCAGAATAAAGTTTGGGAAATAAAAGGAAATCAATGACACTCTTGCCCCTGCTGTCATCAAATGTACAGCCTCCAAGTTCGTTAGTAAAACCTAAGTCATATTTGAAGAGCATCTCATTAAGTTTCTCCCCGTACCTTGAATGAACAAAGTGGGAGACATCGTCACCCAATGGAGAAACCATGCCACAGACTTAATTAGACAGCAATTGGCAGGGTTGGATATTAAAATCACCCCCCAAATCAAGATTGTATCATTTGTAACCTTATCCAAGATAGTTTCCAGTTCCTCATCAAGTTGACACAGAATATCCTTTATGTCCGAGTTACGGGCATTGTTATAAAAATTAACTGAGATCAATGAAATAGAGGTCGTAGAATCAACCTGGACATTTGATAAAATGGATTGGATGAATTTACTGTTGCACTGTTGCTGGCCAATTTGTTAGATACATAAACACAGAGGCCACCCTTGATCAACCATGACTGGATGGAATAGCTCGGTGATGGAAGGTCTTGAAACCATTAAGATGTATAGGGTCGTTGGCCCAGGTTTCTTGCACCATCATGATCACAAAACCGGTCATGAATTTCAGGCATTCTGGAATATTATGTTTACTGTGGAGCCCCGCGACATTCCAGCTTAAAACTGTAAGGTTATTCCCTGATGATTTCATACAGATCTTATTAATATTGTCAATATAATTTCCGAGAAGGTTACAATAACCAGTAGAGTTATGAGCCACATTCCCAGAGGTATTAATCTCTAGGCTAGATCCATAAGCACCCTGACAATCACGGTTACTGCAAAGTAGGTCACAACTGTTACAGGGAGGGATGTCATTAAAGGCATTAGAAGGGAGACTATTATTTTTTAGAAAGGATGCATGAGGAGTCGTTATATTTAACTGATTTTGGCTCCGCTCGTTATTGCAGGGTACAGTGCTGTCACCTGGCCTCTCAGCATCTAAGTGGGCATCACCCAGTGGCCCCTCTCTACCTAGGCCACGGTCCTCTTGTGAAACGTCAAAAGTGTTTTGGTCATCCCACGGGTCAGGAAGGGTTAGATTGGGAACTAATCCTTCTGGACAGCTTACAGTAGACTGGCTCCACACTATGTGACTAAATGCACAGTTGAGTCAATCTATTTCTTCCAGGGAAGAGAGTATATCAAATCTATTGTGTAGTGGTGCACTAAATTGTAAATGATTGGCTAAATGTGTAGATCTCTGCTGTTGTGCCTGGTGATGGGTGTAATTTGTTGGAGGGTAGAAGTATCCCAGCGAAAGTACATTTATATCCCTAGTTGTCACATAAGTGCTACCAAGTCTTTGTAGAATTTTCCGTGTCAAGCTGGGCTTTCTAAGAGTAAGAACAATACAATCGCCAGAGAGTGTTTTTTCCCTGGTCCCTACCCATCCGACTCTTCTTACTATTTTAAACTCAGTCAACAGGGCTTCTGTTAGTCCGGTCCTAGTTCCGAGCCAACAGAGTGCCTTGTTCCTTAGTATCTCCCACGTTTCATTAGCCTGTGAGGTAAGAGATGGAACATATGCCAATATTATTATATACGTCGTGGCTTCTGGGGGCAAGTTCAATCTCACCTCTTCCATGTTCTCCCTATCCGTAGGGGCTGCACAAGGCCTTGGCAACTTGAGAAGATGTCTGGCGTTATTGTGTATTACGGTTCCAGTATATTTTATGTTGGTGGTACTCTTGTTGCCTTCAAGTGCCCTGTCTTGTGTTTGAAGAGTGTTAGCCTGAGGGGCATGGATTGGGACATGAGATGAACTGCCAGTATTCAGTGTGAGTGTGGGTTTTGGAAAATTTTGCAAGTGTTGAACTGAGTAGTTAACTCAGCCTATGCTTTCAACTTTTTTTAATGCTTCCTCTATATCAGGTACCCTGGCAAGCAATTTCTCTAGGGGAGCTTTAATTGATACATAGAAATTATCCAAGACCAGACCATACCCTGGAGCAACAGAAACATGAGAGGGCACATTTTGACCATTCAAATTGTTCATATTGTTTAGGACCATGTCCATAGGTTCTAAGCGCCCCTACAATTGGGCAAGTTTAGTGTCCATAAGGTCCTTAAACTGGGTTAAAATGCTATTCAAAAGAGGTCTACTGTCCTGGGAACCGCAGCCTCTGAAACAATGCTTGACGTAGGGAGCACAAAATCATCAGTCTGTATGCCGATAGAACTTGTTTGGATCGATGGAGAGTGAGTACGACGGGGCTCCTTTAGTGCTTTTGATTTATATGCACCTTTGCTTATACCCCGTTAAAGCTTTGCAGGTAACTCTCTTGTCGTACATTCACAGTGAAGTTTAGAGGTCCGAGTCCTTAAAACTATGCTGGGCTCATTGAGGTCGCCAAAGGTATTATTAATGGAGACCCTCGGGTCATAGTCATGATCATGGTCGAGAGGGGCCTGCAGCGTACCCTGCGGAGAAGGTGACAAACAGGTTTGGGGACAGTTGAAGCAGCAATGCCTAATGATGAGCGCCTTTGGAAGGAGGACAGATCCAAAGATAACCTCCTCTCCGTGAGTTGGATTTTATGAGTAAGGATTCAGCCCTTTTAATGAAAGCGTCCAACGTTCCTGTAACCCCAGAAACCCCCTGGTGTTTGCTCTTTGTTAAAAGTAAGATCTACACGCCGCAGACAAAGTCACAGAGTCACAAAATTAAGGCCGGGGTGTGGCCATGGTACAGTACCTGTCAAAATAGATCATAGGGCCCGTCAAGGTCAAAAGATCCTCTCGGGGGGGGGGCGCCTCGCCCTTGCCCTTGACCCCGGTTTTAAGCACTGCTTGGCTTGGCATGGGGCCGATGATGCGGCTACTGCGGCTCCCGCCGCAACGCAGTCTGGGCATTGTCCGTATGCCTCCTGGATTGCAGCAAAGCTGCCCGTGTAGCGGATCACGTCTGTCTATATGTGCACTCTCAGTGAGGTCCCGCCGCAGCGAACTCCGGTTTGGCTCCAACAGCGAGATTAGACCTCCATCTGCGCTGGCACCGGTACCCCACCATGCCCGCCACAGTCCCTCAGGTTAAGGCTAACACCGTAGCTGCGATGTACTCTGGCCTGACCGCTTCCTGATAAGATCCAGGTGCATCTCAATTTTTTCTGGCTCAGAGTCAACACTTGCACTCAAGGAAAAAAGTTGTTGATGGGCTGTTGACGCATGTCAACTCCTTCCTCTTTGCCGCTATCATCATCACTTCTCATTTCAAGGTCCTCACCAGGGAGGTCCTGCGGGTCTCCATCATCTACGATCAGAGGGATGTTCCTACATAATGCAAGGTTGTGGAGCACGCAGCTGGCAACAGTGATCTGACACACCTAACCGGGTGAGTTGAGGAGGGCTTCCCCAGACTGGTCTAGGCATCGTAAAATGGCCTTCAGGAGCCCAAAAGCCCACTCCACCGGGTCCCGTGTTCTACCATGGCCCTCATTGAAGCAGACGTACCCTGGCGTTGTTGGATCCCTCAACAGGACCAACAACCATGGCCAGTTGGGATATGCTGAGTCACCTAGACTGGAGGCACACAGTGGTACATTTAGGAATCAGACATGTAAAGAAGATGCCACATGACATCTCACACACACAAAGGTTGAACACATCTCACTCACCAACAAGCCAGGCCCTCTCCAGTTGTAGTTGTTATATCAACAGTGGTATGTTGCTGTTCTGAATTACGTAGGAGTCATGGGTAGGTCCTGGGAATTTGACACAGACATGTGAATCTGCTAGACTTGCCACTTGCATCTTGATGTAATGGAAGTTCTTCCGGTTCCTATACACCTGTTCATGGGCTTGTGGTGGGACTAGGGCAATTTGTGTGCTATCAATAGCTCCAACCACATGTGAGATGTGACCTATAGGTTATAGTAGCCAAATTCTCAAACCTGGTAAACAGAATGTAGCTATCCATGTGTCTCAGCAGTGCTGACAGCACATCTCATAGCACCATACTATACATTGGTTGGCACATTCCACCTGATATAGCCACCATGTACTGAAATGAACAAGTGGCCAGGAAGTGAAATGTGGCCATCACTTTCACTGTTGGTGTCTGAGCTGCGGGATAGGTCCAACGAGGATGCAAGAGAGGCTCTAACTGGACACCTAGATCCTCTGTTGTCTGCCTATTGAGATGGAACTTCCTGATGGCGTCTCTGTCTTCCATTGTCATTAGGTCTGAAAAAGGCCGGAATACTGGAGCACTTTGTCTTCTCCCTCTGCCGGGGCTCCTATGTGTGGAATGGAAACAATTATTGATGGTGGTCACAGAGTACACACTCACTCAGACCAAGATACAGCCAACAGTCATGTGACTTAACAATAGTGCATTTGTAAAAAATGCAAATGCTGTGATCCAATGTCTGTTTGGCCGTGTACACCGAAGTCCACCTAGGTGGCCTATTTATACCTTGCATTGTTAAAAACTTTTCACTTGCACCAGACACTGCTTATTGCTACACCTCACCATCACCTGCTGCTGTTTGTCACCTCTGAGAGCGTCATGGCACACGTTGTAGGGGAAAGGGCATGTCCCTTCTCTCCAGAGGAGCTGGAAACTCTGGTTGAAGAGGTCGTTGCTCTCTATTGGGGATGACATCCACAAATAGATAACTACTTTAGAGAGGGCCTGCAAAGTACAGAAGGTCCCGAAGGAGCAGTGGGCAGCAATCTTGTGGCTCTCCTTTGCAGACAAAGGTAGAGATAAGCTCCTCACTGTTAGAGAAGAGGATGCTGACAACTACACAGTTCTGAAGAGTGCTCTGATAGATGGGTTTGGCTTAACCACTGAGCAGTATAGGTTGCTGTTCAGAAACACCCAGAGGACACAGACTCAGGACTGGACTGATTTTGTAGATTGTGCTACTAAGGCTCTGGAGGGCTGGTTACTGGGCAGCAAAGTACAAGACTTTACAGGATTGATTAATTTGATTATGAGGGAGCAGATCCTTAATAATTGTTAAAACCAGCTTCTACATCATTACCTGGTGGACTCTGATCTGACCTTTCCCCAAGAATTGGGAAAGAAGGCAGACAAATGAGTCAGAACCAGGGTGAGGCCTAAAAATCAGGGAGGTGACCAAAAGAAAGACTCTACCAAACCACAAGAGAAAGGTGGGGATAAATCTAAGGGCAAATCCACTACAGGGCCCCAAAAATCCTCTGAGGGGGGTGGGTCCCAAACTCCTTCCTCTAATGTTAAGAACCCTTATTGCCATGTATGTAAGCAACCTGGCCACTGGAAAACTGACAGCAGTTGCCAAAAAGCCAACAATAAGGAACATATTCCTCCAAGTAATACTCCAACACCTCCTGTTACTACTAGTAGTAATCCCCCAGGTCGTGGGAGTGCCCCCAAAATTTGGTTGGGTATACTTGGGGTACTCAGGTGGACTCTGGCCTAACCAGGTCCCCTACCACAGCAACTCTAAACTGTAATGGTGGCATGGGGTTTGCCAACTTCACTGCTTGTCCCAATACCTTAGGCAAGTACAGACAGGAGCCCCATATCAATGACCAGACAGTTATGGCCTATATTTATTTATTTATTTATTTATTTGTGAGTTTGTATAGCGCTTGAATCACTCCGGCAGGAGTATCTCTGCGCTTTTTTGACCAGAAATCAGCAACATATTGATAATGCGGGGATGAACTAGACTTCATTTTTAAAAAGAACGGTTTTTAAAAGTTTACGGAATGTCAGGTGTTCTTTACATTGTCTTAAGGCCAGAGGTAACTTGTTCCACAGCTTAGGGCCGGTAGTAGACAAGGCTCTGCCTCCGTGTCTTACTTTTTTATGTGAGGGACCACAAGAAGGAGATTATTACTAGATCTAAGAGATCGTACTGGAACATAAGGAATAAATTTCCGTTCTGGATAAATTGGTCCCTGTGTATTCAGACATTTGTGGATCAGGCAGCATATTTTAAATTTGACCCTCTGTCGGATTGGAAGCCAATGTAGGCGATTCAGGAGAGGTTTGGAAGCGGTTCTCGGAGGGGCATTCAGAACCAGGCGAGCCGCCGTGTTCTGGATCACCTGCAGTTTATCCAGCACTCCTTCATTGGCTGATAGTAACAAACCGTTACAGTAGTCAATCCGGCTGAGGATCAACGCTTGAACAAGCGTTTTCCTTACTGAGTCAGGTAGAAGTGGAAAGACCTTACGGAGGAGTCCAATGGTGTGGAAGCAGATCCCCGATATGTAGTTGGTATGCTGTTTGAATGACAGGTCGTGATCAAACCTGACTCCCAGATTCTTCACAACCTGTTTGGGTTCAGGGACTGCTCCAAGCTCTGACGGCCACCATTCAGGGGTCCAGAGTATTTTAGCCTCTCCAAATAGCATGATCTCTGTTTTGGTGACATTACATTGGAGATAGTTGGTAGCCATCCATTTTGCCACTTCTTTCATGCCTGTCGAAAAAGAGTTCCTGTCCTCCGTGGTGAGAGTTTTAAAGGGGAAGAGGAGCTGTGTATCATCTGTGTATGATATGGGGATAAAGCCATATCTACGCAGAACTCCTGCCAGGGGTGCCACGTAGATATTAAAAAGAGTAGGGCTCAAGCATGAGCCCTGTGGCACCCCTTTAGAAATCTCTATTTCCACCGAGCGATATGCACCCATGGTGACTCTCTGGGTGCGGTCAGTCAGGAAACTCTTTAGCCAGTCAAGAGCCTTGTTCTGAATGCCAGCGTTCGACAACCGTTGCGTCAGGATGGTATGAGACACGGTGTCGAACGCTGCTGATAGATCTAATAGAACCAAGATGACTGAAAGGCCCTTGTCCTGGTAGGCATGGAGATTATCAGTAACAGACAAAAGAGTGGATTCCGTACTGTATTTGGGGCGGAATCCCGATTGGGATTCATCCAGGGCCTTTACCAGTTCCACATGTGCAGATAGATGATGGTTAACATGCTTTTCTATGATTTTTCCAACAAAAGGTAGCAGGGAGATGGGCCTAAGATTCGTCAAGTCAGACCACGATAGGGCGGTGTTCTTCCTTATGGGTCTGACAAGAGCCCTTTTCCATTCTTTGGGAACAGCACCTGAGATAAGTGAAATATTTACTAGTTCACTGATCGTTGGACACAGATGTTCATCGAGTGTGGGCATTAGTCTGGCAGGGATTGTATCCTCTGGACTCCCGCTTTTAATTAGTTTTAAAAGATTAGATGTTTCCTGTAAAGATATGGGAGGGAAAACGTCCAGCGAATGTACAACAGGTATGCATTCTGTAGGATCAGGGAAGGATTCTGTATTGATCAATGGGGCCTGATTTGTCAAAATTATTTTTTCATAAATTTTTATCAATCTTATTAGTGAAAAAACAGGAAATATCTTCACACAACTGTTGAGATGCCATGTCAGGTGCTTCACATGCTGGGGGTTTAACAAAAGTCTGTAAAATTTGAAAAAGAACTCTCGGAGAGTTTCCAGCCTCTTGTATTTGGGATGCAATGTATGATTTCCTAGCACCACGAATTTCTTTATGATACGAGGACAGTGCACCCCAATATTTTTTCTTATCCTCCAAAAGATGAGAGGTTCTCCATCTCTTTTCTAATTTTCTAGCCCCTTGTTTCAGAGTTCTCAAGTGATCGGAAAACCAAACTTCTTGTTTTTTTGCAGGCCTAGATTTAAAAAGCTTTAGAGGAGCAATTTTGTCAATGACTTTCCTAGTTTCTCCTTCAAATTTAGCGAGGGCAATTTCAATATCATCCGAAGGTAGTAAAATAGGAGGGATAAACTTTTCTCTAAAGGTAGAGTGGGTGACTTTGTGCCACTGTCTCCGGATACAGGGCAAGGTGCTAGGATATAAGAGGTTTGGTGCCTGAAAAGGAGTGGTAAATTCCACAATGAAGTGGTCAGTCCAGTTCACCTGAGTAGCAGACGGGCACAATACAGGCTGGACATTAGAGAAAACTAGATCTAAAGTGTGGCCTGCTCGATGAGTAGGTCCACTGTTTCTCAATGTTAAACCCAGAGAGGATAAATCTGTTAATAACGTTTGTGCCTCATTACAGTCTGGATTTTCAGTGTGGACGTTAAAATCTCCAACTAATGTGAACTCCCTGTCATTAATGATATAAGGAGCAAGTAGTTCGAGTAGAGTGTTAGTAAAATTCCTATAGGGACCTGGAGGCCTATATACTAAAGCGCCTCTATAATGTCCTTTAGGAGATACCTGAATTTTAAAAACCATAATTTCAATGTCTGCGGAACTAAGTTCCTCTAAAATAGTGACTCTCAAATCCTCTTTGTAAACCACCGCGATTCCACCACCAGTTTTCACCGGGCGGTCCAATCTCAGTATTTTATAATTGCAAGGGATAGCAAGAGTTATATCCGGAGTGCAATATGGTTTAAGCCACGTTTCTGTCAGATAACACACTTCCGGTTGGTGAGAAGAAATAATATCCCAAACCTCCGTAGTGTGTTTGGAGAGGGATCTGACGTTACATAAGATATTTTTCCTCCCCAGCGGGGGGATATCAGTAACTGGCATAGGCGTGATTGTCATAATGCGGGGGTTATACATGTAGGAAGTCATAGTCGGTTCGGTAGAGAATTGGGCTTGACAGAAGCGGCATGAGAAAGAGCCCTCAACCTGTAGCTGACAAATGCAGGCGGCGCCTAATGGTAGTGGATTATTTAAGCTGCGCAGTATCTTGGAGGAGTATGTTATGTGTCCTGGAGTAAGATTTTGGGATAATATACCAGGATCAGCCATGGCCCCTGGCCCGGTCTGGCGCGGACGGGCGCAGACAGGCAGGTCTTTGGCTTGTCTTCGGCGCGTCTGAAGGCGCCCCCCTGCGCGCAACCGCTGCGCGCTTTGACCGACGAGTGGCTAAGTAGCCCCTGTGACCTAAAGGCTAGAGCGCTAACCGCTCGAGTCAACAGCAGGGAGCAGGAAGTGTATTGCTCAGGCTCGTACCTGTCCCGCCCTCCGCTCAACGGTATTGGTTACCGAGTCGGACCGGGGCGGGCAGGCTGTATGACAGAGCACTGAGTGTTTGTTAAAGTTTGAAAAGCCCCTGGCAGCGCTGTGAAGAGCGTATTTAAGCACAGTACAGTACAGGTGTGTATTACAATTAGTTTTCAATTATAACACAGTATTTAAGAATTCCAATTTGCAATTCAATTAAAATCCGTTTAAAATGCAGTCACTATGGCTTAATCAACCCACATCCCCAGCGGGATAGAAATGCAGCGAGCGGTGATTTTACCTGGCATCAAAAAGCGGGGTCGGCCAACACTGCCACTGTCAGCCTTACCGCAAGATGCCTCACCTCCTCGCCGCCTAAGTAGCCCCTGTGACCTAAAGGCTAGAGCGCTAACCGCTCGAGTCAACAGCAGGGAGCAGGAAGTGTATTGCTCAGGCTCGTACCTGTCCCGCCCTCCGCTCAACGGTATTGGTTACCGAGTCGGACCGGGGCTGGCAGGCTGTATGACAGAGCACTGAGTGTTTGTTAAAGTTTGAAAAGCCCCTGGCAGCGCTGTGAAGAGCGTATTTAAGCACAGTACAGTACAGGTGTGTATTACAATTCGTTTTCAATTATAACACAGTATTTAAGAATTCCAATTTGCAATTCAATTAAAATCCGTTTAAAATGCAGTCAGTATGGCTTAATCAACCCACATCCCCAGCGGGATAGAAATGCAGCGAGCGGTGATTTTACCTGGCATCAAAAAGCGGGGTCGGCCAACACTGCCACTGTTAGCCTTACCTTAGCCTTATAGAGACACAGGGGCTAGTATCACCATGGTGACTGAGAATCTAGTACCCTCAGAACAACTGTTACCTGGGTTTAGCTACCAGCTGGTCAATATTGATGGAGTGAAGACAGATCATGCTATGGCAGTAGTAAATCTCAGCTGGGGAGGTGTCACTGGCCCAAAGAGAGTGGCAGTGTCTACAAAATTGCCTGTAGATTGCTTACTGGGCAATTATCTAGAAATCTCAGCCTGGGCTGAGGTAGAGAAACAGGCCCATTCCAAGATGATAGGCCTTCCTGGAAAGGTTGGTAGGGCTGTGATGGCCACAGCCCAAACCCAAATAGATTTTTGTGTTGTGAAGCCTGAAACTATGGATCACCCCACACAGACAGAGAGCACTGGGGAGGATGAAAAGTCTCCCCCCCACCAGACTTTAGGTGAGGGTCAGCCTCCTCAGGGAACTGACCCTACCCCTTGTGTAGGAACTGCCCCGGAGGTAGTCAGGCCTGGCCTGGTAGAGCCCCTGATATCAGTAGAACCTTCCAAGGTGGTACCCAGTGTGGAGCAGGTAACCTGCCCCTCTCTACCCTGCCTCAATCAGCCCAGGGCTGTAGAAGTCAGGGAGGCCAGTGGACCCCAAAGGGCCCCCTGTCCAGATGAACCCCCCATCAACAGATTAGGGGCACACAGTCTAGTAGCCCTAGCCAAGTGAAAATTCCTCAACACTCTGAGGGACCTCCCTTACCCTTGTATAGGAACCTCCCCCAGATAGACTCTGTTGGACACAGGCAAACCTGGCACCTAGTGGTCCCAAACCTGACCTGTCCCTCTAGTGGTCCAACCACAGGGACCCAACCTCCAGCGGTAGGTAGCCAAAGGTTGATCCTGAGAGCACAGTGCAGCTCAGTCATGGAAAGAAAGGCATACATGGTGGATAGTGATTGGAGGAAGCTGAGCCCAACGTTAGAGGAGCCTCACTTCAGTACTCCATCCCAGCACCAGCCTTTAACTTTGCCAAAACACCCCACGAGAAGTAATTCCCAATGGTGGAGACCCTCTGATACCCTTAGGGTGAGGGATTGCTTAGTGGACCATAAGACAGGGGGTAACCATGCTAGTGCAGGTACTTCCTTATATGGCCACTTAGTCAATATAGGCTTACCTGGACAAAGATAGCCTTATCTCCTTTCGTTTGGGGGTGGGGGGGGGTTGTGTATGAAGGTGGAATCTGACTATATGGTTACCCCCTCTTTTATCCTGGTGGTTTGCTGGTTTTCAACTTAGTTGGCCTGGGACCCTGCTATTCAGGGCCCCAGTCTATCTGCTTTCTCTATAAAATGGACTCCATGTACTTTAGGTACATGCCAGATTGGTTACTGGGTCACCCTTGCAAGCCCCTGTATAGTGTACCAAAGGTACCCAGGGCATAGGTGCATCCCAGGCCCACCAGGGGCTGCAGCATGTATTATGCCACCCCTGGCTGGCCTTCCAAACTGACACCACAGGTCTGTTCACACAGCCTGGGTAAGGTGGTGTAATCCCCCCTTACTTAGATATAGTATCCCTATATCTACATATATATATATATATATATATATATATATATATATATATATATATATATATATATATATATATATATATATATATATATAGACACATATACACCTATAAGCCATTCCTATGGTAGGCCTCGACAAACCTGGAGGCAGAGTGCTTGGTTTTATGTGAAAGGGTGCCCTAGCATGAGCTGAGCCCCTCTGCAGCTTTCGGAACCATCTCCTTATAGCTGTTCCATGATATAGCCATACCATATAATCTTAAGTGTATTATAATCATTGCGGTTAATGCTAACTTTGGTTTGGCTTTATCAAAACATGTTGTGTAACGTGTCAAACACTTTGGAATACTACCCCTCCGCCAGTCCTGGCGGCGGGGGTAGCATTCCTCCCTGCTAGAGGGAGAAGACATGTAGTTACTGCTTTACCCGGTTAAAGTTAAACAGAGCCTCAGCATCACCAAATGGATGCTGCTGCCACAGACACGAGTCTGACCTCCTGCTGCTGGACGAAACACCGGCTGAGGAGGCCTGGACAATAGGTTTCCTGTCCAGGGAGGTGCTAGCACCTCCTCAGACAGGGGGTTTGTGCATTGGGGCAGGGAGGGCTGCATTCAGTGAATGCTTCTAGACACTGCCTAGGGCACACAAGGTGCTCCATGCATAGCCCAGTTCAAACTGGTTGCTGGAGTACAAAGCCCCAGCTCTGGCGCAAAACTGGACAAAGGGAAAGGGGTGTAACCACCCCCTTCTCAGGTCCATCCATCGGAGGGACCTAGCCAGGTAATCCAGCCCCCATCCTTAGTATACGTATAGGAGCTGTGTCCCTAGGACTTTAGATTACCCTGGACGAATCTTTGAAAGACATATCCTGGACCTTCGATGTTCCATTCTGACTGGAAGATGGAAGATATCTCCTTTGTGGTCAAGGAGTGACCACCCTGTTCAAACAGGCACCAACAGCAACTTTGCCAGTCTGCATTTTTGAAGCTCCCGTCGGATCTCGAAGAATCTGCGACACAGAAACTGGACTTCCAGACTTCTCTGACTCCGACCCACAACCACAGCAAAGCTGAGACCCATGGCGGACACGAGAGACATGGGACCGGACACCCTGGACATCCTGCATTTGCTACCTGCACTCTTTTCCTGAAGCCTCAGTAAGTTGTGCATTGGGGTACAAGAAGCCTCAGCCCCGAGCACCATTTGCACTGAAGCCCAGGCCCCCACACTCCGCGAGTGTCCCATGGGCCCCACCTTTGCATCTGAGCTTGATGCGTCTTCCTAGTTCGTTGCCCGTTGGCTAGTGAGCCCCCGAAGACCTTTTCTTTAAACTAAACTTGCTTTCCTGGTTGCTGCAGGCTTGCTCCAGCTTCCCTGAAAAGGAGAAGCACCACAGACCTTGCTGGTCTGCAACAGAGCCAATCTTGACATCCTGCATGGGTTGCAGTTGCTAAGGCTTGTTGGGTCCAATCCAGATACCGACACCGCAGTCATCTAGATCCATTGTGGGACATCTCAAATCCAGTGCCTGGTCATCGTCGATGCCTCCTGGATCTCGTGGCTGAAGAGACAAGTTTGACTACTTCACCTGAAATCGCCCAACATTGCCTGGTTTCTTCCTGGTTCCTTCCTGGTCACTGGCTAGTGACCCAGACTCTGTCCCTTCTGCTTTCAGGTTCTTCAGATCTTCGATCCACCCTTGGATCCAACCGGACAAATTTCCTCTGGTCGCCTGCAGTACTTCTTTGCAGCTCTCCATAGAAAACGACGACGAAACCCGACACGAAAAGGCACCTATGCACCCGGCTTCCCTGGGTGAGGTAACACGAGTACTCCAGTGCTCCTGTGTCTCAATGTGTCCTAGTTTAAAAGGGTTCCATCCTAGTCCATCCGTAAGTGTCCGAAAATTGTATATTTGTAACTTTTACGAACTCCATAGAATGTCAATGGTATCCCGCGCCTGTGTTTAGACACTGCACGTGGCTCCCGTGGGCCTCCTACTTCCTAACCTTGGTCGATTAGAGCCCCAGCGATTCCACAGGCACTAGGCCTGCTTTCTAATTCTCTCGTGGTACTTATACCACTTTCTTAGTATATGGTTTGTGAGGCCCCTAGGGCATAACGTATACTGTGTAACTTATCGTATATTAACTGTGTGACTTGTATTGTATTTTGACCTCTGACCTCATAAAGAGTGCAGAGGGGTTGTGTTTAGATTAAATACATATATATTTGATATATACCTTGTGTGGTGCCCTTTCATTTGGTACTCGAGGGATTATAATTGGTAAAACAACTTGCTTAACTCGCCTACTGAAGTCTTAGCCTGAAGACTGCTGGTTCATGCTACCATTAGGATAGCTTTTTATAAGGTTGACTTTACAAAAATCATCAATAAGGGTCGATTAGACTGGTACAAGGTGCCGACTAGAACTAGTGGACATCATATGACAGGCTAACTTCTCACACTTCCCAAACGCAAAAGGGCTGGGTTTCCACCACTACCCTAGCCTACTATTTCCGAAACCACACCAACAAAACTCCCCCCCACTACTACCGTCCCTAACCAGAAGGAAGTAAGAGGAGCAGAGCCACCCACCTTGATACCAACCCACACCCTCCCAAAATGCGGAACTTCCAAACCTCACTCCACGTCTTTCAAACAGAAGTCCAAAAGATCCAAACATGCCCCCATCTTGTATTCCCGCAGTACCCTTTGGGGGTACAAAATCCCATGTATGGTCCTTTCCAGCCCTCTCAATAATGAGACCAGCCCTACCACAGCCCAACCCAGCCCTCCCAATCCTGAGCCCAGCCCTCCCACTGCCCAACCCAGCCCTCCAATCCCGATCCTAGTCTTCCCAAGGAGTAATCCAGCCCCCCTCAACCCAAACCCAAGCCCACCCATTTTTTTCCAGAAAGGTGCCTAGACTGCCCAATAGATGCCCCTATCCGGGGGAGGTTTCTCTTCCAGTGATCTGATTGGCAGATTTCGTGACACAGTAGTGTGCTGGACTACCTGTTAGCATTCTGTACTGGACATTGGCCTTTGTGCTTTAACGCTGAAGTTATTGTTAAAATAAAATCTCATATTTCTTGTCTACATAGACTTGTGTCCTGCCTTACCTAATGATGCGGACTACTGTTAGTCGATGTGCAGGCCTGAAACAGTTTAGTTGTGTTTGTGTCAACATGATCAATGATCCATTGGCAGTGGTAAGTATGTTCAGCTCTTGGGACAAGTAATGAAGTTACAGAGGATGAGGCTCAATGTTAAGTGGATGCATATCTGGAATGAGTTATTATTGAGGCACACATTGCTTATGCTGGTCTCTGCTATGGTAAGTATGATGTCTTGGTTTCAGCCAATGTCCGAATCTGCTAGCTTGCAATACTAGCCAAGATGTAGGGTGGAAGGATGTTTGATGTGTACACAATAGGTCTTTTGTTACAGAACACATGGGAGATGTGGTGTTATCAATGCAATGTATTACTTTGGAGGCACATGTGAGCATTTCCATGTGCGTTCTTTTAACCAAAATTACTTTGAAGTCAGGGCAACTGCTGTTGCTGTGATGTTTTTAGGGACTTACACAAACACATTGGCCACATGTGCATGCCACTTGGTAAACAAGATAGGTTGTCCCTATTGTACACAATGTCAATATTCCTATGCACATGGAGATATTGATGCAGTTGCTATGTGCTATGTGGCCTTAGCCACTTGCCTTCCAGGAGTCCACCAACCTAGGCTGACTCAAATCAACAGGGAGTAGTGACAGTGCGGCTTTCATATGTCTGTGACTATGGTTTGTGACTAACCCATTTGGCTGCCTTTCATTTCCATATGGTTGCTGTGTGCTAGCCCAGGACAGTGCATCAGCAATGGTGGAAATTAGTATCTCCCTGAGACATGTTTACTGATGTTTTATCGAGGTAACACCATGACGTGGCTCATTAAGTATTTGAGGCTGTCACAGATGATGTTTGCTATGGAAACTGTGAGGACTTGCAGTATGTTGACAATGATTTTTGCACACAGCATTACACTAGCTTCTCAAATGTCACCACATGTAGGATTTGTAAGTGTTTGTCCATACATAGTCACTGATCTGCACATAGGAGTAAACAATGAGACGTGAATGCGAACTAACTCTATGTATAGTTGCTGCAGGGACACTCTAGATAGGTTTGACCCAGGGATACAATGGCCCTAACCTCTGTGTTGTGACTACACAAAGTGGGGGATATAGTTTCTCCCCACCTTTATTGATGTTTAGTGGGTGACAGAGTTGGGATATGAGTGAGTGTCTGTAGACGTTCAACTGGGATATTTGTGCTACCCACACTGACACATACATTCATGTTTTGGCGGACGTGCACAGTGTTGTGTATTTGTAGGTGTGAATCCTCTTACCCTCATGCTTCACAAGAGGACTTTGAATGGACTTTAGGGGGGCTCTTACAGGTGCGTGGCTGCTGTACATGAGGCCTAACTTCCACATATGTCACCTGTACCTCTGGGATTGGCATACTGACATGTATTCCTCCATGTCACATAGTACTACATCTTGGTATCTGAGACTGCAACTTACTTTGCTTCAAAAGGTGACAAGGACAATTGCCTTTTCCCAATGGTTGTTAGTCACATTTGTTGTTGAAGACTCTACTCTGACTTACTTACAGGAACTTTTGGCGATGCTTCTGTTCTGGCCTGCCAACAGTGGGTATGGACAGTTATGAGTGTGTTTGTTGTTCAATCTGCGGCAGTGGAAGGTGATATTGCTGCTGATGTGGGAACATTTTTCACCTTGAGTGTGTGGAAAATATGGAATGTGCATTCGGTACCTTATGCGCATCTGCAATGGCAACCTGCTGGGAGTCATGACGGACATACCCTAGGACACTTCAAAGCCTACTGCACAACTCACAGTACTCACTCTTTTTTTCAGTCCCTTCAGGCCACCTAGGTCTTGCAGTGGGTTTATTCCAACTGGGGTTTCAGTGAAAGGGGTGTGCCTTTTGTAGTTGTGGCTGTGTCTTATGCCACCTTTATTGTGCATAAGTCATTTTCCTAGTGTGCCAGCTGACATGCATTTTGAAGCTTCTGTCATTACAGCCAGATATCTGATACAACTGACCTCAGATCTAGGTCATTCCAGGACTATTGGCTTTGTAATGGATTGCGAGTTGCATAGGATCAATGGACAACAATTATGGCTTTGTTGTTTATTTTGGAACAGCCTATGTTCTGAAGTGATGAGACTGTAAGTGTATTGTGATGAGTCTCTTTGGAGTGACATCACAGGTAATGCAGGGTGGAACTGCTGCTGATGTCAGTTGAGCCTTTGTGGATCCCGATGGCTACAATGGAGAGCCAAATGGATACCCATCTCCCCACATTCTTTTTTGGGTTACTGGTGCTCACCAGGACCCGGACTACTGAAAGTCCTGAGGCCCATTCATGTCCACCGTCACTGCACATGTGTGTTTTAAAGTTGTTACAGCATGATGACTGGGACACATATTTCTTCAACACCCACAACATGCGGACATGGGTGAGTTCCTGCTTTTTGATGGTGGCCCATCAATTTGCTATGGAATCTCAGTAGAGGATTTGGTATGTCACTTTAGCTCCGATGGGCCTTACCAACACCGCTGCAGTTGGATTTCTGTGTATACATCGTAATACATCAGTGGAGAGATCGCTTCTGACGTGGCTGTGGCAGTCTGACCACTTCCAACAGATCCGCAAAAGCACGTCTGACCAGCATAGTAATGAGGCCCTTAATCAGGTATGGAAGAACATTCATAATCTTTAATTTGGCTACAATCTAGTGGATCACCCATGCCTCGAGAATCTTCTTCAATACCAGTACAAGTTAACACGCTCAAGTTCAACAGAGCTCATCCACCATGAATAGAAACCCATATGGCAACCAGATAAAAGAAGTTTAGTTCAGCTAGTATTTATACCCGTCATTTTCCAAGCAAAATGTATTTAACACTGAGATTTCTTGCTACAAACCTATCGGTGTGATGTACAACAGTACTGGATCACCTGCTTACAGCAAGTAGACAACATGATGCTCCAACACTTTTGGGGAAAATGAATTTGAAGAACATAAGATCTTTGTTATATCTGATAGAAACAGGCAGAATAACAATGGATGAATATATACAGCCTTGCTTAAAACTTTTTTGCATCTCAATTCCAGCGATGAAAAGTTGTGAGCTAGCAATTATCACCTCCACCCATGTTTGAAAGTGCAAAAGTTGAATTATTTTTAAAAGGCTTCGGTTTCCCCCATTTAATTAATTTAGGGGTCCATTAGGATGTCGGGCGGTGGCACCACCGCAGTGGTGGCGGGGCGGAAAAACTGCTTTTTCCGCCCGCGAGCAGCGGAACTCACGTCCGCCACATTAGGATAGGTAAACATAGGTAATTTCCCATCCGCCGCAGAGCGACGCACACCGCCATCAAAGGGTGCCCGCCACCGCGGCGGCGGGAGCCAATCGATACTCTCCGCCGTGCCGAATGACGTCCGCCCCGCTCGACAAATTAGGATGGCCCAAACAAGCAGACGCACCGCAGTGGAGACACCACCCAGCCTGAGCAGGCGTAAAGTCGACAGCGGAGCGCAAACGCAGAGACTCGGTCATGAACGCCATGAACCCAGCCCTCCATATGCATCCGGTGATGTTCCTCCTACAACACTATCGTCAGAGGGTCTGCCGCGGACGACGCCGCAGGTACGCTACTACACAAATGCAACACACAACACACATGCCGACACAGGGTCCAATCACCACACAGACACCCTGCTAGGGGACACAACACATCCATACGGGCACCCACACATCACCCACCTCACAACAAGGCATCTCCCAGCATCCGGGACACACATCGACCGCCAATCAGCATCAACGTCCCGGTCCCGATCACGTCACCGCCGCGGTCAACACATGCGCACTATGCAGCAGGCAGGGCCACTCCAAGGCATGGGCAGGGCACAAACATCACAGGGATACACAGCCCCCAACCACACAGCAACACACCCCATCAACCCACAGGCCAGGTGCCCATCCCCTGCACCCCCATGCACACCAACAAGCACTGCAACAACAAGCACAATACACACTCCCTGCACCACACAACACACAACCAGGGAGACAGCCACTGCAGGAGTGGCGGACAAGGAACACACAACACCACTGCCACACACACTCAAGGCTCACAATCCTTGCCAGCACACACACACACACACAAACAAACACACACCCTGGGTGTAGCCACAAACACAACACACACACAGGGATGCCACAACCGATGCCTGCACAAGAACAACACACAAACAATACAGGAACACATGCTGAACTCCAACAGAAAAACACATACCCTGTCAGCCAAACTTGGGAAAATCAATGGGAGAACAGACACAACAGGAGTACACAACAACATCACTCAGGAACAAAACACACACAACAAAACACACAAGAAGTGCATCTGGACCAACACACACAGCCACATCAAACCCATCACAGATGCACATGAAACCCCAATCAACAAACACCACAAGACATCAGGGGATGCACATCAGGCAATGCCAAGGCCACATACACACAGCACCGCATGCATGACAAGCATTGTCTGCCTAACAGGCATGATTGACACAATCGCATCACACACCACAAATCAGCACTGCACAAATACAACACCACACCCAGGAACTGAAGCAATACCACACCCTACATCCACACATCCAACACAACAACTACACATGCACCACTCTGGGATACAAGAGCACAGCCACCTCCACCAGAGCACTTGCCAGCACACACAGCTGAAGTCCACATGACCACTACAGAATGACCAATAGCACAAGGACAGCACACATAAACCATTGGGGCAATGTCCAGAGTGGAAAAACACCTATGGCCCAAGAACTGCACCACAAAGCACAAGCCCAAATATGAAGTGATGGGGAGGCACACACAGATGGAAACCAAGGGGAAAGCTGACATCTAAGTTAAACAGCCTGCATGTCAGTAGCAGACATGTAAGGGGTGTACCACACACAAATAGAGGGACGGAATGGCCAAGCACAAGTAGCACACATAGGGGATGGCCTTAAACCACACACACCATGCCATACAGGAGTGGAAAAACCACCATATGCCTGCAATGCATGACAAACACAAACACAATGCCAGTGTGGAGCAGCAGGGCCACACAGTTCACACAAGAACACCCAAGAAACATTGAGGATCAATCAAACACAACACTGATGTGCAACTCACATACTTTGTACACTCCAAAGTGACAAACACAAAAAGGATGAGTCTCACACAACACAATGGACACACCAACACACAGCACAGTGCACTACAAACAGCTCACACAAGTGCATACAATCCTCTACCCAGGGCAAGACAAAACAAACAACAGGCATACACTCCTGGGTGACACATGTGTGTCTCACACAATATAGGGGCACACACACATCCACTACAAACTGACACCCTTCACACTGCACACCTCTGCTACACCCAACACCACGCATCTCATGTAGGCCATGGCACCAGGACCAAGGCCCAACACAAGATGACCATACACATACAAGGCTGGGCACACAGAACGCAATCCACACACATACTACATTACATATCCCAGCCAGCCCTGTACTGGCAGTGTCCCCCAACCACACATGTGAACAGTGTAGGCAACAACAGCAAATCACTAACAAGATGACTGCATGATAGGTAAAATAGCCATCACAGATCACACAATTTGCAGGCTCAGAAAGGACTTAAGACCCTGTCACCCCTGCCCAAAATTATGATGGCTGCAAAGAGACTTGCAATGTTGAAGTGATACATGGAGCATGGTGCACAGGCAATCAAATGCGAACAGAAACAGAACTTTAATCAGCAAGGACACCGAGAAAAACACACACCAGAAGTAACTGCATTTATTCACACATTGCACAGATGCAGTGGTACAACAATAGTAGACAACAGCAAGGCTCAAAATGATGCAAAAATGCTATATACCATGCACAGGTGAAACACAAACAGGAAGGCCAGTGTCCATAGCACAGGTGAGAGACCAACACAGTAGAGCAACAGGGCCAGTGTCCATAGCAGGGGAGAGTACAGCACAGCAGAGCAACAGGGCCAGTGTCCAAGGCAGGGGAGAGTACTGCACAGCAGAGCAACAGGGCCAGTGTCCAAGGCAGGGGAGAGTACAGCACAGCTGAGCAACAGGGCCTGTGTCCATGCTTGTAAACAATGGTCAGGACTAGCACACCTGTATGAGGCACAGGCGCATGAGGGGGATGTCAACTCACTCCTGGAAGTCATGCAGACTTGGACCTGGCTGTGTGTTGGTGACAGCAGGCCCACTTAACTGGGGTGACAGAGCCCCATGTGATGTGGGGCCAACAGTGGCTTGGCAAGCTGGAGGGCTGTGTGGACCAGGTGGCATTGTGGCACGTAGAGGTGGAGTCATGCAGACTTCTGACACAGTGTGGGTGGGAGAGGTTGGAGGGGTGCCCTTCCACTTTTTGGGAATATGAATTGGCTTCCCTGTCTTGGGGTTGATGGGATGTGTTGATGACCCAACAGGCACACACACCAACTGTCCCACATCAGGTGCAGACACTGGCACTACCTCTGGTGATGTGCTGGATCCTGCAGAACACTTGGTCTGGCTACGCCTCAGGACCCCTTTCCCCTCTTTGCCTGGTGTAACCCCCTACAGTGCCCTGCTTTGCCTTAGTGCCAGGGGTAGTGTCTACAGTGCCCTGCTTTGCCTTTGTGCCAGGGGTGGTGTCTACAGTGCCCTGCTTTGCCTTTTTGCCAAGGGTGGTGTCTACAGTGCCCTGCTTTGCCTTTTTGCCAGGGGTTGTCTCCACAGTGCCCTGGTTTGCCTTTATGCCAGGGGTGGTGTCTACAGTGCCCTGCTTTGCATTTTTGCCAGGGGTGGTCTCCACAGTGCCCTCCTTTGCCTTCTTGCCAAGTGTTCCCCCTACAGTGCCCTCCTTTGACTTCTTGGCTGGGGTGGTCTCTACAGTGCCCTCCTCCACCTGCTTCAATGGACTCGGAATTGGGGTCGATGTGGTGGGTGGATGTGTCCCTGTGCTCTTCCTAGGTGTACCCCTGATATGCAACACCTCCTCAGTGGACACAGACACTGCATGGGTAGGTCTGTGTGAAGTTTCTGTGACAGGAGAGTCTTTTGCTGGTGATGCCTCTGCGGCATGTGAGCCTGATGTCTGCCTCATTGATCGCCTGGCCTTGATCTTCCCTGACTGGCTCTTGTCTGTGCATTGTGGAGTGGCCCTGCTCTTCAGTGGGGATGGTGTCTGTGGGCGGCAGTGCCTGGGTTGTGTCTGTTGTGTGCTCCTTGTGCTGTATCTTTTTAGTGACGCAGGCGAACTGTGGTCACTGTCACCTGATGTGGCCACTGACTGGGGGGTGGACAAAGGCACCAGAGCTGCAATGGGAGCATGTGCCTGTTGAAGGGCTGATGTCACTGTGGATGACAACGCCTGGACTGTACGGTGTAGCCCACCCACGTCAGAGTGTATGCCCTCCATTGATGCAACCACCTGGCCTAATTTCTTGTCATGGTCACGGAAGGCATTGAGCAGGGCAGTCTGGCCCACACAGAGCTGGCGCAGGAGCTCTACACACTCTGCAGTGAGGGCAGCAGGGGGGACAGGTGCAGGTGCAGTGGTGCCAGGTGTGAATGTGACTGGTCCCCTCTTAGTGATACGGATACGGGCAGCACCAGAAGAAGTGGATAGGAGGCTGGGCACTGGCCGCTGGGTGGTAGATGATGATGCAGACTCCCCATCCCCTGTGCCTGCCAGCATGGAGGCATCCCCGCTGGTATCAGATGATGTGGTAGTCTGTGTCTCAGCCACGGATGCCTCCTGCATCCTTCTGTCCCCCTCAGATGCGCTGGTGGGCTCTGTATCACTGGCCTCCACTGCAGCTGTAGTGCTACTCTCGCCACCACTGGGTTCGGGTTCATGTTCCTCCGAGGTCTCTTGCGAATATGCATGAGAGAGAGATACAGGGTTGTGCAAGTGTCATCATCTGGTCACACGAATTCAAGACAATGCACTACAGGAGAGGCCCAAATCTACATGGTAACCACCACCCCCTGCAATCACTGTGCAGCTACCCACAACATAGACCACAACAGTGCCTGCAATGCTGAATATCTGCCATGAGTGAGCCATGTTGATGCCACACAACACTACATCCTGCCTGTAGATGAAGTGTACCACACACACAACCTGGCCTGCCCACACCTTGTGACATGGTGAGGGTACAACACTTGTTACCACTAACAGACCTCCAGGGAACATGAGGGGACAACACACACACCTATTAGGACATCACAGTCCCCAATGCCACGTAGGCCATAGCAAGCACCATGTGATAATCTGGGGCACATTATTTGCAGATGTTGGGGCACCAACGATCATGGTGCAGGCAAAGTAGGCATACATGAATTCACACTCAGCAAGTGGACACTGCTGTTCACCCCATAATAGATCACCAACACCATCCCAACGCTGAATGACCATGTGGAGCCCAACACATCTGGCAATGGGAAAGTACAGCAGGGAGTATCTGCTCAGTAAGGGCAGGGTGGCACAATACCTGACACAAACACACATCACAGCAGCCACTCACACGACACAGCACAGCACAGCAACACACACACATCGCATGGCTCACCGCTGCCACAGGCCCTGTACACATGCATCCACTCCAAGCAAAAGTCACGCTCCCCAGATACTCACCAGCCCTGCCTTGCTTGCCATGCTCCTTCAGACGTGCATCCAGGTCTGGATGAGTCACTGCCAAGATGCGGCCCATCACTGGAGTCATGCTGCGCCGTGCCAAACGCCCTGTGCATGGTAGCATCCCCAATGTCATCTCAGCCACGGTTTTTGCAAGCCGACTGATGTCTTGTGGCAGTGTGTGCGTCGGCAGTTGGATACCCCCAGGGCTCGCACCTTTGCCGCAATGGCCCTCCATAAAGCCTTACGCTGGTTTACCTTGAGCTGCATGTATGAGAGTAAAGAAGGGTTAATGACCAGTTCCACAATGTCAGGTACCAACATCTATCAGTACAGGACTCAGTCTCAGGACCTATTGTGACCTCCCTCCATCCCAATCTGGGGGACCCCTAACAAGGGCACTTTGCATGGACCACACAGATGTGATTGCATGCACACATTGGGGCGTAGAGGGTCCAGGATAATCTCACAAATGCAAGATGCATCAACACAATATGCATCGACAGAAGTGTGTAAGTCTGCAATTGCACAGGGCATAGATGTGGCATATCTATTATTCAGTGGGAAGGAACTGGTGCAAGGAACATGTAAGTGTGGTGGTGTTTTTCGTTTGTGTGGGCAGCCACTGGTCCGACTCCCTGGGTCACACTGAGTCAGACAACAGGGGCACACAGAAATACTCACACAAGCAATTAATGTCCTGGCACCTACATGGCAAACATTCGGTGGCTCTGTATGGATGACAATGTAACACTCCCCACTCACACATAAAGGTGCAGGCATGGGAAAGAGTGACATTGTGACACACACACTCCCTCGCCCTGGAGTCAGCGAGTCTGTCAGTGTTTGACACAACCCCACACCCTCAGGCATAAACTGCAGCAGCACAACTACACGTCTGACACCCCTCTGCCCGACGGCTACCTTCATGGTGACTTACCATGACATTGGGACCACCAAACAGCCTTGGGTACTGTGCCAGCACCTCGTCCACAAGGACCTCTAGCTCCTCGCTGGTGAATGCACTTGCACGGATCTTCTCCGTCCTTGCCATCCCTGTGGACATGGAACATCTGTGGTGGAAGTGAGTGGTGAGGGGTCCCAGGCAGCAGGCTCAGGAGGCAGCAGCAGGAGAGGGTCCCAGGCAGTAGGCTCAGGAGGCAGCAGCAGGAGAGGGTCCCAGGCAGCAGGCTCTTCTGGCAGCAGCAGGAGATGGTCCCAGGCAGCAGGCTCAGGAGGCAGCAACAGGAGAGGGTCCCAGGCAGCAGGCTCTTCAGGCAGCAGCAGGAGAAGGTCCCTGGCAGCAGGCTCAGGAGGCAGCAGCAGGAGAGGGTCCCAGGCAGCAGGCTCTTCAGGCAGCAGCAGGAGAGGGTCCCAGGCAGCAGGCTCTGTGAGCAGTGGAAATGTGAGGCTCACTCCCACAAACGTATAGCCCCCTGGGGTCGTCTGTAAGCTGCAAAGCAGCATCAATTGGTTGTCCAGGTTTGCCTCTTTCAAAATCATCCAATGACCGCCTACGCGCTGGTGGAGCACACCTTCCGCGTTTTTCAAATCTGCATCATGCCACCGCGATCATCGCTCCCATTGGCTGTAGGCAAAGCTCCATGGCGGTGATGCACCGCGGGTGCCCGGGGTGCGCTACCGCGATGGTGCATCCTTCAAATGCATCCAATGACCGCCTATGTGCTGGCGGAGCACACCTTCCGCGTTTTTCAAATCTGCATCATGCCACCGCGATCATCGCTCCCTTTGGCTGTAGGCAATGCTCCATGGCGGGGATGCACCGTGGTTGCCCGGGGTGCGCTACCGCGATTGTGCATCATTCAAATGCATCCAATGACCGCCTATGCGCTGGCGGAGCACACCTTCCGCGTTTTCCAAATCTGCATCATGCCACCGCGATCATCGCTCCCATTGGCTGTAGGCAATGCTCCATGGCGGTGATGCACCGCGGGTGCGCTACCGTGATGGTGCACCATTCAAATGCACCCAATGACCACCTACTCGCTGGCAGAGCATGCCCATCGCCATGTACACATGTCCATATGCCAATGGCTTCCGCACTTGTGAAGGGGGTGGTGCTGGTGTCACACCGCCGGGGACAGGCAGTAGGTACCGCGATTCATGCGGCGGAGCATGCCCACCGCCATGTACACATGTCCATATGCCAATGGCTTCCGCACTTGTGAAGGGGGTGGTGCTGGTGTCACACCGCCGGGGACAGGCGGTAGGTACCGCAATTCATGCGGCGGAGCATGCCCACCGCCATGTACACATGTCCATATGCCAATGGCTTCCGCACTTGTGAAGGGGGTGGTGCTGCTGTCACACCACCGGGGACAGGCGGTAGGTACCGCTATTTTCATAACCATTCATGGCTATGTCAATCCTGAACACTGTATCAGTACACAGCAGCAACATGGTGAAGGGCACATCATTGTACATACAATGCCATACTTCCACAGGTGGACGAACGTTCAGTGTGACACACTTTGGTCTGTGGTCCCTGCCATGTTTTTCAAATCTGCATCATGCCACCGCGATCATCGCTCCCTTTGGCTGTAGGCAATGCTCCATGGCGGGGATGCACCGCGGGTGCCCGGGGTGCGCTACCGCGATTGTGCATCATTCAAATGCATCCAATGACCGCCTATGCGCTGGCGGAGCACACCTTCCGCGTTTTTCAAATCTGCATCATGCCACCGCGATCATCGCTCCCATTGGCTGTAGGCAATGCTCCATGGCGGTGATGCACCGCGGGTGCTCGGGGTGCGCTACCGTGATGGTGCACCATTCAAATGCACCCCATGACCACCTACGCGCTGGCAGAGCATGCCCACTGCCATGTACACATGTCCATATGCCAATGGCTTCCGCACTTGTGAAGGGGGTGGTGCTGGTGTCACACCGCCGGGGACAGGCAGTAGGTACCGCGATTCATGTGGCGGAGCATGCCCACCGCCATGTACACATGTCCATATGCCAATGGCTTCCGCACTTGTGAAGTGGGTGGGGCTGCTGTCACACCACCGGGGACAGGCGGTAGGTACTGCTATTTTCATAACCATTCATGGCTATGTCAATCCTGAACACTGTATCAGTACACAGTAGCAACATGGTGAAGGGCACATCATTGTACACACAATGCCATACTTCCACAGGTGGACGAACGTTCAGTGTGACACACTTTGGTCTGTGGTCCCTGCCATGTTACTTATGCATTTCATGGCTGATGATGCTTGACACTCTTGAGCTGGTGTTCATGATGTGGTACTAATCAATTTGTTGTGGGTCAGTGATGACCTTGACAAGGCTTGTGTCACTGCATTGTATTGTATCAGAATGGTGAATTCAAACAGCTCATGTACACAACTGAACGTTTTCCTGATACTGTGATCATTGTGTGGATGGATGTGTGCAGAGTTTACATGATGCATTGATGTGTGAGAGGTACAGCAGATGGGTATGATACAGACATGGTACTTTCCTTACTTACTTGGCGGATGTTGCAGCACCTTGCCTGCACATGTGAATTGTGTTCTCCAGGATGTGCGCATTCACATTCTCCGATGTGTTTGTGGCACTTGTGTATTGTCAGTGGAGAGGTGTGCCCTCTGTGTGTATCAAAAGGCCAGCCATGTAACCTTGTGTGCCATGCATCGCTCAGGCAGTCGATGTTTTTCCATGATATCATTGATGGTATGTGCTGTGGCCATCTCAAGAAGGTTGTCACTGACATTTCAAATTTTACATCTCAACTAGGAGGAGGCCAAATCTCCTACGTCACCTGACAGTGCTGGAGGACATGGAGAATGAGGCAATAATACGGAAATTCCGCCTAGATAGACCAACACTGAAGATCCTGTGTGATCTATTGGAGCCCCACCTGCAGCCTCGCCGCCACTAGCCGTCATTAACACAAACATACAAGGTGATGGCAGCACTCCACTTCTTGGCGACAGGTTCCTTCCAGGAGACCGTGGCTAGCGCTGGAGGGATGCCGCGGCCCATGTTCAGCATGGTGCTGAGGAATGTTCTTGCTGCCATGATGCTGTATCGGAATCGCTACATCCATTTCCCTAGGGGAGGAGAATTGGCTGCCGTGAAGGGGCACTTCTATCCCCTTGGGCGCATCCCACATGTTGTTGGTACCATCGATTGCACCCATGTAGGTCTGGTGGCACCACAGGCGACGGAGCACATTTATAGGAACCGCAAACATTATCATTCCATCAATGTGCAGGTGGTGTGCCTTGCGGACATGACCATTTCTCATGTACGTGCGAAGTATCCAGGCTCGGCGCATGATTCGTACATCATGAGGAACAGCATGGTGCCACGGATGATGGAGAATCTGCAACCAGAGCGTGCTTGGATTGTGGGTGAGTATGCCTACTGATATGGCGTGCTGTGTGTTACCTGATGCACTCTGGCTGTGCAACATTGCAATGGGTGCTTGTCATTCACAGGTGACTCAGCATATCCCAGTAGGCCATGGCTGTTGAGCCCCCTCAGGACCCCGGCTGACATCCGCTACAATGAGGCCCATGGCAGGACCCGACGTGTAATCGAACCAACTTTTGGGCTGCTGAAGTCAAGATTCCGCTGCCTTGACAGGACCGGAGGTGCACTGGCATACTCACCTGGGAAGGTGTGCAAGATCGTTGTGGCATGCTGTATGCTGCACAACCTGGCCATCCACAAGAGGGTCCCCCTGCTCCTGGACGATGGTGAGGAACCAGGCCACCACCTGCTCAAGGACCTGAGTCCAGTGATGAGGACAGTGGAGAGGAAGAAGGAGTAGACCTGCGCTAGCAGCTCATCGTCCGCTACTTCACTTGAAGGTGGGTGACGAGGTACAATGTGTACATTGTGTGGTGTGGTTGCTGATGTTGTGAAGGGCTATGCGCGGATGTAACCGACAGGCACACGTTCAGTCACCTGTGTGTGGTAAATGTGACATTGACGTACCATATGGAGAAGTATGCTGGACCCTATTTGTTCACACCGGCAGCCCATTGTCTAGTATGCCTGTTGTGTCTTGTGTAAGTTTTTTGTAGTGTTCTGCCTGTGATGCCACAATTAGACCAGTGACTGTTGTTCTGTTGTGTCTCCCTAGGTGCTACAGACGAATCATGCACTACAAACTGTACAGCATTTGGACACATCATGGACCTTGTCAACATTGTAAATATTGCACTAAAAACAATACTGCACAAAATCTGGTGCGTCAGGTATTTTATTTTGACAGTGGACATGTGATTTGGGCGGGAATATTTACATGACAGTGGGGAATGAGCAGTGAGTTGACAGTCCTGTTCGATGAGATGCAAGAGTGGAGTCCACATGGATGTGGTGACCCAGTCCAACAGACAGGTGCCTTTGCCAAGGAAATGTGGGGAAAGACAGTCCAAACAGTCAATGCAGTAGGGAAGAGGGTTGTCATCACGGCTGGCTCTGTGACTGGCGTGTGGCAGGTGCTTTGCCTCCTGAGACTCCCAGGCTCTTCTTTGGATGCCCCCTAGATCTTTTTGGCGGGGGGGCCTGCTGAATGGCCAGCGGCGTGAGGGGACTCGCCCCTCTCTGTTGGCACAGGGGAGGATGGTGCACTGTCATCCTGTGGCACAACAGGGGGGGACGGAGGTGGTGGTTGGGACACAGGCCTGTCCCTCTGCAACACCACTTGCTGGCCCATGAGGTCCACCATCTGTCCAAGGCGGTTGTCATTGGAACTCATCATCAGCAGGATGAGCTCCCTTAAAAGTTCATCCGACCGGCCACTTTGTCCCTGGACCTCTTGGTATGCCTCCACTACTCTGGTGAAGTGGTCCATGGATGGTGTCCACTCCTCCCAAGGTCTGGTGGTGACCCTGGCCCTCCCACCTGCTCTGCTGCCACGGACCTCTTGCCTCGCCACTGTGGGGCCACGCACTCTCTCCCTGCCCTCAACAGTTGTTGCTGTGGCTGGTCATCCCCTGGGACAGGGAGGGTGCTGCAGGTGGTACTGGTGGTACTAGTGGTAGTGGTGGTGGTGGTGGCTGCGGTGGAGGCAGAGGCCCTGACAGCAGGGGTCTGCTGCGCTGTTGTTGCAGCAGACATGGTGGTGGGGAGGATGGGGGCCTGGGACCTCTGGGTCTGTGGCACACCAGATGGTCCGGGCTGGAGCTCATCGTCCAAACTGTCCTGGGAGTACACATCTGAGAGTCCATGTGCCGGGGGTGGATACTGGCTCTGCTGGTCATTGGTGTGGTCCTCAGCAGTGAGTTCTTCATCACCTGTGGATTAGATGGGTAATGGTCAGTGTTGGGCACTGTGCAAGTATTGTGTCAGCTGCGTATAAATGACTGTCTGTACACTGCACAAATATGAAGTAACCAGTAGTACAATTCATGACAACACTGTGTGTAATTTCATAGTGCAGAGGAACATCATTTACTCATACATGTTGGATCTCGATGCATTGCATGCAATTGTTGCTGCGTTTAGGAATGCAGGTCTACCACACACACACACACACATCAGGAAGAGTCAAGATAGCTACCTACCTGTTTGGTGAGGGTGAAGAGTGCAATGGCTGACACATGCTCCTGGGTAGGGGAGGCCTCCATGCTGCTGGATTGTGGGCCAGGGGACATGCTGGCAGTAGTGATACAGGCCACCCTCATCCAAACAGCCTCCAAGTGAAGATGGCTACCTACCTGTAAGTTTGTTTGTTGAACAGTGCAATGGCTGACACATGCTACTGGGTGGGAGAGGCCTCTATCCTGCTCAGCTGTGGGACAGGGGGCATGGAGGGAGTGTTAGTGCAGGCCTCCCTCCAACAGACAGTCATCACAAGCAAGATAGCTACCTACCTGTTAGTCTGTTTGGTGAACAGTGCAATGGCTGACACGTGCTCCTGGGTGGGGGAGGCCTCCATGCTGCTGGAGAGTGGGCCAGGGGACATGCTGGGAGTAGTGATACAGGCCTCCCTCCCCCAAACAGCCTCCAAGTGAAGATGGCTACCTACCTGTAAGTTTGTTTGTTGAACAGTGCAATGGCTGACACATGCTACTGGGTGGGAGAGGCCTCTATCCTGCTCAGCTGTGGGACAGGGGGCATGGAGGGTGTGTTAGTGCAGGCCTCCCTCCAACAGACAGTCATCACAAGCAAGATAGCTACCTACCTGTTAGTCTGTTTGGTGAACAGTGCAATGGCTGACACATGCTCCTGGGTGGGGGAGGCCTCCATGCTGCTATAGTGTGGGCCAGGGGGCATGCTGGGAATAGTGATACAGGCCTCCCTCCCCCAAACAGCCTCCAACTGAAGATGGCTACCTACCTGTAAGTTTGTTTTTTGAACAGTGCAATGGCTGACACGTGCTCCTGGGTGGAGGAGGCCTCTATCCTGCTCAGCTGTGGGACAGGGGGCATGGTGGGAGTGTTAGTGCAGGCCTCCCTCCAACAGACAGTCATCACAAGCAAGATAGCTACCTACCTGTTAGTCTGTTTGGTGAACAGTGCAATGGCTGACACATGCTCCTGGGTGGGGGAGGCATCCATGCTGCTGGAGTGTGGGCCAGGGGCATGCTGGGAGTAGTGATACAGGCCTTTTGCTGGTGATGCCTCTGCGGCATGTGAGCCTGATGTCTGCCTCATTGATCGCCTGGCCTTGATCTTCCCTGACTGGCTCTTGTCTGTGCATTGTGGGGTGGCCCTGCTCTTCAGTGGGGATGGCGTCTGTGGGCGGGAGTGCCTGGGTTGTGTCTGTTGTGTGCTCCTTGTGCTGTATCTTTTTGGTGACGCAGGCGAACTGTGGTCACTGTCACCTGACGTGGCCACTGACTGGGGGGTGGACAAAGGCACCAGAGCTGCAATGGGAGAATGTGCCTGTTGAAGGGCTGACGTCACTGTGGATGACAACGCCTGGACTGTACGGTGTAGCCCACCCACGTCAGAGTGTATGCCCTCCATTGATGCAACCACCTGGCCTAATTTCTTGTCATGGTCACGGAAGGCATTGAGCAGGGCAGTCTGGCCCACACAGAGCTGGCGCAGGAGCTCTACACACTCTGCAGTGAGGGCAGCAGGGGGGACAGGTGCAGGTGCAGTGGTGCCAGGTGTGAATGTGACTGGTCCCCTCTTAGTGACATGGATACGGGCAGCACCAGAAGAAGTGGATAGGAGGCTGGGCACTGGCCGCTGGGTGGTAGATGATGATGCAGACTCCCCATCCCCTGTGCCTGCCAGCATGGATGCATCCCTGCTGGCATCAGATGATGTGGTAGTCTGTGTCTCAGCCACGGATTCCTCCTGCATACTTCTGTGCCCCTCAGATGCGCTGGTGGGCTCTGTATCACTGGCCTCCACTGCAGCTGTAGTGCTACTCTCGCCACCACTGGGTTCGGGCTCATGTTCCTCCGAGGTCTCTTGCAAATATGCATGAGAGAGAGATACAGGGTTGTGCAAGTGTCATCATCTGGTCACACGAATTCAAGACAATGCACTACAGGAGAGGCCCAAATCTACATGGTAAGCACCACCCCCTGCAATCACTGTGCTGCTACCCACAACATAGACCACAACAGTGCCTGCAATGCTGAATATCTGTCATGAGTGAGCCATGTTGATGCCACACAACACTACATCCTGCCTGTAGATGAAGTGTACCACACACACAACCTGGCCTGCCCACACCTTGTGACATGATGAGGGTACAACACTTGTTACCACTAACAGACCTCTAGGGAACATGAGGGGACAACACACACACCTATTAGGACATCACAGTCCCCAATGCCACGTAGGCCATAGCAAGCACCATGTGATAATCTGGGGCACACTATTTGCAGATGTTGGGGCACCAACGATCATGGTGCAGGCAAAGTAGGCATACATGAATTCACACTCAGCAAGTGGACACTGCTGTTCACCCCATAATAGATCACCAACACCATCCCAACGCTGAATGACCATGTGGAGCCCAACACATCTGGCAATGGGAAAGTACAGCAGGGAGTATCTGCTCAGTAAGGGCAGGGTGGCACAATACCTGACACAAACACACATCACAGCAGCCACTCACACGACACAGCACAGCACAGCAACACACACACATCGCATGGCTCACCGCTGCCACAGGCCCTGTACACATGCATCCACTCCAAGCAAAAGTCACGCTCCCCAGATACTCACCAGCCCTGCCTTGCTTGCCATGCTCCTTCAGACGTGCATCCAGGTCTGGATGAGTCACTGCCAAGATGAGGCCCATCACTGGAGTCATGCTGCGCCGTGCCAAACGCCCTGTGCATGGTAGCATCCCCAATGTCATCTCAGCCACGGTTTTTGCAAGCCGACTGATGTCTTGTGGCAGTGTGTGCGTCGGCGGTTGGATACCCCCAGGGCTCGCACCTTTGCCGCAATGGCCCTCCACAAAGCCTTACGCTGGTTTACCTTGAGCTGCATGTATGAGAGTAAAGAAGGGTTAATGACCAGTTCCACAATGTCAGGTACCAACATCTATCAGTACAGGACTCAGTCTCAGGACCTATTGTGACCTCCCTCCATCCCAATCTGGGAGACCCCTAACAAGGGCACTTTGCATGGACCACACAGATGTGATTGCATGCACACATTGGGGCGTAGAGGGTCCAGGATAATCTCACAAATGCAAGATGCATCAACACAATATGCATCGACAGAAGTGTGTAAGTCTGCAATTGCACAGGGCATAGATGTGGCATATCTATTATTCAGTGGGAAGGAACTGGTGCAAGGAACATGTAAGTGTGGTGGTGTTTTTCGTTTGTGTGGGCAGCCACTGGTCCGACTCCCTGGGTCACACTGAGTCAGACAACAGGGGCACACAGAAATACTCACACAAGCAATTAATGTCCTGGCACCTACATGGCAAACATTCGGTGGCTCTGTATGGATGACAATGTAACACTCCCCACTCACACATAAAGGTGCAGGCATGGGAAAGAGTGACATTGTGACACACACACTCCCTCGCCCTGGAGTCAGCGAGTCTGTCAGTGTTTGACACAACCCCACACCCTCAGGCATATACTGCAGCAGCACAACTACACGTCTGACACCCCTCTGCCCGACGGCTACCTTCATGGTGACTTACCATGACATTGGGACCACTAAACAGCCTTGGGTACTGTGCCAGCACCTTGTCCACAAGGACCTCTAGCTCCTCGCTGGTGAATGGACTGGCACGGATCTTCTCCGTCCTTGCCATCCCTGTGGACATGGAACACCTGTGGTGGAAGTGAGTGGTGAGGGGTCCCAGGCAGCAGGCTCAGGAGGCAGCAGCAGGAGAGGGTCCCAGGCAGTAGGCTCAGGAGGCAGCAGCAGGAGAGGGTCCCAGGCAGCAGGCTCTTCTGGCAGCAGCAGGAGATGGTCCCAGGCAGCAGGCTCAGGAGGCAGCAACAGGAGACGGTCCCAGGCAGCAGGCTCTTCAGGCAGCAGCAGGAGAAGGTCCCTGGCAGCAGGCTCAGGAGGCAGCAGCAGGAGAGGGTCCCAGGCAGCAGGCTCTTCAGGCAGCAGCAGGAGAGGGTCCCAGGCAGCAGGCTCTGTGAGCAGTGGAAATGTGAGGCTCACTCCCACAAACGTATAGCCCCCTGGGGTCGTCTGTAAGCTGCAAAGCAGCATCAATTGGTTGTCCAGGTTTGCCTCTTTCAAAATCATCCAATGACCGCCTACGCGCTGGTGGAGCACACCTTCCGCGTTTTTCAAATCTGCATCATGCCACCGTGATCATCGCTCCCATTGGCTGTAGGCAAAGCTCCATGGCGATGATGCACCGCGGGTGCCCGGGGTGCGCTACCACGATGGTGCATCATTCAAATGCATCCAATGACCGCCTATGTGCTGGCGGAGCACACCTTCCGCGTTTTTTAAATCTGCATCATGCCACCGCGATCATCGCTCCCTTTGGCTGTAGGCAATGCTTCATGGCGGGGATGCACCGCGGTTGCCTGGGGTGCGCTACCGTGATTGTGCATCATTCAAATGCATCCAATGACCGCCTATGCGCTGGCGGAGCACACCTTCCGCGTTTTTCAAATCTGCATCATGCCACCGCGATCATCGCTCCCATTGGCTGTAGGCAATGCTCCATGGCGGTGATGCACCGCGGGTGCGCTACCGTGATGGTGCACCATTCAAATGCACCCCATGACCACCTACTCGCTGGCAGAGCATGCCCACGCCATGTACACATGTCCATATGCCAATGGCTTCCGCACTTGTGAAGGGGGTGGTGCTGGTGTCACACCGCCGGGGACAGGCAGTAGGTACCGCGATTCATGCGGAGGAGCATGCCCACCGCCATGTACACATGTCCATATGCCAATGGCTTCCGCACTTGTGAAGGGGTGGTGCTGGTGTCACACCGCCGGGGACAGGCGGTAGGTACCGCGATTCATGCGGCGGAGCATGCCCACCGCCATGTACACATGTCCATATGCCAATGGCTTCCGCACTTGTGTAGGGGGTGGTGCTGCTGTCCCACCGCCGGGGACAGGCGGTAGGTACCGCTATTTTCATAACCATTCATGGCTATGTCAATCCTGAACACTGTATCAGTACACAGCAGCAACATGGTGAAGGGCACATCATTGTACACACAATGCCATACTTCCACAGGTGGACGAACGTTCAGTGTGACTCACTTTGGTCTGTGGTCCCTGGCATGTTTTTCGAATCTGCATCATGCCACCGCGATCATCGCTCCCTTTGGCTGTAGGCAATGCTCCATGGCGGGGATGCACCGCGGGTGCCCGGGGTGCGCTACCGCGATTGTGCATCATTCAAATGCATCCAATGACCGCCTATGCGCTGGCGGAGCACACCTTCCGCGTTTTTCAAATCTGCATCATGCCACCGCGATCATCGCTCCCATTGGCTTTAGGCAATGCTCCATGGCAGTGATGCACCGCGGGTGCCCGGGGTGCGCTGCTGTGATGGTGCACCATTCAAATGCACCCCATGACCACCTGCGCGCTGGCAGAGCATTCCCACCGCCATGTACACATGTCCATATGCCAATGGCTTCCGCACTTGTGAAGGGGGTGGTGCTGGTGTCACACCGCCGGGGACAGGCCGTAGGTACCGCGATTCATGTGGCGGAGCATGCCCACCGCCATGTACACATGTCCATATGCCAATGGCTTCCGCACTTGTGAAGTGGGTGGGGCTGCTGTCACACCACCGGGGACAGGCGGTAGGTACTGCTATTTTCATAACCATTCATGGCTATGTCAATCCTGAACACTGTATCAGTACACAGTAGCAACATGGTGAAGGGCACATCATTGTACACACAATGCCATACTTCCACAGGTGGACGAACGTTCAGTGTGACACACTTTGGTCTGTGGTCCCTGCCATGTTACTTATGCATTTCATGGCTGATGATGCTTGACACTCTTGAGCTGGTGTTCATGATGTGGTACTAATCAATTTGTTGTGGGTCAGTGATGACCTTGACAAGGCTTGTGTCACTGCATTGTATTGTATCAGAATGGTGAATTCAAACAGCTCATGCACACAACTGAACGTTTTCCTGATACTGTGATCATTGTGTGGATGGATGTGTGCAGAGTTTACATGATGCATTGATGTGTGAGAGGTACAGCAGATGGGTATGATACAGACATGGTACTTTCCTTACTTACTTGGCGGATGTTGCAGCACCTTGCCTGCACATGTGAATTGTGTTCTCCAGGATGTGCGCATTCACATTCTCCGATGTGTTTGTGGCACTTGTGTATTGTCAGTGGAGAGGTGTGCCCTCTGTGTGTATCAAAAGGCCAGCCATGTAACCTTGTGTGCCATGCATCGCTCAGGCAGTCGATGTTTTTCCATGATATCATTGATGGTATGTGCTGTGGCCATCTCAAGAAGGTTGTCACTGACATTTCAAATTTTACATCTCAACTAGGAGGAGGCCAAATCTCCTACGTCACCTGACAGTGCTGGAGGACATGGAGAATGAGGCAATAATACGGAAATTCCGCCTAGATAGACCAACACTGAAGATCCTGTGTGATCTATTGGAGCCCCACCTGCAGCCTCGCCGCCACTAGCCGTCATTAACACCCACATACAAGGTGATGGCAGCACTCCACTTCTTTGCGACAGGTTCCTTCCAGGAGACCGTGGCTAGCGCTGGAGGGATGCCGCGGCCCATGTTCAGCATGGTGCTGAGGGATGTTCTTGCTGCATTGATGCTGTATCGGAATCGCTACATCCATTTCCCTAGGGGAGGAGAATTGGCTGCCGTGAAGGGGCACTTCTATCCCCTTGGGCGCATCCCACATGTTGTTGGTACCATCGATTGCACCCATGTAGGTCTGGTGGCACCACAGGCGATGGAGCACATTTATAGGAACCGCAAACATTATCATTCCATCAATGTGCAGGTGGTGTGCCTTGCGGACATGACCATTTCTCATGTACGTGCGAAGTATCCAGGCTCGGCGCATGATTCGTACATCATGAGGAACAGCATGGTGCCACGGATGATGGAGAATCTGCAACCAGAGCGTGCTTGGATTGTGGGTGAGTATGCCTACTGATATGGTGTGCTGTGTGTTACCTGATGCACTCTGGCTGTGCAACATTGCAATGGGTGCTTGTCATTCACAGGTGACTCAGCATATCCCAGTAGGCCATGGCTGTTGAGCCCCCTCAGGACCCCGGCTGACATCCGCTACAATGAGGCCCATGGCAGGACCCGACGTGTAATCGAACCAACTTTTGGGCTGCTGAAGTCAAGATTCCGCTGCCTTGACAGGACCGGAGGTGCACTGGCATACTCACCTGGGAAGGTGTGCAAGATCGTTGTGGCATGCTGTATGCTGCACAACCTGGCCATCCACAAGAGGGTCCCCCTGCTCCTGGACGATGGTGAGGAACCAGGCCACCACCTGCTCAAGGACCTGAGTCCAGTGATGAGGACAGTGGAGAGGAAGAAGGAGTAGACCTGCGCTAGCAGCTCATCGTCCGCTACTTCACTTGAAGGTGGGTGACGAGGTACAATGTGTACATTGTGTGGTGTGGTTGCTGATGTTGTGAAGGGCTATGCGCGGATGTAACCGACAGGCACACGTTCAGTCACCTGTGTGTGGTAAATGTGACATTGACGTACCATATGGAGAAGTATGCTGGACCCTATTTGTTCACACCGGCAGCCCATTGTCTAGTATGCCTGTTGTGTCTTGTGTAAGTTTTTTGTAGTGTTCTGCCTGTGATGCCACAATTAGACCAGTGACTGTTGTTCTGTTGTGTCTCCCTAGGTGCTACAGACGAATCATGCACTACAAACTGTACAGCATTTGGACACATCATGGACCTTGTCAACATTGTAAATATTGCACTAAAAACAATACTGCACAAAATCTGGTGCGTCAGGTATTTTATTTTGACAGTGGACATGTGATTTGTGCGGGAATATTTACATGACAGTGGGGAATGAGCAGTGAGTTGACAGTCCTGTTCGATGAGATGCAAGAGTGGAGTCCACATGGATGTGGTGACCCAGTCCAACAGACAGGTGCCTTTGCCAAGGAAATGTGGGGAAAGACAGTCCAAACAGTCAATGCAGTAGGGAAGAGGGTTGTCATCACGGCTGGCTCTGTGACTGGCGTGTGGCAGGTGCTTTGCCTCCTGAGACTCCCAGGCTCTTCTTTGGATGCCCCCTAGATCTTTTTGGCGGGGGGGCCTGCTGAATGGCCATCGGCGTGAGGGGACTCGCCCCTCTCTGTTGGCACAGGGGAGGATGGTGCACTGTCATCCTGTGGCACAACAGGGGGGGACGGAGGTGGTGGTTGGGACACAGGCCTGTCCCTCTGCAACACCACTTGCTGGCCCATGAGGTCCACCATCTGTCCAAGGCGGTTGTCATTGGAACTCATCATCAGCAGGATGAGCTCCCTTAAAAGTTCATCCGACCGGCCACTTTGTCCCTGGACCTCTTGGTATGCCTCCACTACTCTGGTGAAGTGGTCCATGGATGGTGTCCACTCCTCCCGAGGTCTGGTGGTGACCCTGGCCCTCCCACCTGCTCTGCTGCCACGGACCTCTTGCCTCGCCACTGTGGGGCCACACACTCTCTCCCTGCCCTCAACAGTTGTTGCTGTGGCTGGTCATCCCCTGGGACAGGGAGGGTGCTGCAGGTGGTACTGGTGGTACTAGTGGTAGTGGTGGTGGTGGTGGCTGCGGTGGAGGCAGAGGCCCTGACAGCAGGGGTCTGCTGCGCTGTTGTTGCAGGAGACATGGTGGTGGGGAGAATGGGGGCCTGGGACCTCTGGGTCTGTGGCACACCAGATGGTCCGGGCTGGAGCTCATCGTCCAAACTGTCCTGGGAGTACACATCTGAGAGTCCATGTGCCGGGGGTGGATACTGGCTCTGCTGGTCATTGGTGTGGTCCTCAGCAGTGAGTTCTTCATCACCTGTGGATTAGATGGGTAATGGTCAGTGTTGGGCACTGTGCAAGTATTGTGTCAGCTGCGTATAAACGACTGTCTGTACACTGCACAAATATGAAGTAACCAGTAGTACAATTCATGACAACACTGTGTGTAATTTCATAGTGCAGAGGAACATCATTTACTCATACATGTTGGATCTCGATGCATTGCATGCAATTGTTGCTGCGTTTAGGAATGCAGGTCTACCACACACACACACACACATCAGGAAGAGTCAAGATAGCTACCTACCTGTTTGGTGAGGGTGAAGAGTGCAATGGCTGACACATGCTCCTGGGTAGGGGAGGCCTCCATGCTGCTGGATTGTGGGCCAGGGGACATGCTGGCAGTAGTGATACAGGCCACCCTCATCCAAACAGCCTCCAAGTGAAGATGGCTACCTACCTGTAAGTTTGTTTGTTGAACAGTGCAATGGCTGACACATGCTACTGGGTGGGAGAGGCCTCTATCCTGCTCAGCTGTGGGACAGGGGGCATGGAGGGAGTGTTAGTGCAGGCCTCCCTCCAACAGACAGTCATCACAAGCAAGATAGCTACCTACCTGTTAGTCTGTTTGGTGAACAGTGCAATGGCTGACACGTGCTCCTGGGTGGGGGAGGCCTCCATGCTGCTGGAGAGTGGGCCAGGGGACATGCTGGGAGTAGTGATACAGGCCTCCCTCCCCCAAACAGCCTCCAAGTGAAGATGGCTACCTACCTGTAAGTTTGTTTGTTGAACAGTGCAATGGCTGACACATGCTACTGGGTGGGAGAGGCCTCTATCCTGCTCAGCTGTGGGACAGGGGGCATGGAGGGTGTGTTAGTGCAGGCCTCCCTCCAACAGACAGTCATCACAAGCAAGATAGCTACCTACCTGTTAGTCTGTTTGGTGAACAGTGCAATGGCTGACACATGCTCCTGGGTGGGGGAGGCCTCCATGCTGCTATAGTGTGGGCCAGGGGGCATGCTGGGAATAGTGATACAGGCCTCCCTCCCCCAAACAGCCTCCAACTGAAGATGGCTACCTACCTGTAAGTTTGTTTTTTGAACAGTGCAATGGCTGACACGTGCTCCTGGGTGGAGGAGGCCTCTATCCTGCTCAGCTGTGGGACAGGGGGCATGGTGGGAGTGTTAGTGCAGGCCTCCCTCCAACAGACAGTCATCACAAGCAAGATAGCTACCTACCTGTTAGTCTGTTTGGTGAACAGTGCAATGGCTGACACATGCTCCTGGGTGGGGGAGGCATCCATGCTGCTGGAGTGTGGGCCAGGGGCATGCTGGGAGTAGTGATACAGGCCTTTTGCTGGTGATGCCTCTGCGGCATGTGAGCCTGATGTCTGCCTCATTGATCGCCTGGCCTTGATCTTCCCTGACTGGCTCTTGTCTGTGCATTGTGGGGTGGCCCTGCTCTTCAGTGGGGATGGCGTCTGTGGGCGGGAGTGCCTGGGTTGTGTCTGTTGTGTGCTCCTTGTGCTGTATCTTTTTGGTGACGCAGGCGAACTGTGGTCACTGTCACCTGACGTGGCCACTGACTGGGGGGTGGACAAAGGCACCAGAGCTGCAATGGGAGCATGTGCCTGTTGAAGGGCTGACGTCACTGTGGATGACAACGCCTGGACTGTACGGTGTAGCCCACCCACGTCAGAGTGTATGCCCTCCATTGATGCAACCACCTGGCCTAATTTCTTGTCATGGTCACGGAAGGCATTGAGCAGGGCAGTCTGGCCCACACAGAGCTGGCGCAGGAGCTCTACACACTCTGCAGTGAGGGCAGCAGGGGGGACAGGTGCAGGTGCAGTGGTGCCAGGTGTGAATGTGACTGGTCCCCTCTTAGTGACATGGATACGGGCAGCACCAGAAGAAGTGGATAGGAGGCTGGGCACTGGCCGCTGGGTGGTAGATGATGATGCAGACTCCCCATCCCCTGTGCCTGCCAGCATGGATGCATCCCTGCTGGCATCAGATGATGTGGTAGTCTGTGTCTCAGCCACGGATTCCTCCTGCATACTTCTGTGCCCCTCAGATGCGCTGGTGGGCTCTGTATCACTGGCCTCCACTGCAGCTGTAGTGCTACTCTCGCCACCACTGGGTTCGGGCTCATGTTCCTCCGAGGTCTCTTGCAAATATGCATGAGAGAGAGATACAGGGTTGTGCAAGTGTCATCATCTGGTCACACGAATTCAAGACAATGCACTACAGGAGAGGCCCAAATCTACATGGTAAGCACCACCCCCTGCAATCACTGTGCTGCTACCCACAACATAGACCACAACAGTGCCTGCAATGCTGAATATCTGTCATGAGTGAGCCATGTTGATGCCACACAACACTACATCCTGCCTGTAGATGAAGTGTACCACACACACAACCTGGCCTGCCCACACCTTGTGACATGATGAGGGTACAACACTTGTTACCACTAACAGACCTCTAGGGAACATGAGGGGACAACACACACACCTATTAGGACATCACAGTCCCCAATGCCACGTAGGCCATAGCAAGCACCATGTGATAATCTGGGGCACATTATTTGCAGATGTTGGGGCACCAACGATCATGGTGCAGGCAAAGTAGGCATACATGAATTCACACTCAGCAAGTGGACACTGCTGTTCACCCCATAATAGATCACCAACACCATCCCAACGCTGAATGACCATGTGGAGCCCAACACATCTGGCAATGGGAAAGTACAGCAGGGAGTATCTGCTCAGTAAGGGCAGGGTGGCACAATACCTGACACAAACACACGACACAGCACAGCACAGCAACACACACACATCGCATGGCTCACCGCTGCCACAGGCCCTGTACACATGCATCCACTCCAAGCAAAAGTCACGCTCCCCAGATACTCACCAGCCCTGCCTTGCTTGCCATGCTCCTTCAGACGTGCATCCAGGTCTGGATGAGTCACTGCCAAGATGCGGCCCATCACTGGAGTCATGCTGCGCCGTGCCAAACGCCCTGTGCATGGTAGCATCCCCAATGTCATCTCAGCCACGGTTTTTGCAAGCCGACTGATGTCTTGTGGCAGTGTGTGCGTCGGCGGTTGGATACCCCCAGGGCTCGCACCTTTGCCGCAATGGCCCTCCACAAAGCCTTACGCTGGTTTACCTTGAGCTGCATGTATGAGAGTAAAGAAGGGTTAATGACCAGTTCCACAATGTCAGGTACCAACATCTATCAGTACAGGACTCAGTCTCAGGACCTATTGTGACCTCCCTCCATCCCAATCTGGGGGACCCCTAACAAGGGCACTTTGCATGGACCACACAGATGTGATTGCATGCACACATTGGGGCGTAGAGGGTCCAGGATAATCTCACAAATGCAAGATGCATCAACACAATATGCATCGACAGAAGTGTGTAAGTCTGCAATTGCACAGGGCATAGATGTGGCATATCTATTATTCAGTGGGAAGGAACTGGTGCAAGGAACATGTAAGTGTGGTGGTGTTTTTCGTTTGTGTGGGCAGCCACTGGTCCGACTCCCTGGGTCACACTGAGTCAGACAACAGGGGCACACAGAAATACTCACACAAGCAATTAATGTCCTGGCACCTACATGGCAAACATTCGGTGGCTCTGTATGGATGACAATGTAACACTCCCCACTCACACATAAAGGTGCAGGCATGGGAAAGAGTGACATTGTGACACACACACTCCCTCGCCCTGGAGTCAGCGAGTCTGTCAGTGTTTGACACAACCCCACACCCTCAGGCATATACTGCAGCAGCACAACTACACGTCTGACACCCCTCTGCCCGACGGCTACCTTCATGGTGACTTACCATGACATTGGGACCACCAAACAGCCTTGGGTACTGTGCCAGCACCTCGTCCACAAGGACCTCTAGCTCCTCGCTGGTGAATGGACTGGCACGGATCTTCTCCGTCCTTGCCATCCCTGTGGATATGGAACACCTGTGGTGGAAGTGAGTGGTGAGGGGTCCCAGGCAGCAGGCTCAGGAGGCAGCAGCAGGAGAGGGTCCCAGGCTGTAGGCTCAGGAGGCAGCAGCAGGAGAGGGTCCCAGGCAGCAGGCTCTTCTGGCAGCAGCAGGAGATGGTCCCAGGCAGCAGGCTCAGGAGGCAGCAACAGGAGAGGGTCCCAGGCAGCAGGCTCTTCAGGCAGCAGCAGGAGAAGGTCCCTGGCAGCAGGCTCAGGAGGCAGCAGCAGGAGAGGGTCCCAGGCAGCAGGCTCTTCAGGCAGCAGCAGGAGAGGGTCCCAGGCAGCAGGCTCTGTGAGCAGTGGAAATGTGAGGCTCACTCCCACAAACGTATAGCCCCCTGGGGTCGTCTGTAAGCTGCAAAGCAGCATCAATTGGTTGTCCAGGTTTGCCTCTTTCAAAATCATCCAATGACCGCCTACGCGCTGGTGGAGCACACCTTCCGCGTTTTTCAAATCTGCATCATGCCACCGTGATCATCGCTCCCATTGGCTGTAGGCAAAGCTCCATGGCGATGATGCACCGCGGGTGCCCGGGGTGCGCTACCACGATGGTGCATCATTCAAATGCATCCAATGACCGCCTATGTGCTGGCGGAGCACACCTTCCGCGTTTTTTAAATCTGCATCATGCCACCGCGATCATCGCTCCCTTTGGCTGTAGGCAATGCTTCATGGCGGGGATGCACCGCGGTTGCCTGGGGTGCGCTACCGTGATTGTGCATCATTCAAATGCATCCAATGACCGCCTATGCGCTGGCGGAGCACACCTTCCGCGTTTTTCAAATCTGCATCATGCCACCGCGATCATCGCTCCCATTGGCTGTAGGCAATGCTCCATGGCGGTGATGCACCGCGGGTGCGCTACCGTGATGGTGCACCATTCAAATGCACCCCATGACCACCTACTCGCTGGCAGAGCATGCCCACGCCATGTACACATGTCCATATGCCAATGGCTTCCGCACTTGTGAAGGGGGTGGTGCTGGTGTCACACCGCCGGGGACAGGCAGTAGGTACCGCGATTCATGCGGCGGAGCATGCCCACCGCCATGTACACATGTCCATATGCCAATGGCTTCCGCACTTGTGAAGGGGTGGTGCTGGTGTCACACCGCCGGGGACAGGCGGTAGGTACCGCGATTCATGCGGCGGAGCATGCCCACCGCCATGTACACATGTCCATATGCCAATGGCTTCCGCACTTGTGTAGGGGGTGGTGCTGCTGTCACACCGCCGGGGACAGGCGGTAGGTACCGCTATTTTCATAACCATTCATGGCTATGTCAATCCTGAACACTGTATCAGTACACAGCAGCAACATGGTGAAGGGCACATCATTGTACACACAATGCCATACTTCCACAGGTGGACGAACGTTCAGTGTGACTCACTTTGGTCTGTGGTCCCTGCCATGTTTTTCGAATCTGCATCATGCCACCACGATCATCGCTCCCTTTGGCTGTAGGCAATGCTCCATGGCGGGGATGCACCGCGGGTGCCCGGGGTGCGCTACCGCGATTGTGCATCATTCAAATGCATCCAATGACCGCCTATGCGCTGGCGGAGCACACCTTCCGCGTTTTTCAAATCTGCATCATGCCACCGCGATCATCGCTCCCATTGGCTTTAGGCAATGCTCCATGGCCGTGATGCACCGCGGGTGCCCGGGGTGCGCTGCTGTGATGGTGCACCATTCAAATGCACCCCATGACCACCTGCGCGCTGGCAGAGCATTCCCACCGCCATGTACACATGTCCATATGCCAATGGCTTCCGCACTTGTGAAGGGGGTGGTGCTGGTGTTACACCGCCGGGGACAGGCAGTAGGTACCGCGATTCATGCGGCGGAGCATGCCCACCGCCATGTACACATGTCCATATGCCAATGGCTTACGCACTTGTGAAGGGGGTGGTGCTGCTGTCACACCACCGGGGACAGACGGTAGGTACCGCTATTTTCATAACCATTCATGGCTATGTCAATCCTGAACACTGTATCAGTACACAGCAGCAACATGGTGAAGGGCACATCATTGTACACACAATGCCATACTTCCACAGGTGGACGAACGTTCAGTGTGACACATTTTGGTCTGTGGTCCCTTCCATGTTACTTATGCATTTCATGGCTGATGATGCTTGACACTCTTGAGCTGGTGTTTATGATGTGGTACTAATCAATTTGTTGTGGGTCAGTGATGACCTTGACAAGGCTTGTGTCACTGCATTGTATTGTATCAGAATGGTGCATTCAAATAGCTCATGCACACAACTGAACGTTTTCCTGATACTGTGATCATTGTGTGGATGGATGTGTGCAGAGTTTACATGATGCATTGATGTGTGAGAGGTACAGCAGATGGATATGATACAGACATGGTACTTTCCTTACTTACTTGGCGGATGTTGCAGCACCTTGCCTGCACATGTGAATTGTGTTCTCCAGGATGTGCGCATTCACATTCTCCGATGTGTTTGTGGCACTTGTGTATTGTCAGTGGAGAGGTGTGCCCTCTGTGTGTATCAAAAGGCCAGCCATGTAACCTTGTGTGCCATGCATCGCTCAGGCAGTCGATGTTTTTCCATGATATCATTGATGGTATGTGCTGTGGCCATCTCATGAAGGTTGTCACTGACATTTCAAATTTTACATCTCAACTAGGAGGAGGCCAAATCTCCTACGTCACCTGACAGTGCTGGAGGACATGGAGAATGAGGCAATAATACGGAAATTCCGCCTAGATAGACCAACACTGAAGATCCTGTGTGATCTATTGGAGTCCCACCTGCAGCCTCGCCGCCACTAGCCGTCATTAACACCCACATACAAGGTGATGGCAGCACTCCACTTCTTTGCGACAGGTTCCTTCCAGGAGACTGTGGCTAGCGCTGGAGGGATGCCGCAGCCCATGTTCAGCATGGTGCTGAGGGATGTTCTTGCTGCCATGATGCTGTATCGGAATCGCTACATCCATTTCCCTAGGGGAGGAGAATTGGCTGCCAGGAAGGGGCACTTCTATCCCCTTGGGCGCATCCCACATGTTGTTGGTGCCATCGATTGCACCCATGTAGGTCTGGTGGCACCACAGGCGACGGAGCACATTTATAGGAACCGCAAACATTATCATTCCATCAATGTGCAGGTGGTGTGCCTTGCGGACATGACCATTTCTCATGTACGTGCGAAGTATCCAGGCTCGGCGCATGATTCGTACATCATGAGGAACAGCATGGTGCCACGGATGATGGAGAATCTGCAACCAGAGCGTGCTTGGATTGTGGGTGAGTATACCTACTGATATGGCGTGCTGTGTGTTACCTGATGCACTCTGGCTGTGCAACATTGCAATGGGTGCTTGTCATTCACAGGTGACTCAGCATATCCCAGTAGGCCAAGGCTGTTGAGCCCCCTCAGGACCCCAGCTGACATCCGCTACAATGAGGCCCATGGCAGGACCCGACGTGTAATCGAACCAACTTTTGGGCTGCTGAAGTCAAGATTCCGCTGCCTTGACAGGACCGGAGGTGCACTGGCATACTCACCTGGGAAGGTGTGCAAGATTGTTGTGGCATGCTGTATGCTGCACAACCTGGCCATCCACAAGAGGGTCCCCCTGCTCCTGGACGATGGTGAGGAACCAGGCCACCACCTGCTCAAGGACCTGAGTCCAGTGATGAGGACAGTGGAGAGGAAGAAGGAGTAGACCTGCGCTAGCAGCTCATCGTCCGCTACATCACTTGAAGGTGGGTGACGAGGTACAATGTGTACATTGTCTGGTGTGGTTGCTGATGTTGTGAAGGGCTATGCGCGGATGTAACCGACAGGCACACGTTCAGTCACCTGTGTGTGGTAAATGTGACATTGACGTACCATATGGAGAAGTATGCTGGACCCTATTTGTTCACACCGGCAGCCCATTGTCTAGTATGCCTGTTGTGTCTTGTGTAAGTTTTTTGTAGTGTTCTGCCTGTGATGCCACAATTAGACCAGTGACTGTTGTTCTGTTGTGTCTCCCTAGGTGCTACAGACGAATCATGCACTACAAACTGTACAGCATTTGGACACATCATGGACCTTGTCAACATTGTAAATATTGCACTAAAAACGATACTGCACAAAATCTGGTGCGTCAGGTATTTTATTTTGACAGTTGACATGTGATTTGTGCGGGAATATTTACATGACAGTGGGGAATGAGCAGTGAGTTGACAGTCCTGTTCGATGAGATGCAAGAGTGGAGTCCACATGGATGTGGTGACCCAGTCCAACAGACAGGTGCCTTTGCCAAGGAAATGTGGGGAAAGACAGTCCAAACAGTCAATGCAGTAGGGAAGAGGGTTGTCATCACGGCTGGCTCTGTGACTGGCGTGTGGCAGGTGCTTTGCCTCCTGAGACTCCCAGGCTCTTCTTTGGATGCCCCCTAGATCTTTTTGGCGGGGGGCCCTGCTGAATGGCCAGCGGCGTGAGGGGACTCGCCCCTCTCTGTTGGCACAGGGGAGGATGGTGCACTGTCATCCTGTGGCACAACAGGGGGGGACGGAGGTGGTGGTTGGGACACAGGCCTGTCCCTCTGCAACACCACTTGCTGGCCCATGAGGTCCACCATCTGTCCAAGGCGGTTGTCATTGGACCTCATCATCAGCAGGATGAGCTCCCTTAAAAGTTCATCCGACCGGCCACTTTGTCCCTGGACCTCTTGGTATGCCTCCACTACTCTGGTGAAGTGGTCCATGGATGGTGTGCACTCCTCCCGAGGTCTGGTGGTGACCCTGGCCCTCCCACCTGCTCTGCTGCCACGGACCTCTTGCCTCGCTACTGTGGGGCCACGTACTCTCTCCCTGCCCTCAACAGTTGTTGCTGTGGCCTGGTCATCCCCTGGGACAGGGAGGGTGCTGCAGGTGGTACTGGTGGTACTAGTGGTAGTGGTGGTGGTGGTGGCTGCGGTGGAGGCAGAGGCCCTGACAGCAGGGGTCTGCTGCGCTGTTGTTGCAGCAGACATGGTGGTGGGGAGGATGGGGGCCTGGGACCTCTGGGTCTGTGGCACACCAGATGGGCCGGGCTGGAGCTCATCGTCCAAACTGTCCTGGGAGTACACATCTGAGAGTCCATGTTCCGGGGGTGGATCATGGCTCTGGTGGTCATTGGTGTGGTCCTCAGCAGTGAGTTTTTCATCACCTGTGGATTAGGTGGGTAATGGTCAGTGTTGGGCACTGTGCAAGTATGGTGTCAGCTGCGTATAAGCGACTGTCTGTACACTACACAAATATGAAGTAACCAGTAGTACAATTCATGACAACACTGTGTGTAATTTCATAGTGCAGAGGAACATCATTTACTCATACATGTTGGATCTCGATGCATTGCATGCAATTGTTGCTGCGTTTAGGAATGCAGGTCTACCACACACACACACACACACATCAGGAAGAGTCAAGATAGCTACCTACCTGTTAGGTGAGGGTGAAGAGTGCAATGGCCGACACATGCTCCTGGGTGGGGGAGGCCTCCATGCTGCTGGAGTGTGGGCCAGGGGACATGCTGGGAGTAGTGATACAGGCCACCCTCCCCCAAACAGCCTCCAAGTGAAGATGGCTACCTACCTGTAAGTTTGTTTGTTGAACAGTGCAATGGCTGACACATGCTACTGGGTGGGAGAGGCCTCTATCCTGCTCAGCTGTGGGACAGGGGGCATGGAGGGAGTGTTAGTGCAGGTCTCCCTCCAACAGGCAGTCATCACAAGCAAGATAGCTACCTACCTGTTAGTCTGTTTGGTGAACAGTGCAATGGCTGACACATGCTCCTGGGTGGGGGAGGCCTCCATGCTGCTATAGTGTGGGCCAGGGGGCATGCTGGGAGTAGTGATACAGGCCTCCCTCCCCCAAACAGCCTCCAACTGAAGATGGCTACCTACCTGTAAGTTTGTTTTTTGAACAGTGCAATGGCTGACACGTGCTCCTGGGTGGAGGAGGCCTCTATCCTGCTCAGCTGTGGGACAGGGGGCATGGTGGGAGTGTTAGTGCAGGCCTCCCTCCAACAGACAGTCATCACAAGCAAGATAGCTACCTACCTGTGAGTCTGTTTGGTGAATAGTGCAATGGCTGACACATGCTCCTGGGTGGGGGAGGCATCCATGCTGCTGGAGTGTTTGCCAGGGGCATGCTGGGTGTAGTGATACAGGCCTACCACCCCCAAACAGTGCTCCAATACAAGATGGCTACCTACCTGTAAGTTTGTTTGGTGAAAAGTGCAATGGCTGACACACGCTCCTGGGTGGGGGAGGCCTCCATGCTGCTGGAGTGTGGGCCAGGGGGCATGCTGGGAGTAGTGATACAGGCCTCCCTCCCCCAAACAGCCTCCAAGTGAAGATGGCTACCTACCTGTAAGTTTGTTTGTTGAACAGTGCAATGGCTGACACATGCTCCTGGGTGGGGGAGGCCTCCATGCTGCTGGAGGGTGGGCCAGGGGACATGCTGGGAGTAGTGATACAGGCCTCCCTCCCCCAAACAGCCTCCATGTGAAGATGGCTACCTACCTGTAAGTGTGTTTGTTGAACAGTGTAATGGCTGATACATGCTCTTGGGTGGGGGAGGCTTGTATCCTGCTCAGCTGTGGGACAGGAGGCATGGTGGGAGTGGTAGTGCAGGCCTCCCTCCCCCTTACAGGCCTCCTAATCAAGATGGCTAGCTACCTGTTGTGTGTGGGTGGACAGTGTAATGGTGTTTTGGTATTTCAAGGAAGTACTTCTCAGTGTGTTGTTTAGCATTTGTTTGTACTTGCCAGCCTCCGCTCCCCCGGGTACTCCTGTGAGACTCTCAGGAAGCAGTATGGCAAGCACCTTCTCCTCCCATGGTGTGAATGTTTTCGGTGGGAGTCACGTTCGCCAGCGTCCAGTTCTTACTCCTCCTCTCCTTGACCACCCTCTTGCGGTCATGCCACAGCTTCATGATCTCCTTCTTGGATCTTGGGGTGGTCCCTACTGCATTCACCCTTTGGACTATCCTTTCCCACATTTGTGTCCTCGTGGCTAATGGTGTCTGTTGGACCAGGCTACCAAACCGTTGTGGCTCTACTCTCACAATCTCATTGACCATGACTGTCAACTCACTATCGGTGAAGTTGGTCATTTTTTGTGTTATCTTGGTGTGTGGTGGTTGAGGTGTTTGTGGGTGCAGGGGTGTGGGTGCAGGGGTATGGTGTTGAGGTGTGAGGTGTGTTGTGTGCTGGGGGATTGTTTGTGCTGGTGTAATGGTGGTAGTGATAGTGGTGGTGGATGTGTGTGTGTGCTGTGCTCTTTTGCCTCTCCTGTCAGATGTGGTGTATGGCCTTCTCTTCTAGAGTGTTACAAAGGATTGTGGTCAGTGAAGGTGGTGGCTTTATACTCAGCTGTGTGGGTGTGTCCAAGTGGAATTTGGGTGTCAGGTGTGTTGTGGGAGTTGTTCGGGGTTTTATTTATTTTTTGGCTTTATTTGTTTTATTTGTATGTGTTTTATGTATTTGGGGGGCATGGCTGATTTTATTTGTGCACTGTTTGGCATCTCTGCGGTGTTTTGGCATCGACCGCCATGTTTTTCATGGCCCGTCCGCTGCAGTGTCTATGCTGCAGCTCTTCCGCTAATTTCCCGTGTGGTGTGCCCGCTGTCCTTGCAGCGGGTTGTTGCTTTTCCGCAGCTTTTCCGACCGCCGCGGTCGGTTTTTGGCCATCACCGCCCTCATCGGACGGCTTTGCTTGGCCCGCTACTGCCGCGGTCGGTCTTTAGTGGCGGTTGATCCTAATGTGGCCGCCAGTGTATCTGCGGTGCAGGCGGGCGGTTGGTTTCTGCCTCCATGGCGGTCGGGGTGGTTTTCCGCACGCTATCCTAATGACCCCCTCACTATATAGTTCCTGTCTAGTAACAAAATCAAATGCAGCCTTAAAGTACACAAAGTGAACAAATCACAAAACATTGAGCCATAATGGAACAACCCATTTGGATATTGACCAATCGTGGCTGGAATCACTCGTGGGTGGGGGGTTTAAATAAAATAGAAAAAGAAACTAACCTTCCTGGGTCCTGCGCCGTCACAGCTCCTGGCCGGGTCCCGTTATCCTGCTCTTCTGCTGAACAGGAAGCAGGCATCCTCCCTCCCCTAAGCCAATCACAACGCTCCAATGATAGCGTTGTGATTGGTGGGGACAGTGCTTAGCCGGGCGCCTATGGGAGGGCCATTTTCCTTATGTAGGCTGCATGCAGCCTACTTGGATAGAAGGGAAAGTGCACATGGCTTGTTTGGTCAGCCCCAGAGGACCGACCAGTCAGGGCCTGCAACATTGGACAAGCCACTCCTCCCTGACGTACCCACCCGCCCACCCGCCACACTCAACCAAACACTTCTGCTTTCTAGCAGTGGGAAAAGCAGAAACATCAAATGGTAATTTTACCATTTTATGTTTCTGCTTCCCGCACTGCAAGTAAGCAGTTGGGTGACGCTCCTCCACTCTAATGGAGGAGCCGCCCCTGATATTAACTCTTACAATGGATTCAGGTCTAAAGACACTGCCCAATCATCTAAGGATTCTGATACTATCAAAATGTTCAGATATACAATCAAGGAAAGATATGAATTGATAACAGGCAGGATTAGTACAATCTCCATGTTGAGGTCTGGCATTAGCCAAGACACTTTGATTTTACTAAAATTATAAGTATAATTACTAGAAAGTGGCTTTCAGCAACTTCTCTTCATTCATTGGCCTGTTGCTGTGTCATTCAGATGTTTCTTCTTCCCACTATAGCTTATAGCATGGGAAAATGGGTTAGCCTACTTCGGCCACTGATTAAGTTCACTTTGAGTGACTCCATATGGCTCTTTCAGAATGAGCACATCTGCACACAAGGTAGTCCCTTCAGTGGCAGTGTTTTTACTTTATAATTGCTTTAGTGCTGCCTAGGTGCGTAGATCCTGATGTGAAACCAGGACGCTTTCAACCAGCCCTTCACAGCTCTGGCAATATTCCATGCTTTATCAGTTCTTGTCTCGTGACAATGCTGTTGTAAATTCCTATTAAAGTGTTCTTTGTGTGACTGCTGGTATTTCACAGCATAACATATTGTGTCCATTTGAAAATGCTCTGTATTGTTATTTGTTAAACCAAAAGCTTCATTATGGTGCCTGTGAATTCATACGTGTAAAATGATTCAAAACACGATTATTCTGGTTCTTTAAGATACTTTGCCAGGAAGAAAATCAGCCTTTATTACGCTTAATTAGCAGCACTTGCAGCACTTGTAAAAATGTATTTCCTTCTATCTTCTCTCTTTGTTTCTTTGTTTATTTCCTTCTCTTTATCTATTTCTTTCATTCTTGTGTCTTTTCTTCCTTATTTCCTATTCTGTCCTTCTTTCTTTACAATCTTTTTTCTTTATTGACATATTTCCTTTCCTTCATTCTTTGCATCGTTTCCTTCTTCTTTCTCTACAACTTTCTTGCTTTCTTTTCTTTTTGCTTTCTTTCCTGCTTTCATTCCTTATTTTCTTTCCTTCCTTCCTTCCTTCCATTCTTTTTCTTTCTTGTCTTTATCTCCATTTTTCTAGACTGCTTCTCTTCTTTCTTTCTTTGTTTCTTGCTTTGTTTCTTTACTTATTTTCTTTCTAGCTTTTTTGTTTTTATCTTTTTCTTTCCTCCTTTCCTTTTTTCCGTATTTCCTGCTTTCTTTTCTTTTCTTTCTGAAAGGCTAAAGGCTGGATTCCAAAGGGAGAGTGATTGACCTTCTAGGTCTGTGTTAGCCAAACATTTTGATTTTACTAAAATTATATACATGCTACAGTGGATGTATGACGTTACAACGCACACTTTTACAATGCATACCTTTACAACGCATTTTTTACAACGCAACATCCATTACAACGCATTCCATTACAACGCATGCCATTACAACGAAATTTAAAAAACTACATTTACAACGCATTCCATTACAACGCATACTACCTTTACAATGCATACCATTACAATGCATTACATTACATTGCATGTTTGGTAAGTATTGGATAGTGTAGGGGTAAAATTGACTATTCTAACTCCAGGGGGTGCAACAGTAGGGTAAGTGTTGGATAGTGTAGGGGTAAAAATTACTATTCTAACTCCAGGGGGTGCAACAGTAGGGTAAGTGTTGGATAGTGTAGGGGAAAAAATTACTATTCTAACTCCAGGGGGTGGAACAGTAGAGTAAGTGTTGGATGCTAATGTTATGCGTTGTAATGGTATGCGTTGTAATGACTGAGTTGTAATGACATGCGTTGTAGTGGTGTGCGTGGCAGTGTCTTGCGTTGTAATTGTTGCGTTGTAAATGCATGCGTTGTAATGGATGTTGCGTTGTAAAAGTTTTGTTGTAATGGTAGTGCGTTGTAAAATTTGCATTGTAAAGGTTGTTTCCCGCTACAGTTACTAATAGGGGTTGTCAACAATACTTCATCCAATGGTCTGTGGTCGTGTCATTCACATTTTTCTCCAACCCAATCAGGCATGCATCAATGGACAATCTATATACACACTTCAGCTACTGACTGACTTCAGTATGAGTTATGGCATACTTCCCTTAAACAATGAGCACATCCATACAGAAAGGAGTTCCCTTCAGTGCCAGGGAGTATTGCTATGACGATTGGTCTATGAATAAACTGAACATGATGACCCATTCCAAATCACTCATATGGGTGAGATGGCACTGTATTCCTTTCAGAATATGTAGACGTTCAGTATTCCATCAGGGCCTAATTAATGTGGTTCCTGGTCAGGTCTATTTTTTCACCTTGACCTAAATATCTAAAGGTGTTGCTTTAAGGAACAAAGGCCTATCAATAATCTATAAACTGAAGCTTATAATATTATCTGTAACCTCCCTCACTCTGTCGGAAACAATTTTAGAGTACTTAATATTATTTGTACCACTCTCCCTCACACAGTTAGTCCAAATCCCACTGATTTAAAATTAGAGGACTGGCTTTCCTTCGATCCTAGTAAAAATTGATAACAGCCGTGTCTTTTTAGGGGCCTTAGTTTATCATCCTCTTTTCCATTTCCAATTTATATCAAAATAAAGTGCCCACTTCGTTTCATTATCATTACCAACCAGCAAAAATATGATTGATTTACGAGTATCTAACATCTTTGAGTCCCAAAAATAGAAAATTGTTTAGCAGCTTGCATCCTCTCCCTCATCGCCAGCCTAAAAAATCCAGGTCGCCTCCTTTTACTTCCAGATGAAATATCATGCGTTTACCCATTTACTGGTGAGATTTTGCCAGCCAATATTTTCTCAAAATGCGTACTTTTACTTTCCTTTTTCCCAATATGAACATACTTTTAAGGCACAATATTTACTTCCTTCTTTTTTTGTTTACCTTTTTATATGAAGGAAGCTCATGATGCAAGATGGAACACTAGAGATAAGAACATTAATAACTGGTTCAATTAGTAAAGCTGTCTTTGAAATTTCTAGTGAGACACTTGGGGCCCGATTCACAGAACTAACTTAAGACAAAATCCTAACCTTACTACCATTTTGGTTTTCACAGAAGGTACTTACTCATTTTGGTATTCACAGAAGGCACTTACTCATTTCGGTATTCACAGAAGTTAGGAGTCCTAACTTTAAGAATCCTAAATGCCTTCTGTGAATACCGAAAGTTTTAAAGTTAGGATTTTTCTCAGTTTAGGAGTCGTAAAGTTAGGAGTCCTAACTTTAAGACTCCTAAATGCCTTCTGTGAATACCGAAAGTCTTAAAGTTAGGATTTTTCTCAGTTTAGGAGTAGTAAAGTAAGGAATCCTAACTTTAGGACTCCTAAAGTTAGAAAAATCGTAACTTTAAGACTTTCGGTATTAGCAGAAGGCATTTAGGAGTCCTAAAGTTAGGAGTCCTAACTTTACTACTCCTAAACTGAGAAAAATCCACATTTTAAGACTTTCGGTATGCACAGAAAGCATTTAGGAGTCCTAAAGTTAGGAATCCTAACTTTACCACTCCTAAACTGAGAAAAATCCTAACTTTAAGACTTTTGGTATTCACAGAAGGCATTTAGTAGTCTTAAAGTTAGGACTCCTAATATCTGTGAATACTGAAATGAGTAAGTGCCTACTGTGAATACCAAAATGAGTAAGTGCCTTCTGTGAATACCAAAATGATAGTAAGTTTAGGATTTTGTCTTAAGTTTGTTCTGTAAATCGGGCCCCTGAAGCCTAACTTTCCTGCAAAACTTCACAATTGCTGCTTGACTTACCTTATTCCTTCTTAGCAGAGAACAAGTGAAATTGATTAGGTTATTTCTTCTTGAGTGATAAAAGTGCTTCCAAATAATCTCTGCAATGTTTACGGCATAATAGGGTGTTACAACTTGACTCAGGGACACCATGGGTGTAGAAGATATGTGCGAGGAATGTAGTACTATGGAACAACCGAGTCTCCACATATCTCCTGTCCTACTGGGACATTTTGTTTATGCAATATATTTTCAGCCAATACCGAATCACTATCCTGTACTTTTTCTCCCCAAAATATTTCTTTACAAAGTTCTTAACCAGTTGGAAGTTCTTGAGTTTAGAAAGCTTTATTGAATCAAATAAGCCTAGTAAAACATTAGTACAGAGTCACATTCAATAAGAAAAATTGAAAAAATGGAAAGAAACAATATAAATGTGAATTTTAAAAACAAGGAATCCCAAAAAGGGAAAAAATAATATATACTAAGGGAAAATGCTTTTTTGCATTTTGAGGAAAAAGAAAGAGAGAAAGGGAGGAAAAGAAGGGAAAGAGAGAGAGAGGGAGGGTAGAGAAAATAAGAACAGAAAGTAGAAGATTAAGATAAAATAAAAGGAAAATTGAGGCGTGTTAGGATACACGTCTGGAAAGAAAATCAGTTAAAGGTAACCATACCAAATCTCTTTTAATCAACAGAGTCGTAGCATGTGCACGATCAAGTCTATGATGATGACATAACAAATTCCACCAAGCGTTGTAAAAGATCTTTGAAGTTTCTTTCCAATTCGTAGTAATAATCTGCAAGGAAATAGCTATGAACAAGTCTATAAATTTACGAACAGTATATGAAACATTCCAAATAGGGGAAGAACCACCTAGAAAAATATGAACAATGTCAAAAGTGTGATTAGAACTTAAAATAACATTCAGCTTGCACAATATTTGTTGCCAAAGGGATTTAACCAAGGGGCATTTAAAAAACATATGAAAGAGAGTACTGTCAGGATGGGGACATGACCAACATTGACTGGAGTCTGAAGCTTTGAACTTGAATAGGTCCGAAGGGGTAAGGAAAAGTCGATTATAAAAAAAATAAAGAGTCTGAGTAGTACTAGCTGATTGGGAGACGGTATGGATTTTAGACCAAATGGATTCCCATATAGGAAAGGAAAAATCCTGAGATAGATCTTTTTCCCATGCAAGTTCGGGTTTGGATTTAGGACGGTCAGGAGTAGAGCGGCAAAGGATCTTGTAAATAGTGGCAGCTTTGTGTGGGGTGGTGAAATCTAATGGAATAGAGTCTGGTGGAGCGTTATCAGGTAATGAACTGTGGTGCGAGATGAGAGTAGTTAAAGCTAGTTTAAAATCAGGGTACTGGGGAGAATGCGTGTTAGATAAGTGAAAGGATGTGCAAATATCTGAAAAATCCAATGTGGAACCATTAACAAAGAGCTTATCTACATACATAATACCTTTGTCAATCCATTCCTTCCAAAAAAGGGCTTCGTTATTGTTCTTCAGGGATTGATTATACCATAACGGGATAAGAGAGTGAAGATGTGCTTGAGAAAAAGAGGAGCGAAACATGAAAGTGCAAGCGCCCTGGAGAGTTTGAAAGTGGGTGAAAGAAATCATTTAGGGGGTTGAGATAAATGGGTGGCAGCGAGGAAAGGGAAAGGCGAAAGCTGAGCCAGCTCTAGAGCACTCCATGCAGTGATAGGGAGAGTGGATAAGTCTGTTAAGAAGGGCCAAATTTGTTTTAAAGTGAACGAAGAATGGAAACGAACGAGGTTGGGAAAATTTACACCTCCCAAATGCTTTTGGTTGCTGAAGGCGAAAGAGGGAGATCCTGGCTTTACGGTTGTTCCAGAGAAAACAAACAAGAATGCGAGTGATAAGCGTAAAAAAGTAGGCAGGAAGGGAGATGGGCAACATAGAGAGGTAAAAATTAATAATGAGGAGGAGCATCATTTTAATAGTTGCCAATCTTCCCCACCAGGATAAAAAAAAGGGGGAAGCAGCGATCTATAAGAGCAGAGAGCTTAGAAAGAATATCTTTATGATTGATTTTGATGGTATCTTTGATAGTGTTGGCATATAGGACACCTAAACATTTGATGCTCGTTGGATTCCATTCAAAACCGGAGCCTTGAAACATATGTGAAAGACAATATTTGTTAAGAGGTAATATTTCAGATTTATCAATGTTCAACTTATAACCAGAAACTGAAGAATATTCGTGAAGTAAGGAAAAAAGAGCAGGTAAAGAAGTAGTAGGTTTAGAAATATAAAGTAAGATTACATCAGCATAAGCTGTGAATTTGATGTCTAGCGTTTTATAAACAAAACCGGAATAATATGTAGAGCACCGAATTTTTTCAAGAAATGGTTCCAAGGCTAAAATAAAAAGGAGGGGGGACAGAGGACATCCTTGCCTAGTACCCCTATGTAAAGGGAAATAAGCCGACTGAGCGCTATTAACCCAAATAGAGGTAGAGGGGGTTGAATATAATAAATGGATTAACTTAATAATATGTCGACTGAAACCATGCCAACGAAGAGCGCCAAACATAAAATCCCAATTAACCCTATCAAATGATTTTTCAGCATCAAGGGTGATAGCAGCGAGAGGGGTATTCATTTTAGAGGCAAGATGAATAATGTTGAGTAGGGTTCTAGAATTATCTGTGATGGATCTGCCTTTGACAAAGCCCGACTGATAGATGTTGATGAGGTCAGGAACAACAGTATTCAATCGGGAAGCTAAAAGTTTAGCATAAATTTTGCAATCCGTATTGATTAAAGAAATGGGCCGATAGTTTTTGCATAAGGAGGGATCTTTATCTTTTTTGGGTAATAAGCATAACATAGCTTGAGTAAAAGAACCTTTGGATTCGCCCATAGAGAGAAAGGAAGCTATCAATGAGGATAATTGTGGTACTAGATCATTTTTAAAGTGAAGATAAAAGCGGACAGTAAAGCCATCAGGGCCGGGAGACTTATCTTTGGGTAAAAGAGTGATAGCTTGCAGAATCTCCTTTTCAGAGATGGGGGGCATCAAGAGAGGAGAAATCAAGATCGACAGTTGAGGATTTAGGTATGTTTAGAAAGAAGGAATCTATTTGAGCAGGGGATGATGTCGATTCAGGTGTGTATAAAGATGAGTAATACTGAACAAAACAGTCAAGAATCATATCATCCGTGCTATGACGATTCCCATGAGCATCAGTAATAACAGCTATTTTGGATTTTTGTTTCTTAATTTTAAGGTAATTTGCGAGAGATCTACCAGCTTTGTTACGCCCTCCATACATTTTAGAATTAAATTGCAGGCCGCATCACATGAGTATTTATTAAATTGAAGTTTAGCTTTAATAAGGGAAGAAAGAGCTTCAGGAGAGTTGGATGTGTAGAAAATATGCTCTAGATCTTTATTCTGTTTAAGAATAAGGGAGGATTTGGAAAGGGCCTGCTTCTTTTTATGAGAAATGAAGTCTATGATAAAGCCTCTGGTTGCAGCTTTAAAAGCATCCCAGACAAAATGGAATTGAGAAGTAGAGTTAAGATTAATATAAAAGAATTCTTCCATAAAAAGAGTAAATTGATCATTGAATTGGGGGTCAAAAAGGAGAGAATTATTGAAGCGCCAACGACGGGAGCTGGGAGTAGGTGAAGGTAAATCAATATCTAGAATAACAGGGGCATGGACTGAAATGAGGACAGAACCGATTTCTATATTTGTCATAAATTGGAAAGTGTGTTGTGTGAGAAAAATATAATCAATCCGGGAGTGTGATGTATGGACAGGAGAAAAGAAGGAAAATTCCAAGGTATCGAGGAGGGATAATCTCGAGGAGTCAATTAGACCTCTAGAAGATATAGCTTTGTAAAAGGACTTTTGCATTTTGTTGGGAATATATCTGGTTTGAGATTTACGGTCCAGGAAAAGGTCCATTAACTGATTATAATCACCTCCAACAATTAAATCAGCACTGGTGTGAGAGGAAAGAAACTTGGAGAAGTCATTCCAGAAAGTGAGATCAATACCATTAGGACCATAAACATTGCAAAAGGATAAAACTGAATTATTGACTGTAACATCTAAATACAACCACCTGCCATTGGAATCTGAAATCTAATTTTTTAACTGAATTGACAGTGATTTGTGAAACAAAATGATAACACCATTCTTATTGCAGACTGAGGGCAAACAAAATACATCACCCACCCATTGTTTGCGTAGAGAGGAAAGATCTTTTTGGGAAAGGTGAGTTTCTTGTAACAAAGCAACTTGGCATTTCAATCTTGGTAAATGAGATAAAACCCGTTGTTTTTTAACCGGGTTACGAAGACCCTTAACATTCCAAGAAATGACACGAAGACCATTCATATATTGAGAAAATAGAAAGATGAGCTGAGATAGACATAAACAAAGGATAAACAACTTAGAAAAGGAAAGAAAGACTGCTGGAAGGAGAGAAGCAAGCCAGAAAATATAGCTCACCAGTACCACAAAAAAAGAAAAAGAGAATAAGTGAATTGTGGAAAAATTGGAAGGATGGAGGAGAATCTAGGTATGGATAACAAAGGAAAATATATAAAAAGGAGAGCAGAAGTAAATGCAGAATGCCATGAAGAAAGAAATAGAGTGAGAGAACAGAGAAAAGGAAAAAGAGAGGAATGGGAGATCATATCTCCCTTGAGATAAAGTAAAGAAAAAATGATCAGAAGCACGAAGGACAACAAAGTGAAAGCGGGAGCAGAGAAGGACAAGACAGCCGCACAGCAAAAGAGAACGTCAAATGTATGGCCTCAAAAACATTGGGTATAAGAGAGCGAGAAGAAATACAATTGGGTCAGGAGACCAAACACAACAATGTAAAACAAATGAAGGAGACTTACCAAACAATTGGGAAAGGAAGGCAGCGTACTAGGATGCATAGAAAAGACAACGGAACAGCACAATGAAGGGAAGATATAACCAAAACAATGAAGGGGAAACCTGAAAAACAAGGTGAGAAGAATAAGAACACATTACTATGAGGAACAAAATAACGAGAAATTATAAAACAACAAGCACAAAAACAGAAACATTAAGAACTGCTGTGTTCCATGGAATCTTCTTTATGAGTGTTGATAAACTTCCAAAGGTCCGCCGGATAGTCGAAGCTGAAAGTTCTTTCTTTATAAGTCACTTTGAAAAAGCAAGGGTGAATGAGGCCGTATCTGGCATTCATTGATCGTAGTGTAGGCCGTAAATCCAGAAACTCCTTCCGTCGGGCTGAAGTCAGCTTCAGTTGGAAGTTCTTAATCAGTTGGAATTTCTATTTTGGACACCTACTGGAGAAGTTATTATATTATCACAGGCCTCATAGGGTTCTTTTAAGATATTGTGGAGCATTCCCGATCAGGAGGTGAGTCTCTGCCATCGACATAAAAGCGTGAACACAAAAAAAAATTGCGTATGCAAGCAATATAGTCCCACTGTCTTACCACCTTCCTGCCACCTCGCCAAACAACCTAACCGAAACCTACTTATCACTCTTCGGGCTGAGTCGAGCTGGTGTCCCGTGTTAGCAAATGTTGGGTTAAAGTAATCAAATGTGACAGGTCAGAGCACGTCCTGTCATCACCCAGTGATCTGCTCTGGATCCGGTATCGAGCCGCTCTTCTATTAATTACTGGTTGATGGGAAGGTCAGTCTCACCTCAAGGTCTATGAAATTTAAGTTTCTAAGCATGAAGAAAAAACTCTAAAAAAACAGCAGTCATCTGCACTAATACTTCAAGAATTTGAAGCATCCTACAGATTGTACTCTCCTGCCTATTCCACTTTTTTACATTTTATGGCCTTCAAGAGGACATTTTGGCATTTTACAAATGTATTACATGCATTATCCTGAATTATTTTAATGCATACAACAGGTGCACGCACAAGACTTTTTATGATAAGGGATTAAGACCTGCTGAGCTACATTTAGGTACTAGTTTTGGGGTGTCTTGAGGGCGCTTTGGTTTTCATCAACAAGGTTTGTGTGTTACCAGGAGTGAGGGAACACAGGGGCAGATTTACAATAACTGGCGCATCCCTGCATATTAGCAGCGATGCACCAGTTATTTTGCATGACATAAATAACCCCTTGCACCACCATGGATGCACCGCATTTACAAAGTTGCGCAATGTGGCGCAAGGATAGACAGATGTGTGACGCATCTGTTGGTGTAAAGGTGATGCAGTGCTGGAGTTGTGTCGCAAGCGCGACCCAACTCCAGCACTGCTCAGGTAGTAGCATATACTTGCTGGGCTGCGTCACTCCTTACGCCTGCTAGAAGCATGCATAAGGTTTTACGAGGTTTTCTTGCGCCGAAACGCCCACCTTGCCCACATTATACCTGATGCAGGTATAATGTAGCGCAGGGATTTACAACATGATGCATCTCCCTAGATACGTCACGTTGTAATGGCGCATTGTTTACGACACCGCTGCATCACACAATTGACGCAACGGTGTTGTAAAGATGTCTCAAGGGGCTTGTAAATCTGCCCTTTAGAGTTTTATTGGATTGAGGTAGAACCTATTTTCTACGATCTTTGCTGCAAAACCTCTGGCACAACCCTGAGCAGTGGAGACCGAGAGAGCAGCCTCGGCCTCTTTGACACTTGTAGACATGCTGGTCGTGCAGATGTGAGAGTGGACAGCACTGGTTCCTCACCAGTCAATAGAGGGAATCCAGTTGCTATGCTGACCGTTGGCTCCTGGAAACGGTGCACAAGCCACATGCTATGGTATACTTCAGACTGTTACAGCAAAGGCCTGCTGGACAGTGTTTTATCTGATGGCAAAGCCAATGTTTAGCCACAAATTATAAGGCAGACTCAACAACAGCTACTGTAGCCAACTCTATTCCCCACATCTCACTAGTGACTCAGATGGCACTGCGAATTATTTAGCCAAGATCACGATGTTTTGGCTCTCGGTTAGGAAAACGTGACGTACCAATGGCGCAAGGTGCTTGTAAATAAGCCCTAAGATGTCTGAGTAGCTGCGGCCGGGGCAGGTAAGCAAGGTGGGGCAGTGGGGAGGTCCGATTGGGGAGTCGACAAATGACGGAATAGGTTTTATTTATTTAATTAATTTGACCTATTCCATCGACTTACAACCCTCCCACCACGTCCCGCAGCCCCACAGCGCTTACCTGCACCGGCCACCGCTCTGTCTGTGGACCTCTCGTTCAAACAGCTGCAGAGCGAGCAATCCCTTGTATCACACCTGGGTCCTTTAGGCTCATATCTCAAAAAAGGCTTGACATGAGTGAATTAATGAATGAATGAATGCTGCAAGCATCACTTGTTCATTCAAAGTGAAAGAAGAGGTCTATAGCCTTGGCAATGCTGAGTGAAAGCAGATGACTCCAGCCTGACACCCAGAGCCCTTGAAGATAAACGTGTAATGAGTCTCTCTATGCTTAGCACCTCATTGGAGGTAATTTGTCAGGATGCCAAGCCTTTTCACTTCTTGGTTCTTTCTTCATCAGAGGAGGTTGAAAACTACTGCCAATCCACCGTTTTTGTTTCCCTCAAGACCTTGCTTTTTGGTTGCTAAAGGGAAATGCAACTTCCATCACAGGCCAATTTGCTGATACCTCCAGTCTCGATAAGATTTAATATTGTTTGGGTTACCTGGGCACAAGTCGACTAGTAAATATAAAGGAAGGACTTTCCCTCTCCAAACCTCTTTGCAAATGCCTTTTTAACTCCTGTTACACGGCCCACCATAATTACAGGGCTCACCTATTTACCTCAGGCCCATTGTCCCCTTCAGGTGATATCATCTGCTATAGAGACTTAATTATGGTTGGCTTGAAAGAGGACGCCGTATTTATCGCACACCACCTGGATTATAATTTATCAAGTGTGATGAATAAATCACAATTACAATTATTTCCCTCGAAAATGATCTAAATCCTAGCATGTAGATCTTGGTGCTTACCTCACCAAAATCTGCCTGTTCCATTATTTCCTCTGTGAAAAATGCAGGGAGGGGATGCGGTGCTTGTAACCTTACTTGTAATTGCGATGTGTGGCGTAAAAGGAGTTACAGCACATATGTAATTAAATGGGCCGACTGTAATCGGGGCCTGAAGCAAAATCTACAGGAGAAAAACAAGTGGAAAGTAAGAACTTCTGTGTGAATCGGAAGCAGAACTATTGATTCCCCCTCTTTACCCAGCTGAGCCTAAATGTCTCACACATAGTGCCTCGCTAACTCAGCCTCTTATGGGTTATGGGTACCCTAGATGTGATACATGGGGGCATATACTCAAGGAGCTATCGCCGAGTTAACAGCACTTTACCGCAGCCAAAGTTGTGATAAATGTATCACCCCATTCACAAGTAGGTCTTAACACCCCATAACACCAGTTTACCCGCGATAGCAGGCGCAAAAAACATTGCCACAGATGTCCCCTGCAAATGTCGCTAATGAGATAAAGAGTAGGTGTTCCACACCACTCCGCAACATTCTCAACATCCAGCCAGATCGGTGAAAAGACCAGGAAACAGGCGATAAGGCGCGTTAGCAGCAGGAAATTAACACCTGCTCTGACCTGGTGTAAAGTCGGACAGCACCCTGCACTACAAAAAGGAGCCCAGCCCATACCCACACCTGAAGAACAATAGATGCCATGCAGCCACTGAACATGCGTGCCGGAAACCCAAAGGGCCCCAACACCCACCGCTACCACCTCCAGGACCACCCACCCCAGACACCCACCACCCCCCCAGACCAACACCGAGGCAGTGCAGACAAAGACAACGACCCTCCTATAATGCACCAACCTCACAGACCCAACACCAGAGAATGTCATTGCCCACTACTTGCTCTAAAGGATAACCCTCCTCCGCATCCTGACTACCATTGCCCACAGGCTGACGGTACCAACACAGCGGACAACCAACATTCCACCTCAAACAAAGCTGCTGACCATGCTGCACGTGTTGGCCTCTGGTACCTTCCAACCAACATCCGCCTGAGATGGAGGAGTCACACAGCCAGGCCAATCCAAGTCCCTCACAACGGTCATGGATGACACAATCAGCTTGGTACACCACCATCTGTACTTCCAACACACAGGAACAGCCAGAGACCAAGCAAGGCGTGTACACCACAGCTGGCTTCCCGCACGTGTTAGGGGGCAAATGACTGCACACATGTCCTACTAGTGGCCCCTGGCAACACTGCACACAAGAAGCGCAACATAAATTGCACTTATCCCACTAATGTTCAGGCAATAGTGGACCACCGGGGAATCTCTGCAAACGCCGCCGGAAACCACCCAGGCTGTGTGCATGAATCCTACTCCTTCCGACAGTCAATCATAAACCTGCGCCACCAGGATGGCACTCGCGGAAATGCACTGCTCGTTGGCCAATACCAAATGCACACGCCACACACCTCAACTCCACAATCATGCAATACACAACACTGGAAATGCACACATCACAAGCTCACACACAACATGCACACCCACCAGACACAACAGCACAACTCACTGTGGGATCGTGGGCCAGCCATGTACATAAGCCATCAACTGCATGGCACCTCGGCCACACAATAGCAGATTGTCGGAAGAGGTGGGGACCAGGCATGTGTGAAGGAGGCAAGTCACCAATGAATGAGACTGTACACAATGCCAAGTGTGGCATGGATGTGATGGCCAGACTGCAGTATGCAGACCACACACATATCCATGTCGACACACACCGCTGATGTTTGGAGTGTAGTTGACAGTCGACGCAACCATGTCAGTGGGGAAGATCACAGAAATGTTGCTTGTTATGTCCCCCATAAGCGTGAGCGGAGTGGGCTGGCCTGGCGTACGCTAGGCCTGCATAGGTGTGTGAATAAAAGACACGTGACTCTGGGCGTGGTCCTCTTCCGGAATGCCCAACGTCTCTGCCAGGGCGGCGCATCTCACTCCGCCATGAGTCGTTCGCCGTGAGTGGAGTTGCCAGCGATCCTGTGCGCCTGCTGCACCCTGGGACGCTGGTACCTGAACCAATCCTGCCCGCCTCTGCGCACCCAGGCCTCAATGCCCACCTGCAGACACCGGCATGTGTCAAAGAGGGCCCGGCACGTGTCGGTGCAATCTCCAAGCCTGAGGCCTGCGACCTTGCCAGCCACCTCAGACCATCTCGGCCTCCGCAACACAGGCCTGCAGTACTCCTTACATGTTGAAGTACTCCACCAGCATGCACAGTGGACAAGTAGGTCACACATTTGGAACTGAGTCTTGATTACACCATGGCAGAGCAAATTAATTATGGCTGAGTGTATGTCACTAAACACCCTTCGAAGTGGTGCCACCAGGTCTTAGTAGTACATCACAACCACAAGATTCTGTTGGCCCATGAGGACTACTGCATGAGGCCTATGCTGCGCTCGAGTAGGTCACAGAAGTGGAACTGAACATCGATTATCCAAAGGCAAAGTACATATCATTGCACGCAAGGCGAGGTTTAAGAGGATGACGCGTTGCATGTGGGCAGAAAAAGGGATCATCGTTACGGAGGTGATCGAAAACTACAGACAACTGCCCCAGTGTCACTACTCTGTGCATCGCGAGCCAACAACAAGTGGCTGTAGGCAACTGCTGACCTCTTCCTCCAGCCTACAGTGCGGTCCAATAGGTCACAGAGTCTTGATTTAGCAATGGCAGAGTTAATATCAGTGTACCGGCATCATCGCGGACTGCATCCCCTCCCAGCCCGGTGCCACTAAGTCTGTTCCCAGACATTAATGGACAATCTCAGGTCATACATTGGCGGCGTCCGAGTCTATGGACTAGTGGTAGTTTTCATCCTCATGTGGCTGATACGAAATTGGTGGTGGCAACGAGGCTGTTGCTTTCCACTCCTCCATTTGCTGCTTCGGGATAACATCAGACCTCTGCATCATGCCCTGAAGGACACCTTCCACTGTCCCCCACAACTCTCTGCCACATTCACCTCGGACATCGATGAGGACCCGCCCAGTCCGCGTGGCCCTACCTCAGTTCACCGCAAGTCACCATCCCGTGGCGGGGTGCCCGTGCCGGCCACTGTGCATCTGGGGCCACTAACTCTGTGCTGGTCAGGTCCGGGAACCCTTCTTCTGAGATATTGGATGGCCTCTGAGGCGATGGCTTTGGGGTCCTCAATGCCATGAGTCGGTGGCCCTGCGCTGTCCACTGCCTCTGGCCTCAACTGCGGCACACCAGGGCTCACACATCAAATCGAGTCCTTACTGGCCCGTACGTCGCATCACCTCAGGAGGCACACACCACCAACGCCAGGACAAACACCAACCGCCAACTGCCAGTGTCGAAACGCTTGTACCGCAAGACTGACGGAGTTGCTCACACCTGTCGTGGATGCCATCTTCTGCCTGATCCCCTGCTCAGCATTCCATTAACTCAGTGCACCACGAATTATCGTCCATTACTGTTTTGGTTTTGTGCTGTGGAGAGCTCACGCAGCAATGTCACCTCAGACAGTTTGGGAGACCTGGGACGACGATGAGGAAGATGATGCAGGTGTGACACCCCCCACTGCAGCTGCATCAGGAATGTCCAGAAGGGACACAATCCTAGACATTTTCTTCACATGAGCGCAATCAGCTCTAGTGCCCCAACCTCAGCGCACTGAAACTCACTGACACTTCTGTTTGTATGTTGGGTGACCTCTGTACTTGCTCCGGCTCCCTCCATGTTGCTCAGCAGTTGACTCTGTTATGCAGGTGTTTTTTGTTTCCATTGCACTGGAGTCCACTGTTCTAGTTGTTGCCAGCACCAAGCATGTTATACTCACGCCACACATATCCAGCACAGGCATCACTGTACATGTGGCCCTGCCAATAAAGGGGCTATGCGCACGTGCCCTATCCAGTTCAACATGATATCTGCGTGTGCACCTGTGGTCTTGTTGTATGCATGAGGGCCCTGGGCCCTATGACATTACATTGTGCTGTGTACAGCGGACGCAGACATGTCACTGCAGGCAGCGGGTTAGAACTTGGACATGTAGCTTTGTTGTCACCCACTCAATTCATAAGGGAAGTGGACTGGGTCATCGTATGCAGAGCCAATGTGGGTGTCTGACTGATATATGCGTGCCCCTGGGCATGGTTCTGTAATGGGAATGTGCATCTGCATGCGTCTCTATGGCAGTGTGGGTCTCAATTGTGGGGTGTAGGTGGCCCCTGAAGGACAATAGACACCCAAGTATGGGATCTAGTTCCCCTTCCATGGGTTCGTACCACACCCGCACCTGTTCGGTCACCTCCTTTTGGTGTTCTGATACCTGGCATTGGGGGGCCATGTGTGAGTTGGTGAAGTGTTGTGAGCCTGCTGTCCTTGTGGGTGCTTCATGCTGTGTGGCCTGTTGCAGGGGCTGGGTTCTCCTCTAAGTAGCTTGCTGCCCTGGTCCTGGCGGTGGGTTGTGTGGGACGTCCATGGGCTGTTGTAGTGCGTCGAGGGTTTGGTGGTCCTCTTCGGCATCACTGATGTGTGGTCTTCTGTGCTCTGCTGGAGGTGTTGTGTGTCCCTCTGCAATGTGAAGGGGAGATGCGTGTTGACATTGTGATGACTGTATGTTGGCGCCTTGTTCTTATTTACATGAAGACTGTATGACAATGTATATTTTGACTGCTTTGGAGGTGCAGGATTTAGATGCAGGACAGTGTACATTTGGACTACATGACGGATGTGAGGTTGTACGCGTTCATTTCCATTTCACAATTTCCAGGTCTGTCCGATGTAGTAGGCCTGTTTCTGCACGTGTGCGGAGCCAGTTGTGTCCTCTGTTCTGCAGTGTCGGTGTTGCACTTTGTACCACATTGTCATCGGATGTGCTATTATTACTATGTGTGTGTGCTGCACTGTGCCACGGGATGAGGGACATGATCCAGGGTCAATGTGGATGTGCAGTGTGCTACACATCATTGTGCATGTGTGCCATTGTGCCCATCTCCCCCTTACCCCGAGTCCCTGGTCTTTACTCACCCTGTTGATGTTATGTCAGGTCCTACTGAGCTGTGTCCGCACTCCAGACTCCTTGCATAGTCTCCACACTGTTGACTCTGACCTCCGTTTCCTCCAGCTCCTCCTGTGGCACAGGACTCTCACCTCCTGACGCCATTGCTGCCTTCCTGTTGGCAGCGGGTTTGTACCTGGTTTAGGTTTTCACATCATGCCAGCGACACTTGGACTCCTCCATTGGCCTACTCGACACTCCAACTGCATTCCCGGTGGTCTAATTGTGGGTCAATTGATGGTTGTGTTCTGTCACCTCCGTGACGCTGATCTGGTTTTGCTGCGGACTGCATCCAGTCTTCCTCGTCCTCTTCTCCTTGGCCTTCCCCGAGCCCGTTGTTCCTTGCTGGTGGTCTGTGGGGCTTGTGGCATTCGCGTTGGCCTCTGCGCTCGGTCCGGGTGCATCCTTGTTGCTACGCACTTTGGATTGTTTCTGGTGTGTTGTTTTTGTAGCTTTTCTAGTGCATTTTCCAGCCAGACGCGTGGGATTTGCAGGCCTGGCGCTAGTTTTCGCTGTTTTTTGTATCGCGCTTGGCCTCATCAAAGCTTTTTTTGCATTTGTGTTTTGCATTTTTGCGGCGTGGCGTCAATTTTAACGCGGCTATTTGACGCGTTATCTGGTGACTATCGCATGGTACCGCCGTGTTGTGAATACTTGGTTAACACGGCGTAAATTTCCCGCGATGGACTGCGATGTTGTAGGTTGCATTAAGTAACTTTTACGATGGTTATCACATGTTCTTGAGAATTCCCCCCCCCCCCGCTTTTGGGGCTGGGGGAGGTAGACGTTATGGAGGATTTTATTGGACTCTGGGGCCATTAGAAGGGCTTCCAATATCCACCAGTCAGTGGCCCATTGAACGCCCCACACTAGCAGCTTAAGTGGGGGCTGTCACTGGATCATATGGGCTGATGAACTGCAGTCCACTAAAAGGACAGCAATCCAACTGAAGCTAGTAGGTCCATGCTCCAGCTGAAAGAAAAGGAAGTGAAGCCAGCAGGCTCTGGCCATTTAGAAGGCAGCAAATGAATAAGAAGTCAATGAAAGGTAAACAATGGATGGACTACAAGCCCCTTGTATTATGCAATATCTCTTGCAAGTGAGACCGCATGCACAGAAGGCACTGTCGCAGCCGTGACCTAATAATTGAACCCATCCATACTAAAAATGCATGCGCATTTATAGAAGAAATGAAGCTTGGCATCAGAGCATAGGTATATTTGCAGTACTTCTGAACTTTAAATACCTCCGGCAGCAGCATCCAGAAATAAACATAGAATTTCGCATAAAAGGTGAAGCACTTATAAGAAACACAAAAATGCTTCGGAATAATTAATTGTTCCCTTTGTGAGGCCCAAGGGCAGCGTGCTGGTCTATGACGTGATGTCACCTCAAGCATGGTTCTTCCAGTATCTTCTAGTGAATGGGCCGGGCTCCCTCAGGCAGCTTTAGTCAGGTCATTGGTATGAAATGTGAGCAGAGAGGTATGTAAGTTACAAAACACAGCAGAAGGCGCGCAGTCAAAAGAAACAAAAGAAGGTACGAACCCTGTGTCAACCAAAAGGCAAAAAATGGAAAGGTGCAGGGTAGGGCTTCTACCAATAGTTTTTAAATGAAAAATTCAAAGGAGGTGAAATCTCGAAACCCACATTGCAATAGACATGTTCAATCTCTGTGCTTGAATGGAGGCACACACATGGTTGCCGTTATGCCCCATCACTTTCAAAGTTCACCAGACACCCCTGGTGTTGATTGATATTGACCCAATTAAAGTGACAAAAATGACAACAGCCCTCTGTCAACCAGAGGAGACTAACGATGGTATTAGGCCTGCTTCACTAAAAAGATAAATGTTAACACTGGGATTGCTCTAAATAATATGAAAAATGGACCTGACTCAGCATCAAGCAATAAAAGGATGGCACTGAGACTACCATTCAAAAGAGACTCAATGATGTTGCATTTCCTGTGCCAATTAAAAGGTATGCCACAGACACAAACGATGACAAGAGCCCCTCTCCAATCAAGAAACAATTGATGGCACAGGAACAAAACACATCAAGAGAGAATAAAGAATGCATTCCTAAATGGGTAGCAATTAACACACGGAGAGCAGTCCCTACACAATGCCAGTTTGCCTCTCCAAGCAGCCAAGTTCCATGTACCTAGTGTTAGAAATTGGGTCGTTGGTTGACTAGGTTATGAGCCCAAGTCAGGTAGTAACCACCATCCTAGTCAGGTTAAGAAGCAGGCAGAGACTAAATTAACCTATGCTCACCATCTGGTAGCTTGGCACAGAGCAGTCAGGCTTAACTTTAGAGGCAATGTGTAAAATATTTGTGAAACACTTCAATCAGTAAAACTGTGAACACACCACACAAAAAGATTCCATACCAGGATAGAAAAATAGACCTTAATTTATTAAACAGATCAAGAACAACATAACAAAAATCCAATAAGTATAACTTGAGATATGAATATTTAAAAAATAAACTAAAATAGAGCTTAGAAGCAAAAAGCACTTATCTAGGATATCAGGTGGCGCTGAACTGGGACAAAATCAAAGTTCATGCCAATCATGATGGTGCGTGGCAAAGTTACAGGGACCCATTGAGGTCTATTGAAAAACAAATTGTTGATTCTAGTTGCATTGATGTTGAAGAAGATGGGGGATACAGGCGATGTCAATCCTTGCAATGGCGGTGATGCGCTGTCCTGATCTGTGCAACAGCGATGATGCGTTGTCTCAGAAGGGCTCAGGGGCTGCGATGTGGAGTTCTTGATGTCGTCGTAGAAGCTGCCGTCGAAGGAGATGCCAAGACAAGAACGTTGGCAGTGCTGTTTCTGAAGGCAGAGCGTGGTCTCTAAGCCCAAAAGCAGTGATGTGTCAGTTCTGGTTTCCACAACAGAGGTCGATGTGCCATTTCTGGTCATGCAGTCAGGGGAAGTGTGCCGGTTCGAAAGCAGATGTGTGGTATTCACAGAAGCACGCACATTAGGACTCACTTCCAAGGGTCCATGACTATGGTGGTACCACTTGGCAGGGCAGACTCACAGATGGCCATATTCACGTGCAACAGCAGAAGAGTTGAAAGTCTTTTATGTCCCTTAGACTTAAGATCAGGAGGAAATCCAGAAAGCCCTTGGAGTCAGTCTGGTTTAAGTGATGCAGGTCCAGTCCTTCTCACCAAGTCAGGGGAACAGTCGGCAGCAGGGTAGCACAGCAAGGCAGGAGTCCCGCACAGAGCAGTCCAGTAGAGTGGCAGTCCTTCAGTACCACAGCAGTCCTCCTTCCTGGCAGTCTTCACAGGTCCAGAAGTGTACTGAAGCAGTGGTGTCAGAGTCCCAGTTCTTATACCCAATTGTGTCTTTGAAGTAGGGGAGACATTTAAATACAGGTATTTGAGGTTCACAGAGGCCCTCCGTTCCTGCCCTGGCTCCAGACACACTACAGGAGGGTATGCAGCACTTTCTGTGGGGAAAGGGCACAGCCTATTCAGGTCTAAGTGAGGCTGGGTCCAGCTCCTCCCTCCTATCCTCCTAGCATGGCCCATTAAGTCAAACCTAAGCTCCCACTGAGTATGGCTGTCTGGGGAATACAAAATGCCCAGCTGTCACCCACCCCAGACAAGAGATAAGAGACAGGCATCAGGCACAAAACGGCTAAAGTCAGAAAATACCAACTTTATAAAAGTGTCACTTTCAGAATTGCAATTTAAAATTCAACTTAACCATAAGTTGCAATTTTAAATTGTGATTCAAGAGACACCAAACTTGAAATATGTATATCTCTTTGCAATTGGCAATTGCAATTACAAAATGTAATAAGGTAATCCCAATGGTATGTTCTGGGAGAGATAAGCCTTGCAGTAGTGAAAAACGAATTTGAAAGTTCTACACGACCAGAAGATCTAAAACTGAAAAGGACATTTCCTACCTTTTATATACATTACACCCTGTATGCTGGGTTGTCCAGGGCCTACCTTGGGGTTGACTTACATGTGTAAAAAGAGAAAGTTTAGGCTTGGCAAGAGGACTATCTTGCCAGGTTGACAAGGCACTATAAACTCCACACACAGGCTCCACAATGGCAGGCCAGAGAAATGGTTAGAGGGGGTACTTAAGTGGGTGGTACAATCAGTGCTGCTGGCCAACTAGTAGCATTTAATTTACAGGATTTGAGCACATGTAGTGCACTTTACTAGGGACATCTATGTAAATTAAATATGCCACTGTGTATGAGCCAATGTTAATATGTTTTAGGGAAAAACACATGCATTTTAGAATTGGTAATCAGTGTTAAAGGGCTCAGAGTCCTAAGGCTAACAAAAACGAACTCAGAAAAGAGTAGGAGGAAAAAGGCAAAATGTTTGGGGGTTACCCTACAGAAAGGGCCATTCCCCCTCTAGCCTAAAGCCAGGAAAAACTAATCAATACCTTGATGGACTTTCCTGCTCAGGCAATAGAACAACGACAATGGCCCTCCACTTCAAGGGCACTTGACAGGTCTAAGCCTTTCTGAATTCAGGTTGACCCCTCTGTCTATACTCTCCTGAGCCACTAAACTGGCCCTGGGGGTACCCTCCTCTTCACCTGTGGAATCCATCTGTGCACCACCTACCTGTAATTTGCTCATAGATGTATGTGAATAGGCAGAAAGTACCACCATGGCCAACAAGGTGATGTGGGTCAGGTGTGGACAGACCAGCATCCAAAATGGCCACCTAGCTGTGGAGCTACAGTGGATAATTACCACTTTTGGTTCAAGATCATCTTATTACCCCATCAGTCCCCATCTGCAGAGCGGGAATGGGCTGTATTTTGTGCCCCACATGATGCAGATTGTGGGGTCAATGACCACTGGACTAACTTTCTAACCCCCCACAGTCCCTCTGGAGGTTTTTGCGGCCCAGCCCTGCCTCAGAGTGCCTGCGGTAACTGGGACCACAGGTGAGCCTGAGGCAGAGTCCACAGAGTCTTGCTGGTGCCCCGTAGTACTCCCCCTTTCTATTTGCTGCCTGGCAGGCATTCATGGAGCCCTTATGAGCTGCTCTCCACTGTAAGCGGCATTACGTGCTGCACCCCTGGGAGATTCCTGGAAGTGACATTACGTCATCACTGGGGCCACCATCCTGTGCTACATCTTCCTTATGCCACAGCTATCCTAGTGATCAGGTCAGGACATGGACATCGGAGGTACACTACTCGTGGTCAGTCCTGAGGACGTCAGGACCTGCTCATTCACTGATACTCCACCTCCATAGCAACCTGCCTAGACCCAGTCTAGCATGCCCGCTGTGCCCTCCTCCCATCTCCATGAGCTGGAGCCCTGGGGCTCATATGGGGGGCCTCCCCTCCTACACGGCCCATGTAGCCAGGTGGTGCCCCCACTAATGCTCCCTGCTGCATCAGTCCCTGAGCGCGCTGACCTAGCTCCCCCATATCAAAGAGCCAGCCCTTTACATCTTCTCCCTGCTGGTGTTGCCCGTTGTGCCATCATTTGCTCGGGTTTGCATAATTTTTTACCCTTTATGGATGGTGAGGGTCCTTGTCGCCGTTCACTACTCACCACAACTTCCCCGGCCCGTGAGCTACTTTTGGGTGTGCTCACTGGAGGTGCTGTTTTGCTAAGGGAGTTTGACTGAAACCTATATTTCCTGCCTCTCCTGCTGCCTTCATCACTCCTCTGTCTGCATTGTTCACACTCCTCCATTTGTCGACACTCATGATGGGCCATGGAGACCCGCAACAGCATAAGCTGCTCTTCAAGCAATCCAAGAGTACTGACCGCCAAAGTTCTCACTTGGTACAGACTAACCCATGGACAGGGATGCTGGTGTGGACCCTGACCTTGGTGCTGCTGTTATTATGGCCGAACTGCAAGTTGGGTTTTGTTCTATCGACACATGCTTCGATTCCCTCACTAGCCGCCTCGATCAAATGGGAGAGCACCAAGCGGCAAAACAGCAGACTCAACAGGGCCGAGAAGCGTATCTCTGGCTGGGACCACCGTGAAGCACCTGGAGGAACTGGAGCTCATCCTGAAGATGGTGAGAGTCACAAACGAAGACATGGAGGTGTGATCCCATAGAAACAACATTCATATAATGGGCATTGCGAAAACCAACAATATAGGGCTCCCGGACACCTTCATCATACAGCTTCTCACAGACCTCTTTGACTATGGCAGCTTCAGGTCCAACTTTGTGGTTGAACGTGCACATAGATTATGGGACCCAAAACAACTGGCTGGTGCCCCACCATGACCAATCATCACGCGCCTCCTCAATTCCAGAGATAGGGTCACAGATATCTGCCTGACCCGCAAGCATGACCCGCTGCAATACCAGGGCTCTGCTGTCTCATTGTACTCCAACTTCACCATTGGAATACAGGAGGCATGCTGCAAACACTCTGTCAGTAAACTCGCCCTCAAATATGCTATGTTGTATCCTGCATGGCTACAAACGGCTCACTGACTAAATATCGACGGACACAATATCGACTACCCAAAATATCGAGGACAAAATATCGATGGACAAAATATCGAATCCCTATCTACAAACAGGTAAGTACCAAAATATCGAGTCCAAGATATCGTTTATATATATATACATTGGAAAAATAACAAATTTGTTAAAAAAAATGTAAAATAAAAAAATTATTTAAAATAAATAGCTAAAATATACTTAAAAATACTTAAATTACCTTAAAATTATTAAATAATTAATTTACCTCATAAACAAAAAAATATATAATCATATCTGTTAAAACATATATATATATATATATATAAACATAATATTAATTAAAAATACACAATATTATTACCGTAGGATAGCGTAGGGCTAAAAATTACCATTCCCACTCCTGGAAGTGCAAAAATAGGGAAAGCGTTGGATAGCGTAGGGGCAAAAATTACAATTCCAACTCCAGAGAGTGCAAGAGTAGGGAAAGCGTTGGATAGCGTAGGGGTCGAAATTACTATTCCCACTCCAGTGAGTGCAACAGTAGGGAAAGCGTTGGATAGCGTAGGGGTAAAAATTACTATTCCCACTCCAGAGAGTGCAACAGTAGGGAAGACGTTGGATAGCGTAGGGGTAAAAATTACTATTCCCACTCCAGAGAGTGCAACAGTAGGGAAAGCGTTGGATGGCGTAGGGGTAAACATTACTATTCCAACTCCAGTGAGTTCAACAGTAGGGAAAGCGTTGGATAGCGTAGGGGTAAAAATTACTATTCCCACTCCAGAGAGTGCAACAGTAGGAAAAGCGTTGGATGGCGTAGGGGTAAAAATTACTATTCCAACTCCAGTGAGTGCAACAGTAGGGAAAGCGTTGGATAGCGTTGGGGTAAAAATTACTATTCCCACTCCAGTGAGTGCAACAGTAGGGAAAGCGTTGAATAGCGTAGGGGTAAAAATTACTATTCCCACTCCAGAGAGTGCAACAGTAGGGAAGGCGTTGGATAGCGTAGGAGTAAAAATTACTATTCCTACTCCAGTAAGTGCAACAGTAGGGAAACGTTGGATAGCGTAGGGGTAAAAATTACTTTTCCCACTCCAGAGATCAACAGTAGGGAAAGCGTTGGATAGCGTACGGGTAAAAAATTACTATTCCCACTCCACAGAGTGCAACAGTAGGGAAGGCATTGGATAGCGTAGGAGTAAAAATTACTATTCATACTCCAGTAAGCGCAACAGTAGGGAAAGCGTTGGATAGCGTAGGGGTAAAAATTACTATGCCCACTCCAGAGAGTGCAACAGTAGGGAAAGCGTTGGATAGCGTAGGGGTAAAAATTACTATTCCAACTCCAGTGAGTGCAACAGTAGGGAAAGCGTTGGATAGCGTAGGGGTAAAAATTACTATTCCCACTCCAGAGAGTGCAACAGTAGGGAAAGCGTTGGATAGCGTAGGGGTAAAAATTACTATTCCCACTCCAGAGAGTGCAACAGTAGGGAAGGCGTTGGATAGCGTAGGAGTAAGAATTACTATTCCTACTCCAGTAAGTGCAACAGTAGGGAAAGCGTTGGATAGCGTAGGGGTAAAAATTACTATTCCCACTCCAGAGAGTGCAACAGTAGGGAAAGCGTTGGATAGCGTAGGGGTAAAAATTACTATTTCAACTCCAGTGAGTGCAACAGTAGGGAAAGCGTTGGATAGCGTAGGGGTAAAAATTACTATTCCCACTCCAGAGAGTGCAACAGTAGGGAAAGCGTTGGATAGCGTAGGGGTAAAAATTACTATTCCCACTCCAGAGAGTGCAACAGTAGGGAAGGCGTTGGATAGCGTAGGAGTAAAAATTACTATTCCTACTCCAGTAAGTGCAACAGTAGGGAAAGCGTTGGATAGCGTAGGGGTAAAAATTACTATTCCCACTCCAGAGAGTGCAACAGTAGGGAAAGCGTTGGATAGCGTAGGGGTAAAAATTACTATTTCAACTCCAGTGAGTGCAACAGTAGGGAAAGCGTTGGATAGCGTAGGGGTAAAAATTACTATTCCCACTCCAGAGAGTGCAACAGTAGAGAAAGCGTTGGATAGCATAGGGGTAAAAATTACTATTCCCACTCCAGACATTTCAACAGTAGGGAAAGCGTTGGATAGCGTAGGGGTAAAAACTACTATTCCCACTCCAGCGAGTGCAACAGTAGGGAAAGCGTTGGATAGCGTAAGGATACAAATTACTATTCCCACTCTAGTGAGTGCAACAGTAGGGAAAGCGTTGGATAGCGTAGGGGTAAAAATTACTATTCCCACTCCAGAGAGTGCAACAGTAGGGAAAGCGTTGGATAGCATAGGGGTACATTTTAATATCCCCACTCTAGTGAAAATAAATTAATATAAATCACATATTTTTAAATTAATTAATTAATACATTTTAATTACCAATTAAGAATTAATTAATTACCAATTAAAAATTAATTAACAATTTATTCTAAATAAATACGAATTAATTAATTACCATGTTTAATTAATTATATTAAATTACTTCCCACCCTATTCCCCAATAAACCTACAACCCGCTACTAAAAATAAAATAATATTATTCACATAATTATCAATTCATCAATTAATAAAGATAAATTATCAATTAACAATTAATTGATTACCAATAAAAAATTATCTAACAATGTATTCAAAATAAATACCAATTAATTAATTAACATATTTAATTAATTATAATTAAATTACTTCCCACCCTATTGCCCTATAAACCCACAACCCGCTACAGAATTAAATTACGCAAAAATTAAATAACATAAAATGAATTACAATAAATTACAAATAAATATACACTTTTCACACATAAACTAACATATAAAACACTTAAAAAACATTAGATATTATTAAAAAGTCGATATTTTAATTAACTATATTATGTACTTTGATATTTTGACTGTCTATATTTTTAATTTCAATATTAAAGTACTTACCTTCAAAACGATATTTTGGATGTCTATATTCTGTCCAGTCGATATTTTTCCATTCTATATTTTGGACTCGATATTTAGGTGACTCGATATTTTGGATTCGATATTTAGACCGTTTACCGCTACAAATCTATGTCAATGGACAATCCCATCTCTTCGATACACCTGCGGATGGGGTGGCCTACTCCAAACAGTACCCATCAAATAATGTCTCCTCCAGACGCACCACACCGGAGCGCTTCCCGTCACTGTCCTCATTGACGCAGCATTTATCTAACTGATGCTTGTATATTGTTAGAAAGGCGACCCCGGGGGAGGCAGAAGATGTCTGACTGGCCCCCCCTAGGTCCACCCCTCCGTCGAGAAGTAGCCGAGCGGTATCGAGAGTCCTCCTGGGTGAGGGTCCTCTCCTAGGATCGTACAGCAGAGTAACCACAACACTACAAACGGACACTACACAAGAGGTTAAGTTCTTAAGCTTTATCGAGAATAAAGGTTGTTTGATATGTACAGGCAGATCGAGGGATCTGTAGAGTCTCGTAAAAGGGACAGGGTAGCGGGATAGTCTCAATCTGGGTGCAGGAAGGGATACCCGGCGCACAGCTCTCAATCCTTGAGCCGGGGGTTCCGAGAGGCCGAGCCGCGGCAGCGCCAGCAGGACTCGAGGTGGTTTCGTCGAAGACGGGCCGCGGCAGCGCCAGCAGGCTCTCAAGATGGTTCGGCAAAGATGGGCCGCGGCAGCGCCAGAAGGCTCTCAAGATGTTTCAGCAAGGTGGGCCGCGGCAGCGCCAGCAGGCTCTCAAGATGGTTCAGCAAGGTGGGCCGCGGCAGCGCCAGCAGGCTCTCAAGATGGTTCAGCAAGGGTGGGCCGCGGCAGCGCCAGCAGGCTCTCAGGGTAGCTTCGGGTTACGGGAAGGATGAGTTCCTCTGGTGTCGGCCGTGACAGCGTCAGCAGGGCTTTCCAATCCAGGATACAACTGCCGTCCTACTCCGGGGCTGGCCAGATATAGGGCTGGAGTCCTTTGATGTCCGGACCCTCGCGCCTGGGGGCCAGAGGGGCCGGGATGATGGTGTCCAGACACCCAGCAGGGGGGGTGGAGCCAGCGCCCAGGGAGGCCGGAGGGCGATCGATACCAGGCGTCCGGGGACGGCTGGAGGCCATCGAAAATCCCCTTCCTCCGGGATCTGTCGAGTGGCCACTCGACCACCTGGGTGGATATTGGTGCCTCGATGTCGGGGCTTCGCTGGGGCCTGGGTCGGGGCCGAGGCCACGTGTTCGTGACGTGGTGGGCCCAAGATGGCGTCGGGCGCGGCCTCGTGCTCAGGCGGGATGGGCTCAAGATGGAGCCAGGCCGGTAGTGTTGGTCCGGGATGGTAACCGGACCGGCGGTGTTGGGGTGTGCAGGGTCGGGCAAAATGGGCCGCCCGAGGCTCGGTGGAGGGCCGATGTCGTCTGAGGCCCGCCATGCGGGAGGGGTAGGACCACGCCATGAGGCCGGGTCCAACACGCGTCCCCCCCAGCTGAAGGCAGGGGAGAGTCACCCATCTTCTTGGGGGTTCTCCTCGCCGAGGCGGAAGAATCGGGACATGCCGTCAGCATTGGCGTGGTCGTTGCCGGGGCGATGCTCCACAGTGAAGTCCATCCCCTGCAGGGAGATGGACCATCGCAACAGTTTCGGGTTTTCTCCCCGCATCTGCATCAACCACCGCAGGGGCCGGTGGTCGGTCTGGACCCGGAAGTGGGTGCCGAAGAGGTAGGGCCGGAGCTTCTTTAGGGCCCACACGACGGCGAAGGCTTCCCTCTCGATGGTGCTCCATCGCTGTTCTCTAGCCAGCAGGTGCCGACTGATGAAGGCCACGGGAAGGTCGACTCCCTCAGGGTTTACTTGTGATAGGACCGCCCCGATGCCGTGCTCCGAGGCGTCGGTTTGGACCACAAACTCTCGGCTGTAGTCGGGGGCTTGGAGCACAGGGGCGGTGCACATGGCAGTCTTTAGTGTCTCGAAGGCTGTTTGGCACTCGGGGGTCCAGTGCACCTTCTGTGGTAGTTTTTTGGATGTTAGTTCAGTGAGAGGCCCCACAATGCTCCCATAGTCTTTTATTAAGCGCCGATAATATCCTGTGAGCCCCAGGAAGGCTCGGACTGCGGTCTGGGTGACCGGGGGCTCCCAGGCCCGGATGGCGTCAATCTTTGGCTGGAGGGGAGCCACTTGGCAGCTCCCTACTTGGTGCCCTAGATAGGTCACGGACCCTTGGCCTATCTGGCACTTGCTGGCCTTTATTGTTAGTCCGGCCCGTCGGAGGGCCGTCAGGACCTCCCACAGGTGGGTCAGGTGCTCACCCCAGTGGAGGCTGTACACCGCAATGTCGTCTAGATAGGCGGCGCTGAACTCCTCTAGTCCGGCCAGCACCCGATTCACAAGTCTCTGGAAGGTGGCCGGGGCGTTTTTCATGCCGAAGGGCATCACTTTGAAATGATAGTGGCCATCAGGGGTCGAGAAGGCCGATCGTTCTTGTGCTCCAGGGGTGAGGCCGATCTGCCAATACCCAGCCGTGAGGTCGAAGGTGCTGAGATACCTTGCGGCCCCTAGGCAATCGATCAGTTCATCCGCCCGGGGGATGGGATGGGGGTCGGTCCTGGTGACTGCATTCAGTCCCCGGTAGTCAACACAGAACCGGAGCTCCGGGGGTGCGCCGGGGGCGGCGGCTTTAGGGACCAGGACAACGGGACTGGCCCAGGGACTGTCGGAGGGTTCGACTACCCCCAGAGCTAGCATCTTAGCCACTTCGGATTGAAGGCAGGCCCGCACTCGGTCGGGCACTCAGAAAGCTCGGTGTCTTACAGGCGGGCTGTCCCCGGTGTCCACATCGTGGACACACCACCGGGTGACTCCAGGAGTGAGGGAGAATAGATCCGCAAATTGCCCCAGCAGCTTCCGGCAGTCTTGGTGCTGTTCTGGGGTCAGGGTAGAGGAGAGCGTGACCCCTTCGATGGAGCCGTCTTTCTCGGAGGTGCTCATGAGATCTAGTAGAGGCTCGGAGTCGTCTTCAGCTCCGTCATCTGTCGCTAGCAGCAGGCTTAGTTCAGTGCGGGCAAAGTGCGGCTTGAGCCGGTTAGCGTGCAGAACCCGGAGGGGGTACCTGGGGGACTCCATGTCCACCAGATAGGTGACGGGGCTCTTGCGCTCCACCACTTTGAAGGGCCCCGTCCATTTGTCCTGGAGGGCACAAGGTTCAACCGGGGACATGACCCAGACCTGCTGGCCCGGCTCGAACTCGATGGACGAGGCGTTCTGGTCATACCAGCGCTTCATCTCCTCCTGGCTGGCCTCCAGGTTGGCCTCGGCAAGTTCCCGGAACTTCCGAGTCTGGTTGCGGAGTGTCAGGAGGTACCGGTAGACATCCGGTGGAGCATCTCGGACTGTAGTCTCCCAGCCTTCCTTGACCAGGCTGAGGGGGCCTCGGACCGGGTGCCCATATAACAGTTCAAAGGGGCTGAACCCTAGGGATTTCTGGGGTACTTCGCGATATGCAAACAGGAGGCAGGGCAGCAAGACATCCCATTTGCGTCGTAGCGGCTCCTCTAGGCCCTTGATCATTCCCTTCAGTGTTCGGTTAAACCGCTCCACAAGTCCATTTCCTTGGGGGTGATACGGGGTGGTGAACTTATAGGTGACCCCGCACTGTTGCCACAGGGACCGCATATATTTAGATATAAAGTTGGTGCCCCGATCACTCACGACTTCTCGGGGGAAGCCGACTCGGGAGAAGATCCCCATCAGGGCTCGCCCTACTACTGGGGCCGTGACTGTTCGGAGGGGGATGGCCTCAGGATAGCGGGTGGCATGGTCCACTAGAACGAGGATGAAGCGGTGCCCTTGAGAGGTGCGGGGGTCCAGGGGCCCCACAATGTCTATCCCCACTCGCTCGAAGGGGGTGGTGACCACGGGAAAAGGCTGGAGTGGGGCTTTGACTTTCCCCCCGCTCTTCCCGCTGGCTTGACAAGTCGGGCAGGTACGGCAGTGATTGTTCACATCGTTGCGCATTTTCGGCCAGTAGAAATGGGTCACCAGGCGGCTGTAAGTTTTGTCCTGCCCCAGGTGCCCGGCGAGGGGCACGTCATGTGCCAAGTTCAGGAGGAAGTCTCTGAATCGGAGGGGAACGACCAGCACCCGGCTGGCCCCTAGTTTGGCAATCTTCTGTTCGCTGTAGAGAAGGTCGTGGTCCCAATAGACCCAGTGGGACCCCGAGGGGTCTCCAGCGGCTTGAGTGGCGGCTTGTTGTTGGATTCCCTCGAGGGAGGGACAGGATTTCTGTTCCTGCCGGAATTGTTCGCGGGTGGGGCCACCTTCTTGGCGCCATTGAGCTAGTTCTGGAAGGTGGCCGAGCTCGGTGAGGTCTTCATGGCTGGGCCCCTGGATTCTGGGTTCAGGGTCGGCGTCCTCGGGGACGGCGGCCGGTGGAGGTGCGGGCCACTCCGGCTCCTCGGTCGGGGCATCCTCCATTGGGGCGGAGGCTCGGGCAGACATGGAGCGGGTGGTCGCTCAGACCCACTCAGGAAGGCCTAGCATCCCCAGATGCTCTCTCCGCTCGATGCCGGCCCAGGGGGAACTTTCCAGGTCGTTCCCAAGGAGGCAGTCCACGGGGGCATCGTCCCGGACGGTCACCTTCAGCATGCCCGACACCCCTCCCCATTCGAAGGGGATGCGGGCCATCTGGCACAAGCTCTCAGAGTTGTCCGCCGACCGTACTGGGCACAGGACGTTGGGAAGAATTTGTTCTGGGGTCACCAAGTGGCAGCGGACCGCCGTCACGCTGGCTCCAGTGTCACGGAGGGCTTTGGTCAGGCGTCCATTGATGGTGACCCATTGGCGGTATTTCTGTGTGTTGCCTGGGATCGGGTCTCGGGGGATCATGTCTCGATCACCCAAGCATGCTAAGATCATAGCGGCAGGCTCCCACTCGGCCTGTTCGGGGTCGTTGTCTTCTTCCTCGCCTCCTTCTGTACCCAGGACGGCGGCCGCGATCTGGCGGTTCGGGGGACCGGTGGTGCCGGGTCGCTGGTTCATCGGGCAGAGGGGGTCATTCGCATAATGACCCTGTCGCTGGCATCTGTGGCACGTAACATTCGGGTGGGGCCCCGGCCTTGCTGGGAGAACCCCCCTGCGGCCCAGGTGAAGTGGAGGTGGGGGAGGACCCCGTGGGGGCGTCTCGGCCCCTGCTCTGGCCTCCTCCGCCGCCTCGTGGTCGGTGGTTCCCCGGGGATCCCCGGCCATAGTCTCCCACCGGGCTCCGGGGGACACGGGTGCTCACCCATCTATCAGCCTCGACCGCGAGTTTTCGTGGCTCGGTTAGTTTGCTGTCGAGGAGGTGCTTCCGGAGTTCGATAAAGCAGTTGTTGGAAAGGTGTTCCCATATAATGAGGTCGACCAACTGCTGGTAGGTGGTGACCTGACTGCCTTTGATCCACCCCTCGAAGGCTCTGCTATAAAAGTTCACGTATTCCACCCATGTGGTACCGGGGATTTTTTTACAGTCTCGGAATCGCTGCCGGTACATTTCGGGGGTGAGTCCGTAGCGAGTGAGGAGAGCGGTTTTCATGTGTTCATAGGAGGTCATCTCGGTGTCGGGAAGTTCTAGCAGGGCGTCCCTCCCTTCGATGATGAACTTCCCCCACAGGCCGGTGCCCCAGTCCTTGAGGGGTACTCGATGGGTGGTCATGGCGACCTCGTAGGCTTTGAACCACTGTTGGATGTCGTCGTTCTTATAGTATTCTTTGACGACATCCTTGGGTATGTGCACCTTCGTGTCCACCGGCGGGGGCGAGGTCTTGCCCCCGGAGGTGCTGGTCTCGTTTGTCTTGGCCTTGATTTCTAGTTCTTTTAAGCCACGCTCATGCTCGAGCATGAGTCTCTTTTCCTCGAGGTCTCTTTGTCTTCGTTTCTCCTCCAGGTCTCCTTCCAGCCGCAGTTGCTCGAGAGCTATTTTCTTTTCTGCCAGCTGCAGTTCCCCGTCCAGCCGGAGTCGGGCGAGCTCTAATTCGTGGAGCCGGTTCCTCTCTCGTTCTCGGGCGTCTTCGTGGGAGAGGCCCGTGTCTAGGTTTGCGGGTCTTTCCCCTGCTGGGGTTGTGTCGGTCTCCGGGCGTCCGTTCGGGCCCGGGTTGTCTTCATTCTGGGGTGGCGTGGCACCGGCGTCCACCCATGCTTGTAGGGCCGATTTAAAGTCTTCCTTGGTGCTTAGGCCAGTGGTAGCGATGCCCAGGTCTTTGCAGAATTGTTTTAATTCCATGTGACTGTAATCTTCCATTTTCTTTTTCTGGAATTCCATAGTCGGTATTGTTTATTGTGTAGTCATGGTCGTAGTGTGTTTTTCTCGGTAGTGAGCGAATCACTCTCTGTACGATCTGCGTCAGCTCGGATCCCGTCGCTTGCCACCACTGTTAGAAAGGCGACCCCGGGGGAGGCAGAAGATGTCTGACTGGCCATCCCTAGGTCCACCCCTCCGTCGAGAAGTAGTCGAGCGGTATCGAGAGGCCTCCTGGGTGAGGGTCCTCTCCTAGGATCGTACAGCAGAGTAACCACAACACTACAAATGGACACTACACAAGAGGTTAAGTTCTTAAGCTTTATCAAGAATAAAGGTTGTTTGATATGTACAGGCAGATCGAGGGATCTGTAGAGTCTCGTAAAAGGGACAGGGTAGCGGGATAGTCTCAATCTGGGTGCAGGAAGGAATACCCGGCGCACAGCTCTCAATCCTTGAGCCGGGGGTTCCGAGAGGCCGAGCCGCGGCAGCGCCAGCAGGACTCGAGGTGGTTTCGTCGAAGATGGGCCGCGGCAGCGCCAGCAGGCTCTCAAGATGGTTCGGCAAAGATGGGCCGCGGCAGCGCCAGCAGGCTCTCAAGATGTTTCAGCAAGGTGGGCCGCGGCAGCGCCAGCAGGCTCTCAAGATGGTTCAGCAAGGTGGGCCGCGGCAGCGCCAGCAGGCTCTCAAGATGGTTCAGCAAGGGTGGGCCGCGGCAGCCCCAGCAGGCTCTCAGGGTAGCTTCGGGTTATGGGAAGGATGAGTTCCTCTGGTGTCGGCCGTGACAGCGTCAGCAGGGCTTTCCAATCCAGGATACAACTGCCGTCCTACTCCGGGGCTGGCCCAGCTATATGGCTGGAGTCCTTTGATGTCCGGACCCTCGGGCCTGGGGGCCAGAGGGGCCGGGATGATGGTGTCCAGACACCCAGCAGGGGGGTGGAGCCAGCGCCCAGGGAGGCCGGAGGGCAATCGATACCAGGCGTCCGGGGACGGCTGGAGGCCATCGAAAATCCCCTTCCTCCGGGATCTGTCGAGTGGCCACTCGACCACCTGGGTGGATCTTGGTGCCTCGATGTCGGGGCTTCGCTGGGGCCTGGGTCGGGGCCGAGGCCACGTGTTCGTGATGTGGTGGGCCCAAGATGGCGTCGGGCGCGGCCTCGTGCTCAGGCGGGATGGGCTCAAGATGGAGCCAGGCCGGTAGTGTTGGTCCGGGATGGTAACCGGACCGGCGGTGTTGGGGTGTGCAGGGTCGGGCAAAATGGGCCGCCCGAGGCTCGGTGGAGGGCCGATGTCGTCCGGGGCCCGCCATGCGGGAGGGGTAGGACCACGCAATGAGGCCGGGTCCAACATATATCCATTGCCCTTTGACCTTTCATCATCAGTGACTGGCCCAATGAGAACCCCCAACCCCTCCATTGGGGGGGTGCAGTCTCTGCTCCCTCTGCTCTCCGTTTCAGCTTCTATGTAGCATTTGCTTACTGTATTACAGGTGTGATTCTCTTTATTGCGTTCTTTTTCAGGTATTACAGGTCATTTGGACTGAACTGGCCGGAGTGTTGTCTCCCTTCAGAGATTGATACCAAGATGTTGGTTAATGGAATGTTTGGAATAGTTCTGCTTGTACTAGGGATTTGCTGGATGCACTTTTGTCTGTTGTGGGTGGGGGCAGGGGGGTACTTTGTCTTTGGATGTTATTTGTTTTGCTTGCCCTGTACTGCTCATTTGGCATTTACTGAATCTACTATTGACATGGCACGATTCCTCATTCCCTATTTCCTTGGATGACACCTCCCGACTGCTGAAACAAATTGGCAGACATCACCCTCCTTACATGGAACATTTGAGGCCTTAACAACCAGTGTAAGGGGAAACAAGTTCTCTCATACCTCTCCCGCCACTGGGTTAAAGTAGCTTTTCTTCAAGAAGCCAATCTTGCACTCCGGGCCTATCACACATTCACTTCCACGTTGGCGACACACCATTATTTCTCCTGCTACAGTTCCTACACGAGGGGGTTATGCAAAAGCATCCCTTTCTCCCTCACCAGCAGTTTCCTAAACCCTGATGGTCGTTACATCTTATTGGCTGACATATTGGCAGACCAACACTCCCTACTGGTGAATGTTTATGGCACCAACATTAATACGCACAATTTCTATCGGACTATATACTTACTTATAGGAAGGGTGGAGGCAGACATTATCCTTATGGGTGGAGACTTCAACATGGTACAGGATCCTCAGGTGGAAACCCCCTGCATACAGACAATTGGTAAACGACATGCCTGAGGGTTCTCTGTGACATTATTGATACCCACATACACCATGACATGCGGCACACTTGACACCCCACTACCCCTGACTTCACATACTACTCTTCACTTCACAACATCTGGATTAGACTTGAGTAATGGCTTTTCACTGTTAATGTCATGAACTGGACGTCAGATGTAGTGCATTTACCTTACACATTGCCTTATCACTGCCCTGTTTTCCTAGCCTTACACATTCCCTATGGTGGTGGCCTGGAGCACTCTTGGCAATTCCCAAGGGAGGCTCTGCATGACTCAGAGTTTACATCTCTGAGCTCCGGGACTCAGTCATGGAATATTTCACCCTCAATGTTGGATAGGTCACACCTAGGCCACCCGCTGGGAGGCATTTAAAAGTGTATGCATTTCCAAGGATGCCGGCATCCTACGCAGCATACTCGCTCAACTGCCTCTGGTTGGATCAGAGCTGCAGACTATAGACTGTGTAAATTCTATATCCAACTGCTCTCCACAACTCCACCACTGCTCGGTCCTCATGTCTGAAATCTGGGAACTTGCTAACAGAGAGATAGCCTTCATGGGTAAACGTGGCATGACCAAGCGATGCAGCATGTGGGTGTGTCCCAGCCCAACCTGGCGTGACTACACGTTATGTGTATACCCCACCTAACTGCGGTTTCCCCACTGGCTTTACCATGTCCAACAATGCTGGTATAATGGCACAGCTTCTGCACTAGTATAGTCAACTCTATCCCCTACATCTCACTGGTGACTTGGATGGGATTGCAAATGATTTGGCTGAGATCACTATGGTTTGGCTTTCCGGTGGCCAAAAGCACTTCCTCTGTAGTGTAGTTCCTATATCCCTGATAGGCTTTACGCATTGGAATAATATACTCTATAGTTTTGACATTGGACTGAGGTCAGTATGTCTCTATCGAGTATATTAAACTTAATTAATTGTGTGTGCCAGCTAACTCGGAGGTCACTAGAAACTTTCACGAATGAACAAGAAGGGATTAGTTTCTGAAAACCGCTTAAACATGACAACTTTGTTTCCCTTAGAGTCGGAATAAGCTTAGAGTTGTGGAAACAATAGATAACCGTTTCACTCAATCAATCGTGCATGCTTCGTTTCTACAGAGTGTTGCACAGAAATAGGGAGATGGCCGTTTCAATAAAAAGGGTTTATTGAACAGTCGTATTTCTCATGCAAGAGATATGAACTGCTACAATCGTAAAACGGAATGCTAAGTATAAAATGTATAGTGTTAGCAGTAAGATCAAATAAAACTGTAATAGCATGTCTTGTAGCTATGACATATATTCATTAAAAATACATACATAAATAACACAGGCTTAAATACTCATCTGGTGCTTCTAAAATAATCCTACCTCAGTGTACCTAACCTAAGTCTAGTATGAGGGAAGAAGTAGGTGCTGTTTTTAGTCTGATTAGTTATGCCAAGAGTTTGCCAAAAGTTTCTCTAGGTTCTAATCAGCTCCATACTTTAGAATGTGAGAGGTTGGTATATCTTTCCTGGGACTCGATCTCTAACACCCCACAAGGGGATTCAGAAACACTGGAGTTGGATTCTCGGCAAGGAGGATGACAGCGTCTGGTCAGTGTGTCAGTTGGGGACTTTACTTCCTTTAGGACTTGCTGTGGCGAGCCACATCGTGCAACTAGGTAGCCGAACCGCACTGTGCCTTGCCATAGCAAGTGAATGTATATTTATACCCTGAAGGTGTTTAGGAATGCCAGTATTGACGTAAAAGTCAGGCATAAGAAAGTCATGAATGAACCCCTAAGGAATAGATGTTCATGCATAATAAATGAGTTATTGGAGAAATCAATATCCAAGCAAGGGGAAGTCTTAAAGGCTTAAGAGTCTGGTTTTCCAAGAACTCGTTGTGACGTAGATGAACGGATGTAAGTAGCCATGCCTACATTTGGTTAGCATGAGCAAGGCCTGAATAAGAGCTGGATTTCTATGCCTAAATTAGGGCAATGTGAATTGTACCTATATAAGGGCATGAATCGGGAAATTCATACGGAATCAAAATCAATACACAACACCTCAGGGAGCCCATTACTTGTGAGGAAATTACACAGGCTAAAGACTCCCTCAACTGGTCTAAGGCACTTGACCAGGACAGCCTCACTGGAAAATTTTACAAGGCCCTCTAGCATCTACGGGTGCCCTATCTCATTGCCATGTATGCCCAATCCCTTGAGGTGGGTCTCGTACTGCCTACATTGCAGGAAAAAAATTATTACATTCTTGCTAAAACCTGACAAAGACCCGCAAACTATACTCTTATTTTTGCCCCCTCTCCCTCCTTAATTTCAATGATAAGATTTTGGCAACAGTCCTCGCTACCTGACTTTCTTTGCTGATGCAACAGATTATTTCTCCCATTCAGTCCAGCTTTGTTCACCAAAGGTCCACTTCCTCTAATTTATGGACATTTTTGCCGTATTGAGCAGAGTATCCCCGATGGTTCCCACAACAATACTATTAATGGGTGCTAAGAAGGAGTTTGATTCCATGGAGTGGGTTTTTCTTAAGGCAACGCTGGCTAAACTAGACCTCCCCTGTAAATTCATATCGCTGGTCATGCTTCTCTACTCTGCTCCAGTAACTGGTCTATGGGTGAATGGTTCCCTCACAGGACCCTTCCCCATACCTATGGGAACCAGGCAAAGATACTTCCTCTCCCCTCTCCTCTTTATTATTGCCATGGACCCCCTGACCTGACAGCATAATGAGCGGTACATGCACCGGGGAGTGCAACTCACCAGTGACCCCCTCCTACTTTCTATGTATGCTGAACACATACTGATTTTTGTCCAACACCCCACTGACATTCTCCCAGCATTGATCTGTGAAATCCTGAAGTTTGGGGGCCTCTCTGACCTCCATATCAATTTGGCTAAATAACAAATATTTCTGCTAATCAACTGCACCCAGCAGGTGGCCATTGAGTACCCCTCAACATGGTGCGCTGATTTCCTAAAGTATTTGGGTATACATATCCACAGGGAAATGGGCCAAATCCTCTGATTCAACCACAGCCCAGCTGCTGATCAACTCTCCACCCATATGGAACGCTGGATAACACAGCCTATTTCTATAGCTGTCTGAGTAGCTATAATTTAAATGTTGGTCCTCCCCCGATTCTTGTACCTATATCATATCTTAAAATTCCAGGTGACTGATTTCTAGACTCTACCTTTCTTGCCATGAAACAAGACTCAATTGGGCGGGTCCGAGCAGCCTGGAAGGCTGACTTGGGTAACCCACACTCAGACAAAGTCTTGTCCTACTGTTGTTCCTAGACCACAATTGTCTCACTCAACCATAAACATAAACTATTGCATTTTAAATTCCACCACCGGGCCTATGTAACACCCAGGGCTCAAGCACACATTGACCCTACTCATTCATCCCAGTGCCCCAACGGCCACACCCCAGTTGCAGACTATGCCCACTTCATTAGGACATGCCCACTAATCCATTACTATTGGTTCAGTGCGAAAAAAGAAATCCATAGCACTCAGTAAGTATTAAGAGATAATGTAAGGTCCAGCCAGTAAGGACTTGTGTTAAACAAAGTAATTGTCTTTATTGCAAACATAATCAATTATGGGTTCTTCGATACATTCATGTTTCAGAAATCTTTTCTTTAAAAATGGATAGCAGCAGATATGTGTTTCGTCACACAGTGACTTTTTCAAGGCTTTGATTTGAATGTAGATAAAGTCATACGTAATGCATGAAGAACCATATGGACTGAATATACCATAAAATTCTTGATAGGGGCACCTCTGAAGAATGTGACTTATACTGCAATAGACGCAAATATAGGCTGCTGGGATGGGTAAAGCCACGGAAGTAGGCCTTTTTCTGTGTTAGGAACCGCAATCCGTTAGTTCAAGAATAAGTCAGCTCACTGAGTATAAGAAATAAATGATGTTTTGAAATTGTAATTCATGAAGATTTTCTCAGATCCTGAAGTGAAGACATGGTGGAACTATGTATGTTCGAAAAAAGACTACGTAGAAGATAAGGGTAAGGGGCACATCACATAGCAATGGAGACATAGTAAGCCCCTATATGTCTGAGTCTTGTGCATCACCATTTCAGATCAAAGTCTTAGACAAGTTCAAGAATATTACAGTAAACTCAGTCCATATCGTTCTTCTTGCATTACCTTTGACTGTATCTACATTCTAATCAAAGCCTTGAAAAAGTCACTGCGTGATGAAACATGTGTTGGTTGTTGTTCATTTTTGAAGAAAGAATTTCTGAAACATGAATGTCCCAAAGAACACATTTTGTTTAGCACAAGTCCTTACTGTTTCAACATTCTGTTATCTTTTAATACTTACTGAGTGCTATTGTTTTCATTTTTTGAAAGTATACACGTGGGGCCTGATTCACAAAGGTAAACTGAGGCAAAAGTCTAACTGTACAACTTTCGGTATTCACAAAGGGTATTTACGAGTAGTAAAGTTAGACTTTTGTCTCAGTTAAACTTAAGTTTTGGTTTTAAGTTTAACTTTTTTACTCCTAAATGCCCTACGTGAATACCGAAAGTCGTATTGTTAGGCTTTCATCTCAGTTTACCTTTGTGAATCGGGCCCATTGGATCTATTGGTCCAACGCAAGCTCACACTTCTGTTAATAGGTTGTGGGATAGCCAAAAAGCACCATATGAAATATAACTTCTTTTTTCATTGTATTGTACCCACAATAATTGTGTGTTCTCAAGAGGTGCGATTGCTAAACCACTACTACCTCTCATCCTTACAACTATTGGTTCACTCTTTCCCCCCTCATCTCTGCCATGATTGACACCGCACTTCTGACCACACCCATAATGCAACCACTGTGGTATACACATGATGTCCTGCTAGTCACTCACTGGTTCACCTTCATTGCCCTCCTGCTAGCAAAGCAGCAAATAGACATCCATTGGGGCAGTCGACATTGCCCCAGGGACTCTGCCTGGCTGAATAACACGTTGCAGTGGGATAAGATTAGTGAAGATTAGGCAAAGTCGTAACCTATCGGCTTAAAGACATATGGTCACAGCTATGAGAATACTTACTCACCCTGGAACTCAAAGATTCAGATTAAATTGCGTACCCTTGTTCTACTTGCCCAGCCCTTCATACCCACCCTCCTCAGCATGTTAGGTTCATGGACTATTGGGTTGCTATACACCTGTCACCAGCACAGCACTGGGTATTATGACAATGTGTCCCCTTTTACATATGTATTATTTTTTATCTAACATGTATTATTCCGGTTATCCCCCATAGGAAATGTTGTACTTTACTGTTTCATGTACTGCATCTGCAATGCCTATGACCAGACCAATTATTTTGTGGTCTGTTCTGCAATATTGAAAATCTACCACCAATTGCCATAATGCACCAACAGGAATTAGCCTCCGTCCCTTCGACTTCTTCTACCCTCAACATCAAACAACTACAAGAGGTAGTGCAATACCTTCAATCCAAACCATGGTTCTAGGGTCCCTAATGAAGGGAAGCTTGGGTACCCATAATAGGCGTCCCCAATTCAACATCTTGGTGAATAGTAGATTCGAAAGTCTGTAGGAGGTAGACTGACTGGTAGACTGACTGGGGAGGGGCCTCCTAACAGAGAAAACCCTGAATTGCTGTGGCAGGACCAAAGGGCCGAAGAAGGGTGTAGCTGGAGCCGACCAACTGGGGGTAGTAGCTCGGATAACGCTCAGCGGACTAGCCCGCTAAGAGCTAGGATACAACCAAGTAGGGTCCCTGATGTCTCACACCCAATTCCATTGATGGGCTTAAACAGAGAAGGTGAACCTAGTGGGGCACCCAACAGACATCCCGGGGCCCAACCAGGTGATCTTCCTCCCCCCGCCCCAGTGCTTCTGAGGTACCGTTTGGGATAAGAGCACAGGGCGGTGGATTGTGGATCTTATCCTGGAATTTGGCAGGACTCAAAAACAAACTGCCCTGCCCAGAATTGGGGCATTTTGTGGACCACCAGGATATTTGTATATTTCAAGAGACCTGGGCGAGGGAAGAATTTCAGAGGGTGGGTTTTGCGTCCTTTAACATCTTTGCCACTATGGGAGGGGAGGGGGAGAACCTCCGGTGGACTAACTATTTGGGTAGGTACACGCCTTGGCTGTAGAGCTGAGCATATGACATCTCCCACTAATGATATCCAATGTGTCTTGCTGTCATTTCCCACGACATCCAAAATAGCCTTAATCAATGTGTACTCTAGACCCATGAACAACGGACAAGAATCTGTCGTTATAGACCACTCGGGGCACTTTATACTAACCTTGGATCCAGCATCTTGCTGATAGTAGTAGGTGACTTCAATTGTCAATTCGAGCCACTCACTGATCCAAATCATTCTGCGACCACAGAAGAAGATCTCTACTGTTCGATACCTGACCCGCAGAATACTCCGATCAAAGTATGGTCACCACTGGCAATGCAACTCCACTCACTTACTTTGGCCCTCTCTCTGAGAGGGCCAAATGTAGGAGGTAGGACAGGCGGAGGTCCATACATGGGATCAAGATCAGGCATGCAAAATACACGAGGAGCTAATTGTAAAATTGATTGACGTATTCTATCCGGTGTCGCAAATGAGTGAAAACAAACAGCACAAATGCTCCTGGTTTATTGTTAATTGCCGTAAAGCCAAACAGGACCTACTGGATGTGGTGAAGGCGAAGGACAGGCCACAAATCAAACATGCCAGGGCCAGGTATAAAGGGACCATCCAGCAGGAAAAGAAAAACTGTGAACCAGATAGGTGAGAAGCCCTCAGGACAGCCCTGAACGATAAAGATCTGAAATCGTCCTGGGCAATGGTGAGCTAACGAGAGAGGGAATGGCGACCGGCCATAGAGCCTAACATAGCGCACGAAGCTTGGGAGACACATTTTGGGTCACTGTATGATGGTGAGGATGGCAGATGTGTTACCACTGGCACTCTGAGTCTACCCTTGGAGTTCCAACAGGAGGGGGGGCTGGGAGATTACCATGACTAAAGTAGGAAATGCTATCAACAATCTGTATTGCAACCAAGCGCCATGTTTAGATAAACTTCAGGGGGACCTCTTCCAGGAGGAACCCAAAATTTGGGTTCCATACTTGTGTGCCCTATTTAATGCCATCATGAAGTGCATGGATCCCCCCAACACCTGGCGCAGGGCAGAGATAGTTCCCATATTTAAAAAAGGCTGCCCTCTTCTACCCTCAAACTACAGACCCCGCAGCTTAATTGACATCACCCAAAAACTGATGGGACGGGTCCTTTTGGACCGCTTACAGGGTTGGATAGAGGAGGAGGAGATCCTAAGTCCCTACCAGGCTGGCTTTAGACCAAATATATCAACCATAGACCAGATATTCAGACTACAGCTACTTTTCTGTAAAATTGTGACTAAAGAGGGTGGCAGCCTCTATGTTATATTTGTTGATCTGAAGTCAGCCGTAGACCTTGTATGAAGGGAGAAACTCTGGAAAGTGCTCCGTGACCTTGGGATTACACCTTACCTCCTCAATGTGTTAGTGAGGCTCCACTCAGGAAACTACGCACAAGTATGATGTGGAAAACATGGTGAACTTTCCTCAAGTTTCCCCATTAAAAAGGGGGTACGCCAAGGATGCGTTCTAGCCCCTACCCTAGTCTGTCTTTACATCAATCGGATCATAGACCACCTTAATAACACGAAGGATAATGATGCCCCAAAGCTAGTCACGGGGAAGGTAACCGCGTTGATGTTCGCGGATGATACCCTGTTACTGTCCAAATCGCTAACGGGTATACAACGCACTCTTGATGGTTTTGCGAAGTTTTGTAATATGAGGGGATTGGAGATCAATTTAACTAAGACCAAATATATGGTCTTCAATCCCCTGAAGACCACTAGTCCAAATCCCTCCATAAATGGTACACTCTTGGTAAGGGTGAGGATATTCGAGTATCTGGGTATTACACTATAAGAGCACTTTGACTGGGGGTCCCAGATGGCCAAAGCAAAACTCAGGTTAACCCAGACCGTGGGTGGGATCATGAAACTGCACAGAACCTCTGGATTTAAGCCAGCTGCCCCTATTGTCGAAATATACAAAGCCCAAGCAAGGGGGGCCACTCTATATGGGTGGAACTGTGGGGGCATTGCTCCACCTTCAATCTAATGAAGGTGGGGAACAACTTCATGAGGCAGTTACTAGGCCTTCCTCGTAGCACCCCACTAGTTTCCCTCTGTATGGACTTGGGCATGAGGTCTATCGACAAAGAGATTGCCCTATTACATTCTGGCGCCGGGTATGTGTGACCCCTGAGTTGTCCATCTACAAAGCCGAGCTTAAGGAGATCTTGTCTAACTCAACCTCCAAGAAAATACTGTGGCTCTGCCACATAAGGGATCTCTCTGTAAGGCTAGGCAGGATGGACCTCTGGATAACCCCTGAGACATCATGTCCAATGATATCTAGGTTGGATCTAGTGCAACACTATAGGCAATCCAACATACTGTCCCTACAGGAAAGAACTTCTGGTAGCCGGATGATAGCAGAGTTTCCACAAGTAAAAGATTTATATAGAAAATCATTCTTCTTAGATGTGATCTATCCCCCAAAGGCCAGGAAACTGTACTTGCAGTTCAGACTAGGGAACCTTCCATTATTGGCCCACACTAGCAAATGGGCCGTAGAGAACATGGATGATTGTCCTGTGTGCAATTACAGGGTAGAGTCTGAAATTCATTTATTGTTTTTTTGCCCTGCATATCTACAAACACTGGTTAATCCAACTATGTAGAAACCTAAGGAGACCTTGTCTAACTCAACCACCAAGAAAATACCGTGGCTCTGCCACATAAGGGATCTCTCTGTAAGGCTAGGCAGGATGGACCTCTGGATAACCCCTGAGACATCATGTCCAATGATATCTAGGTTGGATCTAGTGCAACACTATAGGCAATCCAACATACTGTCCCTACAGGAAAGGACGTCTGGGAGCCGGATGATAGCAGAGTTCCAACAAGTAAAAGATGTATATAGAAATAATTCTTCTTGGATGTGATCTATCCCCCAAAGGCCAGGAAACTGTACATGCAGTTCAGACTAGGGAACCTTCCATTATTGGCCCACACTAGCCAATGGGCCATAGAGAACATGGGTGATTGTCCTGCGTGCAATTACAGGATAGAGTCTGAAATTCATTTATTGTGTTTTTTGCCCTGCATATCTACTGGTTAATCCAAATATGTAGAAACCTAGGGTTTGTGCATTGCCGAGAGGCCTAGAGAGTTCTAAAATATGATACCCATCCTTCAATCATATTCGCTGTATCACGGTTTTTAAACATTATGTGGCACATACGGCGGGGTATCCTAAAGTAACACCCTGGGAAGAACAACGTGATTAAACTGCTAAGGGTCATAACAGTGTAAATACAAATAGTGTCCCTTGTCCCAGTTTTTTTAATACATTTTTCTTTTTTCCTTTTTTTGCTCTTAATTGTGTAAAAATGTTAGCTTGTGTTTTTACCCAATGGTCGTTTTAGTTTTTTTTAAGACTTTTTATTATAATCAAGGCACAAGTTAATCAGACAGTATGTACAAACATTGAATCCAGACGTCAATATTCTTAGGACATTTTGCATATTGATAGTGCTCACAGTATAGCAAATGACAAGATTCCACCCATTAATTTCGCGTCTCCCCGTCATTTTCTTCATCAGTACCCTTCTCCGCCCGTACCTTGGGTGGCTCACAGATGTATCCCCTGAACTTATTCCATGCCCTCCAAACTCTGCTCTACTTTTGAGGACATCCTCGATTGACGAACACTGCCTTCTTAGCCACCATAGCTGTGTCCATATCTTTGCACCAAGTTGCAAGTGTTGGTGACTCTTCCGCACCCCATTTTTGTGCGATGTTGCGCTTAGCAACTATTATCCCCAGTGTGACCCAAACCTGTGCTGGGTGAGTAAGATCATTCGGTTCCCAAACATTTATCAAACATCTCTTGGGTTCTGGCACTAGTGACACTTCCACTGCTTGTGATATTGTTCTCATCACCTTTACCCAATACTCCATGATCTTCGGACATTGCCACATGGTATGGTAGAATGTACCCTCGTTCCCGCATCGCCTCAAGCAGTATGGATGCGATGTTGTCCCTATTTTACAAAGGGTGAGCCTGGTATAGTAGGTTCTATGTAGTATTTTGAATTGCACTAGTTTGAGTTTTGAGGGTATTCCCACCTCCCGCAGGGATGCCAGTGCCTCCTGCCATTCGGAGTCTTTGAATTCCCCCACCTCCCGGGACCACTTTTCCCTGAGTGCCACCTGAGGTTCAGGTAAGCTGTTGACTAAATTTTGGTAGGTGAGGGAAATAGCCGGTTTGTGAATGCAGTCCATCAGCAGTCTGTCCTCTAGGGGTGTGGCCTCTGGGACGTCGGTACCAGATGGTATGGCAGCTTGCAGCGCGTGTTTTATCTGCATATATCTAAATATTTCAGAGGGCCCTAGCTCGTACTGTGTTTTAAGACGTTCAAATGCGATTACCTCCCCTTTGTGCCACATGTCACCCACCGTGGATATACCAATTGTGTCCCACTGAGCAAATCCGTTGCAATTCCTAAGGCTACGTTGTGTATCCCAAAGAGGAGTAAGTTGGGTTATAACTCCTTGCCATCCTAATTTAGAATATGCCTCGTGCCATATGTTGACCGTCTGCTTTGTGGGCCCGAGAACAGTGAGGGCTCGCCTCTTATTATAAAGTGCAGACATCATGCCCTCCACCCCTAATCCATGCCTGTCTGCTTTGAATGCAGGATACGTTTGTGGGGCGTGTATCCATTGATTAACGACCTTCAGTTGGACTGCCCAACAGTATAAATGTATGTTTGGGAGTGCTATTTCGCCGTCATACCACCCTTTAACCAATTTGCCCTGCGCTATGTGCGCCGGTTTGCCCCCCCCCCCCACAACAATCCAGAAACCTGAGCCGCTATCTTTTTGAAATAGCCTGGTGGCACTGAGAATGGCATATTTTCTAACGCGTACAGGAATCGAGGGACCGGCATCATTTTAAAAAGTGCTGCCTTTCCCAGCAGTGTCAGTGGTAATGGGCCCCAGTGTTTCGTATCCCTTTTTATACGTTCCAGGGGAGGTACGAGATTTCTTTAAAAAAATTCATCCGAGTTAGCCGTGATATATATACCCAAATATTTAAATGCATCCTCCGTGATCTCCAGTGGGCAATCCTTTGGGAGTTGAGGTGGTGGGCCATGAATTACAAATAAGATCGATTTGGACCAGTTTATGGTGTACAAAGACGCCCGACCAAAAAGTTCACATATATTTAGGAGTACCAGAATGGAGCGTCTAGGGGAGGTCATGTACAATAATACGTCATCCGCATAAAGTGAGATGCGGTCCTCCCACCCTTCCGCCCATCCAATTCCCCGAATCATTGGATCCCATCTAATCCATGCTGCTAGCAGCTCCAGCACTAGGGCGAAGAGCAGCGGTGACAGCGGGCAACCTTGGCGCGTGCCCCGTGTTAGTGGAAAGTCTTGGAATATATGACCATTGACCGTCACATAGGCCAACGGTTTGGTATATAGTAGACATATCCATACGCATATCTTAGGGCCAAAGCCCAGGTGAGTTAGCACATAGGAAGGGCCACTCAACCATATTGAACGCCATTGGAGCGTCCAAGAAAAGGAGAACGGCTGGTTCCTGAAGATATTGTATACGGGCCATCACACCATGCAAACGCCTCAAGTTCAGCTCTGTGTTTCTGCTTGGCATAAAACCGGACTGGTCCGGATGTGTCAGGGATGTAAGGTGTGGGGTCAGTCTTATCGCAAGGACTTTCGCAACGATTTTAGCCTCTGCATTGATTAAGGATATGGGGCGATACGAGGTACATTCTTCAGGGGGTTTTCCAGGGTTTGGGATTGTCACTATAGTAGCTAGTTGCTAATCTGGTGGGAGCTCACCTGTTTGCAGACTATTTCTGTACATATTTAGCAGGTGTGGGGCTATTGTTCCTGCCGTCTTTTTATAAAGTTCAAGCGTGAGGGCCTCCTCCGGTGTGAGATTGGGAATAGCAATATCTTTTATGTAAGTCAGCGCCTCTTCCATAGTCATAGCTGATAATGATGTGTAAACCTGTTGAAAGTGTTGCGCTAACGTGTGCACCATTGTCCGCGGGTCAGTCACCACCTGATTGTCCCTTGTTCGGAGTTGTGCTATCCACTTTTCCTCTTGTTACCAATGTCCGAAAAAGTGTCATACATGAATGCCTTTTTGTTCACTGCAATCAAGAAAAAACATAACCATAATAACTAACCCACTCCCTCCACCCCCCTCCCTGCCTCCCTGCTAGACAGACTTAAAACTCCCTGCCACCCCATCATTGCAGAGCGCTCAATGCCCAATCCCAATAACAGTACTTGCGTGTAGGGGATGAGAAGTCCGTGGAGTGCCCTAGTCTACCCCCACCTCGAAGACAAAATACCAACAGAATCCTGCCGCAACTTTTCAGCAAGTCCTGCTGCTGCGGTCTTTGGTGTGCCTCCAGTCAGGGGAGGATGGACAGGTTGGCCCGTTCCCGATTGTCATCATGTCCTTTACTTTTGTGTGAGCAAACCTTAGAAACATCACTCAAGGCTAGCGAATTCCAGTTGCGCCACATCACCTTCATCATTCTTCGGCCTCCGACCGCTTCGTATATTCTTCCTCTTGCTCTTGTCTGTGGTCCTTGGCGTCCTCTTCCACCTTCCGCTGCTGCTGGTGTCTCTCTGACCATCTGGATCCCTCTTCTCGCCGCCATCCCTCGAGCCAGTCGTGGGCCTCCTCAGGCATTTAAAAAAAAAAAAAGATTTTTCAATCCGCCACCACTCGCAGCTTTGCAGGAAACAGCATGGAGTAAGGTAATTCTCTGCGCCGAAGTTCTATTTTAACCTCAAGGAAGCTCCTGCGACGCTTAGTAACCGCTGCCGTGTAATCCGGAAAAAAGGGCACCACCGAGTTTTGAATGTGGAGTGGCGGGGCTACTCTTGCTGTTTGTAGTATAACATCCTTGTTGCGGAAATTAAAAATGCGGGCCAGGACGGGTCTGGGGGTTGCTCCAGGCTTGCGTCTACCTCCTGGCACTCTGAGTACCCTTTCCACTGAGAAGAAGGTGGAGAGACCTCTAGGTTGGAGTCTAGTCTTTATGAGATCCTCGACATAAAGGTCCATGGCTGGACTCCCCTCATTTTCGGGAATGCCCGTGATTCTAACATTATTGCTGCAAGAGCGCCCCTCCTGTTCATCCAGCTTTGCCGCCATACGTTTATTTTCCGCTTCTAAGTGGCTAACTTTTCTAAGTAGTGTGACGGTGTCTTTAGACAGGGATTTTGTTATTTGTTCCACCTCCGTGACCCTTGCAGTCATCTTTTGAAAGTCAGCCTGTATGAAGGAGACAACAGTAGAGATGGTGTCCACCATACTTTGAACATTAGTGAGAGCAGCCATGATATCATCCAGCGCCACTTTACTCGCTCCCTTCCCTTCCGGGGCCTTGTCCGACGTTTCTTTGCGGTCTGACAGAGCCGGAAAGTGTCTCGCATATGCATATTTGTCCAGTTTGACCTGAGAGGTGGTGCGTGTGCCCCTGCCCCCCATCTTTGTCTGAATAATCTAGAGCCGGTCGGCAGTCACCGCCGCCTGCCCGGGACCTCTCTCTATGCGCTGGCCCGTCGGTTTTCCCGCCGCACCATGAACTTGTAGGTTTAATGCACTCCCAGTCAAGGTGCACTTATTCTCCAGGGATACCCTGTCAGGCCGAGTGTCCCCTGTTCACTTCTTGGGATCTTCAGTCAGCTGAGCTGTGCTCATATGAAACTGCAGCCTGGGGAATGCTGTTCAGTGAAGCAGGTCTACCACTGGCGCCCGGAGCAGAGTCAGTAGGGTCCCCCCGGGGCAATCGCTCTTCTGCCTATGCCTGTTGGTCATTGCCCAGTGCTACCCTGGGCGTTGAATCACTCCCCAGGGGCCTTCAGAAAAAATATGGCGCCAGAACCGTCCTCCGTCACAAGGCCGTAATGGTGTGTATCTTCGGCCCTTTGAATGGAGTCTTTACAGGGGGGACTTATTACTAATGGAGGCCCGGGCCTCTGCTGGGCACCCCGGGCTCTCCTCTCGCCAGGACGGACAAAACAGCCTCCTCTTCATGTGCCGCTCCTCCCGTTTTTATTCTTTGCCCGTGGTCAGGCCCTGCATGCCCCTAGGCGGGTGCCGATTCACCCCGGGTCATGGCTGTAGTGAAGTAGTCCGGCCGCCCCCTCCTCTGCTTACCCCGGAGCGCGCCGCGTACAAAGTCAGGCAGGAGCCAGCACCGTGGGCATCTGTTACGCTCTGCTCACCGTGTTCGACCTGGGGGGGGGGCGAGATGGTGTCGATCGGTGCCTGATGGCGATGGTCGGCACCCGCTCCCAGCTGGCAGTGGCGTCCAAGATGCCCGCCTCTCCGGCTGTTGCTCGCTGGATCTTGCGTGCTCTCGCTAGACCTGAATTGCAGGCTAGTCCCTGGCTGCAGCCGCGTGGTTAGGCCGCACCGCTTCCCACGGTCCCCTCGGCACGCTGATGGTCTCTTTCGCCCGGAAAGTCGACGGCAATGCCCTTCTGTCTCCGCTCTCCTGGGATGTATTCGAGGCAGGATTAATGCACGGATGATATGGCGGATAGTCTGGTGAACCTACGCCTCCCTCGGAGCTCCTCTAGGCTGCTGCCATCTTAGTCGGCTGCAGGCCACGCCCCCCCATGTTGGAGGATGCCATTTTGCTTTTCATTCATACTACCAAAGAGTGTGGAGAATCATTGCACAAGAAGTCATATGTGAGACATGTAAAATATATGATTGTAAGTGTACATATGTTTTATGTCTTTTAATGTTTGATGAGCTTTTTGTAGTAATGTACTTTTATGGCCCTAGTGGCCGAAATAAAGTTATTGACGGACTGACTGAAAATCTCACAAATAAAGCTTTGAAAAAAAAACACAAGAAGATGTAGCCCATTCCACTCCTTGTATCAGACATCTCTCCCTAACCCAAGCAAAAGTCTGTCCACAAGGACAGTAACCAACAGACAACTGACAGCTGTCAGTGTCAGAAGTAAGCCTGGGCGGAAATATAAATCCGCTCACGGAGTTGGCGGAATTCGAGAACTCCATGCTACACTTGTAACAAAGAGGTCCAACTAAATTCCGGCATTTATTTATTTTATTTTATTTTATGTAGTTTATAGAGCGCACAGCTACCCCCGAGGGGGTGTCCCGGCGCTAAAAACCTGAGCCTCTAATGGGAGGAGGGAGCAAAGGGCAAGGATGCGCAGTGGGGTGACTCAAAGTGCGGAAAAGAGCCAAGTTTTGAGTTTGGCTCGGAAGATGGATTCGGCGGGACAGAATCTCAACTCGATTGGTAGGGAGTTCCACAATTTAGCAGCAATGACACTGAACCCTCTACCACCCATTCTAGATAATCTAAAACGGGGAGAGATCAGGAGGCGGAGGTCATTGGATCTCAAGGATCTGGTGGAGCGGGAGATCGAGACACGTTTTTTCAGGTAGTTGGGCCCGCGGTCGTTAATGGCTCGATAGGTGAGGGTAAGGACCTTGAACTGTATGCGGCTGGCCACTGGGAGCCAGTGGAGTTCCTTACGATACGCGGAGACAGATTGGCGGTAGGGGATGTTACCAATCAGTCTGGCTGCAGCATTCTGGACAATCTGCAGCCGGCCTACCAGATACTGGGGGGCACCAGCATAGAGGCTATTAGCATAGTCCAGGTGGGACGTGATGAGGGCTTGGGTAACTGTACGGCGGGAATCCAGGGGGAGATAGGGAAGAATTTTTCTGATCATGCGCAGCTTCAGGAAGCAAGCAGAGGTCACTTTATTAATCTGAGTTTTGCATGATAGGGAGTCATCAAACTGGAAACCCAGATTCCGGGCCGAGTGAACGGCATCCAGCATTTGGTGGAATTACTTTTCTGTCGGCAGATATGAGCCTTGTTTTGGTGTGCGCTGAAAAGCGTGAAGAGAGCACATGCTGTCGCTGCTTCAACTTAAACAGATTCTCTACTCGAGAAGCAGGTAAATCTACTTGAAAAGATGTTTCTGAGTTAATTTTCTACTCCATAGGACCATAAAGTTGTTTTTAGTGTAAAAAGCATTTTTTTATTTTACTTTTTTTTTTCAACAAGAAGGATGTTCCCCAGAGACTCCAACTTTCTGTTCCTGCCCAGCAGGCTCCTCCCATTGATGTGTATAGCTCCTGGTCACATTTTATTTGGATTTCATGGTGGAAGAATTGCTCTCATTGTCTGCTGCATAAATACCTTTGGATTCAACCCCTTCCATGCTCATGACGAGTCACAGTGGAGCTGTGCTCATGTCGAGATGGACTCATCATAACGGCTGCGCCCCGCCTACGTGTGATTTATTCCCTGCCTGTGCGGGAGAATTAATCAGTGGGCGGGGTTGTGACGAGCCCAGCTCATCATGAGCACAGCTCCCCTGTGACTCATGACGAGCTGGGCTCGTTACGAGCCTTGCGGCGCCGCGGCCTCCGTTAGTTTTTGTGATATAACAAGTAAGTTTCAAAACTTTTATATAAGGGTGTTGTTTGTTTGATAGAGGACATGCACCAGTATTTATTTGTACTTTTAATCGATTTTTAAATTATATTATGGTAGGTGGCCTGCAGTTTCAGTAGGGCCTAGTTATTTTTTTTGTGCCTTTAATCTTTTTTTCTTTTCTAAGGGGAAAAGTGTGCACAGTTCAGTTCATTTTCCCTATGTTTGTTAAATTTGCAGAATTTTTCTATTTAGCTATGTGGCCTAGCCTACCCACAGGCCATCCAGCCAGTAGGCCAAGTAGTAGTCATTGCTACATAAAACAATGTTTTCTGTGGTGTATATACTGTTGTAAAACATTATTTAGGGCAGGGATGGCATTGGATTAAATTAAAATGCGTTTTATTTTGTATTTCATGGTTTTTCCCCAGCAATAAGTGTATTTTGGTGGAGTAATATTTGATGCTTTGGGAGGACGTGTGTTGTTGTAAACTTTTTTATAGCTCACTTAAGTTTCGTTTTTGGAATCCCTGAATTAATGGTAGACTTTTCTATAATGTGACCATGCCTCCTTTATCCGGCCAGTGTATGTTTGCCATAGGCCAACATCTTTCTCTGTTCTCCATGCCATGTAGCTGGGGGCCCTTTTGTGTAGTCAGAGTCCATAGGCCTGCATGTGTTCTTTGTTATCTATGCCTCCTTGCTTGTGGTTTGACTATGTGGCCGGCAACCATTTTGTGTAGCCAGCCACTGTGCTTTTGCCATAGGCCTGCATGTGATCTTTGCTGTGGCCATGCCTCCTTGCTTGTTGTTGTTGTTGTGAATGACCGTGTGGCTGGCAGCCATTTTCTGTAGACAACCAGTGTGATTTTGCCATAGGCCTGCATGTGATCTTTGTTTTGTTTTCCAGGCCTCCTGCTTGTTCAAGTGACCATGTAGCTGGCGGCCATTTTTTGTAGGCACTAGGCAGACAGTGTTCTTTTGCATTAGCCCTGCATGTGTTCTTTGTTTTCCGTGCCTCCTACTTGTCGAAGAGACCATGTGGCTGGCAGCAATTTTGCATAGGCAGCCAGTGTGATTTTGCCATCGGCCTGCACGTGTTCCTTGTTGTGGCCAGGTCTCCTTGCTGTTTGTTGTTGTTGTGACCATGTGGCTGACCCCAGTTTTGTGTAGGCAGCCAGTGTGCTTTTGCATAGACCTGCATGTGCTGTTCTTTGCTGTGGTCATTCCTCCTTGCTGGTTGTTGTTGTTGTGATCATGTGGCTAGTGGACATTTTGTGTAGGTAGCCAGTGTGCTTTTGCGATAGGCCTGCATGTGTTCCTTGTTCCCCATGCCATCCCTAGTGTTGTTGTTGACCATGTGGCACTGGCTGGCAGTCATTTTGTGCTTCCAGCCAGTGTGCCTTTTCCATAGGCTTGCATGCAAGGGTGAGATATAAGATTAATAATATGCTGGAGGATAATTTCGCTTATTGTTATTTGTTTTATTTTAAATGTTATTTTTTTATTTAAAAAAATCTAAAAAAGTAACTTTTTTAAATTTAATTCATTTTTCTCATTTTGACTTTTGCCTCGGTCGATCCATCATCCATCCAATCCAACATATGTGCACAGCAGTGCAACTGCACTCAGTTTTTTGGGTATTTAATTAAATTTCCTCCTTGGAACCCTGGCTGTGGTTCACATTAGACTACTGCATCATTCATTTGTGTAACAATGATTATTATATTATATTCCCCCCTGCACCACATTGCATGCCATATGCACACACTTTCCTCCATTTTTGAAAATGTTACTATTCCATTTACCCATTTATTTCCCTGAGTGCTACAGGTGTCTCCTTTAAAATATATGAACATAAAGGAAAGAGCTCTATCATTCTGTATTTTGTGTGTTATTCTGATGGGGAATTATGGTATTGTGGTGTGATTTGACTTTAAAGTGGTTACCTAAGTTAACAAAACAACCTCACTAATATTGCCTTTGTCTGTACAAATTCAAACTGCAAATGATTCCACATTTCACAATAAGGAATATTCACAAGAAAATGTCAGAGCACGAAGGTGCGATAAATTTGGCACCACCACGCTCCGATATTTTAAAAAAGCAGGATGCACCATAATCACAAGAATATGGCGCACCCCTGTGTTTCCCCTAGCGCTGGCGCAAAAAAAGCTGCCTAGGGCCAGGGCAGGCACCATGCCGCCATGTTGCAAATGTGCTTGCACTGCAGGGACTATTGTTTATGTGCAGGAAGGGACACCTTCCTGCACATAAACGATCAATAGTGGCAATTTACACCCTCTATGCATGCTGCAGAATGAAAAGAGCAAAAAGCAAGATATTCCATGGAGTTAGGTTTTGGCACTGCTTCAGCCTGTAAATCTGGGGCAGTGTAAAAAAGCAATGGGTGTTGCAGTGGAACGCCCACAGCAGCACCCATTGCATGACCCTTTACCACAGAGGACTGTGATAGGAAGGGGCATATTTACAGGGTGGCGTTAAGCTTAGCGCCACCTAGTAAATATAAAAAATGGTGCTGCAGCACTGGAGCATCAAAAAAAGTGACACACCAGTGACGCTAGGCACTTATAAATATGCCCCAAAATGTCTTTCTTGCTTCTTTGCTTTTAGGCGCAGAAGACTCAGAGAAGAGGCATCACCTGCAGTACTGCCAAACAGCAGGCCTGTGCAGTCACACGTCAGTCCTCCAAACACTTCCGCTTCTGCAGCTTGGTGCAACTGCCAACTGAGAGCTTTAAGATGGCCCCAAAGAAAAGTTGATACCAAGAAAGGGGTCAGTGAGAAGAAGCAGTTTTACACTAGTGGCGTGCCGATTGAAACCTTCTTTGGACAATATGTGCCTGCTGCACCAACCTCGGGGTAACCTTCGGCTTCTGCAGCTTGGTGCAAATGCCAACTGAGAGCTTTAAGATGGCCCCAAAGAAAAGTTGATACCAAGAAAGGGGTCAGTGAGAAGAAGCAGTTTTCCACCAGTGGCGTGCCGATTGAAACCTTCTTTAGACAATATGTGCCTGCTGCACCAACCTCGGGGGACCAAGCTGAGAGCAGCACTACTGCATCAACAGCACCAAACCAAACTAAGCACTGGACCATGTCTGTTAGTGAGGCAGCCACTGCAATCATTTCAACACCTATGAGTAGTGATGTTGAATTGGATTTCTTCCATCCACAAAGTAGTACACAATTGTTTCAGGAAACAGAGCAAAGTCAACTGCAGCCGCAGCTAGCTATAATAAATGTTCCTAATGTTGGAGCAGAACAGGAGGATGAGCTTCCTTCCGAGCAACAACCTTCTCTTTCAGATACATTGGCTCTCAGATCTCCATCAAGGAAAAGGAAGGTTACTACTCTACTAACTTCTCCAAGTACCACTTCTTAAGATGATGATAGGGACTTGAAGTGAAACCCTGCAGAGTCCAGGAGATGTCAGGAGAGGCATGGGCAAAGAAAAGTTCCAGAATATTTTAGAATTATGCAAGGGGATGATGAGGATGCTGACGACTATGAGCTAGTCATTGTGGAAGGTGACGCAGATGAGTCCAGCATTGCTATTCAACCTACTCCAAGGGTTGTGGCAGATAGGAATGCTAGCACCCAAATTTACCAAGCCCCAGCTGAGACCTACACGAACCCCTACCTCAAGTGAAACAAAGAGACAATCAAAGAAACATCCACCTACCTCCAGTTCTTCTTAATGCGTTGGCAGTGGCACAGTAAAAAAGTATAAGCAAATCTCTATCACACCAAACTGACATTCCATTGTACAGTATACAATTGTAAAAAGAGAACACAATATAATATAATTCTTGAGGAATCTTTAATGTGTGGTATCTCGTAGGATTTCCGCCAACACGTGTTTCGTCGTAAGGGAAATACCCACGACTTCCTCAGGGCTACGAAAAAATACAGAGAAGACATCATGTAGCCCCCCATTCTTAGGGATCATCATCTTATCACATAGCCAAAATGCATAAGCATGCATAGTCATATGTGTTAAATACCACCATCCAGTCAGGTGACATATGGGAAGAGAAAATAAAGTGAGGGAAAGAATAGGTCAACGCCATCCCAATGTGGAATCAGTGTAGAGTAGATCGAATTCAGAATGTCATCAGCAAGGACATAGGAAACAAACAAAAGGTGCATGGAGGTGTCATTCAATATTAAACATTTCAATGTGGATAGTGATCATTAGTATTAACTGCAACCGTGTGCCCTATTTAATGAAGATATCTGGGATGACTCCCAGGCCTACCTTGCGTTTGTCAGCGATAATCAATGAGCCTATAGGGCATATAAAGTATATTGGAACAAACTATCTCCAAAACAATATCATTAGTGAGGTGTAAAAACCACAAGGTTATATGCATACCTTCTGACTGGTTATAATTCCGTCCCAGCCTTAAGATGGCTGGGTATAGAAGAGATGTTGTTCCTGCGTCAATATTGTGCATCAATATCAGGATGTAGTAGGAATAGGAGTAATTGTAAGCCCATTTGACCTCTAGTATCATCAGTCAAGTTATTCAGCATTTCACCCCACAGATACATGGTCACTGTATATGCGTATGTGAGGAAAAACGGCCCAAATTACAACCGATGCCCAAGCTGCTGGCACAAGACGCCTCTTAGTTCCCATTTTGAACAGTTATCAAACAAAGAGACGGGCGCTGGAAGCGGGAGTGCAAGAACAGATTTTTATTTCTCATGAGGAGAGCCTGTCATTTCGGACACACGCACAATGTCTTCAAGAGGTGCTCTAACCGCATCTCTGAGGCCTGGCCTCTTATACACAGGTTTATGGCTTTATTACATTTATGACATCCGTGGTATTGCTTCGAAGTTCAAAAAGGCATCTTTGGAATCCCCGGTTCAGGCCCGTTCTCACACATATCTACAGCAGAGGTCCCCACCCAATATCTCAGCATGATGGCTATCGCGCAGCTGGACATTCCGCTGGGAACAGGAATGTGGGCGATCTGTCGGATCTAGGGGTGTGAAGGCATTGATTAATCCCCGCTCCTTTGATGTGGGGCGAGGTCCTACTGTAGGGTGCAATAAACTGCATCTGTTGAGCTAGGTGATGGCCTGGGGTCAGGCCGGACAATCGGGCAGGGAGGAAGAGGTTATCAAAAGGGCCTGTTCTATGAATGAGATGAAAGAGTGAGGGGGTTCAGCACGGGATGTGGCTCGGAGACAGGGTCGCGCTGGAGGTGCGTTTATGACCCAAGCAGGAGAGACCGGGGGCTGTCGGGGATGCTTGCGAGGCCGGGGAGTGAGGGGGAGAGAGAGACGCTGGCTATCTGGAGTGGGCAGAGAGGCCATGGCAATCAAAATGGTTGCTGCTTACGCGCACGTATGGATCTGAAAAGGACAAGATGGCGCCGATAATGTTTACGCCACAATCCAGATTTTAACAAGGCCTTGGTGCCTAAAATGGCTGTCGTGTACGTGCGTGCATGGGCCTATGCTGGCGGGATGATGCGGTCAATGCTTTGCGGTATTCGTTCTGCTTACAGCGAGGGGTATGGTGAACACAAATGAACGCCGCTTATGTACATATACATTGTCATTTTCCACAGTCGCCGCTTTTTAACATAAGTTAGTTCATTTCCGTGTTTATCATAACTGACGGGGTGTACATATAGCCATGTGTGGTCAGTGAAATAGCGTTTGTCAATACTGGCGGATTGCATATAACCATGTGCAGTCGATGCGATAGACGAGGTGCAATACATATGAATTTACATGGGAAACAACCTTTAAAACGCAACTATTACAACGCACTACCATTACATCGAAATTTTTACAACGCAAAAACCATTACAACGCATGTATTTACAACGCATGTTTTTACAACGCAGGTACCTTTACAACGCATACCATTACAACGTAAGTATTGGTAAGTATATAATTATATTTTAAATTTTATAAGTTTGGGTTTTTTTAAGGGGTATTTTTAGGGTTCAGGGTAAGTTTTCAGTTTTTGGATAAAAGGGTATTTTTAGGGTTCAGGGTCAGTTTTCAGTTTTTGGGTAAAGGGGTATTTTTAGGGTTCAGGGTCAGTTTTCGGTTTTTGGGTAAAGGGGTATTTTTAGGGTTCAGGGTCAGTTTTCAGTTTTTGGGTAAAGGGGTATTTTTAGGGTTCAGGGTCAGTTTTCAGTTTTTGGGTAAAAGGGTATTTTTAGGGTTCAGGGTCAGTTTTCAGTTTTTGGGTAAAGGGGTATTTTTAGGGTTCAGGGTCAGTTTTTAGTTTTTGGGTAAAGGGGTATTTTTAGGGTTCAGGGTCAGTTTTGGGTTTTTGGGTAAAGGGGTATTTTTAGGGTTCAGGGTCAGTTTAGGGTTTTTGGCTAAAGGGGTATTTTTAGGGTTCAGGGTCAGTTTTGGGTTTTTGGGTAAAGGGGTATTTTTAGGGTTCAGGGTTAGTTTTGGGTTTTTGGGGTACATGGGAATTTTTAGGGTTCAGGGTCAGTTTTGGGTTTTTGGGGTACAGGGGTACAGAGTAAAAATAAAATTAAATTAAATTTAAATTAAATCAATTAAATGAAATTAAATTAAATTAAATTAAATTAAATTAAATTAAATTAAATTAAATTAAATTACATTACATTAAATTAAATTAAATTAAATTAAATTAAATTATATTATTTTCAATTATTTTAAATTAAATAAATTAATATATACTTACCAATACTTATGTTGTAATGGTATGCGTTGTAAAGGTACCTGCGTTGTAAAAACATGCGTTGTAAATACATGCGTTGTAATGGTTTTTGCGTTGTAAAAATTTCGTTGTAATGGTTTGCGTTGTAAAAGTATGAGTTGTAACGTCATACATCCATTTAAATTTGTTGTGTTATATATACGAGTCTAGAGATCGGTATACTACTCAGTCGGAGTCAATCAAGGAAATGTTCCGACACATTATGGAACCATGTTCTGACTCTCGCTCCGGCGGTATCAATGTACAGTTAAAAGTGACCGATGAAACAGTTTGAAAGCAATACAAAGTGGTTGAGGGAGGAATTCAGTTCAATACAAGCAATTAGTCAGGGGGGGGTAGAAAGTTCGGAAAAGGGGGGGGGGTCTTCGCCACAGTGTCTTTTTAGCAGCGAGCCATCACTGGTAGGCTCTAGTAGTTCGTTTTCTTCCGTTGGCGCTGTTGAGCACCGGCGGTGGAGCTGTAGGTCCAGCTCGGATCCATCCTTACACGTCGCAGGGTGCGATCTGTCCTCTGCTGTTAGACCACAGTCCTGTTTCCTAACTAATCTTTTTAAGGGTGCCTCATGCTGGGCACCTGCATTTCTTTCTCCTTCCGTGGCAAACCCTATTCTACCTAAATGCTGTTCTTCTTCTCTGAGTCAAAATCCATGTGAAAAAAGGGGCGGGGGTTGTCGGATAATCGAGGGAAGAGAGGGCGGAGTGGGATCAGATCTTTGAGACAAACCAAGGGAGCAAAGGATAACGAGCAGGCAGGCCCATCAATCGGGCTCAAAGGGGCAGGGACTTCTGGCACGCGTGGGTCAGCAAGCAGAGGGCTTCAAGGCAGCCCTCCATCCTTTCATTTTCCGTGTTTGAGAGTGGTGCCTCGTCCCGCGTCTTGTTGCTCTGCGGCTCCACCTTTGGTCGAGGTCACATGTGCTTCATGATCTGCGGCCAGGCTGTGCGTCACGTCCGGCCCCTCTCCTCCGGTGATTGTGTATCTTTGAATGGGTACAAAACAAGCTTTAGAGAACTGGCAGGAGAAGACATTTATACATTTCAATTCCGCCCCCAATCTTAAGTAGTTGGGGATACGTTCATCGGTCACGGTCAGAAGTTATCACTATGGAGTATGTATGCGGGCATTTCTACTGAGTTTGTACTAAATCTATTTGGCGTTCATTCATGACGTATATGGAGAGAAGTCAGACTCCTATCAACTGCGTATTCCATCAAACTCGAAATCGGATCCTTCGGTAGAGACTCGTCTTTCTAACCCAAGCCCTGGCAGTCTTCTATCATCATGAGAGAGGGACAGAGGCTAAACATTCTTTTCTCGGGGAGCAACGGTTAATCAGGGTCATCAGTTATACTTCGGGATATGGAGCTGGGGTCAATCGGGAGAAACGAGGACGCTTTGGACATCCGTACTTGGGTGCAGAGAGGTTGGGCAATCTGGGCATTGGGGATTGTGTTTCTAACGAACTGAGAACAGAAGGCCACTGACATATAGTCCCCCTATAAAAAAGGGCCAGATTAGGGGACATCAGTCGTCTTACCTGTCCTTTCCTTCTTAGCCAATTCAAGTTCCATCATTTTACAGAAAGGAGAGGTAGTAATATGGCAAATTATAATTGTTTTAGTTTCTGTCAATTTTGCCGAACACCTTTGTGTTCAAAAACCCAATTAGGCTTGTGCCGGCGGGGCACAACGTTACCACACAAAGGAAGAGGGAACAGGGGGACCCTCAGAGAGAGAGTCGTCCGCATTTTAAACGAACTATTCGGTACACGTACGACATAGAGAGAGAGAGAGAAAGAGAGAGAAACGTGTACAATAATAGGCCATTTAGTGCGCACACAACACAGAACAGCAGGGGACAAGTTATATAGAAACACAGACTGAGGGACGACGTAGATCCATACATTACGTACACATGAATTCAGGCGGGGGGGGATAGTACATGTATTATATACAAAAATCCAAGACAAAACATAGAACAGTACTTGGCCAAAAAGATTTCTTCCTGCATGCTGCGCATCCTTAGTATCCTACTTAATTCATCTGGCAGCCCTTGCTGGTGGCCTCGGTTGCAAATACTTACAGCTTTGTCAATTGTTCGGGAACTAACCTGGTCGGGCTAATACTCACGGTGGGATCTTCGAATCATTTTTAGCGAATGGGTATCCAGGCTTAGGCAACGGAGGATGTCAGTCGGGAGAACAATGGGGCAGCTTTGAGTTTCATGTCTATGAGGGTGCAAGAAGGAGGTGGTAAATCTTAAACATTGACAATATTCCTAGTCTTCCAGGAGGAGGGTACTTGGGTAAACCTCACCCCGGAATATTCCTGAACCTTTCCCTATTTAGTTACCGTATGAATTTTACTCATGGGTGCACGTCATTCTTGGTTGCATTATTTGGGGTGCCGGTTGGAGTCATATTTTGTCATACTGCAATAACCTGCCAAGTTTCTGCTTCAGGCCACCCTTCCAGTCGCTGGGTTCAGAGAGAGAGACAGTCGTTTCTAAGTAAGGGAGTGCTATATCTTTGATGGTTTGTCGTGTAAAGGCACCATGTTCAGACCCCTTTTCCCCATACCATCGGCCGTTCGATCATCACTTAAGTCATACATAAAACATTTCTCTTATCAACCAAACATGTGCAACGTGTATTCAGTCGAGCTATACACATCAGGGCATACATGCGTGCATTCATATCACACAAATTCGTCACGTTCTCAGGGGCAGTCCCCATAGATAATATACAATTTTTCCGTGCGGAACCATGGCGTGTTGCTTAGGTCTTCTCCATACTTTAGTCGCCGTTCCGATGTGACCTGCAGAAAAGAAGGGGAAAAGAAGGGGTGGGGGCAGCGTTTTAAAACACATCAGCGCGCATAAACCCGAAAATGCTTTTACTTACCACATACTCGACCTATCTCCGCGGGATGCAGTCCCTTTCATCTCGGCGTTTAAGCCCAGAGGGACTGGTAGTGCGGGAGAGATAATCATTGATGGACTGTATATTGCATAGATCGCCCAAGTGTGGTATTACGGATCGTGTGTAGGGAAGGGTCAAAACAAAGGGCAGTCAGTGTAAAGTGGGGGGTGAACTCGTGCTCTCCTTCGAGGAGGAGGGATGGTCTACAGTGGTACAGGGTTGTTTTTGTTCATCAGGCACGGAAACTAGAGGGGCTAGGTGGCATTCCTTCGGAGTGGCTTAGGGGCATCTGAAACAACTTCCCTGATACATGTGGCACATAAAGTAAAGGCTAAATACCGGGACCTTTATCGATTGCTTTACGTTGCACAAAAATAAAAAATATAAAAAACACACACACAACAAACCTGGACCATTCACATTTGCAATATTTCTGTGTACTTTGCTTTTGAACCTTTAAGTAATCGAGTTGCTTCATTTCACCTGTATTTTACTTATATCGAAAACAGTGACCATTTATTCGAAACTTACCAATCTAAGCGCTACAACTATGTTTGCTTTTCAAAAAACCTTTATTTAAAAATGTTGGTGCACAAATACGGGACTACAGCCACGTGGGCCGGCCACGGAGCAGACTGGAACTATACATGAGAGGATATTTATTTGAGGAAAACATAACGGAGTCGGTGGTCGTTGATTTCATAAAGGTGCGACAAGTGCAATAAAATCATATCGAAAATTCATTGTGGGCAAGTACCATAAGTGTCGAAAATTCGAACTTTCAATAATACGGTAATCAATGACGCGTCAGAACTTAGTATCAATTCATTGTCCGAATGTTCAATCAGTACCCATCCCCTCCCACCATGCGCTTCAAAAAAACTGCATACATATCTCACGATATCAAGGCTGAGCAACCGGAACACAACAGGGAGTTGCGAGTTTCATTTGTACCGGCGCCATCTTGGGTGAGGTCAGGCAGGTCCAAGTATAGTCAAAATGTCTCCACCAACTCGTGGTTGGACCAGAGCCACTTTCGGCAGTCCAAAAGTTTTGTTAAAGGGCAACAGAAGGGGCCGTCGATATGAACCATCAGTCAAAGGGGGGAGGGAGGCAACAATCTTTCCTACCGGGTCATACTGGTGTTCCACCGGAACTGATCAAATTGGTAGTCTGCAGGATTTTGGTCATTCAAACTGAGGCTGGCGCCAGCATGAGAGCGCCAACGTCTCGTGGCTACGTCTTGGTCGTTCCGCGGGCAATCATGGCAGTCATTCCCCATCGGGGAGGCCTGCGGGGGTCGGGGGCCCCTGCAGTTCTCGTAGAATCTTCAAAGCTGAGGAGAACGCTTCTGGATGGGGGACTCATTTTCTAGCTGACAAGCAACCAGGCCATCTTTGCCCGCCAGGCCCAATCCTGCAGAGTCGATCGCCATTTTATGAGTTTCACGGCAACCGGCAGTCGTTGGATCGCAAGAGCAGACGGACTCCAGCCTGTCGGGCGTGGCGTTGCACCGCAAGAGGGGTGGGCGCAACTCAGCTTGGTGAGTGAGGCGCAGGGGTGCAGCGCTGTGTCCCAAGAGTGGGAGGAACTCAGCTGGTTCGGGCGAAGCGTCGTTGCATCGCAACAGTGGACGAGAGCCCGTCGGGTGAGTGGAGCGTTGCTGCACCGCAAGAGTGGACGAACCCTTGTCGGGTGAGTGGAGCGTTGGGGGTGCAGCTGAGGGGCCTCCACCTGGGGAGGTGGGAGAGGCTCGTCCATGCCGCCTCTCCCTCCCAGTGCACCCCACGCCGTTTCCTGGCACTGACATTCGTGATGGCTGGACCAGGCGATGAGAGAGGGGGGGGGGTCGGAGGCACAAGCAAGACATCCCCCCCGTGGCCTGCAAGGCGCCAGAAGAAGAGGATGGGAAGACCAGTACATTCCAGGCCATCCACCCCACGACCTCTCCGGCCGATGGCGGCCAGCCGGGCCCCGCCCTGCACGTGTCGAGGCCTCGTCTTCCGGATGGGCGTAACCGTGGACCTGTTGCACTTCGGGAGCTTCCGGAATGGGGGTAGGTATCTTCTGACTTGTATCTATCTTCTGTTACCGTTATTGGGCATGGCGGGCGGTGGGACAGACATGTTTGGAGCAGTGAGGGGCGGCGTAGCCTAGCTACCTTCTGGCTGCCGTGATGTCAAGCTTGGCTTCTCTCACCACTTTCATGTTTCTTATTGCGGGCTATTTCTAACGTTTCTTATTTCTAGCGAAGTCAAAAAGAACTCATCAGTGGCCTACTGATTTTGCTCGATTTCTTTTTCCTTCCTTTTCTAGTGTGTTTCGTGCTAAAGTTTCTGTTAACAGGATACGGTGATTACTTGGTATTTTACATATGTCCTTTTTATTAGGGGCGCCCTCCGGTTGAGCCAGATGATCTACCTCTAATAAATGGTCCGGGTGGAACTAGTTTACCAATCAGTGGGGAGTAGATATGCATGACAGATTACAACGGGGGACAAAGGTCCGCATTACCTACCCTTCACTACTTGCAAAGACTAGACAGAATATTTCTATTCCACGTTATTTGCAAACAGAGAATACCTCAAAAGAACTATTCCTTGAACAATAAATGTCCAGACAATCAATCAATCAGTGGGGAGAAAAACAGGCATGACGGATTACAACGGGGGACAAAAGTCCGCATTACCTGTCCTTCGCTATCTGCAAAGGGAGACAGAATATTCCTATTCTTCTCTGTTTGTAGACAGGGAATATCTCAAAAGAGCGATAATCGATAAAAAATCGATAACAAGGGGAGGAGCTTGGCGGGCATCCGTGATGGCCGCGTGAGCACAGCGCTCTCCGGACCCCCGCCACTCCCGGCATGATATCCTGAACATATCCTGATTCTTCACGAGGATTTATGTAGAGGACGCTGGGCTGATCTTCCTGGGATTTTTGGAATTTGATTTGGACCCGGGGCGCCGAAGATACGGCGATTCGAACTTTCGGGGTCCGCCCTTGAGGTGCGCCCGGGACTGGGTGAGGCTCTCTGGCCGTCTCGGAGTTGAACAACAGCGGCAGGGGGATTGGACTTGTGGGTCCCCCTCTTAAGTTTCGGTTTCGATTCTGCCTCAGACTGAGACATCTGGCAGGGGAGTCTGGCCTGGGCTGGGTCCGGCGCACGGGACGGCTGTCGGGCCTTTGGCTGGCTTATTCTCCTTTCTGGCTGGTCCTCTCCTAGTGGTACCCTTGCAGCTGCCTTTTGGTCCCGACGCCCTACTTTCCTGTGGCCATTTCCATCGGGTCGAGTGAGTCTCCTGGTGACGCGGTTTCCGACATGGCGGGCAGAGGGGACCGAGAGACACGAAAGACCAAGACGCCCCTGCGTGGGGGCCCGGTCCAGTCTAACGTTATGGACCATTACACCCATGCGAAGGGGTCCCCCGGAGCCGCCCTGCCTGGCCCAAGTGCGGTTGACCACATTGTGGACGCGTCAACGGAACCGTCCTTGCAGGACATCATGGGCGCCATTTCTGGCATGAAGGAAACGATAGGCCAACAATATGAAGCTTTGGCCCACAAAATCGACACTGTGGCCATTGATGTGAACTTGATTCGGGCCGACCTATCTAAAACCAATGAGAAGGTGAAGTCATTGGATCTCAAGTCATCCAGCCTCACGGCAGACGTCTCGGAGATACAGACGGAGATTGGCAATCTCCGCAGGGTGAACGATTTCATGACCCGGCGCTTGGAGGACTTTGAGAACAGGGCACGTCGCTGTAATGTGCGTGTGGTTGGCGTTCCGGAGAATCCAGAACCGCACTCTGTTGATCTCCTGGTCGAGGACCTGATCCAGAACTACCTCTCTCCGTCTGGGCTGAGTAAATTCTTCGCAGTGGAGCGTGCCCATCGTGTTCCGGGAGGCCAGGGTAAGCCAGGCCCCCCGCCGAGGCCTTTTGTTGCGAAACTCTTCCACTATAGGGATCGGGACGCTATCCTGCAGGCATCACGTGTGAAGGGCCCGGTGGCCTTTGAGAATGCCACGGTGAACTTTTATCCGGACTTTTCTCAACAGGTGCAGAAACAGCGTATGGGCTTCCGTGGAGTCAAGAAGCGTCTCCGGGACATGGGATTGCGCTACGCTATGCTTTTTCCGACCAGGCTGCGAGTGGAGTACAATGACCGAACCTTTTTCTTTGATCGGCCTGATTCTGTGAATGACTGGCTGGACTCTCTGCCGGACCGACCTCCTGCGGCTGAGTCCGCCGCCCACCCGGGTGGTGCTGAGGGTGGTGTAGAGAGCTGAACTATTTGTCTATGCCCGGGTCCTCGTGTAAAGTAACTTCTTCTGGGATTCTATGCCTAAGTGCCTCTGCTGTCTGTGTGTTTTCCTTGTTATTTGTCTTGTTGGGGTGGCGGGTGGGCCAGAGCCTTTCCTCCTCCGGGGTCTTTTTGTAGAATGGGGGTTCTTGGGCGACAGGCACACTGCATGTTGGGGTGGCTTTTTAGCTTCTTGCAGGGGTGCAGGGTGGGGGGTGTTTCCTTGATTGTTGGGGGGTGGGTGGATGGGAAGTTTGATGTTTGTGTGTTGTGTTCTCAAGGCGATTCTATCTTGCTAATGATGTGTTTGATGTCATGCTCATTGGAGGGGGGTTGCGGCGTTGCTGTGTGGGATGGGGGTAGCGGGTTGAGGTTTATTTCGTGGAATGTTAATGGTCTGGGGGATCGTATTAAGCGGGGTGTGGTGTTGCGATGTATACGACGTTTGTCTCCAGATATTGTTTTTCTACAGGAGACTCATTTGGTGGGCAATACATGTCGTGCAATGAATAGGTGGGGCTATCGCCTCGCCGCACATTCGGGGTTTACCACGGGTTCCAGGGGGGTGGGTATCCTTGTTCGGGCTTCCCTCCCCCTAGCTATTGATGATGTGATCCTTGATGATCGGGGGCGTTATGCCGTCCTCGTGGGTCGCTATGAGGGTCGGACCCGTTCCTTGTTTGCCGTTTATGTGCCCCCCGGTCTACAGACCTCTACCTTTTCCGATTTGGGCCGTGTGTTGTTGAACCTCCCTGATAGTACTCTCTTCATAGCAGGTGACTTTAATTCTGTGTTCTCCGGTCTACATGATCGTCACCCCCCTAGGGACACCCCTTTGGCCCAACAGTGGCTGGGTGGGTTTCTGGATACGTTCGGCTTGGTGGATTGCTGGAGGCTTATGCATCCTACTCAGCTTCAATACACTTTCCACTCTGGGGCCCATGGGAGTCTGTCTAGACTGGATTATTTCCTGATGCCTGCGGCGCAGTCGCCGGCGGTTCGTGAGATTAGACACCTCCCCCGGGGCATCTCTGATCATTCTCCGCTCTGGCTTTGTTTTGAGGTGGGGGTGGAGGCGGCGGGCCGGGTGGCTCCTATCAACCCATGGTACCTCACCTCCCCCGAGACCCGCAATCTCTTGATTAAGTCTTTGGACAATTATTTTTTAGACAACGAGGGTTCCGTCTCCTCTGCGGTATCCCTATGGGAGGCCTTTAAGACAGTGATTCGCGGGCAGGCCCTTTCCCTTATTGCTGAATCCAAAAAGGCGAGGAATCGGGAGGTGGTGGACCTTGAGAGGGAGATTGCTGAGATAGAGGCTGACCTAGAATCGGATGTTACATCTGATAAACTCCACGCCCTGGGTATGAAACAATTTGCTTATAAGTCTTTGGTCACAGATGCGGCTAAACTGATGTTTCAGGAGCAACAGGGTTGTTTGTATGATGTGGGGGACAAAGCGGGTAAATTACTGGCATGGTTGGATAAGAAGGAGAGGGCGAATCGTGTGGTGCCTGTGCTTCAGACTTCGAATGGTGTGAGAGTGACAGACCCGATTGGAATAGTTGAATGTTTTGCGGATTATTTTCGTGTGGTTTATACCCCTGTGTCTGAACGGGATGTTGATGACTCTCGCCTTTTGTTGCGTGATATAGCTCTGCCCAGTGTTTCCGATTTAGACCGAGTCTCTTTGGAGTCCCCTTTTACTACGGACGAGATAGCGACGGCCATTCGCTCACTCCGTTCGGGCAAAGCTTTGGGCCCGAATGGATTGCCAATTGAATTGTACAAGCTACGTCCTGACAGAGTGGCGCCCTATCTTCGTACCATGTTTTTGGAATCCCGCGAACGGGGTATTCTCCCATATGATCAGCGTCTGGCTACGATAGTTGTTATTCCCAAAGAAGGTAAACCTCGGGACCTTTGTTCGTCTTACAGGCCCATTTCCCTGTTGAATGTTGAACCCAAGGTCCTGGCTAAGCTCCTGGCTACCCGCCTCTTGACGGTCATTAGTGGCTTGGTTCATCCGGATCAATTCGGATTTATCCCGCATCGCAACACGGCTCTTAACCTACGTCGCCTCCACGGAGCTGTTGCGAGGGCGGGGCTTCTGACGGAGCCAGCCATTTTGGCTTCGCTAGACGCCTCGATGGCCTTTGACACGGTGGAGTGGCCCTATCTTTGGGCAGCTCTTGAGAAATTTGGTTTTGGACCTGAGTTTATTGGTTGGGTGAAGTTGTTATACGCCGAACCCTTGGCACAGGTAGTGGTAAACGGTCGGGTTTCTGTGCCCTTCTGTCTTGGTAGGGGGACCCGTCAGGGGTGCCCCCTGTCTCCGTTGCTTTTCGCGCTTGCTCTGGAACCGTTGGCTGCGTGGCTTCGATGGGAACCTTCACTCAAAGGGATCCGTTGGTTACCGGATTTTGAAGACCGCGTCTTGCTTTACGCGGATGACATTCTTCTGAATCTTACTTCCCCGCGTAAATCTTTAAATGTCTTATTCGACGTTCTTACTTCGTTTGGTGCTAACTCGGGTCTGGTTATTAATTGGGCTAAGTCCTGTGTGTATGTTCTCTCGGGTGTTTTGCCCCCATTACCGGACAGGTTTCCTATCCAGGTTGTCCAATCTGGCTTCAAGTATTTGGGGATCTTTATTACGCTGGACTCCTCACTCCGGTTCGAGCGTAACCTCCTCCCCCCGCTTCTTGGACTGCGACTGGATGTGGCCCGTTGGCGTAAGCTACCCCTGTCTCCTCTGGGCAGGGCTGCCCTTTTTAAAATGATGTCTTTGCCGCGATTCCTATACGCGCTTCAAAATTCTTATGACGACATTCCCGCTACCTATTTCCGGGAGATCGAGAGTCTTCAAAGGCAACTGATCTGGGACGGGCGTCCACGTATCGCCCTTGCGAAACTTACCATCCCTTGGTATCACGGGGGCATGGCGCTCCCCGATATCAAGAGATATTATTGGGCTGCCCAGCTGTCTGCCATTAATCACGCAATGTATTCCCCGGGTCGAGATCCGGCCTTTGAGATGGATAGACTCCAGCTGCCGGGAGGGGATTTTAATAGAGCGCTTTATTCCAGATCGGCCGGGCGCCATCTTGCGGGCCCGTCCAGGATCGCAGTCAATGTGTGGCGCGCCGCGAATGTGAGTTTGGGATGGGAGAATCGACTGACAATGGCGACTCCGCTTTATGCTTCTGAACATTTGGGGTGTCTCTGGTCTACTAAGGGCTTTGACCGCTGGGATATGATTGGGATATGTAAAGTGGGTGATGTCTGTGTGAAGGGTAGAGTGAAGTCTTTCCAGGCCCTTAAGGCAGAATATGACTTGAGTGATAGAGAGTTTTTTCGGTATTTGCAGGTCCGGCATGCCCTGGCCTCAGTTCTGACTCCTGATGTGACCCTGCCCGAGTCCTCCCCCCTTGAGGATCGCATACTGGAAGGACACCTGCCCGATAGCACTATCTCCCTTATTTACAAGAAACTGATTAATAATCGCGCTGACTTATTGGTCCGACTTAGGGAGGTTTGGGTCGGTGACGGATTGGACTTGGATGTCGAGGATTGGCAGTCGGCACTCTCTTCTCCGAAAGAGGTCGCCATCCCCGCCCGTCTTCGCTTGGTTCAACTTAAGATCCTCCACCGGGTGTATGTAACTGGTCCGCGTCTGGTTGTAATGGGTTTTTCCTCGGATGGCTTATGCAAGCGTGGTTGTGGGATGAGTGCTACATTTCTGCATATTCTTTGGGAGTGCCCGGTGGTAGCGGCCTACTGGATTGATGTGCTTGCGGTGATGACTGTTGTGACTGGTATTACCCTGCGGCCTGAGGCCCGACGATGCCTGTTGAACGTGTGGGAACCCACCGACTATTCTGTGGCCCAGACCAGATGGGCGACCTTGGGATACATGGTCGCGAAGCGGGACATTGCGCAACTCTGGGGCGCATCCAGACCTCCCGAAGTCTCGGTGTGGGAGGATAACATGGACTGGTCCATGTTCCGAGAGAAGACCGTCTATGTGGCTAGGGGCAGACCCAGGGCGTGGACGAAGATTTGGGGTCAGTGGAATGCATATCGTGGAGATATTTGTACCCCTCCCTTGGTTGACACTCCCGATGTTACCCTATCTCCCTAGGCTGACGTTCCCGAAAATTTTTCATGTTGTTTTAGGATTTTCCTGCCCTCCCCGCTGGCCCCCCCCCCCCGGCCTTGCCGAGTCCCATTGATTTGCTTTTGTCTTCCTAATTAGTGGCTTTCCCCTCCGCCTTCTGGGCTGACTTGATTCATGTGCATTCGCCTTGTTTAGAGTTTGTTGTTTTTAGGATTAATACAGAAAATTGTTATGTCCTGTCCTATGCTTTGAGCAATAATTGGTATATGCTTTGTGCCTGGCCACGGAAGTGATAGTTTGCTTCTTATGTTGTGCGTTGCTATTAGCAGCCAGCCCGTGTGGTTGTGGGCCCATCTCTGTAATTCTTATTTTATTGCTCAATAAAAGTCTTTAACCAAAAAAATAAAAATAAATCGATAACAAACAATCAGTGGGGAGAAAGATAGGCATGACGGATTACAACGGGGGACAAAAGTCCGCATTACCTATCCTTCGCTATCTGCAAAGGGAGACAGAATATTCCTATTCTTCCCCGTTTGTAGACAGCGAATGTCTCAAAGAGCAACAGAGCAACCAATCAATCAGTGGGGAGAAAAATAGGCATGACGGATTACAACGGGGGAGACAAAAGTCCGCATTACCTATCCTTCACTATTTGCAAAGAGAGAGGAACGTTCCTATTCGTCGCTGTTTGCAAACAGAGAATGTCTCAAAGAGAACCAATACTTCAAGTAGCAACCAAGGCTAAATGAACCAATCAATGAACAATACCAGTATTTAAATACCGATTCCAATATAAACAATCAATCAATCAGATGGATAAAGCCATCCTATCAATCAGACGTAAAGACGTCCTACTTAACCTTACCCGGACCGGACCGTGTGGACAGTTCTTCGCCTTCCCTTTCCAGCGCCCAATCGTTCTCTTACTCCATGTTTTTACCGCAGCATTCCTGTGGGATCCCAGTCAGGACAGTAGGTCACTTGAGAGAGGTCCGTTCGGAATCGGTGAATTTCATTCAATCGGCAGCCGGACGAGGGCCCTCTCAAGGCAGGTATACTCCAATCGTTCAGATGTTCACCCCATCGTCTGGACCTCTCTTACCGGACCTTATGTCGCTGATGGGCCCCGCGTTGGGACGCCAATTGAGGAAAAACAGCCCAAATTACAACCGATGCCCAGGCTGCTGGCACAAGACGCCTCTTAGTTCCCATTTTGAACAGTTATCAAACAAAGAGACGGGCGCTGGAAGTGGGAGTGCAAGAACAGATTTTTATTTCTCATGAGGAGAGCCTGTCATTTCGGAAACACGCACAATGTCTTCAAGAGGTGCTCTAACCGCATCTCTGAGGCCTGGTCTCTTATACACAGGTTTATGGCTTTATTACATTTATGACATCCGTGGTATTGCTTCGAAGTTCAAAAAGGCATCTTTGGAATCCCCGGTTCAGGCCCGTTCTCACACATATCTACAGCAGAGGTCCCCACCCAATATCTCAGCATGATGGCTATCGCGCAGCTGGACATTCCGCTGGGAACAGGAATGTGGGCGATCGGTCGGATCTAGGGGTGTGAAGGCATTGATTAATCCCCGCTCCTTTGATGTGGGGCGAGGTCCTACTGTAGGGGGCAATAAACTGCATCTGTTGAGCTAGGTGATGGCCTGGGGTCAGGCCGGACAATCGGGCAGGGAGGAAGAGGTTATCAAAAGGGCCTGTTCTATGAATGAGATGAAAGAGTGAGGGGGTTCAGCACGGGATGTGGCTCGGAGACAGAGTCGCGCTGGAGGTGCGTTTATGACCCAAGCAGGAGAGACCGGGGGCTGTCGGGGATGCTTGCGAGGACGGGGAGTGAGGGGGAGAGAGAGACGCTGGCTATCGGGAGTGGGCAGAGAGGCCATGGTAATCAAAATGGTTGCTGCTTACGCGCACGTATGGATCTGAAAAGGACAAGATGGTGCCGATAATGTTTACGCCGCAATCCAGATTTTAACAAGGCCTTGGTGCCTAAAATGGCTGTCGTGTACGTGCGTGCATGGGCCTATGCTGGCGGGATGATGCGGTCAATGCTTCGCGGTATTCGTTCTGCTTACAGCGAGGGGTATGGTGAACACAAATGAACGCCGCTTATGTACATATACATTGTCATTTTCCACATATGACCATCATTATAAAAATAGTGTAATTTACGGGTGCATCCCCAACACCGTGCATAAAGGGATATGAGAACATGATGCAGCTCACCCCCTTAACTGAGGCTATGACCGCAGTATCCAGTTCGGATAGTGATGACCATTAGCACAAATGGGTGCTATTCATACAGACAATATTACGTCTGATCAAATGGTGCTAAAAAGGAGGGAAACAGAGATCGTCGCGAAGTTAATAAATGTCTTGTTAACGTCAATCAAAGCGGGCCGAAGGTAAGGACCGGGATACGTATTGTAGTACATCTTACCTTCAGGCATCGGCACCGCTAAACAATCCTCCTGCCGTGGCGGCGTTTCTATCTGTGGCAGCAACAGACCGGAAGGAGGAAGTAAATAGGGAAACCGGGGCTATTCGGAAATTACGAACAGCTAGAGCGTGTCAATATCATGGAAGCCCGATCTCGGCGCCATGTTGGGTTAGTAAAATAAACGTTATTCGGTCTAAACTATTTCAGGTACAGGTCAGCATGCTAAAAGCATCGAGCCTCCACATATTCAGAAGTAGAGATAGTCTATGGTATGTGTCAATACGTAATATTGGCGTAAATATGGTTGAGTTAAAAATGAACGATCGGCGATTTAAAAACCATTCTCAGAGGTGATCATGTATCGCTACTCAAAATCAAGAATTGCATGCTATTGGGTCTAATTGTTGCCGTAACTGTGCTCATCGCAATATATTAAGTGAAAAAGTGAGGGTACAGGAAAACGGTATACGACGAATTCGAAGGTGCAGGTATTTCCATTGTCCTCGTTGATACGAGTTTGAAGGAGGATGGTCAGAGGGAAGGGAATGTTTCCTTCTGTCCATATGAAAACTATTAAAGGAAAGAAAGGAAGTACCAGTTATGACAGCAGACATTGATAAAACGTATTAGGTCAGTAGACAATAAGTATATCAGAATCAAGCGACATACACATAATAGTATATCCAGATATGGAACATTTTCGAAATCACAAAACAAAACGATGGTCTACTGAGCATTCATAAAATAGTAGAGGAAAGTTTACATATGCAGATGAATATATGCATTACATTACTTCATATGCTTAATTCTACGTCTCAGTTATTAGTCACATACGTGTACTAATATGTATGAAGAAATACATATAAATCGTAAGTGTTAGAAGCGTATGTAATTATAAAGTACCATTCGGGCAAACAGATGGAGTCCTGTTGTCAAATGTAACTTCATATAACATTACATCACATAATTAAGTTCTACGTCTTAGTCAATAATTACTTCATATGCTTCATTCTACGTCTCAGTTATTAGTCACATACGTGTACTAATATGTATGAAGAAAGACATATAAATCGTATGTGTTATAAGCATTTGGAATTATAAAGTACCATTCGGGCAAACAGATGGAGTCATGTTGTCAAATGTAACTTCATATAACATTACATCATATGCTTAAGTTCTACGTCTTAGTCAATAATCGCATGCGTGTATAGCAAAGACATATTAATCGTAAGTGTTGATGGCGCATGTCATTATAGAGTGTCATTCGGGCAGACAGGTGGAGTCATGTTGTCAAGTGTAACTTCATATCATAGCTGGGGGACCCTGCAGTCAAAATAAGAGGTAGATCTATTTTAATGTTTTCATTCCCCAGGAAAATAATGCCAGAAGGAATTGTAGTAAGGACAGTGATTTTATGGCATGTAAAAATAACATGAAACTAAGATTTAAAGCAAGGGGTTATAGCACTGATATTATCACTGAGGCGGATCGTAAGATTACCACCTTGTCAAGAAATGACACACTGAAAGACAAAAATGCCGTAAAAAGTAAATCTTCACATGTCAGACTGATCACCAACTACAACCATGCGGCAGTAAAACTAAGAAAGAGCATGAGAAAGCATTGGAGGTTACTCAGCAGTGACAAGACCTTGAACATTTCCAGACACCCACAAATTACATACAGACGGGGTAAAAATATCCAATCCCTCATTAGTCCCAGTTACCCTAAAACCACAGAACGGACGCAAGACTGGCTCACACAAAGATGTGTGGGTTTCTTTAAATGTGGGTCCTGTAAAATTTGCCCATTGGCCATGGACAACACAAAGATTTTCCATAGTCATATGGGAAAGGAGTTCAAAGTCATGCAGATGATGAACTGTAACAGCAGATTTGGGATTTTCATCTTTAAATGTAAATGTGACAGCTTCTACATTGGAAGCACAATTAGACCACTCAAAGAGAGGATTTATGAGCATCTGAGGGCAATCAGACATAATGACTCAAGACATGTTACGGCATCGCATGTCAATAACTGTATCACCCAAAATGCTAATAAAATGATCTGGTTTTGTGGCATAGACCAGATTAAAGGTGACCCAAGAGGGGGCAATCGAGAACTACTCCTGAGGCGCAGGGAAGTCCTCTGATTCTCAAAATGCAGGCAGTGGAACATGGGATGAACTCGGACCATGAACTTCATTATTTTCTTGGGGAATGAAAACATTAAAATAGATCTGCCTCTTATTTTGACTGCAGGGTCCCCCAGCTATGATATGAAGTTACACTTGACAACATGACTCCACCTGTCTGCCCGAATGACACTCTATAATGACATACCCCGTCAACACTTACGATTAATATGTCTTTGCTATACCCGCATGCGATTATTGACTAAGACGTAGAACTTAAGCATATGATGTAATGTTATCTGAAGTTACATTTGACAACATGACTCCATCTGTTTGTTCGAATGGTACTTTATAATTACATACGCTTCTAACACTTACGATTTATATGTCTTTCTTCATACATATTAGTACACATATGTGACTAATAACTGAGACGTAGAATTAAGCATATGAAGTAATGTAATGCATATATTCATCTGCATATGTAAACTTTGCTCTACTATTTTTATGAATGCTCAGTAGAACATCGTTTTGTTTTGGGATTTCGAAAATGTTCCATATCTGGATATACTATTATGTGTATGTCGCTTGATTCTGATATACTTATTGTCTACTGACCTAATACATTTTATCAATGTCTGCTGTCATAACTGGTACTTCCTTTCCTTACTTTAATAGTTTTCATATGGACAGAAGGAAACATTCCCTTCCCTCTGACCATCCTCCTTCAAACTCGTATCAACGAGGACAAAGGAAATACCTACACCTTCGAATTTGTCGTATACCGTTTTCCTGTACCCTCACTTTTTCACTAAATATATTGCGATGAGCACAGTTACGGTGACAATTAGACCCAATAGCACGCAATTCTTGAGAATGGTTTTTAAATCCCCGATCGTTCATTTTTAACTCAACCATATTTAGGCCAATATTACGTATTGACACATACCATAGACTATCTCTACTTCTGAATATGTGGAGCCTGGATGCTTTTAGCATGCTGACCCGTACCTGAAATAGTTTAGACCGAATAACGTTTATTTTACTAACCCAACATGGCGCCGAGATCGGGCTTCCATGATATTGACACGCTCTAGCTGTTCGTAATTTCCGAACAGCCCCGGTTTCCCTATTTACTTCCTCCTTCCGGTCTTTTGCTGCCACAGATAAAAAGGCCGCCACGGCAGGAGGAATGTTTAGCGGTGCCGATGCCTGAAGGTAAGATATACTACAATACATATCTCGGTCCTTACTTTCGGCCCACTTTGATTGACGTTAACAAGACATTTATTAACTTCGCGACGATCTCTGTTTCCCTCCTTTTTAGCACCGATTGATCAGACGTAATATTGTCTGTATGAATAGCACCCATTTGTGCTAATGGTCATCACTATCCGAACTGAATACTGCGGTCATAGCCTCAGTTAAGGGGGTGAGCTGCATCATGTTCTCATATCCCTTTATGCACGGTGTTGGGGGTGCACCCGTAAATTACACTATTTTTATAATGATGGTCATACGCATATACAGTGACCATGTATCTGTGGGGTGAAATGCTGAATAACTTGACTGATGATACTAGAGGTCAAATGGGCTTACAATTACGCTTATTCCTCCTACATCGTGATATTGATGCACAATATTGACGCGGGAACAAAATCTCTTCTATACCTAGCCATCTTAAGGCTGGGACGGAATTATAACCAGTCAGAAGGTATGCATATAACCTCGTGGTTTTTACACCTCACTAAGGATATTGTTTTGGAGATAGTTTGTTCCAATATACTTTATATGCCCTATAGGCTCATTGATTATCGCTGACAAACGCAAGGTAGGCCTGGGAGTCATCCCAGATATCTTCATTAAATAGGGCACACGGTTGCAGTTAATACTGATGATCACTATCCACATTGAAATGTTTAATATTGAATGACACCTCCATGCACTTTTTGTTCGTTTCCTAAGTCCTTGCTGATGACATTCTGAATTCGATCTACTCTACACTGATTCCACATTGGGATGGCGTAGACCTTTTCTTTCCCTCACTTTTCATTTTCTCTTCCCATATGTCACCTAACTGGATGGTGGTATTTAACACATATGACTATGCATGCTTATGCATTTTGGCTATGTAATAAGATAAAGACCCCTAAGAATGGGGGGCTACTTGATGTCTTCTCTGTATTTTTTCGTAGCCCTGAGGAAGTCGTGGGTATTTCCCTTACGACGAAACACATGTTGGCGGAAATCATAGGAGATACCACACATTAAAGATTCCTGAAGAATTATATTATATTGTGTTCTCCTTTTACAATTGTATACTGTACAATGGAATGTCAGTTTGGTGTGATAGAGATTTGCTTAAACTGTTGATGATCTTTGATCATATTTTGGGGTAATTTGGATGATTAACCCTTCTCTAAGCACCCAATACTAATATTAACTCTCAGTACAAATTCTGACCGAAATCGAGTAGCGCCTTTCTTTATCCAGGAAAAGAATCATCCAAGCACGTAGAAAACAGTAAAAAAGTACTTCTCCCCAGTTTGGGGCATTTTTATGGTTAGGAAAGAGGGGGAGCACATTTCAGTATGCAGCACTTGCAGTACAAATGTTCATTGAGGTGAGCCTGGTATGCAATATAGTACTGGATTCCACAACCGATTATGAAAAAACAAAAAACAATCAAGTGGGAGGAGCACCTTAAAAAAAATGCTCAACCTGGTTGTGGTGGAGAAGAGAGCGGGGGAACATCAACTACATATCTAATCATGGTGGGAGGTGATGATGAGAAAGAAGAGGGTGACATCCTCACGCAAAGCAGCCATGTTCCTACCAGTGTGTTAGCAGAATCACCCATCTCTGCGACTTCAAAGTCGCACAAGACTCGGCGTGTGATAGAGACATCACGGCATACAGTCACTGCCCGACCACGATGCACATTGAGAATACCACTACCGTCTACTCATCAAAAGATGACTGTGTCAGTGGCCCCAAAAACAAAGAAAATCTAGGATATTATTATTGGCATGTTTAAGCGGGAGGGGCTCTAAGAGTGGAACCACCCAAACGCATGTTTGTACAATGGGAAGCTGCAAAAATGGTAGCGCTGGACCTCCTCCCTTTTTCTTTTCAGGAAGGAGTGGGATTCTTAAAACGTGTGGCAGCCATCTGACTGAAATGAAATGTACTTAGTCAGACCTATTTTGCCAGAGTTGCTGTTCTAGCACTGCATCACGATGTGCTGCTGTTGGTTGGACAAGCTTTGCAGGAAAGTGTTGTTCACACTATCCACCTAAAGACAGACAGGTGGAACAGTTGTCAGGCGATTATCGCATCATTGCACACTGGATCTCTTTTGCGGGGGTAAAGCAAAAGATATCTACATGTCCTGGCCCTAAAGAAAGTTTTAAGAATGTTCGGTTGCATGAAACAGTGGTCATGTTTGCCATGGGGAAATCAGATACAGCTGTAAACATCTTGGACAAATTTAACAGCAAGGTTATGAATGGCAGTGACCTAGCGGTCTTGGAGTTGTTGCCACAGACAATGGCACTAACATAGTCAAGAACATGTCAGATGGTGGCTATTTCAGGGTTTTGTGTTAGGCCCATTGCATCAACCTGGTGGTGTAAGACTTTCTCAAAAAAGAAGACATAGTCAGAAACATACTGACTACCTGCAGAAGAATCTGTACTCATTTCAGCCATTCTTTTAAAAACCGGAAGCAGATGCAGATTATTCAGCGTGCTACTAGAGCACCAGTTAAAGCCCTGATACAGGAGGTGCTAGCACATTGGAACTCAACCTATTTCATGTTACAGTGTCTGTTTGATCAGTACAAACAGATCAATGACTATGTCATTCAAAGAGGAGGGGATGCAGTTGGGAAAGCTATGACCATGGATGCAGAAAAATGGGATCTAGTCAAATGCTTAACACAGATGCTATTCCCTTTTGAGGTTTTCATGCTGGAAGTTACCAAGGAGGACAGTACAATGGGTCAAACTATCCCACTGTTGCATCTGCTACGGGACCACGTAAAGAAGGTGTCTGAAAGGTTCATCCCCTTCGGTGTGAATTAAAACACAGATGTGCATGCCTTGGCTGAGAGCTTAATCCTTTGCTTGACTTGTAATACAAGGCTGCAACATGACATTATTACCTCCAAAGAGTACATCTGTGCCACACTACTTGACCATGGTACAAAACAATTCAGCCAACTTTTATTCCTTTTTCAGAAGGGGGTATTTTGAAATAGAAGAGGTGGATTGTAGAGCAAGCCAAATGGACGTTCTGGAAAAAGAACGTCTGGAACTTAGAGTCCCACCCTGAAGTTCTGGATCACCGCCTTCAACTTTCAGAGAAGGCAGTCTTGTCTAACAGCGGCCTACAACATCATCAACTAAAACACCGGCAACAACAGCAACAGAAGGACCGGACCCAACCTCTACATTGAATTGGTTTCAATCAGCAGGCTGAAGTCCAGTACAGAGGCGATGAAAAAAGAGGTTGAGCACGTGGCAGCACAAAAGACCATCCACAAGGTGTTCCTGGAGTATCAGGATGATACAAAGAGGTGTACATGGATGAAAATCCATTGAGGTATTGGTATGGGAAGATGCACCAATGTCCAAAGCTCAGCAGCTTGTCAATAAAGTACTTTGCTTCTCCTGTAGCCATAGTGTAGCTTACCGTGTGTTCAGTGCAGCTGGTGCGGTTGTTACAGAGAGAAGGGCAAGTCTCTAACCTCAAAACATGGAGAGATTGACTATGATCAAAATGAACCAACATTTCGTAACACACAATTACACCGTTCCTGAAACAGCACAGGAGGAGGAGGAAGATTGGTCAAAATCAAATGTGCTTGCTGACTAACTTCTGAGTGAACCACCTGAGTTTGAGGACGTACTCTACTTCCCAGACTAAGTATACCAGTGCCCTCGGGGCATGGTCAGGCTGCTGACCATAAAGGCCACGCAGAGCTGAATCTCCGCCACCAACCCAGCATATCCAAGCTCATCCAGGCTACATGGGTGCATCCCAACACAACAATGGGCATGACTACCACCCTGGAGGACACCCTGTGCTGTGGAGGTGGTGCTGGATAGCAGAATAAATTGAGCTGATTTATGGCTGACTGAAAAAGATGGAGTAGGCCCACAGCATTTCGCTGATGGGGAGGAATATTCTCCCACTCCCCTGGGAGCTTTACTGAAAAGGGACTGCTAGCTGTGGAAGAGGTGTACTGACCCAAAGGATGCTCGTGCTTCCTGTTTTGTGAGAGGGTAGCCTGCCAGCCTGCAAGCGATGCTGCAGAGCAGACAACTGGATCACCTAGCAGCGGCCTATCCAGGAGGCGTCTCCGATACAATGGGAGAGGCAGCTAGAGGGCGCTGGCAGGAACTGAGTCAAGTGGAGATGTAAGGGAGGCCTGGGGACGCTCCCTTTATGCCTGTGTGATAGGGGTTGTGGAGGACCAGGAGCCTCGGTCACGTGACCATGCCAGGCCATCCGGCTGCTATCTCCCATTGCCGCTCATCCCCTCCTTCCTTTTACCTGCTCAGAAATAGGCAGCGCCTGGACCATGCTGACTGCCACACCTCCCAGCTGCTCTGGATAGCATTGGCTTCCCACTGGAAAGCCTTGCCGGGGCGACTGATGCTGTGTGGAACTCTGCTGTAAATAGGCCACGTGAGGCACGCAAATCATGGGCCTCACCCCCACTGATCACTGTGCTGAAGGGAGGAGCTGAGAGCCAACTACCAATAAGCCCCTGGAGACTGTAATAAACAAAGAATTGGTTGTGGGCGCGTGCTAGAGTGTGGGGGTACCCAAATTTCACAACACAAGGATCTGGTCATGAAGTATGTAGGCTAATCACATTCACATGGCAGACATGGTATGCAAGGACCCCAAATATCACTACCTGCAATTTGATACTGCCAGAAACCAGGGGGTGACACAGAATCTAGACATAGCAGATGAACAGGGGCAGCGAATGGAAGCCTCACCCCTGATATAACAGTGTTGATGATGGAGTTGAGCTCAGATTTCAAGGCACTAGATGGCAGATTCAATACCCTGGACAGAAGACTGGATGGCCTAAGAGAACGCATAGACCAGCATGATGTCAGACTCGACACAGCGGAAGGCAGGATATTGGATTTTGAAGATGGAGAGGCCCAAATGTGTAAGAAAATGGACAGGATGGAGAAACTTATGAAGACAGTCATCTTGAAGAACGAAGACATAGAGGCGAGGAGCAGGCAGAATAACATACATATTATGGCTGTTGCTGTTCCCAAATCAATGAATACTGAGAGAATGAATCAATTTGTCGAGCACCATTGACTGACCTGTTTGGAGGGGAAGCCTTCATAGCAATGTTTGCCGTTGAGTGACCACTCGGATCTTTAGGGCTGCGCTCTAACCCTGGATGTCCTCCAGCCCCATAATTGCTAAGCTAGTGAACTTCAGGGACCGAGACACTGTGCTGTGGCGGGCACAAGGTAAGTCATTGGGATTTTTTAACTTGTAGGGTGGGTATGGGATTTGGAGTATGGGGGAATATTAATTTTTACCCCTACACTGTCCAACACTTACCATACTGTTGCACGCACTGGTGTGGGAATAGTAATTTTTACCCCTACACTATCCAACACTTACCCTAGTGCTGTCCTAAAAGTATTATGCGTTGTAATGGTATGCATTGTAATGGTCTATGTTGTAATGTAATGCTTGTAAATGTAGTTTCTAAAAAAGCATTGTGATGGCATGCGTTGTAAAATCATGCATTTTAATGGATGTTGCGATGTAAAAACCTTGTTGTAAAAGCATGCGTTGTAAATGTTTGTTTTGCAACGTGTCCTATTCCTGTCCAGCACCTGCCCTGTGGTAAGCACCCGGCAGAATTGGAATAGTAATTTTGCCCACAGTCACTGTCCAGCACTTGCCCTGGGGTAAATACACAATGGAGTTAGAATAGTAATTTTGCCCCAAGACATTGTGTAGCATCTGCCCTGAGATAAGTACAAGATGGAGTTAGATTAGTAATTATTCCAAAAGTAACTGTCCAGCACCTGCCCTGAGGTAAGCCCTCGGAGGAGCTAGAATAGAATGTTGCCCCTAGTCACTGTACTGTACCTGCCCTGAGGTAAGTACCCAATGGTGTTGGAATAGTAGTTGGGATAGTAGGAGATGAGGCTCATTCATCTCCTGAGGCGCAGCCGGGAGAACGTTTCTGTTTTTAACTGAATGTATGTTTTTAAAACTGTGTGCTTACTGACTAAGTTTCCAACTGTATCGCTCATTCAGAGCCCTTGTGTTGTTGCTCGACCCCCTTGAACTATAGGCCATGCCCACCTGACAGCCACGCCCCCGCTGAAGGTATTTCACAGCGCTGAATACAAGCGCCCATTAGAGGCTTCTACATCTCCTGAGGCGCAGCCGGGAGAGCGTTTCTGCAAAAACTGAACTTTTGTTTTAAAATTGTGTTTCCATTTGGTTTCATTTGTGGTGTCTCCGTTGGGCATTTGTTTGCTGGCCTACCCCTGAAGGCCATAGGCCACACCCCCTCCCGCTAGCCACGCCCCCAAACCGAAGGCATTTAATCACGCTGAATACTAGCGTTTGCCAGAGGTTATTCATTTTCCTGAGGCACAGCCGGGAGAACGCCATCACTTGTTTTTAACCTGTTTGTATGAAAAAGTATTATTGCATTTCCTGATTTACCTCGCTCTGGGCACTTGTTTTCTTTCTTCTCTATGTTCAGGGCACCCCTGCGCAGCTGATTCGAGCGCTGCTGCGGGCCACCACCCTTCCGCCGCCATCCCCCAGAGGCCACAGGCCACGCCCACCTCCTACAGGCCACGCCCCTTCCGCTTATCCCCTCCATAAACAATGTGCTTCCACCGGTCGCGCAGCGGACGGGCGCAGCGGGCGCGCCGTCAGCGTGCCGAAGGCGCGCCAAAGGCAAGCACGTCTGCGCCAGTCCGCGACCGGCAGGGACCAGGGGCCATGGACCCTGCCCTTCCCCTACCCTATACCCCAGCTCAACTCCTGTCCCTCAATAACGGTCAGGGCATTGACCCTCCTCTGCTTCAGCGCATTATTGCCCTGGACATCTTATCCCCTTTAGTCACACTACCCTTACCTACGGCATCTTCCCCCTTGTCCCAGTCCTGTCCCTCTTTGGTTTCTTCCCCCCTCCCCTTCTCTAGCATGGCTAATGCCTACCTACTCAATACTAGATCTGCGAGTAGACATCAGCTGGAGATTTTTAATTTATTAGACACTGACGCCCCTGATTTTCTTTTTCTCACGGAAACTTGGTTCTCTGCCGACTCCCTTCCTGATCTCCTCTCCGCCCTCCCCGACTCTTACTATGCTCTTGGGGCGGATCGCCCCGCTGGTAAACTCGGGGGGGGGGAGTGGCCATGATCATTCGGTCTAGTTTCCAGTTTCAGTCCCTTCCTTATCCTCCCATGTGTGGAGTAGATTTCTTAGTTGCCCGTTCTGTCAATCTCAGGGCTCCTCTTCCTATAGCCCTTTTCTATCGCCCTCCGCAGCATATGTCCTCCTTTGTCCCTGCTCTCCAGGAACTTCTGGCTACGCTCGTTGTCAATAACTCCTCTGTGCTTCTTCTAGGGGATTTTAATTATTGGCCGGGCGACCCCAGAGAAGATCTGTTGTCTAAAGATTTCTCTGCTACCCTTCAGTCTCTTAATTTCTCCTCCCACATTCACTCTCCCACTCACATTCACGGTCATGTCTTGGACCAAATTTGGTCAGTTAACTGTCCCATTCTCCCCCCCTTTGTCCTTCCCTGCACTTGGTCTGATCACTCACTGATTTCTTTTTCCATTGAGCTCGGAACGCAAGAGAGGCCCCCCCTACCCAAAAACATCGTGGCCCGTAATTGGAATCGGGTGGACCTTGACTCCCTGTGTGTCTCCCTTGCTTCTTCCGGCCCAACCTATGCAACCTCCCTATTGACCGTCAAGTAGATGCCGTAAGCCATTGGCTGTCCTCCTCCTGCGACTTGGTCGCCCCCCTCAGGAGAGTCAAGACCTGTCGCCCCATGACGCTCAAAAATGGTTATCAGATGAGCTAAAAATCCTCAAACTGGACCTTAGACGCTCTGAACGTCATTGGAGGCGTAAATACTGCCCTGATTTGCGAGCCAAATACAAAATGCTCTTGGCGAGTTACAAAAAAGCCATACTGCAAGCCAAAACCATCTACTTCTCGGAAAGAATATCCCTTTCAGCTAATAAACCTAAGGAGATCTTCGCTATAGTTTGCAATCTTGTTGCATCCGACAGAGCCAACTTGACCACTATCCCTTCTCAAGATCTCTGTCTCTCTCTTAATGACTTCTTTCTGGAGAAGATTGCCAAGATCAAATCTAATATTCCCTCTGTCTCTCCTTCCCCTCCTCTCTCTGTCCCCTCTTTGTCCTCTATTCCTCTGAATCAGTTTCCCCCTATCTCCCTGGACGTGTTCTTGGCTCTACTCCAGAAAGTGAAGTCCGGTTCCCCAGCTGACTGTGCGCCTGCCCGCTTCCTGAAAATATTTTTCACCCACTGCCCCGACCCTCCCCTCTCTCTTCTTAATTTCTCCATTTCCTCTGGTTCTGTCCCAAAGTATTTCAAATCCGCCATAGTTCGTCCTATTTTAAAAAAACCTGGTCCCTCCCCTCCAATTTTAGGCCTATTTCCCTTCTCCCCTATCTCGGAAAGATCCTGGAGAGTTACATCGCCTCTTGTCTCTCTTCCTACATCGAGGATAATCACCTCCTGGCCTCCCACCAAGCGGGCTTCCGACCGGCTCACTCCACCGAGTCTGTTGTCTTGTCTGTCTTGGACGAGCTAAAGAGTAAGGCAGATTCTAACTTGCCCCAAGCCTTGGTGCTCCTCGATCTGTCCGCTGCGTTTGACACGGACGACCATGCCATCCTCCTCGACCGTGTCAGCGCAGCGGGCATTCAGGGTACTGCCCTCTCCTGGCTCGCTTCTTTTCTTAAACACCGAACTCAGGCGGTTCATCTTTCCGGCTATTCTGCTCCTTCCCGCTTGGTCCCCTGTGGAGTTCCCCAAGGCTCCTCTTTATCCCCCCTTCTTTACAACCTTTATATCCGTCCTCTCATTCTTTCCCTTCTTGATATGGGGGTCTCCGTGTACAACTACGCGGATGACCTCCAGCTTGTTTTTGATCTTTCTTCTCCCTTGCACTCCCCACCCAAATTTCACTCCACTTTGGTCTTTATTTCAGATTGGATGAATCGGAATCAACTGAAGCTCAATCTGGACAAGACGGAGTTGGTCCTGACTGGCTCTTCCTCCTCCCCTTGGTCGTCTGCCTTCTGGCCCTCCATCTCTGGCCCTCCACCTTTACCAGCGGCCTCGGCAAAGACCTTGGGCATTTGAGTCAGTCGAGACCTCTCTATGCATGCCCAGATCAGCTCGGTTGTCTCCTCCTGTTTCCTCTCCCTCCGAATCATCCGAAAGGTGTCCCGTTTTTTCTCTTCTGACGCCCTTAAGCTCATTATTTTGGCCATGATTCTTTCCCGTCTCGATTACGGGAACAGCCTGTACGTTGGCATTCCAGCGTACGAACTTCGCCGCTTACAGGCTGTTCAGAACCAGGCCGCCCGTCTTATCTTTCACCTCCCAAAGTCCTCCCACATCACCCCCGTCCTGAAAACTCTTCATTGGCTCCCCGTCTCTCAGAGATCTCTCTTTAAGATGGGCTGTCTGGTTTTCATGGCTCGAGCCCGCACCGGCCCTGCCTTTATTAATTCCCTCGTCACTCCCTATACCCCCAACCGTTCCCTCCGCTCTGCTAATCAGTTTCTCTCTAATGTACCTCGGTTTCGTAGATCCAAAACCGGAGGCACCAGATTCTCTGTTTTGGGCCCCTCCTTTTGGAACAGTCTCCCCCTTGCAATCAGATCCATCACTGCTTATCCCCAATTTCGTAGGGCTCTAAAGACCCACCTTTTCTCCATTGCTTATTCTTATTAAACAGTTTTGGCCTCCCTTCTCCCTCAGATTCTCACCTCTAGCGCCAGGAAGCCGCTTGGTCACAGTGCGCTCTATCAAGAACCTTTTTCATTTTCATTTTCATTTTCATTCACCATTCACTGTCCAGCACCTGCCCTGATGTAAGCCCCCAGGGAAGTTAGAATACTTATTTTGTCCCCAGACACTGTCCAGTACCTGCCCTGAGGTAAGTACCTGGTGGAGTTACAATAGTAATTTTGCCCCCAGTCACTGTCCAGTGTCTGCCTTGGGGTGAGCCCCGAGTGGAGTTAGAATGACAATTTTGCCTCTAGTCACTGTCCATCACCTCCCTGGGATACATTTCCAGTGGAGGTAGAATAGGAGTTTTAACCCCTGTCCCTGTACAGCACCTATCCTGAAGTAAGCCCCCATCAGAGTTAGAATAGTAATTTTCCCACAGTTACTGTCCAGCACTTGCCCTGAGGTTCGTACACAGTGGAGTTAGAAAGGTAATTTTGCCACAAGACATTGCCCAGCATCTCCCCTGAGATAAGTACACAGGGTAGTTAGAATAGTAATTTTGACCCCAGTCACTGTCCAGCACCAGCCCTGAGGTCATCCCCAGCAGAGTTGGAATAGTAATTTTGCCCCTAGTCCCTGTAGAGCACCTGCTCTGAGGTAAGTACCCGGTGGATTTAGAATAGTAATTGTGACCTAAGTCACTGTCTAGTACCTTCCCTGATGTAAGCCCCCAGGAGAGTTAGAATAGTTATTTTGACCCCAGACACTGCCCAGCACCTGCCCTGAGGAAAGTACCTGATGGAGTTACAATAGTAATTTTGACCCCAATCACTGTCCAGCACCTACCCTAAGGTAAACCCCCTAGTGGAGTTAGAATAGTAATTCAGCCCTCAATCACTGTCCAATACTTACCGTGAGGTAAACTCTGACAGAGTTACATTAGTACTTTTGACTCTAGACAGTGTACAGCATTTGCCCTGTGGTCTGTTTCAGGGTGTTGTACAGTTCTTTTTTTAAAGCTCACATTGTGTTGAGCAACTCACCTGCTGCCCCGGGGCAAGAAACCCTGGAGGTTTGTTGCCACAGCATAGAATTAGATATTCTAGTGAGGGCCGACTTGGACTGAACAAACATGTCCCACAACAATGTAAAAACAGTGTGAATCCTGATGGAAAGGCACGGGAATGTCCTCACTGTAAGAACAGTTTAGCAGGTTGCAACAACGTCAAAAAACAAGAGAAGAAGTTGTGCTTCATGCTATTAAACTGTCGGTCAATGGGCAAACACAAACTTGAGATCAATGACATTTAAAAGGGAAAAAAACAGACGCAATGTTCCTAACAGAGACCTGGCTGAATGATAGCTCTGATCCGGACATTGTGGATGCCCTCCCGGAGGGCTATGAGATCTTGAGGCAAGATAGGAAGCAAAGAGGGGGAGGAATTGCAATTATTTATAAGTCTTCCTTGAAGTGCAATATAAGAGAAGCAAGTATAGAACACTGTGAAGCACTCCTTTTTAAACTATCACTGTCGGATTATATGACCTTAGCGGGTGTTCTAATATACCGTCCTCCTGGCCCAGCTGTTCAATTCATAGCTAGCCTAGGAGAAAGAAGTATTCAACCTGCCTTATGCCATAAATATTTCTATATACCAGGAGATCTGAACTTGCACTTTGACAACAATGAAAACAAAGAAGTTCAATCCCTATGTAGTGATCTGAGGGCACTGAACCCGAGCCAACAGGTGAAATTAGCAACGCACCAAAAAGACATATCCTTGGCCCTATTTTCACCAATCAAAAGGAAATAGAGGTTGAAGCACCTTGGCCTATGCCTTGTACTGACCACTATGTAATTCCATTCTCAATATATGTGAGTAATCCAAGGTTAGAAGTACTGGGGGTAAAGACTACCCATAGGAAATGGACTGGCTTTAATCCCATTTCTTTTTGACTGGCATTGGAAAAAAATAAACCAATACTTAATTCAGAGATAAATACGGCCAATGACCAATATGAGAAATGGGTAACAGGTGCTCTAGATGAGATAGCCCCATGGACTACAAGGAGCCCTAACAAATGGCATCTGCTCCTTGGTATAACGAAACTCTGGCTACAGCTAAGAAAGGCTGCAAGAAATTAGAGCGGATTTGGCGCAAACATTTCTGTGATAAGGCCAAAGAACAATATAAAAGTGAAAGTAAAAAATACCATACATTAATTAAGAGAAGGAGATGCGAGTTCTATGAGAAAAAATAGAAAAAGCAAGGAATTCATCAAAAGAAATGTTCACTATACTAAAGTCACTTAAAACACATGACAGTCGGAAAGATGAAGAAACTCCCTCAATAGAAAACTGCAATAAGATCGCCAAATTGTTTGCTGAGAGGGTGGCTAAGATATATAATGCCTTCCCAATAAAAACCTGCCTGGGGGAAAGCTCAGAAATGAAGAAAGAGAGAACGTGTATTGGGGAAAGGTTTAGTGAATTTAAAATGCCCAAACTAGAGGACCTAAAAATAATTGCGAAAGGAATTAAATCTGGCTCCCCCCGAGATCCAGCACACCGAGAACAACCCTTGAAGGGGGCAGATCACATCATGCCTTACATTTATGAGCTTATTAACATCTCCTTCCAGAAGGGAGAAGTCCCCAGCAGTTGGAAACAAGCAATAGTATGCCCACTGAAGAAAAAAACGTCAATAGACTCAGCAGTCTTAGAAAACTTGTGTCCAATTTCGGTGCTACCATTTGTTGCTAAGATTGCAGAAAAAATAGTTAATAAACAGCTAACTAATCATGTCCAGTCTGGCTTCAGAACAGCCCACTCGACAGAATTGGCTCTGTTCCTGGCTACTGATGCAATGAGATGCTGTGCAGACGAGGGGCAGACGACAGCTATGATTCTACTGGATCTAAGTGCGGCGTTCGATACCGTATCACATGGGCTGCTTCTGCAGAGACTAGAGGAATGCGGCATAGAGGGTACCATACTACAATGGATGACATCCTTGCTATCGCTACGAAGCTTCCAAGTGTTACAACAGTCACAACTTTCTGAGAGTATCATGTTGCCGCAGGGAGTCCCTCAAGGGTCAATTTTGAGTCCCACACTATTCAACCTATATGTGGGACCACTGGCAGAACTAGTGGAAAAACATCAAGTTACCATCATATCATACCCTGATGATACTCAGTTAATTGTGACATTGTCTGGAAATAACAAAATGAAAGCACCGAACTTCATCAGATGTCTAGAAGAGGTAGCAGGATGAATGTCCGATCATTGCCTAAAATTGAATAGTAATAAAACAGAGGTGATGATAGTAGGCAACGCACCGAGTTTATGGTCTTCTGCATGGTGGTCAGAAACCTTGCGACTTGTCCCGATGCCAAAATCAGAAGTAAAAAATGTGGGAGTTGACCCTAAACTGACCTTCGAGGCTCAGATTTGAAGGGTAGTGGGCAAATGCTTTGGAACCCTTAAAACCCTGAGGAAAATCCTGGACCTCCTTCCACCAAATGCAAGGAAAACCATAGTCCATGCGTTGGTAACATCACAATTGGACTATGGTAATGTACTGTATCTGGGTGCTCTCAAAAGAGGGCTAGCCAAATTACAGGTGGTGCAGAATGCGGCCGCACGGCTGATATTGAATCTCCCTAGAAGAGCATCCACTAGGAAAGCTCTGAAAGAACTGCACTGGCTGACGGTGGAAGAAAGGGTCCTTTTTAAGTCCATGTGCTACTGCCATAAAATACTTGCAAAAAAGGGTCCCCGTTACCTACACCCCCTAATTTCTCAATATGTCCCAGGGCGCAACTTACGATCAGACGGTAGGTCACTAGTGAAAGTTCAGAGAATTTGGAGCACGAGAATGGGGGCCCGTCCTTCAGCTATCTTGCAGCAAAATATTGGAATGGACTCCCAGAAACCATAAGAATGGAATCATGCGAAAGCCAATTCAGGAAGAAGCTAAAAACCTGGCTATTTTCCTCCGCATACTAAATTATACAAGAATTATAAGACTGCATTATTTGGCAACATATAGCGGAAGTGCTTAATGTAGGTCCTAGTTGTGAATCTGCTAGCGTGAGGACACACCAGATGGCGTAACCATGCGCTTTAGAAATGTTAAATAAATAAATAAACATTTTCAAGTGTGCTTTGATTGTGACAACACATATGATTTCTTTTAGATTGGTTGAAAAATTATGTTTATTTGCGTTCCTCATATAGAATTTTAGCCATTTTAATGAGGAGAGTACATGCATTGTGTCTTGAAAATAAAGGAAGGACTACTCTGGAGTCGTGATATCAGAAAACCTGTTTATTTAAATGAAATGAAAACACAGTTATCCAAATAAAATGTGTATTTGGCAACTTTTCACTATCAAAGTCAAGTTTTGAAATGAGAAAACAAGTACCCAAGCACTCTCAGAAATAATCAACATAGAGTTTTTCCACTTTTCATAGCAATTCACAGATCCAACAGTTAGACGACAAGAGCCAAATGTTTGTACATTGAAGCATGTATTTCAGTCAGGAAAACAGCCAACACCGTGTTGTCACACAGTTGAATGAATGCATGAATGAATATTAGATTTCTAAAAGCGCAAACTTAGAATATAGGCATCAAGGCGCTACAGGAGGGACTGTCATATGGAAAGAAAGAAAGAGCTCAAACTGACGTCTCTGTAAAGAGCCAGGTCTTAAGAGCCTTGTGGAAAAGAGAGTGAGACATTTGTCCAGAGAGATCGCCAGGGAGGGAGTTCCATAGCTTAGCAGCGGCGATGGAAAAAGCCCTACCTCCCCATCTAGTCTTCTTGAACCTTGGGACTACCAGCAGATTCTTACTAGCTGACCTAAGCTGCTTGGCAGGGTCATAGCACCGGAAATGCCCTTTAATAGAGTCTGGGCCTAGGCCATAAAAAGCCTTGTGGGTAAAACATGGTGCTTTAAACTGAATTCATTGATTTAAAGGAAGACAATGCAGCTTGTTCAAGGAGGCTGAGACAGAGTGGTATTTTGAAAGATCTATCACCAAGGCAATCACCACCTGCGTTCGGATGGAAAGAGATAGGAAAGGGGAGATTTTCCTGAGAGTCCTAATGATCCCAAAACATGTAGAGACCGTTCTAATAATCTGCTGAGTCAAAGAGAGAGAGTTGTCCACTATGATCCCTAGATTCTTACCATGGAATACAGGGTGCGGACAAGAACCTAGCGTATCTGGCCACCAGTCACTAGACCAGATATTCAGCTGGTTTCCAAAGGTCAGGACCTCAGTTTTTTCCCAATTAAGTTTAAGGTGACTTTTTCAAGGCTGTAATTATATGTATACAGATATATATAAGTCAACAATACATTCTGTATCTGTCTATTACTTTGAGTGTGTTTTATACTTATGAGGTGCCTTTTGATTATCTGTATATTGTGATACGAATACAGGAAAGAAAAAAGAGAGTGCCTCCGTCCTCATGCTAAAAAAGGTTAATTCCCATCATGCTTTTCACTTTAGACAGCATGCAAAACTGTGTGTGAAAAAGTAGTACAGCAGTCCCAGTGCACCCTCCTACTCATGCAAAAATGAGAAAAAAGGAACAGTGTCCTTGTGGTGCACAACTTTGTCACCAATAATATAAAGTGCAATAAATTAGGACCCTCACCCAAAAAAATGATGAAGTGTGAGAATTATAAAACCATGGGTTCAATGTCATAAGACTGACCTAAAAAGGAGGTCTAGTAGTAATGGCCCTGTAAGATGGTGAGTAATAGGCCATGATATGCTGTAAGCTAGTGTGGAGAACGAGATATGAGTGATTATTTAAATGTCAATGGTCATACGGAAGGGTGAGATAGATGTGTTATTGGTATCTTACATTTGTAGGACTTACATTGTCAGAGAATTCGATTTAACCTCTGGTGTGTAGATAAATGTCCTGCTGTTCAAAATATATCCCCTAAGTATAGGGGAATAAATCCAATGTTTTGTCGTAATCAAAGGAGAAGGTTGTCCTAAAAAGAAGTCATAGTGTTATATGACATCTTTATATTGGAATATAGTTAGTAAGTTCCCTTTATTCTAAAAATACTGTGTATCTAAGTGTAGATAAGAAAAAATTAACGTGTAGAGCGTACCTTTATGGAATCAGATTTCGTCCCACTGTTGTAGATCTTTGGCATTTATAGAGGAGTAGGAAGAACCATGATAAGCCTCCTGCATGTAGAAACAAACATAGATCAGAGATTATAAATCAATTGTAAATATCGTATTTGCAACCCTCCCGATTTTGTTAAGAACCTCCCATAAATATCATTATATCTGTCCTACTCCTCTATCAAAGCTAAAGATCTACAACAGTGGGATGAAGTTATGGCATCGGGTTTCTCCTTCTCCAACTAGGCAGCTGTTCACTAGAATGAAAGTCCCTTAGATCTTCGCCTTAAAAGCGACTATCTGTCTTTCAGAAAAAAGCTGAAAACATGGCTGTTCCCTAGGATATAAGTACTGCATGTGCTGGCTCCCAAACACAACTTCTCTGTTTTCAAATGCTCAAGCATCTGCCATTCCTATCTTCAGGAAAACGCTTTCCTAGCGCTGTGATATCCCTTGGGATGAATGTTGTGCTTAACAAGTAAATAAATAAAATAAATAAATACAGTTATCATTATGTGTTAACTGCTTCCAGGGAAACCTTCACTTCAGTCCTAGATGTATTCCCTTACCTCTTCCTGATCAATTAATCCTGTAGCTGGGAATTCAAAAACTCCTGCAAATATCTCAAAGGACCCCTGTAGCCAAGGTGAAAGCCCATGGAAAGCCAGGCTGGCTGTCACCTGCTCTTTTAAGATTTGAGCAATTGGTCCACCACAGGACCACTGCTACTGCTTGGGATTCATGACCCCTTGGCAGTCTTGCAGCAGTTTGAGGCTGCAATATGCTGGCAGTGTCACTGCAGCACCGCCAAGCATAATATGAGTTTCCTCACCGCCACAGTTTTAATGGTGGTGAGCCCGCCATAGAAAGTGTGGTATGGCCTGAAAAACAGGGTCTAGAACCTTGTCAACAGGCACAATCTGGAGGCTTGGAAGAATGGTGGTGGGCCAGAGCTCACAGACCGGGAGGAGAAGTTGCTTGTCATCCTGCACACTGAGAGCTTGTGTGGAATTCCTGGGGGACTGGAGACTGGCAAGTAACACCTATCCAACTGGCACAAAATATCAATGTACAGTTTGATTCCAACTCACCTTTTCTATCAAGCATAACATCCAATTGTCACATATGCAGAAGCCAAAGTATCAGAGATGTGTCTTTGGCAGTTACAGTTAGTAGTACTGCTCATGATTACCAATGTTTCCGACTCCATCACATCCCCCCTATGGGAATGTGTTCTGCAAGTGTTTTCCCATCAAATCATCACCACAGGGCTCATATATTATGCTAATCTACTACAGTATGTGCCAAGGCAACAGCATCCTGCCAACCAGTATGTTAAAAAATTGAGTTTTGCCACTGTTGACAAATTGTAGCTGAGAAGACTTCAACTACCATCAGGCCTTGTGCCTGAGCACTTAAGAAGATGCACTCCTCTCTTTTCCTCATAGCTACTTTGCAGTCCTGTTACCACTCAGCTTCACCTCACAGGTAGGTAGCCATTTTACAAATGTGGGCTAGGAGAGAGAGTCAGCATTACAACTACCACAGGAGGGCTGGGCAAGATGGCGGCTTCGTGAGCTGTGTGAGTGTCAATCCCCGACCGCTGTGGGTATCGAGCGGTACAACGAGCAGCTAATGCCCTGCTGAGCCTCGAGGATCTGTGGCGAATTGTAACACGAAACCCCCTTCCATTCCGGATGATCAGCTTTGCAGGGTTAAATAACCTCTGGCAATGGGTGGCGGAACTCCGTTTCGGCGCACTACGAAGCCGATCGTACTTTGGTGTTTGGTGGGCGTGGTTGACTGGCAAGCTGCTGGGGGAGAACGCGAGTTCGAGCGGGATGGCCCCACGGAGATCTGCACCAAAGGAGGGAGCTACTGGCGCGGAGGGGGCTGTGGTGCCCAAGAAACTGCCTGCTGCAACAGAACCCAAGGCGGCTGTCATCCCCATTCAGGACAACGTGGAGAAGGCGGGGAGTAGGAAAGGGACTCCCGATATTGAACGGCATCTGCCACAAGGGGGTGCACGGAAAAAGACCCCTACTGTTCAAGGGATGTTTTCAGGCAAACCGGTAAGCGGGAAACAGTGTAAGCAGCCTAATCCATTGCTGGAGAGAATCCCAAACCAAGGGAAAACACAGGCACAGGCTCCGGGACTGTATCTGTTTCTGCTACTGCTACTGCTACTGCTACTGTTAATAATAAAGCCTGCAACATTGTATCTGCTTCAGAGGGGATGGTTACACAGAGCCCCCTCTGCACTAGAGAGGTTGACAGTGTGCATGACACCCCAGAAGCTTCAGATATCAAAACAGCGGGTTTAGAAGGAACACCTATCAGGAGAGAACAGGAGTAGGGCAGGTGTAATGCCTATTCTCAGTGAGGGTGTTAGTGATTCACAAGAGCTGGGAGCTTTGGTGCCAGGTACTCCAGACAGGGAAACCTTTTTTTCGCTGGAAGAAGAGTCGGATCTAAATAACGTTAGTGACCCAGACAACACGGATATAGACGCCTCGGGGAATGAGAGTGATAGCCCCCCTACGACTGCAGATACTCTAAGGAGGGCTGCTAACCAACCTAGAAAGAAAAAACATGCGGGCTCCTGGCACGAAAGCTCTCACACTGATACCAATGAACATCTTCAATGGGACTATTCTACCACCAATCCGGAGGCGGAGGGGGGGCCAGTGCCTGGGTTTCAGGAGGAAAACCTCAGTGTCTCTGATAAAAAAAACGGAGCCTGTTCCCTCAATCAACTTAATATACGCAACTCTCAAGGCAATGCAAGCTAAGGCTCATCAGGAGCATCAAAGGGCACAACTGGCGACCAAAAAAATCCAGGGCGCTATCTGCAAGACAACTAAAGCCTGCTCAGAGGTGTAGCAAGAAGCACTGCCCTAGAAGAGTGCGTAGTGGGATTGGAGGCCGGTTTGGAAAGTACTGAACAAAAAACATCTGCTAACGATGCAAGAATGATGGATATCCTCAGGAAATTGGAAAAATCTGAAAATAGGCAGCGAAGGAACAACTTACGTCTGCTGGGCATCGAAGAAAAAGCTGAGGGGAGCGACGTACGCGGTTTTGTGCTAAAGCTCTTTAAATCGGCTTTCCCAGAATTAGCTCACTGGAACTGGGAAGCAGAGCTCCAGCGTGTACACAGATCCCCCCTAATGGTTAAAAGTAATCCCGGCCCCAACCCAAAGCCCCGAGCAATCTTAATATTCTTTGGGAACTTTTTATTGTGGCAAGCGATATTTGAAAAGGCTAGACGGGATGCCAAAAAATCAGCAGAGGGGCAGACATTTTTCGTCCGGCCTGACTTCTGCCACACTAACGTGGAAAGAAGGTGGTGCCTGCGGCAGCTGATCAGCCCCTTCCAAAAACATGGATGTGAAGTGTATCTGATGAACCCTGCCCGGTTGAAAGTTATACATTGGGGGCGGGTTAGGGTATTTACTTCTGAGATTAAGGTTGAGAATTATCTAAAGGAGCTAACTGGTGGCTGACTGAGCTCGGGGCTTTGGGGGCTTCCTTTTTCTTTTTCTCTTTTCTCAAGATGGGTGCTAGCCTAAACTAAATGCTTGGTTTTTTGATGGAAAATGTGTAATTATTGCTGTATCTTGAATTTTGAGGAGCTGGGCGGGGCTGGGCTACTAGTTTGTTATTGAATGGGGTTTGTTTTTTGCAGACAGGTTGGGGAGTGATATGGGGCGCACATTAACGCAGGAGGCATCACAAGGGCCTGAGGACCTTTTTTGCCCTAGTAAGCAGTGCAGGGAGGGAAGGGGGGGGCAAGGGAGGTGGATTCTACTTGGGACAGAGGGGACTTTAGGGGGTATAGGTATATGTTTGTTGGGATATGTTTTTTTTTCTTTTTCCATAAAACAACCCTGCTAAACGACATAGGATAAGGGAAGATATTCGAATCTTGAAGGCAGATATCATCTGCCTCCAAGAAACACATATAGAAGCCAGCAGGAATAAAATCATGGAGCTGGACGAGTTTCAATTAATTTTGTGGAGCAAACAGGAGGTAAACACAAAGGGTGTGGCTATATTTGCGCGTATGGGTATGGCGAACTTTACTCGCTCCATCTCTGACAAATACGGGAGGTGGGCAATCACGCAATGCACTATTGATAACAGTATGTTCACATTATGTTCTATTTACGGACCAGTATTAGAGGTGATGCACCGTTACATCGCAACTTTTACAACGGGAGGCTTTTACAACGGAACTTTTACAACGCAGGATCCATTACATCGGATGCCATTACAACGCATGGCATTACATAGCAGATGCTATTACAACGCATGGCATTACATCGTAAGTATAGGTAAGTATTTATTTTTTTTTAATTTTATTAATATTAATTATAATTAAATATATTTATTTATGTTTTTTAATATTATTAATTTATTATTTATTATATTAATTAAAATAATTTTTAAAATAAGTACAGGTGTACAGGGGTGTTTTTAGGTTTCAGGGTAGGGTTTGGGTTTTGGGGTACAGGGGTGTTTTTAGGTTTCAGGGTAGGGTTTGGGTTTTGGGGTACAGGGGTGTTTTTAGGTTTCAGGGTAGGGTTTGGGTTTTGGGGTACAGGGGTGTTTTTAGGTTTCAGGGCAGGGTTTGGGTTTTGGGGTACAGGGGTGTTTTTAGGTTTCAGGGTAGGGTTTGGGTTTTGGGGTACAGGGGTGTTTTTTGGTTTCAGGGTAGGGTTTGGGTTTTGGGGTACAGGGGTGTTTTTAGGTTTCAGGGCAGGGTTTGGGTTTTGGGGTACAGGGGTGTTTTTAGGTTACATTAAATTAATTATATTATATTAATTACATTTCTTAATTAAAATATTTAAATTAAATAAATTATTTTAATTAATTTAATTTAATTACAATTAAAAAAATATTTAAATTAAATTAATTTCATTATATTAATTAAATAAAATTAATTACAATTTTTATTAAAATTAATTTAAATAAATAGATTTAAATTTATTAAATAAAATTAATTACTATTTTAAAATGTATTTTAATTAAATTAATTAAATTAAATTAATTAAATTAACTTAATTACATTTTTTTTAAAAAGGTATACTTACCTATACTTACGATGTAATGCCATGCGTTGTAATAGCATCTGCTATGTAATGCCATGCGTTGTAATGGCATCCGATGTAATGGATCCTGCGTTGTAAAAATTCCGATGTAACGGAATGCGTTGTTAAAAACCGCGTTGTAGTGACACCAATCCGTATTAGATGATCCTGAAATGTATAATTGGCTTGGTCTAGAACTAGTGGGTTGGCCATCCCCGATCATACTCTGTGGCGATTTTAATATTATTTTGGGCTGTGAGATGTGTAATCATCCGGAAATTATATATCAAGGGCAGAAACCGAAAGTTTTTAGATCCCTTAGTCAACTGAAAGAGCTGCATGGGCTTGTGGACATGTGGGCACAGGCTGAGGGGAATGATCCAGGGTTCACCTACTTTTCTGCCCCGCATTGGTCACACGCAAGGTTGGATTATTTTCTCATCTCTCACTGTTTGGTGCAGGGCAGTAAAATCACAAAGTTTCCTAGGGTAATGTCTGACCATAACCCTCTGGTATTGGAAGTGAACATTAAATGTCAGAAACAAGCAACTAGCTGGACCTTCAACAGGGTGTTATTAAGCGACTTATAGAACATATAGTCATGTGGATCGCTAGGTTCCTTAATGAAAATAGGGGAAGTCAAGTCAAGTCAAGTCAAGTCAGAATTTATATAGCGCCTACATACCCATAGGGTCTCAAGGCGCTTGCGGAAGGGGGGGAGGTTTACTTATCGAATATCCAGGTTTTAAGTTGTTTTCTGAAGGCTAGGTGGTTTTGAGTAAGGCGGAGGTGGATGGGAAGGGAATTCCAGGTTTTGGCCGCTAAGTAGGAGAAGGATCTTCCCCCCATGGTGGCTTTGTGGATGCGCGGAACAGCGGCGAGGGCTTGGTTGGACGAACGCAGCTGGCGGGTGGGGGTGTAAAAGGAAAGTCGCGTGTTGAGACAATCAGGTTCAAGTTCGTATAGGGCTTTGTGTGCGTGGGTGAGGAGACGGAACATTATTCTCTTGTTGACGGGGAGCCAGTGAAGGTCTTTCATGTGGTCTGTGCGGGGGATGTCTAGTATGAGTCTGGCTGAAGCATTTTGGATGCGTTGGAGTTTTTTTTGCAGTTTTGCGGTGGAACCGGCGTAAAGGGTGTTTCCGTAGTCCAGACGGCTTGTAAACAGTGCGTGGGTGACCGTTTTTCTTGTTTCGGTGGGGATCCAGCGAAATGTTTTTTTAAGCATGCGTAGGATGTTGAAGCATGAAGATGAGACGGCGTTGACTTGTCTGGTCATCGAGAGTGAGGATTCCAGGATGATGCCCAGGTTCCGTGCGTGGTCCGTCGGTATGGGGGCTTTTCCTAGGGCCGTTGGCCACCAAGAGTCGTCTCAGGCGGAAGGGGAAGTACGGGCATTCAAAATGTTTGGGATACCCTGAAAGCTGGGATCAGGGGTGAGACCACACACTTTGGTTAGGAGTCACAGAAAAAAGAGAGAAATAAAACCAAGGAACTGTATGAAACACTGGCCAAAGCTGAGACTCATTTGGTGAAGGTTTTATCAGAGGGGGGGACGCTGAAATGGCTCAAATCGGGATCTCAATTGCGAAATCCGCTATAACGGAGATTTCATTTGCCAAATCCATGGGCAGATACCTAGCCTAGCGGTCCAAGCTCTATGAGAGTAATGAAAGATTGGGCCACATGCTAGCTCTGCGGATTAGAGAAAAAGAAGTACAAAATCGGATTACAGGCATTTTAGATCCAGACATTGGCTTAGTAACTGACTCAGGGGAAATTCTGTCTGCGTTTCAGAAATTTTATAAGAAGTTATATTCGGAAGATAAAAGGGATAACTGTAGGCTACAAGGTGAAATTAAGAGATACTTTGAAGAGGTTAGATTAGATCAATTGTCCTCTGTAGATCGGGAAGTTCTGGATGCCCCGATTAGTCTGGGAGAAATAATCTGGGCACTAGACTCACTACCATCAGGTAAAGCTGTTGGGCCTGATTTTCTCCCAGGTGAATTTTTTAAGATTTTATGGACACAGCTGGCATCAACAATGCTTGAGATGTTTCGCAGAGAACAGAGTGGAGACACATCCCCAGAGTCTTGGAGGAATGCAAAGATTGTTGTATTTAAAAAAAAAAAGGAAAGTGGCGATTGACACTGGGGCATATCACATGAATAAACAGTGATATTAAGATCTACTCCAAGATTTTCGCAAGTAGATTGGCGTCAGTCATTAAAAAAATGGTATCTCCCCAACAACATGGCTTTGTCCCTGGTCATGAAACTATTGATCATATACGACGGGTAATAACATTGTTTGACTACACCAAGGTTACAGGAGACCCTATGGCCTTAATTCTTTTAGATGCAGAAAAGGCATTCAACAGGGTCTCCTTGACTTTTTTATGGGCTGTCTTGAAGCACTATGGGATTGGGGATGGATTTTTAAGAGCAATTCAAAGTATGTATAAAGATCCAATTGCTAAAATTGCTCTGATGGGGGCACAGTCCGGGGAAATCAATATAATGTGTGGAATGAGACAAGGATGTCTGTGCTTCCCCTTGTTATTTGCCATTTATATTGATCCTCTAATCAGGAAGATTCAGGAGAATCAATCAATTCAACCTATTTGTGCTAGAGGGGGAGTCACCCGCGTAGCTAGGGGGGTGCGGTGGGGGCGGTCCGCCCCAGGCGGCACTATTGTGAGGGCGGCGGCCGCGCTGCACTGGCCTGCTGCAGCGGCCTCTATAATTTATTTGGGGACACTGGCTGACACTACTGTCAGTCAGTGTACCCAAATAAATTATAAAGGCGGCCGCAACAGGCCAGTGCAGCGCCGCCGTCGTATAAAGGGAAAGCACGGCGCAGCAGCAACGCATGTCACGTGCCGTCCGAATCATTGCCCTGAGGGGGTGGGATCACTGCAGGAAACAGAACTTCAAAACCGCAACCGCGAGGTCAAAGCTGGGGACCTCCGACCATTTAGAGTGTGTGTGAAAGGAGCACGAGGGCAATCAAGACACGAGCTGGAGCTGGACTCCAAAACGGTGAGAACCTTTTTCTAGCTATTAAAAAACACTCTGCATGAAAACTTAATTGAAAAACAATAAATGAGATGGGCATATAGCTGTGTAGTTCGATTCTGTTGCTTTTTTTTTTTTTAAAGAAATGGGAGTATAATAGATGTTGACGAAGATGAAAGAAAATTAGCAGTGCCACAATTATTACAAATATTTGTTACAGCGGAGGCAAAATGTCCAAATTATATCTAAAAATATCTCAAGGAACTCCATTGGGTCCGGGGATTTTCCCAGATGGGCTCTAATGAATAGCAAGTGAAACGTCATCAATATCAAGTTGATCTTTATGGGCAGCATCTGGACTACATGTAGTGTAATGAAACACAGATAAGATTGTTTTAGCGGTAGATCGACTGAAAATGAGATACTCAATGTGAGCCCTGAATATGGGTGCTTATTAGCGTTGCAATGCTATTTCTGATTTCAATCAAATTGACCTTCTCCCAAAAATATTTTGGATTATGATTGTCAAACGTGGCATCAGCCAGTCCCAGCGCATAATTTGGAGTTCCCTCCTTCTATTTTATTTTTAGTTTCTTTTTTTTAGTTTACTTTTCTTCTACTTTTCAAATTGGCAATATACAACTTTGTGCCAGGTAAGACCTATTCTCCGATTCTTAGCCAATGCTGCAGACAGTCCCCTGTTGGCATCAGAACAAGAAGCATCATACCACAGTGGAGCTCGTGCAGGTGTACTTACTCCAAGTTTTGACAGGGCAATTAATGCAAACACATACATTAATAAAGGACTCCAATGCTTGTGCTGGACTGACTGTCTATGAAAGACGTCATAACAGTAATCAAATTTAATTTTATCAATGTTTTCAAGAACAAGTGTGCGTTAAATCGGTGCCATGCTAGTAGCGGCCTATTATTTTGTACAACCGGCTGGTGAATATATAGAGCATGTTTGCTAACTAGAGGTGGGGTGGGGGACAACAATAACAAAGTGACCAGATTGTGGTCCATATAGTTTCATCCATAATGGTCCTACATACAAAATTCGTTCAAGAGGCCATGCGACATAAAGATGTAATCAACCCTCAAGGCGCAGCCATGCCCCAAAAAAAGTAGGTAATGAAACTGCTGTAGGGGAATTATTTTCATCCGTATTAAATAAATCATAATTGGAAATAAAGTTACCTAACATTACTTACCTGGAATCAGCAAATACAAAAGGACCCAGCGGCGTAGCTAGGGGGGTGCGGTGGGGGGCGGTCCGCCCCAGGCGGCACTATTTTGTGGACGGGGGCTGTCTAGCCCTGGACCGTGTCATGTATGTGCATGTATCTTGCATGATCCAGGTAACTATTAGCGGTGATACTACGTGTCTCTCGGACCTCTTTCAGGTGCTCGCCGTCCTTTTCCCCCAGCACCCCGCCAGCACCCCCGCCAGCACCCCCGCCAGCACCCCCGCCAGCACCCCCGCCAGGGGGCGGCAATCTGAAGGCTAGCCCCGGGCGCCACAAGCTCTAGCTACGCCCCTGGGGGGAGTCGTAAGAAGTTTGGGATATGCAGATTGCTTAGCCATCCCAACAGCTGCTCCCCGTCAGGCATTAGAAGAAATAACTATTTTAACATCGCAGTTCGGTAAGATATCAGGCTATCATCTGAATGATTGTAGCTAATGATAAGGTTACACTAGCTGACCAGCGGATAGTTTCACGTGCCAGATACTTAGGTATAGACATAAGTTCCAAACCCGGAGATATCGTTGATATTAACTTTAAACCGTTACTCCAGAAAATTAACTCGGACTCCCGAAGAATGAATAACTTACGTTTAACACTAATTGGGAGAAATAACATTTTAAAAATGATTTTCCTGCCCAAAATTCTATCTTGCTTTAGAGCAATTCCTTTAGACATACATAAAGTTTAGTTTCAAAAGTTAGATCAGCTTGTTTCATAGTTGCTATAGGCCGGACGGCGCCCAAGAAGGGCTCTTAGATATATGACTTTATCTAGAGATAGGGGAGGCTGGTCTGTCCCTAATTTTCAAATCTATTACTGGGTAACCATGTTAAAACAGATGGGGGAGTTGCTAAATGGGGCGAATCCGGGATTACCAGAGATTTCAATTTATCATTTAATTTATGGGACAGAAGCAAGAGGACTTCTTATGCGCCAGATAGATTTTGCCTACTACAAGAGGGTTAAATTTAAGGTTTTATTAGGTGCTTACAGGGTCTGGACCACGGTTTGGAAAAAGTTTGGGTTTGGGCGGATACATCTAAACTACCCCTTATTTAATAATACCTTACTTCCGGCAATTTTTCAAGATGCATATTTCAAAAACTGGGTCGAGAAAGGTATTCAGTGCATAGAGAATCTTGTACTGAATGCCAAAATGCTTACTTTTGAGGCTATCAAAGAGAAATTCGGGATTGAGAACAAATATTTTTTTTAATATTTACAGATAAGGGATTTTGTCGCTAAAAGGCTTAATAATCAGGATCGAATCCCTCTATTAGATCTAATTTTTGGGGGCCAATCTACAACATCCTCTTTATATAAACTTATTGTTGTAAAAAGCTTTTATTCGACACTTGGTCATAAAGCCAGCACACGCATATAATACATGCAAACAACATGTTCATAATAAAAAATTTGATTGCAATTGACAAAACATTCATATATACAAAAGTGCAATAAGTGCAAACCCCGATCCATAGTTACAATTTACTTATAATTTTAAGGAGATTCTTTAGTCATATATTGATATAAAACCTACAATCAGCTATATTACATGACCAAATATTAAAAACAATTTTTATACAATTATAAATAATTAAAAAGCCAGCAATAAGAACACTTTTATTCCTACAATGTCATTCCGAGTTTCTTCCTAGTTAAACAAACACCATGAAGATACCTGCTCACACCAAATGTTATCAACCTGGCGGTTGAGGATCTAAGTAACCGCTCTGCCTCTTTATATGAACGTGTGCCCAGGTTTTTACAAAGTGGTATGATCCATTTCTTACGTTGTAAGCTGTATGACGGGCAGAAAAAGAGGATATGAGCCTCATCTTCTCTTTGTTTCAAATCACATAGTTTACAAATTGGGTCGTTTTTAGCTCCTCCTCACCGACAAGTATTCGCATTAATCTGTAAAACCCCATATCTATAAAGGAGGTAAACAGTTTTAGCCAAAGGTGGCTCAATTTCATCCATGAAGTATTCAAATGTGGGGTGGTCCTTAAATTGTAAAAACTTTTGCGTTAGTGAGCCAGTAGCACGTTCATATACATTAATATTCACATAGTTCCAATAGGCAGATTTTACTTGTTCTTTACAAATGGTTAACGAGATAATTGATGACGCTGGTGTTTCCCAGAAGTGTAAAAGGCCTATTTTTGTAAGCCAATGGGATACATGTCTCAGCCACTTGATTGAGTTAAAAGAGTCTAGCTCCCTAACTTCCAGTAATCCTGCTCTATAATCAACGAGTTCCGGGGTGGACCATAATCTTACCCAATAGAGCAATGGCCTCAACCAACACAGATGGTCTGTACGTTTTAGGCTAATGTCTAGATAGACTGGCACTAGGGGCGTTCTTCCTGGTAGTCTTAATAGACGTCTAAAAAAAACATTTTCATCAATGTCAAATGTTTTTTTTGTATAAGGCCCCCAAATCTCGGCCCCATAAAGGGCGGCAGATTGTGCTTTGGCTTTAAACACTTCAATCGCAGGGGTTATAGCTTTTGAACTACTCCCACCATGAATTTTTAAAATTGGGAGGGAGTTTTGCTTGAGTGTTAGCCTACTTTTTTCTAGTTGGTTTATCCAAGACATTCTACTATCCAGCCTAATACCTAGATAATCAAAAAAGTCTACGTAGTCAAGTTTAGTATTGTTTAAGGCCAAGTTCTTCTTAAAAGTTTTAGGGGGATTGATGGCCATATACTTAGTTTTAGATGAGTTGATTTCTAACCCCTTTAGCTCGCAATAACTATTAAATTTGTTTATTAAGTTTTGCAGGCCTTTTGGTGTTTGGGATATTAAAATGGTGTCATCAGCAAATAACAGTGCTGTGACTGCCTCATTACACAACTTGGGGGAATCATGATTACATTGTGCCAGGTAGAGGGGAATATCATTTACAAATAAAGAAAAAAGGGTTGGGGCCAGCACACACCCTTGTCTGACCCCCCTTTTTACCGGTATGGCTTGGGTAAGTTCGCCATTTCTTCCCCATCTTACTTTGGCAAAATTATCAGTGTGGAGCTTTATAAGATTGGCCAACAGATCGTCTGGAACCCCCATCTTCCTTAATGTTTCCCATAATAGGTGACGAGGGACAACATCGAACGCTGAGCGTAAATCCACAAATGCCACGTATATACTGCACTTCTTTATCTGGATGTATTTCCAGCAAATACACATGAACCTATACACTTGATCCACAGTGCTTGTCTTAATTCTGAATCCTGCTTGATATTTTGAAAGGATTTCAGATTCATCTATCCAATTTAAAAGTCTATTTAAAATGTGTCTGGCAAAAATTTTCTGTAAAATGTCAATTAAACTTATTGGTCTGAAATTACCCGGATTGTAGCGGTCCCCTTTTTTATAAATAGTAACTATTTCAGCCGCTTTCCAAGTTTCTGGGATCGGGGTTCCCAGCAGGATAGAATTACACAAGAAGTTTATGTAGGGGCACCATACTTCAATATTATGAGTAAATAAGTCACCAGGTAGTTTATCCGGGCCCGGAGCCTTTCCTGCCTTAATTGCTTTTATTGCACACAGAGTTTCGTTAATACTAAATTTCACTATATTAGTGCACTGAGGCGAAGATCCAAAATAGTTGGACTCAGGGGATGGCCCAGCCAGATCATAAAGATTTTCAAAGTGATCAAACCAGATTTTTTGGTCCAAGAAAAAGTCTCTATTGGAACTGCCTATTTTATTATTTTTAGCTATCAAATTCCAGAAGGTGCATTGGTCTTGTTTCCTAGCAGCATTTAGTAGATCTTCCCAGATTAAATCATCCCATTCCTTTTTTGCGTTATACAAGAGTCTTTTATATTCTTGTCTGCATTCTCTAACCCTCATCTGATCTTTAGATTTTACGGCAATAATTAAATTAGTTTTGGCTAGATGACACTGTTTGTTATACCATGGTGTCTCTAGTTCCAATTTCCTTCTTGTATTATCATGTTTGTTATTACAAGGTTTACTCAGGAGGGGAGTTAATGAATCTATTAGGTGGTTATGCATTGTCAAGACATCATGAGAACCCAACCTTAGATTTTCATATAAAGGGATGATATCTGAGAAAGTGTTATAGATGCCCACAAGCGTATCTTCTTTTGCTAGAATGTTAGGCCATTTTACTGCTTTTCTATTATTAGAGACAACAACCTCAGCCACCTCTCCTTTATATTCAGTCTCACTAGCAGTTATCAAAAAGGGATCCGATTGTAACCCCAATTGTAAGGGGAAGTGATCACTTTCTGATCTGTTCACAACCTTAAAATCCGACAATAGGTACCAGAGATTGGTTGAAATCAACATAAAGTCGATCAATGATTTTGACAGCCCCTTGCTGAATGTATCATTAGCTGGCTTATCTGGGTCCAATCGTCCATTACAAGCCCTCAGGTTATAGGATACAGTCATATCGTAAATTTGTATAGCTGCCACTGTACTTTTTACTGGCTTTACACTGTCAAGGGGAGGGATATTGTGTGCTCTGTCTTCGTTTTCTAATAGATTTTCAAGCCCCAATATGGGCTCGAATCGACAGTTGAAATCCCCACCTATCATTATTTTCGAGTCTGTCTCTAGATTACACAAATAGGAGCTAAGTTGTTCTATGACTACTGATTCCTTTTTTTTTTGTGGGTTTGGTCTATTATAAACATTTATCATATATATATCACCCAAATCTTTGGTAGCTATCTTAACCCCAAGCAAATCATTAGAGGCAAGGTACAAGGGCGATACAACAACATCCAAAGATATACTGATCCAGATTATTAAACCACCTGATGGTCTACCTCTTACTGATGCAATAGCACCACAATAAAATGCTTTATAACCCAGTCTATGTACAATGTTAGTTGCCCAAGTTTCTTGTAGGAGTATAATGTCGTGTTCCTCCAAAAAGGAGCTCCAATTCCTATCACAAAGGTTTCTTACCAACCCCGCGATATTCCATGACATGATTTTTAGATCTCGTTTTGGCTTACGTTGTACTAGGTTGGCTGAGTGCCTATTCCTTGTATTCAGTGGTACCCCCTCAATGGATTCCACCATTAACTCATTTCCACGCATCTGGGCCCCGGATTCATCATTTAACAAATTTCTAGCCCTCGTGGATTTAGCTGACTCTGTTGCAGAAAGCAAAGCGCCAATACATGTGTTTGGTGATATGCTTAATTCCCACTGGTCCACACTAACCATAGGGGAAGGCAATCCATTGAGTTCGTAGTCTTCTTTTGTTTGTCAGTGGCCCCACCATGACCAGTTTTTGTCCATTTCATTGGTCGGTGGGTATGTTATACCAACAGGAGTCGGGGGGTCAAAGAATGAGAATCTACTATCCATCAAACCTGGCTGATGGGGGGCCCTGCTATCTTGCTTCCATTGCATTGGATAAAAATAACTGAGATCGCAGGTTCCAATTCCTCGATTACTTCTTCGTGGCTGTTGGTTATACACGAGTTGTGCTACAGAGGGATCTTTAAAATTAACCAAAATGCAGTCCCCTTCAATGTCTTTCTGCCTAGAACCCAGCCAACTAACTCTTCGGACTTGGATAACCTGACAATTAACAGTGTACGGTAAAGGTCTGTTTTCCCTTAACCAGTATAAGGTCTTATTTTTTAGTTCGTCATAAGACTCCCTTTTATTAGGTTTCAATGGGGGAACGCCAGTAAGTACTACCACATACGGTTGGCACCCAGGTGGAAGATGTGCATTTGGAACCTTCTTTGACACTTGAATTCCTAAATTGCCATCAAATGTTTGAACGTTGTTACTGTTACCACAGACTGGTGTGGGGACTGTAAGTCCCATCCCATTCATAGGTTTTGTAAGCACCGAAGTTGGAGAAGTGGTAGTATTAATTATTTGTTTAGATCTACGCGGAGCAGGCTTTCAGTGCATAGGGAATCTTGTACTGAATGCCAAAATGCTTACTTTTGAGGCTATCAAAGAGAAATTCGGGATTGAGAACAAATATTTTTTTAAATATTTACAGATAAGGGATTTTGTCGCTAAAAGGCTTAATAATCAGGATTGAATCCCTCTATTAGATCTAATTTTTGGGGGCCAATCTACAACATCCTCTTTATATAAACTTATTAATGAGAAGATGGAGGATGACTTGGCCAAGCACTTTGAGAGATGGCAAACCAGCTTACAAGCTGGGCAAGGTGAATGTGAAGACTCTCTTTTGTTTAGCCAAACAACATGTATCTCCGCCAATCTGCAGGTAGAATGCTTTAAGACTTTGTGTAACTTATATATTACTCCGGCGCATATTCACCAATGGGGGGGACTTCGGGGATACGATGTCCTCGGTGTGGGCTGCTGGCTGCAGATAGCACTCATATGTTTGCCACTTGTTCTGGTCTTTCTCAACTGCTGGTTAAAATTGAACAGCGCTTGGAATCCATACTGGGATATGTAGTATTATTGACCCCTCAGGTTATCAGGTTATCATGTTAGGGATTTCTAATCAAGAAATGGAGGAAGCACATCGGAAAATTGTGTGCATAGCAATGGCGGTATTTCGGCTTTGTTTGGCCACGGTCTGGCATGATCTAAATCCTCCCTAGCTGCATGTCTGGTTTAGCAAATTATTATTTGTATACAACTGGGAGATATCTGTGTTTAGAAGAAGGGGGAGTAGGGCAAGGGCCAAAGGCAAAAAGATCTGGGATTCTTTAACTAAATGATTGAATAAGGACTAATTGTCATATGATTGGAAGTACCCCCAAGTCTGTTATGTTAGTGTTAGTTGTTGTCTAACAAACCTCCTTTTTTCTTATGTGGGGATCCACCGTGGGTAGGGGGGAGGTGGGGATAAAAACAATGAAGAATATGGCCATCAGATATGGTTTTTCTCTTTTTCTAGTATGTGAATATATGTCATACTGATTGGTTTTTTCTCTGTATTTGATGTCCAATAAAAAAAGTTTAAAAAAAAAAAAGACTACCACAAGGCCCTTTTTTTTGCACCTAACAACACATACTCCACTTCTTTCCCCATAGCTGCTTCGCACTCATGTCGCCACTCAACTTCACCTCACAGGTTGTAGCCATTTCACAGGTTTGGATTGGGAGAGGATGATAGGACTGCAGCTAACATCAGGCCTTGCTGCCTGAGCACCTAACAACATATGCTCCTCTCCTTTCCCCGTAGCTACTTGGCAGCCATGTCAACACTGATCTCCATGTCTAATGGACTGCACACATTACACACTAAGGTGTCCATTAGGATGACGGGCGGACTTTGTCCGCCCGTCATCCTATCGTGGAATGGGACTGCCCGCCAGTAGGGCAGGGGTCTCGTGTTGGGCATTAGGATGCGGCCGCCACAGTGGCGGCCGCATCCTGCATTCATAACGTTGTGGCAGGCGGTGCACTCTGCACCGCCTGCCACAATGCTATGAATGAATGCATACATTTGCATACGCAATGCGGCAGGCACCACGCGGTGCCTACCGCATTGCATATGCAAATGCGGGGGGGTACCACAGGTACCCCCGTGTGCACCCCCCACCCCTCCATCACTTTGGGGGCCCGCAGGGGGCCCCCAAAGGGAATACCGCACGCCTTTCTGTGGCGGCATCGCCGCCACGGAAAGGTATCTGTTTCCCCCCATCATAATATGGCTGGCGGTGTTTGTTAGACACCGCCACCATATTATTCCTTTGTCGTCCCGGCCGCAAGGGGACCCTCCTCTTTTGGTTCCCGGTCGCCGTTTTCCGTTGTTGGAAAACGGCGACCGGGAACCAAAAGAGGAGGGATGCAACGCTGGTGATATTTCCGGACTCAAGCTGTACCCGCGTGATCTGGAACCCGATTGTGGATCCCCTCCCGGTTGTAGGCTTAATATGCACACTTATTAAGCATGGCCCATATAGCACTTTGACCCTATGTGCTCATCATCGTTTTATTCCAAAGAATACTACCACATTGAGGATATGAACTAAACCTCTGTATTTGTTACTCCAATTGACGAGATCAGATCCATTTGAATATTTCCCTCCAGACCTACATGAGTGTAGGTTGTGTCTTAAGCCCTGAAGAGTCGTTGTGAGTTGTTCCCACACGACAAAACACGTGTCGGCTGGTTGTGGAATCATTAAATTTATATCCATCTTCCAAGAAATCATACGAAATTGCAACTGTCGTGTTATTTGGCTATATACTTACAAATGCTTTTTATTGCATAAATACTATTGTTATACCTTGCTTGTTGTGTGCAAGAGCTTTGCTGTTTGTATTGTTTCGTAGGTCTGTTTCAGACCTTTTGTTGAACGGTTAAGGGGTCTTTTCCGCTCACTCTTCCGCACCACGCTATTACTTAGCTAATGATACACACAAAACGTTCACATTAGGTAGTGCGCCTTTCCTTTCTGAGAACACTAAAAACCCCACTAGCTGTACCCAGCGTAGTGAGTCCACTGGTCTCACAGAAGCCCTGGCCATCATTGCCAGAGTCATTGGGGCATATGATGGCATCCAAGGGAAGATGGTCCAGGTACTCGTCAAGCTCTGGGAAATGAAACAGCTGCAGCGGTCCATAGACCAGCATTTGGATACCCATAACGACAATGTGGGACAGCTCATTGGGTGTTGTGGGACATCCAAACCACTCTGTGCAGAGCTTTTCCCCAGACATCTACCCAATCATGTAGCCAACCTACATCTGAGTCATCAACATCAGTTGTCGCCACAGGAATGGGGGCCTCAGCAGAAGATGAGGCCTCAGACACCTTAGAAGCCTGCATCAGTTAATTCCCCCTGCAAACATAAGATGGGACGTCCACAAACAAATCCAGGAGCAACGCACCTACCCAACCCAGGAAGTAGAGTTGCCCCTGATGTCTCCTTTGAGTGTAACACATCGACTTTGCAGACTATTCCTTTCCAAATTTCAGCATTGATGGCAGTAGTTTGAAGGACTTTGGACTTCAATGGCTACAACTAAAATGTGTTCATCCACCACCACTCACAGCTTTACCCCTGTGTGTTCACCATTACACTGTAAATGTTCTGTAAATAAATCACAAAATGCATTTTTCACAAATTCAGTTGCTCTTGTTGTATCATTAACATGTGGCAAATAATGAAGTCAACACCTTGTGTATCTCCAAATGAGAGTAGAGACACATTTTTTATGCAAAGACTTGTCAAATCTGTGAAATGTCCACATGAGTATACCAAACATGTCAAATAACACACACGAAAAGTGTACAGTCTCAACACATCTTTATTACAGTGCTCAAACTGTAGGTGGTCATAATGTTGTCCGAATGTATGACACTACAACGCATGCTTTTACAACGCATGCCATTACAATGCATTTTTTACAACGCAAGTACCATTACAACGAAATTTTTAACAATGCATACCATTACAACGCAAAGTAATTTAGATGACAGAAAAGTACCATTACAACCAAAAACAATACAACGCATACCATTACAACGCGAAAAAAAATATTTATAAATAAAAATTAATTTTGTAAAATACCTCCTGGGACGGGATGCAAAGGGAATAGGGATTTTGGGTGGGGAAGTGTATTAAAATATGGAAAGACACTAAACACATATTTAATCAAAAACGAGCATGTGAACAAAAATAATACTCGAGTATTAAAATGAATACACCAGTATTACAATTTAAACAAACAGTATTAATATTTATTTAAAAACAATTTTCAATACATATTAATAATAAAGCAACATAAAAAATCACATAAAGGGAACTAATCCGAAAAAAACTTACTAAGACATAAACATAGCCGCCATTTTAAAAACAAAGGTAAAATCAAGTCCTACAACACTTTCCATGACCCAAACACCAAGCCACTTAAAACAAAATGGAGGACTAAACGCAGTTCAAAGGATAAATCACTCACTTTTAAATATAAAATTTAAAATATAGGTTCACACATAAAATGAATCAGAAAAAAACACACATTAAAATGTTACTTTTCTCAAAATTTCTGGCGACACCCACAAAAAGCTATAAATACAACTAAGACACCATTTTGAAACCAGTAGTTAATTGACTACCAGGGAGAGCAGACGGATTTTCCTTACACTCCTACCTTTTTCAAGCAGCAACAACTCGACAAAAAGAATACATCACCTCTGATAAAATCAAGTAAGTATAAGTCATAGCAAATAAATAAATAGCATATTTGTGAATAATTTAGTACAATTTATTAAAATAAAATAATAACATATTTCAAATTTCACCATACTTGAAAATCAATTCAAGAAATTTGTAAACACAGACAATTATAAAGCGAAAATAGTTGTAAGTACATTTAAAAAAAATATATATAATTTAAATGAATTTTTGAACTTTAACATGCAAAAATGTTTAAAGGAATCTTTTGAAACGATAAAATGTAACACGTTTCTATTTTTTTTTTTAAATGATTTAATGTCTAAAAACTTAAAAATATTTAGTAAGCTAAACAGTATAATATTTTCAATTTTCCAGCTTACTAAATAATTTTTAGTGAAGAAATAATTTCATCATAAAAAGTTTGAAGACAGAACCCAGACAACTTATACCAACTTCTTTTTCAAAGGTAAACAAATTAAACAGTAAAGCAGTAAATCATTTATGTACACGGTATAACCTTCTTTTTTTTATATTTGCTGAATTCCATTAAATCTGTTAAACCATAAAAAATAAAAGTTGAAGATTTACAAATGTAATTCAATTTTTAAATAACATTTTAAAACCTGAGCATATGCAAGTTCTAATGAATTTTTTTTTCAATACAGAAGGGTTTTAAAAAATAGACATAAAACATTTGTTTTACTCCTACACCCCACAACAGATAAATAGATAGAAAAAGAAACTTGGAAAACCGAATCGAAGGACCATCTGAAAACCATCCTCTTTCAAAACGAGAAACCATCCACCAAACAACCAAATTAAACTAAAGGTAAGTTAAAATGGAAAAAGCACACGAAATTAACATTCATCAAAGCGCAAAGAAAAACAAGAAAGTTCGTCTAAGCCCAAAGACAAATCAAAAAAAGGTAAGAGAAGAGTATTGCATGTGCATTAAATAATTTGACAATTCCAGAGAGGAAATAAAAGTAGGAAAAAAGTGGTAAATGCACTAGTAAAAGTTTGAAAAGAAACTCAACAGGAATGAAACATTAAGGAAAATTTAAAATAATGCAGCAGAAAAGCATAAAATTAACCACTATTAAATCCTCTCAGACATAGCACTCGAAAAAGAAAAGGACACAAAACTAATATTTTCTATTTTATATTGTAAACAGGTCAACATATTAAAGAGAGAACATTGCAAAAAAGAAGACCAAAAAACAACATATTCTGAAAGTGCCAACCAACCAAATATAAAGGTAAACAAAAGAAACACTTTTTAATACTATTAAATAAAATTCCTTTTAAAATTTACTATTCTAACTCCTGGGAGATGTTGAAGAAGGGTAAGTGTTGGTAATTGTAGAGATTAAAAATACTATTCTAACTCCAGAATGCAGTAGCAGTAGTGTTAGTGTTGGATAAAGTAGAGGTTTAAATTACTATTCTCACTCAAGGAAGGTGTGACAGTAGAATAACTGTTGGATAGTGTAGGGGTAAGTGTTTGATAGCGTAGGGTTTACAATTACTATTCAAACTGCAGAAAGGTTTAACAGTAGGGTAAGTGTTGGATAGTGTAGGGGTTAAAAATTACTATTCTAACTGCAGGAAAGTGTAACAGTAGGGTAAGTGTTGGATAGTGTAGAGGTTACAATTACTGTTCTAACTCCAGGAAGGTGTGAAATTAGGTTAAGTGATGGATAGTGTTGGGGTTAAAACTCCTATTCTAACTCCAGGGATGTGTAGCAGAAGGGAAAGTGATGGATAGTGTAGGAGTTAAAATTACTATTCTAACTCCAGGAAGGTGTGAAAGTAGAGTAAGTGTTGGATAGGGTAGGGGTTAACATTACTATTCTAACTCCTTTGAGGTTTAGCAGTAGGGAAAGTGATGGTTAGTGTAGGAGTTAAAATTACTATTCTAGCTCCAGGAGGGTGTGAAAGTAAGGTAAGTGTTGGATAGTGTAGGGGTTAAAATTACTATTCTAACTCCAGGGAGGTGCAGCAGTAGGATTAGTGTTGGATAGTGTAGGGTTAAAATTTCTATTCTAATTCCAAGAAAGTGTAACAGTAAGGTAAATGTTCGATAGTGTAGGGGTTACAATTATTATTCTAAATCCAGAGAGGTGTAGCAGTAGAGTTAGTGTTGGATAGTGTAGGGGTTTAAATTACTATTCAAACTCCAAGAAGGTGTGAAAGCAGGGTAAGTTTTAGAAAGTCTAGGGGTTAAAATTACTATTCTAACTCCAGGGAGGTGTAGCAGTAGGATAAGTGTTGGATAGTGTAGGGAATACAATTACTATTCTTACTCCAGGGAGGTGTAGTAGTAGGGTAAGTGATGGGTAGTGTAGGGAATAAAATTACTATTATAACTCCAGGGAGGTGTAGCAGTAGGAAAAGTGATGGATAGTGTAAGGGGTATAAAATACTATTCTAACTCCATGGAGGTGTAGCAGTAGGGTAAGTTAAGGATAGTGTAGGGGTTAAACTTCCTATTCTAACTCCAGGGAGGTGTAGCAGTAGGGTTAGTGTTCTAAGGAAGCAAAAACATATTTTTACAAATTCTTTTTTAATTCATTTCAAATAATGTCAGCAGATATTACTGCAAGATACATCAAATCAAACAAAGGAACCAGATTGTTAAAACATGCTGGATATATATATATATTGTAAGGAGAGAATAACTGAACCAAGAAGACATTGGAGGTGCGTGCAATATTACTCAAGGCATTGCAAAGGCAGAGCGGTTACTCTAGGTAACAGAGTTATTAAAACATCAGACCACAACCACTCTGCCTCTGCAATGGACATTGAAGTTAGTGAAACAATAAACGAAATGAAGGATATTGCAAGCATCTCCAATGACACTTCTGGTTCAATTTTAAGGGAGGTTGCTCAGCATGTCCCTAGTCATGTAGCTAGCAGTATGCCAATAATTCCTAATCTGAGAAGAATAATTCAAAGAAAAAAACAGGCAAGTAACCCACAGAGAACTACTCCACAAACCTATTCTGATATCCACATTCCTCCTGAACTCACTGTATCTTTTTCTAATGAACCTTTCCTCCTGCATACCCAAAACCCTCTTAAACGTATACTTCTCTTCAGTACACCCCGCAACCTTGTCAAATTAGAGAATAGTGAAATATGGATGATGGATGGGACATTGAAAAGCACGCCCCATCCATTCACTCAAATTTACACTATTCATGCAAAAATTAACAACAATGGAGTCCCCTTAGCGTACAGTTTGCTACCTGACAAACAATCCACAACCTACACTGAACTATTGACAGTGATTAAAAACAAAACATCAAACAAAAGTCCTAGGAAAATTATTATTGATTTTGAATTTGCAATGATAAATGTTATTACCAAAACGTACACGGATACCCAAATTCAGGGATGTTTTTTCCATTTTTCCCAGGCATTTTGGCGTAAATTACTAAAAACATCCCTAGTTGTGGATTATTCTTCGGATAGCAAACTGCAATTTGAATTAAAAACACTAACAGCTCTTTGCTTTGTTCCTCCTGAAAGTGTAGACGAATACTACACTGCAATTACAGAATCTGAATTTTATACAGAAAACGAGGAAAAATTGGCACCCTTGCTAAATTATTTTGAGGACACATGGATTGGGCATCTAAGCAGGTCGGGTCGCAGGAGGAAACCACATTTCCATGTAGAGTGGTGGAACTGCTACACGAGCTGCTTAGAAGGAGAAGCAAAAACAAACAATGCCATAGAGGGATGGCATAACTCCTTCAATCATACAATTGGTAAACCTCACCCTAACTTTTATAATTTTTTGGAAACTTTGAGGAAGGAGCAAAGTTTCCAAGAAATGAGAATCTCACAAGCATTAACAGGTAGTCTAAAACCACGCATCTCTAATAAATCCAAAGAAATGTCTGAGAGACTCTTGGGTATCTTACAACAATTTTCGTTGTGTGTGGCTTTAGACTACCTAGATAATGTTGCTCACATACTGTATTATCAACTCTAACTACAACCTTACTTTCCTCTTTTGCCCTAAATTCATTAAACATTTCTATTCAATTGGCATTTTTTTAAAAACATTTTTCCAAATTTAAAAGTCGGGTCACCTTACCTTAGATGTCTTCTATCTTCTTCTTTTTTTCTTTTAAAATCCCAAACAAATCCATTTTTGGGTGAAATCCATCAACATATCCACTCCAGTGCAAGAAAAAAGTAATCTTTCTTCTTTTTAAATAAGCATTTCCCAAAATGTCCTAAATGAAAAAATCCATTATTCAAAGACGATAATCCTTTAAATATGTGTAAAAACTGGACAAAAAAAGATCGAATCACATTTTTCAAAACGATATCCAAAACCAAATCCAATAATTCCTTCTGTTTCCAAAAACCATCTTCAAAACCAAAATCGATCCATCTCCAACGATTCTTCTTCGAAATCCACGATCCATCTTCTTTCTTCTTTTACGATTCCGATTTTGGAAAAACCAAAATACCAAAAAATCTTCTTTTAAATCCACTACTCAAAAGATCTCTTTTTAAAAATCTATTTTTTTTAAGAAAAACTCCAAATGTAATCCAAAACATCGTATTTGATCTTGTTCTTAATCCGGGTTTTCAAACACATTTTATAATTTCTTAAAAACATTGTATATACATTTTTACACTACACAATGATAATAAATTACTATAAACAATAACATTTACATAATTAATACTAAAAACAGGTGACCCGACAACGGCATACTCTACCTAAATAATCAGCGACATGCTAAAAGTGTGACAATAACTTAAAAACTAAAATATACTACTCCTCCCTATTCTCTCCTTATAATATATATACTTTGGCCGCCCGGTTGGGACCACAATGATGAAGCATGACACCAACTAGGTTGGTGTGTGAGGGGTCTTTTAATAACACCTAATGGGTGCATGTTCACACTACTTACAGTGATCTAACTGCATACACATAGTGGGTCTGATCACATTGTTTAAATTTTACATATAAACAACTCACAGACAGCTTCAGAGCACAACTCAACTGAATATTCACATATGGAATGGGCGGAGGATCTAGTATCAATAAGGAGAAGTGGAATTGGGAGTTATATTTGGGCAAATAAGCCTCACCCTACAGGGGACAAGGCCTGACTGTGTCAGGAGTAGTGCTGTAAATCATTATGGTCCTGTAGCCCAGCAGCTCCTTTGAAGTTCCCAGACACAGTATTAGGTAATACCACCGACCTTAATAGCTGTTAATTGGCTAAAATGAGGGCTGGCGACTGAGGTGAATGCCCTCACCTGATACTTCTTTACAATGACCCACATTGTCAATGTGTGTCTTTCACTAATGACTGACTCGCACAGGTCGGTTGACAGGTAATGTTTGTATAGCTTTCACTATACTTCCCGATTGCACATCTGAGACATGTGCAATGAGGATAAAGGTACACTATTGGTGGTAGATAGAGGTGTGGAACACATGTTTGTCTAAAGTATCCCCAATCACAATGCACTACCAAATGTAGAGTTAGTGCCATCCCTGTTAAAGTGCCACATTTGCCTAAAGCAGTGTCCTGTGACAGAAGCACAAACAAGACGAATGGTAGCCTACTCACTAGGTATTTCATTTCTACACACCCCCCAATGAGATGTAGTCCTGAGTGTCACACAAACCAGCCCTTAACTTTTGACCTTAGTCCTTGTATGTTGTGTAAACGATGTTACCCTCCCCTAAGTACCAAGTGCATCAATGCAATGGGACTGGTAGTAAAGGTGTCTGGGCAGTCATGCCCAGGTCATGTACCCTCTAGAATTCCAAAACGATGAACTGTCTGTCATGGTCCCTGACATCACTTTCCATCTAGGATTGCCTTGGGCTACATGATGTTAGTGGGCTGCCTTAGTTTGTGCATGTCATGATCAGCCTTGAGGTTTACCATCACACCGAGCAGAATAGAGCCTTTTCATGCATTGTTTTGGATTACCTTGTGACATGGACACACAACACAGTGATTCTGAGGTGACCACTGGCCCAGAGGATGAGCGGAGTGCCCTGGAGGAGCAAGACAACAGCACCTCAACATCTTCTTCGTCACCCTTTGGTGGCCTCTCCCTGATGGTGGGAGACCAAGCTGAAACACCATCCACTACATCTAGGTCTGCCACCCCTTCCATCTCAATCCTCCCTGCTGCTCCCCAAACTGCTGTCCAGGCCTGCTCCTCTAAGCAGAGGAGAGCCTCCTTCACACCAGGCACCTCAGCCCCTTCCCCTGTTCTCCCTCATGCCCTGTGTGTGGAGGCAATAGATGTCCTGGGCCAAATCTTTGTGGGTCTAACTACAGTGCTGAATGCCCTCCAGGAGCATGGCACCAAGCTGACTTAGGCATTTGCCTACTTGGAGGGCATACATTCAGGCTCTTTCATCCACACTCACAGCAGCCTTTCAAGTCTTGCAACCACCCACCACACCTCCTGCTCTATATCACTCCACAGTCCATAGCCCAACACCTGCCCAATGCACATGCACACATGAGTATGCATCAACATCACGTTCCAAATGCAGCACACTCCAACACAAAGATAAGAAACGCAAACTCAGCACATACACAGCCACTCACCACTCTCACAACAACATCCACTGATATCTAGGTAGACACCACACACCCAGAGCATGCCACATTCACATCCAAAGTCACATACTACAGACACACCACCACCAACAAAGACAACTGACATTACACAGCCAGACACAACACCGACAGTACCACCCTCTGCCACAATTGACAGCACTCACACACAGACACCACGATAACAACCCAGCCACAGACACATCACACAAAACCAAGCCCCAAAAACATTCAACATCTAAACACATTCAGAGACATAACCGCACAGCACATGCATCCTCGACTCGTATCTCACATCTCTCTACCTCAAACACAACCCCTCATCTCACTTCCTCCCAAATCTCGCAGGACCTTTGACATGTTTGCCCTTGGCATCTTTTCTGCTACTGCTGCCCACCTACTTCCCAAACGCAAAAGGGCCGGCTTTCTACCACTACTCTAGCCTACTACTTCCGAAACCACACCAACAAAACTCCCCCCCACTAAGAAAAAGTCCCTAACCCCAAGGAAGTAAGAGGAGCAGGGCCACCCCCCTTGATACCAACCCAACCCCTCCCAAAACGCAAAGTGGCACTTCCAAACCTCACTCCATGTCTTCCCACAGAAGACCAAAAGATCCAAACATGCCCCCTCTTGTATTCCCCCAGTACCCTTAGGGGGTACAAAACCCTACATATGGTCCTTCCCAGCCCTCTTAATATCAAGACCAGCCCTCCCACAGCCCAACCCAGCCCTCCCAATCCCGAGCCCTGCCCTCCCACTGCCCAACCCAGCCCTCCAAATTCCGATCTGAGTCTTCTCAAGGAGTAATTCAGCCCCCCTCAACCCAAACCCAAGCTCACCCATTTTGTTCCTGAGAGGTGCCTAGCCTGCTCAATAGATGCCCCTATCCAGGGGAGGTTTCTCTAGCAATGATCTGATTGGCAGGTTTCGTAACACAGCAGTGTGCTGGACCACCTGTTAGCTTTCTGTACCGGACATTGGCCTTTGTGCTTTAACATTGAAGTTATTGTTACAATAAAATCTCATATTTTTTTGTCTACATAGACCTGTGTCCTGCCTTTGCTAATGATGCGGACGGCTGTTAGTGGATGTTCAGTCCTGAAAGAGTTTACTTGTGCTTGTTTCACCTTGATAGATGATCCATTGGCAGTGGTAAGTATGTTCAGCTCTTGGGACAAGTAATGCAGTTACAGAGGGTGAGGCTCAATGTTAAGTGGATGCATATCTGGGATGAATTCCTATTGAGGCACACATTGCTTATCTGGTCTCTGCTATGGTAAGTATGGCGTCTTGATTTCAGCCAATGTCCACGTCAGCTACTTTGCAGTACTAGCCAAGATGTAGAGTGGAAGGGTGTTTGATGTGTGCACAATAAGTATTTTGTTACATAACACATGGGAGGTGTGGTCTTATCAATGAAATATTTTACTTTGGAGGCACATGTGAGCATTTCCATGTGTGTTCTTTTAACCAAAAAATACTTTGAATCAGGGCAACTGCTGTTGCTGTGTTGTTTTTTAGGGACTTACACTAACACATTGGCCACATGTGCATGCCACTTGGTAAAAAGGTAGGTTGTCCCTATTGTACACCATGTCACTAATCTTATGCACATGGAGATATTAATGCAGTTGCTATGTGCTATGTGGCCTTGGCCACTTGCCTTCCAGGAGTCCACTAGCGTAGGTTGACCCAAATCAGCAGGGAGTAGTGACAGTGTGGCTGTCAAATGTCTGTGACTGTGGTTTGTGACTTACCCATTTGGCTGCCTTTCCATCTCAATGTGGGGGCTGTGTGCTATCCCAGGACAGTGCATCAGCAATGGAGAAAAATAGTATTTCCCTGAGACAGGTTTACTGATGTTTTATTGAGGTAACACGATGACAAAGCTCATTAAGTATTTGAGGCTGTCACAGGTGATGTTTACTACGGAAAATGCGAAGATGTGCAGTATGTTTACCCTTAATTTTGCACACAGCATTACACCGGCTTCTCAGATGTTAACACATGTAGAATTTGTAAGTGTGTGTCCGTATATAGTCACTGATCTGGACATAGGAGTAACCAATGAGATGTGAATGGAAACTGACTCTATGTGAAGTTGCATACAGGGAGACTCTAGATAGGTTTGAACCCGGTCTACAATGGCCCTAACCATGTCCGCTGTGTTATGGCTACAGGGAGTGGGGGATATAGTTTCTCCCCACCTTTATTGATGTTGATTGAGTGACAGAGTTGGTCATGAGTGCCTTCAGTCAGGTGATGCACAGTCTGTAGATGTTCAACTGGGATGTTTGTGCTACCCACACTGACACATACACAGACAGTCTGTCTTCTGTGTTGTGGTGGACTTGCACAGTGTTGTGTATTTGTAGGTGTGAATCCTGCTACTCTTATGCTTCACAAGAGGACTTTGAATGGACTTTAGGGGGGCTCCTACAGGTGCGTGGCTGATGTACATAAGGCCTAACTTCCACACATGTCACCTGTACCTCTGTGATTGGCATATTGTACCACACAGTGACATGTATTCCTCCTTGGCACATAGCACAACATCTTGGTATCTGAGACTAAAACTTACTTTGCTTCAAAAGGTGACAAGGACAATTGTTTTTTCCCAATGGTTGTTAGTCGCATTTGTTGTTGAAGACTCTACTCTGTCTTACTTAGAGGAAACTTTGGTGATGCTTCCGTTCTGGCCTGCCAACAGTGGGTATAGACTGTTATGAGTGTGTTTGTTGTTCAATCTGTGGCAATGGAAGGTGGTACTGCTGCTGATTTAGGTACATTTTGCACCTTGAGTGTGTGGAAAATATGGAATATGTGTTGGGTACCTTATGGGCATCTGCAATGGCAACCTGCCGGGAGTCACGACGGACATACCCCAGGACACTGCAAAGCCTGCTACACAACTCACAGTTCTCATTCTTTATTTCAGTCCCTTCAGGCCACCCAGGACTTGCAGTGAGTTGATTCTAACTGGGGTTTTAGAGGGAGGGGCGTGCCTTATGTAGTTGTGGCCGTGTCGTATGACACCTTTACTGTGCATTGGTACTTATCCTAGTGTGCCACCTGACATGCATTTTGAAGCTTCTGTCATTACTTTCAGATATCTGATACAACTGACCTCACACCTAGGTCACTCAGGACTATTGGCTTGTAATGGGTTGTGAGTTGCATAGGATCAATGGACAACAGCTATGGCTTTGTTGTTTATTTTGGAACAGCTTATCTTCTGAAGTGATGAGACTGTAAGTGTACTGTGATGAGTCCCTTTGGAGTTACATCACAGGTAATGCAGGGCGGTACTGCTGCTGATGTCATTTGAGCCTTTGTGGATCCTCATGGCTACAATAGAGAGCCTGATGGATAGCCATCTCACCACATTCTTTTTCGTGTTACCGGTGCTCATCCGGACCCGGACCAATGAAGGCCTGAGGCCCCTTCATGTCCACCTTCACTGCACATGTGTATTTTGAAGTTGTCCAAGCATGATGACTGGGACACATATTTCTCAAACACCCACAAACATGCAGACACGGGTGAGCTTCTGCTTTTTGATGGTGGCCCATCAATTTGCTAAGGGATCTCAGTGGAGGGATCAGTATGTCATTTTTGCTCCAATGGGCCTTACCGACACTGCTGCAGTTTAATTTACATGTATTCGTGTGTATGGTAATACATCAGTGGAGAGATCGCTTCTGACGTGGCTGCGGTGGTCAGACGTCTTCCAACAGGACCACAGAAGCGGATCCGACCAGCATCGTAAAGAGGCCCTTAAAAGGTATGGAAGAACATTGATGATCTTTAGTTTGGCTACAATTTAGTGGATCACCCATGCCATGACAATCTTCACAGATACTGATACATGTTAACGTGCTCAAGTTCATGAGAGCTGATCCACCATGAATAGTGAATCATATGGCAACAAGATAAAAGAAGTTTAGTGTAGCTAGTATTTATACCCATGTCAGTTTCCAAGTAAAATTGATCGAACACTGAGATTTCTTGTTACAAACCTACTGGAGTCATGTACAACAGTACAAGATCGCCTCCATACAGGAAGTAGCCAATATGATGCTCATACACTTTTGGGGGAAATGAATTTGAAGAACAGAAGATCTTTGTTATATCTGCCAGAACCAGGCGGAATAACAATCGATGAATATACAGCCTTGCTTAAAACATTATTGCATCTCAATTGCAGCAATGAAAAGTTGTGAGCTATCAATTGTCACCTCCATCCATGTTTGAAAGTGCAAAAGTTTAATTATTTCTAATGGGTTTCCCCCATATAATTAATTTAGTGTATAGTTTCTCTCTAGTAACAGAATGCAGCCAAAAAAGTACACAAAGTGAACAATTCACAAAACATTGAGCCATAATGGAACAACCCACTTGGATACTGACCAGTTGTGGCCGGCATGACTCGCAGGGTGGGGGGTTTCACACGGGGGATAAATAAAATAGAAAAAGAAACTTACCTTTCTGGGTCCCGTGCCGTCGCAGCTCCTGGCCAGGTCCCGTATTCCTGCTCTTCTGCTGAACAGGAAGCAGGCAGCCTCCCTCCCCTCTCCTAAGCCAATCACAACGCTGCAATGGCAGCATTGTGATTGGTGGGGACGGCGCTTAGCCGGGCGCCTATGGGGAGGCCATTTTCTCCATGTAGGCTGCATGCAGCCTACATGGAGAAAGGGGAGAGTGTGCATGACTGGTTTGGTCAGCCCCAGAGGGGCCAACCAAACAGTCAGGGCCTGCAAAATTGAGCAAGCCACTCCTCCCCGACCCGATCACCCGCCCAGCCCAATCGAACACTTCTGCTTTCTCACAGTGCGAGAAGCAGAAACATAAAATGGTAGTTTTACCATTTTATGTTTCTGCTTCTCGTACTGCGAGAAAGCAGTGAGGCGACACTCCTCCACCCTTATGGAGGAGGGGCCCCTGTTGTTGACTCTTCAATGAAATCAGGTCTAAATATACTACCCAATCACACAAGGATTCCGTCACTATCAAAATGTTTATATATACAATCAATGAACAGATATGAATTGATAACAGGCAGGATTAGTATGATCTCTATTTTTAGGTTTGGTTTAGCCAAGACCTTTTGATTTTACTAAAAATGTTTATTTATAATTACTAGAAAGTGGCTTTCAGCCACTTCTCTTCATTTATTGGCCTGTTGTTTTGTCGTTCACATTTTGCTTCTGCCCACTATGCCTTATAGCATGGGAAAATGGGTTAGCCTATTTCGGCCACTGGTTAAGTTCACTTTAAGTGACTCCATATTGCTCTTTCACAATTAGCACATCTGCACACAAGGTAGTCCCTTCAGTGGCATTGTTTTTACTTTATAATTGCTTTAGTGCTGCCTTCGTGCATAGATCCTGATGTGAAACCAGGACGCTTTCTAGCCCTTCACTGCCCAGGCAATATTCAATGCTTTATCAGTTCTTGTCTCGTGACAATGCTGTTGTAAACTACGGGAACACCCTCTACGCTGGAACCACAGCCAAACTCCAGAAAAGACTCCAGCGCATACAGAACGCTTCGGCACAACTCCTGAACATCCCCCGTCACAGCCACATCTCTGCCCATCTGAAAGACCTGCACTGGCTCCCCGTCAGCAAGAGGATCACGGTCAGACTCCTCACCCACGCACACAAGACTCTCCACGACATGGGCCCCAAATACCTCAACAACCTCCTCACATTCTACACACCCACCCGCCAGCTCCGATCCGCCAGCCTCGCCCTCGCCTCAGTCCCACAAATTCGCAAAGCCACCGCCAGAGGAAGATCCTTCTCCTACCTGGCGGCCAAGACATGGAACTCCCTCCCCACCCACCTACGGCTGACCCAGGACCACCTCTCCTTCAGGAAACAACTCAAGACCTGGCTTGAGCAGTAGAGACTTCCCCCCCTCCCAGCGCCTTGAGACCCTACCGGGTGAGTAGCGCTCTTTACAAATCTGTATGATTGATTGATTGAAAATAAAGTGTCCTTTGTTTGAGTGTTGTTATTTCACAGCATAACATATTGTGTCCATTTGAACTGTTCTGTATTGTTATTTTCTTTTTACTATGCATGCATGACACAGACCAAAAGCTTCAGTATTGTACCTGTGAATTCATAAGTGTAAAATTATTAAAAACACGGGGGTATATTATCAACAACTAGCGATAATTTTTGTCTCTAACTTGTTTAGAGACAAAAATTATCGCCGCACATCGGCGATTTTTATCGCAGATAAACCTTGCTATTAGCAAGGTTTATCGCAAATGCGATAAAAAACGCCCGCAATGCATGAATATCGCTGAAAAGTCAGCGATATTCATGCATTATCGAGCAAATGCTCTTAGCCATGTTATCCACCTCCCATTGGATAACATGGCTAAGAACTGCTCAGGGCAGGTGTTAGCTTTTGGAGATATTCGCCCTTAGCGCAAATATCTCCAAAAGTTGGTAATAGGAGATAGCGATGTTAGCGACTATTTCCAGTCGCTAACATCTTGGCACGCCCACTTTGCATATCATTAGTGATAAATATCACTGACATGCAAAGTTGGGCCCATGATGGTCGCTATCTCCTATTAGCTGTCGCTAACTGGTGTTAGCGACAGCTTGGTAATAGGGAGATAATTTTATCTCCGCTTTCTTGGCTTTTAAAGCCAAAAAAGCGGAGATAAAACCCCTTGATAATATACCCCACGATTATTCTGGTTTTTTAAGAAACTTTGCCCAGGAGAAAATCAGCCTTCTTACGTTTAATTTGCATCACTTGCAACACTTTTTAAAATGTTTTTCCTTCTTCCCTCTCTCTTTGTTTCTTTCCTTATTTCTTTCCTTCCTTCTATTGCTCTCTTTTTTCTTTCGTTCTGGTGTCTTTTCTTCCTTTCTTTCCTTTTCAGTCCTCCTTTCATTCCTTCTTTCTTTCTTTTCTTCTATCTTGTCTTTCTTTTTTCTTTATGTCCATCTTTCTTTTCCTTCATTCTTTCCATCTTTTCCTCCTTCTTTCTCTCCCTCTTTCTTGCTTTCTTTCCTTGTTGCTTTCTTTCCTGCTTTCATTCCATATTTTCATTGTTTCCTTCCTTTCTTCTATTCTTATTCTTTCATTTCTTTCTTGTCTTTCTCTCCATTTTTCTAGACTGCTTCCCTTCTTTCTTTTTTTTCGTTTTAATTTCTTGCTTTGTATCTTTACATATTTTTTTCTAGTTTTCTTGTTTCTTTCCCTCTTTGTTTCCTCCTTTCCTTCTTTCCATATTTCCTGCCTTCTTTTCTTTTCTTTCCCAAAGGCTGGCATCCAATGGTAGAGCGATTGACCTTCTAGGTTTGTGTTAGACAAAACACTTTTATTTTACTAAAATAATATGCATGCGATGGTTACTAATAGGGGTTTTCGTCCAATGGTCTGTGGTTGTGCCATCCACATTTTTCTCCAACACAATCAGGCAAGAATCAATGGACAATCTGTATACCCACTTCAGCTACTGGCTGACTTCAGTATGAGTTATGGCATACTTCCCTTTACCAATGAACACATCCACACAGAAAGGAGTTCCCTTCAGTGCCAGGGAGTATTGCTATGACGATTGGTCTATGATTAAACTGAACATGATGACCCATTCCAAATACTCATATGAGTGAGATGAAACTGTATCCCTTTCAGAATATGTAGACGATGAGTATTCCATCAGGGCCTTATTAATGTGGTCCCTGGTCAGGTCTACTTCTTCGCTTTGACCTGAAGATCTAAAGTGGTTACTTTAAGGAACAAAGGCCTATACATTATCTATATACTGAAACTTAGAAGATTATCTGTGACCACCCTCACTCTGTCGGAAATCATTTTAGAGTACATAATATTATTTGTTACCTCTCTTCCTCAAACAGTTAGTCCAATCCCACTGATTTCAAATTAGAGGACTGGGTTTCCTTCAGTACTTGGATCCTAGTAAAAATTGATAATAGCCTGTGTCTTTTTAGGGGCCTTGGTGTATCATCCTCTTTTCCATTTCCAATTGATATAAGAATAATGTGCACACTTCATTCCATTATCATTACCATCTAGCAAAAATATGGTTGATTTACAAGTATCCAACATCTTTGAGTCCCAAAAACAGAAACATTTTCAGCAGCTTGCATCCTCTCCCTCATCGCCAGCTTAGAAAATCCAGGTTGCCTCCTTTTACTTCCAGATGAAATATCATGCGTTTACCCATTTACTGGTGAGATTTTGCCAGCCATTATTTTCTCAAAACGCTTACTTTCTTCTCTTTTAGTTTTCCTTTTTATATGAGGGAAGTGCATGATCCAAGATAGAACCCTAGAGATATGAACATTAATAATTGGTTCCATTAGTAAAGCTGTCTTTGAAATTTCTAGTGAGACACTTGTAGACTAAGCCTCCTTTCCAACCATTTTAAGGGCCACAAGCTGATTTCCTGCAAAACTTCGCAATTGCTGATTGACTTACCTTATTCCTACTTAGCAGAGAGCAAGTGAAATTGATTAAGTTGTTTCTTCTTGATTGATAAAAGTGCTTCCTGAATTCCCTGCAATGTGTTCTGCATAACAAGCATACAAGTGAGCATGTTTAATGTGTTCAAAGTTCTCACCGGCTCACCTAATTCACTTACCAAAAACCTATCCCTATTGGGAACACGTCTTAAATCCTGAATTTACCTCAAAACCTCTATTGTATCCTTGAGGGATGTGGGTGTTTTCAGGCAAATATTCTTGTTTCAAGAGCGGCTACTCTGATAATTAATAGGATGCACATCGTAATTTGGCTGACGGTGTCTTGCAGACACCGCCACCAAATAGCCCTCCACACCCCGCGGATCAGCGGCAGACGGACCTGCCGTCCGCCACTGGTCCCACCGCAATCCCACCGCCATCCTAATCGGTGGGTGTTTTCTGTGGCCGCGGCGGTGAATCCACATCCTCCAGGCCAGCGGTGGCTTCCGCCGGCCCGGAGGATGCGGATTCACTGCCATCCTAATCGGCCCCCAAGTTAGGCAGTATGCAATTCACATCACGGCGTTCGACTTTACGGTGTGCAACATCACCGCGCATGACATCACACATGGCATCACAGGATTTGACATCATCGAAATTGGCATTATAAGCCACGACTTTACAGGAAGTGCATCACAAAAAGTAACATCAGATCTAAAGCCCTCACATATATGTTCAGAAGGTCTATCATGTCTATATTGGAACGCATTGCGAGGATAATAGCACACGTGAGCTGTGAAAGATGATATGTGACTTCTACACCTTGCAATCCCCCAGTTTTTATGTACCATATCCTGTACATTCATTTAGAAACGTATATAATTAATTTTACATGTAGTATGCATGTGTTGATGTAAAGCACTCTGACACCCTGCATTGGAATGAGTACGGCTATACAAGAAAAAATAGTGGTACTTAAATTATTTCAACGCCTCCTCAGGGGAAGTAAGCTCTATATAAATACAATTTGCTTTGTGTAAATACTGGGAAAGACCAACACATCTGATATTTTTACAGTGCATGCATATCAACTAAACAGGGACTGATCAAAGTGAAAAGCTGCCTCTCTTAAGTTTTTGCAAAGTGCTAACAATGTGTGAGCCTTTGTTTCCCATCCACTTCATTTGCATCAGGTGGGAGGCTCCTGACTGCTCCCAGCCTGGAGACTCGAACAAAAGGAGGCCGGATGACCACTCAAATTTGGCCTTTGTTATGGGCCCAGCAGGAATCTGAAATAAGAAAGCCCTATCCCAACCCCGCCTGCACGTTGTTGCTTGTTTCAGATGGAAAGCAGACAACGTGCAGACGATTCTGAGGGTGTCCTGGTGTTTGCAAATTACACTGGGACGAGTGCAGCACATTATTCAGTGGGGCCCAAATTCTTGGCAGGGTGGACGGCGTTCACTCTGTGAAAAAAGTGGGTGGACGTCATCCATCCATGTGTATCCCCGACTCGTGGCCTGGGTATTTTGATCATTCAGCTCTGAGAAAGCCCCAGCTTGCGTGCCACATGGTGTGAAGCAAGTGTTGGCTGAGCTCTTTTGAAGTTGTTTAATTCATCTGTCTTACTTACAAATAATTCAGTCACACTAACCTCAGCACTGTTGCCAAGGGTGGGAACTAGAGGCGCGGGGCCATGGGGTGAGCCAGCCTCCTTTGAACTATGTAACCACAAAATTGGGCTGCCCCTCGGGATTATTCCTACAGTAATCTACAGATTTCTAAAAGAGATACAACACCACTGGGGCCATCTCATAAAAAAATTCGGACTGGTCTCACACACAGCCCGATGTCATGCTTCATCATCGGCTGTCCTCACCCTCTAAGAACTTGGTTTGATAGAAGGCAGGCATACACCTGGAGACAGGGATGTACTTCTAAAGCTAAGTGATGGCCGTGGGGGAGTGATAAGTGAATTAAAACCCATTAAATTTGTCCATAAACTATGTTTATTCAGATGGTAAATGTATGGTAATTAAAAAGAAGTGAACGGTGATATGGGATATTATTTTCCCTTCACCGTGATAATTACGGTCAACATGTTTCTGCTAAAATGTCTCCGAAGGGTACGTACCATTCTTAAAGGACCATAAAGAGAGATTACAATCTATGTATTCACCTCCTTCTGCCTAGTGTTAATGAGGGAGGCCTGCCTTTAGTGCGGAGGAGGGGTTGTGATTTAAAAGCTGCTGACTAAACATAGTATATGGAAGAATGTAAAAGGTTTTAATTCACTTATCATGTCTCCAGGTGTATGCCTGCCCTCTATCAAACCAAGTTTTTAGAGGGCGAGGACAGCCGATGATGAAGCATGACACCAGGCGGTGTGTGAGGCCAGTCCGAAACTTTTTGTGAGATGCCCCCAGTGGTGTTGTATCTCTTTTAGAACTCTGTAGATTACTGTAGGAATATACCGTAGGGGCAGCTTAATTTTGTGGTTACTTACTTACAAATAAACCTGAGAAAAAGTATCAACCAGCGTCTCATTGCCACGCAGGATTTTTAAGTGAATATTGCATTACCACTTGCTCAGGATAACTTTCATAAACCCCCTGTATCACGCCTGGGTCCTTTATTCTCATATCTCAAAAAAGGCTTGACATGAATGAATGAATGACTGAATGAATGAATGAATGAACGAACGAATGAATGAACGAATGAATGAATGCTGCAGGCATCATTTGTTCATACAAAGTGAAAGAAGTGGTCTACAGCCTTGGCAATCCTGCGTGGAAGCAAATTACTCCACCCTGACCGACAGAGCCCTTGAAGATAAACACGTAATTGGTCTCTCCATGCATAACACCTCTTGGGAGGTAATATGTCAGGATGCCAAGCCTTTTCACTTCTTGGTTCTTTCTTAACATGTTGTCTAAATATCGGCGGAGGTCGAATACTAGTACCAATCCACAATTTTTGTTTCCCTAAACAGCTTGCTATTTGGTTGCTAATCGGAAATGCATCTTCCATCACAAGCCAATTTGCTGAGACGTTCAGTCTCCGTAAAATTTAAAATAATTTAGGTTAGCTGGGCACATGACGACTATTAAATATAAAGGAAGCCCTTTCCCTCTCTGGGTCTCTTTGCAAATGCCCTTTTATCTCCTGTTATATGGCCCACCATAATTACAGGGTTCACCCATTTACCTCAGGCTCATTGTCCCCTTCAGGTGATATCATCTGCTTTAGAGACTTCATTATGGTCGGCTCGAAATAGGGCGCATTATTTATGGCACACCACCGGGATCATAATTGATCAGGTGTGATGAATAATACGCAAATACAATGATTCCCCTCAAAAGTATTTTAGTCATATCACGCAGATTTCGGTGCTTTCCTCACCAAAATCTGCCTGTTCCGTTATTTTTACTCTGTGAGAAATGCAGGAAGGGGATGCGGTGCTTGTAAGCTTCCTTGTAATCACGATGTGTGCTGGAAAAGGAGTTACAGCACATATGTAATTAAAAGGGCCGACTGTAATCGGGGCCTGAAGCTAAATCTACAGGAGGAAAACAAGAGGAAACTACTATGTGAATCAGATGCAGAACTACTGATTCCCCCTCTTTATCCAGCTGAGCCTAAATGTCTCACACGTAGTTCCCCGCTTACTCGTCCCTTCGAGAGTTATGGGTATTCTATATATGGATAACTGCTGTTGGGGTGGGGGGAGAGGTAGACGTAAAGGAGGATTTTATTGGACTCTCAAAACGAGGCCATTAGTAGGGCCTCCAATATTCCCCAGTAAGTAGCGCATTGAACTCCCCCACTCTAGCAGCTTAAGTGGGGGCTGTCACTGGACCATATGGGCTGGTGAACTGCATTCCACTAAAAGGACAGCAATCCAACTGAAGCTATTAGGTCCATGCTCCAGCTGAAAGAAAAGGAAGTGAAGCCAGCAGGCTCTGGCAATTTAGAAGGCAGCAAATAAGAGTGACTAAGAAGTCAACGAAAGGCAAGCAATGAGTGGACTACAAGCCCCTTGTATTATGCAATATCTCTTGCAAGCGAGACCGCATGCACAGCAGGCACTGTCGCAGGCGAGACCTAATAATCAAAACCATCCATACTAAAAATGTCTGTGCATTTATAGAAGAAATGAAGCTTGGCATGAGAGCATAGCTATATTTGCAGTACTTCTGAACGTTAAATACCCTCAGGCAGCAGCAGCCAGAAATAAACGTAGAATTTCTCATAAAAGGCGAAGCACATTATAAGAAAGCCAAAAATGCTTTGGAATAATTAATTGTTTCCTTTGTGAGGCCCAAGGGCAGCGTGCTGGTCCATGACGTGCTGTCACCCCAAGCAAGGTCCTTCCAGTATCTTCTAGTGAATAGGCCGGGCTCCCTCAGGCAGCTTTAGTAATTGGTATGAAATGTGAGCAGCGAGGTGTGTATCTGACAAAACAAAGCAGAAGGTGTGTCGTCAAAAGAAACAAAAGAAGGTACGAACCCTGAGTCAACCAAAAGGCAAAAAATGGAAAGTTGCAGGGTAGGGCTTTGACCACAAATTTTAAATGAAAAATTCAAAGGAGGTGGAACCTCCAAACCCACCTTGCAGCAGGCATGCTCGCCTCTCTGTGCTTGAATGGAGGCAAACACATGGTTGCCCTTACGCCCCACTACTTTCAAAATTCACCAGACACCCCTGGTGTTGATACCAGTGCTTACTCAGCAGCTGCACTTAATTGTCAACACCGGCTCTTGTGACAGTCTGCCACAAGGTTGCACTGTCTGGCTGATTTAGAGATGACCACAACAACAGTTAATCATTACTTCAATATATATCAAAATAACTATTACCTGCCTTCCAAGCTATTTGTATAGCTTTGGGGGCCTGGAGCAGTCCGAATTGTCACACTTCTAGAGGTGTGATGGTTAGTAGTTGTGTTGTTACTATAATTAGCAGCATGGCAGGGACAATGTGTGGTGCAAGCCGCAGTGGTCTCCTGATAGGAACCATAGCACGTATCTGTTTACAAATTAAGCACTGGACTTGATACTGACACAATTAAAGTGACAAAAAGGGCAAACGCCCTCTATCAACCATAGGAGACTAATGATGGAACTGGGCCTGCTTCAATAAAAAGACAAAGGTTAACACTGAGCTTGTTCTAAATAGGAGGATAAAATGGACCTGACTCAGCATCAAGCAACAAAGGATGGCACAGAGATTACTATTCAAAAGAGACTCAATGATATTGCATATCCTGAGCCAATCAAAAAGTATGCCACAGATACAAAAGATGACAAGAGCCCCTCTCCAGCAAAACACACAAGATGATGGACGGAATGGTGAACAATGGCAAATCCAATCAAGAAACAACAGATGACACAGGACCAAAACACATCAAGAGAGGATAAAGAATGCATTCCTGATTGTGCAGTAATTAACACTCAGAGATCAGTCCCTAGACAATGCCAGTTTGGCCCTCCGAGCAGCCAAGTTCTGTGTACCTAGTGTTAGAAATCGGGTTGTTGGTTGACTAGGTTATGAGCCCAAGTCAGGTAGTAACCACAACTCTAGTGAGGTTAAGAAGCAGGCAGAGACTAAATTAACCTATGCTCACCCTCTGGTAGCTTGACACAGAGCAGTCAGGCTTAACTTTGGAGGCAATGTGTAAAGTATTTGTGCAACACTTCAAACAATAAAACAGTGAAAACACTGCACAAAAAGATTCCATACCAGATTTCAAAAATATAACTTAATTTATTAAATAAGACAAGACCAACACGACAGAAATTCAATAAGTAGTATAGAGATATGAATATTTTAAGAATAAACTGTAAAATAGAGCTCAGATTCAAAAATCACTTTTCTGGGCTATCTGGTGGCGCTGAACTGGGACAAAATCAAAGGTTCATGCCAACCGCAATGGTACGTGGGCAGGATACAGGGACCCAGTGAGGTCTGTTGAACAAAAGTTCCTTGATCTGGGTTACATCGATGTCAAGAAGATGCAGGATTTAGGTGATGTAAATCCTTGCAATGGCAGGGATGCGCTGTCCTGATGTGTGCAACAGCCTTGATGCCTCGTTCCCTATAGATGCAGGGGCTGTGACGCAGAGTGCTTGTGTTGTCATCAAAGCTGTTGTCTAAGGAGATGCTAAGACAAGAGCGTTGACAGTGCTAGTTCTGAAGGCAGAGGGTAGTCTTCGAGCCACAGAAAGGCAGCGATGTGTCAGTTCTCGTCCACGCAACAGAGGTTAATGTGCCAGTTCTGGCCAAGTAATCAGGGGCAAAGCACCGGTTCTGATCCTTGTGACGATGCCAATGTGCTGGTTCCAATACAGATGAGTGGGTTTCATTGGAGCACGCACATTAGGCCTCACTCCTGAGGGTCCAGGACTGGGATGGCACCACTTGCCAGGGCAGACTCACAGATGGCTGAGTTCTGTTGCAGCAGCAGAAGAGTTGGAAGTCTTTTAGGTCCCCGAGACTTCAGATCAGGAGGCAAACCAGCAAGCCTTTGGAGTCACTCTGGTACAAGAGATACAGGACTAGTGCTTCTCACCCAGGCAGGGAAACGCCCAGCAGTAGGGCAGCACAGCAAGGCAGGAGTCCCACAAAGCAGCAGTCCAGTAGAGTGGCAGTCCTTCAGCAGCACAGAAGTACTTCTTCTTGGCAGTTTTCACAAGTCCAAAATTGTACTGTAGTGGTGGTGTCAGAGGCCCAGTACTTATACCCAGTTGTGCATGCCTTTGAATTGAGGGATACTTCAAAGACAGGGCTTTGAGGTGTACAGAGGTCCTCCCTTCCTGCCCTGGCTCCAAATACTCTACAGGAGAGTATGAAGCCCTTTCTGTGGGGAAGGACACAGCCTACTCAGGTGTAAGTGAGTCTGAGGCCAGCTCCTCCATCCCATCCTCCCCGGATAACCCATTAAGTCACACCTAAGCTCCCATTGTGTGCGCTGTCTGGGGGAATACACGAAGCTCAGCTGTCACTCACAAGTGATAAGAGACAGGCAGCAGGCACCAAATGGCTAAAGTAAGAAAATGCCAACTTTCTAAGTGTGGCATTTTCCGAATTGCAATTTAAAATCCAACTTCACTCAGAGTTGTGATTTTGAAAAATGTGATTCCAGAGACACCAAACTTCAAAAGTCGCAATCTCTTTGCAATTGGCTAGTAAAATTATAGAATGTAATACGGTAATCCCAATTGTATCCTATGGGAGAGATAGGCCTTGCATTAGTGAAAATCTAATTTGAGAGTTTTTCAGTAATAGAACATGTAAAACTGAAATGTACATGTACTACCTACCCTTTAAATACATTGCACCCTGTACTCTGGGTTGTCCAGGGCCTACCTAAGGCGGAATTTACATGTATAAAAATGAGAAACTTTAGGCCTGGCAAGAGGGTTATCTTGGCAGGTGGACATACAGTATAAACTCCACACACAGGCTCCGCAATTGCAGGACTGAGACATGGTTAGAGGGCTACATAAGCGGTGGCACAATCCGTGCTGCAGGCCCACTAGTAGCATTCAATTTATAGGCTTTGAGCACATGTAGTGAACTTTACTAGGGACTTATAAGTAAATTAAATATGCCAACTGGGCATGAGCTAATGCTACCATGTTTTAGGGAAAGAGCACATGCACTTTAGAACTGGAAATCAGTGGTAAAGTGTGAAGAGTTCTAAGGCCAACAAAAACGAATTCTGAAAAAAGTAGGAGGAGGAAGGCAAAATGTTTGAATGGGCCGGGTTCCCTAAGGCAGCTTCAGTCAGGTCATTGGTATGAAATGTGAGCAGAGAGGTATGTAACTGACCAAACACAGCAGAATGCACGCCGTCAAAAGAAACAAAAGAAGGTACAAACCCTGTGTGAATCAAGAGGCAAAAATTGGAAAGATGCAGGGTAGGGCTTTAAGTGGGGTGAAAAAACAACTGGGGGTATCTCAAAGGGGGCGTGGTCTCTAGAATTAGGGATGTGACCTAAACACCTTAGCTAGAAACCTGTGCTTAGCACAGTGTGCTGCATGACTGGTATTTTGCTGTTTGTCATTGCATCCAGATATATAATACAGCAAGAAACATTTCACCTACAACAAGCCAGGACTATTGGCTTTGCCAATGATTGTTAGTTGCATAAGATAAATAAGCAACAACTATGGACTTGTTGTATATATCATTGAAAATGCTTCAGTTCCGAAATGATGAAACTGTGAATTAACTATAGCGAGTGTCTTTGAAGTTACATCAAAGGCGGTGAAGGGTGGCACTGCTGCAGAGTTAAGACATTTTTTTCACCCTGAGGGTGAGGGTAAAAATGGGAGCCCAATAGAAACCTGTCTCAGCACCTGCTTTTTAGAACAGCTGGTGCTGGGCTCAGGCAGGACCCAGCCCACTTAAAGCCTTGGTGCAGGGGCTGCGCCTTGTTCCCTGTGACCTGATAGAAACGTTCAAGCAGGGCACCTCACTGGTATCACCCACTGACCTTCCAAGTATGCTGCGGAAAGAGTGTTAGGGCACCTCACCATTGGCAGCAGGGAGCTATACAAGTGAGAATGACAGCGCAGTGCTAATGTCCACTAAGAGCAACTCTCACCATCACTTCCTCCTGAAATCTGAGTTTGTCTGAGTTTCATAAAATGATTTGCCTGAAAATGGCAGTAGATGTTGACCTTTCCTCGGTTCAGAGCTCCTAAACCTGAAGTCTGGACCTCCTGGAAATTGTACCGTAATGTGCTCTTCTGTGTTTATATCATGATAGACCGGATGTTACGTAGCAGCCCATAAAGATGGTGGTCACGCGCTCCTTAGCATCACCATAGCGACATCCTGTGTCATGGCTGAGGGTCCCGGATGTTCTGTGATACATGAATTAATTGTGCGGCTGCCAGATGTAGACAGGTTTCCTTGTACAGGAATTTTATGTACAGGAATTTTATATAGCGCAAATCACCAAGCGGTCTCTAAGCGCTTGCTTAGGGAACCCGTCCTGGTATTCCCCTGTGAGATAACCCCGGCAGGGTATCCGCAAGGTGAAAGCCAGGCATCCCGCCGCGAGGGGCCGTTGTGGAGATTAAGCAAGCTATTGCCCAGAGTCGCAGAGTGTGAACCCGTGAATCGAGTAGGCACCGGAGCGAGATTTGTCGAGTCCATGGACATTTTAGGACTCAAGACCCCGCCGAGCCGGGAATTGAACCCTGCTCCCGGGCTGACCTCTGCTTCCAGGTCTGCCTCCTCTAACCAGTGAGCCACACTTCTCCATCCTTGCAACCTTTACTGTGTCATCCTGCTGGAAATGTGTAATTTCATATGGCCACAACTACAATCTAAGGCTCCTCTCATCTGAAATTATACCACATTATATTTTAACTTAATGTTATGTTGGCTGTTTGTAGTTTACCCATTTTCTATGTGAAATGTACATTATCACTGCTCTTTTGACACCCACAATGCTCACCGTTCAGATGATGTGTTTGTTATATATTGGATAATTCGACTGAGCCTTGAAAGTGCTCGGCTGCAGTTTCTGTCTAGTGCGTTTCTTCCCGGACTGTCTGACATCATTATGATCTGCTGCCCATTTCATTGCTGTATTCAAGTGTTTATATTCAAAAGGAAAATAGTTTAACAGTCAGTGTTAGTACATGCCTGAAAGGACAACTGGACCCCTAAACTCATGGGTGCACTAGGGGTTACCATAGAGGGCTATTCTCGTTCTCCTGGATCTGTCGGCCGCATTCGACACCGTGAATCATACGGTGTTGGTGCAGCGGCTGCAGGAGGTAGGGATTGGGGAGTAGTAGGCCCTGGCCCTCCTCACCTCTTTTCTAGAGGACAGGAAACAGAGCTTGGGCTGGGATGGTTTACAATCTGACAGTTTCTACCTGCCCTGTGGAGTCCCACAGGGACCGGCTCTGTCCCCGACATTATTCAACATCTATGTGATGCCACTGGCAAGACTCGTCAGGAAACATGGTTTCACATTTTTATCCTACGCTGATGACTCACAATGGGTGATATCTTTGTCGGACAAGCCTGAGACCATATCTGCTAGCTTCTACTCCTGTCTAATGGATATTATGAACTAGATGAGCCTAAGTTTATTGAAGATCAACACAGAAAAAACCGAAGTGATAGAGTTTGGCAATGGGATGTCATTGTCGAACACTTCCTGGTGGCCTTCTGAGGCGGGCAAATGTCCTCGCCCTGTCTCGAAGTTCAGGAATCGTTGAGTAATCTTTGATGACAAGCTTGATTTCTCAGCGCAGGTCAATAGTCTAACGTCTGCCAGTTTCTTCTCATTAAAAACGCTAGTAAGATCTTTCCTTTCTTCCCTCCCAAACTACAGAAGACGGTAATGGTCGCCCTCTTTTTGTCCAAATTGGACTATTGCAACGAGCTGTTCTTGGGTATCGACAAAGCCCAGATAAAAAAACTGCAATTGTTACAGAATGCCACAGCACGATTACTCTTGAACCTTCCCAAGGGCCATTCTACGTCACAGGGTATAAGGGCGTTACCCTGGCTCCCTCTACAGCAGCAAATAGAATTGAAGACTCTCTGCCTGGTGCATAAGGCACGCTATGGAGGGGGCTCAGATGACAGCCAGGAAATGTTCATGCTTTACACCCTCTCACGAAATCTCAGATCGGCCAGTCGTGGCCTGATTTGCACCCCCAAGACTCGAAGAGCAAGATGGGGTGGGAGGTCCTTGTTCAGTTGTGCAGCAAAGCTGTGGAACAAACTGCCAGTGGCTTTGAGACTTGAATCCAATCTATTACTTTTCAGGAAAGCTCTGAAAACTCGGCTGTTTACACCTGAGTAGACTTAGCTTAGTCTCAGCTCTTCGCTTACACACACCAGCGCCAAGACGCCTCGACATTTGAGCGCTTAATAAGCTCTATATCATCATCATCATCATAGAGGTTCATGGACGTTTGCTGTGTTCTGTGATTATGGGCAAATTCAAAACACCTTAACTCCCTTAACCAAGTTTCAGTAACTTATATTGCGCAATGGGTCACCAAGCTACAATTTACAACAAAAACAGGTTATTATTATTCACATAGGCGAAACCTATTGCATTTACCAGTGCTTGTTGAAAGCAATCCCTAATATTACCACAGACTGTCTGCAACACATACAAAGGCCTTCAGTCTCCCATATCTTGCAAAACACATTAACAGTGTTCTTTAACAAATCCTAAGCTGTCCCATTTTGAAAATATATGCCTCTTTTTTAGCTGTCTGATTTCACTAATGGAGGATTAACACCCATTTGAGCCGCCTCCCTGAAAGCTGGCGGTCTTCATTCGTTTTTACAATAAAAGCATAATCTTACTAAATATTGCATATAACCCAGGTATTTGCCTCCCTTGTGCATGTTTCCCCGAACCCTTGGGCCCTAGAGGTGTCGGAGCCAAAGCTTCCCTTTGTTATTGGTAATATTCAGCACAGCAGGTGATTGACAAATTAGTTTTTAATTAATAACACGGGCAATCATTAGCAAGTCAATCCACACCAAGTGTCAGGAAGTCCAGGGCTCCCAGGCCGGATGTCTATTGGCTGGGTTTGATATGTAGGTATGTTAGAGGGTTTGGGGTGGTGCCCCCGGCTCAAAATCCTAAAGTGGGGAGACCCCATTCTCTGAACTGACCCCAAGACGAGGCTTTCCCAACACACTGGCCTAAAACACCAGTCCTTCTAAAGAAAATCAAGTCACACGGAGGAGTGACGGCATGCTGCCCCTTTATGTATCAATGTGAAAAGGAAAAGACAGCAGTGAAGTGCACAACACCTTATATCTGGTGCCCTTGGGGTGTGCATAGTCACCATAACGAACGCTTTCTTACATTTCACAAACCATTGTTTTCAGGTGTGTTTCCCCAACTGATGCAAGCATACACTTCATTATATACTGATTGTACACATGTTTTGTTTGCAAATGCTCACAGTTTGTGTAGACTTTATAACTGTGCCATAAAATATTGATTTTGGTGTTCTGCCCTCTCTGTTCTAGTTGTGTACCGAGCTTTGCAAACAGAATTTCGGGCGCGTTACATAGTTTACATTGCAAGGGACCATGCTTTCGGGTGTTTATTTTTGCATTACTATATTCCTGGAGTATTGTGGACTGCACATTGTGTAGTTTTTATTTTTCTGATCTAACATTGGTACCATGCAACAACAGACAGCAAAGCATCCAATGGGGATCGATGGCAATTGGAAATGCACATAGTTGCGTGTGGGTTTGAGTGTGGATACGTGCGAGTGCATGTATGGGTGTCTGTGTGTATGAATGCGTTTTTAGGTTTTGACTAGCCAATGCGTACGAAGTACGCATACGCTAGCAAAATCTTATGTTTCTCTGTGGGGTCGGGTATCCGGCCCCTCCTCGCCCCCTCCTCCCATTGGCTAGCTCCATAAATGGAGGCTAGCCATTGGGAGCCGGATCTGTCCGTCAAGGCCGGACCAGATTCGGGGGCGTTCCCGAGAATTTTTCTCTTTTGGCCACGTCATGCAGCGGTGGGCGGGGCTTTTTTTTGGGCTCGTCGAGGTTTGTTTGGGCCATTTGGCGGCCGACCGCCGGCCGAGGAAGTCCAGGTGAGTGGTTCCTTTCCTTTCCTGTCCCCCTCCCGCTGTTGGTTCCTTTCCCGCCCCCCCCTCCCACTGGCCGTTCCTTTCACGCCCCCCCTCCGGCTGGCCGTTCCTTTCCCACCCCCCCCTCCCGCTGGCCGTTCCTTTCCTGCTCCCCCCCCTCCCGCTGGCCGTTCCTTTCCCGCCCCCCCCTCCCACGGCCAATCCCTGCGCGGCCGGCTGGAAGTCCCGCCCCCGCAGCCCGGGAGACAGGAGAACAACCATGGCGGGCGCTCTGCCGGGCTCCCCTGAGCTGAGGGAGCCCGGCGGCATCAGAGGCGGGAGAGCCCTGCAGCACCACCAGTCGTCAGTCGTGAATACTAGAGCTGCACCCTGACAGGTATTTCTAACGGCAAGAGCACCGAGTATTTAAAACTCCACTGAAGTGCAGCACTTGGAGTCTGTCGGTGCCTCGATTTAAAGCGCCGTCGCCTTGAAGTGCAGGGCGGGCCGTCGACCTCTGCCGGTGACTTTACTGGGATGAATAAAAGGGTCACGCCCTCCCTCGGCTCTAGGATTGCTCGAGCAGTAAGCCGGGCCAAGGTCACTCCTCGGACATCCTGCGCGTAGGAAGCATCATTGTTGTAAGTGCCCGCGCGAGCCAAGGGACGGGAACCGCTTCACAGGTGGGGCGATCCGTGCAGGAACTAATCACACTGTACACACAGAGCACGTCAGAGACGGGGGGCCGGTATGGAACATGCTGTACATAAAGCACCACGCATCAGCCGCACGCCCAGTTCCTCACACCGGCTGGTACCGCCAGGCCCCGTGCAGCGATAATCCTTGATTTTACGTAGGACGCTGCAGAGCAACGCCGCTGCGCGGGGCAGATGTGCTTCTAATGGTGCAACACTACCTATACCACCGTAGCCGTAAGGGCACAGCATCCACGGGGCAGCAGGGCTCAATGAAACACCAGTGCCGCAAAACACACCTGACGGCACCAGCACTACTCTGCGGGACTGCTGCTATACGTTTAAAGGGGTGGTGCAAGCACTTCTCAGCAGTCATAATACTTGCTATACATCCGTTTAGGTAGTCTCAGCACATGTCAGCGGGGCTACTGCTGTGCGTTTAAAGGGTAGTGCAAGCACTTCTCAACAGTTATGCTATACATCCGCTAAGACAGTCTGAGCATTTCTCACCGGGACGGCTGTTGTACACTTACTGTGGTGATACAGGCACTTCTCACCTATTATGCTACACCTCAGATCCAAGCGCTTCTCGTCGGACTCCTGCAGTATGTTCAAAGTGGTGGTTCAAACACTTCTCAGCAGATATCCTATGCATCTGGCAAGACAGTCTCAGCACTGCACTGCGGGACTGCTGTTGTATCCTTAAAGTGATATACAGACACTACTCACCTATCCTCCTACATCTCAGGTTCTTTGATAAAGCAGCATGAGCACTCCTCAGAGGGCCTGCCTGCCACTGCTGGTTTAAAGTGGTAGTGCTTGCACTTCTTAGCTGTCCTGCAACACTTCAAGTCCTTTTATAAAGCAGCCCCACTACTCATCGGGACTGCTGCTGTGTGTTTAAAGTATTAATAAAGGCACTCCTAACCTGCCCCGTTACGCCGCAGATACTTTGATAAGGCACCTCCAGCTATTGTATGTTTAAAGTGGAAGTGCACGCACTTCTCGGATGCCCTGCTACACACCTGATAAGGCAGCCCTAGCAGTTCTCAGAGGGGTCTGCTGATGTATGTTCAAAGTAGTAAATCAAGCACTTCTCAGCTGCCCTTCTATACATATAATAAAGTACACCCAGCACTTCCAAAGAAGGGCGCCATGTGCTTGGTGGGGCAGTTCAAGGAAGTCTCGCCTGAGCTGCCATATGTTAGGTGGGACAGTTGTGAACCGACACTTCTCAGCAGCGTAGTGTACATACTTGTCAGTGTGGCTGCCTATACACCAACTAGTCGAGAGCAACACGTCTAATCAGGGTTTTTAATGCATAGGACAGAGGCGGCAGTGTTGCTGTGCTTTCAGGTGCCTAGACCCAGGGCTTCTGGCAGACAGCTGAGCTATTCGTTTACTGGGGCTATATACACTCAGTAGAGGCGGACAGTAGTCGCACTTTATACGTTTAGTAGGACAGAGAAACCCTCCTTGCCAGGGCTGCTCTTTATCCATGGGTCACTGAATGTCCTCTCCAGCTGTCTTCGTCTGCTTTTCGTTCGATGGGAAGCCCGTCTCACTAAGATTAAGAACGTTCAGCACAGCAAAGCCTGACACCTCAGCAGGGAAGCTCTAATAGGATTTTTTAATGTAACAGTAGGGGGTTCATCCCAGAAGATTTGCGTAAGCCAACGACGTAAAATCATTATTTTAAAAAAAAAAACGTGTTTATAATATACTGAATAGGTGTAATTATGTTGATGGGACAGAGTGAAAACTTCAGCGGGGATGGTAAACGTTTAGCGGGGTAGGACTCGCACTTCATGCCAGTGATGCTTGGCCCCAGTGGGACTTTACCTGCACTTTTTGGATGCCCTGTTATTAGTGGAGAGCGATAGCTGCACATCCTACAGAGAAGTGGATATTGTGAGATGATGTACTTTATTCACGTTTCAGGGGTTGCATAGATAGAAGCCCGCATAGGATATAGCATGTCGACCGCCTTGCTGCAGAACAGCACTGTTCAAAGCCATACACCACTGTCGAACTCCCAGTAACGAGGCATTATGCGGACACTTCTACAGATTCAAGTTTAGCAGCGGAGGGTGGAGTTCACCGAGCGGCACAGGTGCCTGTGGTAGAGGAAGCACAGGTGCGCGGACGGCAATTGTCAGCTCAGGTACCACTCGCAGCGCAGGGCAAGCTCCTACCTGCTGCCGGACGGACGCCTGCCGCTCCTAGAGGGGGAGTCCCATGCCTGCCCCAAGGCTGCTGCAACTTCCCTGCCTGAGCCGCAGGAGCGCACCTCTGAACTGCCATGTGATTCTAGTGAGAAAACGCCAGGGCAATTGATAAGCAGTGTAGAGATTGCTCATTTTATTTCATTAAGGAGAGATGGAAGAGCTGCTTGAATGAGTAAAAAAATCAAGACAAACATTAAAATATAAAACAAGTGCCATCCATCAACTTTAAGCTTTCTTCTTCCCTGGAGACAAACCGATTTCCCTTCCTTTCCTGCGCAGAATGTCCTACAGCCTCTGCTCACCCCCCTTTCGGATCACAGAAGCAAGACAAGCATGCATACATACACACTGGATTTATTGCTTTCGAGATTGCGGTGCTTAAATCATTCTGTATTTTATCTGTGCATGTGATCGAAACAAATTCATTGAACTTCAATGACCCCCCACCTTCACCCTTTCTTTCCACATGAACAATCTGCTCCGGGTTCAACATTGAACATTGAGTAGAATAAATAACCATTCTTAAAATGTGCATATCCACGTCCGCTAACGTGGCAGCAGTTACCAAGAGACTGCTAAGGGTTGACATGTAAATTCAGCAGTTCGGTAGAGTTCACTCCTACCTAGCACTGAAGTAAACAAGTAAAAATGATTTTTGAGCATGGGCAGGTTCAGGCCAGCCAAGGCTGTTTGCTTCTGAAAAGCAAAAATCACAGCAGCTCAGAAGCTGAGTATGGGGCCATAGTTGACTTTTTCGGCCTGAGTCCAGTATGCCTGGATAGGGACAATCTGCATTGGAAGGCCAATTCCAATTATCGTGAACCTCTCAATTCAGAAGATGCAGTAAGTGCCTCTTTGAGGACGGGCCTCCAACAAGGACTAAAAGCTCCAAGGACTGTTAGCAGTTCTCCTGCCACGGTGGGAACCTTGCCATTTGTGCAGAGAATTCTGTGCTGACTAAGCCTAAAGGAGGTCCTCAAACAATATTGTTGCAGCACTGGAAATTAAGAGTCATGCTTTAGTATAAAGATTGAAGAGATGGCTGATGACCCTGTTTTCGTGCCTCTGTTGCCTGCTTGTTGTGTATTTCTTCCCTCTGTCTGCCAGGTGTTTTGTGCCGTTCTACCCTCTGTTACAATCATCCCCCCCCTCGTTTTTCTGTCCTTCTGCCCTGTCTGCCTCGTGATTTGTGCCATTCTGCCCTCCGTTACAAATACCCCTTCCCTCGTTTTTGTGTCCTTCTTCCCTCTGTCTGCCTGGTGTTTTGTGCCGTTCCTCCACCTGAACTGAGCCCTTTAAAATAAGGCCATGCTCCAAAAAGTACTGCAGCCCCCTGCCCTGAACCATAAAAAACTGCCCCCTACCTCCGTGAAGTACTCTGACTCTGCTCCCTACCCTCCCTTGGCGCCTAAAACTGTCCCCTGCCATGCGGCCTACAAAGCCTCGACTTAGTAAACTGTCCCTTTTCTGTGTGCTTCGAGGCCGTAAAATGGAAGCCTAGGCACAAATGGATGGTTGTATTTGTGGGGTAAAGTTTTATTTAATGTGATTTTATGTAGCGCGAACTTTACCCGAAGGTGTCAGAGCGCTTTACAGAAGAACCAGTTGCCAAACCTAAGGACTTTCATTTACATGCGTTAAGTAAAAGATACAAACAGGAAAACAATTGAAATGTACTACATGTAGTCACACAAAGAGACTGTTGATTCTCGTTATATTTCTATATACATATGGAAGGGATATGAATAGATGTACTGCAAGAGTCACATAGGAATGTTAGAGTAGAAAGGTCTACTGCATATACTAGTGAATACAGTCATCTCTATATACAGAAAAAAGAGTTATATTTAGAGGGGTCGGAGTGGGACACAGTGGATGGATGGATGCATGATGGATGAATGTATGCATGATGCATGGATGTATGGGTGGATGCATGGATGGGTTGTTGGTTGGATGGGTTGGTGGATTGCATAAATTGTTGAGGGATTGGCTGTATATATGCATCTATCCATCCACCCATCTGTGCATCTATCCATAGACACATCCATACACCCATCCATGCATGCACCCATGCATGCACCAACTCATCCATGCAAGCATTACAACAAGAGCCCGCAGCTCTCCTTCGTCTCTCCTCGCTCCCCCTTCCCTGAGCCCGCAGCTCTCCTTTGTCTCTCCTCGCCCCCCTTCCCTGTGCCATGCCCTGCTATTGTAAATGACAATGCCATTTATTTCTGTTTAAAAAAAACATAAATAAAAAAAATGTCAAGAACAATGCCAATAGCTCTAACTTTAACAAAGGCAAAACCATTGCATTGTAAATGCTTGTTGTTCAAGGGCACGTGTGGACAAGTGTCAATTCACGCTTGTACGTGTTATTGCTAGCTTGTTTAGGACCAAAGGGCTCCCACCGTTTAGAACCACTGCAATGCTGGGAGGTAATGCACAGAAAAGGACTTAATTTGTTTAGCTTTAATAATGGTTTTATGATTCATAGACATGAGAGGCCTGGTGTCTTGGAAGTTGTAAGTGTGGATGTGTACAGAGCAGAAAGTCTGCGTTTGCTCCATTCAGAGTGAAAACGACTGCCATATAATTTCTTTACATGGAAAAAAAATTATGTGAAGATATTTTTCATCCACACTAAAAAACTAGCATTTGCAATGCAATCGGTCTCGCCTTTGGCACTTTATAAGTGTTTAGCTCTGCAGCACAATATCCTGGAAATTTTACCGCCAGGGATTGAATAGATATACAATTACTACACACTGGGTGATGCAGTGTGATTTACAACTACAATTAATATTTAAGAAAAAAAGTGTTATTTTTTTTGTGAAAAAGTAAAACGAAGATCAGCTCCGGATGAGAGGAAACATTCCCATACTCCTCTTTAGCCCTTCATTAAGATAAATGTGCATCTAACAAACTTCAAAATTACTGGTGCTGTTTTATGCAGTGGTCACAGATCGAGCTAATAGGGTAAACAGAGCTGCTTTTACCCTCAAACCCTATAAGCAAGATGAATACAAGAAAACATTTGTAATCTTGGCTCAATGCAGAGAAACAGGCATTTTTTAAGTTGTAAGCCATTATACAGATTCAGGCTCACGGTGTTTTATGTGGAGTGGCTTTAAATATTGAAGAGTGCGCAAGACATTCTTTCAAAGAAACAGAAGGAAATGTAATTAATATCACTGGAGTCGCAAGGTTGTTTGTAGCAGAACTATCAGCACTGTTTAGCTTTAGAAGCATTAGAGAGTGCAAAGCAGACAGTTTAACTTTTGTATTAAGACCTTGGCTCAGTGGCTCTCTCACAAAATCATAATGCAGTGAGTGAGCCAGCCTGGATGGGAAATGTGTTCTGGACCTTGCTGCTTCTGTCAGTCTGAAGATGAATGAAGCAATTTCTGGGGACACCCTTTGAGGAACCAAAGCCAATTACGCTCCAGTGTTCCTTTTGTAATTAAAGTTTGTGTTGAGTCCCACATTCTGCAGATTTACAATACAGGCGAACATAAAGGCACTATTGAAGACGGCAGGAAAGTGCAAGGGGCGAGGTAGGGTGGGGAGGAGACCGAATGGAGGGAATACAGGCAAGAAAGGGAGGTGGTTGAGGGAAAGGAGCGAAAGAGGGAGAGCATTGGAGGGAATACAAAACAAGCATTGGAAATGCAATAGGTCTCGCAGCATTAGAGTTAGTGCTTTTAGAATTGTTTATGGGTTTTTTTTGTAAATCTTTAGCATTTTTGTTTCCTGTAGCCAATGCTAAAGAATTACAAAAAAATTCTTCTTGTTAAAATGAGTGTTTTCCATAGGCGCCCGAGGAATGTCTGCAATGGGAAGATACGGTGTGCCCGTTAGCATTGTTAATGTTTCCAAAATACCAAATTCAACCAGGTGACTCTCAGGGTCACTCAAAATAGCTGTTTGTTTCCATAACACTTTATCTCTATAGTCTTGCGTCACCAGATTGTAGGGCCTGAATGAGCTAGATAGACGAAAGCAAACCAAGAAACTTTAGAATATCCCAGCTAGGAGGAAGTAGCAGGTTTATGTTACCTGGGTAACTTATTAGAAATCTGCGCATGCGCGCACGTGAGAAAATAGTATGAACACAAATGCCGTGTATATGGAGATAAAATCACCTTTATTAAGCCCATATTTCCCTTCTCTGTTTCTTAAAATATCGGGCTAAAACAGCTTACGCTCATGTTCTTGAGGGCTTTCGTGAATTTATACTTCACAAATATTCTAAATACAGAAATAGATATATTTAATATGTCATATTATGGTGTGAATGTATGTGCTGTCTATCCGCCTGGAGCAAGTGGCATGAGTGCGCGTGTGACGTGTGGTGAGTGTTATTAAGAACAGGAACTGTGGTACTTCCCAAACTCGGTGTCAGAGTCGTTTACATGCACCTCTGCTTCCGAAACAAACTTTTACTGCCTCAAGCACGCGGCTGTACTCCACACATCCGCTCTACGTCACATTCATATCCTTTCCCAAAACCACAGCCAAGCGGGGCGCGCACTGCGGACGCGGCTGTCTAGATTTGCATTCCTTGCAAAATCTCAGAACACACTCTATGATGTTGAGGTTTATATAGTCCGCTCTCTCCTGGCGAAAGGTCCTGGAGGGAGTCGAGAAGAGGAAGCTTATAAAACCCAGTGTTTATCGAGGAGGAGTGGTTATAGTTATACTGCCCCCCTCGTCGGGTCGTTTTCACGTGACACGCAGGAATTCAGGTTAAAACATCTAGGGGAAAGAGTGTACACGGAGGACATTCTCTCAAGGTCACAGGAAGTTGGCAACTGGAACACCTCCCGGGAACGTGGAGAGCCGGTGACTGAGGACTGTACAACTGAAGCCCTCATTTTTAGCCCCCCCCCCCCCTGATTTAGATGCAGGGGTACCAGAGAGCCAGAACCTCCAATGACAGCCAGTATCCCTGCACCCAAATCCGGAGATAACCTATTGAGAGGGAATTCAATTCTCGTCTTGTCTCGAACAGACTGCGGGCAGGGGAGGGGGCGGAGCGGGGAGAGGGAACAGACGGAGGGAAGGCCAGATAAGGGGAGGGGGGAGGAGAGTAGGAGGAGGAGAGTAGGGGAGGCACGGCCTAGCGGCCGTGCAATCAAGAAGTGAGGGGGCGGGAGAGTAGGCAAGGCAGGCGGCTGGGGGGAGGGGGGAGGAGAAATGCGACGCGACATGGCAGGCAGAGAAAATGGGGAGGGGGCGGATCCAGAGGTGCGTCGTGACACTCGTGAGGGGGAGTGGAGAAGGAGGGGGGAGTAGAGTAGGGGAGGCACGGCCTAACGGCCGTGCAATCAAAAAGTGAGGAGGCGGAGCTGGGGGAGGCTGTGACAGAGAGAGCAGGCAATGCAGGCGGCTGGGGGCTTGTGCACGCGCTTTGAAGCTCATTGCGCATGCGCATTGAGCTTCAATTTCTCGTGCACTGCAAGGAATCGCCACGATTCCTTGCAAGTTGTATAAAGAGTGGATAAGCCCCCATAGTCTCGCAAGCTCGATGCGCATGCGCATCGACAGGCGAGACCTAAAAAAGGCAAGTAGAGATGAGTGACAAAAGTTGTTAGGGGAGCATGGAGAAAGAGGGTAAGGGGTGCGAGACGGGGAAAAGGCAATGAGAAAGTGGGAGAGGAATCATAGCGAAACGAATGAGCCAGGGACAAGAGATATATAAACTGAAATTCACAGAAAATGAGTAGGAAGAGATGGAAAGGCAGAATTGTCGATTTGGCGGGTAAAAGGTAGAAGAATCAAGCAGACAATGATAAAGAAAGAGGTGGGATATAAACTGTGGGGTGATGGGGAGAGGGAATTCGAGAGGTTGAAGAAGAGACAGGAGAGGTGGAAGGGAGAGGGTGTTTGGCGAGGGTGTTTGGAGAGTGGGTAAATTTGGCGATGGTATGGCTGGGAAAGGTGACAGTGGAGGATAGAGGTGGGAAAAGTGGAAAAAGGGGGCTTGGAATGTGGATGAATGGGTGGAGACGGAGACTGGAGACAGAGTGATAGAGAAACACAAATAGGCAGATAGAGAGGTGGGCAACAAATAACAAATGTGGGGGGAGCATTGGGTGATGGGGACAGAGAGAGGTGGAAAGAGAATGAGATTGGGGACTACGAGGGCACGGCTGGATGGGTGGGTGGAGTTGGAGGATGAACGGAGATGAGATGAGCTCGAGGGAGATTATATATATGTAGAAAAGGGGCAGTGGAGTTGCGATGTGTGCTGAGCGTAGGGATAGAGACATAATAGAGTGGAGTAGGAAAAGAAAAGTGGATTAATCTGCTGGAAGAAGCCACGCTAGAAACATCGCAGGTGATTTAAGGCTGAGACCTCCCAAAGTGCTTTGGTTCTATCACACAGACATTAATTCATTCAACAAATGAAATGTGTGCACCAAGAGAAGTCGGAACAGGATCAGCACTAGCAGAGAGGTGCAAGGAAAAGAGTTTCCAGGCGCTCGCCTGAGGCCTGGTATGCCTGTGTCTCTGTCTGATCTCCGTGCCCATCTGTCTGAGTGCACTATGCTCACCAGGGCTGCCTCTCTCTGTCTGTCCTCTTCCTCTCCTCTCAGTGACCGTCTGTTTGAGTGCCTTCTGCTCTACTGGGCTGTCTCTCTGTTTGCCCTCTGCTCTTCATGTATGGCTGTCTCTTTGTCTGTCTCCTTTCTCTCCACTCAGTGACCGCCTGTCTCAGTGCCCTCTCCTCTCCAATATCTCTGTCTGTCCTCTGATGTTCATATCTGTCTGACTCTTTCCCTTCTCTGTCCTCTCAGTGGCCGTCTGTCTGAGTGTCCTCTGCTTTCAAGGGTTTTCTCTCTGTCTGCCATCTGCTCCTCATATCTGGCTGTCTCTCTGCCTGTCCTCTTCTTTAGTGACCGTCTGTCTGAATGCCCTCTCCTCTCCTGCAGGACTGTCTCTGTTTGCCTTCTGCTCTTCATGTCTGGCTGTCACTTTGTCTGTTCTCTTTCTCTTCTCTCAGTGACCGTCTATCTGAGTGCCCCCTCCTCTCCAGGACTGTCACTCTGTTTGCTCTCTGCTTTTCGTGCCTGGCTGTCTCATTGTCTGTCCTCTTTCTCTTCTCTCAGCGGGCGTCTGCCTGCCTGTCTTCTGCTCTCTATCGTCGCCGTCGCTTCTCTGTCTCTCGACAGCTTGACAGGGCCTACTCATTGACACGGCCCCATTATTCACCGTTCCCCAGTCTTTCAGTCGGCTCACAGTGTTGCCCCAACATGGCACTTCGACATCAGCCTTACTAGTGTGCCCACAAGCTGCCTCTCACTTTTACCCTTTACTGTGGGCTCATTGGAAGTGAAAATAATAAAGTCACCCCACTGCCTGTGGGTTGCTGTGGGTTGCTGCTCTCACATCACCTCTCCCTTTACCCCCTTCATTCACCCGTGGCCAACCCTTCACGCTTCCCCAAACATGTCCCTCCCTGCATCTCTGAAGCTTCCCCAGCATGGGCTCGGCCTCAGACATTCAAGCTTGATGGTTCCCAAACGCGCGCTCAGCCTCACTTCTCCTCCCCCCTAATTCACCCCTGCTGTCACTTTAGCTCTAGTTCATTATGCCGAGAGCTTCACTTCAAAGGGGTCTTAGGATGGCTTCTTGCAGTAAAAGCAAGCCCACCTTTCTTTGAAGAGGGTAGACTGCGCTGCCTGTGCAGAGCAGTTGAAGCCCTTTTGTTAATAACTCGAAACAGCAGGCATCGATTTGTGATAGTCCTCTCAACCCAGATGACTAGTAAAGCCCTAGACAGTTCTCGCCCAGCCAAAAAGTTCCTCCCTTCTCCCCCCCCTCCCCCATGCCCAGTGCACGTAATTTAATCCTACTCCGGAAGTGGCCCAACCTTCAGTGACACGCGGCAGCCCCCCTCTCTTTGCTGTCACGTTAGTGTTAGAAGGGGCCTCTGCTCTCTCTTCCTCGAGTCTACGTCACGATTTCTCCGCCTCTCTGCTCCGTTACTGAAGTTACTTTCCAGGCCTCAGTGCCGTGACGGTCACTGTCTTAGAACCGTCTAGCTCGGGGGCACACTCTGCTCTGCTTGTGTTCTTCAGCACACACCACTCTGTTATGTTATGTTATGTTATGTTGTCTTGTAAAGCGCATGGCTACCCCAGCAATGGGGCGTCCCAGCGCTGTAGACCACTGGGGAACCCGTCCTGGCTTTCCCTGTGAGATGATCCCTGCTGGGTATCTCCAAGGTGAAACCAGGCATCCCCGGTGTATGTGGGGGGGCCGTTGTGGAGATGAGGCAAGCTAATGCCCAGAGTTGCCGAGTGTGATCCCTGGTTAGAGTAGGCACCGAAGCGAGAATTATCGAGTCCGCTGACCCTGGTCCACGACCCTGCCGCGTCGGGAATTGAACCCTGGTCCCGGGCCGTCCTCTGCTTCCGGGTCTGCCGCCTCTAACCAGTGAGCCACACCACTCCACTCTGCTCTCCGTCTCCTCTGCGCTGCTCTCACATTCCATTTCATGGGCCTCCCCTTCTTGTTCGTGCCTTCTGCTCCCCTGATTGTATTCGGTTTTTTTTTGTTTTTTTTCTTGCCTTCTGCTCCCCTGATTGTGCTCATTTTTTTGTGCCTACTTCTCCTCTGATTGTACTCGTTTTTCGTGCCTTCTGCTCCCCTGATTGCACTCATTTTCTTGCCTTCTGCTCCCCTGATTGCGCATGTTTTTTTCTTGCCTTCGGCTCCCCCACTCCATCCATCCATCCATCCATCCATCCCCCCCACTCCATCCATCCATCCCCCCCACTCCATCCATCCCCCCACTCCATCCATCCATCCCCCACTCATCCATCTTTCCCCCCACTCCATCCATCCCACTCCATCCATCCATCCATCCCACTCCATCCATCCACCCCCCACTCCATCCATCCATCCATCCTCCCACTCCATCCATCCATCCCCCCACTCCATCCATCCCCCCACTCCATCCATCCATCCCCCCACTCCATCCATTCCTCCACTCCATCCATCCATCCCACTCCATCCATCCACCCCCCCGCTCCATCCATCCATCCCCCCACTCCATCCATCCCCCCACTCCATCCATCCATCCATCCCACTCCATCCATCCATCCACCCCACTCCATCCATCCATCCATCCATCCCCCCACTCCATCCATCCATCCATCCACCCACTCCATCCATCCATCTCACTCCATCCATACATCCATCCCCTCCACTCCATCCATCCATCCATCCCACTCCATCCATCCATCCACCCCCCCACTCCATCCATCCATCTCACTCCATCCATCCATCCATTCATCCCCCCACTCCATCCATCCATCCCCCACTCCATCCATCCATCCATCCCCCTACTCCATCCATCCATCCATCCACCCACTCCATCCATCCATCCATCCCCCCACTCCATCCATCCATCCATCCCCCGACTCCATTCATCCCTCCCTGCCCCACACTCCATCCCTCCCCGCCCCACACTCCATCCCTGCCCTGCCCCACACTCCATCCCTCCCCCGCCCCACACTCCATCCCTCCCCCGGCCCACACTCCATCCCTCCCCCGGCCCACACTCCATCCCTCGCCCACACTCCATCCCTCGCCCTCCTGCCCTGCCTCTATCTCTCACCCTGCCTCTATCTCTCGCCCTCCCTCTATCTATCTTTCGCCCTCCCTCTATCTATCTATGGCCCACACTATCCATCGCATCACCACAGCATCACTCAGGGGCACCACAACATCACTATGCGCTACCACAGCATCACTGAACGCCACAGCATCACTTGTCGCCGCTACAACATCATTCAGAGCCACCACAGCATCAATTTGTGCAACCATTCAACAACAACTGATTCAAATATGTTCTCTCAATGTTTCAAACTTTATTACAAATGTCACAAAAAAATGTTAATATTTCAATTCTGTTCTTGTATTTTCATCACAATAAAATACACTAAACATAATCTTCCAAAAAGTTATTTGCAAAAGTTTAAGCTATTGCCATTATAAATTACAATAACTTTTATTTAAGTATTAAATATTGGAAAAAATACAACCCATTGTTATTTTTAATATTAATACATCTAAGTCATGTAAATACAACACATATTGCATTACAAATGCTATAGGTGTCACGTTTGCAAAAGTTAACACTATTGGCATTGTAAATGACAAAGTTATTAATTTCGTTATTTTCAAAACAAAAACATTAAAAAAATGTGTTGTTTACAATACTAATACCTCTAACTTTACTAATGCAAGCCCTGTTGCATTGCAAATGTATTATTTATAACATTTTTAAAAAATTGTGATTTGTCAGATCAATACATGTAAGACAGGGGAAAACTAAACATGTACCTTTACTAATGCTATAGATGTAACATTTGCTAAATTTATAACTATTGGCATTTCAAATAACAAAATTAATACTTTTATAATTTGCAAAACATAAACAAAAATTAAAAAATATTTACATTTACCACACCAAAAGCTCAAACTTTTCTATTGCAAGACCTTTTGCATTTCCAATGCTTGTTGAAGTTGTAAGCCATTATACAGATTTAGGCTCACGTTGTTTTCTGTGCAGTGGCTTTAAATATTGAAGAGTGCGCCAGACATTCTTTCAAAGAAACAGAAGGAAATGCAATTAATATCACTGGAGTCGCAAGATTATTTTTAACAGAACTGTCAGCACTGTTTAGCTTTAGAAGCATTGGAGAGTGCAGAGCAGTTTAACTTTGGTAATAAGACCCTGGCTCAGTGGCTCTCTCACAAAATCATAATGCAGTAATAAAGCCAGCCTGGATGGGATATGTGTTCTGGACCTTGCTGCTTCTGTCAGTCTGGAGATGAATGAAGCAATTTCTGGTGACGCCCTTTGAGGAACCAAAGCCAATTACGCTCCAGTATTCCTTTTGCAATTAAAGTTTGTGTTGAGCCCCACATTCTGCAGATTTACAATACAGGCGAACATAAAGGCACTATTGAAGACGGCAGGAAAGTGCAAGGGGCGAGGTAGGGTGGGGAGGAGACCGAATGGAGGGAATACAGGCAAGAAAGGTAGGTGGTTGAGGGAAAGGAGCAAAAGAGGGAGAGCATTGGAGGGAATACAAAAAAAGGCAAGTAGAGATGAGTGACAAAAGTTGTTAGGGGAGCATGGAGAAAGAGGGTAAGGGGTTCGAGACGGGGAAAAGGCAATGAGAAAGTGGGAGAGGAATCATAGCGAAACGAATGAGCCAGGGACAAGAGATATAGAAACTGAAATTCACAGAAAATGAGTAGGAAGAGATGGAAAGGCAGAATTGTCGATTTGGCGGGTAAAAGGTAGAAGAATCAAGCAGACAATGATAAAGAAAGAGGTGGGATATAAACTGTGGGGTGATGGGGAGAGGGAATTCGAGAGGTTGAAGAAGAGACAGGAGAGGTGGAAGGGAGAGGGTGTTTGGCGAGGGTGTTTGGAGAGTGGGTAAATTTGGCGATGGTATGGCTGGGAAAGGTGACAGTGGAGGATAGAGGTGGGAAAAGTGGAAAAAGGGGGCTTGGAATGTGGATGAATCGGTGGAGATGGAGACTGGAGACAGAGTGATAGAGAAACACAAATAGGCAGATAGAGAGGTGGGCAACAAATAACAAATGTGGGGGGAGCATTGGGTGATGGGGACAGAGAGAGGTGGAAAGAGAATGAGATTGGGGACTACGAGGGCACGGCTGGATGGGTGGGTGGAGTTGGAGGATGAACGGAGATGAGATGAGCTCGAGGGAGATTATATATATGTAGAAAAGGGGCAGTGGAGTTGCGATGTGTGCTGAGCGTAGGGATAGAGACATAATAGAGTGGAGTAGGAAAAGAAAAGTGGATTAATCTGCTGGAAGAAGCCACGCTAGAAACATCGCAGGTGATTTAAGGCTGAGACCTCCCAAAGTGCTTTGGTTCTATCACACAGACATTAATTCATTCAACAAATGGAATGTGTGCACCAAGAGAAGTCGGAACAGGATCAGCACTAGCAGAGAGGTGCAAGGAAAAGAGTTTCCAGGCGCTCGCCTGAGGCGCAGAGCCTCTGCTGACCTGCAGTTAGAACCGACAATAATAACACAATTAAAGTGTAATAAAGAAGAAATTCCGAAGTCACAGGAGACATGGAGCACACTTAGTACAGGGCCGAGAGAGGGCTTCCTTTTCGTATCTAAGAGGCAGGCACAGTCCCATCTCGGAATTACCTCTTGTGTCTGTCTCGGTTAATGGCTCTGGCAGGTAGCTTCCCTCAAGCCTGATGCAATCCCAAAGCGCCAAGGGAGGTGATGGGTGCTACTCCTGCAAACCAGCTCTTTTTTTCTAATTGTTTTACTCTGCTTAACTCTCGCATTCCAGCCACGACTGAAACCCTCCCTCTCCTCTCCCCACAAGTAAACTACTAAACAGAGCACATTCTGTTGTGAAAGTAGGGAGCCCACCCGGATCTTGACTGTTAGTTGCACCCACGCTTTCAATGATTCTATACCGTGTTTTGGTTGCGCAGAAAAGCGCCTTGCTAGGAACGAGGACAATGCTGGGTTTTTGCATTTTTTATCCTTCCTCTGGAAGGTAAAGCGTGTCGAGCAGGGCGCCCTGTCCCGGGCCCTCAAAGAGGAAGGGACGGAGGCGTTTGAAGTTCTGTCTAGCTGCTGCTCTCGCCTTAGAATCGGCCCGTGTTGCCTGAGTCATCTTCCATGAAAGTTCTTCCCACAGGCCGAGAGGAAGCCGAGCAGCCCCCCCGCACTTCTCGTGGGAGGAGGGCTTGGAAGCAGACATTACTGCCGATACCACAAGTCTCATGACGAGTGAGGGCTTAATGTTACACCTGGCATGAAAGGGTGAATAAACAAGCATTTACACGGCACAGGCGGGGGAGGTGGAGAAAGTAGTCTGTGCTGTGTCCCGGGGCCTCAAAGAGTAAGGGATGGAGGCATTTGAAGTTCCATCTAGATGCTGCTCTCTCCTTAGAACCAGCCCGTGCAGCCTGCATCACTGCCATTGAACTGCTTCCCACAAGCGGAGAGGAAGCCGAGCAGCCCCCCTGCACTTCTCGCGGAGGATGACGTAGAAGCAAGCATTATTGCTGATACTGCAAGTCTCATGGCAAGTGAGGGCTTAATGTTACACTTGGCACGAACGGGTGAATGAACAAGCATTTACACAGCACGGGCTGGTGGGTGGGGGGGGGAGTAGTCTTTGCAGTAAAGGGGCCAGTAGCCATGGAAGGACACAAATTAAGACATGTCCATTATAAGGAGGACTAACATGCCTACAACCAATCAGTAGGCAGCATTTAACACACAAGCCAATGAAAATGATGGGCGAAGAGTGGACGGAGCTTCAACGAAGCTTCCACGCTATAGTGTATACTGCATGTCTCAACGAGACAGCACAAGCGCTGCCCAGGCGAGACCTAAAAATGAGTGTTTGGGACATTTCCTCACACTCTGAGCATGACTTATGTTTATGATGGCCACAAGTGTAAAAATCCACCATTTTCTAAAAAACTATTTATGAAAAATTTAAAGGAGGTGGACCCACCTTGCAACAGACGTGCTCATTCTGTGTGCTTAAATGCAGGCAAACACACGGTTGCCCTTACGCCCCACCACATTCAAAGTTCACTAGACACCACTAGTGTGATACTGACCAAATTAAAGTGACAAAAATGGCAACAGCCCTCTGTCAACCAGAGGAGACTAACGATGGCACTGGGCCTTCTTCAATAAACAAGCATTTGCAATGCAATCGGTCTCGCCTTTGGGACCTAATAAGTATTAACAAAGCAAACACGTTTTGTGCAACGTGATATGCAGCTTCCAGGGACAGACAGCGTTAGAAAAGCTGTGCGCCCCTTTCCTTTCAGAAATACATTATTACGCTGCATAGAACATTATGCCTCTCGTGAGCTAGTGCCGATAATGGGGTGAAGGGGGAGGCGGCAGTTATGTGCTGTGGGTTTGCAGCAGCACAAGCAGAGCCTGGGGCGGGGGGTCACTACCCTGCAACTTGGGACACGCGGAGAAAAAAACGTAGCGTCATCTCAACTGTGGGATGGATATGCATTCAAAGCGGTGCAGCATACAGGGGGGGAGGGTTAGGGATTGAGACAAAACCAAGTGCGATAAAGTTGGATGTGTGTGAGAGAAACACAGGAAGGGGGAGCAGAAAGGAAAAGAAGAGGAAACAAGGAAAGAACAGAAGAGAAAAGAAAGAGAAAAGCAGTGCACAATGTGTTGAAAGTAGAGTGAGGGAGTAAGAGGTGTAAACAGGCCAGATATGGTGAGGCTGGATGTGTGCAAGTAAAAAGGAGAGGTAGAGAAGAGAAAGAGAGTAGGATAGTTAATGTAGTTATTCATCAGATCAACATTTCTCAAGTAATTCGGTGGTTATGGATATAATTTGCATTTCTTCAAATTACACATTATAGGCCATCCTCTAATTCAAAAACGTATTCACCAGATTATGTGGGGAAGTTACGAGGTAGCAACTAGGTAATCAATGTGGAGTGCTCTAGTTAACAGCACGTTGGGGCACACAAAGCAAATGCATTCGTCCCCACATTCATTTTGCGGTTAACTATTCCCTCTCATGTTAGAGCGATAGAGAGAGCAAGCGGGTAATTCTTAAAATTAAAACAGAAAAATTATAGAACTTTCCAAGTAAATTATGCTGTGAAGAGTAAGCAAGTTAATACTCACAGTCTTATCTAGGTACAAGCGAAAACATGGTCAATCCGATACATTTACATGTTTATAGGACAACGCAATCTCACAGTAGAGAATGTACAATCACCATATTCGGTGAGGTGGTGCACTCACCAGTGATTCTTTTCATGTGTTACATATCCTAGATGGATAAGGGAGAATGGAAAAGAAATCAAAACGAGATCTGGATAAGGGCCGTATTTAGTGGTCTAAGAATAAACAAGAAAATAAAAACGATATCTAACAAACACTCGTAGTGTGAATGGGAAAGGGTTCAAAAGTGCAGGACAGGCGCTCAAAATGACGGCGGTCAAGTCAGGTGTAAGCTTGCTGAATAGAGAGATGTATAAACGGGCTAAAATGAAACGATAATGGCCAGCATGTGTTCTAAGCGTTAACCGCATTATGGTAATAGGTAAATATGACACAGCCCGTCTGCGAGTGAATATTTAGCTAAGGTATACTTGAAAATCCGTGATCCGGTAAAATTAAACATGGAGAGTAGACTCTTTAACAAAGAAAGTTATGGTCTTAAAATTGGCCAGGGATCATTGGGAGTTAAAACTATCTTATATACCATGTCACCTGATCTTTTTAAAAGGTAAAGTAAAAGATATGCCATGTGATCAGCGACCACGTCTTACTTACATAATCGAGTTGCATCTCAAATTGTCTCTGTGGCCCCGGTGAAATGAAGCTAGAAGCGTGCATCTATTCATGCTTTAAGAAGGCCTGGGGGAGGTCAAAGTATCATCACCGTGTCTATGGTGTCATCAGGAATGAGATGGAATAGAAGAGATACTATCTCCTCGGGGAGCGGCAGAGGACACGCGCATGTAAAATTTAAATGACTGTGCATGCTTCTGCACAGACACTGTACCATAAAATTTAAATGACTGCGCATGCTTCTGCACAGACACTGTACCATAAAATTTAAATGACTGCGCATGCTTTTGCACAGACACTCTACCATCCTGTGCCAGCTCTCTACTCCTCCTCAGCACAAACTACTTTAAAAACAAGCATTTGCAATGCAATAGGACTCGCATTTACGCAAGACCTATTGCATTGGAAACAGAACTGCGGGTGGGCAAAAAGGCACAAACAGGAGTGCGAGGGAGCGTGGGGCCGAGAAATTACAGACTGCGAGAGGGGTTGGGGGAGTTAAGGGAAGAATAGTGTTAAACGTAAAGGGGCCAGTAGCCATGGATGGATACAAATGGTAAAATGCTCGTCATAAGGAGGGAATAACAAGCCTAAAACCAATCTGGAGGCAGCATTTAGGACATAAGCCAATGAAAAAGATGGGTGGAGAGTGGGCAGAGCTTCCACAACGCTTCCACACTATACTGAATACTGCATGCCTCGCAAAGCGAGTAGCGCATTCGCTGCAACCCTAGGCTCGACCTAAAAAGACAAAGGTTGACACAAAGCTTGCTCTAAATAAGAGAAAAAATTGGCCTGACTCCGCATCAAGCAACAAAGGATGGCACAGAGACTACCATTCAAAAGAGACCAATGATGTTGCATATCCTGTACCAATCAAAAGCTGTGACCCAGACACAAAGGATGACAAGGACCCCTCTCCAATCAAGAAACAATGGATGGCACAGGACCAAAACACATCAAGAGAGAATTAAGAATGCATTCCTAAATGGGCAGCAATTAACACTCATAGATCAGTCCCTACACAATGCCAGTTTTGGTTTCCGAGCAGCCAAGTTCCATGTACCTAGTGTTAGAAATTGGGTTGTTGGTTAACTAGGTTATGAGCCTAAGTCAGGTAGTAACCACAATCCTAGTCAGGTTAAGAAGCAGGCAGAGACTAAATTAACCTATGCTCACCCCCTGGTAGCTTGGCACAGAGCAGTAAGGCTTGACTTTAGAGGCAATGTGTAAAGTATTTGTGCAGCACTTCAAACAGTAAAACAGTGAAAACCCCACACAAAAGGATTCCATACCAGATTAGAAAAATGGAGTTTAATTGAATAAATGAAAGACCAACATGACGAAAATCCAATTAGTAGCACTTGAGAATTGAATATTTAAAGAATAAACTGTAAAATACAGCTTAGAAGAAAAAATCACTTATCTGGGATTTCTGGTGGTGCTGAACTGAGAAAAAATAAAAGGTTCATGCCAACCACGATGGAGCGTGGGCCGGATACAGGGACCCAGTGAGGTTTGTTGAACAAAAGTTCCTTGATCCGGATTGCATCGATGTCGAAGAAGCTGCAGGATGCAGGCAATGTCAATCCTTGCAATGGCGGTGATGTGCTGTTCTGATCTGTGCCTCAACTGGTATCACTCTAAAAGACAATTAGACATGTATGTATAAAACATTACATGAACAGAAACAGGGAGACTGTAATGATTTTGAAATGTGTTCATGGCATCGTAATTATGATCAAAAAATAACAAATGTACAGTTGTAGCAGCACTGTAGGTAAATAGATACAAAAACAACCTGAATTGGACTTGGTGCTCTAAATGTGTACGTGACACAAAAAGGTGGCGCGCAGGTGACAATTGTGTATTCAGCGAAAACGGCGTGTGGTGCAGATGTACATGAGTATATACAGTGTATTCAGTGAACAATGTGGCTCAAAACAATGATTTACAATGTAAGATATAAAGGTTTGAGAACAATTTTAGCAGAGCCACAGTAGGAGATGCGCCATCATCAGCTGGTTCCAAAGGCAGGGCGTAGTCTCCAAGCCACGCAAAGCAGTGATGTGTCAGTTCTCATCCCAGCAACAGAGGTAGATGTGCCAGTTCTGGTCACGTAATCAGGGGCAATGCACCAGTTCCGATCCATGGGACAACCCCAATGCACCGGTTTAAAAGCAGATGTGTAGGTTTCACAGGAGCAAGCATATTAGGCCTCACTTCCAAAGGTCCAGTACTGGGGTGGCACCACTTGGCACAGCAGATTCACAGATGGCCGAGTCCAGGTGCAACAGCAGAAGAGTTGGAAGTCTTTTATGTCTCTGCGACTTCAGATCAGGAGGCAAACCAGCAAGCAAAAAATGACCAAGATCAGTAGTCTTTACAAAAATCTTGTCTCATGATCATTTTTGTGAAAGGTCCTTTTTTGCATTACTTAACACATGGAATCATCACTAAAATACAGTGATTGACTCCCGAATAAAAAAATGGGTTGCAAATGTCGATGTTTCGGTCGTATCTTGTATAGCATCTAGAAGACCATCTTCAGGACTAAAAGTTCAAATGTAGACTGGACTATTGAATTAAAATGGTTTTGGAGATATGAAGGGAACATCCAAAAAGAAAGCTCAGCGCAATCTGGAGTGGATAAATGAAATATCTTCCAGTATTGTAACTAGTGGAGAATTCCTTCCCACAGTCTTGTGGGAAGAAGTGTGGTGCAGCAGCCGGGGCAGCTGACTCCGTAACCCGGGGGCACACGGTTGGATTCCCGGCGCCGGCGGCAGATCAGCCCAGCACCATGTGACTATGGGAAACAGCTTGCTTAATCTTGCAGACGGCACCCAGTGCCTTGACTCCCTCGGGTAATTGTTGGTGCTTTACAAATACTGGACAGTCTTGGAGGAATTATCGTCGCTGAATAACTGGTGAATCGATAATCAAATTGTCAGTTCCTTTTGACCCGTTAGTAGTCGGAATTCGGCTTCAAACAGAACAGCTTGTCATAAAACAAGATTATTGTAAAGACTACTGAGCTTGGTCATTTTTGGTTATGTAAACTGCATTTTTGTCCCCTTTATTCATATTATTTATTTACATAGATTTGTGTAGAAAACGTATAAACCCATCTGTTTCTTCTTCAGATTCACTATGTTGTAATTTGTTGCAATTTATTTTAATAATTCATATATTTGAGGCCACTGATTTGGCCCTTTAGAATTTGTTTGTCAAAAATTAAGCTGAATTGTATTTAAAAGAAATCCCTTGTAGACACTGTTACCTGAAACATTCTTCAAGGGTCATTTTAAGAATCACATTTTAAAATCCAACTTCACCCTAAGTTGTGATTTTAAAATGTGATTCCAGAGACACCAAACTTGAAAAGTGGCTATCTCTTTGCAATTGGCAATTACAATAATAAAATGTAATAAGGAAATCCCAATGGTATCCTATTGGAGAGATAGGCCTTGTAATATTGAAAAACGAATTTGACAGTTTTTCAGTGTAGGAGAGTAGGGTCGGCTTCCTATGGTCACCCCCACTTTTTGCTGTGATTCTATGGTTTTTTGAGTTTAGTGTAGCTGTGGGCCTGCTAATCAGACCCACAGCCCAGCTATTCTCTCTCTACAATGATACCATGTACTTTAGGTACATACCGATTGGTTACTGGGTCACCCTTGTGAGCCCCTGTTTAGTGTACCATAGGTATCCAGGGCATAGGTGCACCCTAGGCTTACCAGGGGCTGCAGGATGTATTGTACCACCCCTGGTTTGCCTTACAAACTGACACCACAGGTCTTTTCACACAGCTTCGGTAAGGTGGTGTAATCACCCCTTACTTAGATATAGTATATCTATATCTACATTATATATAGACACATATGCACCTATAAGTCACTCCTATGGTAGGCCTCGACAATCCTGGAGGCAGAGTGCTTGGTTTTATGTGAGAGGGTGCTCTGGCATGAGCTGAGCCCCTCTGCAGCTTTCGGAACCATCTCCTTATAGCTGTTCTATGATATAGCCATACCATATACTCTTAAGTGCATTATAATCCTCGCGGTTAATGCTAACTATTGTTTGGCTTTATAAAAACATGTTGTGGAAGGTGTCAAACACTTTGGAATGCTACCCTCCCCCCCGCCAATTCTGGCGGCGGAGGTAGCATTCCACCCTTCCGGAGGGAAAAGACATGTCTGTTACTGCTTTACCCAGTTAAAGTTAAACAGAGCCTCAGCATCACAAAATGGATGCTGCTGCCACAGACACGAGTCTGACCTCCTGTTGCTGGGGGAAACTCCAGCAAGGGTGGCCTGGACAATAGGTTTCCTGTCCAGGGAGGTGCCAGCACCTCCCCAGACAGGGGTTTGGTGTTTTGGGGCAGGGAGGGCTGCATTCAGTGAATGCATCTAGACACTGCCTGGGGCACACAAGGTGCTCCATGCATAGCCCGGTTCAAACCAGTTGCTGGGGCACTCCAGCCCCAGCTCTGGCATGAAACTGGACAAAGGGAAAGGGGTTCAACCACCCCCTTCTCAGGTCCACCCATACGAGGGACCTAGGCAGGTAATCCAGCCCCCCCATCCTTAGTATAAGTATAGGAGCTGTGTCCCCAAGACTTCCAGGATAATCCCTGGAAAGAAACTTTGATACAGAACTCTTGGACCTTCGACATTCTATTCTGAGTAGAAGACGGAAGACATCTCCCTTGTGGTCAAGGAGTGACCACCCTGTTCAAACAGGCACCATCAGCAACTTTGCTGGTCTGCAGTTTCAAGGCTCCCGCCGGAACCCGAAGACTCTGAGACTCAAGAACTGGACTTCCAGACTTTTCTGACCCCGACCCACATTCACAGAAAAGCTGAGACCTGTGGCGGACACAAGAGACGTGGGACTGGACATCTTGGACATGCTGCATTTTGCTACCTGCACTCCTTTTCTGAAGCCTCAGTAAGTTGTGCATTGGGGTAGGAGAAGCCCCAGCCCCGAGCATCATTTGAACGGAAGCTCAGGCCCCCACACTCTGCGAGTGTCCCATGGGCCCCGCCTTTACACTTGTGCTTGACACGTCTTCCCGGTTCCTTGCCCATTGGCTAGTGAGCCCCCTGAAGATCCCATCTTGAATTTAACTTGCGATCCTTGTTGATCCAGGTTTGCTCCAGCTTCCCTAAAAAGGAAAAGCGCCACAGACTTTGCTGGTCTCCAACAGAGCCAATCTTGACATCCTGCGTGGGTTGCGGTTGCCAAGGTTTGTTGGGTCCAATCCGGATACCAACACCGCAGTCAACTAGATCCTTTGTTGGACAGCTCGAATCCAGTGCCTGGTCATCGTCGATGCCTCCTGGACCTCATGGGGGAAGAGACAAACTCACCTTCTTCACCTTCAAGCACACAACATCACCTGGTTCCTTCCTGGTCACTGGCTAGTGACCCAGACTCTGTCCTCTCTGCTTTCAGGTTCTTCACATCACCGATCCACCCTTGGATCCACCTGGAAACTTTTCCTCTGGTCGCCTGCAGCACTTCTTTGCAGATCTCCATTGAAAACGACGACGAAACCCGACACGAAAAGACACCTATGCACCCGGCTTCCCTGGTGAGGTAACACGAGTACTCCAGTGCTCCCGTGGGTCTTGACTCTCGAAGTGTCCTAGTTTAAAAGGGTTCCATCCTAGTCCATCCGGAAGTGTCCTTAAACAGTAACTTTGTAACTTCTTTGTTTCCCATTATAAGTTAATGGTAACTCGCGACTGTGTTTAGACACTGCACGCATCTCCCGTGGGCCTCCTACTTTCTAACCTTTGGTTGTTCAGTGCAGCCCCAGCGATTCTACAGGCCCTAGGCCTGATTTCTAACTCTCACATGGTTCTTATGCCACTTTCTTAGTATATGGCTCGTGAGACCCCTAGGGCATAGCTGTATTTGTGCAACTTATCGTATGCTAATTGAGTAACTTGTGATGTACTTTGACCTCTGACCTCATAAAGAGTGCAGAGGGGTTGTGTTTAGAATAAATACATATATATTTGATGAATACCTTGTGTGGTGTCCTTTCATTTGGTATTCAAGGGATTATAATTGGTAAAACAACTGGCTTCACATGCTCTCTGAAGTCTTAGCCTATTGACAGCTGGTCTATGCTACCACTAGGATAGCTTTCTATAAGGTTGACTTTACAACCACCATCAATAAGGGTTGATTTGACTAGTGCAATGTGCCCACTAGAACTTTGAAATCACAAATGTTTTTTTAATTTTTTGTCATTTCAGCTTGTTGGTCTTGAGGAGAACACCGTGTACTTGGGTCGTTCGAAACGCGTCAACCTGCTTTTTTGTGACCTATAGAGTTAATCATTAAAAAAATTATTGAGTTTGTCTAACAATTTTGTATTTCATGTACCATAGGTCTTTTATGATTTTTTCCAAAAACAAAAAATATCTTTGAATATGTATATGCACTGTCTTTTTGGTAGGATGTTAGTATGAATGGGTGTGTTTGCTGAAAGGGGTTTGAAACAATGAGAATGGTTCTGGATTGTATATAAAAATCAAATGTAAAGTTTGGGGTATTGATCGTAAAATATATTTGGGTACTGTATGAATTTGTGATAAGAACTACCGAATTGTTTGTTTTATTTTTGACTATGAACTAATGAACCTCTAAAATAAAAAGAACTTAGAATGAAATAATTAGTTAGTCAAGTTTGTTTAGGTCGAGGTGGCTTTTTTGAAAAGAAGTTTACAAGTGGTGCACAGTAGTGGCTTTTTTGTTGTTTGGCACTAGAACTAGTGGACATCATATGCCAGGCTAACTTCTCATATTCAGTATCCAAAACATGTAAAATTGAAACTGAAAAGTACATGTTCTACCTTTTAAATACATTGCACCCTGCCCTCTGGTTTGTCCAGGCCTACCTTAGGGGTGACTTACATGTGTAAAAATTGGAACTTTAGCCCTGGCAAGAGGTTTATCTTGGCAGGTCGAAATGGCAGTATGAACTCCACACACAGGCTCCAGAATGGCAGGCCTGAGATATGGTTAGGGGGCTACTTAAGTGGGTGGTACAATCAGAGCTGCAGGCCCACTAGTAGGGTTTAATTTACAGGATGTGAGCACATGTAGTGCACTTTACTAGGGACTTATAAGTAAGTAAATATGGCAACTGGGTATGAGCTAATGCTACCATGTTTTAGGGAACGAGCATATGCACTGTAGAACTGGTAATCAGTGGTAAAGTGTGAAGAGTTTTAAGGCCAACAAAAACAAATGCAGAAAAAAGTAGCAGGAGGAAGGCAAAATGTTTGGGGGTGACCCTGCAAAAAGGGCCACCCCCTTCCAGCCTAAGGCCAGGAGAGACTAATCAATTCCTTGACGGACTTCCCTCCTTACGGGATGGAATGTTGAAAATCACGCTCCACTGCTGTGGCACTTCTAAGCCTTTCTGAATTCAGGTTGAAATCTCTGTCTATATACTCTCCTGATTAACTGAACTGAACAATGGGGAATCCTTCTCCTCACCTGTGTGCCCCATCTGTGCAGCACCTAACCTTAATTTGCTCACAGATGCATCCCAATAGGCAGACAGTGCCACCATGGACAACAAAGTACTGAGGGAGGGGATGGCCACACCATCATTCAAGATGGCCACAGAGCTGTGGTGCTCTTGCGGATACGGACTGCTTTTGGTTAGGAACGCCTTATTACCATATCAGTCGCCATCTGCACAGCGGGGACAGGATGTGTGTCACAGGGCGATGCATATTGCAGGGCCTATGACCACTAGACTCTATTTCTAACCCCCTTCAGTCTCACGGGAGGTCTGCACGGCCAGGCACTACCTCTGAGGGCCCACGGCAACTGGGGCCACAGGTGAGCCTGCGGCCATGAGTACAGAGTCTGGCTGGTGCCTCGAACTACTCCCCCTTCCCATCTGGTGCCTGGCAGGCAATCATGCAGCCCTTCTAAGCTGCTTTCTTCTTCACACAGCAGTGTGTGCCACAGCCCTGGGGAACTTCTGACTGACATTGCATCATCGCCTGGGCCGCCATCACGTGCTACAGCTTCCTGATTCAGCAGAGATCCTGGTGAGTGGGTCGGGACTTGGATGCGGGAGGTGCCCTACTCATGAGCGGTCCCGGGGACCTGCTCATTTACTCGTCCCGGGGACCTGCTCATTTACTGAATCTGCACCTCCCACCCAACGGTATAGCCCGAATGTCACAGCCTGCAGCCGCCGGCTCATACCAGCCTGCCCAGAACCTTTCCAGCATTCCCGCTATGGCCTCCTCCTATTGACACAAGCAGGGGTCCTGGGGCTCATCTGGGGGCCCCCCGTCGACACTGCTCAGCCTTGGCCTCACTTAGCCATATGGTGCCCTCAACCACTATTGCTCCTTTCTGTATCAGTCCCTGAGTGAGCTGACCTGGCACGCCTACATCGAAATGCCAGCCTTTCACATCTGCTCCCTGCTGGTGTTGCCATCTGTGCCATAATTTGCTGGGGTTTTCTCCATCCTCTTGTTTCTTTGTTTAACTGTGGCGGACCTTGTTGCGATTCACTGCTCGCTACACCTTCCTCGGCCCGGGAATTAACTGGGGGTGTCCTTGCTGGAGGTGCTGCTTTGCATAGGGAGTTTGATCAAAACCTACATCTCCTGCCTCTCCTGCTGTCCTCACCCCCCTCTCTCCGCATTGCCTCGCACTCCTCCATTCATCAACTCTCACTCAAATACAGATGGGCTCATGGATAGGGCCGCTGGAGTGGACCCCGCTGGAGGCTCTGCTGTTATTATGACTGAACTGCAAGCTGGGTTTCGTTCCATCGGCACACGCTCTGATACTGTCACCAGCCACCTCAATCATATGGGTGAGAATCTAGAGCAGCAAGACACCAGATTCAACAGGGCCAAGAAGCGTATTTCTGGCTTGGAGGATGGAGCCGGGACCATGGTGAAGCTCCTGGAGAGACTGGACCGTATTCTGAAGATGGTGGCGGTTAAAAATGAAGACTTGGAGGTGTGGTCCTGTAGAAACAACATTTTTATAATGTGCATTGCAGAAATCACCAATTTCAGGCACCTGGACATGTTCTTAGAAATAGCTTCTCGCAAACCTCTTCAACCATGGCAAGTTGACGTCCATCTTTGTGGTTAAACATGTGCATAGATTGCTGGGCCCAAAATCATGGGCCAGCGCCTCACCACGACCGATCATTGTGAACATTCTGAATTACAGAGACAGGGACACAGCCCTCCGACTGACCCACAAGCGTAGCCCACTGCAATACCAGAGCTCTGCTGTCTCATTGTACCCCGACTTCACCATTGCCCTCCAGAAGGCATGCCACAAATACTCTGATGCTAAACATACTTTGCGTAAACTCGGCCTAAAAAATGCGATGTTTTACCATGCATGGCTACAAATCAACGTTAACGGACAACCCCATCTCTTCGATACACCTCCGGATGAGGTGGTCTACTGCAAACAGTACTCGGCTAATAATGCTTCCTCTCTATATGCACCACACCTGAGCGCTCCCCTTCACTGTGCTCATTAACGCAGCTCTTATCTAACTAATGCTTGTATTTCCATTGACCTCCTTGACCATTCATCAACAGTGACTGGCCCAGTGAGAACACCTCCACCACTCCATTGGGGGAGGGAGGGTGATGCAGTTTTTGCTCTCTCTCGGCTCCGTTGCAGCTTCTATATAGCATTTGCCTACTTTATTTTAACTGCGATTCTGTTTATTGCGTTCTTTTTCAGGTATTACTGGCCATGCGGTCCATGCTGGCCTGAGTGTTGCATCTACCCATAGGTGTATACCAAGATGTTGTCTCACTCGATGTTTGAATTTGTTTTGCTTGTTCTAGGTATTCGCTGGATGTACTTTTGTCTTCTGTCGGGGGGTGTCGTATTTGGTTTCTGGATGTTCTTTCTTTTGCTTCTCCTGTACTGCTCATTTGGCTTTTACTGCATATACTTTTGACGTGGCATGATTCCCTCTTCCTAATTTCCTTTGATGACACCTCCTGACTGCCAGAAGTAATTGGCAGACATCACCCTCCTTACATGGAGCATTTGAGGCCTTAGCAACCCTCGTAAGGGGAAACAAGTTCTCTCATACCTCTCCCGCCACTGGGTTAAAGTAGTGTTTCTTCAAGAAACCCATCCCCCTCCCCGAGTCTATCACACATTAATTTCCATGTGGACAACGCACTGTTGTTTCTCCTGCTACAGTTCCTACTCAAAGGGATTATGCATCATCATCCACAAAAGCATCCCTTTCTCCATAACCACTAGCTTCATAGACCCTGATGGCCGCTGCATCTCACTGCCGACATATTGACAGAACAATACGCCCTAGTTTATGGCTCCAACATTGATGCCCTCGATTTCTATCGGACTATATACGCACTTATGGAACGGGTGTAGTCAGCCATTATGCTTATTGGCAGAGACTTCAACAGGGTACAGGATACTCGGGTGGACACCACTGGCATGTAGACAATTGGTAAACCACAGGCAAGAGGGTTTTCCGTGACATTATTGATACCCACATACTACATGACATCGGGCGCACTTGACACCCAACTACCAGCAGTGCTGGATCAGGTATGCGCAGTGGGGTGGTGGGGCGGGGCGGTGCGGGGGGAGAACTCGAAAGACGACGGAATAGGCATTATTTATTTATTTAATTCTACCTATTTCATTGTCTGTCGACTTCCCCCCTCTTCCACCCTGCCCTGCCCCACTAGGCTTACCTGTGCTGGCCGCCGCTGCCCATTACCCCTGACCTCCAATTCTACTCTTCACCAAACAACATCTGGACAAGACTTGACTAATGGCTTCTCACTGATAATGTCATGAACAGTGCGTCAGATGTAGTGCATTTACCTTGCATATTGTCTGATCACTGTGCTGTTCACTTAGTGTTACAGATTCCCTATGATGGAGGCCTGGAGCGCTCTTTGCAATTCCAGAAGGAGGCTCTTTGTGACACCGTTTTCTTCTCTGAACTCCAGGACACCTCTTGTGGAATATTTTACTCTCAATGTTGGCTCGGCCATGACCCAGGCCACTCTCTAGGAGGCATTTAAAGCATACTTCTGAGGTGTATGCATTTCAAAGCATACCGGCATCCTACATGGCATACTCTCTCAACTCTCCCTAGTCGAATCAGAGCTGCATACTATGGACCGTATGGATTCCAGACCCATGCTCTCCACAACTTCACTGATGCTCTGTCCGCATGTCTGAATTCTGGGACTTTGCTGACAGGGAGGCAGCATTCATGGGTAAACATGGTATGGCCAGGCGATGATCGAGGGGGTGGGGGGGCGCCCCAGGCACACCCTGGCACAACTATTTTGTCCTAACCGTCTCAGTGGCTACACCACCCAACTGCAGTCCCCCACTGACAACACCGTGTCCAACAACACTGGCAAAATGGCTCAGCTTCTGCGTTATTAGAGCCAACTCTATTCCCCACATCTCACTGGATCAAAATAGTTTGGCTCTCTGGTGCCCAAAAGCACTTCCTCAGTGAGCCCATGTTAGACCTGGCACCTTGGCATTAGTCTCTCTTTCACTTTTTGTTGCTGTGCCTCAGGCGATTTGCTGGTGTTAGCTGCTCAGAGCACTGGGCCACTGCCGATCAGTAACACAGTGCAAGTGCTCCCTATAGAAAATGCATATATGATTGGATTCCACGATTGGCTTATTTGGGTTACTGTCAGTCCCTAGTACAGTGCACCAGGAGTGCCCAGGGCTTGTAAACTCCAAATGCTGCTAGTGGGCTTGCAGCACTGGTTGTGCCACCCACAGAAGCAGCCTTGTAAAATGTGTCTACGGTCTGCCATTGCAGAACCTGCGTGCAGTCTGGTACTGTCATGCTGACTGGGCAAGTGCACCCACTTGCCAGTCCCTAAACCTTCCCTTTTCTTCATATCAGTCACCCTTTTGGTAGGCCCAAGGGCAGGGTGCATTGTAAGTATAAGGTAGGACAAGCCCTGATGTGTGTGGCATGTCCTAATAGTGAATTACAGCCATTTTTGTTTTTCACTATTGCAAGGCTACCTGTTCTCATAGGCCAGAATGGGCTGCTGGAATTATTACATTCTATAATCCTGACAGACTCGGGGAACATGGTAGAAATTCGAGTTTAGTATGCCTGAACTCAGAATAAGAAAATACATCTTTTAGTAAAGTTTATTTTAACATTCTGTGTTTGCAAATACCACTTTTAGAAAGTAGGCATTTGTTTGCCTAACCCTTTCAGCCCACCTCTGCTAGGATGCGTATCTGCTGTCTAGTTTCTGTGAGTGACAGGGCTGGGGAATTCCAGGAGACAGGCTGGGGCAGCCAGGTGGTGAATAGAGAGATTTACATCCAGATGGGTGGGAGGAGTGCACCTGGACTCTGAATAGGGCTGTGCCTTTCCACCAGAATGCTGGCTCCACCTCCTGTGAAGCATCTGATGTCTTTGCCCTGCACCCTGAAAAGAAAAGCCAGAGTCATGTAAACAAAGTATTCCAGAACTGGGCTGAACTAGGCAAGGGCCCCCTGGCCTGAAAGAACAAAAGAATTGTGGTATAAGTATTGGGACCCTGAGCCCAAGGAGTCAGATCCTGCTTAACAAGAAGAAACCTCTGCCCGACGAAAAGGAACTGGGAAAGTTGTAAGAAGGAGTACTGTCCCTGACCTGGGGGATTGGCCTGCAGTGTTTGCCTTGCTGCTGAAGGAGAGGAGAAAAAGGCTAGAAAAAGACTTTACTTCAACTTGTGCTGAAAGATCTCCAAGGGCTTGTGTGTGAGCTTGCCCCCTGAACGAAGTCCCAGGACCAGTGGACTTCAACAACCTTGAGAAGGGCTGCTGAGAACGCTGTTTTCCCCGTTGCGCTGAAGCAGGGAACCGTGTGTGCCTCGTGAAGATCACCGCGTACACTGGGAAGCCCCGTGCCAAGCTGTCCGCTCCGAACAACGCGACTTTGTGGCCCCCACGAGCCGTAGCTCGCAACGTGAAGGAAGGACCCGTCGGCCTGAATAACGTGACTTTGTGGCCCTCACGAGCCGTAGCTAGCAACGTGAAGGAAGGACCCGTCTGGCCCAAACAACGCGACTTTGTGGCCCCCCACGAGCCGTAGCTCGCAACGTAAAGGAAGGACTCCGCAACGCACCTCGCTTTTCCCCCCTACGAACCGCATTGCTCAAAGCGCACCCTGCCGCTGATGTTGAAAGGTTACAACATTACGTAGAGTGGCTGGGTATGTCTCGCACAACCGCAGCGTACTGTCCGCTTCGCACCGCGCTCAAAGGATTACAAAGGCGCCCACTCTCAAGGTACGGCGCGTACTCCGCAACGAACAGCAACCGCACCACACAAGGCACCGTCCCCTCAAGTAACGTGACTCTGGGCCCCTACGAGCCGTAGCTCGCACCATGAAAGGAGGACATTGCCGCGTGTAACGCTTTGGCTTTCACCGCATCGTTCGTGACGAACTTCCCCATCTAAGGTACTGTGTACGACTCGCACTCCGTGTTTGAGCGCATCGGACAGAAGCGTCCGCTGCTCGTGTTAGACTCTGTTGGTTCATTTAATCACCGTAGGGTCGAGCTAACTGATACGAATCGTACAGACTGTTTAAAATATGCATTTTAACAAGAACTCTTTTGCTAATAAGTATTGTGCACTATTTCTGACAATATTTGGTCTTGTGCTAAGCCTTTACATAAAAGATAATTATTTTTGATACAAACCTAGTGTGCTGTCCATTTGTGGTGTTGTCACTGAGTTGCTGTATGTGGTCACAAATGCTTAACCTATAACGCCTCTGAAAATTAGTCTTGTCTGCTCGCGCCACACTACCTAGAGGGTGATATTTGAGAGGGTAATCTCCTTATCCTGACTAGAGGAGAGGGTCCCTGCTTGTCACAAGTACCTACATGTGCCAACCAGAGTGCCCCAAATCTAACAGCCCATTACTTGTGAGGAAATTACAAAGGCAATAGACTCCCTCGACGGGTCCAGGGCACTTGGCCTGGACAGCCTCACTGGAGCTTTTTACAAGGCCCACAAGCATCTACTGGTGCCCCATCTCATTGCCATGTATGCCAAATCCCTTGATGTGCGTCTTTTATTGCCTACCTTGCAGGAAGCAATGCTTACACTTCTGCTAAAACCTGGTAAAGGTCCCTAACTATGCTCTTCTGATTGCCCCCTCTCCCTCCTTAATTTTGATAATAAGATTTTAGCAAAGGGACCCGCCACCCGACTTTTCTTTCTAATGTAACAGATTATTTATCCTCTTCAGTACAGCTTTGTTCCCCACAGCTCCACTTCCCTAGAAGTGCGGACAATTTTTGCAGTATTGAGTAGAGTATCCCCAACGGTTACCACAACACTTGCGTTTCTGATTCCATGGAGTGGGCCTTTCTGAGGACAACAATGGCTAACCTTGTCTTCCCCTATAACTTCCTATGCCTGGTTATGCTTCTCGACCCAAAGGTCTCTTCCCCATAGCCAGGGGGGCCAGGCAAATGTGCCTCCTCTCCTCTTTATTATTGCCATAAACCCCCAGGACTGTCAGCTCCAAGAGCAGCACATGTACCGGGGACTATCACTCAGCCATGCCCCCTGCTACTTTCTATGTATGCCGATGACATGATGCTTTTCATCTACCACCCCTCTGACAATCTCCAAGCGTTGATCCACCAAATTCTGAGGTTGCCTGTTCTCTCAAATAAAGCTTTCTAAACATAAAAAACAAGGTGATCTGGCCCATTCCACCACTTGGATCAGACTTCGGTCACCAACTCAAGGAAAACTCTGTCCACGAGGGCAATACCCAACAGAGGCCACTGACAGCTGTTCTACACTTGTAACTCAGAGTTCCTGCAAAATTTCATCATTTGGCGTGTGGTGGAATTATTTATCCGTTGGTGAGTGTGAGCCCTGTTTTGGTGTGCGCTGGTGAGCACAAAGATTTTCCGTCCACAAGCGAGTGAGATTTGCTGGCCGCTAGAGCAGCTTCCGTTCGCCACGGTGCCATTTTGTGGCGCTGGAGCACGCGAGGGGCTGCTGCTTCAACTCGAGCAGATTCTATACTTGAGAAGCAGCTCAATCTACTCACAAAGTTAATATTCGACTCCATTGGACCATTCAGGTTGTTTTTGAGTGTGAAAAGCACTTTTTTATTTCACTGTATTTTCAACAAGAAGGAAGTGCCACAGCAACTCCAGCTTTCTGTTCCTGCCCAGGAGGCTCCTCCCAGTGCTTTGCCCATCTCCTGGTCACATTTCATTTGTATTTCGAGGTGGAAGGATTGCTCTCTTTGTCTGCTGCATATATACCTTTGGATTTAATGACTTTGTTTTTGTGATATCACAAGTAAGTTCAGAATCTTTTGTATAAGGGTGTTGTCTGTTTGATAGAGGACATGCACCAGTATTTATTTGCACTTTTATTCAGTTTGTAAATTGTATTTTGGTGTGTCTCCTGCAGTTTCAGTAGGGGAAAAGTTTTTTTGCCTTTAATTTCTTATCTTTTCTAAGGGAAAAAGTTTACACACTTCAGTACATTTTCTCTATGTTTGTTAATTTCGCACAATTCATCTATTTAACTAAGTGGCCTAGCCTGCCCATAGTCTATCCAGCCAGTAAGCCAAATACTAGTCATGGGTACATGAAACAACTGTTTCTGTGGTATATGCTGTTTTAAAACACTACTTAGGGCAGGGATGGCATTAGATTAAATAAAACATGTGGGTATTTTTGTATCTCCTATATTTTTCTGCAAAAAGTGTACTTTGATGGGGTAATATTTGATGTGTTGGGAGGATGTGTGCTGTAGTAAACTTTTCTATAGCTCACTTCATTTTCTTTTTTGCCATTACTGAATTAATGGTAGTGTTTTCTTTGGTGTTACCATGCCTCCTTTGTTTGGCCAGTGTGTGTGTGTGTGTGTGTATGTGTGTGTTTGCCATAGGCCATCATTAGTCTTTGTTCTCCATGCCATGTGGCCGGGGGCCATTTTGTCTAGCCAGTGTTCATAGGTGTGCATGTGTTCTTTGTTATCCATGCCTCCGTGCTTGTGGTTTGACCATGTGGCCGGTGACCATTTTTTATAGACAGCCAGTGAACTTCTGCCTTAGGTCTGCATGTGTTCTTTGCTGTGATCATGCTTTCTAACTGGGTGCTGTTGATATGACTGACCATGTGGCTGGTGGACATTTTGTATAGGCAGCCAGTGTGCTTTTGCCATAGGCCTGCATGTGTTCTTTGGTTTTCAGGCCTCCTGCTTTTTGTTGTGACCATGTTGCTAGCGGTCATTTTGTTTAGGCACTAGGCAGCCAGTGTGCTTTTGCCATAGCTCTGCATATGTTCTTTGGTTTCCAAGCCTCCTGCTTGTCGTTATTTCCATGTGGCTGGTGGCTATTTTAATTAGGCAGCCAGTGTTCTTTTGCCATTGGCCTGCATGTGTTCTTTGTTGTGGCCATGCCTCCTTGCTGGCTGTTGTTGTGGTTGACCATGTGGCTGGCGGCCATTTTGTGTAGACAGCCAGTGTGGTTTTGCCATTGGCCTGCATGTGTTATTTGATTTCCAGGCATCCTGCTTGTTGTTGTGACCATGTGGCTGGCGGCCATTTTGTGTAGAATTTAGGAAGTCAGTGTGCTTTTGCTATAGCCCTGCATGTGTTCTTTGTTTTACATGCCTCTTGCATGCTGTTGTTGCCATGTGGCTGGCAGCCATTTTGTGTAGGCAGCCAGTGTGCGTTTGTCATTGGCCTGCATGTGTTCTTTGTTGAGGCCATGCCTCTTTGCTAGCTGTTGTTGTAGTGACTGACCATGTGGCTGGCGGCAATTTTCTGTAGGCAGCCAGTGTGCTTTTGCTATGGGCCTGCATGTGTTATTTGGTTTCGAGGCCTCCTGCTTGTTGTTGTGACCATGTGGCTGATGGCAATTTTGTATAGGCTTTAGGCAGCCTGTGTGCTTTTGCCATAGCCCTGCATGGCTTCTTAGATGAGGCCATGCCTCCTTGCTGGTTGTTTTTGTGACCATATGGCTGGTGGCCATTTTGTGTAGGCAGCCAGTGTGCTTTAGTCATAGGCCTGCATGTGTTCGTCTTTGTAGTGATCATGCATCCTTTCTGGTTGTTGTGACCATGTGAATGGTGGCCATTTTGTGAAGGTGCATACTGTGGAGACCACCAAGATAGAACTGCCATATGTTATGTCTGCTGTACCAACAAACCAATAATTCATTTAGAAGTGTATCTGCTTAGGGTACCTACATCATCAAGTATCATCTCTATTAAATAGCAATATCTGGTATGATCTGTGTTTGTTACAGACACTCTCTAAAGATATTAAGACTGACCTACTCCCACACAAGCTTACATCATATTGTAAGGCTTTGATCTGTATACTATAGCAGGATGGACCTCATAGATGTCTTTGTATTTTGTACTGATTTTAGAATGTGTTAACTGTTTGTGATATGAATGTAGTATGTGTGGAAGTTGGTGATCAGAGATGTTGATATTTGTTGTCTTGGTGTTGTTTCTGTATATTGTACTATTTTGATGTTTGTATGAATAATTTTGATGTGATTATCCAGCATTTAGTTACTATCATTTTGATACATAAAAATGAGAATGTCTTTTCTATGCTGTTTTACTGTTCATCACAAGAGTATTCACTGTACAATAGTTTGTTAACATATGCGTATTTACAGTATCTGCACACACAGTTAGTGTAGTGTTTCTTGGCTCAGCTGTGATTCTTTTTTAGCACAGCTTAGAAGGCGAGTAATGGTCTTGTCAGATTTCCTATATTTTCCAAGATCAAGACCGAATATTAGATGCTGTTTTCCGAGGGCACCTGTTCCGTCCCCTTCGCAGCTTGACCCTTCCTCCCTCATCCCTGCTTGTCCACTCCTTACTAGTCTTTAATTCTGCAAATGTGTGTGAATGCACCTTGGCCACATTCCTTTTGTGGGCAGCGTGACGGCTTGGTTTTTATTCTTACAAAACCTCGGCTACATCTTGCATTTTATTTTAATGTTTTATAAGCCACCTCAATTCTGTTTTGGAGCTTTATTCTGTTTTTTGTTCTTTCTTACTGGAGACCAAGCCAGCATAGGCTTACTGGGCACCAGAACAGGTTGTTTTACAGCAGGAGCACACTGCTTGTGGAGTTTCTCTTTTTTTTTCTTTTTACCGTCCCATTCCTTCCCGTTTTACTGCACCTTTTTGCCTGTGATATGTCTTCTGCTTAGTGAATACAGGGAACCCTTTCCAGTCTGTGGGAGGTGACTCCTGTGATGTTCTCTCCTTTCTCATTATTCCCTACCTTCCCCTTTAAGGCATGTCATCTTCCCCTTCATTCCATATTCTCAGAATGTATTGATTTATAAGGTTCTTTATCTGTCAGTTACTTGTGGCTGTTCCTGGATGAGGTTTTATTAAACCCACTCTGCTTAATCAAATCGACTTCATTGTTATACTATTATTGAATTATACAATATTATACTGGCGACGATCGGAAACGACCTCAACAGGACAACACAACAAGCTTCCTGACCTGCTTGACCTGCTTTCTCCTCCAGCGGCTGATTCTTCGTGTTTGAAGTGAAGCGAAGTCTTCCCAGCGGCGGAATTAAAGGATTAATGGTGGTGAGGAGAGCGGGAGGTGTTTAATTAAGAAATGTGGATCTGGGAAAGTCTAATTTAAAAGAGTTTGCGCGTAATAAGAAATAATCGTTAACGCTCGCGTTTTGCTCGCGCTCCGCTCTTAAATGACTGACGTCGGCATGCGTTTCAAACGCGTGCGTTTCATCTAGCGGAAAGGACGTGCTACGCATTGACGTATCATCAGATCCGACGACGCTGCGTTTCTTGAAAGCTGAGCTGCGTTCCAGTAGAACGTACTTTGTCATTACCACATAATGATGGATTCAGGAAGTCTACTCTGAAACAAAATAGAACGTCTTTTGTTTAACGCGTTCTGTTCATGAAAGAAAGCATTTACAAGTGAAATAATTGAAGCAATAGAGAACGTCCTTTGTCTAACTCGTTCTATTTCTGAAACAAGCATTGGCAAACAAAGCAATTGAACTCTCTGAACTCTCTGTTACCTAGAATAAAAAGAAAAACCTGATATTTAGAATTAAAAAAAAAAAAAGGAGATATACTTGAAGAATAAAATGCAAAATGTAACGCAACCAGCATTTTTCCTCACAAGTCCAGGAGAGCCTAACGTAAAGTGGAAAAAATGGAAAAAGATATTTGCAAATTATGCAAGAGTCTGCGGAACCAACTTGAGTGCTGAAAGGAAACACTCACTTCTTCTGCATTGTCTGGGGAAACACTCACTTCTTCTGCATTGTTAATCAAATCGACTTCATTGTTATACTATTATTGAATTATACAATATTATAACTCCCTCCCAAATACCGAGCAGCACAAGGCCCTTATTGCCATGTGTTGGGGAGTGACATTTGCTTTACCCTGTTTATAATCAGTGGGTATCTTTTTCTGAACCTTACTGCCCGCCCTTTGATGAGATTTCTGGGGGGCATTCTAATTCAGACATTTTCTTAATTAAATGTTTTCTGTGACTCAACCGCTGGCCTCCTTTATGACTGCCGGCTGCACATCTCTCCACGAAGGAGGAAGACACATATTTACAGAAGAACAAAAGATTTCCAAGGGGGTGTTGCACATATCTTTGTCCCTGATGAGTCCTTTTATTAGCACTACCGACCCCTCAAGGCTCCCCTTCTAAGCCATTCTCCTGCTGAGAGTGCTTGTAACCAATAGTTGCTTATTTGTTCCACTAACAAAGAAGTACATACAATTTCAACAATTGTGATACAGAGATGCACTCCATCGGTGTTTTCTCGTTGGGGAAACAGAACCCTTTCATAGTGACCTTTGCTAGTTGTTTGATTGGTTTCTTCGTTTAGCAACCAGCAGTCTTCCTCCACATACATTTCTTACACCTGATGCAGAAGTCAGCTGAGCACTGTAGTCCAAAATGTTCCTATTTAATGGCATGTGCAACTTAATGAAACACGTGTCGCTGTTTGTACGGAGACTGCCAAATTCCCTTTTTCAATTGAAGCATGGTGTGATTTCTGTATGCCATGATGAAAAATCGGAATGTGAATTTCCAATATAGAAGAAAGTAGTATGTATGTTTAAATGTAATAATATAAATGGCATGTCTACAGAAGTCACGTTGTTGCGTTTAAGCTTTACTTTTGTATCAGCAGCACAGCCGATATGGCATATATATATATAAGGGTTCCACACACTGAACAATCAGTATGTTAAATCAAAATGCAGATTTATTCTTCCTCAGTTACTTTAATTTTATTTCGTTTCTGTTTTTTTTTGGTTCAAAATAATCATAAAATATGCAACCTCACTTGTGCTGCTGTGTGTTACATGATTTTGCCTCTCACAATAAATTGTTGCTTCATTATAAGACTGTCCACCAGTGGGACTTTTTGATATTCACCTAGAAATGGAGAATCAGCAGAACGTCAGCCTATCTGAGTGTGCTGCACTGAATTCTGAAGTGTTAGTTGGCTGCACGTGCCAATGCAGGATGTGTGGAAGTTATTTTAGCTGACCTACTCTAGTCGATGGAAGCAACACTGTTTGTAGCTCTTTGAACTTTGCTGCTGGACACCTGAAATAGGTTGAGTCTCTTTTTTATTTAACTTATGCACACCCCCTCTATCCCTAGGACATATTTACAAGCCTCTTGTGACACTTTTGAGCCACCGTTGTGTCACTTTTGTGACTCAGCGGCTGCGTAAAAAATGCCGCAAATTTATAATGGGACGCATCTAGGGAGATGCGTTACGTTGTAAAGCTCTGCATCACATTATACCTGCGTCAGGTATAATATATGCAGAGTGGGCGTTCCTACGCAGGAAAGCCTTGTAAAAGTGACGCAGTGTAATCTACAAGATTTCACTGTGTCACATCTACGAAGCCACTGAATCAAACCCTTATGCCAGCTTGAAGCAGGCATAAGGAGTGACGCTGTGTGGTGGGAATTGCCTCAAAATGCATTGCTGGAGTTGCGTCGTGCTTTCAGCACGACCCCTGCAATGAGTGACTTTTGCCCCAACAGATGCTTCAGAATTTCTGACGTTCTGTCAATCCTTGCACCATTGTGCAAGGGTTTCTCAGGGTGTCGCAGGGAAAGTGGCACGTCCCTACAAATGCATCACTTTCTTGTAAATCTGCTCTCCTGTTTCTTTTCATCCCTTCCCTCTTTCTTCTCCCACTCCAGCCCCATATCTTCAATCTCAACCTAAAAAGAGCTATGAAGCAGCCATTGCTGACTGCTTTAAAACGCTTTTTAAAATTATCCCATTATATGCCCTCCTGCCCTCCCCCATTAGTCACCCCCACCCTACTGCCAAAGGTCAATAGCCTACCCATGGGCGAGACCGATTGGCTTTGCAAGAGCTTGTATAGTTGTGGTGTCGGACAGAAGTGGAGGGGTCTTAAGTGCCCGTGTTAAGACCCTGTTTACGGGTGAGGTTCACATTGTGACTTTGGTTCACAATGCCACGTCAGGTCCGGCTCCTAGTGCACAGCTTTCCTGGATCCTGAATCAACGACATCGTTTTACATTAATCTTTAGTTTACAGCTATCCTATACCAAGACTTGCCACTAGGTGGCAATGTAGGATTGGTACTAGACAGCGTGTACCAGAATATGTTACCAAGTGTTCATAGCTCCAGTGGTTTACGGGCGCTGAAGATCTACCTGACCTAAAAGAACTATCGTTTATAGATGCAAATTGATTAGTGCTCTCACTGTGAATTGACGAGTGCATACTAAACTGCTCCAAGTGAAAAGGTCTTTAAAAGGAGGTTTCAGCAAACAGAGGGTTCCGAAGAGGGCCAGCATTTGGTCCAGCAGCGCTCTCCACCCTTTATTATTTATTTATTTATTTATTTATGCTTTTTTATATAGCGCAGACTTTACCCGAAGGCGTCAGAGCGCTTCACAATAGGAACAGTAATGATATATGAGGAGAAAATTACAAGTGAACAAATTACAAAAGCAGACGTTAAATTACATGAGGTAAAAGTGACAATTGTGAGCAAACAAAATACATGAGGTAGCAAACAGTGCATTACAGGAGGAAAAAGTGACAAGTGTGCAGGTTACAAGAGAAAACAAAGTACAATTAGAGGTATAACACTGCAATATATGCTAGACACTCAGGCACAAGAACAAACGTTACGTTACGTAGGCAATGGTGGCACTTGTGCAAGTATCAAAAGCAAACAAAATGTGAGAGGTAGCAAACAGTGTGTTACAAGAGAAAAGTGATGTGTACATGTTACAAAAGAGTACCAAACCCAGGTGCAAGGATAATACTGCAATAAATGGCAAACACTCCAACCACAAGAACACACTGGGAAGGTACTTCCATAGTCATGGAGAATAGCATTTTCAGTAATGGGAGGTCTTCCTTCAGATAATAGAGAGGGCGAGAATTACTTTTGGAGGTGTCTTTGGAGGAGGAGAACTTTGAGGTCTGTTTTGAAGGCCTGGAAGGAGTTTGTGGTCCGGAGCTGAGGCGGAAGGGAGTTCCAGATTCTCACCGCGTTGCCTGAACCCTGTAACCCTGTACACCTTGGTGTCTAATTGCATAGAGAGGCCACCTAAATTACAAAGCAAACCGTAAGATTATGTTATGCTCATATTACATTACAAATGCTCGTAATACATTTGCAACACCAGCTACCTCCTCACTTTACTTGTCTTTCTACACGCACCTAGTCAAAATAGTCTTGCAGTTTATTACAAATATTTTTTTTCAATATGTTTTTTAGCAGTTTAGAATATATAGAACTTTAAGAATTCAGACATCATTGTGTTGAGAACCCAGCTGGGCAGAACCGATGCAGTGCAAAGCATCTCCTCACAGCTCCACATTGGAACTGTTGTTGCGCAACGCATCCCAGACACAGGACCCTACAGCTCTTCACAACTGCCGCTGTGCAACGCCTCCTTGATGCAGGACCTCCTATCGCATCCACCCTGGAATCGCTGCTGCGGATGCATCCTTGACACAGGACCTCACATTGCAGCGCATCAGAGCTGCGGCTGTATGATGCATCCTAAACAGGGGCTCTCCCAACGCTCGGTAACCAGGATTTGAGGTACTTTGTTCAGATGGTCTAAATGTGTCCCAGTATCCGACCCGCACTCCATCGTGGTCAGCCTGAAATTGTGAGGTTTTTCCCGGTCCCTGTCTACAATTTTTATTCAATTTTATCACTATGCTGTGACCAGGTCAGAGAGTCCTGTAGTTCTCCAAGGTTGGTGAAAATCTTCACAAGCTCAATATTTCGTTGATGAATCACTCCTTTGAAGGATGACTTCGATTTTCAAAAACATATTTTTTGTTTTCTCTAGTTGTTTTTTAGATTGTTTGATTGACTGTAACCCTGGAGTTGGAATAACTGCCATGTGAGCATTGTAGTAACTGTACCGAGATATCGGCCACTGAATCCCCTGCAACCCACAAAGCACATAGTATAAATTATAGCAAAATGCTCAAATTTTTCAAACGCAAACAACATAGAAAAAAGTGTCACAAGTTAAAACATGATATCTAATGGCATTTAAAACAAAACCAGGATTATTTTTTGTCCTTTTTTAAATCCTCACATGTGATGCAGTGATCATTTTGTGCTTACTGTCGGTGGTGTTACTGTCAGTAGGTTGTTCAGTGACGTTTTCAAGATAGTCAAATGTAATCTGCAGGTCATGAGTACAATTGCTTGTGAGACAACTCAGTTATTTATGTCCCTTTTGCAAAGACCTGCATCATGTAATGTGAGAGATGAGGGGCACTGGAGGAGGGTGGCAGTGAGGGAGTCTGAGGAGGAGGTCCTGAAGGGGAGGGGCTACAGAGAGATGAGGGGCACTGGTGGAGGGTGGTAGTGAGGGAATCCGAGGAGGAGGTCATAAGGGGGAAGGGCTATGGGGAGATGAGGGGCACTTGTGGCGTGTGGCAGTGAACCCGAGGAAGAGGTCAATAGGGGAGCCATGGAGGGAGGAGGGGCACTGTTGGAAGGTGGTAGTAAAGGTATTCACGGAGAAAGAGGTTATTGGTGTGGCGCCAAAAAAGACTTACGCATCAGCGCTGAAGCCGACCTGTCATGGCCTTCCTGTTTTTGTTTATTTAATTAGCAGTCGGGCCATAAGGGCTACTGTGGAACATACTTTAAAGTGTGTGCTAATTATATTTACTGCTATATTCAATGTTTTAAGTATGAAGGTGATTTTACTAATGTTTGTACCGGGAAAAATGAAAGTGGAGCCCTATGGTGCCCGATATGCGGCTGGTGCCCAAGGTCATCTGTGAGATAAGGTGCACTGGAGAGGAATAGTGGCTAATCAAGCCTGTAAGGGAGTGCATTGCAGAGTCCGTGGTCAGGTGGAAGTAGTAATAAAGAGTAATTCTCCCTGAAGACTCGCACAGAGGGAGCCCGAGGAGTGTCACTTGCCTGATACTCCCACCTCAGAAACCTCCTTTGGAAAAGAGTGAGGTTTACTGGGCCTTGTAAGACTAAGAAGAGATAAAGGAGGGCCCTGAAGCAGGCCTGCCTAGACATATATGTGACAAATCAAGCCCGCAGTGGCCCACCCAAATGCACCCTTGGCACACCCAAATACAAATTCCTGGAGCCGAGCCTGCCCCGTCCCTCGTTCTTCTCCCACTCCAGCCCCATCTCTTCAATCTCAAGCTAAAAAGTTCTATGAAGCGGCCATTGCTGACCGCTTTATGACGATTTTTAAAACTATCGCATTATTTTTCCTCCTGAACCACCCCACCCCATTAGTCACCCTCACCCTATTGCCAAAGGTCAGTAGCCTACTCATGGGTGAGATCGATTGGCTTTGCCAATGGTTGGTTGGGTTTGGTGGTGGACAGAAGTGGAGGGGCCTTAAGTGTTTGTGTTAAGACCCTGTTTGCGGGTCAGGTTCACATGGCGACTTTGGTTCACATTGCCATGTCAGGGCTAGCCCCTAGTGAACAGCTTTCCTGGATTTGTTTTACATTAGTCTCTAGTTTATAGCTGCGTTATACTTAGACTTTCCAGTAGGTGGCAATGTAGGATTGTTACTAGACAGCGTGTCCCAGAATGTGTTACCAAGTGTTCACATCTCCAGGGTTTACGGGCGCTGAAGATCTACCTGACCTAAAAGAACTATCGTTTATAGATGCAAATTGATTAGTGCTCCCACTGTGAATTGACGAGTGCATACTAAACTGCTGCAAGTGAAAAGTCTTTAAAAGGTTTTTTGCGGAAACAGAGGATTCCAAAGAGGGCCAGCATTTGTTACAACAGCCCCCCCCTCCCCCTGTAAACCTTAGTGCCTAATTACATAGAGATTAGAGAGGCCACCATAATTACAAGCCAAACCGTAAGATTATGTTATGTTTATATTTCAGTGGCAAAATCATGTGCAACACCAGCTACCTCCTCTCTTTACTCGTCTTTCTACACGCAATTTGTTAAAATAGTCTGGCAGTTTATTACTAATTACTTTTTGTCAATATGTTTTTAGACGTTTAAAATATATAGAACGTTAAGCTTTCAGACATCATTGTGTTGACAATCCAGCTGCACTCTTTTGGGCAGGACCGATGCAGTGCAAAGCATCTGCTTGCAGCTCGCATCGGAACTGCTGCTGCGCAACGCATCCCAGACACAGGACCCTACAGCTCCTTACAACTGCCGCTGTGCAACGCCTCCTTGATGTTGCAGGACCTCCTATCGCAGCCACCCCCTCCCCTCCCCCAACGGCTGCTGCGCAACGCATCCCAGACACAGGACCCTACAGCTCCTTACAACTGCCGCTGTGCAACGCCTCCTTGATGCAGGACCTCCTATCGCATCCCACCCCGGAACCGCTGCTGCGGGATGCATCCTTGACACAGGACCTCACATTGCAGCTCATCAGAGCTGCGGCTGCACGATGCGTCCTAAACACGGGATCACACAACGCTCAGCAACCAGGATTTGAGGAACTTTGTTCAGATAGTCCACAGGTGTCCCTGTATCCGACCCGCACTCCAATGCGGTCGGCCTGAAATTGTGAGGTATTTCCCGGTCCGGAACGGCCAGATAACCACAGTTTGCGCATTGAGCTTTTAAGGAATATTTCAGACCAAATCTATAAAATTGCACATCTCTAAGTTAAGTCTGACTGTTTTGTGCCAAACTACCAGAGGAATAAGCACAGGCTAATTTGGGGTGTGCTTGTGTTCTACCCTCATTAGAATTGTGGTTGCTACGAGTAGGATTTCACACCTCTTATTTCCTCAATTTCCTACATTGGTGTTCGAGGGTGAGATCTAGGACTTGTGTTTCTGCCGTGCCATAGGGTGATTTTGTGTAGCTCTATAATCTGAGTAATGTCAGAACAGGGGTTTCTGTTTGACAGAGGTGTGCACCATCTACACGCAGGAACCACTGTTCTATTCAGGGTAAGCTAGATCCCTACTAAAAGATGAACTGTGCTTATTCTCTGGTAGTTTGGCACAGAGCCGTCAGTCTTATCTAAACAGACAATGTGTAAAGTATTGTGCAACATACACACACAGTAACACAATGAAAACCCCACAAACATACTCCACATATGTTTAGAAACATGCATTATATTTTTATGTTTAAAACAAGACAAAAACAACAAACTTCAAATATGTAGAACCAGAGTTAGGAATTTTTGAAGATTAAATTAAATTGCAGCGCTCAGAAGAAAACAGCGCTTAGGGGTTACTTAAGGCTGCACTGAATCAGGGTAAATCCAAATTTCAGGCTGACCGAAATGGAGGGCCGGCTGGCTACAGGACTCATGCAGGTCGCTCTGAAAAAGTAACTTGGATGGTGGAAGTATCGACATTTAAGACTCGATTCATTGGTTCCGATCTGCACAGACGAGGAATGTTTAATTGAGGCACCCTTTTACGATGCAAGCGAAGCGTAGTAATCAAGCCACACTGTCTGTCGACGTCGAGCCATGTAGTCAGCGAAGCGATGTCATTGATCGGCTCCTGCGTCAGCGTCAAAAGGAAATGCATCAGTTCCGATCGAGTCGATATTGATAGATCTGAGTAGCAGAAGCTCACTTTCAATGGCCCTGGTCTAGATTAGCACCACTTGGCAGGGCAGCACTCACAGATGGCAGAGTCCAGGGACTGTTGCAGAGTTGTAGGAAGTCTTTGATGGCCCTGAGACTCAGGACAGGGGGCAAACCAGCAAGCCCTTGGAGTCACTCCACGTTCAAGTGAGGTGGGTCTAGTTCTTACCCTCAGTAGGGCCGAGATCAGCAGGGCTGCACAGCAGAGCAGAAAAGCAGTTCTTCCAGGTCAGCAGTCAAGCAGAGTGGCAAACCTTGTAACACAGCAGTCTTTACTCCTGGTTTACAGGTCTAGTAGTGTACTGTCTTGGTAGGGTCAGAGGCCCAGTACTTATACCCAGTTGTGCCTTTGAAGTAGGGGTGACTTCAACGCAGGCCGTTAAAGTGCACAGTTTCCTCTTTCATCTTAGTCCTGGCTCCAGACCATCAGCACAAGGTAGTCAGCTATTTGTGTGGGAAAAAGGACACTGCCTATTCAGGTGTTAGTTAGGCCTGGGCAGAGTTTGAAGAGTTTCGGTACGTGGAACTCGTGAAAAAAAACTCTGGTTTGCTAGGTGGAGTTCCGCAGTGGCGGTGTGCATTACCTTGTGCCGCTTGCACTTATTTTTAGCACTGTGTGTTTGTCCTGTGCTGTAAAATAAGAGCAAACAGTATCACGCGCAGAGCAAGAGGGCACTGCTTCTTTCTGCAGCTCGTGTAGAAGTTCTACTCAAGCGGCAGCTTACTCGTTGCAAAGGGAAGGTTTATCAACGCAAGTGGTAGCGACCATCCGTGACTGCTAGGCTTGAGAAATCACTCTGGGATGTGGGTCAGCATTGGATTTTCTGCGCTCGCACTCTCCAACTTAACATTGACAAGCGCGAGCGAGCGAGGGAAAACTCTGCTCCGCGTAGCAGCGCAAGGAGTACAAAAAACTCTGCAAACTCGGTAAACGGAGTGGAGTTCACTGCCGAGGCCTAGTGTAAGTGTCAGCTCCTCCTCTCTCTTCCTTCCCAGGTGGCACTATCAGTATGCAGATGAATTCAGATGAGTCGCTGTCACAACCTCCCATCCTGTGTTTGTGGCCGTCTAGAGGGAATGCAAAAAGTGTAGCATTCATCCACGCCAAGCATGCATTAAAGACAGGCTGCAAGGTACACAGAGCAGTAAGAGCAGGGACATTCCCACTTTCTAAAAGTGGCATTTCTAAAATAGTAATGTTAAATCCAACTTAACCATTAAAGAGGATTTATCATTACCATTCCAAAGATATAAAACATGATGCTGCTATTCTTTCTGATAAGGTATTACAGCTTTAAAGTGTTTTAAGGAATTCCCAATGCTAGCCCAAAGGAGGAGTAGACCTCACAATAGTGAAAAATGTAGTTAGCTGTTTGTCACTACCAGGGCATGTGAACCTTTTAGTTACACAGCACCCTGCCCCAATGGCTGCCTAGGGCCTACCTTAGGGTGACTTATGTATAGTAAAAGGGAGTTTAAGGCTTGGCAAGTGGTTTGAAACGCCAAGTTGAAGAGGCAGTAAACTACACACATAGGCCTTGCAATGGCAGGCATGAGACAGGTTTGAACGGCTACTAGTGTGGGAGCACAAACAGTACTGCAGGCCCACTAGGACCATTTAGATTACAGGGCCTGGGCATATGGTATATCAATTTACAAGTAAACTAAATATGTCAATTGTGTATACACTAATGTTGCTATGTTTAGGGTAGAAACAAATGTGCTTTATCACTGGTCAGCCGTGGTAAAGTGCTAAGGGGCATATTATCAAGGCAATGCGATAAACATCGCAAATCGCACTTATCGCGTTTATCATTATCGCCGTCTATCGCTGATTCACATTGCTGTCTTAGCAGCGTATTAGCAACGCTTTGCTAAATGGCAATGTGAAAACCAGCAATAGGCGGCGATAATTGGCAATAGCGCGTGAAATCAAGCGATGATTTCACAGAGCTAAGGGAATGCTTGATAATATGGGAGTGTGGACTTAACCTGTAAATCCACCTCCCATATTACAGATAGCTTAGTCAGGATTTTACCAGGCGTTGAATTCTGGCAAAAAACTCTGCTTTTTTCATCGCTTCGCAGATCTGCTCCATGCTGTAAATATGGCTAAGACTTGTTAGCAAATATTTACATGGAGTAATGGTCAGGAACGCCTTCTTTGTATCTCATTAGCGATGTATATCGCTAAGATGTGTGGCGCTACAAAAACGGCAGCTAACATGCGCTAATGAATGTTAGCGCTGCGTTGTTGATAGGGGGATAACATTATTGCCACTTTTTTGGCTTTTAAAGCCAAAAAAGCAGCGAGATGGACCTTGATATTATGCCCCTAAGAGTCCTAATGCCATCAAAAAGATACAGCAAAAAGAAGAAGTAAGAAAGCAAAACGTTTGGGGGAAGACCACCCTAAGAGTGACATGTATAACACTGAGTTTCCTTTAAATTCTTCTTGATTAGCTCTTTGTTTTTACTGAATTCGCCCTCAGTCTACCTGACTGTGCCTTAAAGGATGGAATTTGGGTTGGCCAACCAGGATAACTACACTTTGGTTGAGCTCAAGGAATTCTGCAAGGAAAGGGGACTTCCAGCCAAAACGAGCACAAGGAAGCTGGAGTTCTACAAGACTTTGAGGGCCTGGTGGAGTTCACACAATCACTAGCAGCAGAAGCGGATGACCAGGAAGGGGAGGATGATGTGGAGGAGCAAGTGGAGGATCTGAACTCAGGCTTTGAATTGCAGCACACAGGGGAGGGGGTTAACTTGTCCCCATAATGGCAACTTCCTCCTAGAGCAGAAAGCAGTATGTCGTCTCAAGGCTTGTCCACAGAGAAGATGACAGACAGGAAGGATGAAAGGGAGTTTAACCTGCAAATGGTCAATGATAAACCTAACAGCCATTTGGTGGCTTTTCCTCCAATTTTTTGCCTACCTCCTCAATTTTGCTGGATGTAGGACTCTGTGCACGTTACCACTGCTTACCATTGCTAAAATGCTATTGTGCCCACCCCTAAACAAGGTAATATTGGCTCATCCCCAATTAGCATATTTAATTTACCTATAAGTCCATTGTTCACTGCACTACATATGCCAGGTCTAGTAAATTAGATGTTACTAGTCAGCCTGCAGCACTCATTGTGCCCCCACTTAGGTTCCCCAATAACCATGGCTCAGGTCTGCAATTGCAGAGCCTGCATGTGCAGTTTACACTGCCATTTTAACCTGGCAACACAAACTAGTCCTAAACCCACACGTTTTACACATATAAATCACTCCTAAGGTAGGCCCTGGATAACCTAGAGGGCAGAGTGCAATGTATTTAAAAAGAAAGGTAGAGCATGTACTTTTAGGTTTTACATGTCCTGGTTGTGAAAAACTCTCAGATTTGTTTTTCACTACTGCAAGGCCTAGCTCTTCCATAGGATAGAGATAGGTGTCTCTGGAATCACATTTTAAAATCATACTGAAGTTGAAGTCAGATTTTAAAATAAAATTCTGAAAATGCCACCTTTAGAAAGTTGTTAGTTTCTTACTTTAGCCATTCGGTTTCCTGCTGTCTGCCTCTGATACATGTCTGTGAATGGTAACAGCTGGGCTTTATGTATCCTAGAGACAATGGGTACTTAGGTGTGACTTGATGGGCTATTCTGGGAGGATGGGAGGGAGGAGCTGGGCACAGCCTCACACTTACTCCTGAATAAGTTGTGTACTGTCCCAGCGCAAAGGGCTGCATACCCCCTTGTAGGGAGTCTGGAGCCGGATTGGAAGGAAGGACCTTTCTGCACATCAAAGACTTGTCTATGATGTCTCCTCACTTCAAAGTAATAACTAGGTTTAAGTACTGGACCTCTGATACCACCACTTCAGAACACTTCTGGACCTGTGAAGACCGCAAGGAAGGATTGCTGTGCTGCTGAAAGGACTTCCACTCTGCTGGACTGCTGCTATGCTGGTTGCCTGCCTTGCTGTGTTGCCCTGCTGCATGTTATTCCCATTACCTGAGTGAGAAGGACTAGACCTGCATCAATTGAACCCAGAGTGACTCAAAGGGCTTGTTGGTTTGCCTCCTGATTCGAAGTCTCAGGGACATAAAATACTTTCAACTCTTCTGCTGTTGCACCTAGACTCTGCCATCTGTGAGTCGGGCCTGCCAAGTAATGCCACCCCAGTCCTAAACCCTTGGAAGTGAGGCCTACTGTACTTGCCTAAACTAAACCCATGCATCCTCTCCAGAACTGGACCCTTGGTGCCTTTGCATGGAACAGAATTGGTGCATCGCCCCTGTTGCATGACCAGAGCCAGCTCATCTCCTCTGCTGCATGAGCCGACCCAATGCATCGACTTTAGAACCAGCACTATGCAACACTCTACCCCAGGTCTTCGCAACTCTGATGACGACAACCTCGATGGCGATGCCGAGAGCTTCCCATTGCAGTCCCTGCACTCATCAGAGCCGACGCATTCATGCTGCTGCAAGGACCAATGCACTGCCACCATTGCGAGGATCGACACCCATGCTTCGCTTCTGCTGCACCCCACATCTTCTTCAACATTGAGACAACCGGGATCAAGGTACTTTGGTTCAGCAGGCATAACTTGGTCCCTGTATCGACCCATATTCCATTGCGGGTCAGTCTGAACTTTTGACTTTAACCCGGTCTGGCACGGGCACATATCCCAAGTAAGTGCTTATTGTATCTAAGCGCTATTTTACAGTTTATTCTTTAAAAATTCATGACTCAAATTGGATTTTTGTCATTTTGGTCGTGTTTTATTTATTAAATCAATCTCTATTTTTCTAACCTGGTGGGGAATGTTTTTATGTTGTGTTGTCACTGTTTTACTGTTTGAAGTGTTCTCCCAAATACTTTACACATTGCCTTTCAGTTATGCCTGACTACTTTTGCCAAGCTGCCAGTGGGTGAGCACAGGTTAATTTAGGGGTTGCCTGCTTCTTACCCTGACTAGGACTGTAGTTGCTGCCTGACTTGGGCTCATACCCTGGTCCACCAACAACCCAATATCTACCAGTCAAGCTGAATATGTACAAAAATAAACTAGCCATGAAAGCGGAAAGGGCCTTGGAAGAGTAGAAATTACTTCTGGCTCATGAAATAAGGATGAGAGAGCTGGAACGTAAGGTAAGACAGATAGATTATAGAAGTAATGGTAGATAGCAAACCCACAGTACTCACAGGAGACAAGAGGGTACACATTCCCAAGGATATGGTGCCTAGCTTTGTTGTAGAGAATGGCATTGATTAGTGATGTGAAGCTTATGATGTTGCTCGGGAGATGCACAGGGTCACTGACCTCAGGCTCATTGACCCCAGGGAGCTTGCTAAGGAATGTAACCACTGACTCAGCACCAGGGTCCACAAGAAGGTATTCCAGGGGAGGGGGAATGCCCAAAAGGGTGGACAGGGTATCCAATAGAAGAAGAAGGGGAGAGACACAAATACAAAACAAGGGCAGGATTGCCAATTCCCACCTGAGCAGAAGAAGAATACAATATCTGACCATAAGTTCTCAGGAAGTTCACCTCTAGGTGTTATGAGTGCTATCAGGTTGGGCACTTGAAAGGTGAATCCAAATGTCCCAAGGGGGCACAGCTCCCCCAAAACCTTTGGGTAGACACCAGGGCTGGCTAGTTTAGCACTGGGTTAGGAGATTGTCTCAGTCAGTATGGAGCAAAGTGTAGAGCTTACCCTAGTGTCCCTGGGTGACAGACAGATGATGCCAAAGAGCACACGTGCCCAACAGCATTAAAAAATGCAGGCTGTTGGTCACCATCAATATGTGTCAGAGGGCTTGAGAGACACAGGAGCCAGCATGACTACCATCCGGTGTCATCTGTACTCAGTCTATACCTCTGAGGAGCCTGACTGCACCCACAGTCACAGTGTCCAGGGCACTGATGGAGATATTTACCCGAGTGGGATTCCCCAAGGAGGTAGTATCTAACTGGCTTACATACTTCATGTAAGCATACATGAAGTACATGTGGGACGAGTGTGGAGCAACATACAAGTTCTCCACAGCATATCATCCCCAAACCAATGAGCTTGTTGAAAGGTTCACCAAAACCATCAATGGCATGAACATGGGCTTGATAGAGACCTTGAGGAGGAAGTGGGACATTCTCTTGCCATGCCTGTTTGCTTACAGGGAGATATAGCAGAAGGGGAATGTGTAGAGCCCCTTTGAATGTCTGTACGGTCACCCTTTCAGATTGGCTCTCACCCTAGTAAAGGAGGGTTGGGAGCAAGCTCCCAAAAAGCCCCTCTGGATGTGAGCGGCTACATGATGGCCATATGCACCCAGATGAAGCACTTCTGGAAGAAGGCAAAGAGAATCAGGAAGCCAAAGAGGAAGTTATGAGTCTCTGATATGACCAGAAGCCTACTGTCGCTGAGTTTCAGCCTGGCCAGAAAGTGTAGGTGATGGAGCTTGTGAAGCCTGGACCCTACAAGACCAATGGTCTGGGCCCTCTGAGGAGGAAGAGTACAGGGGGGATGTCACCTACCTGGTGGACCTCAAGACCTTCAGGAACTCCTTGCAGGTTCTACACATCAACCGCCTAAAACTCCACTTTGATAAGTCCATGATTACCATGCTTCTGGTCATGGGTGATGAAATGGAGGTCAATACTGAATCTCTCCCTAAACTCCTTTCTTCTTAGGAGCAGGATGGGTCAGTGGAGGGCATCAACCTCTGCCTTACCCTGAACCCAGAGCAACAGAGGGACTATTGCCAAGTGTTGAGGCAGTTTGCCTCTCTTTTCCCCCTAACACTGGGCTCACTACATGGAGTACCCATGATATTGACACTGGGGGCAGTTTGCCTATACAAAATAAGATCTATAGGTTATCTGATAAGGTGAGGTATTCCTGGGGCTCACCAGGTACTACAGGAAATTTGTCAAGGAGTAGGATACAATTATTGCTTTCTTGACAGAGCTGACTTCCAAGAGGCAGCTGAGACAGGTCATCAGTATGGAGGCATGTCAGACCGCTTTTGACACCTTTAAGAAGGCCATGTGCACAACACCCATGCTCAAGGCCCCTTACTTCTCCCAGGAGTTTATTATGCAGACAGAAACCTCAGAGCAGGCCATAGGGGACATGCTCTCACAGCTAAATGAACAGGGCCTACATGAAAAGGTAGTCTTTATCAGGAGGAGGTTACATACCAGGAAACAGAGGAGGAGTGCAATAGAAAAGGAAGCATTTGCAGTGGTCTGGGCAATGACAACGTTGAGACCATACCTGTTAGGGGATCCTATCCCAGTTCAGACAGACCACAGGCTCTCCAGATGGCTAATTCAGATGAGGGAGTAGAGTCCCAAACTGTTGAGGTGGTCCATTTCCATACAGGCGATGAACTTTACGGTGGAGCATCACCCTGGGACTAACAATTAATACCGATGGTCTCTACAGGTTATTCCCCCTTAACAACAAGAACTCCCATGAGGGTGGGTAGTTATTCCTAATCTCAGCTGGTGGGATACATGTTGGACCTGACATCATTGGTGTGGTTTCCCCCAAACCACTAGCCTTCAAGCCTTCTGTTTTTGATGAATTTGTGTTTGCTGACCTTCGGACTGGGCGTACTTCACCACAGCTAACCAGTGCTAACGTGCTTGTTCTCTCTCCCTTAAACATGGCAACATAGGCTTACACCCACTTGCCACATTCAATTTACTTTCATGTCCCTAGTAAGGTGGAACCACATGTACCCAGGGCCTGTACATTAAATGCTACGAGTGGGCCTGCAGCACACATTGTGCCACCCGTTTCAGTAGCCTTACAAACATCTCCCAGGCATGCCGTTGCAGCCTGTGTGTGTACTTTAAACTGCGATGTTGATCTGGCAAAGTAAAGCTTTTACCAGGTCTAAGCCTTCCTTTTTAATACATATAAGTCAACCCTAGGGTAGGCACTAAATAGCCCATTGGGCAGTGTGCAGTGTATTAAATAAGTGGGACATGTACTTCCGACTTTTACATGTCTTGGTAGTGAAAAACTCTTACATTCGTTTTTCACTACTGCAAGTCATACCTTTCCCATGGGATAACATTGGATTACCTTATTATCTGGAAGCACAGATGCATGTTGAGTTTAGAGTCTAAAGAATTGTAAACCCCTCTTTAATGGTAAAGGTGGAGTTTAGGTCAAAATGCTGAAAATGCCACTTTTAGAAGTTGGTATTTTCTTCACCCATGTGACTTCAGCCTGCATCATGAGTCACATGACCAGATGCAGCTTGCAGTTGGTCTTTGTGTATTTCTCCCAGACAATGAGACAAAGTGTTGGCAGGATGGGCCATCTCTGACTTCATAGAATGGGAGGAGTTGTCATGCACCACACTTCCCATAACAAACTCTGCCTTATCACACTCACACCCACAAAGGGTTTCACACTTGTCTTTTGTGTCCCCTGATAAGTTGGGGCCAGGGAAGGGAGTCAGGAAATCCCAGATGCCTCTGTAGGAAGATGCGTTTTTCCCAATTCAAAGCTGTAACGAAGTATACGTATTGGACCCTTTAGATCCATCTCCTCAGTACACACCTGTGTAAGGCTCAGAAGGACTGTGGTGCTCTGTTACAAGAAGGACTGCAACTCTACTGCCTTGCTGCCTTAGTGAACGGACTGTAGCAGCAACCTGAACCCAGGACCACCCTTCATTGTCTCTAAGATCTAGTTGCCTGGGATCCAGATCAGGGCGTCAGAGAAAGAAAAGGCTCTAACTGCCTTAAACCGTGCACCTGGAAACTGCCTGCTGTGGGTCCTAACCCCCCCCCCCCCCACACCCACATGTGGTGCCACCCCAGTCCTGGACACTTGGAAGTGAGCCTGAAGGTACTCTGCTAGCCGAGCTTTGTTCCTTTTGGGCAGATCTGATGCAGCGCAATTTATCTCTGCAGTGAAACTGCCGCTGCCCGATGCATCACCTATACAGGTTTGAGCTGCTCTTCATAACCACTGGTGAGTGACTCCTCCTTGATGCAGGACCTTGCGTTACAGTCCGCCCGGCAAACGTCACTGCATAACGCTTCCTCACTGCAGGACTTCACAACTCAGCCTGCAGCTCATCGGAACAGCTTCTGCGTGACGCATCCACAATGTGGGATCTCGCTATGCTCCGCAACCAGGATTCAAGGTACTTTGTTCACTGGTTGAGCAGTCTGTCGCACCCTCTCCAGGGGCTTGGTTTCCCACCCCGGGGGTCTTGCTGGACTTCAGCAGGCTGGGGACTCGGCTGTCCCAGTAATGTTAGCTGTCTGTGATGAACTTACTGCAGCCTTGTCCTGGGCAGGTGGAAGCTAGGCCTTTGACAGGCCACTAGGCGCTCCTCTGGACACCGCTACCTCAACTTTGCACTCATCCTTCTTCTTCATTTCCGGGTGCTCCAAGTGCTTTTCTTGGACACTCTTCCTCCTTCTCAGGATAGGGGCAGTCCACTTCAGTGTCCTTGTGTGGCTTCTCGCATTTGCGCCGGGGTAGATGAACTGTGTTTGTCCTACTATGGATAGGGCACCCTTAACAGAGGTGCTTACTGTTGAGAAGACCGTTGAAGCAAGCGCTTCTACCTAGTAGGGTTTCCACTAGATTTGGCGTGACTACATGCTCACATACGAGACTAGTGGGAGGTAGGATCTCTTCCACCAGACCACTATGTGTAGATCGTTTCTAGGTCCTGATGAAATGCACTGTATCTTTTTGAACAAACTGCGTGAAACATGTCGACCTCAAGTTTAGAGTAGAGGATTGCTCCCCTGGACTATCGAGCCAGCTAGCAGCCTCGCTTTCATATTTTAACAAGGTGGATTACCACTTTATTAAACTTTCCTTGTAGACTATCCAACCTTTTTTAAACCACTCACTCACATCTACACTCACACCTAGGTCCCTCACACTCACGGCACCATACGGCAGGAACAAAAGATCTCCGCTAAAGAGCCCCTTTATGGGTGCCCATCGTAAGTAAGTAATATATTTATTGTACAGTTAATTAAAAACATTACAAAAAAGGTTAAATATAATTTTTAAACAATAAAACGTCAGTTTAAAATATGTTTATGACCATAGTTAAAAAAGCACACTTTGAGATCACGGAATGGATCCACTCCCCCAACCCTGATAATCCTTAGTATTGTTTCTTCGTTTTTATCATTTGAGGTAGCGGCTGTTCATGAGACAGGATTGTCCCGCTAATAAGAGTCTTGGCTACAAAGTAAAGACATGCTGAAACGCATGTTTATGGTGTGCAGTCCCTTCTCACCATTCATTAGTTTATACAAGAATAGGCTACTAATCATTTCATTTGAAGCTTATATGTGTACAAAATGCTTCAAATTGTATGCTTAAAACCGCGGTTATAGATGTGAGCGCATGGGATTTTCTTGACGTCGCGATCTCTGTTCCAGTGCAGCTTCATCGATGAACCGAAGATGTCTGTTTTAGTCGAAGGTCTGCTGCAGTTAAAAATTTGACCAAGTAGCAGATTAATTGAATATCTTCGCCAGAGAAGCTTGCAAGTACTGCTTGTCAGCACGACCGTATTTGATTTTTATTAAAAGTTGGTCTAAGTAGTAACCGGCGTTCCCGCATCAACTCTGGGCAGATGGATATGATATGAACTATATCCTCCTCTCCTTCCCTGCAGAGGCGGCAAGTTGCTGGCTTTGGCGGGCACAGTCAAGGTGGCAGATGGTATGCTGTTGGCAATAAACCTAACCTGAATTTCAAAAACTTCTCTTTGGTGGCTTTAGAGAAGTTAGCGAGCAGATAAGCTTGAGGAGACGCTTTGCTGTAAGATTGAATAGTAAGCCAACCATGTGAACGCTCCGTCAAGGCCGCTTTATCTTGAATAATGGACTCTTTTTTGACAATGTTGTTCACAATTTTTTTGAAGCTTGCCATGGTCGCCGACGTTGCTTAGAGTTGCCGTAACCCCAGCTGGTCCAGTGCAGTGTCCAAGAAGTGTCGTGCTGGGCAGGTTTCTGTGGTTTCTACTTCTCTCCACAAGTAGAAGTTTAATGTTTCTGGCTGCCCTTTTTTAATCTTGAACCAGGTTTTAACAAAAGCTCCTTTTCTAGCTAGCTCCTGTCTTTGTATCCCAAATTCAAGCCGCATTTGCGCCAGAGATGTTTATCCGGGCAACCCATATATTATTCTCAGCGCCTTAGCGATAATGCCATTCAATGTTTCCGCGTCCCTCCCTCGCATGGCTTCACTTCCATATGTGATTGATGGGATACGTTTGGCCTGTATCACTTTAGTCAGAGGGAGAAAGCTTGGCCCAGCGGTTGTGTTTTTCAAGTTCTTCAGTGCAATCGCTGTTGTTAATCCCCTCTTTTTTATTGCCTCACATTGCACTTTGTAGTTGCCTTTGCTATCTATCATGACCCCCAAGTATTTACATTTGTGTACGACTTCAAGCTTAACTTTTGCCAGGTGCCAGTTGTACTTTGTTTTTGTTTTCCGTTGATTTACACACATGATTTTTGTTTTATCTTGGTTAATACTTAGTCTATTAATGTCTGAGTATTGAGATGTAGTGTCCAGCAGGCGTTGTAGTCCTATGGGTGTCCTGCTGATGAGTACTAAGTCATATGCGTATAGAATGTTAGATAGCTGGCGGCCTCCTAGCTTTGGGGCATGCACATTAATTCCATTAAGTTGGATTGAAAGCTCGGCCATAAATAGATTAAAAAGTGTTGGGGCAAGTACGCACCCTTGTTTTAGTCCAGAGGTTGTATTGATCTTCTTTGATAAGTGGTCTCCAGTAAGGGTGGGCGGCCAGCTACGCTCCGTGCACGGAGTGCACGTAGTGCCGTCTCCTACGCATTTTGCGTAGCGGGCGTAGCCAGGCGGCACTACGCGTGCTCCGCAGACGGTGCGTAGCCGGCCGCCACCCGCCTCCCTCCTGCCCTCCCTAAATATTTAAATAAAATGATAGGAAGCTTTTAAAAACACTTACCTTGTCCGCCGCGTCCCTGGGGCTCCCTCTCGCCGTCCCTGGATTCGCGCCGCCATTTCGGATACTAATGCGCATGCGCGGGCGGCCGCGCATGCGCATTTCTCATGAGAAATGCGCATGCGCGGGCACCCGCGCATGCGCATTAATATCTGAAATGGCGGCGGCGCGAATCCAGAGACTGCGAGAGGGAGCCCCGGGGACGCGGCGGACAAGCTAAGTGTTTTTAAAACTTTCTATCCTTGTATTTAAATATTTAGAGAGGGCGGGAGGGAGACGGGCGGTGCGTAGTGGGGCTACGCGGAGTGCGCGGGTGGGCGTAGTTTTGCGCCCACTTCGCGTAGCTCGGCGGAGCCCCACTCCGCACACTAGGCCCAGGGTTAGTCTCCAGCCCCCAGCTTTACTTTTACCCAGGTGTTACTATTCAGAAGGATTAGTTGTCTCAGGAGTAATGGTGGAATACCTAACGTTTTTAGTTTTGACCACAGAATGTTTCTGTCTATTGGATCAAATGCTGAACTGTAGTCGATGAAGCAGATGTATAGAGGCTGTTTGTTTACAAGTGTGGTATCAATCAATAATGAGAGGGCGGAGATGTTAGTAGCAGTGCCCATCTCTCTACAGAATCCAGTTTGATTATAGGGTATTGCTTTAATTTCTGTGGCCCATGTTGTTAATTCCTGTTAGAGTACCCCGGCATAGTATTTAGCCTCATTGTCTAGAAGGGCTACCAGCCGGTAGCTCTTTGGGTCACTCCTGTTACCTTTTTTATAGATGGGTGAGATTATTGAGCCCCTCCACGACGATGGTATTATTGATGTTTGTACGATTTTATCAAAAATCGGTTTTAGGGCAATGGCCCAAAATTCAGGATCTTGTTTAAATAGTATAGGTGGGATCCCGTTTGGGCCAGGAACTCCCTCTCGCCTGCCCTTCAAAATTCTCAGGTAAACTTGTTTTTTTGTGATCATGAAGTTCTGACCATATTCTTCCATGAGGTTTCGCTGATGCAGTTGGATTTCCGTGCTGGGCACGGTGTTGTTTAAGCCAATTTCGGGAGTCTGTTTTTTATTAAAGTGAGATACGAGGTAACTGATCCAAGCCTCTTCTGTGGCATTGGAGCCAATGTACCTGCCTTGCGAGTTAGATATGGCATTAATCTTTTTCCAGAACTGTGCACTATTGTTGCTTTTGATATCGTGCAGAAGAGTAGCCCAAAGGGATTCTTCAGCTTCCCTTTTGTCTTGCCATATCAATTTTTTCCGGGTAGCTTTTAGCTGCCGCAGTTCTTGCAGTGCTGAGTGATCGGTCTTCAGCCTCCGCAGTGTGTGGTTTATCCGAACTTTTAGTTGTTTTAGTTTGACGGTATTACGTAGGATGGGGCCTGGCCGTTGGTTTTGATAGTACTTTTTTCTCCTGTTTCGAGAATGGGCCTGTAGATCTCCGTAGCTATTACGTAGGGCGTTTGTGAATGCCTCCCAGCCTACAATTATTTTGGGGTTGGCTGCTTTTCCTTCTTCCCAGATTTGTTTTGCTAAGGAGAGGAGTCCCTCGGGGTCATTGGTTCTACATTTTACTCTTCTTTTGTTGTTAGTGTATTCTGAGCAGATTATGTTTGCAGGGGGCAATTTGTATAATGATTGATCTTCTATCGGGATTTCTTGGGGTAAGTGGTCGCTGAAATCTACGCTACCAATGCAATAGTTTTTTACTTTTGTGAACATATGGCGAGAGCAGAATGTGTAGTCAATTGTGGACCGTCTTGATGCGTTGTTAAATGTTGCTGTTTGTGGGCGATCCCCAGGAAATCTGCCATTTAATGCTCGTGACCCCAGTTCTTCTAAGAACGACAGCAGATTATTCGCGGTGTTTGCGAGTCTTCCATTTGCGCTGATGTCTTGGGGCATTTCCTCCCAAGCAAATGGATCCTCCTCTGAGTTGATGTCAACGACTAGTTTCCTCATCATGTATAGGTTGAAGTCCCCAGGGATTATCCAGTTATTTGTTTTCTCCTCTGTTATGATTTTCGCCAGCTCCTCCTTTAATTGTTGACTCCCTTTATTCTTATCATGCGGATGCAAATAGAGGTTCACAAGTATTATGTGTTCTTTTCTTGTCTTTCGCTGTGGAGTAATTCAAATTACTTGTATTTCGTTTGGTGGCGCTAGATTGTAAGGTAAGGGTCCTGCTGCATAAATACTGCTTATGGAGCTGTATGTAGCTAATCCTCCCTTTTTGTGTCTGAATTTAGCGTTTCTAGTTGCCGGTAGGTGAAGCATGATGTTTCTTGGAGTGAAATTATATCAAATTTTTGCATGTAAGATTGCAGTTCCTGGTCCGAAGTTTTATCTCCCAGCCGATTGATATTCCAGGAGCAGATTTTCTGTGGATTTTTGAGTGGGAGTGCATGCTTCTCAGAATGTCACGGTCTTCCAGTTTTGATGTTTATTGTCCTGGTAACCGTGCTCCACTCTGGTGTTGATCTACCTCTGCCCACGTTTGCCCTAAGTGCAATGCGTTCTCTATTCCCCCTCCGCTCTGTGCTGCTGCTACGCGCCCCTCGCAGCACTGAGAATAACCGTGGGATCGATTGTCCAGAGCCAGGGTTTTCTTCTTGATGCTTAGGTTCGGCCAACAAGGGGTCAGGATACCTTGGTTCTTCGAGTGGCTGGAGTTTGATGCCCCAGTCGTTGAATCTTTTATTTTCCTTTAGGATTCGTTCAACTAGGTCTGGTGTGACCCAGACTGTTTTTGTTGCCTCTGTGCATGAGTGATCGGGCGATTCATTAAACTCAACTGACTCCAGGTCAGTAGTTTTTCTGTTCTTTAAAGAGTTGATGTACCTTAATAATGGCAAAATGTTGCCTCTGTTTAATATGTCAACTCGTCCCTTTGATATATACTCTGGGTAAAACATGATTGTAGTTATTGTACCAGAATGCCCTGTTTGTGGGTCCTGAGTGTTCTCTGTCTCTGTTGAGACCTCTGTTAATGATGGTGGCATCCGCTCTGGCATGGTCGGGCCAAAAAGCTGGCTGTTGTTTGCTGAAGCTTTCTCCATGTTCTGCACTGTTGTTTTAGTTGTCTCCCCCACCCTGCAAGTGCTTCTTTGTGGAACAGTCTTCTCCCCTACTGGCTCCGGCGGTCCATTAGTTAATAGTGTTGCAATTATCAATGGTTCCCCTTTCGTGCTCCTGCTGTTGGTTCCCAGTTTTTGTACCGTACCATCAATAAATGAATCATTGACAATTGTGCGCACAGTATTTTCCAGTGCCTTATCTTGGATTGGACTCTTTTCCTCTTCCCAGCCTGGGACCACATTTGCTTCTTCCCTACAAGGATTGGTTAATTGATCGTCCGTAGATTCAGCCGGGGACTGTACATTTTATCCTTACTGTGTGGCAGTGCCTGGATGGGTTTTTGGTTTCTCCCCTTCCTCCTTTGTTTTCTCCGCTGTTTGGACGATAACTGCGCACCTTCTATCAAATCTAGATATTCCGGGGATTTACTGGATTGAGTGATCTTACTCGTCGTGGCGGCTGTTATTCCTTCGGCTAACACACCGTTGTTTGGCCCTGAAGTGGGTAAGACCCCCTCCTCAGCAGCCTGCCTCCCGTCTATTGACTGGGCCGCATTTGCAGTTAGCTTAGCCTGGGCTTTTAGGCCCTGGGCTTTTCTTGGCTTTGTTGTTTGGTAACTACTATTGCTGGTGTGGGCCGCATCAGGCACTGTTTGGGCTGGCACTGCTTTCCTAATGTCGGCAAGAAGGTTGTCCAGTGCTAATGGTAATGTTGCTAGCTTGTCCACAATGGTTATACAGGAGCAGCTAGCCTGGGCGAATTTTGTCTCTGAGCTCTCTTGATCAGGTTGTTGAGGTCTGCCAACTTGTCTTCAATGCCAGCGACAAATATGGAAAGGTTGTTGAGGACTGACAGCTGGAGGTCCATCTTGTCTGAATGGTACTGCAGTGCATTCACAGACGTTTGCATTGTTTGCAATAAGGTACACCAGACATCGTCTTTGCTTTGTCTCTTAACATTTTCACTGTTGGATATTGGAGAGCTGTTGTTTCTTATTTCTGATTCGCCTCCCGGGGCTGTAGGGTGAGACGCAACCAATTCCTCCCATTCTTCAGGAGTAAGATGTGAGAACTCAGGTTCTGTTCCGTGAAACGTTGCTGATCCTATTAGTGCTTGGTTCGTATTACAAACTGGTTGAGCTGATTGAGCTGAGACAGGGAGAGACAGGGAGACAGGGAGACATGGAGAGAGACTGGACCATGTTGGATATTATATTTCCCCTGGCCATCATGTATTGACAGAATTTCCCCAGCATTGGTATTTTTTTGTATTTTGCTCATGTTAGCCGTGCTCATGTTTACTTTACTCGCCTCCTTTTGTTTATGTGACCCCAGTCTTTCCAGTCTTTCCAGTGAGTCTGGCTCCTCCATGGGGGCCTTTAATAGCTTGTCCCCTCGCTGTAGGGAACCATGAGAAGCAATTCTGAGCTCCTGGTTTCCATCGATTTCCTCGTTTGCTTCCTGTACGTGTGAGGAGATTTTGTCTAATGATCCATCCTTTACATGCTTGTCAGAGGAGCTGTTATAGTTGTAGGGGATACAGTTATTGGTCATTTCCCCCTTTCTTTCCTCTGGATTTTCTTCTCCACCCTCTGTAGTTGATACTCTGCGGCTGGCCGCTTGTCCGGGCGTGTTTTGCTTGCACTCATTGTCTGTTGCAGTGGTTATAGGGCAGGGCATCGCCGGATGGCTCAGGACATCGTATCCGGTTGATCGCTTTCCTCAAGTCCATGGAATTTTGCCTTCTTAGTTATGGCCGATGCGACTTCTCCCTCTTTGGGGCTCATGTCTCCGCTGCCATAACTTTTCCTGCAGACTGCTAAACTTCTGAGGTCTAGCCCTCGCTGTTGCTCTGCCAGCTGGTGTCCCATTAGAGGTGCATGTAGAGGTTGAAGCGGCTCCGGGAGATTAGTTACTTTTCTGCTGTTTATACATAATACCGGTCCGGCATCCTTTAGGAATGAAAACTTTGTATACATTTTAGGTTGGTAGCATGGCTTAGTTAGGGTTGGGTCGCTGCATGTATTGCTTACTATCCCACTTATCGAGGAATCGGAGTTGGTAAGGAGCGGAGAAATTAGACAATGGAGTTTGCTTTTTATCCTTTCATCTGCTTCGGCGCCTCCCTTGTTTAGTGATTGCTTAAATCCTCTCTTCGTCCTTTTGGCAGGGGTTGCTTGTGCAGGCTGCCTTGTCTTTCCAGACCGCATTATTGCGTGCGTGCAGGATGCTGTAAACTCTTAGATTGAGGTAACTGTCTGTTGACTGATTGTTATGCCACAGTCTTCCTGGTGTCAATTTTTTTTTTCCAATGCCAGTGTCAATGCTGGTGTCAAGCTGGCGTCAAGCTTCCCGTCTGCTAATACGCTCGTTCTTAAGCCTCTCTGGGACATCCCCAGGTGCTTCTCATTGCTGAGCCAACAGGGAGGAGGAGGGGACAGGTACAGGGACAGCTGAAGTGCAACTGGAGTGGCCCCAAAATCCCTAACAGCTGGCTTCAGGGGTTTCTCCTACGACTCCTGCTCCTGCCACTGCACTGCACTACCACTGCAGGTGTCTCTGTTATCCCAGCTGCTGTATGGATGCTGTATGCTGTATGGGGGCAGTATGGGGGCTCGCGGCCACTGTCACGCTGTCACGCCAAAACACCCCTCCACAGTCCCCCCTCAGCCTCAACCTCGGCTGACAAGACTGGCTGAAGGAACTGGCCGCGGGCCTCACCTCACGCTGCTCCTGCTGCTGGCACCGATCTTGCCCAGCCGGTCCCTTTCCTCCACACTGCTTCTCTGGCAGCCGCGACCCCCCCCCCTCCGCAGCCCCGACTGCCACAACTACCGCTGCAGCCGCGGAGGCAGGGCCGGGAGCGTTCGTGGGTTCAGGCAGGCAGGCAAGGGGCGCGTGACACTTGGTGCTGGCAAATCCGTCGGGTGCCGTTGGGTGCCGAGGATACCCCCTCCTCTGTTCAATCCGTGTGGTCTCGCTTGCCTCTATCTGCTGCTTGCCAGCTCGCTCACTTGCCAGTGCCGGTGTCGGTGCTAGTACGATCCACTCCGCTGCTGCTGCTGAGTATCCCGCTGCTCTGCTCTGAAGTCGGTGCCCATCGGGTATTGCACCACCGACCCGACGAGGAGCGAGTCCATATGATGAAGCATGACACCTAGTTTGCTGGATGTGTGAGGACTCTTGTTCTGGCAAGGAGGATTCCCCTCCTGCGTGTCTCCACCCACGTTGGTTCATCCACCCTCTGTACTGGGGAACTGCGTACTCTCTTTTGTTCTACAGTATTTGGGCACGTGCGCTGGATCGTGTTAAACAGCCCTCTCTGTCCCTCTCTTTGTTTAAGACTAAATGGCAGAGATACAGCCATGCAAAGCCGCTTGTCGCTGTCATTTTGTCCTCTGGCTGAGGAGATGAGAGCTAGGATGGGCACTGATTGAGCTGGATGATTCGAGTGCATCATGGTGCATTTTTTGCCAGGACGAGGGGGGTATACCGGGCAGGATGTTCACAAAGAAGATGGGAGGGAGCGCAAGCTCCAGCACAGGTGTTTATGCTGGGTGAATCACCCAATGTAATACTTAACGCATGTGGGTAAGGGGAGAAATTAAAACAACACCCTATAACACAGTTCCATAATTAGGTTCAGTCACACTAAACCATTCAATTATGGTGAATGGTCACACAATGCAAAGAATGAAGGGCTGACTGCAGTACAGGCTTCTCATGCATCTTCCCGGTCCCACGTCATCAATTTGGCGCAACATGCTTGCGACGTGACCCAAGCATGACAAGGTACCAGGTCCAGGAGCATTTAGAGTCAATAAACAACCCTCAAGTATTTAGAACAGGTATGGGCGGAACTCCACAGAATCTTGATGAGTTTTTATGTAAACCTGTAAAACTCTGAGTTCCGCCCACCTCTATAAGAATTGGGGGCACTGCTTGAGTAAAGTTTCACCCCCCAACCAGTAACCCAATTTCTTACTGTAATAATAGTCATCATCTTTTACCTCTAGAAAGTATATTGCATCCCAAAAAATGTACCACCTTTGGCTGCTGATAAGAAAGAACATGGGGTTGACAAAATATAAGGTAGTCAATTGGCTGAAAAAGAGATCAGGGTTGCCTGATGATTTGTTTTGTGAACTTCTTTCAGTCAGGTGAGTTAACCATGCTCGATTTGACACAAACAGCATGGAAATTGACTGCACTGCAAACATTTTCATGAATCCAAAATTGGTAAACATGTTAAATCCCCTGACCCATTTGATTAATTCACTTGGCGTTATTTAGGCCTATCCCTTGGGTTACTTTTACAGGCCAAATATGCAGAACTCGCAGCCATCTGCTAATATATTATTTGGCTCATCCGAGGAGAAGGGTACTTCAAATGGATACAATGTTGAAACGAGAAACACCGTCCTGCCCCTTAACTCCGTTGAATAAATTGATTGCCTTTTTATGACCACCTATGAACAGTTGTGTCAACAAGTTTTTTTTAATAATAATGACCCAGTTGGATACTCAGTTCAACCCGATTTAGATGCCATTCTCAGCTCATCAAGGAATTTGCTATTGATGGGAGTAGGGGGGCTGGGCACTAAACGCTCAAATGCAGACTGGTTGACATTTATCAGCAAACATGAACTAATAGGTCTTCAAGAGACGTGGATGACGGAAGACTTTTGTTTCAATGGCTATCAAAGGTATTGCAGCTTGGTAACTCCAACTCAAGCAGGCAGTAGTGACTGCTACTGGATGAGGGTGATGGGAATGAAAAAAGTGAAAAAAGGACTTAGCTGTAACGGCTGGCCACCGCCACTCCTCCGTCTGCTCTCCTCTTCATCTTCCTTCATCGTGTCTCGAGTCCTGGCCGGCAGCAGGAAGCACCCGGGAACACAAACTCCCCAGGTCTGAGCACCATGGATCGGCGCTCAGATGGGAGTAGGGAGCCTGTGCATGTTCCTCATCAGGCTCTGTAATGCAGCGTGGTGGGAAACATGCAAAGTGTGCATGAATGTTTGGCTGGCCCAACAGTCATGCAAACTTAGGGAGTGCACACCACTCCTCCCCCAGCTCTGGCCAGCCTCGTCCCAACACTGACTGCAATAGGAAAAATAAAACAATAATAACGATACATTATTTTTCCTTTTGAGCAGTGGTGCGACACTCCTCTGCTTTAGCTGGGGAGCTGCCACTGCAAGCAGGGTGGGTGAATAGGGAGACGGCTGTAATGTTTCTGTTAATTTGACAGATATGAAGGTCGTAGTAGTGTTTCAGCCAAATAAAGTTAAAGATGGATGGAGTATAGAGGTCATTGTTTACCTTGTAAGTGAAGAACTAACGATAACACACACACGCACCCTAATCAGTTCAGATCCCCTCAGCGTGTGCAAGTAGTCCTACAGAGGCACAGCTCTGCAAGTGAAATTCTGCATCAAGTTAAAACAAGTATGCTATGATTTAAATTTAGTTAGATTTCTTTTATTTCTTTAACATTTGATGAGCACCACATGGTATACTTTTCGTTTGTGTATCACAATCTTCATGGAAAATATCTGTTATGACGCAAGCATAGTCTTGGATGTATGTGCTTAAATACTCAATCAATCAATAGATACTTTATTCGGTTAAGATTATTAACCATAAAAGCGTACAATATACAAAAATCATTTACATTAAAATGACAATAAAATTCAAGATAAAAATACATCAGATTTCCTTACAATCAAACAATACGAAGTTGATAGGAGTAAAGTCCTTGATCTATCAGGGTAACATATCTGGGCCAAGGGGTAGGTTCTGGTAGTTATTGGGGGGTAACTGCTGATAACTAGTTGGTACAGGGCCCCTCCTGCCCTCCCGGTGGTATCCCTCTACACTCCACCTAGTGCTTGGCGAATATGCAGATCTTGGGTAAAAATCACACAATTCAAGTGTTGATATGGGCCCATCTCCTATTTGTGGCTCCCAGCTTTGTAGGTAGGGGACTACCAAGTTGTCCCGGAAGTTGACAATGACCAGGTCTCCCGTTATGTTCTTAGGACGGGAGCCTATCCACCCCACCCTTCTGACATTTAGGATTGTCCCGTTAATGTTGGATGGAAGCGGTCTATTTTTTGTCAGCCAGAACTGGACTTTATTTTTGAGGTCCTGGTGACCTTCAATCTTCCCGGTGGCGAGCACAGGCACCCCCGAGAGGACACATACATAGGGTGCTGCCTCTGGTGGTAAATTTATCGATCTATTACTCCCGGCTAGCCCATCAGAACATTTACCTACTTTCGACCGACCAGCTCTGAGAACAGAGCTATGGGCCTTTGTCAGTTCATTGGCTACCTCCTTGTTTTTAATAACTGACAGTACAGGATCAAGAGGGTTATTCTGGGCAATTTTACTGTGTGCTGTCGTGTCAGACATTTTTGTGGCAGCAGTTCTCTGAGATTGCTTGTTTGGCTTAGTATTATTGTCTAGTGTTGAGAGCTTTTCCCCAATGCTCTCTAACCTTTCAATGAGCGGGGATAATAGAGTTTTTACCAATTTTTCAATGTGGGCCAACAAAATAGATGGTAAAAGGGATATAGGGGTTTCCAGTATTTGACCCGCTTTGGGTATCTCGGGGGTGGTGGTGACAGTAACCAAAGAGGGATTTAGAGTTGTTTTTCGATATTTTGATGGTTTCCCCTTATATTTCATACCTTTACGTTTTATACTCTGGGAAGGAACATAAGGATGTGCTAACCCCTGGGTGGTAATTTTATCTGTAATTACAACTGGGACATTCAGTGGACTTTTATTAGGTTGATGCAAATTCCTAAACTGAGGGCTTCCAGTACCCGTAGGGCATATTGTGGGGCTGGATTGTTCAAATCCCTGTTCAATGGAGATATACCTAGTTTTGCAAATTGCATTTAATTCCCTCTGTAATAAAGAGTTTGGCGAGTCAATTAGGATTGGAGGGGATCGTTTGCTACCTAAGGTGTCTTTAGGGAGGCTATGTTCTATTGACTCAAATGCCGATGTTACCCTAGTTAAATATAGGTCCAGTGTCCCCTTTAATGACCCTCCTTGCGAGGCAGATTGTTTGGCTGACCCTTTAGAAGTCATGGTGCGACTAGCTAATGACCCAGCTGCACGCACCTTGAGTGAGAACAATGGATATCTAGGAGGTCTTAAAAAGACTAAAGGGCTACGGAAAAAAAAAAAATAATAATAATAATAATAATAAACAGGAACAATTGTTGGTAGGCTCTGAATAGTTGGTCTCTATTTAAGTAAACCTCAGGTCATATCTTTAGTCCTAAGAGACCATCCAAGAGGGGTGCCCCGAACCGGCCTCCTCGGTCCTCTGAGGGCCACAAAGGGCGCGAAATGTCACTGGGCGGCGTGCCGCGCCGCTATGGCTCCTGGGTAATGTAGTCTGCAAGGAGTTTGTAAGGGCCGGTATACCCCCCCTCGTTCGGCAGCCGCGGATGATGCTTGCGGCGGCTGAGGGGAGGTATGGAAGGAAAATGCCCCCCGCCGAAAACTGCAGAAACAAAGGTATGGGTATGAGCCCCAGAGAAAGCCCCAGAGAAAGTGATGCCCCCCGACCCTTCCCTGCCAGTGAGCTTGTCAAAAACGGCGCCCGTGCTGCGCCAGGGCGTATGCTAATGCTCGAGTTCAGTCACATTTATTGCAGGGTCCCGGTGTTGGAGCGGCGCTGTTTGCTGGCGAACTCCGGGTTTACTGGTGGCTATCAGGCTTTTGGAGGCGCCAGTCTTCCCAGCAGCAGGGTTTCTGTGGGGCTCCACTGGCTACCTCCCAGCTCGCCTCTTCTTGCCTCTCAGCCCTATCGCAGTCTATTCAGGCGTTTCCATGCAGCCTCCCGCCCACGTGTGTCAGCGTCTCCTCGGGGCCTCTCGATCTGCCCTGGGTCCCACTCCTTACCGGCCTTCTGTAGCGCTTCAAGCAGCAGTCACTCTCCTCTCCCGGGACCGCAGCTACACGGGCGGGCGCCTCTCTAAAGCCCCTCGGGCCCTGCACTCTCAGGGACAGCGCTGTGGTATTCCAGGCCGCCCCGCCTTCAGTCCGCCTTCCCGCGCCGACCGGCTCCAGTTCTCGGTTGCTCAATCCTCCGCCGCTCACCTCCGACCTTGCTCCGGGCCCCGTGCTAGGAGCCCCTCTATGCTGCCGGCCGCCTTCCACTTCAGTCAAGGAGCCCACCGTGTTACACCGCAACGTTCTTCCGGCAGGCGCGGCTTGCCGCAAAGGTTGCGAGTGGCGCCCAGTACCCCGCTACTCATCAGCGGCAGCTCCTGACTTCTCAGCAGTCCTCCGGGCCCCGTGCACTCAGGGACAGCATTGCTGCATTCCGGGCCGCTCCGCCTCCAGTCCGCTCACCCTGCAAACATAGAGTAAGTCCTTAGAGGGTGCTGCACACCTCATAATTGTTGTTGATCTCCAATGCATTTTGGACAAATTACTTTCAACAGGGGATTTTTAATTCTGGCCCAGTATTTAATGTAAACAACTGTGCCTAATTAGGTGATCAACAAAAACGAATTCAGTGTCTGGGCACCTGTCATGTCTGGTCAATGTCCTGTGGTCTCATGGGCTTGTCACCTATTTGTGCCTGTAAACTATCAGTGCACCCTGACCTTTCATTTCTTTCCCATTTTGGGTGTATTGGCCTAAGGTCTTTGATTCCACATAGGGTAATAAATGCTTGTAGTGTCTGTAAAGTCTGTTGCTTCAGACTGCAGATATAATGTGTCAATGTATTGGGGAGTTTTCTTGTCACCTTTCTCTGCTAGAGGAGATAGGAAAGGGTCACCGTTGTGTAACTGTTGTGCCATCAGACTGAGGTCACTGTTTGTTAGAAATAGCTGTGTTCTCAGCTTCTGCCTTTCAGGGACTTCTAGGTTATGGCCATCTCTTTTTTACGTGAATGCCAAGTCAACATATCTCCACTTGACCTTTTAGGTCGAGCCTAGATAGCGCAGCTGTCAGGTGATCTGTTGTATGTACTTTGTGGGGTCTGACCCATCCCATCGGTTTGGATTGACTTATGGCTTTGTCATTCCAAAATCATAGCCTGCAAATGGCTAATGGTTAGTGAATGCCCCACCTTTTTCTTACAAGTTAACTCCCATGGAGTATTGCCGCAGGAATGAGCAGCGCCAGGCACACTGCTTGCGTGCCTGTATCTTCTTGTTTGTTTCAGCCTGAATGCACTTTCGGTGTGCTGACACCCATCAACTCCATTTCAGATGCACAGCGTCTGCCTCCCGCCCCATGGAGTATTAACACAGAAACAAGCTGTGACACGCACACTGCGTGCATGCCTTTATCTCGTTGTTTTCAGCATTTCCACATTACTTATCTTAGACATGTCAACTGCAAAAGACATCCAAGGGAAGAGTAAAAGGTTACACATATCGCACACACCACTCAAAACAAAGTGAGCTTAATCCCTCACTCCCACGACAGCAAAGCTTTTCCACAAGAAAGCCCACACTCACTCACAGTACCCCTGACCTTAAACACTCTCTGCACTTCTCGTCTTCTAGTTTCCAAGCGAAGGTTGCTAACCACTGACGTAATTTCCACAGCCGAAGCTCCCAAGGCATTAAGAGCCCATAGAACAAGCTTTCCTACAGCACCTTCTTTGTAAATTACACAAACCGAGATAAAATAAGAATAGCAACCAAAAAGGCATACTTGTTGCAACAATTGAATAATCAATGTGGAGAAATTTAAAACGGTTTTTATGTTTTATTTTTAGGTCTCGCTAGAGTCAGCGCGCATGCGCTACTCTTGCGAGAAATGTAGTAGCTGCTTTGGGAAGTGCTCCCAAAGCGGCGACCAGCTTGCTAGAACGCGCACACGGACGGGCACTTGCGCGCACATCCCTTGCGTGTTGTAGCTCCTCATCGCGATCACTTTCGCTTTCACGGTGATCGTAATGACTTTCGTGGTCAATGCTTGTCTGGCGTAGGATGTGCAATCGTGCTCAAAAGAAATACCGCATCAGAGGACTATTACAACTGCTTCACAATATTTTTAGTAGGAAAGATTCACATCCTTCTGTAAGTTTAAATTGACGGCAGACAAAAAAGCTCCTTAAAAAATAATGAAGCAGAAAACCGAATCTTCATTTGTGCTGTAAACATTTTCACTTGAGGGATATGGATGCCTTGCTTGTGTTGTTTAACAGATTTCGTATTTGTAAGTACCACTTTATTGGTAGCGTTTCTTTAAATAAAACCTCCCCCAGGCCTGTTTTGACCTTCATTTAGGTGCATCTGCACTACGAATTTATCTCACTGCACAGATTTGCCACAGTCTGCTCAAGTTTAACTATTTGGCGAAATTAAGCGTGATTAGTGACATTAAAGAGCATTGGGATTTTCTTAAGAAGCGCTGTCACCCATCAATAGAATCTCTTCCTCTCCAGCTACAACTTTATTAGAGGAATTAAAACTATGCTTCATCCATTTACCCGCATCCACATCACGCTCCCTGACCTCTCTATTTTAGATGCCTGTTCGCACAAATGAGGTAAATGTAGTGTTTAAAGCCGGAGTATAACTTTCTACTTCAGAAACGGTAAGCATCGCATTTGGTTTTGAAACACCTGCCATAACAAATCAAAATTCTCTTATCTCTGTGTGCATTTCATACAGCAACCTGTTATTACTTTACAGCTCAGTGGCGTGCAGGCTTTAAATTGTAAACGTTTGAACTTCAGATATTGGACTAACTGTTACATATTTCTATAATCGGTTGAACGATTGGTGTGGAACTCATTCTGTTGCTTCCGCAACAACCGGTAGAAAAGTTACCAGTGTGCCTACTAGTGAATTCAGCCATGGTAATGAAAATGTAATAAACAAACTATTCCGTTTACAAATCCTAGCTGAGAACATTTCATGATCACAATTTTTTAATCAAAGTACACCATTTTAATAGCTTCAATGAATATTAAGTCAAGCACGGTTTCCAACCTTGCCCCAGCGACAGACCCCTTCCACGACGGTACCATTTTATAAACTATATTAAAACACCAGAACAAGACAACTTGGGTTCTTGTAGCATCTAATAGACATGAGAGGCTTATTTTCATATGTCTTGTAGGTCTATGCCTTGCTTCTTGCTGTGTTTCTTTCCTGGTGATTTGGCCAATGCAATACCTTTTTGGTCAGTTACTCTGATGGGGATGCATTCGGTGTTGCCGATATCCTGGAACACAGTGAAAAGTAACTGTCAGCACCACTTGCAATACTCCTCCCACAGGGCAGTTGGCAGTAGAATGCGCTGACACTGTTGAATGTTAGAGAACCAGCAGTTCCCAATTCCGTGGTAGGAACAATAATAACCCTAGATAGCACACACACACAACCACACACACACACAACCACACACACACACAACCACAGACACAACCAACCACACAACCACACACACAACCACACACAATCACACCCAACCACACCCACAACCACATTCACAACCACACACACAACCACACACACAACCACAACCACACACAACCACACACACACACACACACCCCCAGCCACTCACTGCCGATCAGCCTCCTCTCAGCCAGGTAGCGCGATCGCGATCAGTTTCACTCTCACGCCCGCGTTTGCCGTGAAAGTGTTCGTGTTTCTAGTTTTATTCAACATTCACTCTTGTTTCCTAGTGCTTGACAATCCAATCTCTACAATATTTAAGCAGCCTGCACGTCTCCTGTTAACCATACCACTCCATGCATTTTCTCAGATTCACATAGATATCAGTGGTACAGACAAAGGTAACCAAGCTTGAAGGATTGCTTATCCTTCCTTCAATCAATAACCAGATTACTAAAGTGCATTCGTGCCCCACTTAGTTTTAAACAGCAAACAGTTATTCTAATCGGTTTGTTTCACAGAGGTTGTGACTTAGGATAAGGGCAGTGGCACTCGCATGGCACTATACGCTAGTGTGTTCAAAAGAGTTGTTAAAAAAAAAGTTTTGGGGAAAATTGACTCTTTATAAAAATTCTGATTCCACCAGAATCCGAGTCCTCCACAACACCCTGTTTTTTTGGCTGTCAGCTGTGAAAAGGAGACCAATATTGCCCCCATTTTTATTATTCTGTATCCTCGGTTCAATACTGGGGTGCTTTTTGAACTTGTTGCTAGTTCATTGCAAATCTTACCGTTACTAATTCAAATTGTGTTAGCTTTGGCTTATTTGCAATGTAAACTTTAGCTCAATAAGTTGCTGTAACAAGCTGCAAGTCCGCTAAGGAAGTCCATTCATTTGCTAATTAATTTCCACATAAGGTTGCAAGACCATAAAGTGGAGTTTTCAGGATTTTAAATAGTTTCTTGTTTGAAGATGTTACTCTCTCCTACGCACCCCACTCCTGTACTAAGGTTACGAGGGACTTGGCACCCGCCTTTCAGAGGTTCTTGCATCCACCCAAGTCTGGCCTGGCACTGGTGCGTCCCAGCCTGGCACACACCGGGTGATGATCTCCGCACCTCCTTCTAGACCCCAGCTCACGACTCTTTACGGTCTGTCACTCACCCCTGACCTCCCTGGCACTCACTCTTCACCCCTCAGGCCTGGCAGTCACTCCTTGCACCTGGCACTCACTCTTCTCCCTCTCTGGCACTCAGCATTGACTCTCTGTGACACTCAACTGTCACCTACCTGACACTCGCCCTCGACCCTCCTGGTACTCTTACTTCCCCTCCCTGGCACACATCCTTCACCTCCCTGACACTCACCCATGTCCCTCCTGGCATTCACTACTCGCCCCCTTGGCACTCACCCTTCACCTCCATGGCACTAGCCCTTCATCCCCCTGGCCTGGCAGCTACCCTTCACTCCTTGCACTCACCCTTCCCCTCCCTGGCACTCAGCTTTGACCCTCCTCCCTCTTACATCTCACCTCCATGGCACTCAACCTTCATCTCCCTGGCTCTCACCCTTCATCCCCCTGACTTGGCACTCAACCTTCACCTCCATGGCACTAGCCCTTCACCCCCCCTGGCCTGGCAGCTACCCCTCACCCCTGGCACTCATACTACACCTTCTCGGCACTCACCCTTCCCCTTCCTGGCACTCACCCTTGACCCTCCTGACTCCTACGTCTCATCTCCCTGGCACTCACTCCTCACCTCTCTGGCACTCACCCTTCACCACCATAGCCTGACAGTCACCCTTGTCCCTCTTGGTATTCACTCCTCACCTCCCTACCACTCACCCTTGACCCTCCTGGTACTAGCCCGGTTTCCCCCAAGAACAAAAAATAACAAGCATTGGCATAGCCAATAGGTCTCGCCTTTGGGACCTTATAAGAGTTTAGCCACGCAATAGTTGATGTTGTTGCACCAATGATATTGTGCTGCATAACTAAATACTTAGAAGGTCCCAAAAGCGAGACCTATTGGCTATGCCAATGCTTGTTAATTGTTTACAACTTTTTTTTTTAATAGCGATTCATCTTGTAGCACCACAGTTGCTAATAAGCTTTCAAACAAACATTTTGAGAGCAATGTCTTTCACCATTTCTGGTAAAAAGAGTTGACAGCCTCAAGTTCATACGATCCCAGTCCATAGCTAATGATCCTTCTCAGTTTAGTCATTTGTCTATGTCTAAGGCCGCTGCATAGTATTGCTTCAGCTGCGGTCCCACCTAAAAAGTGATTTGCACGTGTAGTTTTAACGCATTTTCTCATGGGAGTTGTAATTTACTAAGAGCTGGTTTGACTTCTGCCGCCTTTACCAGACTCCATGAGCCAGCGCTCCTCATGTGTGAGATACTGACATGTCGGTGAATGGTGTCAGTAGCATGAGGAGAAGCGAGAAACATGAAAAAGAGAAAGAAGCCATGGTGAGTACAACGTTTTTGTGGTGCTTTATTTACCCGCTTGTGAGCTGGATAAATGTCCTTGTTAAATTGTTTGTGAGAAATGGCACAACGTAGATTTATAGTTGGCCTAATGAACGCTAGAATGCTCATATTGTCTTATGGAGATATTGGACACACTCGAAAATTAACCACATTGAATGGGTATTTGAGAGTATTGTGATCCGACGTTGTGCTCAGGATTGCAATCCTTTCGAAAAGGTCATAATTTCCATCCGTATATGTGTTTGCCACTTGCTCAAATTTTGCAGATAAATGCATTCATTATAAATGGACAATATTGGTTTAACTGACCCATGCTTCCGATGGTGTTCTTTGAAGCTGCAAGCATAAAGTCATGCCAAACAAATCATATGGAATTTGATGATTGGGGTTCATTAAAATTGAAGGCAGAACGTTTAAAGTGATCATGTTAACTGTGTGTCAAGTTCAGTGAAACACATCATACTATTATACAAAGCATACATGCACTTAAATGTTATTTTGAAAGTGCTGCATTGAAATCATGGTCACAACCTTAGTTAGTAACTGGCAAATTGACTATCAGCCAAGAATAGTAGAACCTGAAGTCCAGCGTAACAATAAACATGTTCAGCATTCATATCAAGAGCTTGTCGCTGTCATTTGTCTTTTCCCTGAACACAGATGCATATGTAAAGTATGGGTGTTGGAGAAGAAAGCTCAAAGTCATTTGAGGACAGGCAGTGTGAGTGAGCATACATTTAAATGCCATTGTTTTCTTTACAGAAAAGGTTATTAATCAAACAAGTACTTTGGCATTCATGATTTGAATAAGAAGCATTATCCAAAATCAGCAATAAGAAAAAGTAAGCACTCGATCTCCTTCTTTGAAGAACCTTTAGTAAGTGAAAATAGTCAAAGGATTTATATTTATAAAACTGCAAAACAGGAAGGAACTGCAAGAATAACAATGTAATGTTCCCTTTAGCATTTTTTGAGTAAGCATTTCTGTAGACCTTCCCATTTTCCCCAGCTCCGCTTATCCAGGGTTAGGTATTGTATTGTGATTGCATTTATATAGCGCTTACTACCCCTGATGAGGCGTCAAAGCACTTTTTCGGCAAGTAGCACGCTACTCCGGGACCCATAGAGGATTAGTGTTGAATTAGTATAGTGAAACATGCAAGTACATTTTAAGTAGTGTATAGGTTAGTCAGTTATTTGGATTTGGAATGATAGCAGAAGGATAGAGGAGGAAAATGGTTTTGTATTTATATAGCGCTTGTTACCCCTGACGGGGTGTTGAAGCACGCTACTCCGGAAGCCCATAAAGGATTAGTGGTGAATTAGGATGGTGAAATATGAAAGTAATTTCATTGGTGGATATTAGTCAGTTATTTGGAGTGAGAAGGATAGCGGAGGGATAAAAGGGAAGACAGGTTTGCATTCATATAGCACTAGTTACCCCTGATGGATGTTGAAGTGCTTTTCTGGCCAGTAGCACGCCACTCCGGAACCCATAAAGGATTTGTGTTGAAAATTAGAATAGTAAAATATGAAGTAATTTGAGTAGTGCATATGTTATTCAGTTATTTGGGTAGAGAAGGGTAGGTGGCGGGATAGTGAAGGGAAAGAGGTTTGTATTTATATAGCGCTTGCTACCCCTGATGGGGTTTTGAAGCGCAAGTAGCACGCTACTCTGGAACCCATCAGGATTTGTGCTGAATTAGTATGATGAAACATGAAAGTAATTTTAGTTGTGGATATGTTAGTCAGTTATTTGGATTGAGTAGGATTTGGGAGGAGTAGAAAAGAGGGAAGAGTTTAGAAAGGTTTGTTTTGGGGGATCGGTATAGTAGAAGAGGTGTGGGAGAGTCTAGAAAGGGTTATTTTGGGGATCATAGTAGTCATAGTAGTGGTATGGGGTTTGGGATAAATGACAGGTTACATATATTGATAGATGTATAGGCTGAGAGATAGGGTAGTGCACTGGAAAGAGTACTAGAAAGAAGTTTGAGATGACTCAGAAGGTTGGGCTAGAAGATATATTGAGCGAAGTATAGGCTGAGAAATAGGGAAGTGCATTGGAAATGCTAAATTAGAAGAAAGTGATAAATATATTGATCCATGAGCACATTGAAAGTATATAGATACATAAAGGAGGTATGTATATTGGGAAGTATTTCTGGCCCTAGTCCCGACCAGTCTCGAACAGGCTCAAACAAGAAACTGCCCTCGTCCTCTCTGCCCTTAGCCTCGACGCCCGGGCTGAGACGCCCTAAGCCTGACCTTTTTTACAGCCCTAGTAATCAGGTGACCCCTTCAGCCAATGGGAATCCATCCTAGCCCTAACACTATCCAATCACAACACTAGCCCTAAAATCTAGAACCAATAGGAGACCAGGATCTTACAGCCAATCTTAGCCCTAGTCCAAGCACCCAATCAGTTTAAAAACCCTGACCTCTTTGTCCAATAAAGGCTCTAGCCCTACCAGTAGTTTCAAAACAAGACCATGCAACCAATGGTACAGGTAGCCCTAGTCCCTACTTCCAATAGAAACCTAACCCTACTCTAAGTCCCACACCTAGTCCAGCAACCAACCACACCAGAAGCCCTAACCACTACTTCCAATTAAAGGTCTGACACTAGCCCTAGTCCCACCCTACTACCAACAACCAATAACATAGGAAGCCCTAGTCCCTACTTCCAACAGAAATCCTAACCCTAGCCCTAGTCTCAACCCTACAATGATTGAATCACAGACCCAGAAATCAATCAGAACCCTCAAATACCCAACCAATGAGGGCATTAACCCCAATCCAATAGAAACACCAGATACAACCACCAGTCAGTGTAGACATGTACCCAGGCCCGGACTGGCCGTTGCGGGCACCGGGCAATCCCCCGGTGCGCCGCAAGGGTGGGCCGACCTCAGACAAGGTTTGCTGTCCAGGGAGTTGGAAGCTGCTTCTCCTGTTCAGAATCTCCTAGGAGACAGACAGGCTCAATCCACAGGGAGGAAAACAGAATTGTCACCAAGGAATGAGAGGGACAAACTACAGAGGTTGTACTGCAAATCCCACAATTCAACACACTAAATGGAGGCAATCATGGGCAGGGAAAACCACAAATTTAAAACACAATACAGGTGATAAAGTATGCAATTACAGGCAGGCTAAAACTACAATTTTTAACTGTAACAACCACAGGCATAGAAAGTAAACACAGAAAGTGAAAATCGTTTTTTAAACAACTTTTTGTCTTGTTGCTGTGAGCCTAGTGACTTTGTTGTGGGAGAGAATACTCTAGGGTAAGAGCTACTTATGCTCAATGAAAATCGTTGAGCGGGCTAACATTGTTAGTGTTGTAATAATGACTGCACTAGACAAGATTATTTTGGTGGCCACCCTTTGCAAGATCACTGGTAGTGGTTGACTCAGCTCAAGTTTACCAGTATTGATCACTTCAATAGATCACATCATACAAAGTTGCCAGAATCAACATAAAAAGTTTTTTGTCAATTTGTAATGCCTTTACATGGTAATACATAGCAGCCATAGCTGCAACCACTGGAGCAAAGGTAATAGCATTAGTAATATCTTTCCTCCAGGGCCACATGATTTATCACTTAAATATCAGTGTCATATGTATTTTGTAAAATCAACCATTTATCTCTAAACAAGCTTAAACATTCTGAAAAATACATGCTGTTTTGTCTCAGATGAATACATTTCAATTTTGGTATACATATATTAATTCAACCAAGCAAGAGCTTCAAATTTAACAAACTGGACCGCGCACAGGAGTGCTACTTTTAGATAGCTGGAGAGCTACCAGTAGCTCATGAGCAACTTGTTCGAGAAGCCTGCTCTATGGCACCAATTATTAGAACATTTTGAAAACATATCTGTAAGTATGTACAGTTTTTATTGTTTTAATATTTGTTTTTTTGGTATGGAATTTTTTTCTCTCTTGGACCATCTCACACCTCTCTCACGCACTTTTCACTCTCCTTCCTTGTGCCTCGTGCTGCTCTTATTCTCACTCTCCTTCCCTGTGCCTCACTCATCTCTTCTTCTCACTCTCCTTTCTTCTGCCTCATGCTGCTCTTTTCCTCCTCACTCTCTTTCCTTATGCGTCCTGCTGCTCTTCAACTCACTCTCCTTCCTTGTGCCTCATGCTGCTCTTCTCCTCACACTCCACTTGTGCCTCTTGCTGTTCTTCTCCTCACTTTCCACCTTGTGCCTCCTGCTGCTGTTCTCCTCACTCTCCTTCCTTGTTTTTCATGCTGCTCTTCTCACTCTCCTTCCTTGTACCTCACACTGCTATTCTCTTCCTCACTCTCCTTCCTTGTGCCCCATGCTGCTCTTCTAACTCTCCTTCCTTGGGCCTCATGCTGCTCATCTCCTTCTCAATCTCCTTCCTTGTGCCTCACGCTACTCATCTCCTCCTCACTCTCCTTCCTTGTGCTCATGCTGCTCTTTTCCTCTCTCCTTCCTTATGCCTCATGCTGATCTTATCCTCCTCACTCTCCTTTCCTTTGCCTCCTGCTGCTCTTTTCCTACTCACCCTCCTTCCATGTGCCTCATGCTGCTCTTCTCAGTCTTCTTCCATGTGCCTCACTCTGCTCCTCTCCACCTCACTCTTTTTCTTTGTGCCTCATGCTGCTCTCTTGTTCCTTATACCTCATGCTGCTCTTCTCCTCTTCACTTTCCTCGCTTGTGCCTCATGCTGCTCTTCTCCTCTTCACTCTACTTCCTTATGCCTCATGCTGCTCCTCTCCTCTTTACTCTCCTTTCTTGTGCCTCACGATGCATACGCTTTATATTTAAGTATATAAAAGGCTGCTACGCCTTTCTTTAGATTTGCGCAGCACACCCACCTCCATTTTTATTAATTTTGAAGAAACCTCACCATATTTTCAACTCAATGCTACGTCTATTTATCTACTTGTCTTTCTGTTGGCATTGAGTGGGGCAGCAACAGGCCCGGCTTACCCACTCAGCCTCAGCACCAGCGCAGCCCCACCTTGGAACCAGAGCAGCCCCACCTTAGCATCAGCGCAGCCACACTTCAGCATCAGAGCAGCATCATTTCAGCATGACAACACTATCACATCAGCACATCACCAATTGAGCATCACTAGCACCACCTAAGCACAAGTGCAGCACCACCTCCTCAGCATGACTCAGCACCACCTCAGCATGACTCAGCACCACCTCAGCATCACTCAGCACCACCTCAGTATCACTCAGCACCACCTCAGTATCACCCCCACACCAGCACACCATTACCTCAGCATCACTTAGCACCACCTCAATTTGCCCTCAGAATATAGAATCTGCTGATTCTCCCTAGTGTCTGTCTGCTGCTTGTGTTGTAATTCAGGTACTATTTCTCCACTCTCCTGTTGTTTTCTTGGTTATATATAAGGTAACAAAAATGCTTATAATAATGTTTTATTATAACTTTTCAATAAGCTGCACAGCAGCCACAATGCTCTAGAACATAGCTTGCAGACATTGGCAAAGCCAATCGCTCTGGCTAAACACTTATAAGGCGAGACCTATTGGCTAAGCCAATGCTTCTTTTTCTTGGGTCTCACATCAGTCAAAGCATGCACAGGTTTAATTTGACTTCAGTCTTCTAACCAGGTCAGACATATATTTTCCAATAATGTGTGTTTGAAAGCACAAGATATATTCCATGCGGGGGCTGTGGCGTAAAGTAAATCCAGCATAGGATGAGAACAAAGATCAATTTAAATTTTGCATTCCTGGACACCATGAGAGAAAACTCGGTTTTTGAGATCCAGTCTATTCGTTAATTCCCTCCCAACAATTTGCCTCCCCATTTGTTCTTACACAGGTCTAGCATCACTCCATTTACCTGCATGTTTCAGTATGTGAAAGAGCACGTTCCATGCCCGCAACCAGGGTGAGCAGTGTAAGCAACACAACATATGTGGGCGGTTTGGTCATGGTGCAACTGAATGTCTGTCAGATCACCTTGCTGAGCTGTAGATCAAGAGTTGGCCCACTGGTAATGTGTATGATTGTCGTAGGATCTAAATACATGTAGAATACCACTAGTGAACATGCTCCCCAGCTTCTATACTGGGTCTCTTGCACACTGCAGAGTTGTTGGTCACTGCAAAGCCTTTTTGATTAGCAATTTTAACAGTAGTAATAATTACACAGATTTCGATTTTATTCACCATAGAAAAATGAAGGGCTAAGTTAGCTGGGAGAACATTCAAACCTGAATCCAAAGCACCACATGGAACCTTCAGATTACACGGTTCAAACATATTGAAGTAGCACAGTGGGTTCCAACATTTTTTTAAGAGGTCATGGGGGTCACAATATCCTTAAACTGATCATATAGGGGCTGTTAACATCCGCTTGTAAACAGAAAAGCTAATGTTTCAATCCTTGCAGAGCTGATTGAAAGGCTCTTTGTTCTGAGGTTGATAAAATGAGCGCCATTAAATTGGGAATTAACCACGCCTAATGTTAAGTAGCAAAGTAAATAAATTCTATTTTAATAACAAATAGCACTCCTTATGGCTCTACTGCAACACTTAAGGGCTGTAAATAACAAGTGACACTATTGTCCAATTTGATGCTGCACAATTCAGTGATCTAAGGTGGAACGAAGGCAAAAATGGCCTTACCAGGATTGAAACTTCTGGCCTGTTTACTTTTATATTTGTTACTGGTAAAATTATGCACAAACAGATGCACACAAATGACACTGTGAAAACACGAGCAGGTATTCCTATATACTTTGTTATTCATTTGTGTGTGTGTGTATATATATATATATATAGAAAGGAGACAGCGGGTAACTCCATCCTACATTACACCAGCTTTCATCCCAAACATCTTATTCGCAGCATCCCCTATGGGGAAATGCTGCGAATAAAACGGATTTGCAGTAATCCAACAGATTTGAAGATGGCACAAAATGAATGTAGGGATAGATTCCTCACCAGAGGTTATCCTATGCATATCATTCAAACAGCCATCAACAAAACTGCAGAACAGGATAGAAATTTTCTCCTAGCTCCTAAGACAAACGAACTGTCTATATCTGAATCCAGTAAAGTTTTAGATTCCAGTACGATCAGACTCATTGTGCCCTACAGTGCCCAAAAGGGTGCTATAAACAAAATCATCAATCAAAATTGGGCCCTAATTCGCTCTGACCCCGTTATAGGTCAAGCCATGCCTACTAACCCTAGTATCACTTACAAAAGGGCTATTTCCCTTCATAACAGTCTTGTATCTAATTGCCCTGAGGTGATCCCTTCCAAGGATTGGTTAAAAAACTCACGGGGTTTCACCAAATGTCATTCATGCAAGGCATGTACTTATGGTATCAATAAAACCAGTTACCGTACAGCTTTCAGTAGTAAAGAGATCAAAATCTCCAAATCCCTCCACTGCAAAACTGAGTACGCCATCTACATCTTAGAATGTACTTGTCCCTTACGGTACGTGGGAAGTACCAAATTACCAGCTAGTGTAAGGATATTGCAGCACATTAGGGCAACTCTGACCCCACCTATCCAGTTGCGAGACATTTTCGGGAGATCCACAATAACAACTTAGTGGATCTCAAGTATTATGTCATCGACACCATTCCCAAAACGAAACAGGGAGGTGACCGTGAACATCTAATGCGTAAGTTGGAGACGAGGTACATCTTGAATTTCAACAGTAAGAGCCCTGGAGGGTTAAATAACACTGAAGATGTACACACATGCCTATGATTGCAAATACTTCAGTGAACCCCCAAGAAGTGACATTTGGATTGAATTTAATTCTACTCAATTCAATTGAATTTCAAATTTATTTCACTTCCTTCTCCTGATCCCAAACTGTATAGAGAACCTGTCCCCTGTGTCCTTCTCCTTTTTGTTTTCTTTGAAACTTACTGTTTACTGATTTAACCTTAAACCTTATAGTTACCTCGTCTTGTTAAGTGGCATGAAAATATGTTATTTAAACTACACACCCTTTTTGGACTTTGTCCCTGTTGGCTGCCACTCTTCTCTCTGTTCATTTATAAAACCCTCACATCGAGGTTTTTTTATATTCAAGCACTCATTCACTTTATGCACTTAGTGACTGAACACTATCCTTCGATTACCATCAATTATGGGTTTTGAACAAACTATTTATTTTGGGGGGGGGGGAAGGGGGTCTTCCTCTAAATTTACTGGTATACTCAGACTGATTATCATTAAGCATTATGCTTCAAATCATGTTATGACCAACCGACTGTTATTTTGGGTAAAACATTTGTGTACATATATGAAATGACAAAGTTTTTATACAGAACTATTTTTTGTATGACAAATAAGAGGTTTTATTTCACATATATGTCAATTTGCACGTTGCACTTTTCCCCAAAAAAATGAATGCTGCAAACATATTTGATGTGCGCATTTTAGTTTAAGGTTCCCCATATATACATTTATTGTGAATTATGTTGGTCAACAGCAGATGTTAATTATATGTAATTGTTTTCTGAGTTATTCCAAAAAATACGTATTAGATGCTGAATGCCTTTGCCCCCATTATTTTCAGTTTGTGAATTTAGTTTTTGTATATTTCATACATTAATCTTTTATCGAAGGAGAATTTTTAGTTGTATTTCACGCTTTTCTTTATGTCTATCACTATCACAGTCACGTGCTCAGGGTGCTAGCTGTCTTAATGGTCCATTCAATGTCGGAACGTTGTCATGTGATCAAGCCACTTTTGTGGTGAAACGCGTTATGGCTGACTAGCGAGAAATAAACGCTACTTCCTGCACTTATTTTGGGTTCGTGTCTGCTTTACTGTTGAAAATTAGTACGTTTTGGTGAACATTATCTGCGCCATCTTGCCTCTTCCCCTGATGCCACACTTTTGTCGTGCGCGCCCGCCATTTTAAGATGCCCCGATCAGAACAAACCCTTTTGCATGCCGCTGGCCCCTGACATAGCCCTTTGCCTTCGCTATGCCTGCACGCTGACCACCCCCTGCTTGCACCTGCCTTGAGTCATAAACCCCTCTTCGGCGCTGCTCTGCCCCAGGCCCTCATCCTGTTCCCAGCGCGACACCTCCCTGCTTTCCTTTCATGATCTCCGGCCCTTAGATGCAAACCCCCTTTTTCCCCGTGTGCCCGTTTTGTCCTCCCCGTTCCCAAGCCGACACCCAGCTCTGCCGATACCATCCTTGCCCCTCCCCGTACAATAGAAAGCTTCCCCCATCAAAGAATCCCCGGGTTGATCAAAGCCCCCACCCCATGAGACCCGATCAAACCCCCCACATTCCGTGAATCGGCGGATTATCCAGCTGCGCGATGCTCATCACCTGTTGTGACTAGGGTGGGGACTTCAACTGTAAATGTGTATGGGAACGGGCCCAAAGGGGAGTTCCGAGAATGTCTTTTCCGTACATCAAAGCTTTAACATGTATGTGTAATCTACAATAAAGTCATAAATGTGTGTATAAGAGGCCAGGCCTCAGGAATACAGTTAGAGCACCTCAGAACGATACCTTCTGTCCGTTTCGTTGTGTTCTCCTCCGGAGAGAATAAAAAACCTTGTTTCCTGCTTTCCAGTCTCCAGCGCCTGCCTCTTCATTTGATTTAATAACTAGAGGGTCACAGAGGCAATACCGCCGGGCAAATATCGATTGTCCTAGACCCGATTGAACTTTTTACAATTGGCGTCCCAAGCGTGGGGCCCATCAGCGACTCGTGGATCCGGTGGGAGAGGTCCCGACGACAGAGTGAACGACTGCAACGATCGGGAGAGCTCTTGCCCAATAGACCCTCGTCTGGCAGCCGATCATCCGAACTTCACTAGTTCCGAACAGACCTCTCTCGAGTGATCTACGGTCCTGACTGGGAACCATCAGGAGTGCCGTGAGAAATACGAGAAAAAGAGGACGATCGGGCGCTGGATTCGGAAGACAAGAAACTGTCCACATGGTCCGGGTAAGGTCGTGTTGCCACGACAAGTTGCGAAAAAATTTGTTTGATTGCTTGATTGTTCAAAAATACTAGTATTGCTCGTTTTATTTTTATTTTTTTTATTTTGGAGATTCACTGTCTGCAAACGGAGAAACAACAGGCTCTCTCTCTTTGCAAGCAGTGGAGGATAGGTAGGGTAGCAGCCGTGCTTGTTTTCTTTCTCCCCCACTCAATAATTGCTTGAAACTGAACTGTTGTTCGCAAAAATATTGTTTCCTGGAGATTCCCTGTCTGCAAACAGGGAAGTGACCACCCTTTTTGCAGATAGTGAAAAGGGTAGGTAAAGCAGATCTTTGCGGTCCTACTCATTCTCCCCATTGTTATTTATCGGTCTTTTGGTTTTTGATCCATGAGGTATTCACTACCTGCAAACAACGTAGAATAGAAATATTCTGTCTAGTCTTTGCACCTAGTGATAAGATAGGCAGTGCTGACTTTTTTTAGTCCCTCGTTACGAGCCGTCATGTCTGTCTTCTCCCCACTGATAAATAGCCTGTTTAGCCCGGACCGGGTGTTAGAGGTGGACCATATAGCTCCACTAGAAGGCACCCCTAATAAGGACATGTTCATAAACTATGGGTTAGTCACCATAGCTTATAATAAATTATGGCACAGGTATACCGAAGATAGCCAAGACAAACAGTGGCCACTGGCAGGATCCTTTGACCTTGATAAAATAGAAACGTTAGAAATAGCCCTTCGAAATAATAAGACAACGCCAATTATGCTCGACAGTCTCGGTATGTGGCGCAGAGAGGCTACGAAACGACAGCGAAAAGACGAGGACAAACCAAGTAGAGAAATATACCGACAGGACAACCCCAGGACACCGCTACCCACAACTTATCCCCCGACACTATGCAAAGGACGACCAGACTTAGGGTCAGACCAATGCGCTTTTTGTAGGTATGTCGGACACTGGAAAGCCCAATGCCCGACTCTACTGAGCGTGAGTAAAGGCAAAGGGCCGACAGGAACGACAAACCGGCAGTACGAGAAAAAGCGCGAGACAAAGAAGAACCCGACTTACATAGACAGACCAGACAGAACTACCACGTTTGATTATGCCCGATGGCACAGATTTCGCCAGGAAAATCTCAGTGGCATGCTCAAGTTCTCCTAGGTCGGGCAATGTCAAGACGGGAACCCAGCCTCGTTTAAAATTCACAGACGGAAAGAGATAATTATGACCAATAACTGTTTTTATATTTGTCTTGGGTCTTTGTATGTCGTACTTGTACTGTCCCCCGTCTGAGTTTGTGTGTATGTAATGTACAAATCTGCGTCATCCCTCTACACGTGTTTCCGTGTTACTCGACCTCTGTTAGCAGAAACTTAGCATAAAAAGCAACCTGGAAAGAAAGAAATGGTAAAACAAAATCCGTAGACCATTAATGAACTTGAACTTTTAATTTAACACAACAAACAAGGAATAATAACGATAAACTGTAGAAAATGAAAGTCAAACAGAACATTCGCCCCCCCCCCCATTCTGGAACCTTCCAAAGTAGGGCAGGGTTACGGCTACGCCCAACCAACGGCAACCCATATAAGGCGAGCCCGGCCGCCAACTCTTGGTCAGGAAATCTTAACGTATGGGGGAGCCGGAGGAGAGGCAGGAGCCCGCAGCCTGGGCATTTGCAGGTAGTCCCGCCACATGTCTCCTTGGCCGGCCGCAACGGGCCTGGAAAGACTAAGGTAGTCCCGCCACATGTCCAGAGGAGAACGAGGCACCTCTTCCTTTTCTCTTCCGTCACAGCCGCAGCAGTCCTGGACGGCGGGATGTCCTGCACGTACCTCCACAACAATTTGTCCAAGTTGGGCTGGGAGGGAGAGGCGACGCGGACGAGCCTCTCCCACCTCCACCGATAGGAGGTTTCCCAGCCCCCGGCCCGACGCCGAACACCCCCAGTCAGGCGATGGTGCCAATACTTCCACAGCACCGAACGTACAATGGTGGCACCCCAGTACTTGCGCAGCACCGAACGTACAATGGTGGCACCCCAGTACTTGCGCAGCACCGAACGTACAATGGTGGCACTTGGGGAACACCGGATGTGGAGAGACCTTCATGCGGGGCGATGAAAAGGAGCGGCATGGAGTGCACCGGGAGAAGGAGACGATGTGAACGAGTCTCCCTCGCCCCCCCAGGTGGGGGGCATCACAGCTGCACCCCAGCTGAACGTCCCGCTTACACAAAACAGGGACCTCTTCCTTTCACTCCGAAGGATCTCTTCCATTCTTGCAAACTCGACGAGAGTGGCCCCTGTAGGGCCTCAAAATGGCGTCTGGATCCGCTGGAAGGCGGGCCCCGGCCACTAGAGTAACTTTGGCCAGCCATATAACTCGAACATTTGTCCCATGGAGCACGAGCCCCCATCCCCGACAGCATCTCCGCAGCCTTGAAGATCATACAAAGGTCCCCGGCGGAACCTTCGGCCTTTGCAGGTTTCCGGTAAGGGACGGCTGCCTTGATCGCCAACGAAACAAACATGACATTGCCACACCTTCTGTTAGCGTGAATTCTAGAACTGCCGAAAAGGACTCTGGTCCAAACTGCCAGTAATGGAAACATTTCCCCCTGATGCTGCTTCCGGACTGTGCCGGCCCCGCCCAAAATGGCGCTGGTATCAATCGGAACTTACGAACACCTCGTGGTGTTCCTTCGCACTAATATAAACTTGATGTTCTGAGATTTTATATGATCCTTTGTACACTTGGCTAGAAAAGACAAGGAGAACTCACACGACGAACAGTATGAAAGGATCCCCGTTACAAATGTTGATTACAAATGTACAATGTATTATATTTTTATAACTGATGTAAACCTCATTTACGACGCTCACGTACGGTATGCATATAGGAAAATAAATGCCCCCGAACCCCCAACCAATTAATAGACGTTTTAGTTACTTACAAATGAACGAGTAAAACTTTCCGATGTTTTTATTGCTGCAAGCGAAACCCCCCACTGTATGCACTTTAGCCATTGCCACGACCGGCCAAATACGACCGCACCCTCATAATCCATATGCTGAAATGATTTTGCAAAATAAAGTCTTTGAAACTATGGACGGGTATTGCATGCTTTATTTTAAAAAAATGTGGGATCGGTGGGAAAGTTTTTTTCTGTGCACCCTACTCTGCTCTCTCTTTAAGGTTAAAGGAAGATGGTTACCCAGCCCTGGAGGACGGATCGGATCAACAACACGACACTCCGCCTTCAAAGTACGCAACTGACCCATGAACTCTCGCGTAGAGGAAGACCTTGACTTCCAAGGATGGGTAAAACGAACGGTGTAAATGAGGGAATGTAAAAGGAGGGAGAAATAAAATAATGTAAATATTATAAAGTACCACGTTCCAAAGTATCAGGGGCCCAAGAACCGAAGAACCTTAGAACGCCACAGCGTTGAAAGAGGGTTAAGGACCCCGATAGTGAGATACATCCTTTTGACTAGATACCTCGCACTAGGCACCTCTGGTTTCCTTTTTACGTTTCCCCGCACACGACCTATATGAACACACTACCCCCCCCTCGACTCCAGAAACCATATCCCCAGGGACCCTGCCCCGAGGAGGAAAGACGAGTAAGAGGTAAGTAAAGGACTTATGAATCCATGTATTTGAATGTGCGCGAATGCTGTCTCCCACCCCCCCCCTTTTTTCCTCCCTCTGCAGGTTACATCAGAGATTACAGCCGAGGTGTGGCGAAGATCCGAAACCTTGCCATGTCTAATGCACGAAACGGACTAGCGCCGCAAGGTGGCGTCTAAGCATGCCTGCAGACTACTCACGTACCGAACAAACCCGAAAAATTAGCACAACCCTGATACAAAGTGATCACCCTTAAACCAGACCGGACGAATGAACCCATGTCACGTATGATGCGAAACTATGAGGGAATGTGTGTGTGTGACTGAGGCGTCGACCCAACTGGTCGAAGGACCGAGAATGCGAAAAGTGCGACAAAATGGTACCTCCTTTCTTCTTTCCTTCTTCTCAAGGCGCGTCCCCTCTACCCTGTCTAATGCTCAAACTGCATGATTACAAGATCCTAACGCAGACCCGCGAATGCCCTTTACTGTGTAATGCACTAAATAGCCTTTCTTGAATACACTGCCACCCTCTCTGTTGCACGTGTACTATTTAGCCTGCCGTTGCACTCTCACTCTCTCTCTCTCTCTCTCTCTCTCTCTCTCTCTCTCTCTCTCTCTCTCTCTCACTCTCTCTCTCTCTCTCTCTCTCTCTCTCTCTCTATTTCTGCACTCCCACTCTTCCGAGTGGTTAGCCCCGAAATTGGCAGACTGCCACCCCTAGCACCCCACCTAATTGGCATCAAATACCGTCAGTATTTGCACAAAAACTTGTCTTTAATACAATCACCCTGAGACCGCGTCGTTACCTCTCCTTTTCCGCTAGAAGTCAATGAACCCAGGTGGGGCCGTAAGGGAAAGGACAGGTAAGACGACAGAGGTTCCCTAATCTGACCCGAAATAAGGGAACTACATGTCAACGGCTCCTATAGTATAAAACAAGGACCTCAGAATACGCGACCCTCCCCTCCCCGAATTGTCGCAATACCCAAGCCGAAAAAATGATCACCCCCGTTACCTCCCCTGTATATGTCCCTGGTTGTTTCCCATAAAACCCCTGTCCTTCCTGATTAAGTAATCGGGCTGTAAAAGGTTACGTAGGATCCAGAATGATGTTTTACAAGGTTAACAGATTAGCCCAAGGTAAAGAAATAACCGAAATGAACCCCGTAGTAGTTTAAAAGCAGGATGCATCTATAGAAAGGAGATGTTTTAGTCATGTTCGTCTCTCAGCAAAATACCTGTGTAGTACCATGTTGATGACTCACAGTACCCTTTGTAAATGTAAAACTCTAGAGAACAGCATATCTTCGCCAGGTTCGTCTCACGAAGGTGGGTCACCATCAGATGAACTGTCGTGAACTAATTATGAAGGAAAGTCATAAGTAAATCCAACAGGCCCGTCACCGGTCATTTCATATGCCAGTTGTGAGAACGAGCATTTTCATTCTTTGCCTGGAGCTGGGAGAGAAATAGACTTTTTTGATTATCTCCATCTGCAAATTTTCTAAAGACTGTCTTTTCAAACTTGTTTAAGGGTACTGCTGTTGGAGGAGAGAAGGACCGGATGTGGGAGCACGAGGCCTGACTGCAGACTAAGGAACACCTGCGACATTAGCCAAGGCGAGACCACGACAGAAAAGAGCTGCAGAACGAGGCACTGTTTTCGACAGCATGAAAAGAAAGGGTCGACCTGATGCCCCTGCTCGACGTCCAGTGCCTGTCGACAAGTCCCCGCTCTCTGAATTCTGTCACACGCCCGCCTATTTGAAGTCTCTCGTTCCCCTAGTTTGTTCCCAATTTGGCCTTGCTCCATCCCCCTTTTTCCTCTGACCTACCCTATGGACTGTTTTGAACGCTCTTCTTCCATCGGAACTTTCTGACAATCACCTCAAAGGACACAGGGCGAAAAGGACCTTACCGACCAGAAACGCGAGGAAAGGGTCGTGCCCTGCAACGCAGAACTTAGAACAGAGCTGGACTCGTAGCTCCACCGCCGGTGCTCAACAGCGCCAACGAAAGACCACAAAGAACAATGAGAACTCGTAAAACTTCGAACATTTGACATCCACAATCACCGTTTTTGCTATGCCTCATTTCTCTCCCAGCCGCCATTGTATTGATCCTGCTCCAATCCGAATCTGAAATATGTAATAACCTGCCAGTTCACGTTATGATATGTACTTGCTGCTCGCTACAGAACCGTTTTTTGTATTACATTCCTATGACTTTCCTGCTGAACAAGTTTATCAAAGTTTATCAAATAGGCCCACCTCCTAAAAACTAGAAATCTCAAAATGTATTGTTTACAATTTTTTCATCTAGGGTTCCTACCGTTTTCCTTCTCATGCCCACCACAATAGACCCGAGTAGAAAATGAACCAGCAAGATGTCTTGAATATGTTAAAGGGAGGACTGTTGAAAATTAGTACGTTTTGGTGAACATTATCTGCGCCATCTTGCCTCTTCCCCTGATGCCACACTTTTGTCGTGCGCGCCCGCCATTTTAAGATGCCCCGATCAGAACAAACCCTTTTGCATGCCGCTGGCCCCTGACATAGCCCTTTGCCTTCGCTATGCCTGCACGCTGACCACCCCCTGCTTGCACCTGCCTTGAGTCATAAACCCCTCTTCGGCGCTGCTCTGCCCCAGGCCCTCATCCTGTTCCCAGCGCGACACCTCCCTGCTTTCCTTTCATGATCTCCGGCCCTTAGATGCAAACCCCCTTTTTCCCCGTGTGCCCGTTTTGTCCTCCCCGTTCCCAAGCCGACACCCAGCTCTGCCGATACCATCCTTGCCCCTCCCCGTACAATAGAAAGCTTCCCCCATCAAAGAATCCCCGGGTTGATCAAAGCCCCCACCCCATGAGACCCGATCAAACCCCCCACATTCCGTGAATCGGCGGATTATCCAGCTGCGCGATGCTCATCACCTGTTGTGACTAGGGTGGGGACTTCAACTGTAAATGTGTATGGGAACGGGCCCAAAGGGGAGTTCCGAGAATGTCTTTTCCGTACATCAAAGCTTTAACATGTATGTGTAATCTACAATAAAGTCATAAATGTGTGTATAAGAGGCCAGGCCTCAGGAATACAGTTAGAGCACCTCAGAACGATACCTTCTGTCCGTTTCGTTGTGTTCTCCTCCGGAGAGAATAAAAAACCTTGTTTCCTGCTTTCCAGTCTCCAGCGCCTGCCTCTTCATTTGATTTAATAACTAGAGGGTCACAGAGGCAATACCGCCGGGCAAATATCGATTGTCCTAGACCCGATTGAACTTTTTACACTTTTCGTTGTATGCTGAAGGATAATACGTGGCATCCGATTTTTCCAAGCAGCCCTTGGGATATATATATATATATATATATATATATATATATATATATATATATATATGTATAGACCAATAAACACCCTTGTGCTTCGGAAGTGCACTCAAGGCTGTCTCTTGCCATCCAGCAATATTTCCTCGCAGTGACTTGCTTTCTGATGTCCAAAATTGGAACCGCAAGTCACTCAGTGCTTAACGAAACCTGCCAAACTGTGACACAAACCTACTCAAGGTAATGATGAACTTAATAATTACAGACTACGCATTTGAACTGAACAAAGGAACTCTATGTCCCATTATGCATTGTAATGATGTTAAGAATGCACACGTTACCAGCAATTGAATAAAACCGAATATGCAAGCATGAACATATTGAAATGCTGTTGTTTGTTTGGCCTAGGAAGAAGGGGTAGTGGAAACCCTGAAACGCGTCGGCATGTTGTATTAACACGTGGAACAGAGCGCAGGCTGCACAAGAAAGAGCCGGATGGCAGAGTGATTTCGAGTGAGCTTCTAAGCTTCAGGGCATTTGGTATAACATATATATATATGAGATCCATCACCTCCGCCGCCGACGAGAGTGAAGAGGCCACAGTAGGGGAACGGGTGGAAACAGCATTTATTCAACTGCAGCAGGTAAGAGTGAAACGCACACCCGCTGTCATGGCGAATGCATTTCGGCTTAGGATTAGCCTTCATCAGCGCCACGGGTGTAGGTGCATCAAATGGCGGAAAATTTTTCTGACATAGTGTCAGGCCCCACCTGATATGTCCAGCATAACTCCACCCCTGCCGGCTCAAATGCCAATCGCAAATGTCTCTCGGTGAGCCGCATCATGAACCGCGACTACCAGTCCCAGAGTGCAATTCTTTGTGCTTGTCCCTGGTGAGTGTTACGTAGGGATGGCAAAATGCCGTAATGATGACAGTGACTCCCCACTCTGTTGCTGAAGAACAAGCCGTCCCCTCCGGTCCCCAACCGTCTCGACCTCCTTATGCCTGGTGTCCAATGAGCGGGGGAAAGGATGACATGCAAGCCCTGCCCGACGTGAAGCCGATTGACTTCAACACCGCCGCAATTACACCACGACCAGGAGGTGGGCTCTGGCAAATCCCGGTACCCCGGGCAAATCCAACGCGCCACCAAAGCAGCAATCAGCAGGTCAGAGCCAACTTGATGGGACGGGGGCCTCTGTGCGCGGTACTGGAATCCGCGCTGCAAATGAGATCCATCACCTCCGCCGATGACGAGAGTGAAGAGGCCACAGTAGGGGAACGGGTGGAAACAGCATTTATTCAACTGCAGCAGGTAAGAGTGAATATATATATATTACCTACTAGCGGTCGCCAGTAGGTAGTTATAGTTAGGACCTAGTTACCATAGGAAATTCCGAACATTCTATTGGGAATAACTTTGGCGCCGATTGAGGGATCTGCCTGTAATTTTCCTTAAATTTGCCTCGCTGCGCGCTGCTCCTTCCCTGGAAGTTTCGGGGGGATTCGTGAAGTGGGGGCTGAGAAAAAAGGGGGTCCCAAAACGTGTTTTCCCCATGTTAGTTTCCATAGGACGGTCTGACAAGTCTACAGCCCGAACCGCTGAACGGAATTACGCCAAACTTGGCAAAATTGTAGGGACTGGTACGCAGATGTGCCTTTGCTATATTTGGTGAAAATTAACTTCAAAAACACATATATATCTCTAGGCGCTCTCCGAGCGCTTACAGGTGCGCGTACCGGGGAGCGCACCCTGTCGGGTGTCTGTCAACATTCTAAACAGTCCGGAGAGTCCGCCATCTTGTATCTCTGTAGAATCGAGACACAAGAGGTGAAAAGAAAAGGGGATATAATTACAAGGGGGCAGAGTAGACACTTCCTTTTTTTTTTCAATTTTCGCGGGATAAGCGCTGGGTGCGTTCTCATGTACGCTCTCCGGTACGTGCACCCAGAGTGTACCACGGGGAAAAACAGTGAAAGAAAATAGTTTTCAAAAAGAATTGGGGTGAGGGGCACTCTACCCTGCTCTCTTTTCTAGTTTTGAAGTATTACATTTCACTCTTTTCTGAAACTACACAAAATGGCGGCAATAGGGTGTATCAGAGACAGATAGTGAGAGAAAGGAGGCAGGAGATGAAGAAGAGATGTCAAATATACATTGGTAAAAATACAGTGTGAGAAGGGCAGTAAATATGAGTAAACTTACTATGTAACATAAAAATGTTGCACTCTCTACTATAAGTATTTCATTATACTACAATCCCTTCGCTTTTACCTCATAAATTAGAAATAAAAATGAATAATATGTCAACTAATTTTTAATTTGTAATTAATAATTTATTGTTCAGATTTCTCATAATTTAATAAAACTTGTAACATGTCTTCATCTGGTATTTCATCTTCATTCATACATTTAATCTCCTCATGAAAATTGTTCATTGATGTTTGTTGGCATTCTATTTCATCCAAACATTGAATTAATTCTTCATCTAGAGATTGATTCAAAAAATCGTTTAAGTCATCTTCTCTTTGTGATGAAATGGTGCTTTCAATATCCATGACATTTTCATTTTCAAGATATGTTGTTGTAATTTCAATAGAAATTTCCTTGCTGTTCTCCATTTTAATTTCAGATTTCTTGCTGTAAATTGCAGAAAAAAGTAATCACTTTCAATTATCGCTTTTAGTAATACATAACATAAAAGTAGCTTAATCAAGTATTTAGTTCTTTAAAATTAATTGGGCAGTGTATAGTATCAGAGAGGAACTAGAAATATAAAGCACTGCATGTGATGAAGCCAATCTTAAACAATAATTATAACAGAAGGACTGTAAATAACTAATGGAATTTTTTTTCCAAATTATCTTAAAGTGTACAACATAGTTCCCCTTACAAATTAACCACTCACCTTTTTGATAGTAGAAGAGTTAGTACTGTGTTATTCTAAGTCCAGCAATTGAGCACCCAAATGTTCTCTCAAAAGTACCTCAGACTAGGGTATCACAAAATGGCCGTGTTTTCCTCTCATTTAAGATATATACATAACCAATCAAACTTCATCACACACAAATTCCAAACTAAAGTAATATTTTGATTGGTTCTAAATTTCAATACTTTCAAATGTGTTTTCCCCATGCAATTTTTCATAGGACATTTAGACACGGCTACAGCCTGAACGGATGAATGGATTTACACCAAAGTTGGCAAAATGATAGGTACTGGTATGTAGTAGGGCCTTTTCTATATTTCTTTGAAATTGCTCCTGTGGTTTTTATGAAAGGCAACTTAAAAAAAATATATATATCAATAGCGCGCTCCGAGCGCTCACCGGTACGCGTACTGGGGAGCGCACCCGGTCGCTACGGGAGTGCGCGAGCGGAAAGCTGATTGGCTGTATGATGTCTGACAACATTCTTAACAGTCCGGACAGTTCGCCATCTTGTGTCTCGGGAAAATCGAGACACCTGAGGTAAAAAAAAAAGGGGGAAATGATTAAAAGGGGGCAGGGTAGACACCCCCTGACCCCCTCGGGTTTTTGAGGGAGGCTTAGGAGGACCCTGAAGGGCCCAAAAACTATTTCTTAAATTTTTTCGCAGGGTAAGCGCTGGGTGCGTTCCCGGGTACGCTCTCCGGTACGCGCACCCTGAGCGCACCACGGGGAAAAATAGTGCAAGAAAATAGAGTAAAAAAATAATTTAGAGTGCTAAGAGGTAGGGTAGCTCTGAAAAAGAGCTATTGTGTTATGTGGGTGTTTTTTGTACCTACAAGTAGGTACCAATGCAGAGTCTTATATTCAAGAGGAAAACTCTATTCCCCTCATCTGTAAAATGCACACCATCTCTCCTATAGATGTCTTGCATGTTGTAACGCAAGTTGTTGTGGTGAATGGAACCCATAGCATAGTCTCTGAGGTAAGCAGAAACAGATTTATTCACATGTTTCCTTGCTTTCTCAATCTGTGGACAAAATTGGTTGGACCAGTTCCATTTTTGCCTTTGGCATATATTAGAAAATACCAAGGCAGTTTTTTGAAAAAGTGACATCAATTGCCCAAAGATGTCCTTTAAAAGCATTTCCAGACCTACCCAAGTCAAAGTGCCCAGGTCATTTCCACCACAGTGCACAATTATAAGGTCAGGGTGTGGAAGATGCATAAAGGATTTTACCAATGGTATCAATTGGTGACTTCTCAATCCTCTCTGTCCAATCCATACAATGTCCACATTTGGTAAATCAAGGTTGTAAATACCTTTGTTAGCTGCTTATTTTTGACTCCAGTGGACATAGCTATGACCCACAAACCAGATTTTTGGCATCTTAAAGGTAGATGTGCTTCTAGTCAGATGAGTTGTGGAAATTAAATGGTAGTTTGATTATGAAAAAAAGTGGTTGAGAATCAGTGCACTTGAAAAACCAGAAATGATTGGTGCTTTCTTAAAAATCTCCACTGAAAATTAGGGTGGATGCTTTTTTTTGTAAAAAGTCATTTCAATGGTTGAAAAAAGTCATTTAAAGAAACATTGCATTTGATTAGCTAGTACATTGAGAGGTCAAACACCCTTGATGGATTCTTTTGCGACATAGTATGATGAACTTGTGAACTGTTTGCTGGGTTAGGAGGGAGTTACCATGGTTACAGGGTGAATGAGCACTGAGGGGATGGGTGAATGTTATGTAAGTTTCAAAGTCTTGAAATGTACAACCAATTAAAATGTGCAGTTTGGTTTTGAATTTGTGTGGGAACATTTTTGATTGGTTAGGTACAAGAATATGGGTCTGAAATGAGAAAGAATCTGTGCCATTATTCTGAGGCTCAAGTGAAGGAAGCATTATTCAGAGATTCTGCTTAAGAAAATCTGTTGTGTGTGACTGACACTGGTTTACATCTTCCAAAGCATTTTTAAAGGTGAGTAATGATTCTTTTAAAAAAGATAGAGAGCTTAAAGATTTTTGACAAGTATCACAGTGAGTGTCTGTGTGAATTAAGGAATTATATTTTTACCTTTTTCCATAATGTTAGCTGTGTGTGCTTACAGTTTGTATTTTTTAGTTTATAAGGTAGACTTGTTTTTAAATTGTTTTTCATGCTTGGATTCAATGCTGGTATAGAGATAGTGTAATGGTTTCATTGGACTTGTAAATATGCTCCTTTTTTAGAAGCGTCTTGTGCAACCTTTAACATGGGTGGAAGCAGTGAATGTACGGAGAGGGATAGGAATAGCAGATAGAAAACCATATGAAATGGTGTGGGAGATTCATAAAGTATTTCAGTAATGGTATCAATTGAGATGGAATATAAGATAAAGAGGGGCATATTTACAGGCCGCTTGCGCAATGTTTGACATGGGTGCAAGCAGAAAATGTATGCAGAGAAATAAAATTGGCACCCAGACAAGAATATGAAATATCGTGAGAGATGCTTAAAGGGTTTTTCTAATGGCATAAATTGAGATAGAATATACAAAAAAAGAGAGGCATATTTACAAGCCCCTTTGCACAATGTTTGACATTAATGCTGGTATAGAGATAGTGTCATGGTTTCATTGGCATATTTACAAGCCCCTTTGCGCAATGTTTGACATTAATGCTGGTATAGAGATAGTGTAATGGTTTCATTGGCATATTTAGAAGCCCCTTTGTGCAATGTTTGATATTAATGCTGGTATAGAGATAGTGTAATGGTTTCATTGGCATATTTACAAGCCCCTGTGCACAATGTTTGACATTAATGCTGGTATAGACATAGTGTAATGGTTTCATTGGCATATTTACAAGCCCCTTTGCGCAATGTTTGATATTAATGCTGGTATAGAGATAGTGTAATGGTTTCATTGGCATATTTACAAGCCCCTTTGCGCAATGTTTGACATTAATGCTGGTATAGAGATAGTATAATGGTTTCATTGGCATATTTACAAGCCCCTGTGCACAATGTTTGACATTAATGCTGGTATAGAGATAGTGTAATGGTTTCATTGGCATATTTACAAGCCCCTTTGCGCAATGTTTGATATTAATGCTGGTATAGAGATAGTGTAATGGTTTCATTGGCATATTTACATGCCCCTTTGCGCAATATTTGACTTCCCTTCTCTCACTCTCTCTCTGTTACCCCCATTCTCTCCGTCCTCTTAGTCTTTCACTCCTCTTCTATCAAGCTCACTCCCTATAACTCAGCCATACTCCCACACTCACCTTCTTTCAGACCTTAACCTTTACTTCCCTTCCTCTCTCTTCCCATCCTTCGCTCCTTCACTCTTTTCCCTTCCCTTACTCCCCTTACTCCACTTCAGTAACTCCTTCTCTGAATCCCTCTGTCCTCTTACTTACTCACTCCCCTTTTCTCACTCTTTCTCTGTTACCCACATTCTCTCTGTCCTTTTACTCTCTCACTCCTTTTCTATCACGCTCACTCCCTATAACTGAGCCATACTCCCAAACTCACCTTCTTTCAGACCTTCTCCTTTACTTTCCTTCCTCTCACTTCCCTTCCTTTACTCCTTCACTCTTTTCCCTTCCCTTACTCTCCTTACTCCACTTCACTAATTCCTTCTCTTACTCCCTCTGTCGTCTTACTTCTACACTCCCCTTCCCTCATTCTCTCTCTCTTAGCCTCATTCTCTCGGACCCCTTAGTATGTCACTCCTCTTCTATCACGCTCACTCCCTATAACACCGCCACACTCCCTCACTTATGTTTCTTTCCTCCCTCACTCAGTCTTCTACTCTCACTTTTTCTTTCACTTTCTCTTTCTCTTCACTCCCTTACTCACCTTGTCTCACACTCACTTGCCTTTATCCAGTCTGTATCTCCACTCTTTCCTCAACATCACTGCTCTTTTCTTACCCTTCCACACCCTGTTCCTTTACTACATTTTCTTCACTTATCCTTATTCCCCATGTTCACTCTCCTTCTCCTCACTCACCTCCCACACTCACCTTCTTTCAGTCCCCCTACTTCACTTCCCTTCCCCTCTCGTCCCTTTCTTTGCTTTCTCACTCATTTTCCTCTCCTCTCTCACTGCACTCCACTTCAGTTACTGATTTTTTTAAGAATACAGCTCTTTTTTGAGAATTGGAGGTAGTTCTAAAAAGAACTTTTTTTTTCTTCTTTTTCGTTTTTTTCTCAACAAAAACAAAAACAGGAAATGTCAAACTGCTCAACAGGCGCAAAAAAAAATAATCAAAATTAGGGATGGGGACGGCAGCGGTGGTTCTCTCTTGTTCGGACAATGTTCATAATACTTTGTTCACCATAACAAAGTAGTTCATCACAATCTTTGCATTTGATTGTAATGCCATCAAAAACAGGCTGAATATTTGGAATCAGCTGTTCTGGTCGCCCCTCACCGATACAGTTGCTCCTCCAGTTGAAGTAGAGGCACCATCCCTTGGAGCCTCTCGTGCCAGAGCCCAGACACTCTCCCGGGCATAGTTCTGAGGATGCCTGCGTTGAACGTGGCGAATCATAGTTGAATTTCCGAAACTGTACTTCCTTGTGGGGTCTCCTCGGGAAAGTACAGTATTGCAAATTTTGCACTCCACCTTTGGAGCATTCACTTTTTTTTTATCTTGTGGTATTGAGAAAAACTTCCAAATGAAGTGCTCATTTACCCTGGCCCGAGGAGCCTCTTCTTCAATGAACCCATTCGAGTCCTCACTGCTACTGGTGGGTCTAGCAGCCATTATAATTCAAAAATAGGTTGAGCAGGAAAAAGACAGGTCTTGCAGTCACAAAAGTGAAAGAAGAAGTGAAGGAAAAGGGTGGGGTTTTCATTAGTTGTAAAAGAAACTGTTAACAACCAATGAAAAGAGTTATTTTAAGGTCACATGACTTGACGCGCTCACGCTGCGCGCACCGGAGCGCTTCCGGGGGCGCTTATGCGGTGCGAACGCAGGCGCTTCCGGGGACGCTTACGCGGCGCGCCTGAGTGACGTTTTGGTAACTTTACGGAAATGCAAAATCATTTTCATTCGGAAAATCAAAAATACTACTTTTATAAGCATGATACTGAATGTCTTGCATTATTATTTAGTTTTCATACATTTTTTTTTTTTTACGAACGCAGGAATAGCACTCTTGCTGCGCTCTCGGGAGAGCTTACCGGTGCGTGCACCCTGAGTGCTCCAAGTCAAAATGATACGGGTAAGCTTACCGGTGCGCGCACCAGGAAAAAATGATGAAAAAAAAGAAAAATACATTGAGAAAATAATTTTTTAAAATAAATTAATAATAATTAATACTTATACAAAACAGTTAATAAAATAAAAAATAAAAATGGTAGGTTACAAACTCGATATACAAATGAATTAGCTTTTAAAAAACCTTTGAAATTCACTGACAAAACCAGAGGTTTCACAATCGTTATAGTTAGGAATTAGCATTTAAAAAACCTTTGAAATTCACTGAAAAACCAGAGGTTTCACACCAGTTATAGTTAGCTGAACATTTTACTCATACAAAACCATTGAAATTCCCACGTTATAGTTAGTTAGACTCACTATAACTCGCGCGCCCGCAATCCACTGCTGATGATGTCACATATTACATCATGCATGACATGGTCAGTGACATCACTGATGACATCACTGATGACATCATCCAGTGTCTGTGTGTTCCTGTAAAGTTAAAATATGTTTAACATATTGAAGAATGAGAGTCTGGATAATGGATTTAGTAGGTGTGTGACTGACTGTATGAGTGGGAGATTAAATGTGTCTTACTGAATGCATGGGTTAGTGACTAAACTGTCTGAATGTGTGCATTATTATGTCTGTTGTTGTGTAAGCTGCTGCATGTGTTGATCAGTAGCTATATGAGTGGCTATATGGATTATTGATTGGTTTCCCAAGTATTTGTATGTGAGGCTGAGTGTGTGTGTGGGTGCCTGGGAGGTGTGTGACTCTGTGCATAGATGTGTGAGCAGTTGATTCACTTGGTATAGGGGTTCAAGAGTGCATGTGGAAAGAACTGTATGGGCGGTTGACTGTGTGCATGGGTGTGTTGGTGAGTGAATGGATTTCTCAGTGCTACATGTCCAAGTAAGTACATACATAAAAAACAGTGCATGTGAGAGTTGGCTTATTTAAATGACTATACATGAAAGCCTGTGATTGCGTAAGTGACTGTATGGATTAATGTGTAGTTCTATCAGTGATTGTAAAAGAGAGTAAGTATGTGTAAATCTATGTTTGAATAAGTAAGGTTTTGTGTGTATAACTGTATAGATGAGGAAATGGGAGTGTGATTGATTCTTCGCTGTTCCAGTTGCCCAAAGGCACGCCCAAAATGCGTAAGGAACTTTTGGCACATCGTAATGTCTTGAACAGCAACTGTTTTGCCCCGTGAGTCCTACAATAAAAGAACCTAGAGAACACGCTGTGTGTGGCACCCTTAATGCTAGGAGCAACTTCATTTGCAATATGTTTTACGGTCCGCTCAGGTCGGGAGGGAGCCCCTCTGCTGACGGTGCAGCTCCAGTGCCTTGATTGACACGGCACACCTGGAACAGTGTGCTGGCATTGCGAGGACACAAGAATGCACAGAGCAACGACTTTTGCAGTTCATAACAACCCACTGTGGTATGCAATTTTAATGTAGGAGAAAATGTAGCACATCAACCTTTTAAGAGGCAGAATGAAACACCAAAGACCATCATGCACCAAGTGCATATGCCCACTGACGCGGGGACTATAAATTAATCGCAAGTGCGATGTTACTCTTTGCTGCTTCATTTCCACAGAGCCATTCCTGAGACCAAGGGCAAAGTCACGCCCAAAACGCGTAAGGATTTTTTGGCGCATCGTAAGGTCTTGAACAGCGACTGATTTGCCCTGTGAGTCCTGCAATAAAAGAACCTAAAGAACACGCTGTGGTGGGAACCTTAATACTGAGAGCAACTTCATTTGAAATATACATATATATTACCTACTGGCGGTTGCCAGCAGGTAGTTATAGTTAGGACCTATTATCCATAGGAAAATTGCAACATTCTATTCCCTATAACTTTGGCATTGATTAACGAATTTTCGGGAAATGTTCAAAACTCATGGAGCGCTCCAGTCCGCTCCTAACTTGAAAGTTTCGGGGTGATTCGTCATGCGGGGGATAAGAAAAATGGGGGACCCCAAAACATGTTTTCCCCACGCCATTTTCCATAGGAAACTTTAGACATGGCTACAGCCCGAACTGCTGAACAGAATTACTCCAAATTTGGCAAAAAGTTAGCCCTTGGTTCAGAAAGAGACCTTTTTGTTAAATTGTGTAAATCCGTTCAGTAGTTCCTGAGAAAAAGCTAATTAAATAAATAGTGATATCTATGGCAGCGGTGGATCCGCGGGCCCTCCCGACCATGAGCTGTACTCTAATTGGCTGTCAACACTCCAAATCAGGAAATGTTGGCAGCCATCTTGTGCCTCGGTAGAACTTAGGTACACAGTAAAACTAGCACAAAAAAACAAGAAAAGGGGGCAGGGTAGTAATACACTGACCCCCTAGGCCTGCTCAGGGCCTCCCACAAAGACCCCTAGGGCCCAAAAAAGCATTAAAAAAAATCAGCAAGATTCGCTCACCCAGCGCGAATTTCACCCGAAATAAAACAAAACGAAGCACAGACTCCCGCGCTTTGTTATTCTTTAGCCCACGGGTGGGCGAGGTCCCGGGGGCAGAGAAAAAAAAACTGTGGTGGGCCCAAATCTCCCCCACACTGCCCCGGGGACCGCCACCCCGAGGCTTTAATTTTTAACAAGGGGGGCATCCAAGCCCTCCCAAGCCCCAGGGACCGCCACCCCCCTGGGGCTTTAAATAATTAATTGCATAGTGGGGGCACATGGCCCCCCACTGTCCTGGGGACCACCACCCCCGGGCCTTTTTTAAAAATAAATATTCCTGTGTGCGGGGCTTGAGCCTCGCCGGCGTATTAAGTATTTAAATTTGGGGGTTCTGTTACGTACCGGGGACCACCACCCCAGGGCTTTGTAAATGTTGGGAGGGGGGCCGCATGGCCCCCCTCCTGGAGCCCTTGGTGGTCCTGGGGACCGCCACCCCCCAGGGCCGGCTCCTGCAGTGTCCCAGGATGCCCACCCCGGGACACTGTAGTTTGCTATGGCAGGGCTGGATCCTCGAGGCTCCCGCCCTGCCATGGCAAACCTGCTCTCTCTTCCAAAAACCAAAGCCAATTGCTTTTCCACACGGGGAGTTGCATCTTAGCAGCTCCCCATGTGGAAAAGCAATGCCGGCTCTCACAGGACGCGGGAAGCTGGCGTGAGACCATGGGAGAATTGGGGACCCAACGGAGAGGGCCAGCCCCGGGGGATGGGGACCCCGGGGCCATAAGTGGCCCCCCCTCCCCAATTATACAAAAAAGTGTTGTTTTTAAAAAAAAAAAGAAAAGGAAAGGCCAGCCCCGGGGGATGGGGTTTCTGGGGCCATAAATTGCCTAAGGAGAGGGGCTACACTGCCCCCCTCCAATAATTAATTTAAATTTTTTAAAATGGCCATGCCCCAGGGGATGGGGTCCCGGGGCCAATTATGGCCTCGGGAGGGGGGCCACCTGGCCACCTTCCAAATTTGTTTAGAAAATAAATAAAATAGGGGTCAGGCCCTGGGGGATGGGGTCCCCAGGGCCAGAAAATTAGGAAAAGAAGGGGGGCCAAACAGCTCCCTTCTTAAATTTCTTTTTTTTTTTTTAAAAGACCGGTATCGGGCCTGAGGCCCTGCCCCCGCCCTGCAGCACTCTGAAAGCGTTTGCAGAGGGGGACCTAATTCCCCATGAATACTGATCCCTGGGGGCCAACTAGCCCACCAGCAACCTCCAGTATGCGCCAGGGAGCGGCAGAGAGGTGTTCTGAGGCCACCCCCCCTTTTTACACCTCTCTGCAATGCAGGTCTGTGGTGCTTAATGGAGGTACCTGGTGGGCTAGTTGCACCCCAGGGACCCTCAGGATTCAAGGATAGTTAATCCCCCAACCTAAAACGTGTCACAGGGCGCTTTTGCACAGTGGTGAAGGGAGGGGGCAGGGCCTGAGGTGACATGTGCAAACACGCCCTGTGGCATGTTTTAAGTTGGGGAATTAATTATTCTTCAATCCTGAGGGTCCCTGGGGGCTAACTAGCCCACCAGATGCTTCCAGTAAGCGCCACTGCGCAGCGTTGCAGAGATGTGGTCCAGGCCGTATCCCTTTAGACACCGCGCTGAAACGCAGATCTGTGGCGCTTTCTGGAGGTACCTAGTGGGCTAGTTGCACCCTAGGGACCCTCAGGATTCAAGGGGACTTAATCTCCCAACTTAAAACGGACACAGGGTGCGTTTGTTTACACAGTGGTGTAGGTAGGGGATGGGTGCAAAACAACAGTTGATGGACAGAATGCAGAACAATGTCATACATTCACCACAGTACAGAGATCTGGGCCTAAATCCATCATTTCTTTGCACTCCACACCACCCCAGTTGAGACATGGCCATATGCAAATCAGCCTTGAGCCTGTGCCTCATGGGAACAGTCCAGCCCGAACTGCCAAGTCATGTCTTTCCTGGACCGGAATCAAGCATCCTAGGACCTGTTTCGGGCTATCAGCCGTCTTCAGCCAGGATAGCTTGACTACAGTGGTGTGGAGGGGATGGGACCTGAGGTGACATGTGCAAACGCCCTGTGGCGCGTTTTAAGTTGGGGAAATAATTCCCCTTCAATCCTGAGGGCCCCCTTGAGGGCCAACTAGCCCACCAGGTGCTTCCAGTAAGCGCCACTGCGCAGCGTTGCAGAGAGGTGGTCCAGGCCGTGCCCCTTCATAAACTTCTCTGCAACCTAGTTCTGTGGTGCTTACTAGAGGTATGAAATGGGCTAGTTACACCCTAGGGACCCTCAGGATTCAAGGGGACTTAATCTCCCAACTTAAAACGGCCATAGGTCGCGTTTATACAGTGGTGAAGGGACGGGATGGGGCCTGAGGTGACGTGTGCAAACACGCACTGTGGCGCGTTTTAAGTTGGAGAAATAATTCCCCTTCAATCCTAAGGGCCCCTTGGGGGCCAACTAGCCCACCAGGTGCTTCCAGTAAGCGCCACTGCGCTGCATTGCAGAGAGGTGGTCTAGGCCGTGCCCCTTTTTACACCTCTCTGCAACGCAGCTCTCTGGCGCTTACTGGAGGTACCTAGTGGGCTAGTTGGACCCGAGGGACCCTCAGGATTCAAGGGACTTAATCTCCCAACTTAAAATGGCCAAGGGGCGGGTTTACACATTGGGGAAGGGAGGGGATGGGGCCTGAGGTGACGTGTGCAAACACGCACTGTGGCGCGTTTTAAGTTGGGGAAATAATTCCCTTTCAATTCTGAGAGCCAACGAGCTCACCGGGTGCTTCAACTAAGCGCCGCTGCGTTGCAGAGAGGTGGTCTAGCCTGTGCCCTTTTTCACACAACTCTGCAACGCAGCTCTGTGGAGCTTACTGGAGGTACCTAGTGGGCTAGTTGGATCCTAGGGACCCTCAGGATTCAAGGGGACTTAATCTCCCAACTTAAAACGGCCACAGGGCGTGTTTACACAGTGCTGATGGGAGGTGACGAGACCTGTGGCGTGTTTTACATTGGGGAATATTAAGTCCTCTTTAACCCTGAGAGTCCCTGGGTCCAACCAGCCCACCATGTACCTCCAGTAAGCACCACAGAGCTGTGTAGCAGAAAGGTAGTCCGAGGCCATGCCCCATTTTACACCTCTCTCAATGCAACTCTATGGCACTTACTGGCCATACCTGGTGAGTTAGTTGGCCCCCAGGGACCCTCAGGAATCAAGGGGACTTTCCCCCCCAACTTAAAACCCCCACAGAGCGTGTTTGCACGCATATCACCTCAGGCCCACCCCTCCCTTCACCAGTGTGCAAACACACCCTGTGGTGCGTTTTAAGAGGTAGTTTTAATCCCCCTGCCTTATTATGTACTAGGGGCTTACAGAGGAGGTCATGCCAATCACAGGGGTACCCCAACGCATAGTGTTCCCTTGAGTATGTAGGTTTTTTCACTGTATTCTAAGTGTCTTTTAGCATACCACTGGCTCTAGGCCTGGTTAGTCAGAGTCAGTTAACACCAGTACCCGTCCGAAAAAGTTGAGGGCACAGGATGATGTTGTAACAAGGCCTCATTATGCTCCTCTGTTGGTTCTTTCTGCACATGTCCTGATTCTTCCTGCACTTTTCTTCATCTTTGAGGATTCTATTGCTTCTTTCTGTATTTCTTTTGCTTCTTTCTGTGTGTTTTTTCTTCTTTCTTCACATGTCCTACCTCTGTAGGGATAGTTAGAAACTAGCATTTAAAAAACCTTTGAAATACGCTTAAAAAAACATAGGTTGCAGGCACATTATAGTTAGGAATTAGCATTTAAAAACCTTTGAAATTCAATAAAAAAAACATAGGTTTAAGGGTCGTTATAGTTAGTTGGGCATTTCACTCGCACAAAACCATAGAAATTCCCCCGTTAGAGTTAGTTCAGCTAACTATAACTCGCGCACCCGCAATGCACTGCTGATGATGTCACATATTACATCACGCATGACATGGTTAGGGACATCACTGATGAAGAGGCGTTGGCCTCGAAATGCGTCGAGTATCATATATCAATTCTGGACTGTGGGGAAGCGAGCTGCATCTAGGCTAACACTGGCCAAGTGGTCGGAGCATCGTTGAGTGCATATCTGAGGCGCAAGGGTGTTTGAATAACAGGAAATACGCGGCTGCCTGAGCCGTGGTAAGAAGTGTTGCACCATTTCAGACAGAAAGGCTGGGGAAGGCAGTATCCCTTTCCAAGGCACGTTTTTTTTTTGTGCAGGATAGCCCGGGGCCCCTGAAGTCCTTACCTACTAAAGGCTGCCACGTATATGTTTTAATGCACACAGATGTCTGGAACCTACAAACGACTCACACTAGAACTTACCTGAATAACTGCAAGTACCAGCATGCAAAGGGAGAGGCTTACTAACAGCCACACCTACTATGGGCTGTCTCTAGTAATAAATTAAGAGCAAAACAAACAGGTGAGCTTTCTGGGCATCTGTGGACTCATGATGAAGAGGCATTGGCCTTGAAACGCGTTGAGTATCAGATTTCAATTCTGGATTGTGGGGAAGCGAGCTGCATCGAGGCTAACACTGGCCAAGTGGTCGGAGCATCGTTGAGTGCATATCTTGTTGTAAACGAATCTAGGACCCTAGTGTAACTTTTCCTGATTCATGCCCTTATTTAGATATACTTTACCCTATCCTTATATAGGCATAGAAATCATTACCATATTTGGCCTGAGCCTTACAGCCCAAATACGGCAAGGCTACTTCCACTAAGTTCTGAGAATTCACAACGATTTCTTGGAGAAACCCGCCTTCAGCAGCTAGGATCTTCCCCCTGCTTGAATATTAAGTTATCCAAGAAATCCTGGAGTTTTCTAGGAAATGAACCTTTGAGTGACGTTATTAAGTCCAATCATGCGTCAAACTCGGCACCTTCATAGTATAATTATGCCCACATGTGCCCAAACTAACACACGGTGGTTCTTGGAGCAGATCGACTAACTACTTGCCCAACGCCCCGCAGCAGCAAGTGCCGAAGGAAGCCGACCCTCTAGCAGACGCACTGAGAGATGCTGTTTCTTCTCTTGCCGAGAAATCCAGGTCCAGTGTTTCCAGCTTACCCTTGTGGGTATCTGGGAGATTGAGTCCTGAGAGAGAGATACAAGACCTCCTTCATTCTAAACCAAGGTACGGAGCTGATTAGACCCTTAGATAATTCTTGATTAGACTCTTGGCAGATTCTAGGCAAAGAATACTAAACTTAAAACTACTCCTAAACTTATGTATTCCCTTGTGCTAGGCTTAGGTCAGGTACACCGGGGTAGGCGTATTTTAGAAGCACCAGTTGAGTACTTTTAGCCACCTCTTCTATCATTGTATGTATTTTATGCATTATATCTATTTAAGGGAACTTAAGGCTTAGAAACCATATCATGCTTTTACAGTACTACTTTATAATACTGTTCGTATTATATGCCTTGTACTTTATAACCGGCATTACTATTGTAGCAGTACATTTCTCATGCTTGAGATAGAAGACTGTTCAATAAATACTTTTTATTGAAAACGCCAGTCTCTCTAATTTCTCAGCAACTCTGGTGAAACTAAGTATACACGATTGACTGAGTAAAATAGTTATCTATTGTTTCCGCGACTCTGAAGATTGATTTCTTATTCTTGGGAAACAAAGTTGTCATGTTATATGGTTGTCAGGAACTAATACCTTCTTGTACTTTCGAGAAAGTTTCTAGTGACCTCTGAGCTAGCTGGCACACACATAATTAAGTCTAATATATTCGGTGGAGACCTAGTTGACCTTAGTCCTACGTCTAAGCTGCAGTATATATTATTCCAATGCGCAGAGCCTATTGGGAATATAGGAACTACACTACATGGCGCCCAACGTTTGGTAAGGCAATAATTAAAAATTAGATACTAGAGTAACTCAGTCGTGCTTTTCACACAGACCCCTTTCTCCCGTAAAAACTCCAAAAGACGTCTGGAGTGGTTGAAAGGATAATATCCGCCAAAACTGAGTAGGACGAGAATAATCCTATGTATTCGTTTTTGGTTTTGTTCAACGTTGAAGGATACAGTGTTCCAAAATATTGTGCACCTAATCTTTGTTTCCTTGAAACTTGTTCTGCAAAACTCTTCAGTCAAATAATGAATAGTGACGAAGAATTAGCTGCAGCAGCAGCTCAAGCGATCTTAGATGACGCTGAAATATTAGAAAATGACAGGGATGCTATACTGCTCCCAGTAAATGTAAGGAAAAATATAACTTACAGACTCATAAATAATGGAGTATCATCAAAAGGTGGCAGGGTAATCTTTGTCATAGAGGCACATGAATATTGGCAGACAGAGGTATTCTATTCATGGATTCAGTTTCCAGAAGCAAATGCAGGAACACGAGTGTTCCACTACTACAAAGCAGAGGAACCTCCAACGGAATACGTTCCTTTCGAGGACACTTAAATTCCGTTAACTTACCATGAGCATCAGCTCTGGTTTAAAGGCGCCCTAAAACATGAAAATCACATTACCAGGCTCGGTCCACCAGGTAGACCTGGAGCTACATTGCCGGTACTAGCCAGCTATACACCACATCCAGACATTGAAAGGATGTCAGATGTAGAATTGTTAGCACAGCTAAAACAGTTAATTAAAATACACGGACAATTGGTCCAATATGTCATGCGGACATTAACCGTCCAACCAGCTGTAAAAATTCCACAGCACACCCCTCACCAAGGGAACACAAATAAAATAACACCGCAGACTATACAATCGGCCATTGGAAAATTGCCTGCCAAAAGGGAACAAATTCCGTTTTGGTTAGCACAAAAAATTACTCAAATAGAGGCAGTATTTCCTGATAGTACACCTCATGAGAAACACAGGATTCTAACAATCTGTTTACCTATGGGGATTGCACCACACGTAGAGGATTGTGACACTTGGGGCACAGTCTTTGCTTCAATCCACACAAAAACACATGGTGTTCCGTCCATGGCGGTAATACCAGATGTTCTAAGGCAGATTCAACATGAATACGGTCCAGAACCAGCTTTAAATCTAGGTATGAAATTACTGAAAGATTTCAAAAGGTATCGGCTATACTACTAGCCAACATTAGAGGTGAAGCAGCATCAGTGGCAATCCGCCAGAAATTAAAAGAAACAGACATTACTGAGCAACCATATGAGCTTGCCAGAATCATTGAAAAATCCTATGAAGAATTAGGTAGAGATAGTTTGGGTGGGAAACCACTAAAACCACAATAAACGGAAAATCCTGAAAAAGCTTTTATTAAAAACAATCTCACTACTCCTAAAAAGAAGTGGGAAAATAATAAACAGACACTTCCTAGAGAGAGGCGTTCTCAGTCCAGAGGAAGATCTCCCCAACGGGAGCCCTCTGAAAAAAGATATAACCTTAGAAATAGGGATACTTTAAGAAAACCTGATAGATAGCAAGATAATGACACACGTCCCTCTCGATCTTTTCGGACTTCTTCGCAGAAATCAGAAAGAAGAGGACAGTCAGAACACAAAGAAGAACGCGTCAAGTCCAAAGACAAAGAACCCGTTCACCAAAGTAAAAAAGCTCAATTTTCAAAGAAGAAGGTAGCAAGCATAAAAATTAAACATGCCGAGGATTCTGAGGACACAACTCAAGAACGGGGAATGGGCTCAGACAATGCTAGACAGTGCAGCAGAAGTGACCATAGCTCGCAAGATCCTGATGGATCATCTGGAGACAGTGGACTTGAATGAATACATTCAAGTTGAAACTACCGACAGCAGGGTTAGTACACCCCACAAGTTATATGAAATAACACTCCGGATGGAGGGGGACATAACTAGAAAAATAAAAGCTCTCTTTTGGGACAAGCTTTTCAAGGGTTATGACATACTTCTAGCTGAAAAAGACTGGCCACCTGTTGTTGTTAGGGAGTGCCCACACGGCGAAGAAATGATTATGCCAACCTTCTCACATCACATACCAATTCATAAAAAATATACATATGCAAGGAAATGGGCTGTAGCTCAAGCTCCAGCATTATATAAAAATCACGTAGGATGGGATGAGGACTCTCCTCACCACAAAATACAGTTAAAAAACCAACCTTCTGCTCAGAGACAGTACCCTGTTAAACAGTAAGCTAAAAAACAAGTCAGGGAGATTCTAATCCAACTTGAATATCAAGGGGTGATTGAAACATGCACCTCATCTATGTACAATCCTTTGTTTCCTGTCTCCAAACCAGACAATTCATATTGTCTAGTTTTGGATTACAGATACCTAAACTCCTGTTGTAAAACATTCGCAGTACAAAATGCACATAGTGCTGCACTGAAGAATAACATCGTGCTCAAAAAATATAAAACCACATTGGACATTTCAAATGGGGTTTTCTGTCAAAACATTGCACCAGAAAGCAGACACCTGACCGCTTTCTCAATCTTGAGGACACAGTAATAATTTTGCCATCTCCCCCTGGGATTCAAGCATAGTCCAGGGTTATTTTCAGCCAGAGTAACAGAGTTACTCCAAATGTACGACGATGAGGCATTATCTTATGTCGATGACATGTATCTTACAGATGACCACTTGGATGTACACTTGAAAAGAGTGAACACCATAATACTTGGGTTTGCTTCTGAAGGGTATAAATTAAATTTTAAGAAATCACGAATTGCCCACCTCAATGTCCTATTTTTAGGGTACGAGTTATCAAGTGAAGGCAAAAGCCTGGCAGCAAACTTTCTTGAGAAGTGTGCGCTGCTTCAACCTCCAAAAACACTAAAAAACCTACAGTCAATTCTAGATTTCCTGAATTTCAGTAGAACTTATGTTCTAAATTAAGCAGAAAGGGTTAAACCTCTCCACGAACTAATCAAACCTGATTTCAAAACAACTAATTGGACTCAAGCACACACAGCAATTCTGCGTTCAGTCCAAACAGACATGATATCTAAAAAACAGTTACAGACACGCAAAAACGTTCGCAATCTAGTAACCGTGTCATCCTAGGAAAATGCGGATTCACATACCTGACCTTTAATGAAGGTGAAAAGGTACCAATCACTTACAAATCACACTTGTACACACAAGCTGAAATGAAATTCTCACCAACAGAAAAAATTCTGACAGTCGTTCAAACTGCAGTAGCAAAAGAGAGAGCTCTCGCACAGGGTACACGTATAATGATCGTTACACCTGTACCTGCCTTAGAGGCAGTGACAAGAGCTAGCATTCCAAATGCAAAAGCTTTACATCTGAGATGGATTCAATGGGTTAACTCTCTTGCTGCAACAGACGTTGAATACCATTTTGACGCTAATTTAAAGACACAGGAATTTCTTCAATACGAATATGAATGTCCTCTGCCGACTGAAATTCTGCCTCTGGAACATTACGGATGTATAATATATACAGACGGATCAGCACAGCCCGCCATTGGGGGTAAACAAGCCTATAGTGCTGCGTGCACGATTGTTAAAGGTCGCTGGTGCGAAGGCAAATTCAGACCTATGGTCACAAAAACTCAATCACTCAGACTGTACAGCTCAGCGAGCTGAACTACAGGCTTTCAAGATGGCGCTTGAGAATACCGATGGTGAATTCCCCACACTAATAGTGTGCGATTCGTATTACTGCGTACAATCTTACAATGAGTATCTGCAGTGCTGAGTTCAAAAGGGTTTCAAAGACGCAAAAGGGGGCACAATAAAGCATAAAACGGTTTGGAAACAAGTAGTTATCTTACAGAAAGAACTACAAAAGACTCACGTGATTCATACACTGAGTCATCAGCGTGATGGCGTTCATGTTGCAGGGAATTCATTGGATGATGAAGCCGCAAAGGCAGCTGTACAAACGGCTTCCGTAGCTACAATAAAACGCTCGACAAGAGCAATAGATGGTGAAACGCTATTAGCAGTAAAAGCCTCAATGGAAGGCAATCATGCAGCGTTACCTCTGAACTATCCACTCATGTATATATACATAATTGATGCAAACTCCCTTCCTTTTGCTCGAATCCCTGGAGTGGGGGAAAGAGTGATTCCAAACAGGAAGTGGAGAGCTTACTTAGTTCAAGAAGCTCATATGAGAGAGGGTCTGAGACACCATGGGATCTTGGAATCTGTAAAAGAATTAGAAGAGATGTACTGGTGGCCAGGAATGAGAGTCCAAGCTTACGAATTTGGAATAAATTGTGATACCTGTTACAGTTATCATGGCATTGATGACCACCACTCACCTGACTACAGTGTAGCCAGCCCAATTCAGATACCGTTGTTAGACAGCATTAGACTATCTACACGCAAAAGTCACAATAGACGAATGCGATCCCACAACTACTAGGACAAGATTAATTTGGATGTGGCCTCAGCACTCGGTTGACGCCAGAACTGCTATAAAGGATTTGCGAGTCTTTATCGGCACATACGCAATTGGCACACTACATTCTGACCAGGGTCCTGCGTTTAGCTCTAGGGCTTACAAGGAGGCCATGGTCAGCTTGGGCATTGCATTGCGGTATTCTAGTCCCTTCCATCCCGAGGGTAATGCGGTAGTGGAAAGAAAAAAACGTGACATAAAGCAATCCATAACAGCAAAGGTATTAGGTTCGGGGGACGGGTGGGTCAAACATCTAATAAGTGTCCAACGTAGTCTTAATAATCTGCCAAGAAATTCTCTGGGTGGAGTCACTCCGTATGAACTAATGTTTGGTACTAGAATGATTATCGGGGACCTCGATAGTCAAACTTCAGTGGTAGAACAAAAACCCTTTGATATCAAAGATCGTTTGGATGTTTTACGGGACTTAAATGAAACAAGAAGAAGTCTGAGTAATACAATACAGAAACAAATGACCACTGAAGGAAAACCACCTGTCCCAGCAAGACCTGTATAGATTCCAAAGATTGGGGATCTAGTCAGAGAGCAAATTGCAGTAAAGAAGGAATTTGGGCCTTCTTACAGAAAAGCCGTACCTGTCTTGGCAATCCACGGAACAAGATCAGTAGTACTACCGCCACTTGCTGGTAAAAGGGAGAACAGAGTTGTGTCAATCGACCTCGTCAAACCACAATCATGTGGCCAATAATAAGTAGTAGGCCCAGTGGACTCCCGAGAAGTAGCAGGCGTCTAAATCTTGCTACAATCCAAGAGGTTCAAACTGAAAGACTTATCACATTTGATAAACCTGCAGTAAGAAAAGAAGGACTATGCAACAAAGCGATGGAACTTATGCCTCTGGATACCCAAATAACAGTTCGTCAAGACACACCAATCTACAATGATCTGACTACATAGATATGGTGAAAAGAGAAAAGGCTCCAGTAACCTCAATCCTAAAGCCATCCCAACAATTGACAGAACTGCTTCTGGCTATTTCATAAACTTTGATACTTTTTCAGAAGATCCCAGTGAAACTGAAGAAACGCCAGGAAAAATGAAAACATTCAAAGGAAAGTTGACAGAGCTCTTTCATCAACTTGGAAAAACATATCTGGTTTCACCATGGGTTGAACTTTGGATTGGGTTAGGTGCATTTTTTCTCCTGCTCTGGCTCATACTTGTGTAAAGCTTGGGAAGGATGATAGATGGAAAATTAACTCCCAGATGCATCAAAGTCATGTTTTGCGAGTTCTTAATAGCGAATAAGGATTCGCTATTTAAGACTCGCAAAACGGGATGCATGTAGGAATCGCAATATTATTTGCGATTCCTACTGATTCCTAATTTGCGATTAGCTAATTGCTAATCGCAAATAAGAAATGGCTTTCCCATTCATTCCTATGGGCCTAAAGGCCCATAGGAATGAATGGGGAGTCATCCCTTATTTGCGATTAGCAATTAGCTAATCGCAAATGTGCCGCAATTTCAAGGGTGCCAGGGTGTCCAAAGGACACCCTGTTGCACCCGTGAAATGGTAATGTTCACTGGTGTTGCGTACACACGTCCCAAGGACATGTGTGTGTGTAACATACAACTTAGAAAAATGCACTAAAGTGCATTTTTCTACGTTTTTGCTTTTTACCATGTAGTTTGACTTTGCGGTAAATAGCGGCCCCAGATTGCGAATTCGCAATCTAGGAATTGTTCATGCATTACATTTAAGGAATCGCAAATTGCGATTCCTTAAATGCTATCGCAATTTGAGAACTCGCAATTATTTGCGAATTCTTAAATTGCGAGTGCATGAACCCTTGATGCATCTCAAATGCCCTTTTTGCGGGCGCAAACAGCCAAATTTTGCGATTCGCACCGTTTGCGCTCTCAAAAATGCTTGATGCATCTACCTGATAGTTCTATGGACACAGCAAGTCAGAAAATCAACTTGGTCCTAACACCTCACAAATCATCTCATCGTGAAAAAAGAGACCTGTCATCTGTGAAAATCACAGCCGTACCTATACCTGGTGGTATAGCATGGGACACTACTGACTATGACATTTATGGCCTGGTGGAACTGCTGAAGATTCTACACTAATTCAAGATTTCGTTAAGTGACTTTGCATCACCCAGCACATTCAGTGATGATTGGGACTTTGAAGCTGTTAATAACATGATGTCTGATTTAGAAATGTCAGCAAAATTCACAGAACATAAATACTTACAAGGTTCATCAGATTATGAACAGGGTATAATGTTACCAATCCAGAAACGTTTTATTTTAAAAATGAAAATAAGACAGGAGTGAAAACAATGTTGACCAACACTAAACAAATTTATTCTGCAAATTTTTATGGTCAAATATCTACATGGGGTTTTGACTTTTGGAACGACAACATTGAGACGAAAACCGTCTGGGGTACAAAAGATTGGCAGGTGCAAGGTTTAGAAGCATTATTCAGAGCCTGCATAACACCAGAACAAATAATGTTCTTAAATGACCCTGTTCAACAAACATCTTGTCTTGGCATTGCTAAGATAAAAGATTTAAACAAACCGTCTATACCTAATCCCATACCTGATAGTAATAACACTGCTGATAAGGACTTGTACGTATCCCATATTTTGAAACAAAACAGAACTGATCCTGGCTGGAAAAAATGGTTAATCTGGTCCACAGACACTAATAGCTGTCGAAATAGATTCCTGAACAAAACACATGGTTTCAAAATGAACAGGCCAGATCCGAGATACTCCCAGAGACAACATCCAGGGATAGTAACTACTTATAGTGTAGGGAAGCTATGCCTTGAATGGCTAAAGACATCTACACTTTCGGAAATTAATCAACACTTATCTTTACTTAAAGAAGGCAATGATTTGCGGGATTTCTTACTGGGACCTCGCAAACCACGTCAAAAACGTTTCATATACGCCGGTATATACGCTGTGTACAACGAAGCTTGGAAAGTAACGCAAAATGAAACTGCAGAAAAGATACGAGAAATTGATCATATTAATTTAGAGAAAAGTCTCTCTGTAGTGGACAATGGGTTAACGACTCTGTCCTCCAGAATTTATTCTTTGGACAACATTGTACCTTCTGCCATTGACATAATAGAGCAGGACTTGCTAATGCTACAACATGGCCAGTCCCAATTACGTTCTATCATGCAGTTAGGCTGGACGTTGCAAAATCTGCGTTCAGGCTACATGCCTTGGCGTCTAATCAACACAACGTCATTGTTTTCTGTATTTAACCTTACAGATAAACAAATCTCTTTGGCACAAAAAGGAGCAGACTATACGTTGCTGAACATTGAAAAACTGGAAAGATTGCCATTGACAGTTTCTGAGAAACCTGTCACAGAATGGATAATTCATGGCACCATAACCATACCAGTGACGATTTTCCAATTTCAGTATTGTTTACAGCATATACCAGCGGGCCTGTATGAAAGGTTGGGTAAAGAATACATGAAGTCAACCTGGGCTTTACCTTACACACACAAATGTTGGATTAGGGGAACAGAGGTATTCCTTAGTGGTAATAATTGTAAAAATTCACTAAGTGGTACACTTTTGTGCCAAGGTATTAATTTACATGGAGCCTGTGATGGTTCCGCAAATAACCTCTCATGCCACCTGCACGGTACTCTCTCCACAGTGATAGAACCAATTTTCAGACAGCTATCCAATGGCAGCTACGTTTTACTGAATGATCACAGCTGCTGAGGCATGTTGCCAGGAAAACTTCACCTCGTTAGTGTGTCCTCCAGGGTTACTTGTTGTATGCAAGTATTGTATCCGAGGAGCAAGTCAGACAGAGGGACGGCGTTATGGCCTTCACTGAATATCTCTTCTATACGGATTGATACTTTAAGCAGAATGAAAGCCATTCTTTTGCAAAAAACTGTGCCACTGACCTTGTCTAGAGAAATGTATGATCTGCAGGTCGCAAGGAATTCGGCAGATATACATGCCCTTTATCAGTTTCATAAGTCTTTATTTCGGTAAATTAACCATAAAAGACCACACAGAATAGGCACAATATAACATTAAAACCAACATAATACATGGATTGCATAATACACGGTACATCACTGACTATTCAGTAATATACATAAAATTCATAAAAACAACACTCATTATATACACATCATTAAGAACCATTTCATTAGAATAATTGATGATAAGTTAAGACATTATTAAATCAATTCAACGAATTGCTAATCACTGGATACCACTACTAAAAAACACTTCATGAAAAATAATTTGGGATAGGATTGATGAAGCCATTCTGTACATACACACTCCGGTCCTGCCGATAATTAATCTCTAAGTTTGTTCTTTCAGGAAAATAGTGTTTTCTCTCTAGTCTTGTTTTTAAGGGCCGAGGGTAGCGGGACCTAGGATAGAAATCATGGAGTCCCCAGACAGAGATCCGGCCATCCCCTAATTGTGAAAACCAAGTTTGTAGATAAGGCACCACCCGATCGCTCCAGAATCTAACTAACACCAGGTCGCCTGGGAGATCTTTTGGAAGGGGGCCGAGCCATCCCACCCTTCTAACACTTCGAATGGCACCATCAATGTTAGCTGGCAAGGGTCGATTCCTAGACAGCCAATAGATTACCTTGTGTTTTAGATCCTCTGGTCTCTTGGCTTTTCCCTTTGTAATTGGTGAAACACCAGTAAGAACACAAACAAAGGGGGCGGCCATTGGGGGCAGATGTATATGTTTAGTATAGTCTAGGTTGGCAGTTTTATCCTCATAAGGTGGAGGAACATTTGGCACCCCTACATCAGTGAAGATACTCTTGGTGGAGAAGGGCTCGGTATCGGATGACGAGGGGATGCATGGGCAGTTCTGTGGGACCGTGGGTCTGTTAAGAGGGATGCTACTACTTTGAGGAGCTAACTTAGAAACCACGGTAGCGGTTAAGGGCTGTGGTTGGCTCAATCCTGCCAGGTTCTTGTTAGGTTGAGTCAGTGCCCTAAATGAGGTCTCAATATCCCTTAACCTATCCCCTAGGGAGTTGATTCTTGCAGTCAATGGGGATATTAGAGAGGTAACCAGGCGTTCAATCTGGTCCAGAAGAGCGGCCTGGTAGGGGGGTGCAAAGGATTCAGTATTATCGCGGGCCTGGGAAGCTGTAGGTGGGGCGCTGATGGACAGTCAGGAACTTATACAAGGCTTAGGCAGTTTAGCTTCCCTCCCCATGCTGTTATCCCCGGGGCGCTTTCTTGTGATCATAGGAGTTTTAGGGTTCCCTAGTTGTATAGTGTTTACTTTTACTAACGGGGATAAGAGTGGGGCAACCAGAATATTATCATTTACGTTCAATAAAAAGTCCGGCAGCAAAGGTACGGGAAGTATTGGGCTGGAGAGAACTTGGGGTGGGTCTGGTATGGTTTCAACTGGTGCATATCGAATGTGGCATAGGGCGTTCAAATCCTCCAACCAGGACAAACTTGATGCTGTATCGACTAGCTGCGCCTCAGGATGTTTGCAGGCTACACTATGTGAGGGCAAACAAGTTTGTAAATCTTCCAAATCATGAATCACTGGTAATAAAGCCCTGTCTAAATAGCTGTCTAACCTCCCCCTAATAGAATCACTCGGGAGAGTACTGAGTTTGGAAGCCCCCTTAAAAGACATGGCAACGGTGCAGCAAACAGAGTCCCGCAGAAAGTCAATGGAATTCCAGATGTCTCTGCAGTGTGAGCAGAGATGTGGGTCAGAGTTTCACTGTACCTTGGTCAGTAGGAGCTAAGGGGGGTGGCCCTCTGAGGGCCACAGAGGGCCCGCCCTTTGCCCGGGCTTCGCCCGGCGCATCCCGCGCGCGTCCTCACGGGACGAGGGACCTGTCCAGTCTTTATGCGCCTCCTGGCGCGATCCTGCTCTCGTCGCGCCCCTAAGGATGCTGGGGGATGTCGTTTTTCAGCTAGACCGGCGGAGCCAAGCCCGGCCGGTCGTCCAGTGTGCAGGAGGGGCGGAGCCAAGCCCGTCCTCGGGGGCAGAGCCAAGCTCGGCCTCTGGGGGCGGAGCCAAGCCCGGCCTCAAGGGAAAGGTCCCTGGGAGCCCCGGTGGGGGAGAGCTGCCCAAACGAGGAAAAAAACAAACAGCAGGACACCAGAGGACTCGGCCCCTGTCCAGTCTTTATGCGCCTCCTGGCGCGCTCCTGCTCTCGTCGCGCCCCTAAGGATGCTGGGGGATGTAGTTTTTCAGCTAGACCGGCGGAGCCAAGCCCGGCCGGTCGTCCAGTGTGCAGGAGGGGCGGAGCCAAGCCCGGCCTCGGGGGGCGGAGCCAAGCCCGGCCTCGAGGGAAAGGTCCCTGTGAGCCCCGGTGGGGGAGAGCAGCCCAAACGAGGAAAAAACCAAACAGCAGGACACCAGAGGACTCGGCCCCTGTCCAGTCTTTATGCGCCTCCTGGCGCGCTCCTGCTCTCGTCGCGCCCCTAAGGATGCTGGGGGATGTAGTTTTTCAGCTAGACTGGCGGAGCCAAGCCCGGCTGGTCGTCCAGTGTGCAGGAGGGGCCGAGCCAAGCCCGGCCTCGGGGGGCGGAGCCAAGCCCTGCCTCGAGGGAAAGGTCCCTGGGAGCCCCGGTGGGGGAGAGCAGCCCAAACGAGGAAAAAACCAAACAGCAGGACACCAGAGGACTCGGCCCCTGTCCAGTCTTTATGCGCCTCCTGGCGCGCTCCTGCTCTCGTCGCGCCCCTAAGGATGCTGGGGGATGTCGTTTTTCAGCTAGACCGGCCTTTTATCAACAAATTGTCCTACGCATTTTGTGGAAATGTTGAGCCAAATCTTAAGCATGTCTGATACCAGCGGAATCGCACATGTATTTAAGACAATTTTTTCGGGACTGTTAGCACCTTTTGAAGCAGTTCTAGGAATTTTTCCAAATTTCGTACACTCTGTGTTCTGCGGACTACCTCTCGTCTTGGGACTCGTAGCTGGGATACTATTTTTATTTCTCCTGCTTCGATTTGACAAGTCCGGCAAACAACGATACCCAGATGTCCATGGAAGAAGCCCTCCATGCAATGAGGTTTTGTGAGCGGATTACACAGATTCTCAGCTTGGCACGTTTAAGGGACCTGAACACCACATGGTTTCTTTTGTTCAGACCAATCTGGCAAGATTGCATCTTACCTGTTCTGCGATGCCTGCTTTGCGGAGAAGAATGCGTGTTAGACATCTGTCTCACACTTCCATCAGTACTGCCATCGGATGTTGACGCTTTGCTAGGTCCTGTAACGGCACATGCATCGTGTTGCCCCCAACGGCTGCCAATTCTGATGACGGCATTCATTGAGGTCTTGCCGGCAAGTTTAACTGCGGGTGAGGTACGAGAAACTACAGGCATACAGGTAACATCGACTACTGACGTTGCTAATGCATCCTATGCTGACGGCAATGATCCACACCTATGCACATTTGATCTGCTTGATCAAGTAGTTCCACTTTCGCCTACTACGGTAGACAGCTTTTTTGCCAGCCTCGATGATCTGATGTTTTCTCCTGACTCTGAGAATAACTTTTGATAATATTGACACACGGTTCCCTGAACTCTGAATTTCGTCCTACATTTTTTCAAAACAAAAGCTCCGGCTTATAAACTTTTCTACAAATGCAGCTTTTTGATCTTTTTCCAAAATTAGAACTTTTTGGCACAGAGTAATCTGCTTAAAGTAGAACTACTCATAGAGAACACGATTTCTTTTTAGGACTTCATACTGACAATATTTTGGCCTAGCCATCATAACACAATGGTTCCGAATATAACACAATGGTTCCACATATTCTGCTATGAAATGGTCTCGATTTCATTTTTGTTTTCTGTACAGACTTAAGAGACATTTCATCAATGTATATTTTCGTTTTGCTTTGTATATATTTGAAGGTATGCTTTCTTATTAGATATATAACAACAAAGGGAACCAGGAAGGACAATATTTAATGGGGTCCAGTGTACGTGTCCAAGAGACTAGCCACAAAGTAATGTACAAAGTTCCCCAGATGGGGTGATGAGAAGTTAGAGTATGTCATATGAAGCGTGCACAGAGAAAGATAAGAAAAAGCCAAAGAGGGGAATACCCTAGTTGGGACTAAAACCCTCACACACCTAGCAAGCTACCCCCACCGTCTGGTCAGGACAGGACCAGCTGCTCTGTCCTGACCAGACGGTGGGGGTAGGTGTTAGCGGCACTGACCGCACGCTATCCGGGTTCCTGACCTACACGTGCAGGTCCCACTGGAGCAGACTGCGGGGCATCTTATGATCTCCTTTAGGGTCACCCGTACTCAGCAGGACTTCCTTGCCTGCCCCTTTATGACCTCATTATGAAGGAAAAGGGGTCCAAGACAAAGGACGAATTACTGCGAATTAATACCTTGGTACACAATTAATTCTGGCAGCAAAGCTAGTCGATACAAAAGGGTTTTATTCAGTTTTGCATCATTCCCTATTCATGGGATAAAGTTCATCATATATTTCATTACATACATGACAAATTGTTAATAAACGTAAGTGCCCACATTCACAACGGGAGGGGGGTAGTGAGGGTAGTGTGAGGGATAGGATAGGATCAAGGAGTAATCAGATTCATTCAGTGACACATATTATTTCAGATTTGGAAACTAAATATATGTGGTCCCTTTGGAGCAAAGGGCCAACTCAAACAGCTCAAAAAGAGTCCAAACAAAATTGTTAGATCATAAATCCAAAATCCGTTACAGCCGTTAAAGTTCTGCTTGGGGTAGGAGATTGGTCGTATTCAAGTAGTCAACGTTTCGACCCGTAATCAAGGTAGGTAAATGTTCCTTACAAGGCGGGTCTTCTTCAGGACAAAATGAGTTGTGGGTGGGCAACCTCCTAGAGAGCAAAAAAAAATTTTTTTTTAATTTTTAATTTTTAATTATATAACACTCACCAATCTTGTTAATTAATAAACAACGACGGCGGATTAGTGAAAGAGCAAGTAGACCAATTAAAAACGTGCTGTCAAAGGGGTATTCGGGATTCATTTATATAAGAGTGGACAAATGAAAGATATCTACACAGAAGACATGTTCATGACCTAACGCCCAAGAATTAATACCTAAGTCTACCTCCTTTAGGATATGGTGGTAAGATCATTGGTAGTGAAGGAACCCCTGCTCCAGCAAAAGCTAACGGGTTTCGGTTAATGTAGGCTTGTCATTTATAGTTGCATTGAGTATGGATCTTCAATGGAGCTACCTCATACAATTTTATAAAATTATATTCCAATCGTACCTATAAAGTTCTCAGAGCTTCTCATCCATTCCAACTGAAAATCAGCATCTGTGTGGGTAGTTATTATCGTTACCTTTTGATTAAAAAAGAAGAAATTAACCATAGGGAAACACCCAGGAGCTAAGTCCCACTCTAGAATGAAACCAAAAGAGATCCTGCTTACCACTATTTTCTTGTGACAGTGATAGAAGGTCGTTACAGACTGTACTTTCCGAGTCACACGAAGACCGGTGCTATCCAAAAACACACTCAATTGTTATGTCTGTGTGTGGCAAAAAGAAATTGGGAACTAGTAAATTGTAGGTGTATCAATACCTAGGTTCTACACAAAACATTGTTACTCAAAATACCACCACAAATTGCCACAAAATCCAGTGGGGAGGGGCTTACCAGTAGTCATCAATGGAGGGCAGACAGAGTAGATATGGATGAGTTGCTATCTATTGCTGTCCAATTTCGATTGCAGATAGACAGTATTCAATTTGTTATTCCCTGGGAACATGAAATTCGAAACATCAGTGTACGTACCTAAAAGAGGTTCATTATTCTGACTGGACAATGTTAGTGAAATCGCGAGGATAGTTACACGACACATACCTCAAAATCATTGAGGATTTCGCCAGGCTTCCGCCGTTAGAAATTGCGTACACGGTCCTTAAGCCATACTGCTACTGTCTTCAGATAGTCTCAAACCGAGAATCAATCATGTGGCTATCAACAGGAGCCTCTGTGAACCAGTGAGAGAACGCCTAAGTTCGCATGTTTGGATTAGCTGCGCATTGCTCCAAGTATTAAAAAGGAACCCTGCACGTTTTTACCTGAAAACGAATCAAGGCGACTCAGGACATAGGTCCGTATTTCTCCGGTGCATCCAGAAACAGCGCGGCTGCGCTTACTTCCTGGTTGTATTGTCTAAGGGTGGAGCCACGTCCCACATTTAGATGGAAATAAAGGACAGACTCCCAGTGCAAAAAATAATTAGATAAAACTTGTACAGAAAGATTAATTACTGCATTCTGAAAGGTATTCAAATGCTGGAATCTGAATCACAGTTATATCGTATTTAGAACACAAATATTCCCAGGCATGGTTGACTCGCTAAAGATTCACTCCAGTCCGTGTTCTAACTAGCGTCCCTCAATGTGATGGACATTGAGGATAGACTCACATCACATAATATATGTGTATTGTGGATATGAATTATATATTTAGATTAGACAGGAAAAAAGATGCAAAATTAATTCAATCCATATGAGATGGTATAACAATGTGTGAATCAAATTGGCAGTTATGTTATATTCCGAGCACAGGAATTTGCGGGGTTGGTAAAATCTTTCAAGGGCTATATTGGTGTTCTCTCCATTCTGCATATAGTTACAGATGAAGGCGCTAAACGTATTCCAAACTGTTCATTTCCAAATCATTATTACATTCCTTCTATACCAGAATACATAATGTTGAGTCTCAAGATATCACAAATCTAGCATATCACACACTACTTGTCATATAGTTAACAAACAGGCGATTATATTCCAAAAACGAGAAATGAGTGCACCTGTCTCGTAGGATAGTGTTACTCATGTGTTTATACCTTATAGGGATATAGCAAAAACAGGATCCAGTGTACCACATATGCTATACATTGTACAGTTGTATTTTATCACAAAGGGCAATTTACCCCTATCCAGATGTACGTGTTTATGAGTTGTTAACATTAGTGTGCCACTGTGAGGTTCTAAAGAGATACATGAATCATGTTCACTTGGCTAGACAAACTTGGAATACCTTAGTACAATTCAGAAACATGCAGTCATAGATTAGCTAGTTGTACAAAACTACTTTCTGATTCATTTAAACCCTCTGCTACAGAGTTGAAAATGTGCATCCACTTCATCTCTCTTATGTTAAGGATGCTGGACAAATCACCACCCCTAGGGCCTAGTGTTACATGCTCCAAAACCGCCCATTTCAGTGTTTCCGGCAAATGGTTGTATTTCTCACAGTGTTCGACAAGGGGTACCCCCGCTACCTTACATCTGATTCTACTACAGTGTGATAGAAATCTTATTTTAACACACTGTTGGGTCTGTCCCACATAAATGAGATCACATGGGCAAATTATGCCATAGATCACATTTTTAGTGTTGCAATTTGTGTGGTCTTTGTAAATGTGTCGGTGGTTTTTATAAACAAATTCCTTAGATTGGATAGTAGATGGAAAGGCTTTACATTTGCCGCATCTAAAAGGTCCGACAACCAGCAGTTGATTCCAACATGATGCCAAAGTGGGTTCAGGTGGACACTCTAGAAAGGATGAGACTACATAGTCTTTCACATTCCTTGCTTTTTTGAAGGCATGCATTGGTACCTTAGTGATCTCCAAGTCATCGGCAATGAGACCCCAATGTTTGTTTATTATCTTTTTGATGGCATTACTCTTGGTTGAAAAAGTCGTTACGCAAATCATGCGTTTTTCTGATTGACACATACGTGTTTTGGGTTCCAGCAGGGTTTCTCGATGACAGAACCATGCCCTCTTCCTGGATCGTTTAATAAGTCGTTTAAGGTACCCTCTCTCTATTAAACGTTCCATCATTATCTCTGATTGTTGCATGTAATCTTCTTTTTTACTACAATTCCTTCGAACACGAAGGAATTGTCCGTAAGGCAAATTGTCTCGAAGACTCCGGGGGTGGTGACTTGAATACTGAAGCAGAGAATTTCGTTCCGACGGTTTTCTAAATAGGGTAGTAAATAAAGTACCGTCCTCTTCCACAATGGTGACGTCCAGAAAATCAATCCTACTTTTGCTGAATTGCATCGTGAACTGAATGTCTGGAGTTCGCAGATTCAACCAGGTGTGAAAGCGTTCAATTTTGGTGTTGTCTCCCTTCCAGATCATCAACACATCATCAATGTAACGCACCCAAAGTCGTATATGATGCCGGAATGGGTTGAGATCACATGTAACAAAAGTATTTTCATAAAAGGACATAAAAAGAATCGCCAGGTCAGGGGCAAAGGCTGCCCCCATTGCCACGCCCTTCGTCTGAAGATAGAATACATTTTGGAAAATGAAAAAATTCCTCATCATGGCGATTTTAAGTAAAAGAATAATGAATGAAGTAGGAACTTGTACAGGGGCCTCGCGACTGTCCAAGGCTGCAGTGGCCACCATTAATGCCTCTTCCTGGGGAATGCTTGTATATAACGATACAATATCGCAGGTCACCAATAGTTCTTTTTCAGGATTAAAAGGTTTCCCATCTACCAGCGTTATTGTATGTGTGGTATCTCTCAGATAGGTTGAAGTTGCTTCCGCTAGAGGTTTGAGAAAAAAATCCACATAACGGCATAAAGGCTCCAGAATCGATCCACATCCAGAGACGATCGGTCGCCCCGGCGGGTTGTGTGCATCTTTATGTACCTTTGGTAAGTTATAAATAGTGGGTATGCGAGGATGACATTGGTTCAAGTACTGATATTCATGTTCCGTAAGGAACCCTTGTTGGACTCCTTCCTGCGTTATCCTCTGGACTTCTGCAGCCACGTCTTTTGTTGGGTCGGATGTCAATCTTTTATAACTAACGCCATCTCCCAGTTGGCGCCAGATCTCTTCTTTATATTTTGCGACATCCTGGATTATGATGGCCCCACCCTTGTCTGCTGGCTTTACCACGACACTGTGATTGGATTTGAGAGATTCCAAGGCCTTTCTTTCAGTCTTTCGTATGTTATACTTCACATATGTCTTCTCATTCAAGATCTTTACAACTTCCCCAGTGATGAGGTTTTCGTATGCCAAAATCCGGTGACTCATTGTATTCGTCGGGGGTACAAAGGTAGAGGGTGCCCTAAATCCAGTTACCGATGTATTCTTGGGTGGTGGTCTATTTTTGAAGAAAAAACGCAATCTTATTTTGCGGAAAAATTTTGAAAGTTCCATCAGTGTATTAAAACAATTTGGAGTAGTTGTCGGAACAAAGGACAGGCCCTTACTCAAAACCCTTAGCTCATCCTCATTGAGTTGTTGAGTTGACAGATTCATGATAGGTGTATCAATTGTCCTTACCACCTGTAATTCTTGCGTCTGGTAGAGCGCTCGCCGTGTTCCTCTGGTTGAAATCGAACCTGCTTCATCCCGCGACCTCTGCCCCCGTCGTTGTCCCACTGCATTGGAGGACCCTGCTGTCCACGTCCTGTCCCTCTGTTCCAGTTGTTGCCTCGTCCACGGGGCGGTCTCCATGACCCCTGCTCTAAAAAAGAGGAATTTGATTGATATTGTGGATGGTATGTGTCCTGATATCCGTAGGCGTTACTGGTGCTTGCTTGTTCAGAGTCCTCTCCAGAACTGTAGGAAGAATCCGAAAAATTGGAATATCTTCCTCTCGATCTTCCACCTCTGTACCCACGATTAGTGAAATGTCCCTGTGAGTCTTGTCGGAAGTAGTAGTCGGATACGTAGGGATAGGTTTTCTTTTTATCGTAAAACTTGAGATCCCGGGCTAGTTTGTCAAGCTTCTTCTTGATGGTATTTGTTTCAAATTCTTGAAGGGTTGCCACAAGGTTAGTTAGTGCCTCTTTGGAATTGGTGAGGGTGCTGTCACCTGAGATGCTTGCCCTCAACTCTGATATTTGCTTGTTCAGTGCCACCACCTGGTCTGCTGCGGTCTCAATCCCCAACACCATCCAGTGTCGGGAACAGTTCTTGGCAACGAAACTGAAGCCCTCACGGAATTTAGGGATGTCTACGAAGATGGCAGGTTGTTTCAGATTCCAGCATTTGAATACCTTTCAGAATGCAGTAATTAATCTTTCTGTACAAGTTTTATCTAATTATTTTTTGCACTGGGAGTCTGTCCTTTATTTCCATCTAAATGTGGGACGTGGCTCCACCCTTAGACAATACAACCAGGAAGTAAGCGCAGCCGCGCTGTTTCTGGATGCACCGGAGAAATACGGACCTATGTCCTGAGTCGCCTTGATTCGTTTTCAGGTAAAAACGTGCAGGGTTCCTTTTTAATACTTGGAGCAATGCGCAGCTAATCCAAACATGCGAACTTAGGCGTTCTCTCACTGGTTCACAGGGGCTCCTGTTGATAGCCACATGATTGATTCTCGGTTTGAGACTATCTGAAGACAGTGGCAGTATGGCTTAAGGACCGTGTACGCAATTTCTAACGGCGGAAGCCTGGTGAAATCCTCAATGATTTTGAGGTATGTGTCGTGTAACTATCCTCGCGATTTCACTAACATTGTCCAGTCAGAATAATGAACCTCTTTTAGGTACGTACACTGATGTTTCGGATTTCATGTTCCCAGGGAATAATAAATTGAATACTGTCTATCTGCAATCGAAATTGGACAGCAATAGATAGCAACTCATCCATATCTACTCTGTCTGCCCTCCATTGATGACTACTGGTAAGCCCCTCCCCACTGGATTTTGTGGCAATTTGTGGTGGTATTTTGAGTAACAATGTTTTGTGTAGAACCTAGGTATTGATACACCTACAATTTACTGGTTCCCAATTTCTTTTTACCACACACAGAAATAACAATTGAGTGTGTTTTTGGATAGCACCGGTCTTCGTGTGACTCGGAAAGTACAGTCTGTAACGACCTTCTATCACTGTCACTAGAAAATAGTGGTAAGCAGGATCTCTTTTGGTTTCATTCTAGAGTGGGACTTAGCTCCTGGGTGTTTCCCTATGGTTAATTTCTTCTTTTTTAATCAAAAGGTAACGATAATACCTACCCACACAGATGCTGATTTTCAGTTGGAATGGATGAGAAGCTCTGAGAACTTTATAGGTACGATTGGAATATAATTTTATAAAATTGTATGAGGTAGCTCCATTGAAGATCCATACTCAATGCAACTATAAATGACAAGCCTACATTAACCGAAACCCGTTAGCTTTTGCTGGAGCAGGGGTACCTTCACTACCAATGATCTTACCACCATATCATAAAGGAGGTAGACTTAGGTATTAATTCTTGGGCGTTAGGTCATGAACATGTCTTCTGTGTAGATATCTTTCATTTGTCCACTCTTATATAAATGAATCCCGAATACCCCTTTGACAGCACGTTTTTAATTGGTCTACTTGCTCTTTCACTAATCCGCCGTTGTTGTTTAATAATTAACAAGATTGGTGAGTGTTATATAATTAAAAATTAAAAAATAAAAATAAAAATAAAAATAAATAAAAATTTTACTCTCTAGGAGGTTGCCCACCCACAACTCATTTTGTCCTGAAGAAGACCCGCCTTGTAAGGAACATTTACCTACCTTGATTACGGGTCGAAACGTTGACTACTTGAATACGACCAATCTCCTACCCCAAGCAGAACTTTAACGGCTGTAACGGATTTTGGATTTGTGATCTAACAATTTTGTTTGGACTCTTTTTGAGCTGTTTGAGTTGGCCCTTTGCTCCAAAGGGACCACATATATTTAGTTTCCAAATCTGAAATAATATGTGTCACTGAATGAATCTGATTACTCCTTGATCCTATCCTATCCCTCACACTACCCTCACTACCCCCCTCCCGTTGTGAATGTGGGCACTTACGTTTATTAACAATTTGTCATGTATGTAATGAAATATATGATGAACTTTATCCCATGAATAGGGAATGATGCAAAACTGAATAAAACCCTTTTGTATCGACTAGCTTTGCTGCCAGAATTAATTGTGTACCAAGGTATTAATTCGCAGTAATTCGTCCTTTGTCTTGGACCCCTTTTCCTTCATACTGATATTTACCCAGGTCCTATTGACAGTAGTGGGTCTAACCCTGTTTTCCATAATCCTTTATGACCTCATGGCATAAGGTTGTATGAACACTTATTAATTTCTTCACTGTGTAGTACGTCCCACTTAGGTCCTGATGAATTGCCCTCCGGGCATGAAACATGTTGACCATACCAGGGGGTTGTAGGTATCTTGCTCAATACTACCTGTAGCATTTATCTCCCCTCCCACCATTTTAACCAAGGGCGCCAGCCAAGCTAATAAAGTTCATTGTGGACTGACCCACCTTTTTTACTTTTCACTGCACTTCTCACGACTACACCTTTTTCCTCCCCGCACAACCGCATGCATCATATGGCAGGGATTAAAGATCTCCGTTAAAGAGCCCCTTTATGGGTGCCCACCGGACATTGCAGCGCCAGTCCGACGAGGAGCAAACCCATATGATGAAGCATGACATCTAGCTTGCTAGGTGTGTGAGGGTTTTAGTCCCAACTAGGGTATTCCCCTCTTTGGCTTTTTCTTATCTTTCTCTGTGCACGCTTCATATGACATACTCTAACTTCTCATCACCCCACCTGGAGAACTTTGTACATTACTTTGTGGCTATGCTTTCTTATTAGCTCATACAGTGTACTTTCACTTTCGTATTTTCATGTAAACAAGCCTTTTCGAATGCAAATCTGTATTTTGGGTGGGATTGTGAACACTTACTTTAGAATTGCTCAGTGCTTATAGGTCTAGTCTTATTGAACTTAAGATCGTGGAGTGGGTGTCTTAAACGAATCTAGGACCCTAGTGTAACTTTTCCCGATTCATGCCCTTATATAGGTATACTTTACCCTATCCTTATATAGGCATAGAAATCATTACCATATTTGGCCTAAGCCTTACAGCCCAAATACGGCAAGGCTAGTTCCACTAAGTTCTGAGAATTCACAACGATTTCCTGGAGAAACCCGCCTTCAGCAGCTAGGATCTTCCCCCTGCTTGAATATTAAGTTATCCAAGAAATCCTGGAGTTTTCTAGGAAATGAACCTTTGAGTGACGTTATTAAGCCCAATCATGAGTCAAACTCGGCACCTTCATGGTATAAATATGCCCACATTTGCCCAAACTAACACACGGTGGTTCTTGGAGCAGATCGACTAACTACTTGCCCGAAAGAAGCCGACCCTCTAGCAGACGCATTGAGAGATGCTGTTTCTTCTCTTGCCGAGAAATCCAGGTCCAGTGTTTCCAGCTTACCCTTGCGGGTATCTGGGAGATCGAGTCCTGAGAGAGAGATACAAGACCTCCTTCATTCTAAACCAAGGTACGGAGCTGATTAGACCCTTAGAGAATTCTTGATTAGACTCTTGGCAGATTCTAGGCAAAGAATACTAAACTTAAAACTACTCCTAAACTTATTTCTTCCCTTGTGCTAGGCTTAGGTCAGGTACACCGGGGTAGGCGTATTTTAGAAGCACCAGTTGAGTACTTTTAGCCATCTCTTTTATCATTGTATGTATTTTATGCATTTTATCTATTTAAGGGAACTTATGGCTTAGAAACCATATCATGCTTTTACAGTACTACTTTATAATACTGTTCGTATTATATGCCTTGTACTTTATAACCGGCCTTACTATTGTAGCAGTACATTTCCTATGCTTGAGATAGAAGACTGTTCAATAAATACCTTTTATTGAAAACGCCCGTCTCTCTAATTTCTCAGCAACTCTGGTGAAACTAAGTATACACGATTGACTGAGTAAAATAGTTATCTATTGTTTCCGCGACTCTGAAGATTGATTTCTTATTCTTGGGAAACAAAGTTGTCATGTTATATGGTTGGCAGGAAATAATCCGATCTTGTACTTTCGAGAAAGTTTCTAGTGACCTCTGAGCTAGCTGGCACACACATAATTAAGTCTAATATATTCGGTAGAGACCTAGTTGACCTTAGTCCGACGTCTAAGCTGCAGTATATATTATTCCAATGCGCAGAGCCTATTGGGAATATAGGAACTACACTACATGGCGCCCAACGTTTGGTAAGGCAATAATTTAACACTAGATACTAGAGTAACTCAGTCATGCTTTTCACACAGACCCCTTTCTCCCGTAAAAACTCCAAAAGATGTCTGGAGTGGGTGAAAGGATAATATCCGCCAAAACTGAGTAGGACGAGAAAAATTCTATGTATTCGTTTTTGGTTTTGTTCAACGTTGAAGGATACAGTGTTCCAAAATATTGTGCACCTAATCTTTGTTTCCTTGAAACTTGTTCTGCAAAACTCTTCAGTCAAATAATGAATAGTGACAAAGAATTAGCTGCAGCAGCAGCTCAAGCGATCTTAGATGACGCTAAAATATTAGAAAATGACAGGGATGCTATACTGCTCCCGGTAAATGTAAGGAAAAGTATAACTTACAGATTCATAAATAATGGAGTATCATCAAAAGGTGGCAGGGTAATCTTTGTCATAGAGGCACATGAATATCGGCAGACAGAGGTATTCTATTCATGGATTCAGTTTCCAGCAGCAAATGCAGGAACACGAGAGTTCCACTACTACAAAGCAGAGGAACCTCCAACGGAATACGTTCCTTTCGAGGACACTAAAATTCTGTTAACTTAGCAAGATCATCAGCTCTGGTTTAAAGGCGCCCTAAAACAGGAAAATCACATTACCAGGCTCGGTCCACTAGGTAGACCTGGAGCTACATGGCCGGTACTAGCCAGCTATACACCACATCCAGACATTGAAAGGATGTCAGATGTAGAATTGTTAGCACAGCTAAAACAGTTAATTAAAATACACGGACAATTGGTCCAATATGTCATGCGGACATTAACCGTCCAACCAGCTGTAAAAATTCCACAGCACACCCCTCACCAAGGGAACACAAATAAAATAACACCGCAGACTATACAATCGGCCAGTGGAAACTTGCCTGCCAAAAGGGAACAAATTCCGTTTTGGTTAGCACAAAAAATTACTCAAATAGAGGCAGTATTTCCTGATAGTACACCTCATGAGAAACACAGGATTCTAACAATCTGACACTTGGGGCACAGTCTTTGCTTCAATCCACACAAAAACACATGGTATTCCGTCCATGGCGGTAATACCAGATGTTCTAAGGCAGATTCAAAATGAATACGGTCCAGAACCAGCTTTAAATCTAGGTATGAAATTACTGAAAGATTTCAAACAGGTATCGGCTATACTACTAGCCAACATTAGAGGTGAAGCAGCATCAGTGGTAATCCGCCAGAAATTAAAAGAAACAGACATTACTGAGCAACCATATGAGCTTGCGAGAATCATTGAAAAATCGTATGAAGAGTTAGGTAGAGATAGTTTGGGTGAGAAACCACTAAAACCACAATTAACGGAAAATCCTGAAAAAGCTTTTATTAAAAACAATCTCACTACTCCTAAAAAGAAGTGGGAAAATAATAAACAGACCCTTCCTAGAGAGAAGCGTTCTCAGTCCAGAGGAAGATCCCCCCAATGGGAGCCCTCTGAAAAAAGATATAACCTTAGAAATAGGGATACTTTAAGAAAACCTGATAGATATCAAGATAATGACACACGTCCCTCTCGATCTTTTCGGACTTCTTCGCAGAAATCAGAAAGAAGAGGACGGTCAGAACACAAAGAAGAACGCGTCAAGTCCAAAGACAAAGAACCCATTCACCAAAGTAAAAAAGCTCAATTTTCAAAGAAGAAGGTAGCAAGCATAAAAATTAAACATGCAGAGGATTCTGAGGACACAGCTCAAGAACGGGGAATGGCCCAATGTCAGCGCCATTTTACACTAAGTTTTCAATTCTCACATCACAATTCTATAGTAAAGTACTATTAAATGATTTATGGGGCAGAAATAAACGGTTTGAAGTGCAGGTATGTGAAAAAAAGGGGAGACATTGTGTCGTCCATAGGTTTTCCATTATTCCTATTAAAGTACTTAATGTCCATTTCTAGAATTCTGTGTGTGTTGCAACCCTCTATACATTTATACATATATACATTTTACATTTGTATCATTCAAATTCATGTAAAGTACATGTCTGTATTATACATAACCACAAAAAGACGAGAGATTTAATTAAATCATCCAATTGAATGGTCTGCAGCAAGTAAAGTCTAATTTCTCGTTGTGTAAACGATTGCTCATGTCTCTAATTATTTTAGAAGATAAACATTGTTATTATTGCTTCTTCTAGTAAAGTACAATTTTAAATGAATGCTAATGTGCATAATTTCACATTTAACTTCAGTCTATGCCCAGATCAATGAAAGAGAGGGGGAATTCATTCACCTATTTGTGAAGTTGCAACTACCAGAGTTCCTGTGAAATGCAGGTTTTACAATGATCAACACACTAATGGAGAACAATGACCAGAAGATTCAAAAGTAAAAAAATCAAAGATCAAAGATAAAAGAATCAAGAGGAAAGGAGGATATGGTAGATATTCAAATAGACTAATTCAATCACGTCCTGTTCTGTATATATATATATATATATATATATATATATATATATATATATATATATATATATATATATATATATATATTCACTGAAAAAACCATAGGTTATAGACCATATATAGTTAGGAATTAGCATTTACAAAACCTTGAAAATTCACTGAAAAAACCATAGGTTATAGACCATATATAGTTAGGAATTAGCATTTAAAAAACCTTATTTTACTCACACAAAACCATTGAAATTCCATATATAGTTAGTTGTACTAACTATATATCGCGCACCCGCAATCCACTGCTGATCATGTCACATATTACATCATTCATGACATGGTCAGTGACATCACTGATGACATCACTGATGACATCTCAAATGACATCACTGATGACATCACTGATGACATCTCAAATGACATCACTGATGACATCACATCACAACTGAATGAGTGGATGTATAAGTGTCTGAATGAAGGTTTTAGTAGGTGCGTGACTGACTGTATGAGTGAGTGATTAAATGTGTCTCACTGAATGCATAGGTTAGTGACTAAACTGTCTTAATTTGTGCATCATTATGTCTGGTATTCTGTAAACTGCTGCATGTGTTGATCAGTAGCTATATGAGTAACTATATGGGTTATTGATTGATTGTCCAAGTATTTGTATGGGAGACTGAGTGTGTGTGTGGCTGGCTGGGAGATGTGTGACTCTGTGCAGATCAATGTGTTCTTGTATCAATGATTTATAAGAGAGTAAGTATGTGTTAGAATATGTTTGAAAATGTAAGGTACTCTATGTTTAACTGTATAGATTAGAAAATGGAAGTGTGATTGATTCTTTACAGGACTGACTAGGTGTGTGAGTAACTCCAAGGATGAGTGGCAGAGTGTGAGTGTCTGTATAGGGTGTATGAGTGCATATGATAGTGTTGTAAAGATGAGTGATTGTATGTATGAATGATTGTATGGGTGAATGAGTGAATGTGTGTGTAGACGTAGGAATCAGTGAGTGCGTATGTAGTAACTAGTATTGGTGTGTCAATTGTTTAAAAAAATATATTCTGTATTTAACACTGGGTGTAACAGAGGTTATATTAAAGTGTGAGGAGATGCATTGTATTGTCACATGAATGATATCATCAGTGATGTGACCATTGATGTCAAATGAGATGTCATCAGTGATGTCATTTGAGATGTTATCAGTGATGTCATTTGAGATGTTATCAGTGATGTCATCAGTGATGTCATTTGAGATGTCATCAGTGATGTCATCAGTGATGTCATTTGAGATGTCATCAGTGATGTCATCAGTGATGTCATTTGAGATGTCATCAGTGATGTCATTTGAGATGTTATCAGTGATGTCATCAGTGATGTCATTTGAGATGTCATCAGTGATGTCATCAGTGATGTCATTTGAGATGTCATCAGTGATGTCATCAGTGATGTCATTTGAGATGTCATCAGTGATGTCATCAGTGATGTCACTGACCATGTCATGAATGATGTAATATGTGACATGATCAGCAGTGGATTGCGGGTGCGCGATATATAGTTAGTACAACTAACTATATATGGAATTTCAATGATTTTGTGTGAGTAAAATAAGGTTTTTTAAATGCTAATTCCTAACTATATATGGTCTATAACCTATGGTTTTTTCAGTGAATTTTCAAGGTTTTGTAAATGCTAATTCCTAACTATATATGGTCTATAACCTATGGTTTTTTCAGTGAATTTCATTGGTTTTTTAAAAGCTAATATCTATAGCTGTAAAATGTATTCTTCTTTAAATCCAAAAATATATTTTATATGTTTATTAATAATTTTTTTTAATATTTTTTTTGTTACGCTCCCGGTCCGCGAACCGGGAAGCTTCCCGTTAGCTCAATTTGATTCCGCGACCCGGTACGCGAACCGGTAAGAAAACAACATAGTGACGGTATCGCGTTGCCGCGTAATGCGTCTTATGACGTACTGCGTTAGCACACCCGGAAGTGCCCCGGGGCGCGGACCGAGGCGCGAAACGCAGCTCCCCGGAAGCGATCCGCGGCGCGAAAGCGCGACGTATTGCGTTGCCGCGAAATGCGTCTTGTGACGTATCGCGTTAGCGCACCCGGAAGTGTCCCGGGGCGCGGACCGAGGCGCGAAGCGGAGCGACCCGGAAGCTAACCGGGGAGCGTTCCGCAGCGCGTAACATGAGCGTGAGAGGTCATGTGACTTGTTAATAAAACTTTTCATTGGTTCATTTCACTTTTGGTTTCATAATGATGGAAGGCTAGGTCAGGTGACTTAAAAATAACACTTTTCATTGGTTGAGAAGTATTGTTTTTTCCCAAATGATGAAAACCCCTCCTTCTTTCCTCACTCTGACTTTCATCATTGTGAGAGGAAGACCTATTTTGCTTGTTGGAAAATGGCTTCATTGGTAGCTTCAGCTGGTGGACCCCCACCACCACCACCACCTCCTCATGGGAAGAAAGGACCACCTCCCCAGGTCCTGACCAACACTGAGGAGGAAGAGGAAGAAATGGATGAGGAGGGAGAAGAACCACAATTTTTAGAAGAGTTGCCCCGGGTTTCCAAAAAGAAAGCCAGTTTCATCTGGCAGTTTTATTCAATACCTCGTGGCCAAAAAAAAGTCAATGCAAGGTATGTCACCTGCCTCATATGCAAGGAACAATTGTCCAGAGGGACGGACAAAAAATATAGCTATGGAAATCACACAATGCACAGGCACATGACAAGGAAACATCCCCTAAATTACAGCCGGGCGGAAATAAGGGATATGCACGACAATCCAAGACCAACTCCTGTGGCCAGACCAACAATACCGATTTCTCTAACACCAGAAGAGGCACGGGAAACTGTGCCAAATATTCAAGAAAATTTTGGGCACATGATTCACTTATGTATGCACTGTCGTGCATTATTAGCTTGTGGCAACATGAGCATCAATGCACTAAACCTGGCGTATGAACACCATGATTGCCCTAACCGCCCCCAGTAATTTTTTTTTGCTCCTGTTGAGCCCTTTTCAACGCCTGTTTTTTGTTGTTTCCCCCCCCAAAAAAAAACCAAAAAAAATATAAAATCGTGCAAAAAATACAAAAAAAACAAAAAATGTTCAAAAAATAAAAAATATAAAACAACAAAAATATTTTTAAAAAAGTTCTTTTCAGAACTACCTTCCCTTTCCAAAAAAATTGCTAGAATGTTTAGCACTCTGGCAAGCTCTATTTCTTTTGGTTCGCTTCCGGGTTAGCTTCCCGGTACGCGGACCGGGAGCTAACCAAAAAAAATTTTTTTTTTTTAAAAGTGTAAGTATTAGGAAAGGAAACAGAGAGTGATGTTAAAAGAAAGACAGCTATAGGGAGTAAAGAAGAGATACTGTTTAATAGATCTATTTACCGAAGAAAAGACAGAAGAGGGTATAATTGTGAAAAACAAAATAGATAACGAAGTGAAAGAAAAAAAAAGAGAGTATAACATTAACAAAGAAGAGTTTCTTGGAGATTGTGAGTGAATGTTCAAAATAAGATTAAAACATGAGGAATAACAGAGAGAAAAAATAGAAAACAGAAAACAAAAAATAACAGAAAAAGATTAATTGAAACAGCAAAGAAATGTAATTAACATAGAGCCATATCATCAACATAGGCAATAAAAGTTTTGTAGCTTTTATTGGCAGAAATGTGTCGCTAAAGCTGCTTTTGTGGCAGAAAACTGCCACTAAAACCACTTTTGCACCAGTTTTCTGCCAATAAAAAGAGCAATAATGTTATTGGCTGTGTTCATAATATTCCCCTTAGTGTGCTTCAACTACACAGAGAAAGCATTATGAACAAGTAGTGATAGAGTGATCAGTCAAAGACACTAAGAGTAATAGAGACGCAGTGAGTGAACAAGAGTGAGGAACTATGAGAAGAGAGGGACTGAGAAAAAGAGTGGAAGGAGTTGAGTAAGTAGGTAATAGAGAAAGGAATGAGGGAAGTAGCAAAGGCAGGAAACTGAGGGTTAAAGAAATGAAGCAGTGGAACTAATAGTAGTTAAATGTGATAGAAATGTAACGAAAACAGTACAAAATATTTACCTTATAATTGTCGTTAAATTACTCACTTTTTGTTTTTATACTTTCAATCTGTGAAAGAGAGAACAAACATTTGAAAAATATTAAAACATGTATTTAAAAATTAGAAAAGACAAGGGAAAAGATTGAAGGACAAACAGTTTTTCAACAACTTTGCCACTTACAGAAGCTTCTGCTTCTCCAGGCCCCCTACACAGTCCTAAAGATATACATTTTAAACTAACAGTATCTTGATGCAGATGAAGTGAGGCCTATCTTAAAACATGGTGCATCTTTTGCATTGCTGTTGTTTCAGAAAAGTGTCGCAAGACACTAAAATTTTAAATAATTGCTTCAGGATGCCAATAAGATGTCTACTATCCAGAGGTTTGTTTCAGGTGAGGCCTACTCAGGGTTGCAGATGACATTTACACTTGTTGAAGAGTACAGAGGAGATAATACATGTGAAGGTCTACCAATGAAGTGAGTCATGTCCACTGCACTCTTCAACAAAGTCCAAACCTCCTATGTTTCCCTGGACAGACCTAAACTTGATCTGCACAATGTGATTCGTAATGATAGGAAACACAGGTGATGTAATTGAAATACGTGCAATTTATTTTGCTCATTTCACAATCACATCACTTGTGTTTCCTTTGCTTAGGTATCTCATTGTGCAGATGTAGTCTAGCATATGAAAGAATACGCAGAAGTGCAGAACTGCATGCAACAACTTTGACACTTACAGAAGCCTCACCTTCTCCATGCCTCCTACACAGTTCTACATATACATCATAAATGCAAACAGTACAGAATTAATTATACATGTTAAATGGTTTATTTTTGCTGTTCTCAGAATGTATCAAAATTCACTAAAAACAGTGACTTGAAGGTATTCATCATGTAACAGCGGGGGAAAAAAACACAATCAAAATGATTGTGTTTAAAAAACCCATACAACATCAGAAATCAAAATTCAGAACTCCTTAAAGTTAACTTACTTTCCATGACGTCCAAGGATGTCCTATGAACAGCTTACACTCTTTTGTGCTGTTATTACTTTCAGCCCGCCACTTTCTGAAAGAAAATCTCCATCGTTTTTAAAAACACGTTACATGCAATAAATGACTTCTTGCTCTCTACCACAATTTTCCACAAGGCCAAATCTGGTCAGAGCCATTTATAACTCTTGGATTTCTTGTAAGCCAATCCCATCATTTGGCATTTCCGCAACTTTCAGAATTAAAATGTTGAAGATCATTTTCACAATCCTGGAATAGTAATATCTTCCCCTTATTGCTCAGTCATGTTCTACATTTCCTATGACACTGATACTGCTTACTATGAAGCAGACTTACACTACCTCTATGACTACTACAATTATTTAATTCTCTACATCACTTTTAATCACAAAGCAATGTAAAACAGTAGACAGCATTGCAGACTTACATTCCCTCTACTCCATGTTTTGATTGGCTGCTTCAATTAGCTTATAAAAAGAAACAGTTTTTCTGAACTCATTAAAAGTGCACGTATTTCTCCATGACGTCCAGTCCTATGGTTAGAAGTTATGTCTCTGAACTACACTTATCCTCAAGGCCAAATTGTGTAGGAGCCATTAGAACTTCTTGAAATTCCACAGAGCACATCCCGAGATTATTTCCCTAAAATTTTGGTTTTAAAAACACCAGGTAAGAGTTTTTAAGGTCATACGGCAATTTTTTTTGAAAATTAAAACAGAATCATTGCAGAATGACCAGCCATTTCTAGACTTTAAATAAGCTGTGTAATGTCCTGATGTTATTGAAGGGCCGTCATGATATATAATTGCTGCAGTTACAAAAGTCCTTCCTGATATTGACAACTGCGAAGCTACAAAATTTTTAATTAAAGTTGTCAATTTTGTTCCATCAGGCCTACATCGTTGGAACATTAAAATGACATACTGGCCATATGTTCGTATAAATAATGTGGACATCATTTCAGATTTACATTGGCTACACTCCATGTTGTGATCAGCTGCTTTTTACTAGCTTATTAAAGGAGACTGATTTACTGTCTGGCAAAGTTAAATATATAAATCTTTCTGAGTCTACACTAGTAGTACTTGATACCATACAGTTCTCGCAGTCATGCTGCCATTGATAAGAAAGCCCAAACAGCTGATCTACATCTACACCTTCAGCATGTAATACATCAAGCATATACATTAAAAACTCCTGACAATCTTGCTGAATATTTTGAGAGAATTGTGTTTGGCCTGAACATCTGTCTAACAGATTTCGAATTTCAGACACACTTTCTATGTTTCTTCTATCAGTGCTACATTTCTCTAACACAGAATTTAACAAACTGCAAAATCTTTGATCAGAATTGACCACAATCTCTTCTTTTACATTTTCTAGAGAAAACAAAACATTAACCACTACATTAGCATAGCAGTTGACACCAGAACTGTTTTCAAACTGAAAACCAACAACATCTTCAACAGAATCCTTTTTGTTTCTGCTTGTAATTTTAGGTTCATTGACTTTTTGTCTTTTTGCTACAACCTCCCCAGTATTGTTCTCATTTCTTCGTTTCCGGCCTACCACACGTTTCTCAAACAAAGGATACTGAGGCAAATGTGGCGCATACTCTCTTCTTAACCTATTGTATTCCTTAACACAATCTAGATCCGCACAAATGTTTGTGACATCACACTCAATCAAGTACAATCCCGATAAAGTTCTAACTCGTGACAATGCCACATATGCCATACCCTCCTTGAACACAGAACTGCCAATATTCACCAATGCACTGTCTACACTTAAACCTTGCGATTTATGAATTGTCACCGCATATGCCAAGCAAACAGGAAACTGCTTACGGCGAACATATAAGTCTTTTACAAGCAAAAATCTAGCAGAACAACGACCAATTAGCTGTACTTCCTCAATGCCATCAAATTTAATTTTTAAAAATTCAATTCCATCTCTATTTCTGTATTTCACAAAATCAACAACATTACCCATTGATCCATTTACCAGACCTCTTTCAACATGTAAATTCCTTCTTAAAATTATACGGCAGTTCAAGCACACATTCAGAGTCTTTTCAAAACCTGCAGTTTTAGATATACTCTTCTCTAATGAATCCAATTTTGTTTTCAGATTCTCAGACAAAATAATTGTTGATCCCATATGCTCTACTCTATCAATAGCTTCCAGTTTCACAATCTCTTGCTTTTCTAAATGCAACATTTTGTTGTTAAATTTGGCACATTCTGCAAGAGTTGGCATCAAACATATTCCAGATTTCTTCTCAGTAATTTTCTGAAAAATATTCTCAGGCACAACATCTTGTTCTGGATATAAATTTGACAGTAATCGTGCATGTAAAGCTTCTTTCCCATGCTCGGTCACTTTTCCAATTCTAACATCTTGTAGAATAGTCTTGTAAACTTCATCCTTTGCCTGACGCATATTTTCATGCAGTTCAGCATAATTGAAGTTTAACCATATATTGACGTTGCCAATGCTGCCTAGGCACTTCCTGGTATCTTCATGCGTGAGCATTTTGAACACAGGTTGCCCTTTCACTGGTGTCAGCTGCAGAAGATCTCCGAAAACAATGATGTGTTTGCCACCAAATAACACATCATACTCTGTTTTGAGAACTTCTTGCATCCTCAAATGCACAAAGGCAAGCATGACATTGGAAACCATGCTTACTTCGTCAATGATAAGAAGTTTCATTTTCCTCAAGATTCTTGAAACTTCAAAACAAGCATCTCCAGATAGCTTGTGATATTGTAATTTATTGTCATGCTCCACTGGCAGCATCAGTAAACGATGTAAAGTAATCCCTTTAATATTATGTGCTGCCAGTCCAGTTGGAGCAGTGACAACACAAGACAGCGATGACTCTGTCCTTTCCTGCAAATAGCATGAAATTGCTTTAATGAGGAAACTTTTTCCAGTTCCCGCTTCTCCACTCACGTACAGTCGGACAGGCTTCAACGACGTACATGAGCACTCTTTCTTATCATGACTTAATCCATGATCAATTTGCATGGTAACTTCGTCATATATTTTCCTCTGCTCAACGTTGAGTTGTCTTTCCAACTCTTCTAAGTTAACCGCATCCTCTTGAGCATGTGCCATGGCTCTTTCCACTTCATTCATAGCAGTGGCAGCTTCATTTTCAATAACAGGTCCTCCTAGTGGATCCTGACTCAATGAAGCAGAACTCTGACTGTCCTGAGAACTGTCTCTGGCAATCTCGGCTGCAATCGTTGCTTCCTGCTCAATTTCCGCATTCAACATTTCTACATATTTGGGAAAAGCAGGACATTCTATGGTCTCCTTGGCGGCATTGAAAGAGTCTTCGTAACAGAGGAAATCTCCAAGCAGTTCCTCTTCTGCACGCCAAGGCTTGAAAAGTTGCAAAAGTGCTAAATAGAAAAACTCCTTTTTTTCAGGAGATTCGCCACTCAATTTTCGATGGTTTACCAAGTGGCATTTTCTTTGCTTGACCAGACATCCCTCACTTCCTATTACAGCATACACTCCTTTCTCAGTATCTTCTTTGATGTTCCTCTTGAATATGTAATTTTGAAGAACCTCATACAGACAAACATTGTCGAGGTGAATGCTTCGATTTGGATAATATGTATCCAACATGTTGGTCTTCAAAATGTCGGTACTGTTTGGCTCCTTTTCCGCCAAATACTCAATTTCCCACAGTTATGAGTTTTGAGAACTCGATTACGCGTTGCAGCAAGACCAAGACTCGGCCAAACGATACTCCTGGACTTGGCATAGAGACTTGCTGAAGACAACCGGTCAGAACATTCGTACGCTCCGATTTCTCGATGCGACAACATCTTCAGACTGAAACTGTACAACTTCTTGCTGAGGCTCTTTTCATGGGAAATGTCCTCCCACATATCCTTCAATTCTGTCTTCTCTTTTTTGGTGATGTAAGACGTCACATACCGAGCCACAGCCATACAGTTATCAGCCACAAACTGTATATCCATGTTAGCATTCCACATGGACAAAATCACCGGGTTGTAGTCGTTGATGTACTTGGACTCTTCGTTCCTCTTCAAATTGTAAGTGTTTTTAGGTGATTTCTTCATGACATTGTGTCGCAGCGAAGACATCAAACTGTTTACTCTTCCTTTAGAAATCACCGGTCGTGGAAAGCCAAAACGACATTTAGTGTAGAACTTGTCCTTGTTTCGGAATTTACGACGGCAGTACTTTCCACATCGATGGCTTTGGAAACGCAGAACTTTTTCTCTTAGGCTTTTCTTCTCCTTTGCGTTTGGAACAGCACACGTAGAATACTGTTGGATGAAACTCATCACTGAGTCTTCTGGATCCGTTCCAAATTTAGGTGCATCCTTGATCCACAGCAACATATGTATATGAGGAGCACCTCTTGCTTGGTACTCCTTTCTCCAGAAGAAATCCAACACCTCTCCAAGAGGTGGATTCTTCTTATTCATGATGAAAGACATCATAGCTTCAAATCTATGATTGAAGTACCTACATACATTGACTGGATCCAAAGAGCACAGTTCTCCGGGTGTCTTGAATTCGATGTTATCTACGTTAGCATTTGCCTCTCGTAGAAATTCAAGTAAGTCTTCCCAGCCATACTCGGCACAGCTCAGAGTGAGGAACCATGTGGGAGTACCTAAGTTCCTCAGCATACATTTTAAATCACCATGATGACGGTACCAGTACTCATTAGTACCACGCTGACACGCCATGAGATTAATCAGGTGAGAATCCAAAATACTGTCTTGGACATTGACTTTATCCATAAAGTCACTTGCCGAGATGTTTTGCATGTGTATACCACTTTTCAAGATATGGTTCACTGCATATGACAGTCCAGACAGATCGCTTTCAAACAGGAGATGAAACAAATAAGGAATGCATTGTCGAAACCTAGCATCTCCTGCATACAATCGTAAAGTCCGGTATTCAGAAGCAGGAATTTGATGAGGTCGCTCATCATATCTTCCTCCCTGACCTGTTGGAAAAAGCTGTGGGAAACACCGAGCTTCCAAACTTTCCTCCCAAACAATAATGGGACTCCCTTTGGCTTGTTTCATTTGAAACAACTCAATAGCATTCCCCATGACTTCCTTGGAATGCAAAGGATGAACACTATAATGTTCATATATTTCTTCACTAGTAGAGGGTTCTACTTTCTCAATTTGACCAGCACACAAATCGCTATCCTCTTCCTCACTTACTTCCTCTTCTGCAACATATACATTCTTATAGTATTTATTATTTTTTTCAAATACAATGTTGCCTTTTTAACTTTCCTAACATCTACTAAATCTTGCCATATTTTCTTATTCTTTGTCGGAACCCCATTAACTAAGATAACCAGAGGTTCCTCTTCCACTTTTTCTACTCCAATTGTGTTAATGTTTTTCTTCAAATCTAGAGGCAAATAAACAACTCTTCCCTTTAATCCTCTCTGTAAATCTGATGGAGGCAATTTCCCTGTCTTTGGCTCCATTCTTACAATAGCCTGAAAGGGATGGATACTTTGAATCAAAATAGATTCATAAGTATTTAAATCCTTCAATTCAGAAGGAATCTCAACCAATTCCAGATTATTATGAACTGCTCTAGCAGGCATCTGGTTTTGATTTAATTTGCAACAACAATAACTACACACACGTTGATCCAATCCCAAATCAAAACAATTTTCTACCATCAAGTATGTTGCGAAATCCTTCCATTCACTATTATTTTCCCTTTCACTTTTTGCATATAAATCCACTAACTTAGTCTGATTCTTATAATAAGTGCGTCGACAACACACACAAGTGAAATTAGGCCTCTCACTTGATTTCACCTCAAACGTCGCAATTTCCCTCTGGAAATTATCTGTACTGGAAACCTGTACACTATCTTCCACATGACCCTCTTCTTCTTGCTCAATTTCAACATTCTCCTCTTTACTTCCAAAGTAACAAAACTCAATTTCTTCACATATATTCTTCACATCTATTTCAGAACCATGCAAAAGAGCAGCGCATAATTGTTTAAGCATAATTGCTGGACTCTTAGCATAATACAACATTCTAACTAATTTCCTCACTTTATTATGATGCACTGCTAGCATCCTGAAATGATGAAAAACACTCTGGCATACTCTCCTGGAAAGACAAGCCAGTGAATGACCATGCAAACCTGTCACTTCTCTTACTCTGCAAGGATCTAATTCTTGCAACAACCTTATTTTCTGCTTCAAACTTTTCTTATTAAATGACCGTACAAAATCACAAAGCAAATTGATGGAATCCTGTCGCACACTGCAAATACTACTACACTTCCAGGTGTACACAGGACCCTTAGCACGTCTTCCTAAAACCTCATTACCTAACACCTCTTCTGCCTCTGTTGTCACAAGTTTTTCTTTTTCAACTGGACAACCATCTTTCACTTCATAAGCACGACCACTGGTGTCAACTGCATGCACCAAATCATTATCCTGGAAATAACTCTCCTCATTAAAAAATGCCTCACAGCTTGAACTATGCATCCATTCTCCAGAAAAAACTTCACAAAAATTACTACGATTAACTATTCTCTTCCATCTACTATTTCTTTTGAAATCATAAATTGCCTTGTTTAGCTTCCTAATTCTATTGATTATCAAAATAAATAACTTACGTTTAATTTCAAATGCCTGATCAATAACTTTCTCAACTTTTTTTTTTCTCTTATAAAAAACCAATTTCTGTTGACCTTTCTTAATATTTTTTAACAAATTGCCAATTATCCTGTTGCGGAACATTCGTTTACGAATCTCCCTAAACTGTTGTTTCCTTCTACTATCATGCACAGAGTTATCTCTTGCTCTAGCACTAACATTTTTGATTGGCCTTTCCTTTCCATTTGAATTCCTTCTCGTTTTATGGACTGAAACATTTTCTGTAGTAATATTTTTTTTACTACACATATTTCTTATGAAATATTTTGTGCTCTTACCCGGTGCTTTCTTCGTGACTTGACAAATCTTTTTGTTAGAGGACTGCTGCTTATTTTCTTTCACCTGCTGTCTTTGACGTTTTGCAGCCTTTCTCTGTCTTTCTATTGTTGGCATGGTGAAATCTTGAAATGATCTGCAGTTGAATCTGTGGTAAAATATAATAAAAAATGTTATTAACCATTATTACCAAACAGTAAAATAATAACAGTGATCAAAAACTTAACACACTACTTGACATTTTAAATAGAAGATTTTTTAGTCCTTGCAAATTTACAATACAGAAATAGCAGAAAAGAAATGACATTTATATTTATGTTACCTATGCTATTTTATATGTGAATCTGATCTAATTTTATGAGCATATTTTAATATTTTATTGAAGACACTACACATAACCTGCTTTTGAAGGTGTCTTTATTTTTAAATTAAACGGTTTACCTTTTTACTTTTTATTAATTATAAATTTTAAAAATAAATGTTTATATTTCCATAGGCTCAAGCAGGTCAGCTTCCCATCCTATGTCATATAATTCGGACAAATCTGCATCCTCATCACGCTCTTCTTCATCCTCAGGATTTAAATCATCCAAGGGATCAACATCCACTGATGTTTCAATTACAAGTTCAATGATGAGGTCAAAATCAACTGATTGCAGATTGTCGCTCATGTTGAGGTTGTCTTTATCTTTAAAGAAAGATAACAACAATGAGATGTTGCAGAGTAAGAGACAAATCTCAGAGATTATAATAGTACAATTGTTTAACAAGAGTAATATTTTGCAGCTATTATTTAGCCATGTCCAACAATGCTGAGCAGGTGAAGACTATGTCTAAATTTTCAGTGAACAGGACTCATCTCTTCTTAACCTTGGATAAGCCTCACCAACTCTGTGTGTCCTGCACATGCTTAAATGTAAAGGGGCAGATTTATGTTAAATGGCACATCCCCAGGCATGCACCAGTTAACGTGCACCACTACTCTGCCACCCATGGTGTGCCGTATTTACAATCAGATAGGAGAAAGCTTCGTCAAAACCCTGCGCCTGCTTTAAGCAGGCATAGGTCTTGACGCAACATTGTGAAGATGGGGCGCCCCTGAGCCTTGCTTGAGCTGCATCGCACTTGCGATACAACTCCAGCAATCACTACCTTTACAGCACAGATACGTCACGCATCTGTGTCATTTTTGCCCCATGATGCCCCGCATTCTAAATGCAGCACACCATGGGTGGCGGAACAGCGGCGCAGGATGACTGACACATCCCTGGTGATGCACCAGTCATCATAAATCTATCCCTAAGCTTCTTATCTTGTTACAGATGAACCGCCATATGTAGCATTAAACTATTTTGCATTTCCTAAATAGCGAATTTTAAGGATTAAATAGTAATTCTTTACCATTCCTAATTTGCAATGAGCAAATTGCTAATTGCAAGTTACCCATTCATTTCCATGGGCTAGGAGGCTCATAGGAATGAAGGTTTAATTTGCGATTAGCAATTTGCTCATCACAAATTAGGAATTTTTCCAAGGGTGCAGGGGTGTCTCAAGAACACCCTGCTGCACCCCTGAAAAAGAAATTTGGGGGCATATGGCACACATACATGCCCTAAGGGCATGTGTTGGCGTCATATGGGACCTTTTGTTTTTTTGAAAAAAAGCTTTTTGAAAAGAATTCACAAATTACCACCAATTTACCACAATAGTTTCCAAATCCTTAATGTCATTTTTTACATATTTTTTGTTTGATACATTTCATTTAAGTAGTCACAAAATTTGCAAATCCTTCAGTGCAATTGCAAAATAAGGAATAGCAAATTTTGCTACTCCTTATTTTGCATCAAACTTGTTTGATACATACCATTTGTCTAATTAACATTCGCAAAGGCCGAAATTCGTAGAATTTTGATCTTTGCGAATGCTAATTAGCTTGATACATATGGCCCCAAGTGAGGCCTGTCTTGCGACATGGTGCATCTTTTGCATCACTGCTGCATCGGTTTCATGTGGTACGTTTTTTTTACACCATGACATATCTGCCTAAATGCATAAATTTGTACTGTTGTCGCCTCATAGCAAATCTTTTGCACCGCCGCTGCATCATAAAAGTGACGCACAGTGGCACAAAAGAGGCATACACCTATCATAAATCTGTCCCTAGCATTTTAAATGATTAATCCAGGATGACGATAAAGTGTGGCCTATCCAGAGCTTTGTTTAAGGTGAGGCCTACTCAGGATTGCAGATTAAAGTTACGCTTGATTAAGAATACAGAGGAGATAATACATGTAAAGGCCTACCAATGAAGTAAGTAATGTGCACTTTATTGCGCCAATCATCATAAATGTATCCCTAAGCTTCTTATCTTGTTACAGATGAACCACCATATGTACCATCAAACTATTTTGCATTTCCCAAATAGCAAATTTTAAGGAATAAATAGCAATTCTTTACCATTCCTAATTTGCAATGAGCAAATTGCTAATTGCAAATTAGCACCGCCGCTGCATCATAAAAGTGACGCACAGTGGCACAAAAGAGGCATACACCTATCATAAATCTGTCCCTAGCATTTTAAATGATTAATCCAGGATGACAATAAGGTGTGCCCTATCCAAAGGTTTGTTTAAGGTGAGGCCTACTCAGGATTGCAGATTAAAGTTACGCTTGATGAAGAATACAGAGGAGATAATACATGTAAAGGCCTACCAATGAAGTAAGTAATGTCCACTTTATTGCGCCAGTCATCATAAATGTATCCCTAAGCTTCTTATCTTGTTACAGATGAACCACCATATGTACCATCAAACTATTTTGCATTTCCTAAATAGCGAATTTTAAGGAATAAATAGCGATTCTTTACCATTCCTAATTTGCAATGAGCAAATTGCTAATTGCAAATTAGCACCGCCGCTGCATCATAAAAGTGACGCACAGTGGCACAAAAGAGGCATACACCTATCATAAATCTGTCCCTAGCATTTTAAATGATTAATCCAGGATGACAATAAGGTGTGCCCTATCCAAAGGTTTGTTTAAGGTGAGGCCTACTCAGGATTGCAGATTAAAGTTACGCTTGATGAAGAATACAGAGGAGATAATACATGTAAAGGCCTACCAATGAAGTAAGTAATGTCCACTTTATTGCGCCAGTCATCATAAATGTATCCCTAAGCTTCTTATCTTGTTACAGATGAACCACCATATGTACCATCAAACTATTTTGCATTTCCTAAATAGCGAATTTTAAGGAATAAATAGCGATTCTTTACCATTCCAAATTTGCAATGAGCAAATTGCTAATTGCAAATTACCCATTCATTTCCATGGGCCAGGAGGCCCATAGGAATGAAGGTGCAATTTGCGATTAGCAATTAGCTCATCGCAAATTAGGAATTTTTCCAAAGGTGCAGGGGTGTCTCAATAACACCCTGCTGCACCCCTGAAAAAGAAATTTGGGGGCATATGGCGCACATAAATTTTAACAACATTCCTTTACCTCAAAAACGATTTTCAAATCATAATTTCAAAACACTGCACATGGGAAAATTACTTAAAATGTCCTTAAGACACATAAAAGCGTTTTTTGATTGCCTTTGCAGCATGTTTGTATCACTTTTAACATGGCTATGTAACACAAACATTCAAAATCTAAATTTGCCATGCACAGGTGGGAGCATATTTACAAGCAATTTGCGCCACAGAGAAAGGTCTTACATTAAAATGGGAAAAATAACATCAGGGACAGTCAATTGCCTTATAAAGAAGCATACACCATTATGTCCTTGTCATAAATTTAAAAACAATTCCTTTTCCCCAAAAACGATTTTCAAATCATAATTTCAAAACACTGCACATGGGAAAATGACTTAAAATGTCCTTAAGACACATGAAAGCGTTTTTTGATTGCCTTTCCAGCATGGTTGGGTCACTTTTAACATGGCTATGTAACACAAACATTTAAAATCTAAATTTACCATGCACAGGTGGGAGCATATTTACAAGCAATTTGCGCCACAGAGAAAGGTCTTACATTAAAATGGGAAAAATAACATCAGGGACAGTCAATTGCCTTATAAAGAAGCATACACCATTATGTCCTTGTCATAAATTTAAAAACAATTCCTTTTCCCCAAAAACGATTTTCAAATCATAATTTCAAAACACTGCACATGGGAAAATTACTTAAAATGTCCTTAAGACACATAAAAGCGTTTTTTGATTGCCTTTGCAGCATGTTTGTATCACTTTTAACATGGCTATGTAACACAAACATTCAAAATCTAAATTTTCCATGCACAGGTGGGAGCATATTTACAAGCAATTTGCGCCACATAATTCATAATTTTCTCCTTAAAGCACACTATTCTCTATCTAAATTAAAGAAATATTTTCTCACCTTAGCAAATACTTTGAGTTTGAAAACAGTCTCAGAAACACACCAATTTGTCTTCAGCAGAGCAAAAGGTATGCACTCCAGAGTCTGCAGCTATCAAAAGCACAGAAATGCTGTAATTCTTCACACATATCTCTCATGTCACCCAATCAAAAGTCTTCCCTCACTTTTTTTCAAATGAAAACCCATCCCCCCTCTGCCCTTTCTGCCTTATCTGCATGGCAACCACCTCTTGGAAGACCTCTGTTGTTTGCAAGTTCACACAACAATGTTGCAATTGAACTCTGAACTCTCAGTGCACCTGCATATCCAGTGCATTCTTTCATTTAATGATTTTTTATTGACCACTCAAAATACATCTTTCAAAGAACACATCCGTGCACCCTAACTTTCTGTTTTCAGCAATCAAAATCCACCAATCACTGTTACTGCTTCATGAACACAGAAACTCCACAGTTTTTTTTCATTTTACACTCTCATTTTTTCAACTGCCATTTCATTGCCACACTTCATCTGACTGCAGGAGAACCTTCTCTCACCATGTTTTCTGTCTGGATTGTTGGACATAGTTATATTCACTGGGCTCAAAGGTACGTTGAAAACAGGAATTTACCTAACCTCAATTTACAAGATGTGGAAATTAAGTGGTTTGGCCACAGAGGATTAAAATGTCACCAATTGATACCATTGGTGAAAACCTTTATGCATTTGCCCAAACCTGACCTGTTAATTGTGCACTGTGGAGGTAATGACTTGGGCACTTTGACTGGTGTAGGTCTGGAAATGCTTTTAAAGGACACCTTTGAGCAATTAATGGCACTTTTTCCTCAGACTGCCTTGGTATATTCAAATATATGCCAAAGACAGAAATGGAGGTGGTCAAACCAATTTTGTCCACAAATTGAGAAGTCGAGGAAGCATGTAAACAAATCTGTTTCAGCTTACATGAGAGACCATGGAATGGGCTCCCTGTACAACAATAACTTGCGTTACTACATGCAAGATATCTACAGAGGAGATGGAGTTCACTTCTCAGATGAGGGCAACAGAATTTTCACTCTGAATTTAAGAATGTGCATTGGTACCTACTTATAAGTACCTAAATGTACCATAAACCCAAATCTCTTCTCAGAGCTACCCTACATCTAATCACTCACAATTATTATTTTACTCTAACATTTTTCACTAATTTTCAACAAAGTACGCTCCCTGGGGCGCTACCCGGTACGCGAACCGGGAGCTAACCTCGCGAATTTTTTTTAAAAAATGGGTTTTTTTCGCACATATAAGCCTCCTCAGCCACCCTCACAAAACCTAGGGGGTCAAGATAACTCTACCGTGCCCTCTTCTACCCATTCTGAACATTATTTGCCCTCCATCTTGTATCTTAATTCGACCGAAACACAAAATGGTGGACTCCCGGAACGCTTAAGGTCCGCGAACCGAGGCGCTCAACGGTTCGCGTACCGGGTCGCTCCCTGGGAAGCGCACCATCAAAAAAGGTGGGAAAGTAGTTCACAGAAAAGCCACTGGAGACAATTTCACCAAATATAGATTAGCTCATACTACATACCAATCCCTACCATTTTCACAAATTTGATTGGAATTCCATTTAGTCATTTAGCCTGTAGACCTCTCTAAATACCCTGAGGTAAAGTACTTCACAAAACACATCTGAAGTGTTGGAATTGACAACCAATTAATATGTTACTTTCATTTTCTACTTGTTTTACCTGACATTTCATTGGTTATATACCTGAATATATATAAAGGAAGAGAAGAAAACACAGCCATTTTGACTACTACTTCTTGCTGTACATTTCAATAGTATTTTCACTAATTCCTTCAACTTCTTTCTAAAGGTAAGTTTTTATTTTTAAAACTGAAGTATATTGTACACTATAAGTTAATATGGTAAACTTTTTCTGATAGATATATACTATCCCTCTGTAGTAGTTATAGATTTAGAGAGACTTCTCTGTTATAGTTATGGATGGAGTTAGGCTTCTCTTGTATAATTATGAATTTACTTACGTTAAATCACATACACTTTTTTATATTCCTACTTCCACTCTGATACTATACACTGCCCAAAGATAAATTCACTGATAAAAAATACCTATCTAAAATTATTCCCAACATTGCCCTATCTCTACTAATATATATTTTTTTAATCCAAATTTCAGGCAAAATGGAAGGCGAAAACCAAGTTTCTTTTGAAATGGACCTGCAAGAGAGCAGCCAAGAATTGATTGATACAATTGATCAAATTGACATTGAATTTTTCGATGAAACTTGGGACAATGAACTACTGCAATGTGTACAAGCAGTAGATAACCTCCTTGCAAATGAGGACATTTTACACCCTCAGAGACTACAATGTATATTCCATGATAATTATGAAATTTCTGACAATGAAATGTTAGAAAGTTTAATAAATTATGAAACACAATCACAATAAAAAAAATGCTTAAAAAATAAAGAAAATAAAAAATAATCAACAAAACCAACAATCAATTAACATACAGCATTTGAAAAGTCTATCATTCATTTTTCATTGTAGTACGCTGCCCAGAACGCTTCCCGGTTCGCGGACCGGGCGCTACCCACGCAAAAAAACAAAATTTTTTTTTATTTTTTTTTGCCCCGCGGGGCCCTTTTAAAGCCTCCACATTAAACCTAGGGGGTCAGGGAGGATCTACTATGCCCCCTTATGGTTATTTCCCCCTTTGTTTTGGCCTCCTCTTGTCTCTCGATCCTACCGAGAGACAAGATGGCGGCCGCTCCGGACTGTTTAGAATGTTGACAGACGCAGGAGAACCAATCAGCTTCGCTACGCGAAGTTCTGGTACGCGCCCCGGTCCGCGAACCGGGGAGCTGCCCGGTCCGCTGTTACAGATATATATCTTTTTTTAAACGTTAATTTCTCAAAATCCACTGGAGCACATATATTAAGACCTACAAAAGGCACATCGGGCTACCAGTCCCTACAATTTTGCCAAGTTTCATGCAAATCCATTCAGCCGTTCGGGCTAAAAGTGAGGCCAACCGCCCTATGGAAAACTCAATGTTAAAAACACGTTTTGGGACCCCCCTTTTTTCTCGGCCCCCCTTGGACGAACCCCCCCCAAATTTTCCGGGGCTGCTCAGAAACAAAATGTTCCATTTTCCAGAAAATTTCAGCCAATTCCGTCCACAAACGCCAAAGTTATTAGACATAGAATTTTCAAAAATCCCATAGGGAAAAAATCCTAACTATATATACCTACTGGCGACCGCCAGTAGGTAATATATATATATATATATATATATATATATATATTACCTACCTACAGGTAATATATATATATATATATATATATATATATATATTACCTACTGGCGGTCGCCAGTAGGTAGTTATAGTTAGGATTGTTTTCCATAGGAAATCCGCAACATTCTATTGGGAATAACTTTGGCGCTGGTTGAGGAACCTGCCTGAAATTTTCCTCAAATTTGCCTCGCGGTGCTCCGGTCCTTCCCTGAAAGTTTGGGGGGGATTCGTCAAGCGGGGGCCGAGATAAAAGGGGGGTCCCAAAATGTGTTTTCCCCATGTTAATTTCCATAGGGCAGTTGGACTCACTTTTAGCTCGAACGGCTGAATGGATTTCCACCAAACTTGGCAAAATTGTAGGGACTGGTAGCCCGATGTGCCTTTGCTATGTCTCAAGATATGTGCTCCAGTGGATTTTGAGTAATTTAAGTTAAAGAAAATATATATATCTATAAGCGCGCCCCGGTACGCGCACCGGGGAGCGCAATAGCGCGTACCGCGAATACGCGAGCGGAAAGATGATTGGCTATCGGGTGTTTGTAAACATTCCAAACAGACTGGAGCGGCCGCCATCTTGTGTCTCGGTAGGATAGAGACACAAGAGGGGCCAAAAACAAAGGGGGAAATAACCAAAAGGGGGCAGGCTAGACCCCCCCTGACCCCCTAGGTTTGATGTGGGGGACATAAAAGGGCCCCGGCGTTGAAAACGAAAAAAAAAAAAAAAAAATTCGATTTTCGCGGGGGGAGCGACCGGCGACCGGGGAGCGTACCGTGGAGAAAAAAGCATGACAGAGTTTCCCCAAAAAGTTGCTTTTTTTATACATTAGAGGTAGTTCTAAAAACAACTGTTGTTTTTATTCTTTTTGTTTTTTTATATTTTTTTATTGTTTTTTTGAACATTTTTTACTTTTTTTGACTTTTCTGAACAGTTTTATATCTTTTTTGTATTTTTTTAAGGGTAGAAACAAAAAACAGAGAATTCTAAAGGGCTCAACAGGAGCAAAAAAAAAAAAGCGGAAAAAATGTATATTTCCTTGGGCGCTTGTGGTTATCCCAAGCATGGTTAATAAGTGTGATGCTTTTCTCTCCATAGCATATTGTTTGTCCACAAAAAATACAAACCATTTTAAAATTGGAAAACTTTGTTTGTATGGTGGAGCACATCTCCCTAACTTCCGGTCCCGATGGGGTGGGAACATTAGTTTGGGAGGTGCTGGCAGAAGATTGGACAGGGTTTTTGGCCAGTTCCCTGACCTCTGCCCTAGCATAGTTATTTGGATGCTTCCATTGCATATGTCTGATCATGGTGTGGTTGCCAAAGGAGTATTTTTTGTTGGGATTCCCCCTTGACAGCTCCTGATGACATATTAAGCAGGTTGCCTTAGGCGCATTTACTTTTTTCTTGTCCTTGGGGATTGAAAAAAACTGCCAGATGATGTGCTCTTTAGGTTTTTAGGTAATATTGTCCTCTCTGACGAATCTCCTCTCCTCCTCCTCCTCCTCCTCCTCCTCTTCTTGACCTCCACCACTGTGAAGTTGTGGTGGTCCTTGTGGTGGTGGTGGTGGTGGTGGTCCAGAAGCTCCAGCAGCTGCAGCTAATGTAGCCATTTTCTACTGAAATAACTGCAGGTCTACCTCTCTCAAAGCACAAAGGTAGAATGAGGAAAAAAGGTGGGGTCTTTCATCATTTGGAAAAGAAAACTGTTCTGAACCAATGAAAAGTGTTATTTTTAGGTCACATGACCTGGCCTTACATCATTAGGAAACCAAAAGTGAAATGAACCAATAAAAAGTTTTATTTTCAGGTCACATGACCCAACGCGCTTACGCTACGCGCCCCGGGGTGCGCAACGGTGCGTGCCCTGGGGCGGGCCCGGGGACATGTACGTCGCGGGCGTCATACGCACCGCGCGGCTACGCGATATGTCACGATGTTGTTTTCGTTCGCGGCAATAGCGTTAACGGGACGCTCCCCGGTACGCTCATCGGGGCGCTTATGGGGGCGCTTACCGGGAAGCGCACCGTGAGCGCTCCATGGCAAAACACAAAAAATAAATAAATAAACATGATCACTATATTAAAAAAAATAGTATTACATAAATATACAATATAGGATTCATTATAAAAAAGTAAAATATTTAATAGCTACAGAAATTAGCTATTAAAAAACCTATGAAATTCACTGAAAAAAACCATAGGTTTCAGAACAGTTATAGTTAGGAATTAGCATTAAAAAAAACTATTAAATTCACTGAAAAAACCATAGGTTTCACGCCAGTTATAGTTACCTGGAAATTTTACTGACATAAAACCATTGAAATTCCCACGTTATAGTTAGTTGGACTCACTATAACTCGCGCGCCCGCAATGCACTGCTGATGATGTCACATATTACATAATTCATGACATGGTTAGTGACATCACTGATGACATCACTGATGACATCTCAAATGACATCACTGATGACATCACTGATGACATCACTGATGACATCATCCAGTGACTGTGTTTCTGTAAAGTTTAAATATGTTTTACATATTCAAGAATGAGTGGGTGTATAAGTGTCTAGATGAAGGATTTAGTTGGTGCATGACTGACTGTATAAGTGAGTGATTAAATGTGTCTTACTGAATGCATGGGTTAGTGACTAAACTGTCTGAATGTGTGCATCAGTATGTCTGTTGTTGTGTAAGCTGCTGCATGTGTTGATCAATAGCTATATGAGTCGCTATATGGTTTATTGATTGGTTGCCCAAGTATTTGTATGTGAGGCTGAGTGTGTGTGTGTGTGGCTGGTAGGTGTGTGACTCTGTGCATAGATGTGTGACCAGTTGATTCACTAGCTGTATGGGTTCTATGTGGAAACAGCTGTATGGGTGGTTGACTGTGTGCATGACTGTGTTTGTGAGTGAATGGATATCTCAGTGCTACTTGTCCAAGTAAGTACATATGTAAAACACAGTGCATGTGAGAGGTGGCATATATAAAAATGACTATACATGAGAGCCAGAGATTGCGTGAGTGGCTGTATGGATCAATGTGTACTTGTATCAGTGATTGTAAAAGAGAGTAAATATGTGTTAGTCTAAGAAAATGGGAGTGTGATTGATTCTTTGCATGACTGACTAGGTGTGAGAATAACTCTGTGGATGAGTGTCAGCGTGTGAGTGTCTGTATAGGTGTATGAGTGGATATCAAAGTGTTCTATTGATGAGTGACTGTATGTATGAGTGATTGTATGTGTGAATGAGTGGATGTTTGTGTAGACCTAGAAATCAGTGAGCGCGTATGTAGTTACTGGTGTTGGTGTGTCAATAATTTCAGGAATGGTATTTTTTATTTAACAGTGGGTGTATTAAATGTTAGATTAGAGTGTGAGGAGGTGTATCGTATTGTCACATGGATGATGTCATCAGTGATGTCATTTGAGATGTCATCAGTGATGTCATTTGAGATGTCATCAGTGATGTCACTAACCATGTCATGAATGATGTAATATGTGACATCATCAGCAGTGCAATGCGGGCGCGCGAGTTACAGTGAGTCCAACTAACTATAACGTGGGAATTTCAATGGTTTTAGGTCAGTAAAATTTCCAGGTAACTATAACTGGTGTGAAACCTATGTTTTTTTCAGTGAATATATATATATATATATATATATATATATATATATATATATATATATATATCCAGGAAAGTCGCCTCTAGAACAGAAACGACGGGAGACTCAGCGGGCAGTACTCAGGTAGGTTTATTAATTCAGAGTGGTGTTGGCATGACGCGTTTCGGAGTCGTCTTCTCCTTCATTAGATGCCTTCATTCCCCCAAACTGGCGCCAAATGCAGTCCCTCATTAATATGCACAATGCATCCTCCCCATTGGTGGTGATCCAGGAACTGCAAGTTCCAGCATCCTTCGTGACGGATGATGGAAAGGGCTGTCAGAGTCCTGAAAATAGTTCTGTGGGGCTGAATAACCGTTCTGTGCTGCCCTACGCCTTCTGCAACCTCCGTTTCGGGCGTATCTGGGAAACACCGTGTCAGTGCTCCGTGTATATATTATTCCATTTGTTGCCCAATTTCGCTGTTCGCTGTTTTGGCACTGCTTACGGCTGTGCGGTATCCCGCGGGCGAGCCACCTGCTCAATATGCTCCACCACTTTCCTTTATGAAAAGCAAAGGGTCGCACCACAGCAAAATTCTTGTAAATTTCAGAGTTTTATTCATTTAAACAAACAAACACCAACGCGTTTCGTTCTATCTTAGAACTTGATCACGGTGCTGCCCTCACAGTACTTCCTGTATTTAACAGTTCATTACCTCATGTAGTCATGTGATTAGTCACTAGGGCATTGTGGTTCCTGTAGTTTAACTCATTTTACCTATAAATCGTGCAAATCAACAGTACTAATCAAAAAGTGCAAATTAAGCCGATATTATCATGAACCCAACTCATGATTTATCGTGCCAAACTCAATAATGTAATTTTATCAAATGTGAACTCACCCAAAAATGTATAAATTCATAATGAAATCATAATGAAACATAATGTAGAGGATAAATCAATTCATAACAATCATGTTCAAATAGCGTTTCACGCTTCTACTATGATTGCCTCCAGTGGCCTTACGGTTTTAGGTTTTTCTGGTTATTAACAAAATTAGCATATCAATCATAATATTTGGCTTTGATTTAAACCTCTTCTTTCCATTTCTCTCAAATAATAAACTTCCTAACTTATAATTTTTAACATTTCTGATATATATTACATAAGAACCTTATGAAAATCAATGATCACAAAGAGAACTGGGATTGTTGTTGCCCACCGATAACATCTATAGAGAGTTCAATGTCGAAAGTTTCAGAATTCATTTACACTATTTACAAATGGATGTGCATCTTCTCACTTTGTTTCAGTCCATGTGGATTCCTTGTCATGAGATTTAGAATGTGTCTCGATTCTTTCATTCGCAGAGATCTTACTCTGTCACTTCACCGTATTGACTTTCTCACTGTGTCTATTCCATAGAAAAATAAACTTTTCCAATTACTGTCATGGTGGTTTTCCATGCGTTTAGCCACGGCGTTGCTTCTGTCTTGATGTATGGTTGCCCTTACTTGTTCTAGGATTCTTTTTTTCAATTCACATTTTGTGCTTCCCACGTATTTTAAATGGCATGGGCACTCGATGACATATATTGTACATTGAGTTTTGCAGGTTATCAGTTCTTTGATCTCCCAAGTTTTTCCGTTAGCGATTATCACATTCTGTACATTTTTAGCTATTTGACAAACCTTGCAGTTATAAAAAAATTTTAAACAGGTACTCTGTAACCATGATTTCTTTTTCTCCCTATTGAAATGACTGTGAGTCAAACGATCTTTTAGATTTGGAGCTCTTCGATATGTTATTTGTGGTGTGTTGCCCACTATTGGTCCAATAGTAGTGTCTAATTTAAGAATCTTCCAGTTTTTCTTAAGAATGTTTTTGATTTGTGGAGACTCTTTTGACAAAGAGGTTATAAATCTGATTGGATCTTGTTCGTATTTTGTGACCTCATCCTCAATGGACTGTAATAGATCCATTCTAGTTTTCTGTTTTGCTTTTTCCCATCCCTTTTTGATGTGGTTTTTTGCATAACCTCTTCTCTCAAATCTTTTAGCCATCATTTCACTTTGTTTTTCCCATTGGGATTCCTCCGAACATATTCTTTACACTCTTATAAATTCTCCAAAAGGAATATTTTCAAATAGACATTTTTGATGAAAACTGCAGGCATGTAAGGTTGAATTTGTTGCTGTTGTTTTTTTTATGTACAGTGGTGTGAATCTGGTTGCTTTCTATATAGATTTCAGTATACAGGAATACTACTTTATTGTCACTCATTTCATATGTGAATTTCAGATTGCTAGATGTATTGTTCAAGATTTCAAAATAATTTTTGAACTCATTTTCAGTTCCTCCCATATCAATAAAACGCAACCAAAGGATTGTTTTATTTACATAGACATCATTTTCTGCTTGCCAGGCCACCTTCTGCTCCCACCAACCCATAGTGAGACTAGCAAAACTGCGGCTAAAAGAAAAACCCATAGCAGTTCCTTTAATTTGGGCGAAGATCACTTCGCCAAAATAAAAAACATTTTGGGTCAAGCTCATCCTCATCATCTCTTCCAACATTTGATTAGGTCTTGTACACTGAATGTTGCGTTCCTGCAAGAAGAAATTGCAAGCTGCAATTCCTATTTCATGGTCAATGTTCGTATACAACGAGATGACGTCCATTGTTATTAATATGTAGGCTGACATCCATGGGATGCCATTTAGGTGTTTCAACATGTCCGTTGTATCTTTAATAAATGATGTTAATTTTGAAATAAAAGGCAGAAGGAAAAAATCCAAATAGCTTGCTATGGGCTCAAACAAAGAACCTTTAGCGGAGACGATTGGGCGTCCCGGGAGTCTGGTTCGATTTTTATGCACTTTTGGTAAAAGATCCATTACTGGTTGTTCCACTGTCAAATATCTCAACTCATCATGGTCTATCAATCCTAAATGCAACCATTCATTCAACTTCTTATCCAGTTCCAATTTCATTGTGATTGTAGGATCTGATAGTAGCTTTTTATAATGCTCCGTGTCTCCGAGCTGTTAATGAGCTTTTTTTTCATATTCCAATTTGTCCCATATGACCACGTTTCCACCTTTATCAGCCATTTTTATTTCAATGGTCTCATCTTGACACAAAGTTGCGAGAGCTTTTCGTTCTTCTGGTTATAAGTTATCCACATAATGTTGTTTCTTCAATTTATAGATATCATGAATCAATTTTATTACCCGGTGGTATTTGTGGATAAAATCGAGATCTCGTTTTTTTTTTACTTAAACCAGCTCCTTTTTGAGTACTTGCCTCATCCAAGCTTATATGTTCCATTTCTTTCTCCAAATACAAATTTGGCAGTGTCATGAAACTTTCTGCATCCTTGGCTGATAGAGTTGAACTTGAAGTGCTAGCTGTTTGTGTTTTTTTGTTGTGGTCTCTCATTTCATTTTCTGTAAAGATTTTTTTTTATTTGATCTTCCTGACATATTTATACAGATCTATTCTTGTTTGTGATATGTCCATGTGTATACTCGGGCAAAAATTCAAACCTTTCTTGAGTAATGACTTTTCGGCGTCTGTTATTTGTCGACATGACAAATTGATGACCGTTAGTTCCTGTGATTCTTCTAGAACATCTTTTTCATCCTCATACTGCGGGTCATTGTGCCCACTCTTTCCTCGCCGCTCGCCTCGTCTTCCTCTTCTTGTCTTTTGGATCTTGATTTCACCCTTCCTCTTCCTCGATTGCTTTGATTTCGCGGCTGAAATCCCCTTGCTTGCTCCCATTGGCACTGTTGGAGGACCAGCCGCATGTCCCCTAAAAAAGACTGTTTTGGTCTATTTTCTTCCTCATTTAAGTCATTTGATGCCAATGAGGACATGCTATCCGAGGTGCTTGTGTTGGTTTGAAAATACTGATGTTGTTTCATGTAATCAAATTTTCAGCATATGTGAAAATTCTTCCTTCGCTGTAATCAATTTTATCGCGTTGGAATTTTGTGCGTTTACGATTTTGAACTGATTCTTCATGTGCCTCTAGTTGTTTTTCTATTTCCATTTTTAATTTTTTCATGTCTGGGGTTAGGTCCAGAGTTGATAATTCTTTCTCAATTTCTGAAACTTGTGTTTTTATTTTCAATAAAGCTATGTCGATGTGCTTGATCAAAATATTCATTAAACCCAAAGATGAGTTGAGGAGGAACTCCCCCCATTCCTGTAGCAAATCGTTACTTGAATCTTAATGGCTTGGCATTAATTGAATCCTCAAGCCTCTTGGCACTCTTTGCACTTCCACGTACTTCTTCAAAGTGGTTACATCCCACCACTTATTTATTTCTTCATTACTCCCATACCAGACCAAGAGCAAATATTCAATGTAACACAGCCACGTTACTGTTTTATTCTGGAATCTTTCATTGCTACTGCTCCACGCCCAATCTTGTTCCCAAAAGTCTGGGATGGGAGTAATGAAGAATCCGGCGAATACTTCAAGATTCTAAACAGTTCAGATTTCAACCTGAAATTTACCTACGATACAAGTGAGACAAAATTAGTATTTCTAGATACAGAAATCTATATTGCCAACAACGAGATACAAACCACATTACATCTTAAGGTAACAGCTACAAATTCAGTGCTACATGCACAAAGTTTCCATCAGGTCATTCTCATTAACAACATTCCATATGGAGAGTTTTTAAGAATTAAGCAAATATGCTCAGATGACAAAGAATGGCAAAAACATCGCAAACAAGGGGAACTAAGATTCAAAAGAAGATCGTACAACCAAGGCTTGATTGACACGGCCCTAAGGAGAACTGAATCTCAAACTAGAACGGAGCTGCTAAAAGCAAAAACCAAAGAAAGTGCAGAAGAAAATCAGATCAGACTAATAACAACGTTCTCTACTGGCAATAAACAAATATTGCACATCCTTCGAAAAAAATGGGCATGTACTACAGATGGACAGCACAGTAGCCAAGATTGTGGGTGATCACCCTAATGTCACCTACAGAAGAGCGAAGAATCTGCGGGATAGACTGGTTCACAGTCATTTTCAACTTCCCAAAAATCCAGAAATCTGGTTAAAACCCAAGGGCTTTTTCAAGTGTTCAGGGTGCAAAGTTTGTGAAATCGCAGTAAAGAAAAAAGAAATTCAGATGGCAAACAAAAAAACATGGAAATTCAATCAGCTAATAAACAGTAAGAGCCAGTTCGCGATCTACATACTCGAGTGCCCATGTTCACTAAAATACGTGGGCAGCACAAAAAATGAACTAAAAAAACGCATCCTTGAGCACGTGAGGGCGACAGTGAACTGCGATCGAAGCAATGCTGTCTCAAAACACATGGAAAAAGAGCACACCAGTAACTGGAAGGAATTAAAATTCTATGCCATAGAAATGGTGGGACCCAATCAACGCGGCGGGGACCGTGAAAGAACTTTAAGACAAAAGGAGTCAAAGCACATCCTGAATTTTAGAACTCTTACCCCCCCATGGTCTGAACCAGGATGAGGAACTACATTATCATCTCTAAAAATCCACACTATGACCATCTATAAATGGACAATGAATATTTTCTTCCCGAATTTCTATTTAATTGTTTTAGTTTCATATTTGTTTATATACTCACCATCACCATTTTTTAAACACACAACACACCGCTACAATGAACTGGTTAAAGATAGTACATATGATTTAGCGAATCGCGCAGTGACTACACATGCCAGGATCACAACACCCACTAGAGGGGAAAAGTAAGAATGACAGTAGGGATTACATAGCTACATTTTTTTTTTAAAAACACGGAGTGATGATGTCAGAACATAACATATATCAATATATTACTAGACCCACTGGAGGGACAGATGTAATCGCACAAAAATGACACATCAACGACGTGTGCAAAAAATACCACTGGAGGGATAGATGTAATGGGAAACGCACATTAATGATACATCAGGGACCTGTGCAAACTATAAAAAAATAACAACATTGAGAATTGGAGTAACATGTACTACATAGACCATAAGGCTTAGCGGTATGTACAGGAAGCAGACATGCTTGATAGCACTTCCTGTTTCACATACACCCTTTTTCAATTGCACTTTATTTAAAACTAACCAACACTTTGCAAAATTATCTCGTGAGAAAGCGGCGTGTGCCGCGAAACGCGTTGAGAAGTGTTGCTGGAGGTAATAAAATACTGGTATGATAAAATAACAACGAGTACCTTTGGAGTATTGTCGTTTTTGAAAAAACGGAGCGGGGGAGTGCGCAGGACCTTTTGTGTATGCACGCAAAAAACGGATTTATTTGAAAGCAGCAAGGCTCTGCTGCACCTGTAACGCACCGCAAGAAGAGCGCTTGGGAATCCTGACAGGGGCCACCTACCTTGGAGATATATATATATATATATATATATATATATATATATATATATATATATATATATATATATGAAATAGTTTGCAGGTTACCCATTTGTACAAGGCCACAGGAAGACTGTTCTGTTACACTTCAATTTTAATGGCAGCAGGCATGCGTGAGACCTCACAGCAATCCCCTTCGATAGAATTCTTAGCCTTTAGCCTGACGCTTTTCAGGAATCCACTTTCCTTTCTTCAGAGGAATAGTTTCTGGCTTTGATGAACTCATTTTCTTGCACACGTGATATTTAAACCCAATACCTGTCCTAGTGGGCGTGGCCGCAACCATGGCTTTCTGGGTGTTGTAGTACACTTTTGCATTTTACCCTTGTGGGTGTCTTCATCATGTCCAAATTCAAACATTGTTTTTTCCGCAGTGGGTAGAAGCGGGATAGTTGTAGTCTCACACTCCGCTTTGTTGCTGTCATAATGTGAAGGCGAGCATCCTCCCGCCTAAGGTGCCAGCCGCTTCCTTCTCCGTGATCAGACCCCTTTTGGGGTTTGAAGAGATCCGCTCTCCGCGATGGGCCTCCGTACACGACCGCAGTCAGACGTCAATATCAAATCGTTTGCAGGTTACCCATTTGTACAGGGCCACAGGAAGACTGTTCTCTTACACTTCAATTTTAATGGCAGCAGGCATGCGTGAGACCTCACAGCAGTCCCCTTCGATAAAATTCTTAGTCTTTAGCCTAATGCGTTTCAGGAATCCACTTTCCTTTCTTCAGAGGCATAGTTTCTGGCTTTGATGAACTAAGTTTCTTGCACACGTGATATTTAAACCCAACACCCACAGGAGACAAACGGGGCAGGAGAAAGCCAAAACCCCAGAGAACGCTGGAGGTAAATCTGAAGAGCCCTGCGAACATCCAAAGAAGAAGGAACAATGGAATCCCACTCCGTAGGTAAATCAGGAAGGATCACCTCCTGCTGTAAATGGAATCTGGAGGAGACCTCAGGCAGAAAAGCCGGGTCAAGCAGCAAAAACAACCCTATATTGTAGGAACTGCAAATTAGGGAATGAGATAAGCAAGGCACCCAGCCTCTGAGCGGAGGTAATGGCCAACAAATAAACCACCTTAGGGTACAACCACAACAAGTCCGCCTCCAACATGAGCTCAAAAGGGTGCAACTGCAGACTCTGCAAAACAGTAGGCAAATCCCAAGAAGGCACAATCACAGGAGAGACCGGATGACGAAGCTGAAAGCTCCGAAGAAGCCGACTTACCAAAGGGGTAACAACCTCCAAGGAAGCCCCCGGACTCTGACAAGCACGAACTGCAACCCATTGAGCGGACAACGTGGAAGGGGAAAGGTCCTTCAAAACTCCATCCCGGAAAAAGTCAAGAACAGAAGCTGGATCCCCAAGCACAGGATCCACACCATGCGGAGAGCACCAAGAGACAAAAGAACCCCAATGTCTACCATAGCACTTAGGGGTTGAAGGGTGACGCGACAGCTGAATGTCACGGGCCACCACAGAAGAACAGCCCAAAGACTCCAACGTCAGCCGCTCAAGAGCCAGGCAATCAGATACAAGTGACGAAGACAAGGCCGAGACAAGAGCGGATACTGAAGGGAGGCAGGACCAAGGGAAGCCGAACAAACCTGTCCCTTGCCAGCTTTATCAGGAGGGGAAACCAAAGGCTGCGAGGCCAAAAAGGGGCAATCAACAGCACAGACACGCTCTCCTCTGAATCTTCTGCAGCACCCTCGGGAGGAGGAGAATAAGAGGGAAGGCACAGAAGGCCTGAAGGCCAAGGAATCGAAAGAGCATCCACCACCCAAGCCTGAGAACACACCACCTCTGAACAAATCCTGCGGAGAAGAGCGTTGTGAGGGGAGGCAAAGAGATCAATCCAGGAAGTCCTGAACCGAAGACAAAGGTCCTGAAACAGAAGAACAGAGAGATGGTACAGAACAGAGGATGGACGGTTGCGGCATAAGGCGTCCGCATGAACATTCAGTTGTCCCAGAATGTACACAGCCCTCCTGGCCAACAGGTGAGATTCTGCCCAGGCGCAAATCATGGAAGCCAGCAGATTCAGAGATGTGCACTTGGTCCCCCCCAGCGGTTCAAGTAACAATGAGCCACCTGATTGACGGATTGAATTAACAGATTTGTCCCGTGGAGATGAACCAGAAAGAAGTACAGCAACTGCCAAATGACCGCCAACATCCACCAGTTCAAGGAACGGACAATGTCCCTCTGAGACCACTGACCCAGGGCCTCCAATGACCCCAAAATGGCTCCCCAACCCCAAAGACTGGCAACTGTAGTCAACAAGAGGGGAGGCGGAAGACGAAAATGCACCCCTTACTCCAGATTGGGAGTGCAAAGCCACCAGTCCAAGTCCCAAACCAGAGCAGGAATGAGAGGAACCAGAGTCTCATAGTCCATCCAGGAGGGGTCCCACCGAGCCAATAGATGAGTCACCAAGGGCTTGAAATGCAGGCGAGCCCAAGGAACCACTGCAGTGGTGGCAGCCATCAACCCCTGGACCCGCAGCCAAACTCTAGCCAGGACAGAGGGGCGACTCACCAGATCCCTCAAGAGAGTCTGAAGGGAAAGGATCCGAACAGGAGGGAGAAACACTGCCCCCTGAGTGGTGTCGAACAGACCCCTGATGAACTGAAGTCTCTGAACAGGAACATTTGAGAATTGGCCAGATTCAACTTCAACCCCAGATCCTGGAACAAAGCCAACGTAGCTTCCACTGCCAGAAGAGCCTTAGGAAAGGAGGAAGCCGAAATCAGCAATCATCGATATAGGGAAACACAGAGAAACCCCGACGTTGCAAAACCCCAACAGGAGGAGCCAATACCTTGGTAAAAGTCCTGGGAGCAGTGGAGAGGCCGAAAGGCAAAACCTGAAACTGGAAATGCATCCCTTACACCGCAAACCTCAGGAACCGCTGACTTGTGGGATAGACAGGAATGTGAACATAGGAATCTTTCAAGTCCAGAGAAGCCAAAAAATTGATGTCCTGGATGAGGGGAATGATGGACTGCAGGGTGACCATCCGAAAATGATCCAACCACATCAACTTGTTCAAAGTCCGGAGATTGAGAATTGGGCAGAAGGAACCATCCGGCTTTGGGACCAGAAACAGATGGGAATAGAACCCCAGACCCCTCTCCTCCACTGGAACTGGCACAATAGCCCCTTTTGTCAACCACATGGTGACGCCAGACAACATGGCAGACTGACTCACGGGGTCTCTTGACAACAGGGTAACCTGAAAGAAGTCCAGAGTGGGAGGACCCCACCTAATGACAGACAAGACCCAATGGTCGAAAACCAGAACTGACCAGCGGGCCAGAAAGAACTGGAGCTGAGCCCCCAACACTGCATAGTTACTTTTGCCCCACACCAGGGGGATGCTGCGGCTGCTGCTGATGTTGTTGTTGAGGTTGTGACGTATAATGGAACGCAGCCCCTCTGACCACGTGGCTGACCACGAAAGGGCTGAGAAGACAATGCCTCCTGAAACCCCTGTTTATGGAAAAAGGATTTCTTTTTAGGCACAGGCTGAAAAGGGATCAACATTTCCTTCTCCTCCGCAGACCGCTGCACCATCGCGATCAAATCATCCCCAAAGAGACGGGGACCCTCAAAAGGCAGCTTATGGACCAAGGCCTTTCTGGGCAGCATCAAGACGCCAAGGCTTGGTCCTTGGAAACCTCCTACCAGCCACCACTGCCTCGGCATCCGAGGAGAAGGCCCATAAAGAATCAAAAGTCACATCCGAGAAGAATTGCGACAAGACCCCCATCTGTGCCAAGATGGAAGTAGGGTGCCCTTGGTCCTGAAAACAGTCAAACAACTTCTCAAAATCCTTGAGAAGGACCTGTGAAGCATAGGCTGCATAAGTGCAAGCACACACCTCAAAATGAGAAGCAGCATAAGAACACTTGAGAGCGGATTCCACCTTCCGCTCTAATGGGTCCACCAGGGAAGCCTCCTCCGAAGACGAAGAGGAAGCCATGGAGGACAAAAGAGAATTGACTTTAGGAACTGGAGTGTTAGACCTGGCATCATTGGCGTGAGTCTCCCTTCCATTTTGACGGATTTCCTCCTCTGTTTTGATATGCTTTTGCTGGATTTATGCTTTGGGAACTGTGCCACTGCTAATCAGTGCCACAGTGCAAGTGCTCCCTATGTTAAATTGATGTACTAATTGGTTATTCCATGATTGGGTTATTTGATTTGTCTGTCAGCCCCTAGTACAGTGCACCATGTGTGTCCAGGGCTTGTAAATCAAATGCTGCTGGTGGGCTTGCAGCACTGGTTGTGCCACCCACAGAAGCAGCTTGTAAAGTGTGTCTCAGGCCTGCCATTGCAAGGCCTATGTGCAGTCTAGCACTGCCATGTCGACTTGACCAAGTGCACCCACTTGCCAGTCCCTAAACCTTCCCTTTGCTTCATATTAGACACCCCTATGGTAGGCCCAAGGGCAGGGTGCATTGTAGGTATAAGGTAGGACATGCTCAGATGTGTGTAGCATGTTCTAATAGTGAATTACAGCCATTTTCGTTTTTCACTATTGAAGGCTACCTGTTCTCATAGGTTAGAATGGGCAATTAGATTATTATATTCTTATAATCCTAACTGACTCAGGGAACGTGGTAGAAATTCGAATTTAGTATGCCTGAACTCAGAATAAAATACATCTTTTAGTAAAGTTGGTTTTAATATTCTGTGTTTGAAAATACCACTTTTAGAAAGTAGGTATTTTCTTGCCTAACTATCTAGGGCTGCCTCTGCTGGGTTGTGTATTCCATGTCTGGGTTTGTGAGTGACAGGACTGGGGGATTCCAGGAGACAGGCTAGGGCAGCCTGGTGGTGAATGGAGAGATCTGCCTCTAGTAGGGAGGGGGGAGTTGCACCTGGGATGTGAATAGGGCTGGAATCATGTCAACAGAGTGCTCCAGAGCTGTATCTTCCCTCCCCTGTGCTGGCTCCACCTCCTGTGGTGTGGCTGATGTCTCTGCCCTGCACAGTGAAAGGAAGAAGAGAGACATGTAAACAAAGTGCTCAGGAACTGGTTTGGACTAGAGAGAACAAAGAATCTTGGGGTATAAATATTGGGACCTTGATCCCAAGAACTTAGATCACTTCTGGAACAATAAACCTTTCTGCCAAGGAGAAGAACCAAGGAAGCTGCAGGAGTTGTACTGCCCCTCTGCCAGTGTGCTGTTTGCTGGGTTGGCCTGCAGTAGTTGCTTCATTGCCAAGGGAAAGGAGAAGGAACTTTGTAAGGACTTTCATCTACAGAATATTCTCCTAGCACTTGAACTGTGCTTGCCTCCTGCTGAAGTCTCAGGGACAAAAGATTTCACCTCCAGCTCCCTGCTGAATTTCCTTGTTGGGAATTCTGACTCCAGTCACTTGCGTGCCGAGGTAAGCTGGAATCGCGACGCATCGAGAAGAAGCGTGTCGCCGCTGAAATCATTGCAACGCCGGAGAAGCGAGCCTTCGTCGCATCTCCCTGGAAGGGTGTGTTCATCTAAGCTGCCTACTGTCGCATCACCGGAGAAGCGTGACGCCATCGAGAGAGTCGCAGTTGCATCACCGGAGAAGCGTGTCGCAGGGCCTATCGCGGCTCCAAAGTACAGAGTTGTTGCAAGGTTGCCAGGGCCTCATCGCCTCATCATCGTATCGCCGCATCAAGGGCGCCATCTTCTCGCATTGCAACCAGAGCATCGCATCAAGGCGCCATCTTTCCCCCCTCAAGGGGCCCGCAGGCCGAGAATCTACGCATCACCTTCACTCCAGTAAGGCTCACGACGAGTGCCCTACTCTGCGCAAGCATTGAGGCAGGACGCAACCGTTCCCCCGGATCACAGAACCGACGCATCTCCCCTTTTGCGAGCCTTTTGTTTACTGTGCCTTACGCATCCAGGTACTTTGTTGAGAACTTTGTCGCATTTACCAACTACTTGAACTAAGCAACTTGAATCATCTTTTAAGTAACCTTAAGTGTAGTATTGTGGATTTTTGTCGTTTGTGGTCTTGTGTTTAAGTCTATATAAAGAATACTTATTTTGATAAAACCTGTGTTGTCTTCACTGTATTACTGTGTATATTCACAAATGCTTAACACACTGCCTCTGAGATGAGCCTGTCTACTCGTGCCAAGCTACCAAGGGGGTGAGCAGGGGTTATCAAGAAGTGTAATCCCCTTATCCTGACTTAGAAGTAAGGGTCCCTATTTGGACAAAGGTGAATACCATTGCCAACTAGAGGCCCCCAGATCTAACACTGAGGATACTGGGTGTCAAAGTCCACCAGGAGATAACGCCTCCCTGAAAGTGAGGAATACCCTGCTTATCAACTTCAAGTAATTCCTTAGCCACAATATCCTTCAGGGCAGCATGAAAGGGAAGGTCATCCACCCCAGAGGAACTATTTTGGGAGTAAAACCCCTTATCAGATAATGATTTAGGGTCAAAACTAAGCACTTCCCGAATATGGACCAGCATGTCCGAGAAAACCTTGCCCTGAACATACTTCCCTTTAGGGGAATTGTCCATGTCCTCATCATCATCTTTAGATTTCTTTACTGCAGGCTCCAGCAGTGCAGACTGGACAGCAGAATAATGAAGTCCTGCAAATCAGCCCTATAAATCTGCAAACCTTCATCCTCCTGCAGCTCCTGGACATTATGCTGCTTGGACAAGGATTTTGCAGGCACCGAAAAGGAAGCCCCCTAACTCATGGCCACCAGCAGGAAGAGCAAATCAACAGGAAGCCCAAAACACACACACACCAGGAAGTGCCCAGCAACTCCCATAAAATACTGCCCCCAATTAACCAAGTCCGGTGTAACAGGAGACTTGGAAATCACAAAGGACAGCCCTGCAGTCGCCGCCCTTCCCAAACCCCCCCCCCCCAGTCACAGAAGAAAGCACCATGGCCGTGGGATCCGGGCGCTGCTGGAAGACCCTAGCGTCGGAATAGTAACCAACATGGAGCAGACCAGCTTTTCGACTGCTGTCGGACAGCAAAAAGAAAACAGGGAGGTGGTGGGTGGGAGGGGCTTATGTGACCTTTGCACTGAATGTTTAAAGCGTTTTGATTGGCTGTTGGAGGCAGGACCTGCCTCGCTTTGTTAGGCCTGGGACGAGGCGAACCCATGAGGGGGTAATGGATGTCTTTCGTATTGTTTTCAAGTGTCCTTTAGCTTTGATTGTGCTTGCTAAGGTTAATGGCTTTGGTAGGCAACGAAGGCATTTTACTCAGATTAGTACTTCTGCACGTTTCTGCAAAGCGTGACCTCGTTTTCAATGGTAAAAACTTAAAGTTGTTTTTATGGGAGAATAATAAGGTCAGTATTGTATTCACGGATATCTTCTCCTCAAGGGGGGTCGTGCTTCCTCCAGGAGAAGATACTCCCACCTGCACATTAAATACGTTTTTGCAGAAAGTAACACGATTCGGTTGTGATTACATTCCATTGACTTTTGTTGAGAAAAAATATATATATATACTTTCCTAAATTTCAAGTATGTTAGCATTTCATGCTCCAACTGGCTGTTTTGGAGTTAGAGCTCTGGTCAGTTGAAATGCCAACTATTTCTTTATTATTTGTTGTTTTACTTGCTATTTTTGGATGAAATGCAAGTTAGACTTTTTAGCTTCCGAATGTATTGTGTTTTGTTTAATTTGACATTACGTTATATTATGTTAGACTTGCTGCATGGGCATGCAATTTTTATTTTGAAGACAGGGTGCCGCCAATCTCTACACACATCAATTGGAGTTTTCTTCCATTGTAGTTCGGGAATCGGCACACATTTTCTTTTGAATTTCTTTGCAGTGTTTAGAGAGCATGTAAAAGCTTTCAATGTGGTTTAAAGATAACTTATGGGTAATGTGCTACAGCTTGTGCTACAGCTAACAGAATTTGGAGGCAACCCGGAGGAACAGAATTCCTGACACCTCTTGACAAAAAGCATTTACAGTGCAATAGGTCTCGCCTTCGCAAAAGTTAGAGCTATTGGCATTGTAAATGCCAAACTTTTTTATTTATGTGTTGGTTTTGAAAACAGATAAATAAATGGCATTGTCATTTACAATGCCAATAGCTTAATCTCTCGCAAATACGAGACCTATTGCAATGCAATAGGTCTCGTATTTTCACAAGTTTGAGCTATTAACATTGCAAATAACAATGCGTTTTACTTATGTTTCAAAAACTAAAACATAAATAAAAGGTCTCTCACGCACTGCTGTCTCTCTTACACACACTGCGGTCTCTCTTACACACACTGCTGTCTCACACTGCTGTCTCTCACGCACTGCTGTCTCTCTTACACACACTGCGGTCTCTCTTACACACACTGCTGTCTCTCTCACACTGCTGTCTCACACTGTGCTCTCCCTAGAATACACACTGCTGTCTCTCACACTGCTGTCTCTTTCATACACACTGCTGTTTCTCAAACACTGCTGTCTTTCTTAGACACAATGCTGTCTCTCACACTGCTGTCTCTCATACACACTGCTGTCTCTCACACTGCAGGTGTGGATTGTGGGATGTGGGTTTCCAGCTCATGTCTGGAGGGTGGGCGCTGCTGCGTTTCATGGCTTTTTTTTTACATACTCCCCAGGACATTAGTGGTAGCTTCAGAAGCTTTTGTTTTGGGGGGAGGAATGTTGGGGGTCAGATCTCAGCCCAAAGCCCCGACCCCTCTTCATGACCTTGTGCCCTCATGCCTCGTAAACGCAATTGCCTTATGTTTTTGTCCCTTCATATGCACATCCCCTATAAGATACTCACCCCCCCAAATCCCCTCCACCCATTGTGAAATGTATCTGCAAGTTGGCATGCCTGGGCAGTAATTTTGTGGCAGTCAATGGATCACTGCAAAAATGCAGCATACAATTCATTCATTTTCTAGTCCACTGCAGGCAGAAAATGGATCATGCAAAAACTGAGATTTTGAACCTTAATCACATTTGCATACCACCGCTAAGAAAAAGAAAATAATTGCCCACGCAAACTGAGCCACACACACACACCGCCATACACACAGAGCCACACACACACAGAGCCACACTCACACACACAGAGCCAAACACGCACACCGACCCACACACATGCAGAGCCACACACACACACACATAGAGCCACACACACAGAGACACACACACAAACAGAGCCACACACACAGAGCCATACACGGAGCCACACACACAGAGCCACACATACACACACACACACACAGCCGCACACACACACACACAGAGCCACACACACAGAGCCGCACACACACACACGCACACAGAGCCTTTGATGCCCTCCCCAGAATCATCAGTATGCGGACTAACAGGGCAGCTGTGCTTCCACTGCAATAAGAACAGTCACCCACTGGTGGCAGCCCTCCTGGTGAGACATGCCTCGCGGGCCGGCACTGACAGCATGGTGGGGAGCAGAGGGAAGGATCTAGCCAAGACTCGCAACCCCCCCTCCGCATACCCGGCCCTGCAAAGAGATGCGGGGGCTCAACTGCATGGTGGGGAGCGGAGGAAGGGATTCAGGCAAGACTCGCTACCCGGCCCCCCACATACCCGGCCCCGTAAAGAGATTGAGGGGGGCTCCACGGAATGGTGGGGAGCGGAGGGAGGAATCCAGATATATGATACACGTAACATCGTACCTACAACAAGTCAGCACTTTGTAATCTTGGCTGCATCATTTAGACAAGTATTTTACAAAGTAAATGCATGCGCTACACAAACATTAATTTCCGATATTTAGGGAATTTGAATATTAAGCAATCTCAGAGCAGTCACAGGCCTGTTTGTGGGTAATTAAGTGCTGGTTCACAATGAGAAGCCACTCATTAAGCCTGTGCTGCACGATTTCTTTCCTCAGTGGCGAGATTACGCTCCTAGTCTAATTAGACCTCGGCGAAATGTAATTCACGCAAAAGTAATCATGTAATTTCACATTATATTATTAAATGAAAGGCCAGAGATTACACCATTACACCTCGCAATTGTCATTTCGTTTGGGTAAACACCCTATGGTACAAGGACGTTAACAAGGTGAGCTAATCCAACGTGAACAGCTGGTGTTTACCGTCACTGGCAACTTGTGCTATTTTTTCCCAGTAAAATGTGTCCTTGAGTCAAACGGATTTAAGGACACATTTCATGATTAAAAAAAACAAGCCAAATAGCAGACCGGCATTTTGCATACTAATGCATAATTCTGGCCATTTCACATAATTTCCCCAAAGAATACTATACGAATTTTGCCCAGGCTTAGTACTGATACCACCCCAAACTATGATTTACCAATAATGGCATCCTTGTTCGAGACGTGGGGATCAGCTAGAAACAGCTAGTCCCTAACAAAGGTCGCAGTACTACAGTCTGGTCACTTCTAATTAACCTGTGTGGAGTACGCTTCAACTAAACCGCTTCTAGGCTCTTGCTCATTCGAAACAGATAAAAAACAGAAGACTAAAAAGATGCGTTTTCATAGGAGGGGAGGCGGGTCTCAAAGAAGAGAGATACCATCTGCGCTGCCCAGCCCTGGTTTAAGAACCGGAAGCCCATGTTGATGGAGTTTACGCACCAGGAACATGTCCCTTACTGGAAAGCTTCTATGGACCCTCCAAAAACTGACCCTCCCACTCTCATAACAGTCCCTCAAAGGAGGTGTGTGGAAAGCAGCCCACAGGTCCCGAGTTCCTTTCACGTCTGGGAGCTTGGCAGAGTTCGGGAGAAGGCGAAGGTGAAAGAGGGCTAGATTCTCACAGGTCCTTTCCATGCAGAGAGAAAGGCACAGCCCGGAGCAGTCAGGCCTCACTCCAAGCTGCCCGCAGACCGGTCCACAGAGGCGGGTGGTTAGTCCTAAGCGCCGAGGCTCGTCAGCAGGCTGAACTAACCACAGCACTTGAGCGAGGCCCTTACCAACCTTGGGCTAAGCCCGGGTGCACTCCCTTCGGACACATGAGGAGGGCGCCTCTCAGATGGACAGCAGCCTCGAGACGAGGGGTAAGGTTGTGCCAAGGGTAGACCCTTCCTAGGAGTGGCAGCTCTCTCTATATAGACGAGTCTTCGGCTTTCTTCCTTGTTGCAAGCCTGAGAACCTCGCCTTGTCCACCAGACCATGAAATGCAAAGGTATTGAGCACAGATGTTTCGAAAAGCAGCCGAGTTGTGGAAACTCACAGAACTCTCTGTTCCGGGACAGGGGGTGGGGGGGTGGTGAGTTCAGTGCAGCGGCCTCGCACCTCCCGCTGCTCACGGTTTAACAGCCCCGCTGAGGCCCGCACTGTCTTTGATTCCTTGCACTGTTTAGCAAGAGACTGGCAGACTCGCAAATCTTACAAGCTAAAGCCTTGCATAGTGGGGGCGATTGTCTGACACGGATTACAGGTGCGGAGTCGTTTAGAGACTTAAACAAAGAAACAAGCTGTCGCCACACCAAAGCAAGCTGTGTTATAAGCTGCACGGCAAAAACAAAGAGGGGGCCGAGAGGAAGAGGCAAAGAAGGGGAGGGAGAGATCGAGCCGGGGCTTATCTTTATGCGGCCATGTGTTTGAAACACATGAGCCCATAAAAATAAGATTACTTTTGCGACGGGAGTAAGTTAAGTGAGCCAGTCCAAGTAGGACAGCTCAAAGAGAGAAAAGAATACGTCAGATAGAGCTCTTTCCCAATGGCTGGCCAGCGTTTACAATAAATGGTGATGCCGGCAAATGGGAAAGAGGGGTGGGGCTTAAAGCCTGTTACTGAAACCTCCTCATAACACTAAATCTCGCCAGCGAGACTGCGCATGTGCGCAGCTCTAGGCTTCGACCTAAAAAGGATCACTAATTGTCAAGTGATGCAATTATAGAGTGGGATAGAGGCCTTTCATTAATCACCGGTGTTTTCCAATGAGCAGCATCATTAAAGTCCTAGAAAATGGACTGAAACAAGCTGAAATCCAGATGACCATTTCCAGCATTGTAAATATGGTAATCAGTCTAAAACCAAGAGGATGAGTATAAAAATATAATATGTGTCATGCAGCAAGATTGCTTGTTGTTGAGGGTGTTTTCTCCAGTAGGCAGTCTCAGCACGAGACCTTGGGGATAAACAACAAGCATTGGCCAAAACCAATAGTTCTCTCCTATGGGAGAGCTACTAGCTTTGTCAATTTCTTTCAGTCTTGTTGAACAGCAGCATGGCACTGCCAACGCTGACTGGGAGAGGCAGTGATCCATTTTCTTAGTATGGTAATATTCTCTGCCTTCACAAAAAAAAACATGTTTAAATATTTTATGTCTGACCTCAAGTTCACTGTTTTGGCCCTGCAAGAAGACCACACAAAAAGGCCATGAAGAGCAGGGAGTTCATTGTCGTTTGCATGTTTGTAGCATCTTGGCAACCGTTGGCAATACTTTCAGCCGCTCTTTTTCCAGCGGGACATGAGAGGGCAAGCAATGAAGAGAGAGTGGGTGTACAGGACCAGACAAGTAGCAATACAGGAGGATGGTAAGGGGCAGGGAAAGCAAATGCTGGAGAGGAAATGAAAGTGAAAACAACGCCAACAAATGGAATCAATGGGTTGGCTGTAAGGCGCCTAAGAAAACAAAATGTCTCGCAAGCAACAGCGCATGCTCTTTATCAAGTAAGACCTAAAGTATGGGATGTTAAGGGCCAGAAAGAGGGCAAACTGTCAGAGGTGATGGGTCTGCCAAACATAACGAAGGGCATAAAACAACTGGCAGTGTACCCAAAACAGTTGTGTCCTGTCTGAGGGGAAATAGTCATTACCTCATAGCCTTTGCAGTGCAGAACCTTTACCATGCAGGGAAGCAATGCTTTTTTTAATAAAATACTTTGTATGTTATTTTAAAAAACATTGGTGGAGGTAAATGGAGGTAAGGGGGACTTTAGGTTTCGTGGTGGGTAGGGGTACATGGAGGTAAGGTTGACTTTAGTGTTTGAGGTGGGTAAAGGTAAAGGGAGTTAACAGTGGCTTTAGGGTTTGGGTGGGTGGAGGTAAAGGAACATGGGGTGACTTGAGGGCACTGGGGTTGGAAGAGGTAAAGGGGAGTGAGGGTGGCTTGATGGCTCAAGGGGGATAGAAGGTGGGTGACTTGATAGTTCAGAGGGTGGGCAGAGGTAAAAGGAGTTGAGGGTGACTTGATTGGATAATATGATATAGTACAGGCTCTCAATGTACAGTATGGTATTGCCTGTCAGTTTATAATACGGTATGGGCAGTTATTGTATGGTACGCTATGGTACGGCCTGTTAGTGTATAGTTTGATAAGATATGGTATGGATTGTCATTATATTATATATTTTTGTATGGCCTTTTATTGTATAGTATGGTATGTTATTGTACACTAAGGTATGTTATGGTATGTTATTGTGTGGTATGTCATGACTATTATTATAGAGTATATTATGGTATGGCATGTGTTGGAGGCATACAACCTAAGAACTGCTAACAGCCCTCATACATATCCATTTAGGCAAGCGTCAATATCAGCAGTTGGTACAATTTAAATCTAAAGTCATCTAAAAAGATGTAACTCAAGTTAGCTTTGCCAAATTGGTTAAGAAAAAGTATGTCATCCAGTCCCTTAGCATGTGTGTCAAGACAAACTTGTGAAGCTGTTCGTTGTTTACTTCTGTTCCAATGCATCATTCCTTCAGCAGGTATTTAGGCCACCAGATTGCACTGCTCCATTGTTTTTTCGATAAGATTACTGTAAAATTAACATTGCACGTTGTTTTTTCCAGGGTTGTGGACCACAAACATTTTTGGTTTCAGAGCAGTAATTTCACCACTGTTTTTTAGGTCGAAGCCTGCGTTGCAGCGCATGCGCTGCTGCAGGCGAGAGTTTTGTAAACAAGAAGGGGCATGAAACCACGCCCCTTCTGCCATTGGCCAGCCTTGCGAAACAGAGGCCTGCCATTGGACAATGCCCCTGTTTTGATGATTTGTCCGCCTGTACTCCCTCCTTTTCAGGACTCCATGACCTGACTTCTGGTGTCACAAGCCGATTTCAAGAAACGTTGCTATGGCAACCAGGACACGGAGTCCTGGAGGGGAGGGATTCGGTAGCTGTTTCCGCCCCCTTTTTTTTGGGTCCGTGCGGGTTTTCTCTCATTGTTGCCTCCTTTTCCTTGCTGGAAGGAGTCATTTGATGGACACTCCTTGTTTTTTCCACGCTAGCTTACGAGCCCTGTGAGGTCGATGCTGCCTAATGGGCCTTTCCTGCAGGGACGGCTTTGATTGTCCCGCTGCTGTAGAGTTTTGCGGTGGAGACTTTCTCGAGCAGGCGAGGGACCCTAAACCAGCAGAGGAGATTCCGCCCACCTACCGGCAGATAGGGGCACTGATACCAGGCAGGTCAGGGCAGATTCAGTGTGGCGTTGTGAATGCTTAAGTATTGGTGATTCTTTCCCACCGGCTCATTCTCTCCGCTGACTGCTTGGCCTGCGTGTGGTGTGTGACACTCTGACGCGCTACCACACCTTCCCCCGCCACAGCAGCCTGCCACGTTCCTCAGGGGATTCCGAACCTGGTGCGGCGTTACTCTCCTCTTCTCCGAGGGCTCAGCATACACGACGGGCACCCTCTTTACTGCCACACGGGGGCTACCGGAGGCCACGCAGGGTCACACGGCGGGTCGCTGAAAACGAGGCAGAGGGAGCGGTGCTTGAGTACCTGTTGCTGCCTGTCTTTTCATTGTGCAGGTAGGGTGTCAGCAGGCGGGGGCTGCCGGCTGGAGCGCTTCTGACCGGGTCTTGCTAGGAGGCTGTGGGAGCGCAGGGGATACCGGTGCTGGCACGTATGTGCTTCATGATTTTTTTACGCGCGCCTCGTGGTGTGCAGGGTCCTGGCTTTCCGTGTTGGCGGTAAGTTTCCCTTCGCACCGGATGGCAGGGTGATGCAGGCGGTGTCTGTCTGGGCTTGCCGGGCTGGTGCTGGCTCAGTCTTCCTGCTGGCAGAGAGCTTTGCTCACAGTGTATGCGGGCTGAAAAGCACCACTCACTAGGCCATTCACCATTGTCTGTCAGGCAGGTGAACAGCATGCCTCATCTCTGGGAGCCAGCCTTCAGTGATCATCAGCTCCCACCGATAGCCCTCCTGCCCTTGCAGACTCGCCCTCCTATTTCCCCCGACTGGTGGCCGTCGATAGCACAGCGTGTGGGGGAAATAATAGAAATGGACTAGTCCTTCACGTTAAGCAATTTTGGCGGCTCATTCCAGCAGGCACGCGGGGCAGACCCGCCTCGTCGCCATTGTGGTGTCTTGGGCCACTAGGCCCACATGCTGGGCAAGTAACCACTCAGACATGGTAGTAGGTACTAGAACTGGGCCCCTTTTATTAACAGGGTCACCTGACTGGTGACGCCTGTGGTGGGTGAATGTTCAGTGGGAGTGAAACACTAGAATGTATCCAGCCGGATACTTCAGTTTTCACCTTCCGAAAGGACACATTTTTTTCGTGGCTAGGTCTGATCTAACCAGCTTGGAGCCCACCAGCAGATATTTGAAAGCTCTAGATTTTTATGAGAATGATGGCACACAGCCTTATGGATTTTTCTGAAAATACTCCCTGGATACATTTCTTGCGACAAACAAAAGGTCACTGGGTTTGACATTGGACTCGCCCTCGTCTTCCTCATTGGTCCGAGAGATGAATGTGCAGGCGAGTTGCGCCTGATGCGGGGACTCAACCTTTTACCGTGATGAAAGGCGTCAACGTGCCCCGCAGCCTTCCACGGTAAAGCTGCCAATTTACGGAAAGGCTTTGGGTGCCTCTGTGGGTGAGAGCGCGAGCTGAGGGGTTATTGAAACGCTACACAACACTTTCCTTTCACATCCTATGGTGACACGCCTGGCTTACCACTAAAGCCACAGTGTAAACCCTGTGAAGAGTGAACATGCTATCCCTGCGTCCGGGGAATTAAAGGCTAAGTACAACAAGCAGTGTTAAAACCAATAGGTCTCACCTACGTGAGGATTTGTTTTTTTCGATGCTTGTGGCTAGGTTGTGCAGCAGCAGAGCTGCAGTGCAGCACCAGCATGGCTAAAAATAAAAATAAAGTATGGCACGAACAAGGATCGCTGCATCATAGCACTTTTAAGGTTGAAATCCACCATACAGTGCAGCTGTCTGGTTTGGTAATGACATCTTGCACACACACACAACCCCCCCCACACACACACACAACCCACACCACCCAACCCCCCACACACACAACCACAACCCCACACACACACACAACCCCACACCACACAACCCCCCCACAACACACAACCCCCCCCACACCACACAACCCCCCACACCACACAACCCCACACACACACACAACCCCAGAGACACCCCCACACACCCCCACCCCCACACACACAACCACACACCCGCAAACCCCCCACACACAGAACCCCACACACCCCCACACACAACCACACACATACCCACACCCACATACACACACCCACACTACCCCCACACACACAACCCCACACATAACCCCACACACACAACCCCCCACACACAGCCACATACACACACAACCCCACACACACACAACCACACACCAGGATAGCAAAGCATAGCATAGCATAGCAAAACAAAATATAGCATAGCATAACAAAACATAGTATAGCATAACAAAACACAACAGAACATTGCACAACAAAACACAATAAAACATAGCTAGGCATAACAAAACAAAGCATAACAAAACAAAGCATAGCATAACAAAACACAACAAAACATAGCATAGCAAAACAAAGCACAGCATAACAAAACAAAACATAGCATAAAAAACATAGTATAGCATAACAAAACACAACAAAACATGGCATAACAAAACAACAAAAAATAGCTAGGCATAACAAAACATAGCATAACAAAACAAAGCACAGCATAGCATAACAAAACACAACATAGCATCACAAAACATAGCATAACAAAACAAAACATAGCATAAGAAAATACAACAAAACATAGCATAGCATAACAAAACATAGCAAAGCATAGTATAACAAACAGAACATATAGCATAGCATAGTATAACAAAAAACAACAAAACATAGCATTGCATAACTAAACATAGCATAACAAAACATAGCATAGAAATACAAAGCTTAGCATAATAAAATACAACAAAACAGCATAGCATAACAAAACATAGCATAGCATAACAAAACATAGCATAACAAATCATAGCATAACAAAACATAGCATAACAAAACGAAGCATAGCATAACAAAACAACAAAACATAGCATAACAAAGCATAGGATAGCAAAACAAAACATAACGTAGCATAACAAAGCATAGGATAGCAAAGCAAAACATAGCATAGCATACAGCATCACTCAGGGGCTCCACAGCATCACTCGGGGCACCACAGCATCACTCGGGGGCACCACAGCATCACTATGCGTTACCACAGCATCACTCGTTCGCCACCACAACATCACTCAGCGCCACCACAGCATCAATCTGTGCAACCATTCAACAACAACTGGTTCAAATATGTTCTCTCAATGTTTCAAGCTTTATTACAAATGTCACAAAAAGGTGTTAATATTTCACTTCTGTTCTTGGATTTTCGTCACAATAAAATACACTGAACATAATCTTCACAAGTTATCTACAAAAGTTTAAGCTACTGCCATTATAAATTACAATAACTTTTATTTAAGTATTAATTATTTAAAAAAAATAAAAGCCATTTTTATTTGTAATATCAATACATGTAAGTCACGTAAATACAACACATATTGCATTACAAATGCTATAGGTGTCACATTTGCTAAAGTTATAACTATTGGCATTGTAAATGACAAAGCTTTTTCGCTATTTTCAAAACCAACACATAAATAAAACATTTGTCATTTACAATACCAATAGCTCAAACTTTCCTAATGCGAGACCTATTGCATTGCAAATGCTTGTATTTTAAGGGTGGAAAGAGCACACCAAAAAGCCAAAGCCCCCCCTCACCCCCTCTTTCCCCTGCGAAACCCACCCGGGCCGTTAGAGGGCAGCAAAGCTTGAAACAACCATCTTGGCCATCAGGATGCGTTAACGTAAGGAAGGGGGAGCAAGAGAGGCTTGTGACACACCTTACGTTACACGGGTGACCTGCATTACGATCGCCACCACAGGGATAAACATAGGCCAACGGAGGGACAAGCATGGTCCACAAAGCAGGCGGCACATAGTTCAGCGTTGGCATGTTAGTGACAAAATTGTCTTTCGGTTTCAGAAGCAACAAAGCAAAGCACAGAATTCATACAACCGTTGGACGACTAAAGGGCAAAAGCCACTTGGAGATAAGAGCAAGGGGGACAACAAGGCAGACAGAAGGGTCCTGGGGCAAATCGAAGGTACGTTAGTGAAAGTGGGCAACAGGGTAACACAGGAGAGGACTCTGGGGCCAAGGTCAACCCAGGCATTTCACGAAATGTACAGCCTCTTAAGTTGATTTCTCTTTCCAGACAAACGAACGAAGTGAGATGCTGAGCGGTATTACTGGCTATATGGTTGCAAGCGCTGGTGAACGAGCAAAGGCAGCAAATTAGAAGTCAACGTGCACATCACCACGCAGAACCAGGCCGGAATGGAGGAGCAAGCTCGCCAGCCCAATTCTCCATGGACGAGACCCCTGATCCTGGAACAGAAACAAGCAAGGCTGCTAAAGCAGTTTTATGGGCCGAATGTATGGCATTGGCACAGGGTCGGGAAGCCAACTGGGCCAACTGGGCCCCCTGCTTCAGAAGCTGCACTGGCTGCCAGTAAAATTTCGAGTCCAGTTCAAATGTCTCTGTGTGGCTCATAAGGCACTCTTTGGGAAAGCCCCGGAGTACATCAAGCAACGTCTGAAAAGGTACATCCCCGGGAGATCCCTGTGCTCAGGAACCACCTCCAACCTGACTCAACCTAGGTTCAAATTAAAGACCAAAGGAGGCAGGGCCCTATCTGTGCTTCTCCCGCAACTGTGGAACGAGCTTCCGTCCACCTTGAAAGAGGAATCGCAGCTCCTACCCTTTAGAAAGAAATTAAAAACTCATCTTTTCAGAAAGGCTTTCCTGGCAGTATAGGAGGTGAAACAACTGAGGTTCCAAGGGCATTAGTGTGTTATGTTTTTTCTGGTAAGCGCTTAGAGACCGGTGGTGATAAGCGCTATACAAATAGTCCCTAACATAACATAACATAACATAACATATGGGCTGTGGCTGAGCAAGGAAACGCAACTTTCTTGGCAACGGGCAACTCTGGGTGACCTCAGGCCTCAGACTCAGGAGTGGCCTCCATGAGCCATGCCTCCCACCCACAAGAGCGGACGGACAGCAAGACCCAGCGGTACGCCAAAACAGAGAACAGCAAGGAAGGAACCTCTCATCCCAATCCCAGCTGTGGTTAGTTCGCCGGAACTCAGCATGGCAAGCCAACAGGTGTCGGCTCAGCTCCCACTGATGCCCAGCACCAGTGACAAGAGAAAACAACTCGGCAGCCAAAAGAAAGCAACGATAAAGGGGCAGTTGGGTAAGATGGTGGACGTGATGCAAGGGTTGATCGCCACGGAAAAAACCCTAAAGGAGCCCAGCGCGCTTGCAAGAAGAAAGAAAGACAACGGGGGCCTAGGCCCTAGCTAGGCTTGGGGACAGGGGGAAGGAACACTGCAAACCAACTCTGAGAAGGAGGACACCCCCATACATGCTAGTGCAGGCAACACAGAAGCTAGTGGCGCAGAAAGGACTGCAACAGGCCAGGGAGGGAGCACAAGCGTAGAGACTGCACAGGTAGTCAACACACCACCAGCACCCATTATATCCGGCAGGACATCATTGGCATGGAGAATACCACTAGCAGCAAAGGAGTAGATTTGGAAGCGGAAATTTATAGGTATCTTCTCATTACTGATGCACAGCAAAGAGGGCACTGACACTACTATGTTGACAGGCAAGGAGGAGGACAGGAAAACTAGGAACATACACAGGTCCAAGCAAACACTAGACAACTGGCTGGAAGCATTTTCAATTCTGTCAACCATAATAATGGAAAAGTTGCCTGAGCAGGGCCCAGTGCTATGCAGCTACAACAGGATCATCCAAGATGAGGGCAAGCTGAATGGTGGGATAGGATAGTTAACATACATTAGGGATTTCAGGCAGAAGACGAAATATCCACATACAATGACATGGGATAGCAAGGACGTTGAGTTATGGATGCAACACATGGGGGCCAGAAATGCAACCACCAGCGGCACTGGCGACATAAAGCTTATGCACCAAGGCAAGGATTTAACAGGGGCAACACATACTATAAGAAGAATTTCTCAGCATGGAGGCAGCCCTTTCGAGGGAGCAGGAGGGGGTTTGGGTACAGGGGCCAGCAAACGCTGAGACATAGCGACGCAATATGCAGACTGTAAAACAATGGCAAATGCACATGGTGAGCAGCTTGCAAGTTTAGTCATGCAAGTGCAAAGTGTGCAGGCACCCACCCAGTATCAGCGTGTGGGAGACGTGGCACAGGGCAAGACAAGCCATGGAGTGCAGGGCCCAGCGCTAAGCAGATGTGACGTCAGTCACTCACAAGCCCCCTCTCCCATCAAGTTAGACATCTTAATGGCACTACTGGCGGAATACCCCTGGCACGACACACGAGAATTACAATGCAATGGTTTCTAAAATGGGTTCACGATACCATGCACAGGCCCACTGGTAGTGCCAACGACAAAAAATCTGAAATCCACTAGGGAACTGCCTTTGGTAGTAGACAGTAAATTTTTGAAGGAATGTCAGTTAGGGAGAGTAGCAAGCCCTTTCGACACAACTCACTGGCAAACTTCATTGTTTCACCACTAGGCGTTATACCCAAGAAGGAACAGGGAAAATTCCACTTGATTCTCCATCTGTCCTCCCCTAAGGGTTCATCCGTGAGTGCCTGTATGGCTGAAGGTACATGTTCAGTGACTATGCAGTAACACAGGTACGCCAGGTAGGACCAGGTGCACTGCTAGCAAAAGCAGATATAGAATCCGCATTCAGGTTACTACCAGTTCACCCCCACAGTTTCCACCTGCTTGGCATGATGTGGCGAGAAAAATTTTATTTTGACAAATGCACGCCCATGGGCTGCTCGGTGTCCTGTTCATACTTCGAAGCCTTCAGCTCCTTCCTCGAATGGGCACTCAAAACCAAGGGCCCCACGGGGAGTGCGATGCACTACCTGGATGACCTCCTATTGGTCGGAAAGGCAGGCACACACGAATGTCAGGAGCCATTTGCGGCCTTTCAGGAGCTCTGCAACGAGTTAGATGTGCTACTGGCACCTGAGAAAACACAAGGTCCCTCCCAAGCCTTCACATTCTTGGGCAAAGAAATTGACACAAAGAAGGGCACGTGTCGGTTGCCACAGGACACGATAGTGACCCTTTGCGCGGAGATCTAAAGCATGCTTGCTAGGGAGAAGGTTACTCTAGGAAACATCCAGAGCTTGTTAGGCAGGCTCAAATTTGCTCTCAGAGTGATCCCAGCAGGTGGACCTTTTGCGTGCAGATTAGCCAGGGCGTCAAGAAGAATCACTTGGTTCGGCTGAACCAGGGGATCAAGAACGTCCTGATCATGTGGCCCGCATTCCTCAGAACCTTCAATGGGCCCCTGATATGGTGAGCCCCATGGGCTACCAACCACCAACTTAGGCTCTTCACGGATGCATCAGGGCGCAAAGGTTTTGGAGCGATACTGGGACTCCACTGGTGCGCAACAAAGTGGCCCAATACCTGGCACAAGAGGGGAATCACAAAGAATGCTGCAGTTCTAGAGCTCTTCCTAATAGTCTTCTGGTCTGACAACATGGTGTTAGTGCATGCAATTAACACCCAGACAGCGAAATGCCCCATCCTGCTAGGCTTGATCAGAGAACTGGTCAAGGCTTGCCTTTACGGCAACATTAACTACCCCGCGCACCATGTGCAGGGCATAAGGAACACTGCAGCTGATGCACATTCTCGTTTCCAGTGGGAGAGGTTCAGATGAGCATGCCCAGAGGCAGAGCGAGTGATAACGCCTTTCCAAGAGGACTAGTGGGGACTGGTACAGTGGACCCCAGACTGATTGCGCTAGGTGAATATGCACCAACGGGTACGAAGAAACCCTATTCAGGGCAGCTTTTGCGCTGGCGTTCTTGGGCGCCCTAGGATGCAGCGAGCTAGTGGCACATTCCAAGGCTCCACAACATTGAAAGCAATGGCAGCACAAGATGTGGAGGTTAGGGAAACACAGTTGCACATCACGGTGAGGAGCTCCAAAACAGATCAGGCAGGCAAAGGCGCTACCATCACCCTGCAGGGCTTAGAGGGGAGCAAGTACTGCCCAGTCGCAATAGTGCAATAGTAGATGGCACACCACTAACTAGATTCCAGTTCAGCAGAATCCTGGTCCAAGCCCTAAAGAAGGCAGGGTACACCAATGGAGCCTACCCTGCGACAGAATAAAGCGCCTTGGTCTTTGGACATCAGACAAATACAAGGATTACATTCGACCTTTGGCAGGGAGGAATTCCCATGGGGGAGCACACCAGTCACCAGGAAAGAAGGGAACTAGTGCGCGTGGGACCCCCGCAGGAAAACCGCCACACCTAAAAGCGACAAAGGTGGCAGTTGAGGGACAATTCTGTAACGATGTTGGAATCGGCAAAAGTACAATAAAGCTGTATAGGTTTTGTATGTGCAGTGACAAATGTAGTTAAAAAAATGATGACAATGCGGCAACAATGTAATGTGAAATCATCATGAGTGCAATATAGAGCTAGAGGTTTCAATGTGCAGTGATAAATAAATGTTTTAAATAGAAAGTGTGATAAATGTGTACCGCAGCACCATGGGGCGCGCTTGAGGGGAGGAGGCCAAGAATTAAAAAGTGCAGGGAACAAGGGTGCAGCACTAAGGAGGAAGCGTTACAGGGGACTTACACCCAGCGTAGCTATCTAAGCACTCCTTTTTATTAAATACAGGTACAAGAGTCTGGGTGATCGCCCACTCCTTCATGGTTAGGGCAGCGAGATGGGCAAGCACGAATGGTGGAGCGGACCTGCTGGTGCACAAGTGATGCGGATCGGCACCCCGGGTATGAAGTCGGCGATGCTAGAACCCAAAATAAGACATACCAGGGTAGCAGGCGAAAAAGGGCCAGCCATACTCTTGATACACTTAGGGTGAAATGACCTCATCACACTGGGAAGGGGTCAGCTACTGCACGACATGAGTGACAATGACTAGATTGGCAGCGGAATTGACCCCTGCGACATAATAAGGTCAGAGATAATACAGAGGGGCGCATGGCAGGGTGCTCGCTCGCACTCAGTGGTAGAAGCCTCAAGGAGAAAGCTAAATGCCGCAATGCAGAAGTTCACGAGGAACTCAGGTTTTGGCTTTGTGAAGCATGGCCCACTATGCACAAGGACACCTGGCTACTTTGCGCTCGATGGAGTGCACCTATTAGACCAGGGCAATGAGGTGTTTGTGAGGAACATTTGGTGGGCCCTCAGAGCATTCGGATGCAGGGCCTGAATACTATAACTACACAGGTGGGGTACTCGGGGTCGCGGTAAGCCACCCTGAGCCTTGGAGGGTGTTAAGCGTGATCTTTATGCAAAAAGGCAAGCAATACCCCATCAGAGGGCATGGGGGGACGCCGATATAAAACTAGATCCTCAGGCGATAGGGGTCCATGAGAAGAACGCAACCCCTTCATCCTGTAAAGGACAGTTGATATCCTGAAAGCTGGGGATTGGCCTTACCTCGGTCCGTGGTGGCACAGGTGCAGAAAACACTTAAAAAAGCATCAGGACGCAGACCCAATACGTAAGATACAGCACTGGTTAAAGAATGAGATGGCAACGCAATGCCCGGTGGCTGAAGAATGTTTCAGGAAGGGTGACAGCGGTTAGTCCTTAAAAGCGCTGTACTCGGATGATCACCAGTAAGCTAACACTACCTGTGTATATATATATATATATGCGCATAACAAGAATGCAAATACACTTGCAAGAGTTTTCCAACAAGAAAAATGTGTTTGGTATGTGTTGTTATTCAGAATGCAACTGCATAACTGTGTTTTGTCCAACTTAGGATCCCTACAACTATATGTGAGAAAACAGGGGGCATGGGGTGGGAATGCCAAATGTCTTTGCCTTAAATAGAGTCCTGTTTCTGTTTATATGTCAACTGTCCCGTGACAATGGAGCATTTGTTCAGTCCTTCTTTTGTGACTTAGAAAGAAAGAATGGACTATATTAAAGACGTCCTTGATATTCTACTAAAATCAAGCTAGCCTTTCATTTCTATTAAATTAATAAAATGAAACCACTTGACCTAGAGGCAAGGATGGGAAGCCACCGGGAGAAAACAAAAGGGCAGAAGAGGGATGACTCGGGTGCAGAAGATACAAGGATTATCTTATGGGTTGGAGGGAAGAGGGTGGAAGCAATGAGGTAAAGGGGCAGCCCAGAGAATCAAACTCACATTTCTTTTGCAGTTTCATACAGCACGAACTGAAAAGAAGGTACTGGAGTGCTTTACCTGAGCACTAGTAACAAACACACAAAGCCACATTAATCTTTTTTGTTTTTTTATAGGCACAGAAAGATTAAGTGATTTGCCCAGAATCACAGGATGTTGAGCCAATGTGGAGACTAGAATCCTTGTTCCCCAGTTCCAAAGTAGGTGGCTCTGGCCAATGCGCCACATCCTTTCCCACTCTGCCTAAAAGTTTTGGACCCAAGAGAGAGAAATGGAAGGGGTGGTAGAAGCTATAACAAGAATTTGGAATGCAATTGGTCTCGCCTTTGGGACCGTATATGTATTTAGCTAAGCAGCACATTAACCTGGGTGCTGAAACATTTACTGTTCTTTAACATGGAGGGAAAGTAAGCACAAACTGCGTGACACGCTGGGTATGTGAACACATGGAGAGAAATACTGCCTTTCAGTGGTAAAGGGTATAGTCCAAAGCTCTGCTTTTAATATAAAATTAGGGCGTTCGGTGGTCATATCATTGAAAAAATATTATTGTCTGCGGGTGCTTGTGGAAGACCATTTCAATGGACTAGAATCTAGAGAATGCTAAAGTTATTCCAGTATTTTACTGACTTCTGCTGGTCATTTTCTATCAAGAAAGTTAAATACGGTCCCTCAGCAGAAAGCAATTCTTGCATTCTACTGACCTCTACTGGCCGTTTTCGGTCAAGACAATTAAATAGAGGCAGTTGAATAAGCAGAAAGTAATTCTGGTATTTTACTGACCTCTACTGGTCGTTTTCTATCAAGACAGTTAAATAGAGGCAGTTGAACAGAAAAAAAAGTCCCTACGCTGAAGCAGACAAGTCCTATGGCTGATCTCCAGAGCCCACAAAGTACAAACACATATAACTGTATACTAAAGTATATACAAGAGTCTCTAATTCTCGACCTAAAAATCAGACAGCTGGAAAGGTAGGTAGGCAACTATTTGTAAAGTAGTCCCTCATGCTTAGCGATGCTTGCCACTTGATTTATTGTGTTAAGTCAATAGCTGAAAGCATCTGGTTAAAAAAAGCCAAAAGCGGGTGAACCCAAAGCCTACTGCAAGGGAATTAAGAACAATAGGTCTGTTTGACAGTTATGCAAACCGGACCAAAAAAGTTAAGACCAGTGTCATTTAGCGCATTAACTTAGTTTTTGTCTCTGTAGGATGACATACCAGCCTAGGGATATGGAGCTTCTAGCTTTGAGAAGACGATTGCTCACATCCCAGTGTTATAAGGGAAGCATCAATTGAAGTGACTTAACTACTGAGGCTCACCCCCCCTTAGACCTGTATACTGTAGTACTCAAGCAAGGAGAAACAATGGAAAACTTAAAAGCCTCAAGCATCAGGCCCTCAAGTTGTGACTGCACCTGCGATTATAGAGAAATGGATAAGCAGGTGGGGGGGATAGAATTGTGAGGTGGTTTTGGAACAGGGTGGCACAGCAAGCGAGACATGAAGTCATAGTGAAACTATTAATCTCTGGTGCTGGATACTTTTATGCCTGCATTGCCATGCGCCCTCTGCGCTTTGGCATCCGTGGCTAACACCATGTTCACCTATGGGTACTGCCATTGCTACCCTCAATCTCAAATTTAGATAAGAGTGTTCCATCCACTATAGATTATCAATCTATCAAGATTTAAGATTGTATCTAAAGGCATATAGTTGAATAATGGAGTTTCACATTTTAAACCTTATACACAGATAGGCTAATGAGGGATGTTCGCCAAATTGCATGCCGATATATATATTTTTTTATTTAAAGAGTTTTGTATAGCGCGAACAAGACCCAAGGGTATCAGAGCGCTTTACATAGCGTGAGGTAGGACGGAGACAAATCTTGTAAAGTAAGGCTATACAAAGTGATATGACATAATTTAAGTATACAACCCTAAAGATAAAGAAAAACAAAATATACGGTAAACACAATATATACAGTGTATGAGATTAGATTTATGATATAACTATCTCTATATTGCGATTTCCTAATTGCAGAAAGATTTTTAAGTGACCTTTCCAATGTGTTCTATATTCTTAACATTCTAGTTCCAGGATTAGTACAGTACCGGTCGAGGCTATCTTCCAAAAAATTAGTAGGTCTATACAAACGGGCTAACATAGTATGAGCAGCGACATGAGGTAGATATGGGATACATCCCAGTGTAAGGATTTTAGTTCACTTATCCTGTAAATTCCATCTTCTGCATCCCTTCTCCATCCGATTTCTAGTCTTCATTGAGGGTGGGTCCTAAACCTGGAAAGAGGACACTCAATGTCGCTTTGAAAATGGTCTTGTCCTTAATCCTAACAATGGCACTTAAATGTAATCCTCCAGGCAGCATAATGCTGAGCCAAGATTCGAGGGGAATCGTTATGTTTATACTAGACTCGACATTAAAAGGAGCTCTCAAAAATACTGTAATTTAAGAATCCCAAATTAGGCTTTCTGTCAGGTCCATGGACTCATTTGTTACTCACAAATGTCAGCCCTTCAATCAGCTCTCCATCGAATTCCGAACAAAAAAAGGTACATTTTTGGGAGTCTGTTTTTGGTGCATCAGGCCATAAATCAATAGGGTCCACTGTCAGTCTAACTAACATGTATTCTTCACCTCTTCCTACTTCCTTGTAATTTAAGATTAGCAAGTGGTTCCTAGGTTTTGTAAGGCTTCGGTCTGTGAGGCAGGGCTTTTCACATCTTGAAATTCTCTACCTTGGTGTCTTAGAAACGTACACGATTACCTCACTTTTGACAGGGCTCTGAAGACCTGGATTTTCAAGCCTTGCGTATACGTTTGGCCACTAATCGAACCAGTGTATCTCTTAGGTCAGTGGCAGCCAATCTCACAGGGAACAGCATGCCCCCATTATTTTCATCAAACAATCCCCACTTTACAGTGCAAACAAGATTATATCTCTAAGACTGTTTGTGGACAGGAGGAGTTTGAGAGGAAGGTGAAGCGCTCTGTAAACAATTTATTTTAAAATGTGGCTTATTGCTAATTTAGGGGTCCCATAAGACAATCTAGCTGCTATACACAAAGACATGGTGTTGGACATGGCCCTTCTTAGGGTATTTCCCTTAAACGGTTTGTTTTTCTCTCCTGGTTTTTGCTGATTCTCTTTTCGTGGCATTAGGACTTTGGCACTTTTCCTCTGTAAGGCAGTGTGAAAGCATGCACGCCATTCCTACATATGCTAGGAAGTGATGCTTACATGATTGGTTTAGGTGCTGTACCTGTGAGTACTCTGTAAAGAGGTATACCACATACCCAGGACAGGTGCTACACTGGTTATCAATCAATCAATATGGACACTTATAAAGCGCACTACATACCCGTGAGGGTCTCAAGGCACTGTGGGGAGGGGAGTGGGGGAGAGGATGAGGTGCTGCTACTGGTCGAAGAGCCAGGTCTTGAGGAGTCTTCTGAAGGCCAGTAGGTCTGGGGTCTGCCGTAGGTTGGTGGGGAGGGTGTTCCAGGTCTTGCTGGCAAGGTAGGAGAAGGATATGCCGCCGGCGATCGTTCTTCGGATCCGGGGACTGTGGCGAGGGCGAGGCTGGCAGAGAAGAGCTGGCGGGTGGGTGTGTGGAATCTGAGTTGTCTGTTGAGGTATGCTGGGCCGGTGTTGTGTAGAGCTTTGTGTGCGTGGATGAAGAGCTTGAAGGTTATCCTCTGGTTGACGAGGAGCCAGTGCAAGTCTCTCAGGTGGGATGTGATGTGGCTGCAGCGGGGGATGTCGAGGATCAGGCGTGCCGAGGCGTTCTGGATGCATTGCAGTCGTCACAGGGCCTTGGCCGACGTTCCTGCGTAGAGGGCGTTTCCGTAGTCCAGCCTGCTGGTGACGAGGGCCTGGGTGACTTTTCTTCTAGTTTGGGTGGGAACCCACTTGAAGTTCCTGCAGAGTATTCGGAGGGTGTTGAAGCAGGGGGAGGAGACGGCGTTGACCTGCTTAGTCATGGAGAGGGTGGAGTCGAGGATGACCCCTAGGTTGCATGCATGGTCGGTGGGTGTCGGGGCTGTTCCTAGTGTTGTCCGCCACCAGGCATTGTCCCAGGCTGAAGGAGTGGAGCCGAGGATGAGGACCTCCGTCTTGTCAGAGTTCAGCTTCAGTTGGCTGTTCCACATCCATTCGGCGACGGCCTTCATTCCTTCATGGAGGTTGGTTTTGGCAGTGTGAGGGTCTCTGGTGAGGGAGAGGATCAGCTGGGTGTCGTCAGCATAGGAGATGATGTTGAGGTCGTGCTGTCGGGCGACGTGGGCGAGGGGTGCCTTGTAGATGTTAAACAGCGTCGGGCTGAGGGAAGAGCCCTGGGGTACGCCGCAGATGATCTCGGTGGCCTTGGAGCGAAAGGGGGGAGGCGGACGCTCGGAGTTCTGCCAGAGAGAAAGGATGTGGTCCAGTCCAGGTCCTTCTCTTGGATCCCGGCGTCGTGTAGGCGTGTTCTTAGTGTGCGGTGGAAGACCGTGTCGGAGGCGGCTGACAGATCCAGGAGGATGAGGACTGTTGTTTCTCCGTTGTCAAGCAGGGTCCGGATGTTGTCGGTGTCAGCAATGAGGGCGGTTTCAGTGCTATGGTTGCTGCAGAACCCGGACTGGGATGGGTCCAGGATGCTGTTCTCCTCGAGGTAGCGGATGTTGAGGATGCATCTGAGGTAGTTGGGTTCTTTGGTTGGCGGTTTGGTGGGCCGGATGCTGGTGAAGCTGCTGTTCCGGCAGGTGAAGGGTCCTTGGGTGCGCTTCAGGGTGACCTGGTAGTAGGTGTGTTCTTGTCGGGGTTGAGTGCGTGGAAGTTGCTGGGCGTTGTGTTCGCGAGGGCCAGGGGTTCGGGTGTTGGGCGCGGTCCAGGCGGCATGGGCACAGACAGGCTTGCCTTAGCCACGCCTTTGGCGTGCCCGCTGCGTGTCGCCATAAGGAGGGCAGGTGGGAGGGAGGAGCGGCTGGGAGGGGGGGGGGAGGACGAATGGGCGAGCGGGGGGCGGGGCTGGAGGGGACGCAGCGACGGGAGAGTGGGAGAAAGGGATGCCGAGGGAAACAGAGGCAAAAAGGGCACAGAAGTGACCAGGGGAGAAGCAGTCACAGAAACAGATAAGCAGAGTGCAAAAGTACAATTAGGTGAAAAATGGTCACAGAATGCAATGAGTACAAGAAACAAAATGCAGTGAAATCACGGTGCGGATAAGCAGAGTGCAAAAAGTACAATAAGGTGAAAAGCAGTCACAGAATACAATGAATACAAGAACAAAAAAGCAGTGAAATCACCGGGCAAACCTACGGCCTCGATCACGCAGCAGCAGCTGGGCTAGGGGCATGGGCACAGTCAGGTGAAGCTGTGCAGCGTGGGGAGCTACCTGCCTGGGAGCCGTATGTCCTTCCAATCTGATCCTTTAAACAAATGGATCAGCCGCGTTTAGGGACATCTGGTACCCCTCCATGGTAGGAAGACCTTCCATACCGTGATATTATGTGCTTCATTCAGGGTGCTTTGAAACCCCTTCATAGTTTTACATCACGGATTGTGATTTAAAAAAATGAATTGTTTGTAATGCTCATGTGAGATTCTTTGTGTGTTTATAATTGTCTTATGGGTTCTTAAACAATAGCAGATTTACAACATTTGTACATCCTGTATATGGTTGAATGTGGTAGATTGACTCTCTGAGTTGCAATCCAAGAGAAATCTTAGTTTATACATTCCCCAGACACAGCCGTAAACATTGGGCATGCAACTTGAATGACAGGTCTCTGCCATTTGAGGACTGGGATGGATAGATCAGGGGGGAGAGGTTTTGACAATTGGCCTCTGGGAGCCAGATCATGGCCCCAATAAATATTAAGATCTGCATTTCCAGGCCTCATGGTAGATAGACTGAAATTTAGGGGATACATCTGTGGTTCAAATGGAAACCCTCTGAACCACCCTCAACTTTAAAGGCATGCTATAGTAGAACTACTGACACTTTACTTTAGCAGGGCAGAGATACGCTTGTGGGGAGGTGGGACCAGACATCCTGGACTGTGTGCTGCACACTGCCAGAGGAACCTATTGTGCACAAGGAGGAGACTGCGATTGAAAGGACTGTATGCCCTGCCTGAATAGTGGCTGGCCTGGGCTGACTACCTGCTGCTGTGTGGCATCCTGAAATGTGCTCTCCAAGGGATTGGTGGCTTGACTCCTGTTCTTTGTGGAAGTCTCAGGGACATCAAAGACTTCCCATGAGGGAACTACACCATCTACATGTTTCACCTGGAGAGGGGTGCCCTCTCAAGTCCCTACATTGTCTGATGAATCCTGAATGGGAGTATTGTATCTGGAGACCGCATTGCCTTTTGTGAAGTCCCCAAACTGTGCCCCCATCTAAGGAGTGTGTCCTCTGCGTCGTGGGGCCTGAATATGCACAAGCATCTCGTTGGTGGTGGGCAGACTCTCCGGTTGTGATACTCAGCGTGGCCTGCTTCGTCGTCCATACCGCATCTCCCTCGTGCAACTCACCGACTGAATGCTGATTGCATTCTGTGTTCGAGTCACAGGTTGCGACCCTCAGAGAGAGAGCGAATCTGTACTAGTGCCCCATTCTACCTTGTCTGGTACTACTGGACATCCGACTGTGTGTGTGGGACCGGATTGTCTGGTGCTACTGATACCATTGTGCACCAGACGTTGTGCCGCATTCCATTGAGGTACGGCGAAACTGAGCCTAGGTTGATTGGGACTGGATTGTCCAATGTGACTGGTATTATCGTGCACCAGACGTTGGGCATTATTTCCAGGGAGGCATGGTGAATCCGACTCAAGGTTCATTTTGCCCGGATTGTCTGGTGTGACTCGGATCAACTCGCACCAGACATTGTGTATATCTTAGGTGTGACCACAGCTGAACCCCCCCCCCCGCCCCATTCACCAACTGTTCCACCTTGCCCTCAGTGCAGTGAATCAACTGCAACTCACTCAGCCCGATGACTTCATGTTGCCAGGTAATATCGCTCAGATCGGGCCTGGGTGGTGAGAGTAAGTGACTGGGCTGAGGAAGACTTCCGAGATTGATCGGAAGCAGGTTGAGAGACTGCATGAGCCCCCTGTGAGCTGGTGCTGGAAGGTAAATTGATGAACCTCTTGATTGAACTGGGCCAGCCTCTAGCTGTTTCTGCTCCGTATAAAGTGGGTGAAGTTCCCAAGTGGAGGCCAACCCCCCTATTTGTTGACTGTTGCCTGGTCACCCCGACAGTTACTCCAGCAATCTCCCCTGTGCCCCTGATTAAGTGTGACTCTGACCGTGAACCGGTATACTAAGGGGTGTTTTTTTTTACTCTAACCTGTGAGCAGAGTAGTGGAAGGGTAACTGAGAGGTGTATGAAGGATTGTGCCACTGGGTCTGCATTCATTTTATCAACTGACTACGGGTGGGAGATTAACTTCGCTCCGTCCTGCTGGGAACGCGGATTGGCAAAAAACTGATTCTGTGGCGTGACTGAGTTTGCCCCAATCGTCCACCCCTAGTTTTGTATGTGCATCTTTGTCGGTATATCTTTGTGCGTTTGTGTCTGTTTCTGGAAGTGTACGTTATGTCTTTTTGCCTAGATTAAAATCGGTCTAGAAGCACAACATGTTTGGCTTGAAAAATGTGTTCACTTTTGTCCAAAGTGGCAAGAGAGAGGGCGGCTTGCAAGAATATATGCCTGCAGGGTGCTGACAGCCTGCACCAGTCAGGTTTGACACTCTGGTTCCCACCAGAAATGAGAAGCGAAGTCATGCTTGCGCCAAGATGTTGGTTTAAAGATTTGCTCTAGGCCAGTCAAAAACACGCACTGAGTACCAGCCTGAGAAATGTGTCTACCATATACTGCACCCAAGTAGTGGCACTTGAGTCGCAGTCCCTTCGTAAATCACTGCACTATCGCCACTTCATCACAAACTGAAGAGTTGAGGCTTTGATTATTGTTGTGACTCTAAATAGCTCGACAGTGGACTGTCCAGCTGTCAGACAGCAGAGCTGAAATGTCAAGCTCCGTGTGCCTACATCGTTCTGTACTTACTCGTTGCTATGAGAGACACCCCTGTATCACTCATTTTGACTGGCCCCTGTATCTCACAAGAATAGATAGACCATGTAAAGTGATGACAGCTGAGTTGTAGAAAGAGGAAACAAACTTATTCGGTAATGTGGTGACATCATTGATTATTGTTGAAAACAGACTAAAATCTACGCATGGGTACACTGCCTGCATTCATAAAGGAAAAAGTTTTCAAAATTTACCCAGAATCCGGAAGCTGGTGATGGTCACCGGAGAGATTCTTAGAAAACATAGCTCTGCCTTGCGAGGCTATGGGAGGAGTGTCGACTCGATGGAAGGGCGAGGCGCTAGCTTCTGAAGGCCCTGCACTACTGCTGATGTGTCCGCTACTAGTGGAGAAGTGATGTCAGGCTCCTGTAAATGGAGCATCTGACCCTTTACCCTTGCCTAAGATGTGCCACCCCCCGCCCCCGGTAACATATGGAAGTCTTGGCGCGCCAGTTCCGGCTCCCAGCACACGGGCCAGGCAGTAACTGCAATAGTGCCCACACGGCCATGCGCTCCCCCCGCTTGCAATACACAATTACATTTTACATTTCCCAAGAGAAACTCAGGAGACATATTTATGGGAAAGAACTGTCGCAGGTTTATTTCATACAACACAAGTATGGTATGACGTTCGTTATGGTGAGTCATCTTACAGGCGATCCAAAGCAGGCAGCCCTTCGCTGTCCCGCTTGCCTAATGAGCCCTCTTGCACGGCGAGATGATGCTCTGACGGAGCCTTCATTCCACTTTGTTGCGCTCCCGCCCCGTCCCCCCTGTCAGGATGGGGCGATGGGGCCACCCCCGGTCGGTTCAGGCCCCCCGACCGCCCGAAGGACTAACGGGGCGCCGTCGCGGTTTCCCGGCACCTCCTTCGGCTCCAGGTCCTTGGCTCAGGCACCCTTACTGTGCCAGGCAGAGGTACCCTTACTGTGCCATTCTGCCGCAGAGGTACCGTTACTGTCCGTCTGCTTCCAGATCGCCCTGTGACTCCGCCTGCAACACAAAACTAGACCATTATATTATTCATACAATCGCACCGCCGCTCTGTCGCTGGGTCAGGGTTCAGGGAGGGAGCTGCGTAGAGCCGGGGGAGCCAACGGACAGGAAAGAGGCCGAGCACTGGCCCACGGCACATAAATACCAGGGGGGAGGCGCCCCTCCTCCCATTAGAGACCTCCCCTTGGTGAATACTGTAGGAGGGCGCCAGGAGGGCGTTGCCGCGATGTGTTCGCGCGTCGTGTGGGACTAGGGCGCTGCCCCGCCCATGCTCCCCTGCGGGTCGCGTGGACAGCAGCATAGTGCCCACACCGCCATGCGCTCCCCCCGCTTGCAATACACAATTACATTTTACATTTCCCAACAGAAACTCAGGAGACATATTTATGGGAAAGAACTGTCGCAGGTTTATTTCATACAACACAAGTATGGTATGAGGTTCGTTATGGTGAGTCATCTTACAGGCGATCCAAAGCAGGCAGCCCCTCGCTGTCCCGCTTGCCTAATGAGCCCTCTTGCACGGCGAGATGTTGCTCTAACGGTGCCTTCATTCCACTTTGTTACGCTCCCGCCCTGTCCCCCCTGTCAGGACGGGGCGATGGGGCCACCCCCGGTCGGTTCAGGCCCCCCGACCGCCCGAAGGACTAACGGGGCGCCGTCGCGGTTTCCCGGAACCTCCTTCGGCTCCAGGTCCTTGGCTCAGGCACCCTTACTGTGCCAGGCAGAGGTACCCTTACTGTGCCATTCTGCCGCAGAGGTACCCTTACTGTCCGTCTGCTTCCAGATCGCCCTGTACTCCGCCACAGCTCTGGAGGAGGCCCTCGTCGATGACAGAGCCCCCCACCAAACCTGCTACTTACAGCCTGCCGCTGACAAAGCCTCTTGTACGTCTAGGAGGAAAACTTCCATACCCAACCCCGACAAGTGCACCCCATCACTCTCGTGAAAACCATCTGTTCTTTCTTGTATGAGTGCGTGCCTGATAAAGCCTCTTGTACGTCTAGGAGGAAAACATCCATACCCAACCCAGACAAGTGCACCCCATCGTTCTCGTAATAACCATCTGTTCTTTCTTGTATGAGTGCGTGCCTGATAAACCCCAGCCCCCTTTTCTCCATGAACTTCTGCATGGACCTGTTGACTCTCCTGCGGGACTGTTCTATTGCCACCTGTGATCGTGCGCCCCTCCATGCTTAGCGGGGGACAATTTCAGACCAGATTAATTCAGTAGCTCCTAGCTTTTTTGTTATGGCGGCCACGCCCTTCTGCATGGCCTGAATCAGGGCCCTCCTCCCTACCACAGCCAGATCGTTCCCACCTAAGTGTATAATGGGAATATTGGGAGGACCGGCCTGTGCTACCAGGCATAGTTCAAGCTTCTTTTCCAGCTGGCCCCATCTCATACCCGGGAAACCCAGCCACCGAATTTGTGTCCTTGCAAAAGCCAAATTCCATTTTTTGGAAATCGCCCATCGTTCCAGCCTGGGAACGTAAGAATGGCCCATCACCCACACGCAACAGTCCGCTGCAAAGAGACAAGGCAATAATTACCACCCCGCTACAGGAGAGAGAGGACCAGAAACCGTTCAACTTATTTTGTTTATTGGGGACACGCTGGTACATAATACTTGTACTTAGTGAACACTGCACACTTCACTCGAGAAAGACATGATGAGACAAACATATACATAACACTTAACGTGCGCACTGCAAATTCCCTAAATAACCCAAAAGTGTCTTTTCACAGCAACCTACGACCTTTAATACTCATAACTTTCATAAAATGGTAGTGCTCTGCAACATTTTCACGGGCGGATGTACCGCCGGTAACAAGAGGATGACCACCTCCCTACCCTTTTGATACCTTCCTCACCCAACCCTGTATTGAATGCTGCTGTGGCTGCCCCTATCCTGAATGAATGGCTGGAGAATTTCTGGCCAGTCCCTGCCAAACCTGCCTTGGCCAAGGCCGCAGCCAACACGCGTTCGAACTGGAATTTGGTCAGTGGTGACCCATCGGCATGGATTAAGAAGTGACCTGCCAACAGGGGCCTGATATTCAGGTATTCCCTGACAGTGGCGACCGGGCAGTACCTGGGGTCATCTAATACTTGCAATGAGATCGACGCCCCCTTCCCCTCTTGGTCCGTCTTGGATTTCCGGACCCACAGGACCCGGGAGTCCCACGCACATACGTCCAGGGCTCTTCCTGATCTGTCTGATTTGGCCACTAGCTCGCTGGCTCTAAAGGCACCGAAGAATGCTAGGCAGAAGGCTGTTGTGAAAAGCTGAGCCTCAAACGCTGAATTGGTCACGGATGGTACAATATCCATCATGCGTTGTAAAGCGGGGAAGTTGATCCCCGCCCTCTTGTCAGGGGACCCAACCTCTTCACGGGCCCACCCCTTCAATGCCTCCCTGATCCTGAAGGCACTTGTGGAATCGTCTCCCCCGCTAAGCTTCGTCTCGTGTCTAAATGCAGCCAAGTGCCACACACCCACAAATGTGCCTTGCCTGCCATACCCTTCGCCTACCCCCAAATAATTGGGGTCTAGATACTTCAGGGGTTGTTAGTATTTTTTGTTACCCTGATTGAAATTTACTCTCAGAAAATCGCTTTCTGGCTACCTTGTTCAAGAAAGCAAAGTGATGGCATTATGCAAGTCATCCTGTAGGCAGAATTATTTACTTGCCGCGTGAGCACAGTAGCTGTAATAATATGACAATGAATGTCCTGGCAATCACTGCAAGATCACTATGGTGCTAGCAGGATATTGGTAAACACGGCTCTGGGCGCAATAGGTGGGCACAGTTTCTACAGTCGTGATAGTGCAACATGCTTATGGTTACCCCACTTCCTGTGGACGCCTATCGAACTGATTGAGCACAATTGGACCTCACCCACTGTTAAGAATATCGCAGTGAAAAGCACATCATGTAGCCTGCGGATGACTACTCCGTATATTGTAGCTTGTTACTTGCAGCTCACAACCGGGATCCTTCTGATCTGCCACTGTGGACTATGAAGGATATGGGACTCTGTACCTTGTAACCCCCGCTGTCCCATGTAACCCATCAAGCATACTTTTCTTTACCCACTTGCACGATGTATTGTCCATGTGATGCGCATGATACCTAAAGCGCTCCACCATCCTGCATTGGGATGCGTGGTGCTATAAAGAATGCATTAGCGCTCCTTCATTTGATATTTTACTGCTTTAATTACCTGCTTACGCAATGTATTGTCCATGTATGATGTGCATGCTACCTAAAAGCGTTGGTCCATCCTGCATTGGGAAGAATAGTGCTATAAAAGAAATAAAATAGTGCTAATCAATCGTTATTTGGGTAAGTACAGGGCGGACAAGACATCTGGCAATCTTACAGTGCCTGCACTTATATATAGGGTGAACAAAGTCAAAGGCATGCCTCTCTTAAGTACCTGTGGAGTGCTTGCCATTATTGCCGTGTTCTCCATGTACCTGTGTTTAGTACTCTTTGGTACATGCACACGCCACTTTTCTCTTGCCACTCACTGTTTGCTACTTCTCACAAGTTGTTTGCCTTTGATACTTGCACAAGTGCCACCATTGCCTACGTAAAGTTTGTTCTTGCCTGGGTGTCTAGCATGTATTGCAGTATTTTACCTCTAATTGTACTTTGTTTTCCCATGTAACCTGCACACTTGTCATTATTGCCGTGTTCTCCATGTACCTGTGTTTAGTACTCTTTGGTACATGCACACGCCACTTTTCTCTTGCCACTCACTGTTTGCTACTTCTCACAAGTTGTTTGCCTTTGATACTTGCACAAGTGCCACCATTGCCTACGTAAAGTTTTTTCTTGCCTGGGTGCTAGCATGTATTGCAGTATTTTACCTTTAATTGTACTTTGTTTTCCCATGTAACCTGCACACTTGTCACTTTTTCCTCCTGTAATGCACGGTTTGCTACCTCATGTATTTGGTTTACTCACCATTGTCACTTTTACCTCATGTGACTTGTCGTCTGCTTTTGTAAGTTTTTTACCTGTCATTTTCAGTACCTATTGTGAAGCGCTCTCCCGCCTCCGGGTAAAGTCCGCGCTGTATAAAAACGCATTAAAAGTTGACCTCAAGCAAATGAAGGAACGCCCCACTCAGGATGACGTGTTTGCCGACCATGCCTGGCATGATTGATTTTACAGTGAGGGCCAGGAAGGTGGCTGTGCTCCTGCTGGTGTACTTGGTGTTCAGAATCCCAACTCTCATAGATGAAATATTGTGTGCTAAAACAAATTCCTTCTCTGTAAGGGGCTGTCCTGCGCCTCCAACGTTAGTCTGAATCATGATGCACCTGCTATAGTAAACATTCTCATTTAACATGATCCCTGTGGTGAGCTTCCTTGGAAACAACGCTGGTCATACATGGTGCTGTTTCAGTGTTTTAAAACGCCGTTTGGTATGCCTATTTCCAAAATTATTTGGCCATTTGCTTTTGACACTCGATCAGTTTCGGACTATATCACTTGAACGGTGCAGACTGAACAATGATTGCAGAATATACATTTTGTTAGTTCTATTTTATCGAGTGTGAGAATGCACTTCGCGTCCGCTCTATTTTCAGGATTCAATAACTTCGTCGGCCGAGGCTGAGAGCATCTCGTGCCTCTGCCTCGTGGTTGTTTTGACCAGGCCCAGCTGCGAATGAGATGGTTTACGTAATGGTGGCTACCCAGCAATTAGCTTTGGAAGTTGATGCTCATTGTTTGCAGTTCAGGCAGAACCGAGCAGCGCAACTGTACAAACCCAATATGAATCTGCTGCGGAAAACAGTGGGGTAGTCCTCATCCAAAATGAGTATACTAGCAACTAAATCAGATTGTGTTGACGAACGTCTGCTCCCGTTGATTAACCCAATCACCCTATTACTCGCACCCATGCATTGCCTGCTGCTCTACTCCTTAATCCTATGCAGCTGCAGTCCTTACGATGTGATCCCGGGTGCGATCTGAAAACAACACCGAATTACTCATTGTGTATACTGTACTTCGAGGTTCAACTGTCTCGCCGCTCTAGCGTGCAAAAGAGTTATTGCATTCCAAATTGAAATTAGTTTTCTTTTATCCTCCCAGCATAGCCGGGGCTACGTATTACTTAAATGGGCCACCGCTCGTTACCTGAAAGCAGCGTCGTCATCCCGTCTCGCTCGTTAGCCTGAAAGCTACCCTTCCCTGGCCAGGAACTATCTTTTAAGTGAGCCACCGCGCGACCCACGTGCTCAGGAGTATGTTACAATCACTGATGCCGGTAACTTTAAAGGCGACTTCTTAAAATCTATCTGAGGGCATGAAAACCTCGTGAGGCAGCGCCCATTTGGCAATGAAACTGGAACAGCAGAAAACTATGCATACCGAAGGGCAACATGTGGGGAGATTACTTACTCTTTAGACTTGATCAGTACACGGTGAAAGGTAAGCCCACCATGTAAACTGTTTTGTTTTATATAGCGCAAAGTCGACCCCAAGGTATCAAAGCTCTTTACATAAGCACCAGCTACATTAAAGACTGACACATTCATTTTTTGTAAGGCCCGGGGACATTATAGCTATTTGCCCAAAGTCATAGAATGTTGAGTGTCCTTGCCGAGGCTCGAAACCGGTTCCCCAGCTTTGAGGTACACCTCTCTAGCCCTAAAGCCACATCCTCTCCACCAATAGGTAAGCAGCCTATGGTATCGCAGCGTCAGACAGGTCTGTCCTCCTTCCTGCAATTCCCTAGTTTCCTCCTAAAACAATCAGTTTAATGTGGTGCCACACTGAATTCACACTGTGCATGTTAGGGCATTTAGCAAGACTTTGGGGAGTCCCGGTTTGCTTATTAGTACTAAGCTGGCATCACTAAGATGGCACGTGTCTGCCTTCCTGGTCCTGTGATCAATAACATCACAGCTGGTAAACCTCAGTGGTAAATGGAGAACCACCTGTCCATATATCTAGCTTCCACGGGGCTTCCCCTGTGCAACATCCTGGTAATAGTACGCAGGCATTTGTTTTCGCCGATCGCTTGTTTGTAGTGAATTACGGCGCAGGACAGCTCTGCGCCCTTGTTATGTTGTTTATGTTATTACTGTCTTTAATCGAGGCGAGCTAGAACCATATAGTGCGCATCGGCAACGAAACCCCATTGGCGCACTCACACCGGATTACACGGTGTGCCACCCCACCTAAATATGGCCGAGCACCCGCTATTTTGGGCAGGTCGTTCTGCCGATAGTTTTATTTACACTCATAGTTGAGTGAGCTGGCGTGACCGCCGATGCGGCATACCTTGCAACTTGAACTGGCAGCTTTAGAAATCGATGTCAATCTTGCGAAGCCGTTAGGAATCGCCCACCACGGGACTTGCTGTTTACCTATAACCCAGTCTAAACCTGACACCCTTGTACTGGGTGAGACAAGCGAAGGGTTGCACAGTCTTGTTACAATCGCTATTTACGAATGATAGCCTTATCTATGTATGGTAATGGCGGCCGGAAATGGCGCCAACCCGCTCCAGCCTTATTGCGCTACCCCATAGCGTCGCCATGATTGCACTAACCCAGTGTCTACAATAGTCAGGGGTGGCGCATTCTACCAACAGCATTTGCCTTCCTAGTATCCCTTTTACGGTCGAGAAATGTCGCCCACAAACTCTGTCGCCATGATATGTCGCTAACCTGTAATCTTCAAACTGACCATTGTTCTCAAAAGGCCATCAGGGGGAAACGGCGCTAGGGTTGATGGAGAATTCTTGTATAAATGCATTAACAATTGAAACATGAATATGTATGCAGTGCTTTGCTCTCAAATGAGCAGAAATCCAACTACAGTCTCTTTATAATTAATACATGGAGAGTCGCACCTCCAGTGATAACGGTGCAGCAAGGCTGGTTGGACTCGCATGCTAATGATAACTTAACTGGATAATATTCACTCATCTGGTGGCTTCATTTTTCAGATTTAGAATGAAAATGAAAAACGGTTCCTCTTTGAGGTAAGTACATGACTTGTAGATTTGCAAAAAGACGTGTAAACGTGACGAGTTTCACCCAAAGCTCACTGGCTGAAAGTGTAAAGCACGGCATTTATGTCACGCCGCAGCGTCTAAAATCACATTAGCAACTGTTCATTATAGAACCCGCCTGACAATGCAATTGGCACTTAGATTTTCAACTGTCAAGTAACCAGAAAGGCGCAGAGCAATACAGCATCTTTTATTGTAAGGTTGCTGCTATTATACGTTTAAGACGAAGCCATCAATCGTGACAGGAATTTTTAAAATTTAATTTGAGGACCTTGAAGCCTGAATGTCTGCACTTTTGCGGAAAGCAGCGTTCAAAGATTTGTTAAAGTTTTGCTGTTGTCAGTAATGAATTTCTTAGATCACGCGATATTTGCATGGAGAGTTGAAACCCTGATAAGAGGTATCTGAATGAGCCGGTCACAAGCAAGAGCCCAGATCTTGCAGGCTGGACCCGGATTCTTGTTAGAATCAGGGTCCAGCAGGAACGCAAACCTATTCCTCCCGATTGTCTCCCAGCAGAGACACATATAGCAGGAATTGATTAATTTACATACCCATGTTCAAAGACTGGCTTTATACACCAAGTTTCCCGGAACATTGTGAAATCATTCCAATGGGGAAAACCGGGATAAATTAAACACGCAGCCTAGTATCCCTTTTACGGTCGAGAAATGTCGCCCACAAACTCCGTCGCCATGATATGTCGCTAACCCGGAGGTATTTTGGTGGGGGGGGGACTGACGCTGGCCTTGCAGTGTGAATGAGTTATTGCCGACCCTCTATGGTCCCAACCGCATAAAATTTATACGCGCTAAAAGAGAACTAGGTATCGGTGGGATTTGAACTCACGCCTCAGGAGAGCCTGGGGCCTTAATCCCGCCTCAGGCCGCTCAGCCACGCTACCTCAGATACGCCTAATACCCATGCCGGCCGGATCTGGCCTCTACAACCCTCGCCGTCGAGTGGTCCGCCTAGATTCTGGCCTTACCGAGTTAGCGGGCTTTAGCACGATCTATGGAGGAAACTTCTCGAGAGCACCAGCAGTCCGAAGCCGGTCTCATACCCGCTCTGTATCATTCTCCCTCCTAACTCGACCAAGCTCACACACGCAGCTGCTAGCCCACGACCCGCTCCACCAACCCCCCCCCCGTGGACGATACCACAGGGCCCCATCAACCTGGTCATACCCAGGGACCAGGCTGGGGGGAGGCTAGTTAAAGCCACATACCTTTAATCGATCCGACGCGACACGACGCGAGAACAGCAACCGCGCAGAGCCGAGGGAGAATCCCCACACGGCTCCAGAGAAACTGACACCATAGCAGCGCAGAGCCGGGGGAGCCAACGGACAGGAAAGAGGCCGAGCACTGGCCCAGGGCACATAAATACCAGGGGGGAGGCGCCCCTCCTCCCATTAGAGACCTCCCCTTGGTGAATACTGTAGGAGGGCGCCAAGTGGGCGTTGCCGCGATGTGTTCGCGCGTCGTGTGGGACTAGGGCGCTGCCCCGCCCATGCTCCCCTGCGGGTCACGCGGACAGCGGCAGAGAGGTAATTTATCTGTTGTTGAGTAAGGTGGAGCAGAACTCTGTGGAATTCCACAGAATTTGTATGCAATCTTGCGAACTCAACCTACCCCTACAATTGACCTGCCGTATATCATTTGCACCGCATTATGGTGCTTAGTGCGTGTGTGTGCTTCGTACTCACTTGCCAATATCTTTTGCACCATGTTTTGGTGATGTGGGAGAGTGTGCTACGTGAGAGCAGCCTGCTAATATTTGCACCATGCAGTGGTGTTGTTTAACTTGTTTGTTTCATTACATAACGAATACTCCATTCTGATATTGATTTGATTTGATTTATAATTTTATATTGCGCGCGAATGCCCATGGGCCTCTTGGCGCTGGGTCAGAGACGGCGACTCGGGATCCAACCGGGTTAGATCTAACTAGCCGTAAACAGCCAAGTTTTCACTTGCTTCCTGAAGGAAAGCAGAGAAGGGCTGTTTTTGATGGAAATGGGGAGAAGGTTCCAGGCCCTAGCTGTTTGCAGTATGAAGCTTCTTCCTACCCATGCAGCTTTGGCCTGCGGTGCTGCTGAAAAGTGTATAGATTCCTGTGTGTACACATTCCTGATATTGTGGCCTGGGTTGAACCCTAGAAATGTGTGGATTTAAATTGTGTCATTTGCCAGGGTGAGCTCAGTTCTGACAATGTATCGCACTGCATAAGGGTGGTGGGGTAAAGTAGGATTTTTCCTGTGTGTGCTAATTACTGATGTCATTTTAACACTGTTTGAAGTAGTACTGGTAGCAATATTTCCAAGTGTGATTTATGCCAAGAAATACATGATGTTCATGTTCTGTTAATTAATGTGTGTTTTGAATTAAATCTTCATTTACATACACCACGTGTAAAGTGTCTTTTGTGACGCTCAGTTTATTTATTGTGTGAGAGTGCTGTGCCAATGCTTTACAGATTGCCTCTGCGATAAGCCTGACTGCTCAGTGCCAAGACCCCCACGGGTGAGCGCAGGTTATACAGTGAGTATAATCACTTAACCCTGACAGGACTGGCAGGTTCTGCCTGGCTTGTACACTGCCTCGGCCAACCAGTTCCAACACATGGGCCATATGGTACTTGGATAATGGTGGCCGTTGATAAGGAAATAATGTAGGACTATGACAAGAAAGACTAGGAAACAGTTATGAAGATTAACCATCAAAAGCATGAATACACGGTCACTTTGAGTGGTCTAGTAACTAGCTCATCTACTTCTTGACATGAATGTAAAAGAATATCTCGTTATACAAAATCTGAGTAAAATCCGGCTCTATAGCTTTTAAATTTCACTCCTCAGTTATCACCGTCATTTTCTTTTTTTAATTTCTAAAGTTTTATTAGGATTTACAAACTACAGGAGATATCATACAAAATATAGGATGTAGGAAGATGCAGTGCATTGGTACACCTATAAAAGACAAGTATATATTACAAATGTATCACTGATTAGGTTTGATTTGGAGAATGTGTTGACAATATTGACACATACTTATTGATGCACGAATTATGTAAACATATGACATACACAACACAGTTCTGGAAATATTCCAGTGTAAGTAGGTTCCACTGGGTTTAGAACTGGGAGTGAGAAATTGTATTAAGTAACGTTAGGTTGCTATATGGTAACATGTATGCATAGAGCATTATGTGGCAAAGCCTACAATACAGAGTGGGCAAGAATCAAATGCAGGTAGAAAATGAGAAATAAATAAAAAGGTTGAGGGTGGAGCTAGACATTGAGGTGGGAGTCGTGCTTAGCAGTTATGATTGTGGCAATAGGAATGCAAGTTTAGGAGAAACAGATGGCTGACCATATGGGGTGTATGTGAAGGTACAGTGCTGACACAATACTCCTGGTCTAAGGGAGGTTAATTTCCTGAAGTACGAATCTAGTTTGCTCCATAGGCAGTGAGGAGAATCAAGCTTTAAGGTACTATTGCAAATGCTAATATTTGTGCTTTATATAGAACAAATTCAGGACCACTAGGCATGAAGGGAAATAATCATAGTTGAGCCATTCACATAAAATGTTTTTTTATAGCCGTTGCTAATATTATGTGAAGGTCAAGGAGACCCATTTTGGGGAAGAGAAAACCAGGGACAGAGTTTTACAGTGAAGTGTGATGTTGGTATGAGCAAATATCTTCGATTTAGCCTCCCAGTTTTCCCCAAAAAGATTTTACTTTTTGGCAGAAGTAAAGTATATGCTCTAGGTCTCCTTTTTGTGTTAAGCCTAGAGTCAGCACGCATGCGCTGCTATGCGAGGCCTGCTGTATTCCGTCTGCGAGGATTGAACACACCAACTACTTTTTCATTGGTTGCCTTCACAAATTACCTTGCTTTGGTTGGTGAGTAGTGTACATTTTTCCCACCTCGTGGCTGTTTTGTAACTGCCCTGGCTACTACCCCTGCTATATGGATTCTTTCACTAGTGGCCATATGTTTTGTTTCAATGCATTAATTTTTCTTTCACCCTCTCCTCGCAGCTCGCTTGTATTTGTTGTTTACTGCTCCTGTCTTCAGCACCCGTCGATGCCCGTTTCATTCTACAGCTGTGTTGGTGCCGTGTCCTTGTCAGTTTATTAAAATTACTGTAAAAGTTTTTTATAAAACCACTTCCTCGTGACAGCTCTTTGACATTAATCAGTGCAGCATTCCACCCGTTATCTTTATAAACATGGCAGGCGCCCACCTTATCTGACACCGGACCAGTTTCAGCTAAGTGAGTTTGTAATATTTCAGCCCGTGCACCTTTTTATTTTTTTATAGCAGCATAAATGCCATGTTTCGGGTTACAAATTCATTTTTAGGTCTCACCTGCTTTCTCCTCCCCCACTACCCACATAAGTGGAACAAATTACTATTGTGCAGGGCTACACACCATTAGAGCAAGGATCCCTCTCAAGGAGGCTCCCTTCCCCCACCACAGCTTCGTCCACATTGAGTCACTGCACTTCCTCAAACACTATGCGGCCCCTGGCCACAAACAGCATGTAGCCCCCCCCCCCCAAGACTACATGCAGGCTGCTTGTAGGAGAGGCATACACTTTGCAGGGACCCCACTGATGCTTTAAGCAACCTTTATCATCGTTTAACGTATATGAGCTGTTACTCTGCGAGGTTGGATTCACCACATTTAAAAATGGCTGCCCTCTTCCAGCTCATACACAGAGATGACAGACCTGGCCACGGCATACACCCCTCCCCCATCTCTCACAGAGCAGCCCCTACACATCACCTTTGAAATGTAAACTCCTACCTGGTGCCTGCTCTCTCCCCCTGAAGCAGAGTAGCGCCTTTACCTTCAGGGCACTGTTGGTGTGTTCAGCAAGCCTCTCCAGTTTCAGTACTTTTATTTCTATCTATTTTTAAGGTTTGTAAAGCACTTGATTGCTGTGGCGTCTTGGCGCTGGTGTGTGTAAGTCCTAACCCAGAGAACTGTAGATTGTGCCAGCCTAAGTTACAAAAAGCAGCATCTTCAGGCTCTTCCTAAACAGTCTCCTATCTGGTTGGAATCTCATATCCAGAGGTAGTCTGTTCCACAGGTGTGCTGCCCTGTTGGATAATGTCCTACCTCCCCATCTGGCCGTTTAACCCTGAAAGTCTTGAGAAGCCCTAGATTAGTAGATCTCAGGAGACGTGAGGGAACATAAGGCGTGAATAATTTAGAGACTTCATCGGCACCTCCTCCATAGAGTGCCTTGTGAACCAGGCACAAGGCCTTGAACTCAACCCGCTGCTGTACTGGTAACCAATGCAATAATTTAGTACCTGCCGAGGTTGAGCAACCCCGCTGATGCGTGCTGCAGATCAATGCAGTGGCATGTGTATTATGGATTGCAGTGTGCGTCTTGAGGAACAGAAGGAGCTTTAGTGGCACTAGACGGGTACCCCACATGCATCAAACAAAGCCGTAGGAGGTAGAAGAAAACATTATTGAGCTGAAAAGAATTCATGTCAGCAGAGAAAAACAAATTCCAATCATTGTGGTACCGTTGTCTTGTGATTGCACATATGTCTGTGTGGTTTGATTTTCTTGTATGCAAATGGGAACACAATTCTCTGTATAATCGCATCCTTCTAAAATTTTGCACCGGTTGTCCACTGACGTTAGTGTGCATTTTCTGTTATCATTCTTGTGTCAATATCATCGCAGCACAGTTGGGATAAGTAGTGTTGTTGCTCATATAGAGATGCAAGTGCTTCTTAAGCAGACTTTGTTCTTGGGGGATGAGGAGGGGTTTGCTGGAGGGGAGCATTAAATAATTTTGTGGACTCATTGTCTTGCCCTATGTTGCAATCTAACTTATGTGGTTGGTAAAAATCTTGTTCTTTCTTGTAATCAAAGAAGAGAGAGAGGAACTAGAATGGCTAGTTCGTTTCCCCTAGGGATTTATGGAAAAACAAAGAGAACTAGCTATTGGTATAGTGTTTGTGTACTATGTGTCTGTATGGGGAAACCCATTGGTTCTGTATGAAGGCCCTCACCCACCAACCTGGTTGGTGGCATGCTTCATCATCAGGCCCCACCCGAGGCGCCGAGTGCGCCTCAGGTGTGCTGCGACGCCAGGTTACTGCGGAGCAGGTATTGAAGCTTGAGTGTGCTGGTGTTTTGAGTGAGGTTTAAAATGGTGTCCTTGGGGTCTCGAAAGTTTACTTTATTGGTGGGCCCCAGGCAGAGATTAAAAACAAAGTCTTAGGACATGTGGGGGTAGACTTATGGTCTCCCACGTCCAGGTTGGTCGACTAGTTTCAGCCATACCTTTTTACTGAACTGGCTTTTATTAGGACCTATTATGTGTGTGGGTGTTGCGGGGGTATATGTGTTTGTCAGTGCCCTGTATGTGTAGCACACGCTAAGGTGCTTTACGTGCGAGAGGTGTTTCCTCTCAGTTTGTACCTGTGGGGAGAAAACGGACAAGACAGGACAAACAAAGGACACATATGGTTTAAAAACACGCAATTCAGCCACATAGTTTGTGGAGCTGTGCCTGGTGCCTAAATGTATGAACGGGTAAAGCGATAGTGATTAGGCGCTGGTGGCGAATCGTGGCATTTGCCGTTTTATACTGATTATGCAATACAAGTGCTAGTACCTATAGGCGGCAGCTAATTGCTTTGAAAATGCGGCGAGGAATAAGCACCATAGATACAATTACGGTGCTTGCTCCGATCTACAAAGGACAAACTCCAAGGGTCTCTGCCGGGGGTCGGGATTCTTGTGCACTCTAGAGTATGGGGAGAAAAAGGTAAAGAGCAGGTGAGGCATGACCACTCGCTACTAGCGGTAAAAAGGTGCATGCACACTTATGGCCAATGGCAGCATAACTGGTGGATGTACTGCGTGCGGGGGCCAGCCTCCACACTTACTTGGCAGGGTCTCCAGACCCACTGGAACACCTATGATCCGGTCACAACACGAGCTCCGCTGGAAATTAATGCTCATTGCCGCAGGTGTAGCTTGTTTAAGGCAGGCGGGGTTTCTGTGTGAGTAGCGTTGCCATGTAGCGTCCTGCTGAGGCTGCAGCTGGTGCTTGTTTCGGTGGGCGTGTCTCTGGTTGAGCAGCGTCTGTAGAATGGAAGAATAGAAAGAGAAACAAGCATTGGAAATGCAATAGGTCTCGCATTAGGAAAGTTTGAGCTATTGGTATTGTAAATGACACTTTTTTTTATTTATGTCTTGGTTTTGAAAGTAGCAAAATTAATAGCTTTGTCAGTAACAATGTCAATAGTTTTAACTTTTGCAAATGTGACACCTATAGCATTTGTAATGCAATGTGTGTTGTATGTACGTGACTTATATGTCTTGATATTACAAATAACAATGGCTTTTAATTTTGTAAATAATTAATACTTAAATAAAAGTTATTGTAATTTATAATGGCAATAGCTTAAATGTTTGTAAATAACTTTTGTGAAGATTATGTTCAGTGTATTTTATTGTGACGAAAATCCAAGAACATTGCATTTGCACCTAAACACACACAGAGCCACACACATATAGATGTGGTGGATCTGGGGGATATGGTGGTGGTGGATGTGGTGGTGGATGTGGTGGTGGTGATGGTGGATGTGGGGGTGGATGTGGTGGTGGATGTGGTCGATGTGGTGGTGGTGGATGTGGTGATGTGGTGGTGGTTGTGGATGTGGTGAAAGTGGTGGTGGATGTGGTGGTGGTGGTTGTGGATGTGGTGAAAGTGGTGGTGGATGTGGTGGTGGAAGTGATGGTGGTGGGTATGGTGGATGTGGTGGTGGTTGATGTGGTGGTGGATGCGGTGGTGGATGAGGTGGTGGATGAGGTGGTGGATGAGGTGGTGGATGTGGTGGAAGTGGTGGATGTGGTGGTGGTGGATGCGGTTGAAGTGGTGGATGCGGTGGAAGTGGTGTATGTGGATGCGGTGGTGGATGTGGTGGTGGATGCGGTGGATGTGGTGGTGGTGGTGCGGGATGCGGTGGTGGTGGAAGTGGTGGTGGATGTGGTGGTGGTGGATGCGGTGGTGGTGGAAGTGGTGGTGGATGTGGTGGTGGTGGTTGTGGAGGTGATGGTGGAGGTGATGGTGGATGTGGTGGTGGATGTGATGGTGGATGTGATGGTGGATATGGTGGTGATGGTGGATGTGGTGGTGGATGCGGTGGTGGTGGATGCGGTGGATGTGGTGGTGGATGCGGTGGTGGTGGTGGATGCGGTGGTGGTGGATGGGGTGGTGGTTGTGGTGGATGTGGTGGTGGATGTAGTGGTGGATGGGGTGGTGGTTGTGGTGGATGTGGTGGTGGATGTAGTGGTGGTGGGGGTGGTGGTGGATGCGGTGGTGGTGGTGGATGTGGTGGTGGTGGTGGATGCGGTAGTGGTGGAAGTGGTGGTGGATGTGGTGGTGGATGTGGTGGTGGTGGATGTGTTGGATGTGGTGGATGTGGCAGTGGATGTCATTGTGGATGTGGAGGTGATGGTGGATGTGGTGGTGGATGTGGTGGTGGTGGTGGTGGATGGGGTGGTGGTTGTGGTGGATGTGGTGGTGGATGTAGTGGTGGTGGGTGTGGTTGTGGCATCCTGAAATGTATTGTGTGTTGGAATTCCTCTTCCTTGTCAGAAGTATCAACATAAGCCTGTATGAGAAGGCTCCTTCTGGTTGCAATATTACAAGCTGCCACAGTTTTATTAGCCACGTATGGGGAATATTGGAGAGTGCCACTAATATTATGTAGGTAGCGAAATGTGACCTTTAGCAGTCCAAATGTATTTTCATTTATTACCCGGGTCATCTGTGAGTAACATTGTATCTTCGTGGTCTGTGAGTTACATCATTTAGGTATGGTGTCATGATCTAAGTACTGAGAGCCTATGCACTGTAACCAACACAAATGTAATGTTACAAGGTAAATCAGTACAAATATATATATTTAAAATAAAATCTACATTAATATAAATACGTTTTAGGAGGTACTCACCAACGTCTCATCTTGATAAGTCGGTTGTACAAGTGTAGGAATAATGTGCAGACCCAGGAAATTTAGCTGCAAAGTATGTTATTAAACAGACTACATTGAATACTATTTATATGTTTAAAAGTGCTGGCCTTGATGAGGGGGATCATACAACTTCTAAAAACTGCTAATTAGATATTCATTTAAGTGCAGTAAATCATTAACATGAAATATTACGCCAGGTCTACTTTGATGGCCGAGCCCCCAGAGTACTGGACATTCCAGCGGAATGGGGGGGGGGGACACGGCCCAAGAAAGGATACAAATAAAGCGTTCCGTAAATGTATAGTTTACTAAACCATAGCCATCATATTTGATTGCAAGTTCAGGTACCATAGGGGGCCAGTTGAAAAATCCCACTACCAGGATTACCTATCCAGTCACGTGCAAACAGGAAGTAAGGTAACCAATCACCAGGTAAGCAGTTTTATTTTTAGACGCACATGCTTTCAACCGCCATCTGAGCGTAATTATACGGTTCGTGCAAAGCGCTCCCGCGGCTACGAATACGAACTAAAATAAAGGAACTCCGAAGTACATTTTCATTGTTTCAACAAAGTTAAAAAGCTGCTTTTTTTCTGCCTCCCATTTCCTGCTGGAGTCACAATCGCGAGGCACAGGAGTGTAGGCTGATGGAAAAAAAAAAATCATCTCTGGAAGGAAGTGAAATGCTGAAGTCATGCTCCGGTTTCAGAAATTCCAATCTAAGCATGAGTAAAAGTAATAAAAAAAAAAAAGAAAGAAACACGGAATGGCGCAGTGGTAACAGCTCAGCGACATTAGCCAGTTTAATTTTTATTCGCCGTTTAGAGGCATTTATCTGTATAGTATTCCTACTGGTGGAGTGTAATTTTCCTCAAAGTTTACTCTGACAATGAAAGGCTGTTTGCGCAGCAATTCTGGCCAGCTGAGTGCGTGAAAGGCACATTACAAATAGAGATCCCAGCTCGAAAGTGTGTTTATCTAGAAGGATGGGTCTGCACATGCAACGGGCCTGTGATTCAGTACAAAGCTATGCAGCACGGCATTGCAAGCTGTAACTGGAGATCGTAAAGCCTTTTGTATGGATTATTTAAGCAACCGCCTTCTTTACTCCTAAAATCTCTGTGTAGCTTGTCCTAAAATATTAATATAGGACGAATCACGTTTACCACCGAAAACTTTGGCATCCTGGGTGTACAATGTTCTGTATACCAGTCCCTCAAAGCTGGTAGCCTAAAGCAGCAAATGTTTCTCTCCCTCCTCCAGGAAGTCTGTAAAATGCAGGCAGGGCAGGGGGCAGAGTGACGGAGGGAAGGCAGAGAAGGGGGGGAGGAGAAATGCGACACAGCGGGCACGGGAGGGGGCGGATCGGGGAGAGGGTGTGAAAGCAGCAGGGGCCTTTGAAGTGAAGCTAAGCTTCACTTCAAAGGTGTGGGAGGAGTGCGGCTGAGGGAACAGACGGCGATTTGGTGATGTGCACGCGCATTTTAGGTCAATGCGCTTGCGCATTGACCTAAAAGCACACGGGCACAGCACCAAATCGCCACAGTTAGTTAAACTTTGTTTAAAGCCCTATAGTCTCGCTTCTCTCAATGCGCATGCGCATTGATAGGTCACGAGACCTAAAAACATATGGGTGTGTCCTAAGGACTCCGTACGGATCACTCGTTTAGGTGTGTAAAAATTAGAGTTATATCGATTTTCAGACTAGCGGCCAAGTTATTAAACAAGCATTTACAATGCAACGGTTTCGCCTTTGTAAAAGTTAGAGCTATTGGCATTGTAAATGACAATTTTTGTATTTATGTGTTGGTTTTGAAAACAGATAAATAAATGGCATTGTCATTTACAACGCCAATAGCTTAATCTCTCACAAATGCGAGACCTATTGCATTTGCACACACACACAGAGCACAAACACACACACAGAAATGGGGGGGAGGGACGAGGAGCAAAACCAAGGCCCAAGTGATTGGTTCTTTCTGAAATGATAGTGATGAGCTAAAACGATAGCATGGAATGCACTGCTAGTGATTTAGAGTAATTCAAGCATTTCCACGTGTCACTTTTATTCTCTCCCAGGAATGTACTGTGGTAAAAAAAAAAAAACAACGAATGTGACCTTTGCACTGTAGCAACAAATGTGTAAATACATAGTTATTAATAAGGTTACTCTAAATAAAGTGTTATTGGGCCACATTTATTTTATGTCACAGCAGTGAAAATAAATATGGCCAAAAATGTACAACAATTCTACTAATAAACGTGCACACATCCACATAGTTATTACTACTGGGCAAATGTCACATTTACACACATTTTAACTCTTGCACCCTGTGGTTTTGGTTAAATAGCTTTCGTTAAGCCAAGTACAAAAATGCCATAGCATAAATCATATATGCATATACGCAGAGTGTAATAAACTACGGATTCCCAGTGTTGTGGGAGGGATAAGCTTTATGACTAGCTGAAGGTTCCGTTGGTACATTTTGGAACCCTGTTACTCATGTATGACCTGGAAGCCCCGCAAACTAGTTCGCACAGGCGTTATAATCAGTGACCTGCAGATTACACAAACACATTTATGGAGAAGTACAGAATTTGATAGTGGTCCTCCATAGGGGGCCGTAACCATAGTAACTGAGAACCAAGGGGAAAGGAAAAGAGAACCAGCTTAAATCTAAGTGAGCTGTGGCACAGAGAATGAGTGAAAAAGAGACAGGGTGCGAAGGTAGGTTTAGGGTAGTGGCTATTCGCGTGTGCTACATTGTTTTGTGGTTATTCACGTGTGCTGCAATGTATAGGAAAACTGGTAGGTGAGATGCTTAGTCGTTTTCAGTGGGTGCTGCACGAAGCAGTAAAAGGGTGGCAGTTGTTACACAGGAAGCATGGAGCAGAAAAAGAAAGGTACTTATTGGCACGCAGTGGGTGATGCAGTAGAACAGAGGAGGTGGTTTTGGCAATCCTGTATGGTACAGCAAAGGGGTGGTGATTATTGGTAGGCAATGAATGCATCGTCTGGCAGAATGGTGGCGAATATCACCAGGCACTCTCTTGAACACTGGAAAAAGGGGTAGTTATTGGCAGGTGCTACATAGAGGATAGAAAGAAGAAAGAACGGCGATGACTGTATGTGAAGCATGGAGCAGTAAAAGGCTGCTTGTTACCGGCAAGAACCGCAGTGTGGTGAAGTTCTGGTAAAAGTATGGACATTTTTGGAGCGTGTTACATCGTGTTGTAGAACAGTGGTGGTTGTTGGCAGGCACAGTAGGGAGCAGGAACTGTGTGGTTCTTATTCGCTGCCCTGCAGTGGGGAGCATTAGAAGGGTGGTGGTTGTTGGCAGGTCTTGCTTGGAGAAGTAAAGAAAAAGGGTTAGTTATTGCCATGTGCTACATGCAGCAGCAAAAGCGCATTAGCCACAGGAAGGTATTGCACTGGAAAGTTAAAAGGTAGTGGTTATTAGGAGGGCAGTGCCTGGAGCAGGGCAAGGGTCGTAGTAGTTGGGTGGTGGATGGCTTAGTATAAAGAGGGAGGGTATTATAGTAGAAAGATAATGCTAGTCCGTGCGTGTATGTCTATGTGCAGTGAAGAAGGTCGTGGGGTGGGGGCTGCATTGCACGGTATAAGGTGGTGGTGAGTTACTTCTTGTTGTACGTAGTGCTTTTGTTTGTTTGGTGAAATCTGCATGTGAGGAAAGCTCCCACTGCTACACAAATGCTGTATCCTGTGTTTGTGTGAGAGGGGGTGGCTGGCCAGCTGCACATGCTGGGCCTATTCTGTGAGCGAGGCAAGATTACAAAACGGAGACGTGTTCAGAGGGAGGGGCTCTTGCACGGCTGCCGCGGGTGAGTGGATTGATGTTTCCCTCTGACGGCTGGGACTGAATATTTCGCTACAGGCTTGGTCAAAGCGCGTTTTCTCCACCTGTGTCAAGGATATGCTCACACGTAGGGCTTCTGACTAAACAGCTCGAGGTTTTAGCTCCTCGCCGAGGAGGCAGATTGAAGATTGAAGCCCGTCAGGGTCGCGTGTTCCTGTACTGATTGGGCATGGCTGAGCATTCCGGGCTCTTCTCCTTTTGCGGCAGGGCGAGTACTGATTTCCATATAATTGGCCCTCTCCTGTAGGGGCGCTTAGTAATTACTACTGGCGGTATGGGCAGATTTTAATGTTCCTATCGATCTAAATGTGGTCCTGTCACTAGAAGCAGTTGTGAACAACACGTAATCATGATGGATGCCATCATGTGTGACGGCATCCAGGCGCTATTTTCAGATGCAAACGCAAAATTGATCCCGGAAATAAACAAGCCTGTGGAGAAAGGAGGGTGTGGGTAAGTTTTGCTGACATGTTCCTTCACGGTTTAAGACACTTCTCGTAACGAGAAACATAATGCGCTGGGAGACATGACACAAATAAAAAAACAAGGAAATGTAAATTCTTGATGTACGTCCGGCATTTGTTTTCATCTCATTGGCACAGAAAAATGTATTCGAATTTGTACATCTGAACAGTGAAAATTTTAAAATACCGAGACGAAGCCTACATGGGCGTCTTCCGTCACGGTTAGCTTAATTAGGAACATGATTAATGCATTGTTTCCCCCGTAGATGGTGTTAATTGATAGTGGCACGTCATCCCGGGTGTTGCTAACTATGTGCTGTGGCTTTCCCATCCAATGTAGTCATCTCCTTTAGAGGGCTCCCCAGTGGCTCTTGCAGCCTGCGTGCCAAAACGGTTCACACGCATTTTATTAAAACTTAATGATTATCGACAGGAAACAAAATGGGCTGAAGCAGAGTGGCAGGCTGGCGTATTGTGCGCGGATATCTTGGAGTGCAAAAATGCGGTTGCAGCCAGGGGTGCAGCCATCAATAGCGCGGGATGGTGTAGTGCCGCCTGAACCTTGAGGGTTGGTGTGTGAGCTGCACTCAGCACCGAAACATCGCCTCTGGTTCCACCACCTTGTAGGCGGTGTAAGAACTATGCATTAATCCATGCAACCAAACTCAGATTGTAGATGCTGGATCGTCACGCATTCAGGGGTCGGTAGCTCCAGATAGTGCAGTTGGTACACTGGTACCGTGTGTAATGGGACAATCCAATCTTAGTTTACTTAATTGTCAACTCTGTGAACAGTGAGGCTAAATCCCTCGCATAATGTAGGGCCCACTGCACCCTAGCTAAGCCCCTGGCTCAAACCTCGTGCAGCTACTGGATAAACAAGCAATAGGGGGCTGTGTTGAGACATGTGAATGCTTCCTAGAGGCTTTGTTATTTATGTTGCAGCAGATGCAGTGGCATCGGGGATACAGGTTGTGACCGGGAAACTCATCATCACCCGACACTGAGACATTGGGCCCAATTCCTTGCGTGTATTTGGGCCTCGTGTAAACCATGTTACAGTTTTTTATGTGTGCATTTGCAAAAAGGGATATATTAGCCGACCGGTGAAAAGGGTCATGACAGTTTTATCAAAAATGTGGTATGGAGCGATTCACTTTGCAAGTAAACTCAAAACGCTCAGCAAACGAAATATACAACCCCCCTTAACCTGCTGCAAAAAAGATGAGCGAACACGAAAAGTTGGTAAATACTAAAACACGTTTGTCTCAGCAAAAGGGTTATTACAAATCAGCAGGAAATTATACCCCGTTATCGTTCATCACGTGACGTTGTGCTATTGTAACTAGATGTGAACATTTCCTGAAAAGGGGACTCGTTCTCCCAGTGGGTTTCAGGGTAAACAACGACGATTTGTTTACGTTTTAAATAACGCTGTGCTGTAAAGCTAGCATGTCTTGGTCAGGTTGTTTGTTTTAGGAGGACCGTCTCTCCTTGGCAGCTGGAATAGTAGCTTGGATTGGCCAGATTGGGGGAAGGGAGTGTTCCCTGAGATCTTGTGGTAGGCTCTGGGTTGGTTATGTCCTGTTGTTGGTTTCTCGCCCACCTCGAGCAGCAGTACCACATGGCGCTATCTGCCCCATCTCTGCCTGCACAGTGCTCGCTCTGTTCCCTCGGCGCGCCCGCCCTAAAGTGTACATAAACAGTCGAGACGTGTTGGTGCGCAGACTGCGGAGGTGCCTGGCTCCCGGGCAGGCCGAGGCAGAACACACCGGCTGCTGAGGGGGATCAAGGCAGGCAAATGGGTGAACGCCGAGCAGGAGCCGCTTCGCTCTCACGCCAACCGAAGGCTCCGTTCCACACTGAGGTGCCGAGAATAATTCCATCACCTAGTGACGCCGAGTGTGGCCTCGCGTGATTCTTGTGGAAAAACTATATAATAACTAGAAATGAATGTGACCGTCTGCAACACAACCGGTGCTCATGTAAAGCACCCGGATAGCTTCGGGGCGAGTTCACGCTATATAAAACAAAAGAAAGAAACGAGAAAAACAAGGTCAATTTGAGATCCGGAGGCGTGTTTTTCGCCCTCTCCCCTTCCCATTGGCTGGAAGGTAAAATTCCAGCCAATGGGAAGAGGAGAGGGCGGGACTTAAAAAAAGACCCAGAAACGCCCCCGAATCGCGTCAAGGCGGGCCCTGAACTCAGTGACGCTCCTCTCCTCCAATGGCTGGCCAGCATTTACGAGGCCAGCCAATGGAGAAGAGGGGCATGTTCAGGCCCCATACTACTAACAAAAGATTTCGGCTCCGCCCACCCACTGCTTACGCAGTGGGACGGTAGCCGAAACCTAAAAAGGCACAAAGTCTCTCTCAAAGGTGAGAACTCCGCAAGGAGGGGCGATGTGTTAATCCCGCAGGCAAGGGCAGTCTGCTCGGGGGCCTGACTAGTGTGAGATGACAAGTGGGCGGGATAGCGTAGTGCTCAAATATCCCTGCCAACTTGTCCCCATGCAGTGGGTCTGTGTGAATGCGGTAGTGTGCATTGATATGCAGCCTTTATGTGTGTCTCATTATTGAGGTGACAGAGCCGCAGTAGAGGCATGGCGACATGGCACAAGGAAGTGTGACACAGGGGGTGTTTAGCCAGTATGTGAATTTTGTAAACTTGTGTAAACACTAAGTGGGTGCTGGGATGGTCAGTGTGGCTCTGTGGCAGAATGGTTCAGTTGCTGCCAGCCAGGTTTTATAAGGTGTTCGTGTCAGTACCCAGCAGATTAGGGGCATGTGGTTATTTCCTAAGGCTGCTCCACGAAATATTATCATTTAGACCTTGGATGTGAGTGGACAGCCTATAAATCCAGTGTTGTTCTTTTGTTAAAAGTGTTTTCTCATGGTCAGTTGGGTGGACAGGAATTTGTTCAATTACTGTCCATCGCATGTCATTTGGGGTGTGTCCAGCTTGGAGAAAATGGTCCATTAGTCTGCTGTTGTTTTTTTTGTTTTGCATCGGATCGAGCTCCTATGTTCTGTGATCCATGTGCGCACTTTTCTTGCGGTCATTCCCACGTATCGGAGTTTGCATGGGCACTCTATTAGGTATAATAAGTTTGAAGTTTGTAGAGTTGAAGTTGGTGTGCTTTAGTTGGTGCCATGTTTTCCCCGGTTCCGGGTCGAGGGTCTTGCTGTGCTGCATGAGGTGGCAAATGCTGCAGTCACCACAGGGGTAGTGTTCTGTGACTCTAGGTAGGCCCCACACAGTGTGCAATGTGGTGCTTGCTGTTGGTTCAGTAGCCCTGGGTCTTGTAGACAACAGTTGGTCTTTTAGACTGCTGGAATTTTTGTAGGTGAATAGAGGTTGCGCCCAGGGCTTCTCGGTTCTGGTTCCTGGCACGCTTCTTGGTGTTCTTAATTATTCTTTTTGGGTAAACACGTTCTTGTAATTTTTGGGCAAGATCAGCTAGCCTTCTATTTAGGGGTTTAAACACTAAAGCATAAAGGACTTCAATTTACTTTTGACTGTACTGCAAAGTGTGGCCGATTGCTATACATTTTAATTTTTTTATAAAATTCCTCATCTTGGCAGATGGTTTAGGTGTGATTAATGGTTTGAAGATGAACAAGCTAATTTGCATGGCAGCGTCCTTTTAATTCTACCCATTACGCTAACAATTGATGATTTTGAACAAGAATATCAGGTTGTCAGGCATAAGTGTCCTTGGCTTTTACGAGCTGGCGAACATTGTTTTCCTATTGGGTGGCAGATAGCAAAATCAAGTGTTCTATAGGCTTTTCCAGGTAGTTCATGTTCCCAGGATCTGATTCTTAATTACTTTTTTTAATTTCGTTTTGTTGCATAAAGCCCGGCTCTCTGGGTATGGAGAATGGGTGCCCCACAGCTGACCAGGTGTGCCCCCACCTCTACTCCCAAATCTATCCACATAGTTCTACAACACCATGCCACATAATTACACTACACAAATCCACACCACACAATTCCACAACTGACTCAAATAATTATATTACACGCCACATACATACACTCCATAACACAAACGACATTGACATTTACAATGGAAATAGTTTGAACTCCCAAATAAAAAAATGTGAGACCTATTGCATTTCCAATGCTTTTTCTTCTTGGCAATACCATCATGTGGTGGAGTTCAATAGATCAACATTGACAGTTTGTCTGCAGTACAGAAGGCTGTATTTTTGGACAGTTAATTGCATTTTGATACTAGGGACATATTTTATATTTGTTGCATGTTTTGAGATGTCAGACCAGCATAGGGCCCGATAGACAAAGGTAAAGTTAGACCAAAGGACTAACTTTACTGCTTTTTGGTATTCACAAAGGTAAGTTCCTACTAGGAACTTTACTGCTAGCATTTTTACTTAACGTAATTTACTAGTAGTATGGTTACTAGTAGTATAGTTACTAGTAGTTACTTACCTTTGTGAATACTGAAAAACAGCAAAGTTAGACTTTTGGTCCAACTTTATCTTTGTGAATTGAGCCCTTTGTTTCGAAATGGGCAGTGTTTTTAGCTTGGTGCAGGATTTCTCCCTCTTCCTTTTGACCTGGACAAGTTTGCATTGTCCTTGCTTCCCAAGAGTTTATACATTTTTGCCGCCGTATGTCCTCATATGGTAATTCTTTTTAGATACTATAACCAGGAGCAAATAAGGTGAGTAATCTGGGGCTAAACCTTCTGAATGAAAAACGGTCCCTTTGAGCTGTAAGGAGCGATAAGAAAAGTCAATAATATTAGTCTAGGTATAAAATGGAATGTACCATAAGCCGTGCCACAGGTTAATTTCTGATTCTGTGAGATTGTTGATATAGAGTTCTAAGTCTGTTGATTTGGTGAATATTTTCCCTCTGAGTGATTTTCATTTTAGATGGCCTGCTCAAGTAGAAGGGGATGTCTAGCAATTCTAGTTTCTCTGTAGGTAGATAAAGTTTTTTTCTGCAATTTACAGTTTCTTTGGATTAATTGTGCAAGATGCTGATTTTATCACATTTCAAAGTTATCATTCTGATCTTCTACATATGGTTCAAACTCTGGGCCATGTTTAATTTCTTAGCAGCTCTCGAACCATATGATGCATCATTTGCGATATGTGTTTTGTAAGGGGGACAAAGGCATTAAATGCCGGTTGTAAAGATTTCCTTAATTCTGCCAAATCTTAAACTATCAGGCTTAATCAGTTGTAGTGAACCTTGACATGAATTCTCTTCTTAACCTATACAATGAACCAACATTGTCAAAGCCAATAGGTTTGTTACTGTCGGCCAGCCTATTGGCATGGTAATTTAAAAAAAATGTAATTGAATTTGTTACATAAACATTTAAAACTAGCCAAGGCAAAAGCAATCGGCCTACAAGCTGAGCTTTAGGAAATTTTCAACGGGGGTTTCCTATGAATATTTTGAAAAAGAATATCAAACCATTTCTGTGACTACCACCTGCATGCAGATATACTAGAAGCCTTTTCTTAAACAGCATCGTCTTTCAACACAAAATATTCTAAGCATGAGATTACCTGTCACCCACGACAGGTAAAGCAGGAGACATCATTAGATGTGTTAAATGGGAGAACGAGTAACAAGTCCTGAAAGTACACAAAATAAGAACTGTGGAGTTATAACACCACCAAAGGGAAGCAGACAGACTCTGCACGGAAAGTATTCGTATAACTGCAAGCACAATACTAAAAAAGAACACTTTTATAAACAAAATTACAAGAATGTACAGAGCAAGATCTAAAATATACATTTCAAGTAGTTGCAACGAAAATAAATAAAAAGGGAAAGTACACACAGCAATGACTATTTTTTTTTAAAGTGCATAAACATAACAGGCATGTCACATGGAACCATCTCCCATACCCAGTCACCTTTCCACCCTCCTCCGGCCATACCCACAGTCCCACTAGTAACACGGCAGATCTATAGAATGATGTTCCACCAGTCTCTGTATTGCAAAGATCGTTCAGAGGCCTCCCCGCATGCAACATGGTTAACATAGTATCCCTTCCTCCTCTTTTCACAGTACCCCGCCTAAGCCATGATAACGTCTCCACTTAGCCAATACGCTAGTGAACTTCTTGGGGCATCCCCTAGCTTGGTATGTGACCCTCTCTGCTGCCATGTACATACCCATGCCCCTTCTCCATTCTTCTATCAGAGGAGGTATGAGAGCACCCCATGCCTGGGCTACGTCCCTCTTAGCCACCCCTAAAGCTACTGCTACAAAAATTAAGAGTGGGTGAGTCAGATCGACATAGTTTGTTATTCCCAACAGCACCAGTTTGGGTTCCTCCGGGAGAGCCGTCTCCAGTATCTCACTCAATTCCCTCAGTATCTTAGCCCAGTATTCCTGAATTATATGACACTCCCAGATAGTATAGTAAAAGTCCCCCTGCGCTTGACCACATCTCAGACAGTTAGTGTCACTAGCTCGCCCCATACGATGCAGCCGTAGTCTATCGTAGTATACCCTATGCAGAATTGTATATGGTATGAGCCGGAGACGGGACTTAATTGCGACTTCCCTGGGATGCATCAGGGCTGTCTCCCAGTCCACTGTGTCCATCTCCCCCAGGTTTTGTTCCCATGTTTCTCTAAGCTTCACTAGTCCGTCAGGCATTTTATTGATCAGAGTTTTATAAGTCAGGGAAACTACTTTGCATGGATTTGCTCCTGCAGTAAGCGGCCCTCAAGCGGGGCATACTCTGGCAAGGGGACGGGGAGCACATTCTCCGCTCTCCATGCATGTCGCAGTTTCGTGTATTTCAGATACTGAGTGCGGTGCATTCTGTATTCCATCCTCAACATCTGAAAAGACTTCAGGTTTCCCTTTTTCAGCAAGTCTTCTAATATGGAGATTCCAATGTCATCCCACCCTTTAAACCCCCTCAGCTTAGGCAGTTCCTTTAGCCACGAGCAGTGCCATATCGGGGTCTGTTTCATTGGTTTGTGTGTCCAGCCAATCGTCCTGGTCGCTCTCTCCCATACCTCCATAGTAACCCACATTGCTGGGTGCAGTCTTTCTTTCCCTTTACCCCCATATAGATAATTAAAAAGGGTGCGCTGCACCATTATCCCTCTCTCTAGTTTATATGTGGGGTGATCTGCCGGAGCGTGAAGCCAATCGTTTATCGGTGATAAGTGTTCTGCCCAATAATATGCTTCGATATTAGGCAAGGAGATCCCTCTATTGTACTGATTCCTTTGCAATGTATCTAGGGCTATCCTGGGTTGTCTCCCCGACTGGAGCTCGGCGTTTATATCTTTAAAAACCTGTCGGGAGAGGGGGAAATATTCATTTTGTAGGGCATAAAGAAACCACGGCAACGTTATCATTTTGAACATTGCGGCGCGGCCTAAAATCGTGAGGGGGAGCGTCTTCCATCTAGTGGCGTCATTAACAAAGTTTGTGAGCACTCTTTGAATGTTTCTCTAGTATAAGAGTTTTCTATCCATGGTTACATATATCCCCAGGTATGTAATCCCTTCGTCCGTGACCCGAAGAGCACCGGGCAAGAGGGGCCAGACCTCTCCCTGTCTCGGCTATATGAGATCAACTTGTGCCAATTTATCATGTATCCTGAATATGAGCCATAGCCGCCCAGCAGGGTAAACAACACTGAGATCGTAGTAGCTGGGTGGGTGACATACAAGAGGACGTCATCCGCATAGAGCGATATTTTCTCCTCGAACGTATCAGTCAGCTCAATTTTAAACCCCCTTATCTCTTTTTCTTGAGAAATTTCACATGCCTCTATCTCTATAGTAAGGGTGAATAGAACTTGAGTAACACTGACTCAAGGAAGGGCCAATGTACTGCGTCAAACGCTTTTTCAGCGTCCAAGGACAGAAACATGTGTGGATCCTGACGGTCTCGCACCTCCATCAGCCAGTTATGGGTTCTCCTAAGATTTAACCCAGTTGCCCTGTCCGGCAGGAAGCCTGTCTGATCCAAATGGACCAGGCCAGGAATTACACGTCGGCAGCAATGACAGTATCAGTAAGCAAGCTTTTGTAAAATAAAAATGCACATTGAAAGCATGAAAGAAAACAAAGAAAGCTTGGGTAAAGGAAATAAATGTTTAAAGGAATCACAAATTTTTGCAAAGCCAACTTTTGGAAAAAACTGTGCTCAAAGTAAACCACACATACAATATACAAATAACATATTTGTAAAGAAAATTGTAACCACTCACCAGTTTTACAGATGCACGTGTTGGCAAACCAGAAGAGGATGCGAACCAATTGGTTCTTAATTACTCAATCAATGAATGTGTGTGAAAAGCAGATGGGAGATGCGTCTCATTGAACTTGCTGCTGAAGTGATGTAACTGGTCTGATAAGAAGCGCAAGTTCTTTTTTCTTTTAACACTAGATGGTGGTGATTACTAATAGGTTGGTCAAAATCTTTTTCAGAAACAGACCCTGTTCATTGTCAATGTTATCGGTCACATTGCCATAGTAGTTGCTAGCCATAAAAATAACTATTTTCACTGCAGATGTGATCCTCGTAAAAGGACAGAATGCCATCACTCACAGTAAAGTTATAAGTGGCTGTAGCAGGCTGGCCCACTGCATTATGCTAGTGGGTGGAATAAAAATGTGAACGTCAACAACAGACCAATGGATGAAGAGGGTTGACTGACAGTCCCTAGAAATGTGCATCATATATGCTCAATTTTAATAAAATCCGAAAGTCTTGGCTAACATCAGACATAAGGCTTTCAGCTTCAGTTCCTTCCCAGATTAAGGAAGGAGTGGAGGAAAATAAGGGAAATTAGCAGATTCTTTACCCAGGAAGCCTTAATCCAGGTAGTTCTAGCTATGGTTATGTCCCACTATGCCAATTCCTTATACTTTGGTATCCCTCTCTACTTAAACAATTGCAACTGGTACAGAACCAGGCAGCGAAATGGATTTTGTCAACAGCCTAGGTGGCAACATGTTGCTGCCCTCATGAGGAAGCTACATTGGCTCCCAAACCCCCAAAGATGTACCCTCAAGGCCTGTTGCCTTGTCTACGCGCCATTGAATGGTAGGCGCCCTAAATTTGTGGATAACCTTATCCAAAAACACATCCAAACACGCAACCTGTGTTCGGTACATAAGCATCTTCTATCTATCCCCTCCTTCAAAACTTCAAACTGAAGGAGCATGGGTGGTGCCAGATTCGCCTTATTAGCTCCCAGCTACTGGAACGCCCTGCCCTACGAAATCCGATCTTGTACAGACCTCCTGAGTTTCAGGAGGCTCCTCAAGACTTGGTGTTCGGACAAGCCTACAAGTAGTCCCCAAGGGTCCTGGCACTTCCTAGAGCAGCACCATAAAACCATTTGGTGTACGTGTCCTTTATAAGAATTTGCTAACATAACATTAAGGAGTTTCTATCAATTAATGACTCTAGTGACAATGCAGAGCAGTGGAACTAAGATGGCAAAAGAGGAGCAGAGAGAGCACGCCCCAGAAGGCAACAGATATCTAAAAGTGAAAATTTGTTGAGGTGTTTCTAGGTCTGTCCCAGATAATGAATTTTGAGGGAAAAAAAACCTTGTCCGGTCTTTTCACCATAGACCCAGGAAATGTGCCCCTACATTTTTACAAAAGATTAGCTCATTCAACATTGTTTAATCTTTGTCTATTATGGTGAAAGATGACCAGCACCAGACCATAACAGGCAAAGCAAAAATCGTCAGTACTAGCCTCACATTTTCAGTAAATATTAACCTGTTAATTGGACCTACTTCAGCTGAGAAGGCCAATTTATTAATCAATCTCGCTAAGCCATTCAGCTAGAAACTGCATACATTTTATTTTCTTCAGATTCTATAAATCTAGTGAAGACAACAAGCCCGCCATTTAAAAAGGTTAGAATATTGGCTTAGCAGTGCTTAATTTGCATATAAATAGGGGCCAGTGCCTTCATAAGGAGACAACAGCAGCTTGCACCAACCATTGCCGACGCCAGTTCAGCCAGTGATGGAGCAAGGATTCGCACAAAAAGCAACTTGCTTGTATTCAAGAACCTCGAATTACGTTAACGAATTAACCAATATGTTTGTCTTACTAATTTGCCACTCTTTCTTCATTATTGGGTATCCAAGTGAAGCTTGCTTATGTGTTTTCTAATACGCTTGCAAATAAAATGGCTGCTGCTACGCGGGAATTTCTACTGCGCATGCGTCTGTCATACCCACGTGACATGACGTACTCGCAGCTTTGGAGGGAATCTGTTGCTTCTGCGCACTAAGAGCTAATATGGCTGCTCGGTGTTCTCACATGTGAAAGGCTTGCACTGCTGCTTTTGCTAAGCTGTTCATTCGGCTTAATCCTAATGCTATAGTTTATTATAAAGTAATGGGTATAGTGTAGAAACTCATGGTATACAGTGTATTCATTTATTCGGTGTCCTAAAACTGTTTCTTTCCATTTCATGCTGCACTTCGAAAATTGACCTGTCTCATAACGTTGTACTCCATATTTGTTGAAACTGCGACTGTGCGAGAATCGCAAGTCTCCAGAACAAGTGACCTTTGGACTATAGCCCAGGAGCTGACTGACTGAGAAGATGCTCCTGGGAAACTGCCCCAATGAACTCTAGAGAAATACAATGTATTTGTAAATAGAACATCCATTGTTAGGAGAAATGAAGAAGTCGTGTGAATCCGATTTTGATGGGCGTGAACATAAATTTGAATAGGAGATGTCAAAAGTCTAAAATTTAGGTGGTGTGATGACCTGTCCTCTTCTTTTGTCCAATTGAAATTGGGGATCCTTACACTTGCAACATTTTGGGGTGGTACACGGACCTGGAAAATAGTATAACTAGCCTAGGTTTAGCTAGAGAAATTGTCCGACTTGTCCGAATAGCTGACCTATCACTGACCCAACTCACTCAATAGGTGATTTAGAGCAGAGGGCTGCGGAGCACTCTGTCAGACAGACTCGCTGACCCAATCGGGGTTCTGGGAAGGTGGAGTGCTGGCGAAGCACTTGGCTGGTACATGCTGTAACCCAGTCCGGGTTTTGGCTGATTCCTTGCAGATAGGGAGTAGGGCAGGCGTTGCAACTGAACTGCTGGTGCTGGTCTTAACCTTTGGTGGTCCTGTCCTGATCCAAATCTGGTCTACCCTGTCCTGATTTCCATACTGCACCTACTGGCAACTGCGTTCTTCTGGCCTTTTAACTGACCAGTGGCCAGGGTTGGTCTTCACACCATTCTAGGTAAATATAAATCTGTGTGGGTAATTGTCATTATAACTTGCGTCCTTTTCTTTACCCTCCCTAATTTGCAAAACTTTGATTATATATTTGTTCCCTTTCTCACCCTTCCCTTGGTAAATGAAAATTTGCGTTTTACTGATCTATTAGCGTGTTCCATTTCCTTACCCTCCCTTTAGCTAAATGCCAAACGTCTAATGATTGCATAAATTGCGTCCTTTTTCCTACTCTCCCTCGAAAGTGATTAAGCTCAATTATTTGATTTATTAGTGTGTTCCTTTTTCTTACCTTCCCTATAGTCATATGCTAAATTAGGTTCGTAATTGCATATTATGTTCCCTTTTTCCCTACCTTTTTGATAATTGCTTAAACTGTATCCTCTAGTATGTTCCTTTTCTTAACCCTCCTTTTGTTGAGTGGTTAAGTTTGTTTCTCAAAATAGAATCTTTCTTGTTTTTCTTCCCTTTATTTCAAACTTGCTAAATGGTTGACATATATCTTTTGCATAGTTATACTCTGTTTCTAATATTGGTTATTGACAGTCAATCTATGGCTTATGACTTTTGATGATGATTAGATAAAGATTTTAAACCGGTTTCGAGTCTGTGGTTATTACATGAGTGCAAAGTTATTTTATATTTGACTGCCTTCTTTACAACTAACTCCCTGATCCATTGTGTCATAGGTACCAGTGACAAGGATTGGTAAGTATAGGAATTAGTGGAACAAAATAGACTGGTAGTAGAGTGTAGGTTACCCGATTGAGTAAATATGGAGAATTGAATTATGGGCCCAGGTGAGTATTGGTAAAACTATTGTCGGGTGACCTGAATGCTCTATCACCAGTACCAGTGACAAGGCACATATTAATCATCACGCTCCTGCAGATGTAAGAATTCAGACTATTGCAGGCCTCCAAAACTAAACGAGCATCTTGTGTGGATTGTATTAATTGTTTTTAATGTACAATGAACTAACAAACAACTGTTCTTCTCATCTCCAAATTACTAAACAGCATCACCATGTTGCATGCGGTCATAAGTGCTGGTATTGACAATTAAGTGCCGGTGCTGAACACCAGAAACCACTGGTTCAAATTAAGCACAAATTGGCTACGGCTACTACTACTACAACAGACGGTCTGATCCTTTAGGCAGGCAAAACACTACACGCACAACGTGCGATTACTCAGCGTTTCCCCTGACTGCAAAAGGCATAAGAAAGTAAGACTGGTGCCACATGAGAAAATAACCTACATTCTTCCTTTTTTGTGTTTTTATTTCAGTCCCATTGGATTCCCGAAGGAGCATCGGGTTTTGTTCTCTGTCTCAAGATTCCACCAGGACCACATTGTAGGCTGTGGTGGGTTTCTCATAATTTAAATGGTAGCTACCAAAATCTCGTGTGCGACATGCATGCTATTTTTTTCTTTTTGCTCTGGTTGAGGGGGTCTCTCTGGAAGCCCCCCACATAAGAGCCAGGGCTCAGCATACCCCTAACCTGCCTCCTATTAACTCATTGCTTTTTAAATTTCAGGACACAGGGACAGAGTCCCCTTGTCCTTTAATGACAACTGCAGTTTCTTTCATGTTGCAGCCAGCCATTGACATAACTAAACTGGCTGATGGTGAAAAAAGAAGCCTTCACAACCAATCAGATAGGTCTTTTTTTTTTTTCAAATGCAGACCAACAGTCCAGATTTCTTTTTTTTTTCAGCTTAATTTCTTGAAAACAGCTGAACAGATTTTCACCGAATCATAAAAAGCGTGCTTTCTTCATAAAGATCTAGATTCCTCCAACTTTGATGTAATTCTGTTCAGCCGTTTTTTTTCAGTTTCATTTTGTAATTTTCCTTATGGAAATTGTAATGTTTAGGGACCACCTCTTTTTCTGGACCCTCACTTGGCTGATTACCCCGAAACTTTGCAGGAAGGATCAGAGGTGGGTGAGGTTCTCTTTTGGAAAGTTTATGGGGGGATTCATCAAAGTGTGCCAAAGTTATTATCAAAATAAAAAAGGTTCTTCCTATGGAAAACTGACATAGCTACACAGTGTAAAAAATATATATGTATGAAAATTGTTACATACCCTGTAATCATAAATTGATACTTGTGTAGCGCACTACTCACCCGCAAGGGTCTCAAGGCGCTTGTACGAATACCGCTGTGGAACTCATCCTGGCTATCCCTGTGAGGTGTCCACTCCTGGGCACCCCCAAGGTGGAGGCCAGGCATCCTTAGCGTTGTGGGGGCTGTTGTGGAGATTAAGCAAGCTATTGCCCAGAGTTGCAGAGTGGGACTCCATGATTGGAATAGGCACCGAGGCGAGAATTATCAGGTCCGTGGAATTTTTGAGCCCAAGAACCGCCGAGGCGGGGAATTGAACCCTGGTCCCGGGCTAGATCTCTGCATCAGGGTCCGCCGCTTTAACCATTGAGCCACACCTCTCCTGGTTATAGTATGTAGCGCTGTAGATTCACATGCTGTGTTTATTTCGGCCATCTCGTGTTGGCTCAGAAGTGTAAAACGTGTTTCTTCAAAGAGGTATTTTTCGAGCCTTGAGATCTAGCGACTCCGCCTATTAGTGGTAATGCACATTGGCATCAGCTCCATTGTTAGATTGTTTTTTCGAGCACAATCAGCTAAATTGGAGATGGAGCATAAAGACAGTAAAGATGACCAAGCAAGGCAAAGAATTAAAGATAATAAAGACATGGAATATATCTGAAACAACCGCAGGTGACTGGGTGGAGGGTGGGAGCATGGGAATCTACAGCACTACAAATGCCACAAACAGATGCTTACAGGCTAACTAATATTTTCCATTCATAGCATGTGGAGCTGTAGATACTCATGCTGTGCGTAGACGCGAAGGTAGTCCTCAGCCTGAGAATGTTGCAGAAGACTGAAAATGTGTATACTGGATAGCCTGGAGAAACTATTTCCTGTCTGGCCAAGACATCCACACAGTTAGTTTTGGGTAAAGGTATGAGGGGGGGTCGAAGTAGCTGCGTTTACAGATGTCAGTGGTACGTTACCCAAGAAAGCCATGGATGACCCTTTCTTTTTGTTGAAATTATGTCTGGGGAGGGACAGACAGAGTTCAAATAGCTTTAGCATAACAAATCTGTATGCACTTGACCAGCCAAAGTGCAAAACCTGCCGTGGAAATGGCCTGTCCCTTGTGTGGCTTGGAGTGACATACAAATATCTGTTCTGTCTTATGGAAGGATTTTGTCCAGTCAGTATTATCCATTCGTCCTCTCAATAAATAAAGTATGTAGAGCTCGCTCTGCTACCGTCTTGAGGTGCAGAAAGAAAACTGGGAGCTCTATTATTTGAATAATGAGAAAACAAGAGACTCCTTTAGTGAGGAATTTGGGTTTGGTTCCAAGAACCACCCGATCATAAAAAAAGTTGGAGGAAAGGTTCCTCTGAGGTTAGAGCGTGCATCACACTAACTCACCTGAGGGAAGTAATGACTTAAAGGGAAGCCACCTTCCAGGAAAGGAATTGCAATGGGCAAGAGTATAGTGTTTCAAAAGAGATGTAGTCGAGACCTGACCTTTCTAGGTGAAGGAGGTAACAGATGATGTCCTGCACAAATGCTACGAGTGGATTGTCATTTTTGGGAGACAGTACTGTATGTAGTATTTCCATTTGGCTGCATAGCAGGCTCGGTTTGTGGGTCTCCTTGAGAACAAACATGCAGTCTTCTGGTAATTTAAGGTAACCAAACTCCAAGACCACCGGAGCCCAATCGCAAGATTGAGCTGCTGAGGGTTGGGGTGTCTTAAAGTTCTGCAGTGGGGAATGAGGTTGGTCGGTCTGTTGGGGAGCTTCTCATGAGGCACTAGAGAAAGCTCAAGCAGGGTGGTGGAATATGGTTGATGTGCGCAGGTTGGTGCTACTAAGATGAGCGTGAAGGTTTTTTTGTCTGCGCCTCCTTACCACAAATGGTAGGAGTGGGAGAGGTGGAAAAGCATGGGGAAATATTTCTGACCAGTTCTTCCATCGTGCATTACCCATGGACTGTGGGTGTGGTAGACTGGTGAAGTTTGGGCATTTTGCTTTTTCGGCAGTTGCGTACAGGTCTATTTGTGGACACTTCCCAATGCTGGAAGTACAGGGGAGGAATTGGAGGGTGGGGTTTCCGTTCCTCGACTTGTTGATGTGTCCTGCTGAAAAGGTCTCCCAGATCGCTGTCCAGCGTTGTGCAAGAAGATGTACTCTGTGATGAATCGCTCACTGCCAGATGTTCTGGGCTGCATTCGGCAACTGTAGCGAGTGTGTGCCCCCCGTTTCTGTACGTAAAGCCTGGCAGTCATGTTCTCCATGTGTTCTCCATTTGGACTAAACTGTTTTGTACTGTATAAGAGGATGGAAGGTGAGCTGGATAGCCAGTAACTCCATGTGATTGATGTGGAGGGATTGTTGTACAGATGTCCCTGAATTATAAGGCGATTGAGATGCACACCCCAGCTGAAGAATGAGGGGTCCGTGGTGATGGTCTCTTGCGGAACCAGGTCTAGGAAGAGCGGCTCCTCCAACAGGTTATCCATGTTCCACCATAATAGAGAACAATGTGTGTGGCCCCACACCAACATCTGAGGAAAACGCCGGAATCTTCAATGTGCTGGGGGGGTAGAAACCCTCTCTGGACCCTAAACGGGTGGAAATCTATAGACCAATTACCAGCCTTCCGTTCCCTGCACAGGGTCTAGAGAAGGTCATAAATGATGAAATCTTAACTTTTCTGGACACTCATCATTTGCTTGACTTCTCTCAATACGGTTTTAGAGCAAACCATTGCATGGAGTCAACACTGATGAACATCAGAGGAAATAAGAGTCTGGGTGGACAAGAGCGGCACAAATCCTATTGTATGTCTCTGCCGCTGTTGATACGATTCACCACGCACTACTTATCAAACGTCTGCACTCCCTCGGCTTTAGGAACACTGCACTAATAATGCAGAGTTCCTTTCTTGAAGACAGAAAACATTGGGTAGAGTTGGAAGATCCAAAGTACAGCCATTTCTTCCTCCCATGTGGGGTGCAGGGCTCTTTGCTCAGTCCTACCCTTTTTAATGTGTATGCTACCCCCGTGGTAAAACGTATCCATAGTTTTGGCCTGGCCGTACTGCCCTACGCGGACGACACGCAGATAGTGGTAACTACATCTCTCTCCACATGTGAGGCGAAACAATTTTTCCAGATGCATGGCGGCAGTCGCGAGCTGGATGAGGAGAAATATTCTCAAGCTAAACTCGGACAAAATGGAGGTTCTGCTCTTTGGGAAAGAGACCTCCTTTTGGGAGGCATCCTGGTGGCCCTGGGAGCTGAGCAATTGCCCCAAGCCAGTGCAGAAGGCAAGAAACTTGGGAGTCATTTTTGACACCAAATTGTGTTTCTCTGCTCAAATTAATGCAATGACTTCAGGTGGCTTTTTTATGCTGCAAGTTCTCAAAAAACATCTCCTGTTCATTCCGTTTGACTTACATAAAATGGTAATGCTGGCCAGTGGTTTATTTGTACAAAAATAAGTGCCAGTGCTCTCTTTAGGAGGTAGCTTGCACCAGCCCTCCTGCAGTTCCTGTTAGCGCCGCCAAAAATGGAACCAACAACTAACCATGAAAGTGAGGAGAGGATATGATGTAATGGCCAGAGCTGCCAATTTCGGCACTGGGGAAGCAGGTTCAAGCTGCCATTAAACTACTACTGCTCTATTGCTGCCCCCCCGCACCCAAACAAAGGCTCAAATCAGGCTTTCAAGGGTTGGGCTCAGGGGCGGATTGGCAATGCGGGCATGGGCCGGTGTCTCCGTGCCCTTGTGGGCCGGTTTTTTTCTCCCCTTTCCCAGCCGCACAGTGAAGCTGCATTAATATCTCTGTCTCTGTCTCTGTGCTCTCTGTGGATTAGAAAAGGGGAGAAAAAAAAACGGCCCACAGAGGGCACGGAGACAGAGACAGAGAAATGAATGCAGCTTGACTGTGCAGCCACAGCGATTATCCGCTGTAGCCTCTCCTTCACCCCCTGCCCTGCAAAGCAACAATCACGCTGAGGGTGGCTGGGGAGATGGTGATTGCTTGCACAACTCGGCCTCCCTGGGGGCCAGGTGTTGCTCAGGCCTTTGAGCCATTTTCACCTCGGCCCCCCTGGGGCCCACGCAGCACAAATACAGTGTTAGTTTTAACACCTCACCCACAGCCCTTCACATTCAGGGCACAGTGGGCGAGGAAGAATGGGTCTCGCTGTGGGTGCCAGGTGATCTTTGTAAGTTGCACCATCTCCACCTCAGCCTCCCCCTGGCGTTTTGTGCTCCCCTGCCAGGACATTGCCCTGAGTCCTGGAGGGCTGGCGAGGGCTGATTAATTTACTAAGTGCATGGGCCTTACTGCTGTTCATGTGCTCCTGAGCTGAAGGTCTGGGAGGGCTGAGTAGGTTAGTAATAGCAGGGGCTTCGCCGCTTCTTAGGTGCTCTTTCCCTGGAGGGCTCGAATAATTTTATGATAGAAAGGGGCCTTGCCGTTTTTTTTTTGTTGCTCAGCATGTAGGCCATTGTCACCTTGGCCCTATGTCCTGTGCAAGAACAGTATCCTCTCACTTTCATTCCTTGTCTGTGCCAAACATCTTAAGGATTTTGGGGGCCCTGGGCCAAACATATTTTTGGGCCCCTGTTCGGAACAGATTTGAATTTATAATCCAATTTCTGCTCTTTGATGCCCCCTTTCAGCTGGTCACTGGACAGAGCACTACCATACTTGTCAAAATTCTTAATGTATTTACATCTAATATTCAAGGACATTGACATGTGTTTTCAATATTACAACACAGTAGCAGCTCTCTAAAATTACTGAAAATAATCTCAGTGACATCCTCCCATTTCTCATATGTGATGGCCTGTTTGATCTCAAAGACCGTTTTTTTATGGATGTTGCATGAAACAAAAACATTTTTCTGCAAAATCTCTGTGATAGGTTCTTACTCATCGCCCATATTAAAAATAAATTTGAAAAAATGGTATTTAAAACAATCTGTTTAAGGAGTATGCATGGTCATTAGGGCAAGATTCTCTGCAGAACAGAGCTGGCTCTATCAGGGGGCTCCCTGAAAGGCTAGGGCCATGAGCCAGAGCCCACATTGCCCTTGCCTTAAAACGTCTCTGGTCTGTGCATAGGCATATGTGGCCTGACGCCAGAGTTGCAGAGATCGGGATTCAAGTTTGAGTCCCAGCGTCTGCTCAACAACCTGTGATTCTGGGCAGATCATTTCATCGCCCAGGCCCTTAAATAAAAAATCGGATCATGTGTACTGTAATTGGTACTCATGAATAGATACTGATTTATGTGATGATTAAGTCTAGGACATAGCTGGTTGGAAAAGAGTATCTAACGACATTTTGCAGAGCGTTAAGACTGCAAGTAAGTATTTAGTTTTCAGAACTGCAGTGCTCCTAGTCTTTACCAATGTTACTTGCTCTGTAAGCTTTAAAAGGCTTAATTTACTAAATATTTCTCTACAAATTAGACCTCAAAGAGTAACCAAATGGTGTTTCATGAAAGGGCACGCCCCTTGAATTTGGGCCACACCCCTTAATTGTGGGCCACGCCCCTTGAATGTGGGCCACTTTTTTCGTCATTGCCCGGGCCAAATTGTGATCCCAATCCGACCCTGGTTGGGCTTCCAGCTCAGCAGCTCCTTTTCTCAAGTGCGGGGCTGAGAGCAGTCCGCAGATGGCAGGAATGTGACTGTGCAAGCTGCCTGCGCTTCACTCCCAGTGTTGCAATGGGCTATTTATGCCCGCATCGGATTGGTGATTCAGACTAGGCCATCGCAGCACCAAAACTGGAACTGCCATTGCGCCCATAAGAACTGATTCAATCATTAAGGTCCGTTTTGTGCGCTAGGGCGATAAATAACACATTCGGGGTGGACAGTACAACATGAACTAGCGTCAACAAATAATGTCTGACTTTGTGGTGTTCACTGGCGCAAGAAAATCATTATTCAAGAGTCACGAAGCTCAACAGCCCCCAAGCCCTGTACACAGACGCTGGTGCAGAGCCACAGCAAGAGGCTCATTTTGCAACCCAAACTATGCCACAGGATGGGGGCTGACAGTTAAGAAGACGCGTGGCTACTACTGTTATTTAATTTACTGTAATACTACTAAATTCAAGACTACTTACGGTTACGTGGTGGGCTGGGCCAGGGCACACTGCCTTGGAGCCTTTATTAACTGATTTAGGCTGGCCTGGGCCTTGTGCTACACTGGCTGGCTGCCCTCAACGTAGTCGTGCAGCGGCCACTGCCGTCAATGATTATGACTCAGGGCGGGTGTGCCAGGGTGTGGCAATCTGTATAAAACCTGAGCACGCTTTCGCACAGCCCCTACCCCCAAACAACCGAATCCAGCCCAATGCCCCCAACTCAATGTCCCGCCGACCAGCACAACAGTGCACTAAACTAAGGGCCGCGGCACGGCGGCGGGCATTAATGCCATAATTGATTTTTGAATCTTCTGTTCGGACTGTCACTTGGCTGAATCAATGGCTCAGGTCTCTGGCTCTCTCAGCCGCCCCAACACTTTTCTTCACCGGGACTCGGGAACACCCGGAGCAGAGTCGGGACTCGGGAGCAATCAAAAAACACACTCTGCGCCGAGTCAGTACTTTAGTGAGATTAGCTTTATTATATATGTGAGTTATATTATTATATAAAATATATATGTGACTAATACATACTGCGGGCAGCAGACACAGATCCGGCCCTGATAATTAAGTGCCGGTGCTAAGCACCGGTACAAATTAAGCACTGATGCGGGCCCTCATCGCTTCTAAAACGGACTACTGTAATGCCCTCTATCTAGGCACCTCCAAATACCTGATAAAAAAATTGCAGTCCCTACAGAGTGCTGTAGGAAGAACACTATTGAAGATCCCCAAGTTCAAACCAGTCTCACTTATTGCATGGCCTTCACTGGCTGCCGGTGGAGAAGAGGATCTCCTACAAAGCTCTGTGTCTAATGCACAAGGCTCTTGATAGCGCCAGTCCATCTTTATCCCAAAAACGGTTCTCCTGGTACACGCCGAACAGAAATCTCAGATTTAGCTCTGCAAATATGGTCATGGTTTCAAGAATTAGTAGAGCAAACTGGGGCGGTAGAACAATTGCATACCAGGGGGGAAAGCTATGGAATTCCCTGCCTCTTGCACTCTGCTCACAATCAACCTTGCTGCTTTTCAGAAAGCAGCTGAAGACCTGGCTGTTTCCACTTTAAACAATGGTGTTACCCATGTTATTACCTCTGGCTGATGCCTCTTTTTAGGCTCTTGATCCGTTTCAGCACTAAAACACCCTTGGGTAATGCGTTCTTTACAAAACTATTTAATTCATTCATGGGTAGTAGTAAGTAGGCATCCTAAAGATCAAGGGCAGCCAAGACGTCCTACCACTACTATAGCAAGGTGACATCTTGTAGAGTCACCACATGAAAGTGCTGCAACAGAATGTATTTGTTGAGGGGTCTAAGATCGAGCATGGGTCTGAGGGAGCAATGGATAAGGAAACACAGGGAATCACCCCCTTTCCACTTCGGTGGTGGACTGGCTCTATGGCCCCTTCGCAAGGAGGGCCTGTACTTCTTCCTGCAGAAGATGCAAATGTTGGGGGACAGTTTGTGTTGGTGGGGGGTGTTTGGGGGTGTGTGAATGAGTTCTAGATAGTAAACATCCTTTATAATGTCTAGAACTCATTGATCAGAGGTGATTTCTGTCCAGTGGAGAAGAAATGTCTGCAGCCTTTCCTCTGATCGGGGGTAGGAGTAAACAGTCAGTAGTTTGTTGGAGGAGCCCTTTTGAGGGTGTACCCTTTCCTCTGCATTTTCCATTATCATCACTGTATCCTCCCCCATAGTAGTCTTGTGAAGGTGACTGTTGCATGGGTATTGAAAAGGTGGAAGAGGTTTCTGGGCTTGGCGTTTGGCTGCACCATGGTATTGTGAGTGGCAAAAGGAGCCATGAGGAATCGGTGTTTGTAGGGCACCTATTACTTATGCTGTATCAGTTTATTTCAATGTTTTCTAGCATCAGCCGCATGTGGTGATGCAAAAGAGTAATGGTGATTATGCCACGAGCAGAGCTGTGTATGCAGCATCAAGTGCACAGCAGATGGTGTTGGAGATTATCATGCACTTTGCCACCAACTCTGGTCTCTTTTTGACAAACTGTCCTGGAAGATGCTGTACAAGTTCTACCATCTGATCCCAATGGGTGCGGTCGGTGGAGTAAGCCGATAGAGTTGATGCACCAATTAGTCACAGACTGCGCTGCTACCCTATTGCCCCCAGAATCAATTTTCATACTCTCCCTGTCCAGAGGGCTGCATCCCCTGTGTGTTAGCTCACTTTCTGGCTGTAATGTGTAAGGGGGTACCTGACCCAGATTATATGGTGGGTCAGCGGGAGAAACCTTGAACTTCTGATTAACCCTCGGTGTCAACTGGCTCCTTGATTTTAACAGTGTCCGGTCTAAAATCCCTCTTGAACATAGGGAGGTACTCTAGAGAGCGTTGGGTGGAGGAGAGAATTTCCATGAGGAAATCCTCCTTCTCATATTTCGCGTCCATCTCTACCTTGTGAAAGGTAGCTGTGAGGTGACATCATGTGGAGGAGAGGGCTTAGTGAGATGGAGGCTCCTCGTCATAGTCGTCCCAAGGGTCTGATCCCTGTTCGAAATAAGTAGTGTCGTAAGGGTCTTATGATAGCTGTAACGACACCATGGGCTAGGAATCCTTTTGTGAGTGTTGGGGAGAACCTACTGGTAGCAAAGGAGAGGAAGGGGAAGGTGTAGAGGGGGAAAGAGGTAGTGGAGGTGAAGGATGAGCAGCCCTGTCATCTCTCAGCCTTTTTGGGTAGTGGGTGCCACCATAGGTGTCCACAGAAATGATTTCACGGGGCGGCATCATTTTATTTTACATCCTCCAACACATTTTAACAATGTCAAAGGGCAGGGGCATAGTGTTTAAAGGGCAAGTGAAAATACAGGGGGGCAAGTGCATCACCCCTCGTGGACACCCCTGGGTGCCACAGAAGTATTGACTTTCATCAAAAGTCAACTTTCTCTTGTGACGAAGTGTCTCTTTCGGCACCGGAGGTGGCTTTGCCAGGAATCACACAGTGCGCGGCTGGATATGCATCGGTTGATGCTTTCGCATCTAAATGGTCTTGCACCTGCTGAAGACTTGGTTGTTCAAAAACCTCAGAAGCGGCAGAGGACACAGCTAAAGATGGCAAGCTGAATGGAGTCTTAAGAGGTACAATGTTTAGATGGCACTGAAGTCTACCTCGGCTCAGTGCCTCTCAGATCCGAGTGATGTGAGACAGGGTTTCTTGGCCTAGAATGCTTTGGCGGATTGTCACTGCTCCAAAAACTTTGGATCAACTAGTTTCAATTCTGAACGTGGCCAAGCATGCGTCTCTTGATCCAGTGCCAAAGCAGCAGTCAACAT